>NC_071355.1:79252198-80658448 GCF_943734655.1 Sabethes cyaneus
CGAAGCGCTCGTCAAACCAGGTACCCATGGGAGGGATATTCAAATTTGTGACTTCCTTATAGTCAAAAGAAAATCTCGAACTTTTTTCAATTTTTTTAGAACGCTGTTAGAGCATATTTTTCTTGGAATAATAATCTGCTGCAAGATCTGTAGCTTATCTAGGTAAAAAAGTTATGAGCTACTTTCGGTCAGCCAACTAATTAAATATAAGTAATCCTATATTAAATTTTTCGGTGGTGACCCATTTTGTACATCTTCCCAAGTTTTTAGCAATATTTATACTTATTGGACCAAGCAAGACTTCAAGAAAACAACCCTTAAAAGCATAATTATTTTGTGTAAAGAAGTCCGCAGAATTGAATGTGGTTCATCCCATTTAGTTTGAAGAACATCAATTTTTGGTCGAATTCCCGTTTGATATGGTCGGTTTAGTCGCCTCCCAGTTGGCTTCGAGGTATAACCCCGTATGACGCTGGCCTAGTAAGCCAGTCATTGTATGTTCGAATCTCCACTGGGAGAGGCTGTTAAAGTTAATAGGATCGTAGCAACTGGCTCTGAAATTTTCTTGCATTCTAACAGCTACCTGCAAAGTCTGTCGTATAAAAACAGAAGGTCAAGTTTCGATAACGGAATGTAGCACTTAGGCTTTGCTTTTTTATGGTCGGTTTGGTAACGGTAACTCAGCCAAAAAACTTAACTCGGTCTTGTGGTTAAAAAATCTAAATTATACATAAATGGACATAAAAGCATAAAAGGGTATCACATGACTTCTTTCCAATGCGACCCATGCCCCTATTGAACTGGTACAACAAAATACAAAGCTTTGGTAAAACTTGTAGTATATTCAATGCAATGAAAATATGCTTATCAGGCAGGGAGGGATGCATTGGGGAGACAATAACGAAAAACTGATGGCTCAAATTACTAAGTTGCAAACAAGTGGGGGAAGTGCAGAAAATAACCACGCTAAGAATTTTCGCGTGGGACTCTAAATAGGTGGAAACTCCGTAATAAACATATCAAATTTCATTATTTTTATGTGGTTAAGAAATGACACAAGCACACAGAATATATCCATGTCATATACACGAAATACATCGAATACACAATGCAGCAAGTGCTACATGGATACCCCTATTATTATTGCTTCTTCTGACGAAATATTAGGTCTGGTTCGTTTTGCTGATTTCATATAACGCGTAAGAAATGCAGACATTCTATATTCTAATTTTTCAATCTAAACAATCATTGGCTTGGATTAAAATTTTCACGTTAATGCAATTGAGCCATCATGTCACTTCTTACCCTACCAGTACTATTATTATCAACGAGGATTAAAAAATACATTCAATCTCCTCGATTTTCCCAACATTCAGAATTCCTCTCAATTGCGACCGTTTCCGTGAAAAAAATTTGATAAGTTGAGTACATTCGACTTTCAATTATAATTAGCCACTGGTTGCTAGCGACATCAAACATCAAATTCCTTCCGTTGGATGTTAGAGGTGGTTTGAAAGTATCATCTTCACCTTAACAAGATAAAAGCTCATTAAAAACATTAAAAAACTTACTGTTCTTTATTAATCCAGTGCACTTTAACTCCTGTTATTTCGTCACTCATTCCGAAGCAATACGTCACAAATTCCAGTCAACTTCCAGTTACTGGCAGCAAATCTTGTCCTGTATGCTAGCAGCCGGTTACGATTCCTGTCCAATATATGTAAAATATCAAGTTTTGGAAACGAAATACATCAGGATTTTGCTTTTCTTTATTCAATTTTACGTATTCCTGATGGTTACTTACTTTTTAATTTGGAAAAACTGATGCATGCTGCATCTATTTTCAACTTTACAACTTCACTTCTATTTTGTTTTTTTTTTTTATTTTTCTCACCACACTTGCACGGTTACTCAAAATAGGCAAAGTGAGAAATTAAAGAAACTGAGTAGAATTCTACTCAGTTTGTTATTCAAAACCACTCATTTTTTGACATTTTGCATAAAACTACGAAACTGAGTAAAATGTACCCTATTTAGAGTTAAACCGAACGAGCGTGTGTAATCAATCAATATTACTATAGTGACACCCCTTGCGTGACACTGTGGTGAATGTGGTGAAAATGCTGCGCAGCATAACCGGCAGAAACGAAATACAAACAAAAAGGGAATTGTCGCATTACGAGGCAGACTTCAATTTGGGGTTCTTTACAAGTTAGGTTTGTGTTTTTTATTATAATTAAATTTCATTTATCGCTTTCAAAATGAGCGCTGCAAGTGTTAAAAGAGAAATTTATCGTTCATTAAATGAGCTGGTGTGCCTACCGCAGTGTTTGGTTGGTCAAAATATTCTAATTGATATGCGGAATGAAACATCGGTAGCCGGGAAAATAACGAACGTTGATGGGTAAGTGAATATCTACTTAGTCGAAAACGGTTGCATGTTAAAAATTGATGAGAGACAACCGTTATACTTTCAGATTTATGACCATTTTCATGAAAAATGCTGTCTACATCGACGAACTGGGTAAACACTATCAAATGGAAGAATTCATGATATATCCGCGATGTGTTCGATACATCCATATTCCAGAAACGGTAAGTTGCTTTATTTTGCATGAATTGATAATCCTAGCAAACCCCCAAAAACGATTCAAGCGATTCAAATATGACATTCTGGCTGACTTTTGCAGTTACTTTACAGACTTACTAAAAACTTACTTACTTTATTAGTAAATTATTTTCTGGAAAACCATATATACCTACTGCCTATAAACACATTACAGTTCTATGTTATTTTTCGCTACTTTTGAAACAACTCTGATAATCGTCTTTAAATGATTTATTCTTTCAATATTTCAAAAAGTAAAGTTGTTTGTTCCCATAGGATGTTGAAAAAAATAACAAATTATGTCAGTCTCACGTTACAAAGTACAATATATTATATATTTTTTTGGAAATTCCTGGACCAATTTGGCTACAATAACTACCAAATGAAGAGTTTTATGGCCCAGAAGAACGGTATTACAGAATTTGCATTGAATGTATTGTTACGAAGATATGGCCGGAACAAGTTTCGGAATATATTGAACTTGAACATAGTAGCACCTTGAATCATAACAAGCCCATCATGCGGCTAAGTAATTACCAAACTAGATCTTTGGTAGTCTTATTAAGTGTTGAACACGTCATTGATCACTAAATCACATAAATATGTCCGGAAATGTTCCCTGTGTTTGCCGGCAACGCAAGTGGAACAAGGCATGTTGATTGTTATGCGTTTATTCTTGCGCAAAACAAATGCAAGTTCATAACTTCGGCAGTTTTTGTAAGTTTTGAAACAAATTTTAAGTCACTTATGAACAAATTGAGTATAAAAGTAATCTGTTATTTGCATTCATGTGATATTATGAAGATTTTGACGATTTGTTTCCAAAATATTAGCGGTTTCAGAAGCGTTTTCCACAGTTTCAGTTTTTACATGTGAGACTGACTTCCATTTCTGGTCATTATACCTCTTCTGGGAACTTTTATTAGATTAAAGTCTACGATGTCAACGTTAGGTTTAGTAGGCATTTATTTTCAGTCCCTCCTCACTACCGTTTCTTTCGTGTTGAATTCTATATCACCTCGATGAAACCTCATGACAGCCACTCATATAGTTTAATTGTACTGATCAGCGCAGGCTTGCAAGAGCCTCACTCATGTGCTGTATTTGAGGCGAGCATGGCAACGAAACACTTCGTTATTTTTAACCTCATAGTGAGCCTTGAAGTGTTTCAACACGAAGCTCCCGAATCATTGGAAAACTGCACTTCATGAAATATTCCATTTGAAGAGCGCTTGAAGAGCAGCTTTACTACACATTGAGGATTGCACATTGAAAAATTTCAATGGAATATTTGCTTTAGAAGATACTTCTTCAAATCTTATTTATTTACGCACAGTTACTTACATTCACTTTTTATGTTTCATACGAAAGCTATTTTTTGAAAATCTACACAACACAAAGATTATGAAAAGCATCAAATTTCTTGAAATTATTTTGGGAAGTAATTTTTCATTGCTCTGAATCAATTTGATGATTGGTCCTCGGAATGGCCATTCTGCAACGGGTTCCCGTAGGGATCCGTGTTGTCATGGATGTTTTTGGATAGAATACCGACAATATGGATATCAAAATTCATCATTGTTTTGAGACATTTTGATGATTTATGATCGAACTATACGGTGCTGGCCTTACAAGCCAGTCGTCGTATGTTTGAATTTCGGCCGGGAGGTGCTGCTATAGAGTCAGTAAGATCATTGCACTAGCCCCGTAAATGTCCTGTACTCTAATAGTCGGCTGCAAAGTCTGTCGATAAATAAGGGTCAAGTTCTCAACAGGACGTTTATACCCATGGCTTTGCTTATTACTGATAAAAGTCCCGCGGAAATTTGTTCCCGAATCGTCCTACCGTGGACAAATCATCAGATAGAGTCAAAACCATGAAAAACGATCTTCAGGGGTAAATTTTTAAATTTGTATACCCTTATTGCCGGTGTTGCCAGCCAAATACTTCTATGGCCGCATGAAGCCCTAAGGGAAACCGTGGCAGAATAGGCATTCCAAGTACCAATCATCATATTGTTCCAAAGCAATGAAAAATTACCTTCCGTTGTAATATGAGGTATTTTGAAATCCGTTCTGGTTTGAGAAATGAATTGTTACTGTTGTTTTACTATTCTAAACAGAAATTTAGAAGTTGAAATTTGAAAAATTATTGAAAAATAACATTATTTCCTTAATCTCGGATAAATTTGCCAATACCGGTTTTTATCAAAAGTGTCCAATATCGATCGCTCAACTTTCACCCCTCGTTGTAATTGTCCTCAGATAATTTAGTGATGTTAACATTTTATTGCTAATACTCGCCCACCTCTATGATTAACGTCACTACTGGCCTTATAAGCCAGTCATCGTATGTTCGAATCCCGGGTTTGAGAGGCTGTTAGAGTCAAATTATTATAACTCTGGCGCCGTAATTACCTTGCACTCTAGCAGCTAGCTGCAAAATCTGTCGTATAAAAACAGAAGGTTCAGTGTTAACATTGGAATGTACCACCTAGGTTTTGCTTCTATATCTCTACATGCTCTGGTTTATAGGTCTGACCGTTCTCATCTCATAAACCATTATTTGCTTTTATAGTGAAAACTGATAGAAAAATGATTGCAAAAATAAATTTGAAGGTAAATTTATGATTAACATTCGTATAAGAAAATCGTAATTTATTGATTTACATTTATATACAACGTACATTTGCAATTCCTATCAAAAAAAATTAAGGTGATAAAGCATACTTGGCATTTTGAACTATGAATATTATAAACATAAACTGTACTAGTCCATAGATCATTCTTGAAAGTTGCTAGTAAAAAATAAGTATATTTGGTAAAATAATGTTGCAGCAGAATTTCACAAAACAACATAAAAAAACTATAGCGATAAAACGCATAATGTGATGATAAATTTATGCAAATTCAGCTTGAGTTTTGCTCTCTGAGGATTTTCGAACTTGCTGTAAATACTACTCTTCAAACTTTGGTACCTTGCTGCCCATATTACTATGATTATATCCAAAACATAACAAATGTTTTAATTCCGGAACACATCCTCGTAATATCAGATTTCCGGAAACCAGCTGAACCAATTCCGACTCTGTTGTCACCATACTAGAAGTGGATATGTTCGTGAATCTTTGGGTACTAAGAGAATTCAAATTGGTCGAAAATTGCCAAAGTTTCAAGCATTTTAATTTGTGGTACCCGGGTACGCTTGTCGAGCACATAACGGTTAATTTTGATGAAGGTCATGATTTCAATAAACAAGTTTAAATTTCTGCATCTCGTGATTTGTGCACATATTACCCAAAGTCAACTTTAGCAAGATGCACAATTTTGAGTTTGATAGCTTTTGAGCTGACTTGTGTGAGCGTGAAATATTTCGCTCCCGAAAACTCTGAATTTGCACTTCAAGGCAATCGGGAGGAGCTTTTTATTTCTACTCAGAGCGATATGGTAGCACAACGTAGCAGGCATGATGCATATGGGTCATTCCACGGGAAATTTACAGTCAAAATTTTTTTTCTCTTCGGGATATTTTTTTTACGTTCTTTGTTCAAAAAAAATCGACACGTATTTTTGTATTTCGATGTTACTGTTGGAATTCGCAAGATATGATTTTTTAAAGTATTGTAATCCGAAAAAATCACTATTTTTTAAATACTGATTGTAAACATAGTTTGTAATATCAAAAAATGACTTTCTACCAGATGTGTTCACTATTCCACAAGCTTTCAAAATTGGTATACCATACCTCCTCACGATTGTTTTTCAATAGTTAAATAGTGCATTTTTATAAACAATTGCAATTTTTTCAAAGTTGGAACTTTTTTTTCTCGATTTTTTTTACTTTAAAATATGTGTTCATCTTTCTCGAAGAAGCATGCAAAATTTGGAAATGGAGAAATGAAAACTCTGGAAGTTATGAGTTTTTATGTCTCAGCGCGTGTGTTAATGTAAAGCGAGCGGTAATGCTCAATCGATGTTCTAACCCACGGGCAGCTTCATAACGAGGCCGCCTTGGATGCTATTAAGTGTAACGTGTCGTTGAAGCACGCGCATTCGTCCGCTCGTTTGCATTAACGTGCGCGCATCGATATAAAAATTCATAGCTTCTAGAGTTTTCATTTCTCCATTTCCAAATTTTGCATGCTTCTTCGAGAAAGATGAACAAATATTTTAAAGTAAAAAAAATCGAGAAAAAAAAGTTCCAACTTTGAAAAAATTGCAATTGTTTATAAAAATGCACTATTTAACTATTGAAAAACAATCGAGAGGAGGTATGGTATACCAATTTTGAAAGCTTGTGGAATAGTGAACACATCTGGTAGAAAGTCATTTTTTGATATTAAAAACTATGTTTACAATCAGTATTTAAAAAATAGTGATTTTTTCGGATTACAATATTTTAAAAAATCATATCTTGCGAATTCCAACAGTAACATCGAAATACAAAAATACGTGTCGATTTTTTTTGAACAAAGTACGTAAAAAAAATATCCCGAAGAGAAAAAAAATTTTGACTGTAAATTTCCCGTGGAATGACCCATATGTTCTTCGATGCATTTGCACTTCAGTATTGATGAAGATGAAAATTTTTTCAGAGTGAGCCATGGAACTGCTCTTGTGAGTTTGAAGTGTTTTTGCAAGCCTGTGATCAGGGACCATAAGTGGGGCGCAGTACTGACATGAGGAATCAAAAAAGGAAAGTAGGATGAGCATTGAAGGTAAGGGGTCCTAATACACAAAAGCAAAGTCTAGGTGCTACATTCCGTTATCGAAACTTTATCTTCTGTTTTTTATACGACAGACTTCGCACCCAGCTGTTAGAGTACAGGACAATTGCAGGTCCAGTTGCTACGAGCAGTGCAGGATATAGCAAACGCCCGGGTCATATAATCAAATCTATTACTGGTCATAGTGAATGTTGAAACCTGTTATGTATCAGATAGGTTTTTCTTGATATATATAATTGGATAACAACCAACCATTAAAATTAAGAATAGCTTCTTTGTTGCCCAAGTCCCAGTGGCCAACGTCACCATCAGTTCTATTGCTAATTTTCATGACTTCCTTACTCATTTACAAACAACCCTGTTCTGCTGGTGCGTACGGCCATCATGATACTTGTGAAGCACTCATGAAGTCGTGCAACATCTATTTACATCGATGTGTCACTACTCGTGCAACAGTGGTTTACAAACAAAATAATTCGCTATTATTGCTGCCAATGTGTGTATTTTTGTCACTTCTTTCGATTTTTATGCACGCTCGCTACATACCTCAATCCACCTTCTCACACGATTGTGTGCATGTTCTCACATTTATAGTGACACAGTCAGCAGCAACAAAGTGGTTTAGTTTCTGCTATCAAGTAATAAATCAGTCTACTTTTTATTATTCTATCTAAAGACGGCCTCGGGCACGTCACAAGTATTTTTTTCTATATTGTGTGGCTCACAATAAAGGGTATTTGTTAAAAGTGGTCGTCAATATTCTGTATAGCAACTACTGTAAACATACAGGACTGATTGATAACGATACAACATAATTGATTGTTAAAAAAACGAAAAGAGGAAAATCGAAAGGTCACTGTGGAAACTCGATTATATCGAGTAATCAAGTGCGCTATTGGCAAGCTGCCGGGAGTGGACAAATGTAGTGCAGTATGAACGCAGCTGCCGTAAAACTGAAAACTGAATAATTATAAATGTAAGATGAATAACTCGTGGGTGATAAAAAATACTGCATAGCCGCAGCCCAAAACAGTGCAAGGTTACGTAAAAATAGCAAAGTGATAGTAAGTGTACACATGTTTCACGACGATTGTTTTGTTTTTAGAAACTAATTTACAGGTGTTGTCTAGGAATATATAATCTCTAAAATTGAAAATTGAGCTAAAATTCATTTCTGTAGCTGCAAGTAAAATTAAACTTCCGCACTTTTTGTTAGTTTGTTGCATTATAAACATACATCGGTTTAGCAAACATGCTTGGCAGCAAATTTGTTGGAGCATAAATTTTCATTCTGAAACCAAATGTAATGCATTCAGTGCCTGAGAAAATATTCATAGATTATACTTGGAAGAGTCTCCAATGAAGCAGCTTTTTTCAAGAAACCAGTTTTTAAGTGTATCAACGCACGTGCGTCTCGCTACGGAGTAGTGACAGTAACATTGCACCCACAATTCCTAATTGTAATCTAAAAGTATTTATGTATTAGGTAGAATTAATATGAATAATTTTAAACCTAAAAGTAAGTAAGTTTTTTCACAGGAAAAAATTTATTGAATCTGTCGTAATTTTTATTTATAGTGGCATGATTAAATAAATTGATGATTTAATTAAAAAAATTTGATATAGAACCACGGATAAATTAAAGCTAAAATAAGACAATTGATTATTTATTTCAAAAGTTCAATTCAATGGACAAGGTAGTTTAAGTCGTCTCCCTCAAACCACAAAAGAACATTGATTGTTTCATCTCGAGCAAGTCGGAGATGTCAATAAACAATTTATACATTACTAAGACAACTAACAAATGAACAATTGGCAAACAAATACTTAAAAAACTTTTTTAAACCTAACATAGGTATAAACTTACGGGGTAAACCTTACGCTACTAGACAATAAAAGACAAACAAACAAACAAACTTATCAAATCTCTAAGAATTTTTAAAAACTTGAAGAAATGTTTTGTTTCATATCCTAAATACCTAAACTAAACCATGTTGATTTTGTAAGAAAATTAGAATATAACCGCCTATCAGTCACACTCCCTCCTGAGACATGTTCCTTACTATGCTTGTTCATTTTGATTTGAGGTGTTGGTATAAGTTAAGATATCAGATCGTTAGTCGAGTATCATTTGTAAATCACGTAAAAACGTCTATTTGACACAATAGCTAATGCTAACATACTAAAAATCAGGCTAACAAATAGAACAAACCGAGTTTCCACGTAATAGGCATACAATCGATTTATTCACTCAATATAAAAAACTGGATCCTTCAAACATGATGTCTTTGAGTAAGCTAGTAAATAATTTAAAAATAGTCTAGTTATAGAGATAACACAAAAGGAATTAAACAGTTTTTTACTCAATCAAACAATGTAAACTAAGCGAGGTGTCACTATGCCACACTAAGTAAGGTAATCTATCACAAAGAAACTAAATCACATTGTAGGTTGATTGAAAAAAAAGTCATCCCTTTTGCGATTATGTACAATAGAACCTTTTATTATAATTTAGAATTTTAGAAAAATTAACCACAGCTCAAATATTTTTTTCAGTCACCGCCGTTCTACTATTAGTGTTGGGCAAAATCAAAGTACCAAACACCGAGAAACATACCTAAATACAAAAGCGGATTCGGTTGAATGGTGTTAGTGTCTCAGCTGTTGCTGCTGTGCTCACCGAGTTTTGTCAACAAGCATGGGATCGAAAGCAGTGACAGTGACATCAGTTTTGCTGCGACAGAGCTCTGGTGCGTTGTTATCCACTGCTAGTGCTAACTTCGGTTACGACACATTGCAATTATTGCGGTTCCTCCCAGCTGGAATAAATACTCTATCACGCCAACAAGCCACACGCGAAGTTTTTAATCGGAAGTGTATTCGATGCTATTCGCGCTATTCAGCCAATAGAATCATGACGGGTACTGATACGTTTCGATTCTCGGACTACGACTGTGTAGGCTTCGATTTGGATAACACTTTGCTACGGTATCATATAGGTAATATGATAGAGCTGGAATATGACATCATGTCTAAATATTTGGTAGAGCAACGAGGATACTCCGGTCGTTATCTGTTACAACCTCTGGACGTGGATTTCTTACAAAAAGGATTGATCATTGATTTTCAACGAGGAAACATATTGAAATTAGGCCCCGACGGAACCATTCATCAGGCCACACACGGTACTAAAAAGATGGCTGAAGCGGAAATAATAGCCTATTACGGCAGTGATAAACGGTGGTCCGTAACGACGGAATATTGTGAAAATATGCTAGTGGCCTGGAATGGTCCGCTTTCTGAAAAAATTCGAACTGTGCTCGATTACTTCGATATTTGTGCCACACTACTGTTCGGCAGAATAATAGACACATTAGATGAAGATGCCCATGAGCGTATAGGACTCTACAACGTATGGCCAGACCTGCTGGATGCATTGGTTAACATGTACTCGAGAGAACATTTTGGTCGAAACGTTGGAGGTTACTTTGAAGCACTGAAACAACATCCAGATAAATATCTGCAAAAAGCATCACCGGAACTAGTTTCTTGGCTAAGGGAACTGAAAAAGACGAAAACAACCTTCCTTGTTACCGGGTCGCATATCGATTTTGCCAATTTTACTGCATCTTATGCTCTTGGGCCCGATTGGCCGGAGCTGTTCGATGTTGTAGTTGGATTCGCCAAAAAACCCGGATTTTTTATTGGTGCCAAACCATTCATTCGCTTAGAAGGTACTACTGAAACGGAGCCTTTAACCCCGTCACAACTTGAGCGAAATCATATGTACTCCCAGGGTAATTGGCGTGACCTGACTGTTCTCCTACAGCGTCTGTCGCACAAACAAAATCCTCGATATCTCTACATTGGAGATAACCTAATTCAAGATGTGTACACCCCTGTTAAATTCACCAAAGCTGATACGGTTGCCATTGTAGAAGAAATGACGGCGGAAGGCATGAAGGGCAATCCTCTCCGACATCCGGACGCGCTCTATTTGCAGTCCAACTTTTGGGGTTCCTATTTTGTAGCCAATTCAAATCCTCGTCTCCAGGAGGAACCATCGTTGTGGGCCGATCTTATTAAGCGACACGCACGTATCTGTGTCCCTACTATGGATGAAATTATACAATACCCGCTGGATCACAGTTTCAATAGTTTCACTGAAAGTTTAGCATGTGTTGATGGATATTATCCGGCGGAACCAATGAAACTGGTTAACTAGAATGTAAATCATATGTTTGTTATATTTACCTACGAAAGCCCGAAGGTGCAGTTTACTCATAGAAAAGTTGTAAGAAGAGAAATTTTGTTATCCACTTGACCTTAGTTTGACCTGTCGACAAAACTGGGTGCAATTCAACTTGTGAGAGAAGAGCAAAACAGCTGAACCTTTTGCATCAAGTGCAGTTTTGTTTACATACGTTAATCAATGAGAAGTTTTATATCTGTCGACGAGCTAAAAATAGTTTACGGGTAAAAAAATCTTTTGTTGCCATTACTAGCAACACACGCGCTGCACACAATCGTTTTGCATGGTACAACTTTTGGCGTTGTAAATATTCGCACAAGTGTACACAAGGGCCTTGTCGTTCATTATAATGTAAATCCCAGTCCACCAGCGTTCATGTGTTTAGACCAACTTACAACAGTTTTTAACAAAACAATTTACTATTTTTTCTATGAATATTATTACTTTCTTAGTGGTATTATATTTAACCTTCGTTAAATAGAATAATAATGTTAAATTTTACAAATTTTATTCAGTCATTTAAATTATCTGGGAAAGTTGGCTAATTGTCATCTTAATTAGAAGAATATAAACAAAATTGAATGATCGTTGATCCGAGCATTTATTTGACCTAGTTCCCTTTGTCACGAAACAGTGCAACTCGTTTTAAAGTGGCTAATCCAATTTTGAACATATTTGCTTAGTATGGCTTATTAGTTGAGTACTAGTAACATGGATGTAATATCTTTCAATTCTTGAACAAATTTATTGCGAAAGACTGATTTAGGGAAAACTAAATCGCTAGACTGGTATTTCATCTAGAACATCGTTGAAATACTGAGCATTGTAGGTATCTGTTGTGCTATCAAAGTTCGGTTTCATTTTTCAACACCTATTTACTATTTCAAGAAAATTAGGATAAAAAGAGAACATGTATAGGCCGATACTTAATGCAAGTTCACTGACTGTTAATTAAACGAAGGTGCTTTCAGTAAAAAAACGCGTTTTGCTTACTGTGAAATTTGAATCGTGTTAGAATCATATTCCTGTTGATCTGTCGAGTATGATGAGCGGATAATAGTCATTAACTACAACAGCAAGATGAAGTAATCTCAATAAAGAGTGAGATCAAATGTTCGCTTTTGTGACTCAATAATAGCAAAATTTGTACGTAAAGCAATATGAAGCTATACAGACACAGTAATGCACAAAGTATGTTGAGTCTACAATCTACGTTTTAGTTCGGTCGATCTACAATTTTAGTTCGGATTCAGGAAGCAAAAGATAACCACCAAAATTCTACACAGACTAGTAAATGGTCCGCTTCATAATCATATCATCCAATGATTACCCTATGAGTGCTATAGAGAAACAGATAATAGTCGCTTCATGATAGTTTATTGTTTCAATGAAAGAATTTGATAAGCGCCTATTAGCATGCCGAGTGGCATTCCGGTTATACTCGCATTATGTCGAAAAAGATTTTTTTATGTTAGACAAACAATGTCGGAGAAATGTGTTTTTAAATGAGACAATAAATAAAATTTTAGCTGAAATATCTACTTCAAATGGTTCTGTTCTACTCATTTTCTTGTTCAAAAATTCGTATTACTATTAGTTAGCTTTAGCTCTTAAAGAGCCATAGAGAAGAATTAGTGTATTCATTAGTTGATAGTGATAGCAGTAGATTTGTTACAGTCCAGAATGTGGATGCAATTTGAATCAAAAGAACTGTTGTGTTATCTTACCCATTTACATCACACCTGTATAGTTCATGATGATAATAACACTAGAACCCAAAGAAAAATGGATCTTCAGCTTTTAGAGCACAGTTAATAACTTTATCTAGAGCAATTTAGATTGCTTTCAATAAACGGCTTTTATGTATCTGAGTTACTTATACTTTATTGTATAACGATTGATGACAGCATAACCTAAAGTGTGTATCATTAGTTAGCATGAAGTCTTTGTTTTTACTTGTATAGATTACGATCGTACCAGCATTGGAGGAACACATCGCGAAAATGACCGCACGGAAACCGAAAAACCCTACTAAGATGACATTTAAAATAAAGCGGGCTCGGCAATATCAACAGCAAACGTTAGCTGAGAACAAGATGGTATGAGAAACACTTTAATTGGAACAGTAATGTATTGCACACTAAGTTTATAAATAAAGGAATGCAGTCACTTTATCGCCTGGTTGGTCGATATTTTTTGATTATATTTTGTACATGTTTTTAGTGAGAAATTCTCAAACAATGTTCAACAATCCATTGTTACTGTCTTTTGCAATGGTAACCACATTCAATGGAATAAGATTTTTCTAGATTTCGACCGTGTCCAATAATTCCTATTTATCGCATTAGAAAAGGTATGCCTGGTTTTCAGTTCAGCATTGAGAACAGTTCAGACTTTTTAGACTAAATTTCATGTTTAGTTTCTTGTTATTTTTGTAGCGACAATATTTTTACATCATGAGTGCTATGAAAAGACCTGATGATTATGCTCCATTTGCTCATGATTTTGTTGACGTGAGATTTGAAGTTCAGCTGGTTGTCCGAGGTGAATGACCTCATTGGACCACTGGCTTCTGATGATCTTGATATGATACGTAAGAAAATTGTATGGATGCGATGTTGCCTCATGAAGACACCATTCTCATCAGCGAATGAAAGAACTCGGCTTTGAATTCAGGGGTTAGAAAGAAAGGGGTGTATGTGACAAAATTGAAAAAATCGAGATAATGGTAGGAAACGATACTTTGAGCTTGGTTTTATGCATGCTAGAAATTTCATGTCAAAATTTGACCGTTTAATGATTTTTTTAGAAACATGAAAAAAGAGCAAAATAAAAGTTGGTTTTCACTTGGAAGGAAAGGGGTGTAAGTGCACTATATGAGCAATTCCAACTTAACTAACACAACGGTTTGTCTCAAATATTTTTTATTGGAATGAAATTTTGCTGATATGTTGGATGCCATGCAAAGATTCATTTTCCATGAAATATAATTATTTTCGTTGAGAGTAACTTTTCAAAAAGGCGTATTTACTAAATCAGATTTTTTTTTTTTGAAATATCGTATCTCGAAAACTATTTGTTAAAAATTACGTCAATAGATAAGTTGTGGGAAATTAAGTGTATTTTCGGATAAAAATAGTATAATCAATATATATAGAATGCCAGTGTCGCTGCAGTGCGCGTGGTAAACATCACACATGTTCAGATAGTGTATTTACATTATATATGCATATGTGTGTGTGCCTGAGATACATCAAAAGAGGAATCTCATTGTCAAACTTTGACAACCAGTTTAAAATTTCAAATATGGCTGCCAAGTAATGTGATTAGAAACTTCGCTTGCTGCAAATTTCTGAAAAAATCGGTGCAAAAGGACGCAGTTGTGGGATTCAATTCATCCGGACGAAAAGAAAAAGAACGTTTAAAAACATTTTACTGGCATGAAAACACAGCGATGAGCGCACTGATGACAGCACCAACCAGCGCACAGATAAAGAACAGATAAAAAACAATGAGCAACTTTGACAATGAAGTTCCCGATTCACAGACTTGATACAGATTGTTAGCATCATGTTTACCACAATGAGTCCTGTAGAAAAACAGCGACACTGGCATTCTATATATATTGATTCTACTATAAAAATACACTGACAAAAAAACATTGCATAATCAAGACAAAAATCATAAAACCTGAATTATCGCAACACATGTCGCCTCAGATTTGTCTCTAAAATCTCTAAAATCACGTCCATTTCGCGCAAGCTACACACTTAATAAAAGCACGTAGTTCTGCAGAATTTTGCCGAAACCTCAACAGCCGTAAAGATCCGTAAACGTCAATTTTCACTATCGACATTTGTGTCGATGGGTATCGAAGTCCAACTACACTCCAAATAGTCACATGTTGTGGGAAGTGGACCAACCCACGACCCAGTTAGCTTCGAGGTATTGCCTGATAGTCAGTAGCATCGATGCACTAGCCCTACTTGCACTACTTTAACAGCAGGCTTCGAAATCAGTCGATAAAACAAGGTCAAATCGTAAAAGACGTTTAGGCTTTGCTTCTTTGTGGGAACTAAACAATAATTGTTGGCAAGGTACCTCACATGAAATGCCTCATTGAAATTAGAAAACGGGTGATTTCTAATTTTAATTTCGACATGTTTCTTTCAAATTATTTTTTCGCTAGAAGATGCTGCCTAGTACCTAGTACCAGTAGTAGACCTAGTAGATGTTGACACGAGGGAGGTTGGAGTATGTGGTATTTTGTGATCATCCAGGTAGAGGAATTATATAAATCCTTGGTTTGTCATCTCAACATACTACACATGTTCATAATAAAAAAAAAACTTTATTTGCACATTCATTACGCGATCTTTCTGTTTTCGGACTGCTGCTGTTGGCCATTGTTAGAGTGTATCATACGGCCCTTACCGGGACTGGAGATAGGCACCAGAGGAGGTGGTTCTGATTGATTATAATTGAATTGCGAGACTGATCCAACGCTGGCCCTTTTCACCATCACTTTTGGGAAAAATGCCAACGGTGGTGGATCACTTGATGGAATAGCAAGTTGCGACCGGTCAGATTTTTCCAAGATCGGATCGAAACTACCTACGTACTCGGTTGTAATGGGTGTTGGTTCTAGAACAGCTAAAGGCACTTTCTTCGTTGAAACAGTGCTCCCCATGGGCACTGGCATTGATTCTGTGATCATAGCGTCATTAATACAATGGCTGCTTAACTGCAGAAACTGAAGTGGATTTCGCAAATGGACCGCTGTTTTGATCCACATCTGAGTTGCATTGTTGATGACAGTTTCCTGTACTTGTTGAACTTTTTTGATTGGCTTCGGGATTTTTTCAGCTTGAGTTCGTTTATTAATTTTGCTTAACTTTACAAAGTGTTTGGTTGCAAGTTGGGTGAGAATTTCCAACACTCGCCATATCGAAATGCGTTGCTCAAGGCCTTCCTGACTTTTGAAATCTTTCAGAAAGTTCTTTATTTGGCAGTCTAAACTATGGCGTTGCCCAAATAGAGACAGTTTTTTCGCTCCTAATGCTCCTAACCACGATTGCTCCACATAATCACAAAGTCGGCAAAAGCCATGAGTAAAAATCTAAAAGACGATAAAAAGTCAAAGTGATGTAAAGTCGATCGAAGTTAGATAACTTACATTTTTCTCATTCATCCATTTCTTAAGTGCTTCCAGTCCAGGTGTCATATAGTTCGCTGGAAGCAACGGTACAACTAGTAACATCCGTAGACCACTACTAGGATGACCCTTCGCGGTTTCACGACTAAGTCCTAGCTGCCGCATCCGATTCAGAACTGCAGTCGTATAATGATGCCAATACACCTTAACTGTTGCCTCGGGGAAAGTGATTTCCAGTGCATTATGCATTACATCATTCGCTTCGGTTAAAATAACGCTAGGAGAGATTGCTGCTCCCAATTGCTCTCGCACATATGCAAAAATGGCAGCAAAACCAGAATGAGATTTTGCCGTCATAATGGAGTAGAATATGGGAGTGCAGAAATGCTGTCGAACAACTAATGCTACCAATAAATAATACTTGCAGGTAGAGTTTAGTTCCAGAGACAAGCTGCAATCGACGTACAATTCATCTACTCTTCCAATCATGTCAATTGTTTTGTAATGCCACAATATCAAGCAAGTAGTACTTTCTAAAGTAATCATAGTTTGATAAAAATCATCTCGAGTACTTCCGCTATGTATTCTAAACAGATCGGAATTATCTAAAATTTCCTTTAATTCTTCAATACTGCTCGGCTCTTGAGGATGTTGTTTTCGACGTGCTTTTCTCATGCAAGATTCGGCTTGCGAAAACGTATACAGCAGAGAAGCGTCCGAGTGCCGATTGGTAGCTTCCTCCAAATAAATCACATGTAAATCGGTACTTTCACGAGCAGCACGCTGTGTAAGGACTTTACGGAAACGGTCAACAATCACTTTATCTGCCTCTGGAGGATGATTGTGTGCGGTGGTGCTTCGTATGACTCCATCCTCATCAATAACGCATCGGCCGGGGCAACTGATCTTGTACCGACAACAGCGGTAGTAGCTAAAAGTAGGCCAAACATACTGATTAGTATCGTTGTCTTATGATGCAACTAATATTAAATGTAAATTAGTTGTGTATTCTATACAGCAAACTGATTTTCGCTAGCCACAATCGATTCATTATTTAGGTAGGACTTAAATTGCCGTTGTGTAGTTCTGATAAACTATGACTTGGCATACGTAATTTTATAAATTAATGTGTTAGCTTATAAGTATTTTGGTTCCAGTTGTTGATATATTGTATTTCCTATGCAACTAAAGAAATGGTGCTTATTACTTACCCTGAAGTACCCTTTTTGTACGCGAGCCAGTATTTGTATCCATTCGCATACATTTCACGACAATAGAATATCTTGTCCAGCACGATTCTAAACAACAATTAACTAAAAAATACAGCACAAAAATATGGTATTCGTATAAAATAAAACATTATTATTTGATTATTTTTACGAAACACAAACTATTATAACTGTCAAACTTTTGTGTTGTTAAACAAGAAACGTCGTGTTTCACTTACTGGCCTTTGCTTTTAAGTCCCGTTTAAATATTACGTAACCCAAAAACGCCATTCTCTCGGACCTTGTCGACCTTGTCACGAACACCCTATACCCCCTTGTAATTGTGACAATCGATTGTTAAGGCCCCCATACTCGAAGTAACATGTTGATCGAAATGTTGCTAAATTCTTGTTTGACCAACAAGCTCTATTTGAGCGCGACGGACCAAGCTATCTATAGAAGATGTTGGGCTCGGTGCTCGACCTGAATGACCCACCAATATTTTGTTAATTTTCAACCCAACATATGCGTACGTTATGGGGGCCTTTACACCCCCATCAATGCCCGTAACACGTAACTTTTGTAATGCTCGTTACATACGATACGATTGTGACACAGTAGCTTACTTAAGTTCCGCTCATAAATTAGTGTTCGGGTAATATAATATGTATATTATATAAATAGTTTATTTTTTCGATATTTTTCCTGTAATGTTACGCATAACATTATCGCTCAAAGTCCTCTTAAAAATTTTGCTTAACAATTTGTAACGGAAATTCAACCAGCTGCGTTACGTAATATTTCAATGGGTACTTATACGAAACACAATCTAAAGATGGGAAAGTGATATGCGCCAGTGATAATATCGAAAATTGTCACAACGATATTTATCGATATTTGGTTCACAACGGAATATATAGCGATTCTAAATAAATATTTTTTAAATGAATATATGTTAGCTTGCGGCTCGTTCAACTTTTGGGAATATTCATAGATTTCATAATACACGTTTTAATATTTTTTAAACCCCCCGCCCTTTGTTTTCGAAGCTGAAGTATTCTTTAAGAGGAGTACGCAGCTGAAAAGAAATACCCCGGTCAACACTGAATGTAACGCAACGTGGCTGTTATGTATTAAATGGTAATATTCAAAGTTATCGAAATTTAACATAACAGTTAAATGAAAAATGGTAACATTGCTACATTTACGATGTTACCTGAACATTATGATAAGCATTTCGATATCAGCTACGTGCTTTTTAGTGTAGATTTTATCCGCTGCAGTCACCGCTGGACATTCAGCGTCACGTAAAATCCATGCTTGTGAACTCGTGAGTACAGTCCAAACTTTTTAATAACGACACGCCCACGGTCGATTAGCAATACCGCACTGCATCTTTTAGCTTTTCGGTATTTGGAGAATAATTTCACACTTCCCGTTATGCTATTTTCGTCGTATTTTATGCTTTACGTTCAAAGCAGGTAGTGTTGGCCTTAATCTCTCAGCCCCGTCTCTATTTTGAAGCGTTTTCGAATAAAGTACACGCGAGACCTATCCCTGTGATGAAAAACGATATATATTTTGTACAGAGTCGAAGTGACCAAACCGATGTTTTTTGTGTTGTAGTTTGCCATCTCTGGTTGGTTTTCTTCAAGGTTTTGGTTACTATTGACGTACCGGTACGATGGAGCCGTTTCAGAGTCGCAGTAATTCCCGGATCAGGCTCTAGTCCGAACCGTCCCGTTTCACAACGTCACGTGCAGTGCCTTGTAAGGAGCAAGTGTCTATACAGTTTCGTCGTCCCGACTAGTAAACAAGCTAGATGAAACTTCATCTGTTGTTAAAAAAATCAGCATTTTTCCAACAAATTTCAAACCTTTAGCAACATCATCTAAAAAGCTATGTCGCTGTCCCCCAAGGAACACAAGAATAACTCCGAAACCATGTGACATATGGCCATGATTTGTAGATATTATGAAAATAGAAAAGATTTTCGGGAATATTCCCAAATTTGTTGAAAAAATATTGAAAGCTAAAAAACTTACGCCCATTTTAGTAAATTTTCGGATGCTAAAAATGATGTAGACCTTAGAAGGGTTTATATGCGCATTGAATGTTTTTGTCAAACTCGTCATCACTAAACCATTTCTTACAAAGTTCGTGATCTTTCAAGAGGTCTGATGCCATCTAAACCACTTCAATTAAACGTATGGCATGTGAACCCCGATTAGTTCCTGCATCTCAACATTAGCATCATTTTAGGCTTGTATAAAAATTTGTGAATATTAGACTAAATGGGAAATAATCAAACGTAATTTCAAACACGGTGAACGAACATAAATGTATCTTTATGTTTTTATATTTAATATTATGTTTTTTATAAATAATAAATAATAATAATATTATGTTTTTTATAAATATAAACTCAAATTGAATTATACTTACTTACTTATGTGTCCATGTCCGCCGGTCCGGCAGAACAAAGGGATGAAATCAGAGATCTCCACTGCTGATGGTTACCCGCCATGGCTTTTACCTGTCGCCAGGACAGGTTCTCGTCTACAGCCCGGATGTCGTTGGCTAAGCTCCGTCGCCATGAGCCTCTGGGTCTGCCTCTTCTACGCTGTCCTTGTGGATTCCAGTCGAGTGCTGCCCTGTAAACCTCGTTCGCTCCTTTCCTCAAGGTGTGTCCGATCCACTTCCACCTACGTTCACGAATTTCTGTGGCTATCGGCCGTTGATGACACCGACGATGGTGTTCCTCATTGGATATCCAATTATCAGGCCACCCACCAGGCACGAATAATGTATCGCAGGCACCGGTTAATGAATACCTGCAGTTTTTGCGTTGTCTCCGCTGAGACGCACCACGTTTCGCAGGCATACAGCAGTACGGATTTAACGTTTGAATTAAAGATTCGGGTTTTCGTACGTAGAGTGATCTGGTTTGAGCGCCAAATGTTTCGCAGACCTGCAAAGGCACCCCTGGCCTTTCTGATCCGTGTGGCTATATCAGGCTTGGTACCACCATCGGGCGTTGTTTGGCTACCAAGATATTGAAACGTGTCTACCTGCTCAACTTGTTGTCCCGCTACTGTGAAGTTGGTGGAATTGTCAGTGTTCACTACCATAGACTTAGTTTTCGCTACATTGACTGTGAGACCTGCTGCCTGGGAGCTCTCGGAGAGGTCATCTAACTTGCTCTGCATATCGTTTCGGCGTTGTGCGAGCAAGATAATGTCGTCAGCTAGGTCGAGGTCATTAGCTGCTCCATCGTTAGAGGATTCCAAGGCAACCTCGATTTGGTCTACTGTCAATTGCTCCAACTAATATCTCATCCATAACGATGAGAAACAGAAGCGGTAATAAAATGCAGCCCTGTCTCACGCCAGCAGTAACCCTTAAGGGGTCGAACAAGACGCCGTCGTGCAAAATCTTGCACGTGAACGCCTCGTACTGAGCCTCGATGAGATGGACTAGCTTATCTGGAACTCCTCTACGCCTAAGTGCGCCCCAGATGTTTTCGTGATTGAGTCGGTCGAACGCCTTTTCGAAGTCAACGAACACCAGCAGAAGAGAGTCCTGGAATTCTTTGATCTGCTCCAATATAATGCGGAGTGTTGTGATATGGTCTACACATGATCGGTCAAAACGGAATCCAGCTTGCTGCCGCCGGAGAGTAGCGTCGATCTTCTCCTGGATCCGGTTGAGGATTACCTTACAGAGTACTTTGAGAGTAATACAGAGCAACGTGATGCCACGCCAGTTACCGCATTCCGTTAGGTCTCCTTTCTTAGGGACTTTGACCAATATGCCCTACATCCAGTCCACCGGAAAAGTTGCGGTTTCCCAAATATTGCTGAAAAGCTGATGCATCATCTGGGCTGACAAAGATGGGTCAGCTTTGAGCATTTCGGCTGAAATACGATCTATCCCTGGCGCTCTATTGGATTTCATACTCTTGATGGCTGCTACAATTTCATCCAGCGATGGCGCCTCCGAGTTGACGCGATTAATTCGACGAACTGTAGGCGTCATACCCTACTTAGTCGGCCCATTTCTTATGAATAATCTTCATTCAAATGACAGATTATTTAGTTGAAAATGTTAACAGATGCGGTTGTTGGTGATGGTTGTTACGTCAACTATGCATCCATGGCTCCATGGGCAGTATAGTTGGGTTGTTTGAAAGAGTTTGTATGGATTTAACGTTTCTCGTTAATGTGACATCCTATAAGCACAGACAAACAGACGTAACACTCACTGTTTCATTCTTCGCATGCTGTGTAACAATCATTTTCAAATTAACTAATGTTTATTTGAGCGTCTTAGTAGACTTTAGTAGTAGTCTTTCTTCTTTTTTATCAAATCATTTTCAATTTGATTTGGATTACCTCCGTACTGTACGAAACTTTTTTTCTTTAAAAAAAATATAATTTAGTAACTATTCAAGCCAGTGGAAAAAATGTGACTTTACACCACTACTGATATGGGTTTAATCCCAGTCGATGTCGAGTGAAACGAAAAACCTCTATGTCATACCTTCCATCGCATAAAAAGTAAAGTCGGTGGTTGCGAAAACCGTCAACCTGTGATGGCTTGACTGTGATAAAAGAAACATAAATAAGAAACAATCTAATATAAAATACATTTTATTCGGTAACATGATGATTGTTGTTTGACAACGTTCGATCACATTCAAACGCACAGTTATTTTGATGCTTTGGGCACAGCTTTGAATTCCTCCCATTTGGCAAACAATAAATTGCAATGGAGTGTATAAAAAGCGTATCAAAGTGCGTCAATGGTCCAGTTTTCGCGGCTTACAATCTTATCCATAACGGGTAATAAATAGTAAAAAAGGAGAAAAGGATCTTTCCCCGTGTCAATCACTTGTGTCCGTTGTGGTAACCGTATCACGTCCTTTTTCCTTCGCGGCTTTGCGCGCCGGCCACGCCAACCTAGGATAAGGGAGACAAATGGGTAAAAACATTTTGGTTGTTTTTGGTTATCGGTTGGATTTTGGGTTAGTGACGTTTTTCGGGTTTTTGGTTAATTCCGGCCTACGGCAGAGGAGACGAGTTGATTGTCTTTTGTATAGGACTGAGGGCCGTTTCCACGATGTTGAACTGATTCCGACTGAACACGTACCGGATCATGGTCCGAAAGTCGCTTCGACGGCTTTGTCTGAACAGGACGTAGATGTACGGGTCAAGCATAAAATGTAACAGAATCAGGATGTCCGACAGGCGGAAAAACCAGCTATATCGATCTCGCAACGGTTTCTCCAGCAGCTGGGACAGCACTATCGAAACCTGTACAGCGGCAATACAAAAAAACAAAACAAACAGAAGAGTAATTAATTTATAGATTTTTTTAACCACATCCTCTTGAAATTGTCATTATCAAATAATGGTTGAAAGGAATGACAAAAGCAGGGGGAATTTTACACTCTCTATATTTGTACCGTTTGTCGAGAAAATTCAAGAGAAACGGGACGTGCCACAATTAGTCCCGAGAGATTACTTCCAATGATAGGAAACTCAACCGTCGATGTGGTAGGGACATGCCTAATAAATCATGCAATACTCACCATCTGGGGAAGCCAGCAGGCCAAAAAACTGATGCTAAGAAAGGTCATCAGCTTGGCGAATCGAATTTCCTCCGTCGTAGGCTCGCCCATCATGCGAAAAATGGAGGAATCGGTGAAGCTGGCCGATTTTTGGGAAATTCGAGTGGTGGATCGCTCCAGCATCGGAGTTGGTTGAACCGAGCGAAACTGGCGACGCATTTTGTGGTGTGACTGGTACAAAACTTTCCGTACGCTCAGATTGCAAATCACGATACCGATGCAGAGTAT
Source organism: Sabethes cyaneus (assembly GCF_943734655.1). NCBI lineage: Eukaryota > Metazoa > Arthropoda > Insecta > Diptera > Culicidae > Sabethes > Sabethes cyaneus. The sequence continues at coordinate 79,276,009 of NC_071355.1, forward strand.
GATACCTAAAAAGTAGGTCAAATAATAATACGAAAAAATTACACAATAAGGCATCTAAGTACTTCTACTAGGATTATAAAATGGTGAGCGTGCTCAATTTTTTTCTATGACGGGGTGAAAAGCGATGATATCGATTGAATGAACAGCTGGAGATTAATAATCAGCCAATTATCATTGATTACAGTATTCGTCATCAATCGCGCATCAGAACTTGGATGAGAGAAATAAGAGTTATTATTTTGAAACATGATTTAAGGATTTGTTAAAGATTAAAGTTTGGTATGGGACAAGAGTTTTCGAGCATTAGCGGTTTACACGTAGTAAGTTTTTCATAATTACAGTTCAATTATAAAAACTAATGTGTGTTGAATTTCAATGTTCAGGATTGCTTTCTTGAAACGGTTAATGCATCGACTGAGTTTTCCTGTGTATGGACCATTTTCCTCCATCAATGGGAATACAACACACATTTTTCAAACTAAACTGTCTCCAAAAATATAAAAACTAATAATCATTATCTGTTTAGGGCAAAGTGAACGTTCTAATCTAAGAATTTTTGATCACATAAAGTTGACCAATGAACGATGGTCATGTTCTTTTTTCAACTTGTTTACTGATGTCATCATTTGCTAGCAGGACCTATATGGACGAATAACGAAAATGATGTTTCTTGAACAGTGGTTTATTAGTAACTAAGGAAAAATATCTAGGTAACAGACCTTAAGAACAAATGAATATTAAATCGACTGCTACTTAGATTTGTTTCTTCAACACCCCCTCTCAGTTGATTTCAGCTAATCCTATTTTATCCCGCAAGTGCAGGAATTGAGGTGATGCTAAAGCCTTCGTTAAGAGATCTGCCTCTTGTTGTTGTGTTGTTATGTATACCAGTTGAATCTGCTTTTTAGCGACAGCCTCTCGTACAAAATGATATTTAACGTCTATGTGTTTAGCCCTCTTTGTTTCTTCCTTCTGCGCCATTGCTATTGCACCTTGGTTGTCCTCGAAAACTGGTACGGGATATATATTTTCAGCTTCCATTGCATCGGTCATTAGTCCACACAGCCATAATGTTTCGCTTACACAGCTGCTCATAGCAATATATTCTGCTTCAGTTGACGACATTGCTACAGCGTTTTGCTTCTTTGAAGACCAAGCTACGGTTGAGTTGAAAACCTTCAGTAGATATCCTGAGACACATTTTCGATCATTTTCATCGCTAGCAAAATCCGCATCGACGAAACCAACTACAGGTGGTGAATGGGCATTGCCTTTGTATACTAGTTTAAAACGTTTAGTACCTTGAAGGTATCGTAACACTCGTTTTGCGTGCTTCCAGTGCTCCGGTCCTGCTGCATCCTGGAATCTCGATAAATAGCCAACAATATAGCATAAATCCGGCCTTGTTCCCAGCATAAGATACATCAGGCTTCCTATGAGTTCACGGTATGGTTGCTCACATTGTCCTTCGTATCGTCGTAACTGCAACCTTACTTCAGCGGGTGTATTGCACGACTTACAGTCACTCATGCCGAACCTCTCCAGAATCTTTTCAATAAGTCCCAACTGAGAAAGCTTCATAACACCATTCGCTCGGTCGCGCTCTACCTTAATACCGAGAAAATGATGAAGTTCGCCCATATCAGCCATATCGAAACTCTTCGTAAATATACTTTTAATTTCCGCAATATTCCTGACACTCTTGGCTGCAATCAAGAGATCGTCTACATATACAACAATGTATGCAGTATCACCATCTTGCTGTCTGGTGTATAAACAATAATCGTATCGTGAACGAGTAAAACCATGGATCTCCAAGACTTCATTAAAACGACTGTTCCAGCAACGTGGGGACTGTTTTAAACCATACAGAGAACGTTTCAATAAGCAAACCTCATTTTCTTCAGCCATTACACCATCCGGTACTGCCATGTATACTTGCTCTTCCAGCACACCGTTCAGAAACGCCGTGCGAACGTCCATTTGATGTATTTCGTAACAGCGATTATTTGCTATAGCCAATACAGTTCGAATTGTGTTCAATCTTGCAACCGGCGCGAATGTCTCTTCATAATCAACGTGTTTCCTCTGCATAAAGCCCTTGGCTACCAAACGAGCTTTAAAACGCACAGGATTACCATCAGCATCCGTTTTCAACGTAAAAACCCATTTACTAGGGACTGGAACAACAGACGCAGGCTTCTTCACCAGCACCCACGTGTGATTTTTATCCAACGCCAATAGTTCTTCTTCGACTGCCTGTAGCCACTGCGCACAATCTGGATGTTTGTTGATATCATCGTAACTGTTTGGTACCTGAGAAAATTCAACAGCAGAATTTGCTCCGTATGACGTTAAGAATTCTTTAAACCAACCTGGTCTCCTGCACTCCCGACCACTGTGCCTTGGTGTAGACTCACCTGGAGAGTTACTACCTACCTGTTGTGGTGGGAGTGCCGACGTATCTGATTCTGATTCTTCACTTTCCCCCTCTTGCTCCGTTTGCTCTAACTCTTCAGCATCAGGAGCATCGACAAATTCGTCTTCCTCTGCTGTCACTTCATCCCCCTCTTGCCCTTGCATTTGTGGAATCAGTAAAGGAATCACTATTTCTCCAGAGAACTGCTTATCGACGATCTTCTTAAACGGGAATTCTGCTTCATTGAACCGCACATCACGGGCGACGATTAATTTTCTACTACCAGGTGACCATAAACGGTATCCGCATGGAGCATAACCAAGCATTACACATCGTTGTCCAGTTGCATCCAATTTGCTTCGTTTTTGTTTTGGAATCCAGGAATAAGCTACGCAACCAAACACACGTAGCTTGTCTACCACAGGTTTTTCACCATGCCACATTTCTGCTGGAGTTTTGTTTGAAAGAGCCTCCGTCGGACTTCGGTTTGTTACATAGACTGCATTCAGTACTGCTTCACCCCATAAATATTTTGGCGCACCCGATTCGATCAGCATAGTTCGCATCTTTTCCGAAATTGTCCGGTTGAATCGTTCAGCTACTCCGTTGTGTTGAGGAGTGTAACCAACTGTGGATTCCACCTGTATTCCTTGCTGCTTGTAAAACGTCAATTGTTGCTTACTGAAATACTCTCGTCCCAAGTCGCAACGAAGATTAGCAATCTTTACTCCAAACTTCGCCGTCGCCATTGCCTCATATACCTTGAAGTAATCAAACACTTGATCTTTCGACTTCATAAGGTACACGACAGCAAAATGAGTGTAATCGTCCACAAACGAAACAAAATACTGAAACCCATCGTGTGTTGCAGGCGTGATTTTTCCACAAACATCTGTATGTACTCTCTCCAACGGTCTTGTAGTAGCGGGTCTTGTTCCACAGAAGGGCAAACGTACTAGCTTTCCTTCCGCGCAGGTATCACAAAAACCACCATCACCTCGTAGTTCATCCATGCCTTTTACCATTTTTGAACTTTGCAGCTTCTTCAAATTTCGATAACTCAGGTGTCCGTATCGACGGTGCCATAGTTCCAGCTTATCGCAATCAATTTTTGCAGCTAATACAACACCAGTATCCACAACCATCGACAAATAAAACAAGTTTCTTCGTAAAACCGCTTCGCCGATGTGCTCTCCATCTTTGGTAAGGAGTGCACGATCTGGTAAAAATTGTATTTGCACTCCTACTTTCAAAAGAGCAGCCAGAGACAGAAGATTATACTTCAGACGAGGAACATGCATTACGTGACTTATTTTCAATGTCACTTTTCCGGTTTGCGTCTTCACTTTCCCAGTAACGGTTCCTTCCTTAATGCCCTGCATACTTTCATCATCCTTGGCACTTTCGATTGTCACCGGGGCCGGCAACATTTTGACAGAAGACAAATAGTTTTCTTCCTTCACCATATGCCTGCTAGCTCCAGAATCCAAAATCCATTCCAGTTTGTTACCAGGTAACACCTCTGCTTCCTTTGAACTAACCAAGGCTATTTCACGATCAACCGGAATCTCCGCTGCATTTGCCCGTACCGTTTGCTTCTTTGCCTTCGGACAGAATGAACGTTTATGCCCGAAAAGTCCACAGTTATAGCATTTTCCTGCGAAATTGCTCCTAACAAATTGCTTTTTTCCATGCTTTGCTGCCAACACTACACCGTCAGATCCGTTGCTAGTGCTTGAACCACCTTCTCGCCCGTTGTTTTTCTGTTCCTGTGCCAACAGGCGTGCTTTTACGGTATCCAAGGACAACTTGTCGTCAGGGAGATTTTCCATCGCCGTTGTTGTAACATCGAAGGAGGCCGGCAAAGTTATGAAAAGTTGGCTCACCTGATCCAGTTCGGTCACGGTAGCTCCAGCATCTTTGAGCTGCCTGATCAGCTCATCAAATTTCCGGAAATGGTCTTTTAAGGGTGTTCCTTCCTCCATTTTCAGTAGCGAGAGAGACTTACGAATGTACGTTTGTGCAGCAAATCCTTTCTTTGCAAACGTATTGGCCAAAGATTCCCACATTTCCTTTGCCGTTTCCTTGTCCCGAACATACTCCAAATGACTATCTGCAATAAAGGCCACCAAAAGAGCTTTTGCCTTATCGTTTTTGTCCTTGAACGTCGCTTTCATTGCTTCAGTTGCGTCTTCAGCCGGCGGATCCTGTTTCACTGCCTCCAAAACTCCGTGAGCTGCTAATTGCGTTTCGACTCGAAATTTCCACGTATCGAAACCTTCTCCAGCAAACTGAACTACCCCAGCCTTTTTCGCGCTTGTGGTCATTCTGCTCGCTGTTGCCGGAATCTTCAGTTCTTAAAACTTGCTGCTTCTAGAGTCTTCCAAGTTTGGAACAATTCCGAAAAAAAAACTGCTTCAAGAATTTTCAAATTACTGTCGAACTGAGCCCATAACCTATGGACGAATAACGAAAATGATGTTTCTTGAACAGTGGTTTATTAGTAACTAAGGAAAAATATCTAGGTAACAGACCTTAAGAACAAATGAATATTAAATCGACTGCTACTTAGATTTGTTTCTTCAACAACCTAATATAAACCCCACGAGCAGGTCAACTTTTAGAGTCAAGGGAAGATTAATTGTGTGCAATTTTCCAGCAAATAATCCTTTTTTTTTTCACTTACCAACGGCGAAGAACAGATACGCGTAGGCGACGTCGGTCAGTTCCGTGGCTTCCCTATATCGAACGCAATCCTGCTTCTTCTCGTCGTAGTAGATTCCGAAGCCAAAAAGTGGGAGGAACGTGAAGAATGCTCCGATTGCCCAGAGTAGGAAAATCGACCTTCTAATCATTTTATCGGACACATGCTGTGGAAGAGGAGTAGATAAAATGAAGTGTGAAAATTGAAAAATGCGCAACAGAATCGAGTCCTCTTTCGTGTTTCCGACACTTCTGATAATGACACTGATATCGTGCACCCAGCAGGTCGTCGTCTGAAAATAGTTAATTTATTTTGCTTCAAACTTGCGATTGGGAAACCATCACCATTCGATCCACAGAGATTCATCGCACTATCAAGTTAAAACTTTAAACTTGCATTTACTTGTATTACGATGTACATACATATTCTTATTTATTGCTCGTAATTAACTATAAACTTGCAGTTTAAGTACTGTAAAAAACTACGTAATACAAAATTTACTTCATTCGAATTCACATACGCACCTTGTGATAGAAGAACGGCTTCGTTAGAGCTATGTACCGTTCGAGTGCCATGACGAACGCAACGCAGCCGGAACTGATGCCGAACACACGCCAAACTACCCGGAAAATGCAGAAATAGTGTATATATTCTTTGGTGAGTTGCTCCGGTAGAGAAGACTGCAGGTACATCTGCACAAACATCCCCGTTAATCCGATCAGATCGTTGGTGAGTAAACATCTGAAAATTGCAGGCAGAGAACGGCAAACACAAATTAATTATGTACGCAGCGAACATAATTAATTGTCACGGATTATCTCGGTTTCGCATAATTGATGCAGCGTGCTTGCAAATATAGCTCACAGACAGTAACACTCAATAGTTCTCTACGGGGCAAAACTATATAATGTGAGAAAGTTTTTTACGTCTAGACTTCAAGGGACCATATCAAAAGATAGTTATATGCTTCCCTATATGGTACTTATTGGTTTATTGTTTGTATCAGCAAAGATATAATACGGAATAGAAAACAATCCCACCGAAATTAAATTAACAAACATAATATGTCTAATATGAGAAATTGCTAATAACCAAACAAAAAAAAACAAAAAAAAAAAGGTTAGAGTAGATAGTTTAGTCTCTTTTCACTACTGCCAACAACACACAAAATTTTTTAAAAGGCTATATGAAGTTGCCTATTTTCGGTATTTTATAGCACAGTTGAGCACCATTCTATTTTCGTTACACCATCTTGAAAAGCTCTCCAGTTGTTTTTGTAGGAACATGGCGTTTTGTACTTTGTTGACTTCGAGATAGATCATCAGCAAAGGAAATCCTGTGTCCTCGTAGTGAAAAGCTTACATCTTTGAAGTATAGCACGAATATGAGCCGGCCCAGAGGACTTATTTACATACTTTACTAGCCGAAAGCCGAGGTGGCTTTTGTCGCATCAAAAATTCTTCTCCATTGTACTCGGTCCTGGGCTACTGGCCGCCAACCCGTTGCGCGTCTCGACACACGCAAGTCGGTTTCAACCTGGTCGAGCAATCTAGTACGTTGAGCCCCTCTATTCCTCGTGCTGGTGGCGTTCTTGAAGAGAACGGATTTCACTGCACCACAGTCGTCCGGCGCCCTGGCAACGCAGCCGGCCCACCGTAGTCTCCCAACTTTTGCGAGGTGTACGAATCTCTCCAAGTGGTGCAACTCGGTTCATATACCTACGCCACTCTCCGCTATCTTCTTGTACTCAACTAAAAATAGTCCGCTACACCTTTCGTTCAAATACGGCAAGTGCACGTATGTCTTCCGTTAGCAAAGTTACAATCTCAAGTCCGTAGAGAACTACCGGGTTGAGTATCGTTTTGTACATCGTCAGCTTTGTGCGGCGGCGTATGCTCCTTGATCGAAGCGTCTTGCGGAGGAAAAAGTAGGCTCGATTTCCAGCTTGAATGCATCGTTGAATCTCCTTTCTCATATTATTGTCGGTGGTGACCAGAGATCCCGAATATACGAACTCATCAACCACTTGCAGTTCATCGCCGTCAATAGTCACTGTCCATGGGAGGCAAACGTTGCTTTCTCTGGAGCCTGTTCCTACCATATATTTGGTTTTCGACGCATTAATTTGTAACCCCATCCTCCTTGCTTCCGTTTTTAGTCTGGCGTAGATTGCCTCCGCTTTCCCAAGGTTTCTAGCAGGGATGGTTCGATCACTTTGAGTCAGATTTGATTCATTTGACAGTACCGGCTCAGCCGAGCCAAATATGACAAAGTTATATATGAAATATTTGTAGAACTAGTTCTTATCTACAATTTTGCTGAACAAAGTTTTGCTGTGCCTTTTATAGTTACGGTGTTACAATGCTAGTAACTCATCAGTGACTAAATGAACTAATTCATTTAGTCACTAATAAGATACTAGCATCGTAGCACCGTAACTACAAAAGATACAGCAAAACTTTGTTCAGCAAAATTATAGATTGTAACTTGCTCTACAAACGTGTTATACGTAACTTTGTCATATTTGGATCCGCAGAGACGGTACTGTCAAATGAATCAAAATTGATTCAAATTGATCGAACCATCCCTGGTTTTTAGTAATGATGTCGACGCCGTCTAGCAAAGGCTAGGAGTTGGCTGCTCTTGCTGAAGATCGCGTCTCTTGTTTTGATGCCCGCTCGCCGGATCACGCCTTCAATAGCAGTATTGAATAACATACAGTCCATCTCCTTGTCGCAACCCTCTGCGCGATTCGAAATGACTCGAGAGTGTCCCCGAAACGCGCACGTAGTACATCACTCGCTCCAGGGTAGCCTTAAACAGCCGCGTCAGTTTATCTGGAAAACCGTGCTCGTGCATTATCTGCCATAGCTGTTCGCGTTCAACTGTATAGCATGCTACTTTGAAATCACGAAAATATGATGCGTAGGCACGTTGTACTCTCGGCATTTCTGGACGTTTTGTCGGAGAGTAAAAATTTGATCCGTAGTAGCGCGGGCCCCTATAAAACCCGTCTGATACTGCCCTACGAGCTCTCTTGCTATTGGGGATAAACGACGCAACAAAATCTGGAAGAGCACCTTGTAGGCGGTGTTGACCAGCGTAATGCCGCGGTAGTTACAGCAATCAAGCCGGTCGTCCTTTTTGTAGATGGGACAGACTACAGCTTCCATCCACTCCTCCGGTAGTTTTTCCTCCTCCCAAATCCTTGAAATTATCCAGCCCAGATGACTGTCTTGTGGAATATCGGATTTTCCGATTTTCAGCCAGAGTAGTTGACTGCCGCCAAGTCCCATCTTGTCCAGTTTGGTAATCGTAATTTCACGATATAACTTATCAAAAGCAATAGAGAGATCGGTGTAGATTGCATGCATTTGGAAACGCCTCGACATGGTAACCGCAGCAGAAGTAGTAAATGAAAGGAGTTTCGCTGTGGTCGATTGTTGTTGAACATGTTGAGAATAGTCGATGAATTGCTTACAATGGTAGAACACTGGTCCTAAAATTACTTTTTCGAACACACACAAAGCAGCGATAGCTCGAAAATTATCGAAGATCTTTTTATCAGCTTTTTTATGAACCGGAAACATAAACGCCATTTTCCATAACGTTGGAAAAATGCCGGTAAACAAAGAAAAATTGTAAACCTGCGTGCATTTCTTGAAAAAAGAGCGAGTACTCCATCCGGTCCAACGAAGGTAGACTGATCCATTTCGGAGATGGGTTTTTGGATCTGGTATCACTCACATTTATAACATTCAACGAAAGCCCAGTTAGCGGACATTATTCGCAGCCAAGGAAATTTGCTGATCAGAGCTGACAGTGTCTCACGCGAAAATACACAAATGCATAATTAGCTACGTAACAGAAGAGAGAGCTGATACGGGGGGACGAGGAACGTGAGTATGAATGTATGTTCCGCCATAACTCCGGAATGCCTGGTTCTTCATCAAACTTGGCACACATGTTCCTTGACATAAACAAATCAGAGCCGGGGTGTTGACAAACAGGCGGCGGTCTCTTACGAGGGAAGAAGAAGGTTCAAATGGGTAAAGTGGTGCGTTTCTTTTGCATTTGGACCGATAGCAGTTGTAGAAGTGGCACGATGGCAAGAGAGGGTTTCTGAAAGAAGGGGATAGAGTGGCCATGGACTAGGGGAGGTTCAAAAACGAAAAAAGGCTTTGTCTCGCTTTATAGGAATCCGAAAAGAAGACAGATTTGCCAGTGACTGGTGGATAACAGGAGGAGAGCTGACAAAGGGAGTAGACTTATCCAAATGAAGAAAAAGGGTTTTGTTTCTTGATGATAATTTTCGTTACAATAACAAATGTACACTGGCTGACAGACAAAGGTATCCCGAGTAGGATCGGGCAATCAACTACTATTAACATAAATATAAGCGAAAGTTTAGGTATGATATTTAGAGTGAGATTTGAAGTGCATTTTTACATGCCGTTGAAAAATAATTGAATTTTCTCAATCTGCTACTAGTCTTAACCTGCAGCAGTCTCCCTTATCTATGCTCGCAATGCAGTTTTCAATATTGGTTTGGCGAGGCGGAGCAGAATTAAAATAGGAGTTCCCATCCCCATAAACGATAATAAATTCCCGGCTGGAAGAGATCCGGTGAGAAATCGGGCGGCTCAAGACCGATAGAGCCGCAGGAAAGGACCGATTCCCGACATAACTCTAAACATTATATGGAACTACTCGCAACGGCACTTCATTGGATAATTTCCAAGATTTGGGATGAGCAGAAGCGACCGGAGTAGTGAATGGAAGGCATGATTTGTTCCATCTACAAAAACGACGCAAGGCATGAATGCTGTAATTACTGCGGCATTATGCTGATCACCGCCGCCTACAAGGTACACGCAGATTTTATTACGTCGTTTAATAGTATAATAAGAGATTTCGTAGGGCTGTATCAGACTGGTTTTATGGGGGTCCGTGCTACTATAGATCAAATTTGTACACTCCGTGAATTTCTTCTAAGATGTCTAGACTACAATGTGCTCACGTGTCGTCTTTTCGTGGGTTTCAGGGCAGCATACGATACAGTTAAGCGCAAAGAGCTATGGTAGATAGCACACAAGCACTGGAGGTAACACGTTATTGATCCTGAAATGAATTTCAACCTGATATTATAAATTTGGATCTTGCATCAGAACTATGTCTCTGTATGTCTTCATATAGGAGTTTGATTCAGTAATAACAACAAATCTGGCGGATTGTCTATCTTATTCTAAGCAGTAATATTGATCACTTTGCGTGTGATAGCGATAAACGAAGCAATCAACTACTTGTTTAGAAAATATGCATAAGTTTCATTTATTTCATTTCAACTATGCTTTGTTATCGTTGATTGACCTACCACGAAGTTCTAAATACCTAGACAACCAGCGGACATTATATGTATAAATTATTAAAATTCTTCAAAATGTTACCATTTTGATGCCGTGCACGTTCGTCGAGACGCTCGGACGTTCAAATTTGGCCGTAAATCAACGCCACTGATTCGCACATCACTGCAAACTGAATGAGTTTGAATTGAACCATTGTCCATATCTGCGAGCGGGAGAGGGGCTAGTGCCGGTCGAGGAGTCCATAGCGGGCAACAAAGACAGACGGGATCTGCCACCCTCTTCTGTTGGCGAGCCGCTGCTGGGCTCGGCTGGGAAGGTAAGTTCAAGCACGAAAGATGAGATGAATAACAATGCCACCACCCCATTTGGCATCGATGGACTCGCGGATTAGTTGCCCGTTTATTTTTATCCGAACTGTGCAAAATGAGAACATGTTTCGGCGCGTCGATGGGAATAGGGTATACTAACCAGTAACGGGCACTCTTTTGGTGTATTTAGTACTAGTTGTTTTGTATTTGAGAGTATTCTGACTCATGATGCAAATGGCCAACTGATTGTTATTACTTAATTAATGTTAAAACTCTTCATATTCTATTTTAAGATGTAGTTTGGATTGTTCGTTATCCTATTATGGGCACTTTGGATTTAGAATAAAATAATCATTTTGTGTTGTAAATCTTGATGGTCTGATAATTTCAGATCCTTCTCTTGCAGTTGAATATTTTCAGAAAAAAAACAATCCAAACTAATAAATCATTAAAGTCATATACGAGAATCTAGAACAGAGAAAGTGTCCATTACCGGTAAACAAACCCTACATATGCTGACCAATGAATGTCGCACAACACAACTAAAGAGTTGATAATAACCGATATGCATTTACCGAAACGAGTCAAAGACAAACTAGTCAAACTAGTCAATCAAGTATAATGACTGGATAATAAAGGCATCATCATAAAACAAAACCGGGAATACCTACACCAACTTATTTAAGAGTCCACACAAAAAAAATTTTGCGATTCATAGTGATGTGAAAAAATGGGAAAAACGCAAAAGAACGAAAGTTTCTAAGCGTTCTTTAATTTTTATGGATCACACATTGGCGGATCTGGGGCCTGCATTACCTGCCATTGGCTTACACATATACAGTTCGAATTAAATTCTTTAAAAACTTGGGTGCAATAAATTCAGTGTATATTGTTCACACTGCGTAAGTTGCGTTGACAGTTGCGCAATAGTTACAACAACAAAGTATAAAGCTTGTGCGAATCTTTTTCATCGTTTCCCTTGTTTTGAAAAATGTTTGACCTGAGATCGTAAGCGAAGAAGTGAATATTGATAATACACCCAGGTAACCAACATTTCATAGTAAAAAACTAGTTTAATAAACAATAGTACTTCAGGAACCCAAAATTATCAAAGCATACAAAAAAACTTATGACTTAGAAGCGATTAGCTCGTGCGTGAAGCAGATGACCAATTTCTTGAGAACTAAAACTGTCAACGTGAAGGTATACCAGCATAGTAGTCCTCAAAAGAGTTTTCTCCGCTTTTAAGATCACATGTACCAGCATGTAGCATGTATCTACACCTTGCTCTATAAGAATTATTTTGTTTCTCTAGCCAGTATTATTTCCAGTTATAGTTAATTCTGAGCTTAGAGCTTATTACTTTCCTCTTCACTCCCGTTGCCGTCGACTGATAGTGACGTTGGAGCAGGGCTTAAAAAGAGATCGCAAGTTGAATGTGACTGCCGTGAATGCGAACTTTCCGCATTCAAACTCCGATTTTTGAACGATCATTTGACCGTTTTTTTTAATCCAGTCAATCTGCCGCTTGCGCTGCTGCCGCCGTACAATTCATGCGGCATCTCAGCAAAAGCAAACAGTCGATCTCCCGTTTTGCTTTGCGCTTTGAGAATATAAACTGCAAACTGACTGGAAGCAGACGGTGACGTATTTTTTCGTTTCTCTTTTTGTCTCCAAATCGGCTGCTCACAGTAAAAGTTTGTCACCCAGACGTCGGTCCGACGCAAGCAAAATATTCGTTTGTATTGGACGGAGTCCGACCGACTTCTTCCATGCACATGTAGTGGTTGTTTTTTTGTAGTATTGAATCATACGATTGTGCGGTTGCTTTTCGTAGCGTGGTGATTGCCAGTCATTTGACTGTTTTGCAGTCATTCGCTGCTCCAAACGGTAAAGGCAACTTGATCGAAACGAAAATGTCAAAAAGTTTTAGAAGCCGTTCGTTCTGCAGCGTGCAGTCGGCGTTTGACTGAGCAAAATGCCAGTTGTGTTATGCATAGCATTCGTATTCCACCTCTAAACGGACGGTGTGAACTTGAATGCGCGTTGGTGTGACTGCGGTAGAAAAAAAGGATCGGTCGAAGCCCTGCGTTGGAGTCCTTTATCGACGAATACCAAGTTGGTTGTCGAAAAGGTCCTAGTTCAACTGCGACAGGTCACAGTTAATTTCTCGAAGCACAATTTTATTATTTTTTTTAACAGCTTGAGTCGTTCGTGACTTCTGCGGGGTCAGGAATTGAACCCGGGTCCTCGGCGTGAGAGGTGTGAATGCTAACCACTACACCGGTATTGATCTCCGAAGTACAATTTGCAAACTCAATTGTTTGTATATTTCAAGACAGCGTACGATTTAGTCAAGCGACATCAGCTGTGGCGAATGATGTTTAAACACATTTTTATCAGCGAAATGATTATGCTGATTCAAGCGATAGTCCATATCAAGTGGCAGAATACCGAATGAGACCGTAATTGTTTTCGTAGCGTCGGATGGATAGAAGCATGGAGACGCATTCTCAAAGCTGATATTCAACATTACCTTGAAAGGTGCAGTGCGACGGCAAACACGTAATAGGCCAGTACTGTCGTTTCGAGATCTATGGGTTTGCGGATGATGTCGATATGATCAAGATCGACCGCAGAGCTGTACAACTTGGCAGGCTATAGATTGGACATGTGGCCAGAATGTCTGGTAGAATAACAATAAAAATTATATTCAGTGGAGAATCAGTGGAGGGGTCGTCGACTTCGGGACAAGGCCCATACCCGGTGGAAGTGGGTAGTCGAGGAAGATACACGTTCATCTAGTATTCGAAACTATTAAAAAACGGCTACCAAAGACCGATAATACTATAATACGATAATACGATATTTTTTGGAATTTTCATAAATAGATCAATTCTTTAGGATATATTAACCTCATGTTTTTGTGTTGACTTATCAATGAAGTCAGATATTTGAATATTTTTTTTGTAATTAGGATCTCCAATAAATGAAGAAAATGATAGAAAAAAGTACTGAAACAGAAGAAGAGGAGTGCTTTATAGTATCCCTAAGGTGGAACAAGACGTGAAAGGGAAAGAATGGATGACGGGAAAGTCACTGCAGCAGCTCTCACTTAGTTCGTAGTTCATTCCTTTCTACCCAATTGGGATTGGGATCCACGGGTTGAACCAAGTTATAATAGGTAAGAATTACGCAATATATGATCAAAACCATTTGATCATATCTACTTGCAATTTCTGAATCCAGACATTGCATTCTATCAAATTTTCCATTTTAGAGTAACTTCTACAAGCAAGCGAAAGTAGCATCCATGGGAAATATACTTTCTTAACAGACAGGTGAATTATGTTCCGAAGACGCGTCGATTTATATCTCAAATAGCCAGTAAGATAGTATAACAAAGGTTCCTTTCGCCACCAGGTGGATTAAATCGGGTTTTGTAGAAGTAATTAGCGGCATTTTTTCTTTAAGTACAATATAACATCAACAATGTATCATAAGATATTACAAAAAACAGGCGAAAAATTAGTGTTTAAGTTCAGTGCAAAAAATTATTTGAAATACGCAAGCTGTCGTGGGGCATCACCATTTCAAATCGTATCTGGACTCAGGAAAATAGGTATTTTTGGAATATTTTTGTTCAACATACTGACTTCACAAAAGCGCGTATATTAGCATCCAAACATTTACAATTTTCTAAGCCCAACGATATGTTGAAGAAATGGTGCCATACCTCTGTGCACGCCAATGATGATATCATTCGAAAATGTAAGCTAATGCTAATAAATTAAATCAAATAAGTATGGGTTGGCTATAATAATTTGCTAATACGCTGCAAATTTGATGACATTGAACAACTTAATCACTCACTTTAGCATTAGGGAATGTTTGGTATTCCGCACGTTTTTCCTCTGCCACAGATAAATCAGTGCTATTAGACTACCAGCGCAGCCAAAGACGTACGATACCCCTATTAGAAAATAGCACGGTTTTCCTAAGGGTTTTGGCGCAGCGTTCGTTAAGTTTCCCAAATTAAAATCCATCAGACTGTCGCTCGTATTTTCCGGATCCGCAAAATACCCCAGCATGGAATTGTTAAGAGTGGCATCAGTCATTTTCACGAGCAATTATAAAACGGAGTCACCAAAAGTGTGCAAACTCAAATGCATCAAGCTATCACTCAAATAAGAGACCCGTTTCCACTTCAATAACAAATAATTGACACTGATCTATGATGTTCAGCCTAAATATGTGCATCTAAGATATGTTTGCATTTCCTGCTAGATAAACCCGAGACCGAACATTCATATTCAAATCGTTTCTGTCACTCAAGATCCTATCTATCGGCTAGCATCCATCCTATCACATATCACACGAAAAAAAACCGCTTGAGACTGCCGCAAAGTGTTATCCTTTATGCCTCCCAACTGCGGTACACACGGGATCAACGGGCTCTTCAGTCGGGCCTCGTTCAACCGAATCGAACCGACCGCGCGCGCTTTCGAAACCAAACTGAACGCGCCATAAGAAAAGCGAAAGAATTTTAGCCACCCACTACGCTTCCCCTTCTGACTGCACAAAAGCGACAGATCGATGAACGCCTTCCGGCCCCCAACTGTCGGAAGCCAGCCCGATTCGGTTAACGATGATCCCGATGATTGTGATGATCGGCGTAGGTATGTATGCGTATCAAAATAATCCATTAGGTACGAAAATTTCAACTTGTTGAAGAGTGCTTAGTGTCAAACTAGGCTGAAGGATGGAAAATGAAAAGCTTTTAAGTACACATTTGTTTTACATAAATTAAATGGCGACTCTTCTGACGCTTTAACCACCACCCTTAACTTGTTGATGCGGCTGACATTCGGACTCATTGTTAGCGAGCCGAAGGATGTGACGTTTGTTTCGCCAGCTGAAAGGGCGACAATTTGGTATTAACAGCAACACCATGAAAGTATAGATGCGAATGATTGATGTCTGTTAAATTATGAGTTTGAAGGAACGTTAATCTAATTGAACTTTGTCGCTTGCTTTATGTTTGGTGATTTCGTAGATCGATGTCATTTCTATTTTATTAGTTTGAGCTGTAACATGACACGACAATAATTTCGAATGATTAAGGTAAAATAAAATAGTTTCATTTGTTTATATGGTACCAACGCTTTCATTAAACTAAAGCAAAATTGTGCATATCGATGTTTTGAAAAAACTACGCGTCACTTGGCTAACAAGGATGGAGCTCGTGCGGCATATTCTTTATGAACAACTTGAAATCTCAACAACCATTGTTGGTGCATAAATTAAGAAATGATTCTGCTTGGCTGTATTACTAGAGGGTAGCGCAGCAATGCTGGGTATTCACCGAAATTTTTTGCTCTCTCTCTCTAGACTCTAGAGAATATTTACGGCATCGTATAAGATCAAATGCGCTTCGGACAAATAACAAAAATGTTTTGTATTTTATTTTCATTAGTATCATGATGATGCATATTATAGATTGTGCATACCATATTGAAATACAATGGTATGTGAATGCATGGGCATGCCGGTGTATAAATTGTACAAAGTAGCAAGTAACTAACTTTTTCCATTGTGTATCTTGACGTCAGACTACGTCTCACGTTAATACGGTGACATACTGCAACAAATATAATAGACCATAGGGCTTGGCAGGAGAAGTTGTGTTCGAACCCGGTTGTAATTAGCTCCCTTTATAGCTTGATCAGCGGAGGCCCCAGTTTGTGTAATAACGGTACACATACTTTATCAGCGTTGCTTCAATGATACCCCCCCCCCCCCCCCCTTTCATAATTTTCCGTTATGAAAAATTTAGTTGAATCAACTAACAGTTACAATTGTAATATTTAGCAGGAGAACTGCACTGTTTACCGTGTAATATAAAAGAGATGTCTTGTTTGCCATCGGTCGATTTCACTCGTATCGAATTTTTGGTCCAGATATTTTATTATTCACTAGCTGACCCGACAAACTTCGTATTGCCACAAATTAACCTGTGTTGTACATAAATCATGAATCTCGGATGATCTTTGTCACAATCTCGAGTTTTGCAAGTTTTTGAGGAGCTCAACCATACATGATTCATTTTGGCAGTTACGTAACTACGAAAGCTTCCCAGGTAACCAAAAGCATCACCAATGCTATTCAAATGTAGGCCAAAAATCATTTAAGGCGCCTTAAATGCTACTTAAATGCTATTTTGGCAAAATATACAGCTACTTTACTAATAACCTTATTATAGTGCTGACAATGCATTAGCTGTAAATTGCTAATTACCGACACGAAGAATTTGAATACAATTTTGGATGCCAATTTACAACACCTATGCAGTCAAAAAGAAATATACAAAAGCGTGTAGTATAAAATACGCTGATTTGCTGCTTATGTTAATGCTTATTAGTTACCAGGAATGGGTAGTTTACTATACAAATTTGCAATTTTTCCTCACAGTAAAGTAGAAAACAACTCCCCTGTCCCCTCAGTGCATAGCCAGAAAGCGGATAGTAATATTCGCCATGATTGCACAACATTTCACTGAATATCATTTTGCGGAAAACCTTAAACGGAATGTACCATTTCACGGAAAACTTTTTTGTGGAAAGTACCATTTCGCGATCCTCTCCTTATTCGCTGTCGCTCGTTCCAGGAAACCCAGGTAGGCCTAGGAAAACAAATAAACCTTGACAGTAGTGATTTCTGCGGGGAGTTGCCCTCCCAAAGTGGGCGGCGCTTCCGACGGCGGTTCACCGGCAACACTCGCGGCCGTCTTGTCCTGAATGATCTAGTGTTACTATAGATAGTTTTTGTGGTCTTGTTATTGACTAATGTTTTATGGAAGAGTCTCGAACTTCTCGAGTTCGATTAGTTTTTGAGTTTCGCAAAAATTTCTGTTTTATTTGTATGAGAGTCCATATCCCCATACCACAGGGGTGAGAGGTCTCTAACTACCATAAAATAAATTCAAGACTCAAAAATCTCCCACATGTCAAATCTGGTTCCATTTGCTTGATTATTTCTCGAGTTATGAGGAAATTTGTATTTCATTTGTATGGGAGTCCCCCCTCCTGAAGTGGGGAGGGGTCCCAATTCATCATAGAAAAAATTTTAGCTGACCCGACAAACTTCGTATTGCCACAAATTAACCTGTGTTGTACATAAATCATGAATCTCGGATGATCTTTGTCACAATCTCGAGTTTTGCAAGCCCCCCAGTGGGCGGCGCCTCCGACGGCGGGTCACCGGCAACACTCGCGACCGGCTCGTCCTGAATGATCTAGTGTTACTATAGATAGTTTTTGTGGTCTTGTTATTGATTAATGTTTTATGGAAGAGTCTCGAATTTCTCGAGTTGGATTAGTTTTTGAGTTTCGCAAAAATTTCTGTTTTATTTGTATGAGAGTCCATATCCCCCTACCACAGGGGTGAGAGGTCTCTAACTATCATAAAATAAATTCAAGACTCAAAAATCTCCTACATGCTAAATTTGGTTCCATTTGCTAGATTAGTACTCAAATTATAAGGAAATTTGTATTTCATTTGTATGGGAGCCCACCCTCTTAAAAGGGAAAGGGGTCGTAATACACCACAGAAAAAAAAATTCTATCATCTAAAACTCGCACATGCCAAATTTGGTTCCATTTGCTTGATTAGTTCTAAAGTTATGAGCAAATTTGTATTTCGTTTGAATGGGAGCCCCCCCCCCCCTCCTAAAAAGGTAAGAAGTCCTAATTCATCATGGGAAAAATGGTTGCCTCCAAAAACACCCACATGCCAAATATGGTTCCATTTGCTTGATTAGTTCTCGAATTATGAGGAAATTTGTATTTCATTTGTGTAGAAGCCCCCCCCTCTTGAAGTGTGGAAGGATCCTAATTCACCGTAGAAAATATTTTTGCCTCCAAAAACCTCCACATGCCGAATTTGGTTCTATTTGCTTGATTAGTTCTAGAGTTATGGAGAAATTTGTAATTCATTTGTATTAGAGCCCCCCCTCCTAATGTGGGAAGAGGTCCTAATTCATCACAGAAAAAATTCTTGCCTCCAAAAACACCTACACGCCAAATTTGGTTCCATTTGCTGGATTAGTTCTAGAGTTATGAGGAAATTTGTATTTCGTTTGTATAGGACCCCCCCTCCTAAAGTGGGGAGGGGTCCCAATTCATCATTGAAAAAAAAATTGTCTCCAAAAACACACACATGCCAAATTTGGTTCAATTCGCTTGATTAGTTCTCGAGTTAGGAGGAAATTTGTATTTCATTTGTACAGGAGCCCCCCCTCTTAGAGTGGGAAGGGGTCCTAATTCACCGTAGAAAATTTTCTTGCCCTCGAAAACCTTCACATGCCAAAGTTGGTTCCATTTGCTTGATTAGTTCTCGAGTTATCAGGAAATTTGTATGGAAGCCCCCCCTCTTAAAGGGGAGAGGAGTTACAATTCCCCTTATAAAGAGGGAGGGGTCTCAATTTACCATAGAATAAATTCTTGTCACCGAAAACACCCACATGCCAAATTTGGTTCTATTTGCTTGATTAGTTCTCGAGTTGAGGAAATTTGTATTTCATTTGTATAGGAGCCCCCCCTCCTAAAGTGGGGAGAGGTTCTTATTCATCATAGAAAACATTCTTGCCTCCAAAAACACCTACATGCCAAATTTGGTTCCATTTGCTGGATTAGCTCTCGAGTTGTAAGGAAATTTGTATTTCGTTTGTATAGGAGCCCCCCCCCCTCTTAAAGTGGGGAGGGGTCCCAATTCATCATAGAAAAAAATTTTGTCTTCAAAAACACACACATGCCAAATTTGGTTCCATTTGCTTGATTAGTTCTCGAGTTATGAGGAAATTGGTATTTCATTTGTACAGGAGCCCCCCCTCTTAAAGTGAGGAGGGGTCCTAATTCAACATAGCAAATTTTCTTGCCCTCGAAAACCTTCACATGCCAAAGTTGGTTCCATTTGCTTGATTAGTTCTCGAGTTATGAGGAAATTTGTATGGAAACCCCCCCTCTTAAAGGGGAGAGGAGTTATAATTCCCCTTATAAAGAGGGGAGGGGTCTCAAATTACCCTAGAATAAATTCTTGTCACCGAAAACACCCGCATGCCAAATTTGGTTCTATTTGCTTGATTAGTTCTCGAGTTATGCAGAAATTTATGTTTCATTTGTATGGGAGCCCCCCCTCTTAGTGGGGGGAGGGGTCTCTAACCATCACTAAAACCTTTCCTGGCCCCAAAAACCTCTACATGCAAATTTTCACGCCGATTGGTTCAGTAGTTTTTGATTCTATAAGGAACACAGGACAGACAGACAGACAGACAGACAGACAGACAGACAGACAGACAGAAATCCTTCTTTATAGGTATAGATTTCTTATTTTCTATACCTTGTCATAGACAAGATAGGCTCCGCACTAATGCTTTGCTCTTTTCATAAAAAAATTTATAAGAATACTGACTGAGGATTTTAAGCCTATTCACTCTACAGCAAAAAAATAAAAATATTCAAATGGGTAAAATATTAATATTAATGCCTGACCGCATTTCCAGGTCAAAGACTAAAAACACGAGTTTGGTCTATTAAATGGGTTTAACTCGGCACTGGTACGTCTTTTCAGATATCCTTTTTATGTACATCGAGGTGTTGAAAATATTTTCTATTACATATTTGTGAAGTATCATTGGAAAGCCAGTTCACTATTTGATCAGAAAAGCTTTCTGACTTCCTTAGAATTTCTTGTATGTAAGCGTTAAAAATTTAAATTGTTTTCGTAATTGCTGAATTTCAAATTTCAAACTATCACTAGTAATATTAGTTAAACATTTATTATTCGCAACTAACATTTTAAAATCCATTAGCTGAAAAAAATTGACTAATCTCAAGTTTTTAGTCTTGACCTTGGAATGAGGTCATACATATATTAATATTATTTTGAAACGATGGTTCTACAATTGATGAAGGGACGGTAGGGGAAAGAAATGGAAAATTTTTTGGTGAAGGAGGAGGGGGAAGAGCGGAAAGGAAAGGGGGGGGGGGTATTGGTAGCTATGCTTGGCAAGTAGTCATTTTGACTCCTACCTTTTGTCCAATGCTGGAAGGTGCATGAGTCGAATCAAGCTGTAATCTGAGATTACAACCGGATTCGAACTCACAACACCCTCCAGGGCATGTGGTTCGCTGGTACTTGTACCTTTGAACCATAGAGGCGCTGGACAAAAGGAGACCGCAAAATCCACTTCTCAAGGATAGCGACGCGTTTTGGTTGGGTTATCGACACATGTGGATCCTTGAGATCCTACTCGACAACTAATCAAGCAAATAGAACAAAATTTGGCATGTGGGTGTTTTCGGTGACAAGAATTTATTCTATGGTAAATTGAGACCCCTCCCCTCTTTATAAGGGGAATTATAACTCCTCTCCTCTTTAAAAAGGGGGGCTTCCATACAAATTTCCTCATAAGTCGAGCACTAATCAAGCAAATGGAACCAAATTTGGCATGTGGAGGTTTTAGAGGGCAAGAATATTTTCTATAGTAAATTAGGACCCCTCCCCACTTTAAGAGGGGGGGCTCCTGTACCAAAGAAACACAATTTTCCTCATAACTCGAGAAGTAATTAAGCAAATGGAACCAAATTTGGCATGTGGGTGTTTTTGGAAACAAAAATTTTTTCTATGATGAATTGGGACCTCTCCCCGTTTTAGGAAGGGGGGATCCTATACACATGAAATACAAATGTCCTCATAACTGAAGAACTAATCAAGCAAATGGAACAAAATTTGGCATGTGGGTGTTTTCGAGGGCAAGAATATTTTCTATGGTAAATAAGGACCCCTCCCCACTTTAATATGGGGGGCTCCTATACAAACGAAATACAAATTTCCTCATAACTCGAGAATTAATCAAGCAAATGGAACCAAATTTGGCATGTGAAAGTTTTCTAGGGCATGAATATTTTCTATGGTGAATTAGAACCCCTCCCCACTTTAAGAGGGGGGGCTCCTATACAAACGAAATACAAATTTCCTCATAACTCGAGAACTAATCAAGCAAATGGAACCAAATTTGACACGTGGGTGTTTTTGGAGACAAAAATTTTTTCTATGATGAATTGGGACCCCTACCCACTTTAGGAGGGGGGCTCCTATACAAATGAAATTCAAATTTCCTCATAACTCGAGAACTAATCAAGCAAATAGAACCAAATTTGGCATGTGGAGGTTTCTGGAGGCAAAAATATTTTCTATGGTGAATTAGGACCGCTTACCTTTTTAAGAGGGGGGGCTCTCATACAAACGAAATACAAATTTCCTCATAACTCTAGAACTAATCAAGCAAATGGAACCAAATTTATCATGTGGGTGTTTTTGTAGGCAAGAATATTTTCTATAGTATATTTTCTATGGATTTCCCCACTTTAAGAGGGGGGGGGGGGGCTCCTATACAAATGAAAAACAAATTTCCTCATAACTCGAGAACTAATCAGACAAATGGAACCAAATTTGACATGTAAGTGGTTTTGGACGCAAGATTTTTTTCTATGGTGAATTGAGACCCCTCTCTTCTTTAGAAAGCGAGTTATGGTCCATCTCCCCTTTAAGAGGGTGGGCTCCATACAAATGAAATGCAAATTTCCTCTTATCTCGAGAACTAATCAATCAAATGGAACCAAATTTGGCATGTGGGAGTTTTAGATGGCAGAAATTTTTTCTATGGTGAATTACGACCCCTTCCCCTTTTAAGAGGGGAGCTCGCATACAAATGAAATTCAAATTTCCTTATAACTTGAGAACTAATCAAGCAAATAGAACCAAATTTGGCATGTGGGAGATTTTGGAGTCTTGAATTTATTTTACGATAGTTAGAGACCTCTCACCCCTGTGGTAGGGGGATATGGACTCTCATACAAATAAAACAGAAATTTTTGCGAAACTCAAAAACTAATCGAACTCGAGAAATTCGAGACTCTTCCATAAAACATTAGTCAATACAAAACCACAAAAACTATCTATAGTAACACTAGATCATTCAGGACGAGACGGTCGCGAGTGTTGCCGGTGACCCGCCGTCGGAAGCGCCGCCCACTGGGGGCTTGCAAAACTCGAGATTGTGACAAAGATTATCCGAGATTCATGATTTATGTACAACACAGGTTAATTTGTGGCAATACGAAGTTTGTCGGGTCAGCTAGTATAATATATAGCCGTGAGCAGAAAAGTGAAAGTTTCACCGTTTTTAAAGTTAGAACATCAAAGTTAGGACAAGTTAGTATTGATTTGATTTATAGCAACAATATAAAATATCCGAAAGAATAATCATTAAAATTTCAGCAGTTCCCGTAGTTGTGCAGCACATGCGCATTAAATTTTATCGTGGATATTGGAATAATAAGTAGCTAAATTGAACGCGCCACCAAAATTTTACAATTTTTGAAAACTAATTGTTTAAACTTTGTGTAAAATAAATAGTGTATTCGATCAGTCAACCTTAGTTTCTAGCAAAATCATTCTAATTGGATTCTGACGAGATATCCGATTAATAATAACGTCCTTTTGGCTACTCAGTTTGCTTTGCAGTTGTCAGTGTATTGCTTATTGCGAGGTTCAAACTGTGAAAAAACTCAGTGCGAACCCGTCGTCTAAAAAGTGCAACTCAGAGCGAAACTAAGTTCAACCTGAGTGAAAAAACAAACGTTTTAACAGCCGTTCGATTGAAACTAGAGTGAACCTAGATTGGACCTAAGCAAAAACAAAAACGGTATTATTCATTCACCCAGTTTGTAACATTAGCCTCGATGTTTATCGAGATTATTTTGAATGTCGAAAATAAGCAAAAAATAATCAACGTTAATGTGAAATTTGTTTTTTACAGGTAATAATGCAAATTTTTAAATACCGAATTGTTTCGTATCAATCAAGAAAATATATTTTCGCATTTTAAAAGAATATTGTACAACTCAAAACAGCTTTTGAAGTGATAGCTGAAAATTAACAAAAGGTTAACAATTAACAAGGTTCAATTAAATTCTCGTTTTCAGGTAAAAAAACGAAATTTCCAACAAATGTTAAAATTTTTTGGAGCTAGTAAATACTAAATTAAAGTACGCTATTCGTAAACGCATTATCAACAGAAATTATTCATTTGACATATTCATGAGATGGGTCTAACTGGTCAATGTTACCTGTAAAAGGATTTTGTACGTTTTCTTCGTAACCTCGTATTTTCACAATTTATAGGAAATTATATTGGTATCACACTATTTGTTTTGAGTTGCAAACTTAAAAATAACAAATATCAATTTTTGAAATATCGGAATGTTTTTTCAAAACCGCCAATCTTATATATTCAATTACATTTATTTTATAATACAAATATAAAATATATTTTTGTAACTTCTAACTGTATTTACACGTGTACAAAATTTACAAAACATTAGTTCGATCAACAGTATACTCTATCACTCAGTGAAAACTTTTGCTAAAATCCCAAGCATGCTGCTGAAGGCTGTGAACGCCTTCAACGGTTGGTTTCTGCTCTGACTCCTGGCTGTGACTTTCCTCTCCGTCGGAGGTGCTACCGCATCCAGCCGATTTGCAGCAGCATTTCTGGCTTTGATTTTGACTCTGCGAGCGGCACGGTGATGAACTGGGACTGGCGGTACAGATGGGTGCGTCGCCCTTCTTGCGCTTAACCCGACGGTTCTGGAACCAAATTTTCACCTGCTTCTCGGAAAGGCGCAACCGAGTGGCAATTTCGATTCGACGAAGTCGCGTTAGATACATATTGGATGCAAACTCACGCTCCAATTCCAAGAGTTGGGTGCTGGTGAAGGCGGTACGGATGCGTTTGCTGGAAAGCTCATCATCGATAGCGTAGGTTACTGAGCTGTCCAGGGGTGTCGGTGAAGGCGTTGAGGATTTGTTGTTGACCACAGTGGTGGCTGGACGTTTGGTGCTGGGTGGTGTCGAGTACGGGGAAAATCGCTCGGGAGTTTTCTCGCAACGATACAGACGGCGATAATAATCCTCTTTAGGAGAAAGTTTCATCGGAGGCACATCGGTGGGTTGATACAATTTAGGTGCTAGATCCAAGGTAAGACCGGCAGGTTGCGAAGATTGATAGTGCAGCGGAAGTGTGAGTTGCTGAGCTTGTAACTGCTGCTGCTGCTGTTGTTGTTGTTGTAATCCCAGAGAGAAGAGATAACTTCCTACGTAACACGCGGAGTAAGGTAATGTGGCTGGTGGTGTCACCGGTAATTGAGTAAACTGTCCATAGTTGTACACGTTGCTTTTCACTGTGGTTGGTTTATCACTGATTAAAGAATCCACTAGGAATGATCGAGACATATTGGCACCTTTTTGCATAATTCACTTAAGCCGGCGCAAAAAAATGAGGCACGAAAGTGTGTTGCTTGTTCAAAATCAGAACGAAAACTATGCTGAGGACGAGGTGAAAGAGGACCATATATAGTGGCCGTACTTGCTTCCCCTCCACATTTTGAGTATCCTGAATGAAGAAAGGTGAATGGCGCAGAGCACAAAAAGGACACTCGCTTTAAGGTACTTCAATCAACAACGGGTAACAGAGTGAGAGAACCGAATATCCTTGCAATCTATTGTTAGTAAAATGTTGCCAGTTCATTGTATATCAAGCTAAATTTGTTCTTATCGTTCCTGGCTATAAATTTTTTGATTTGATTAAAACCTTTAGAGTTTAACTTTTTTATTGATTTATATTCAAAACATAACGCATTACGTTAATCTGGCAACCCTGTAAATCCCTCGGGCACTTTAGATACAGTTCAGCAACAATTAGAGGAGATTTTCCGTCAAAGATCCTCGGCACTCGCCCTCTTCCCAATCGGTGGGATTGACACGCACTCCAGTAGGGTGAAAAAAGTGAACGAAAGGACATGCAACGTCAGTCGTTCTACGGTTCACATTATCCATTCATTGCTTTGTGGGGTGCAGACCGCTGCTTCTGTTGCTATTGCCTCTCTATGAGGGCCAGGGGTAACTTCTTCGACAATCAAGCGTGTCAACTCCGCCCAGTTTTACCGCTTTTCACCTCATTCCTCAGCTACCTATCGCTATCATTGATCATGCGGTAGCTTGTTGCTCGGATGGATTCTGATGCTGCAGACATGCTGTCTGCGGCTGGTCCAAAACGGCGAGACCTGGTGGTAAAAGGAGACTGCCGATTAAAATATGTTGAAGATAGTTGATCGTCTCCACCAGTTCTGCAGCGGATTGTTAATAATATTTAAATTTATAAGATAAAATATAGCTTAGTGACTTTAAGAAACAGTGCCTTTACGCCAGTAAGCATAATCTTGAACTAAAATAGGTGCATCTGCAATTAATTAGTTATGATCGTATTTTTCCCAGCAGTTGTATCAACTATTCACAGCCAATGCTATGAAGTGATGATCGAACTGGGTTTCGTATGGACGTTGCCGGATCGATTCTGATACCATCCAAGCTTAATTCAAGTCTAGATGCACTGCTGCGCAAAGTGAGTAATAACCATAAAATCAGTGTTATTTTTAGTTTGAGTGTTGGAGATTTTTGAAAATTATTTCAAAGTGTAGGCAGGATTATATGAAATTTTGTACTCGGGTGTAATTTATTTATTTGCTCGTTTTGAAATTTTTCATTTCGGATAAGCCCCCGAGGGCCAATCCATGGTACCGCAATTCATGTTTTTACGAATGATCATGTTCCAAGAGCCGTAGGGGAGGGGGGAAGTGGACCGCATATATAAACAATTGGTTTATTAAAAAATTTTAAATGCAAGGCGTTCATTCGAATATATTTATAAACAAAATTGAAAATCTATACCTATAAAAATGGATTTCTGTCTGTCTGTCTGTATGTTCCTTATAGAATCTAAAACTACTGAACCTATCAATGTGAAAATTTGCATATAGGGGTTTTTGGGGAAAGTTCTTATGGTGGTTAGAGACCCCTCCCCCCACTAAGAGGGGGGAGCATTCAAATGAAACACTGATTTCTGCATAACTCGAGTACTAATCAAGTAAATAAAACCAAATTTGGCATGTGGGGGTTTTAGGAGGCAGGCATTTTTTAAATGGTGTACTGAGACCCTCCGTCTTTTAACAGGGAGGCTCCTATACAAATGAAACACAAATTTCCTCATAACTCGAAAACCAATCAAGCAAATGGAACCAAATTTGGTATGTGGGGTATTATGAAGGCATGAATTTATTTTATGATGGTTTGAGACCCCTCACCCCTGTGGTAGTGGGATAAGAACTCTCATACAAATAAAACAAAAAAAAATTGCGTAACTCAAAAACTAATCGAACTCGAGAAATTTTTGAATCTTCCATAAAACATTAGTCAATAAGGCTATTACAAATATTTTATAAAGTTTTTGTCCTCCCAGTGTTGGGAAACTGAAGGTAAAGAGAATTTTTTAATCGAGCAAAAATAATGCATTTTTACCTAAAGCTTAAACGTGAAAATCAAATCTATTATTGCTTTTCATATATATGTTATTGTTTACGATGCAAAAACCTACGAAAAGAAAGAAAAATGGCGATTTTGCAAATTCTGTTGTTTAAATTTCCATTTCTGTTTGGTCTTAGACGCGTTAACACACCGTACACCGATATTTCGAGTTCTTTGGGCTGTAGAGCCCACAGACAATTGATTTTATTTAAAAAAAAATCGACTTGCATCCCACAAATTATCTTCTGCTCTCCGATTTTTCAAGCCAATTTCAAAAACTTTGAAAATAATTTGTAATGGCCCAATAAGACCACCGAAAATTATCTATAGTAACACTAGATGGTTTAGGATGAGACGGCCGTAGGCCGCGAGTGTTGCCAGCGACTCACTGTCGGAAGCGCTGGCCAATGCGGGGAAGCAGAAAATGTATGAATTTCATTATGATTGCGATATTTGTTACCTTGTTCGTTGCTTGAGTTTTTAGTGGTACCGGCTTGCAAGGCTACTATCTCGCCGGAGGACCAACGTAGTACTGCAGTTTTTGGTCCCGAGTACTTTTTTTTATAGAGACTTTGCCCATTTTGGCATTCGCCTCTGACCGGTCCCGAGTACTACCAGGACAAAGAAGGAAGGAAGTCCGCATGCCTATGCCCCCGTGCCAGCATGCCCGCCAGCAGTCCCACCGGGGTTGGTTTTCAGATCTTCTTGTTGTTTAATGGTATGTCAGTTATCAATAGTATTTTTAGTTGGCACTACGAGAACGTAAAGGTTCGGTAGCTGAAAAGCTAAGGTTCACTAATTGCAAGTGGGAGCTGTACTGCACATTAGATCCAGTCATTCGGTAACTAAAAATTAGCGATAAAAATCAAATTATTTTGCAAATTCCTAAAGATAAGCTGAAATCCACGGTATTGAGACAAAATTGTAAATAAATTTAGCTATCGTACATTGCATAATTGCAATTCAAATTAAAAATAGAAATATCTCAATATACCTACCACTGACTTTTCTTTATATTTATATTGCTTAAAATGTTTGTTAGACAGTTTTATATGACAAGCGGTAAAAAAAAAACAATATTTATAATTTGATAAAACGTTTAATCCGTTGAGTAAAAATAATCTTCATAACAATGCTACTAGAGCATTAGAGCCTCTCATGATCTACCATGGGCGCGAATATTCTATTATTTTAATCTAATCTAATCTAGTCGCACACTAACGCAGCCAATTCTGGAAGGCATCCTGAAAAATGACGATTACTTGAATCAATCATTTTTCTTGTCAACGGCCAGGCCAACTGCCGGGCATGTACCGCAGAGAGAATTCCAAGGAATCAATGGGAAGGAAGAAAGCGTGGATCTCCCGTACCAATCGCTTCCCATCTACATAGATAATGATTTATTTACAGTCGTTGGGAGTATCTTTGCTAATAAAGGTTAAATGATACTCCGGACCCTTAGAGATGAATTAACCCAAGTAGCATAATATAAGTCCATTTAGTTAAAGCATCCGGATTACGACTGAAATTAGTCATATTTCGGTTACCGCAACAACTTTGTAACAACCATGCTGGTAGGGAATGGCATTTAGACCAGAAACCAGGCTGCAATTTGCCAAGGATATAGCACCTTATTTCGCTCTCTGAAAATAGATTAATTTGCCAAAATAATTTGTTTAAATCATATAATAAGAACTGAAAACGACCCCTCTCCTCCTAGCTTGGCTACTCAATTATATAAATTGAAGTATTTCCAGGTATGGCCACGTGGAGGCGCTAGGTAGGGGTTTGGGATGGCTAGAGCGACGTTGGGCGCTTTTTCCTAGTTGCCTTCCCCATTTCATACCCAGGGCGCGAATATTCTATTATTCTGTATCAATATTCTGCCAACGTTCTTTTTCGTAAACAATCCGTTTTCAAATATACTCCGCACACACTCTATACCCTACACTGCTCAAAAACTACTACACTAGTCAGTTAGTCAAAAGAAAAGAAAAATGTATGCGAATCTGGTCAAGCATATTAATTAACTTCCGTTGCTTTAATTAACTTCCAAACCACCATTTTGGCGCGGTGCTTGCTAGTAGGTATAAGCGTGCTGGCTGATGTTGTAATATTCTCATCGTGAAGATAGGAACATGCATATCTTCCGCGCCCCTTTGGCTATTCGTTACTGTAAATAGGTTCGGTGAGTACCGACACAGAAGATGGCTAATACGAACGTCAAATACACAAACTACTGCGGTATTATTGCCAACAACCGAATTCACATAACTAGCCTGTTTACGATGTCTCGATCAAATTTGAATACAAACCACAAGCAGCCTGCAGCGCAAAACCCAGAGGGGGCATTTTTTCCACGCAAAATAAATTTAATTTTCCAAGTGTCTACCAACTTTCAAGTACCTTTTTAATGGAAACGATGATGATGATGAAGATGATTGGTGGCAAACTCGTTTTTCAGTGAATAAATTTATGGACTCATCCCTTCTTCGAACCATCCACATGCACATCCGCACGAATCTATCATGGCGGATGAACATCGTGACTGCTCTCGCTAACAACCCCATTTTGAAGTTGCTCTGCAGCCACTGGTCCCATATCCGTTTTTCTCGTTTCAATACAACATGAGAACATATGTGTCGATTAGTGCCGCAGAAACTTACAAAAGCCTCAAGTTCCCCTTCCAAATAACAACACCGTGTAAAGCCCTAACCGTTCGTGTTCGAACAATTAATTTAATTTGAAAAGTATCCTGAAAACATTATCTATGCGCTTGCAAGAGGGAACAACTCCCGGCAACATCGCTTTGTTACGGTGAAACTTCAGTTACATACATTTGGCAAATATGCGTATAAATTTCAAATCTATAAACTGTTACATTTTCTTTTCATTGGTTTTTCTGGAGAGGATTCCGAACGATACCGTTAGGGGAAATGTATTGTTGGAAAATCATAAATAAATTATCTAGACAAATCAGGGACAGTGCGATGTGCACATTTCTAAAGGGGGAAATGCTTTCGATTGAACACTAATTAAACAAATTGGAATTGATATATGTTTATTTTAATATTTCCTTTTTTATTTTTGATAAATGTTAACAATGATAGTATTGTATATTTTCAAACATTAGTTTGAAATAACTGTCGCACTATTCTCAAAAGTGGGGCAAAATGGCCTATTTAAAGACATTGTGCGGGGTATACTCCGCATTGCTACTGTAACACACCGCACATCCACGCGCACCAAATGAAAAGAAAGATGCTCCACGTGCCACGTGTCGTAGATGTTATTATTTTTTCGGGAACATTTCAATGCCAAAACAAGCATTAAATCATTCAAGTAATAAGAATGCCCAATCCTTCAAAATTAAAGCAGATGATTTCTTAACATTTTGACAACAATATTACAATAGTACGTTGATTACAATAGTAGTTGATAGTCGATTCATAATAGATATAGAAAGCAATTGTGTGGTTTTAAAAGACCGAATTGTGACAAATCCGCGGAAATTTTTACGCAAAAGCAATTTTAGTTCGTTTATTCTTTGTTCAGTTTTATTTATTTTTGTCTTTTTCTTTTGATTGATTCGCGGAGTCCGCAGGAGGGCCATCATATCTTCTCCCGTGGGAACAAAATCTCTCATCTTTTAAATTATTCAATAGATAACATGCATCCTACAGCACCACAGCTTACTTAAATGCAATCTTATTCTCTAATTCACGTACATTACACTTACTTATACAGGGTGTTAGGTAGCTTAGTGTAGATATTTCATGGGGTGATAAAAAATCAAACTTGACCAAAAAACTTCGTAGCCGCAAGGTTACCGAATCTGGGGTGACATTGCGATTCTCGTTTCGAGTGGTTTTGGTTCGTTTCGACCACGTTAAACGAATGGGCGAAACGAACCAAAATCACTCGAAACGAGAATCGCAATGTCACCCCTGCTTTGGCAAGCGAGTGGTCGTGGGTTCGAATCTTAGTAAAATCAAGCCATTCGATGTCTAATGACTTGAGCATGGGATTATTCTCAGGCCCCTCATTTACCCTTCCTTCATGCTGTATTCTATATTTACCCATTGAAGCCTCTTGACAGTGCAAAAGTCCCTTCTATATAGTTAAGTATACTGGTCAGAGGAACGAATGAGTCCTCGCCAGGGACGGTTATACTATGGGATAGAACTGGCAGTGAGTATAGTAGATCAAGCTTTGAAGGAAGGGTAAACCCCAAGCACAATAAGTATACAATTACCTTTGTGCCGACCGGTTTCGGGTAAGTAGTTAACCATCTACGGGGCCGAATCCAACTAATTATGTTAATGCGAGCAGCTACAGACATAATTTTGCTAAGCCGAAGAACGGCGATACTAATGGAGCATCGTCCTCGTTCATCAGTGGCCGCTCAGCTGTGAGGATGTGGATGTGATGCATTTAAATGTGATGATTTTCGTACATTTATTAAAAGTTTGGCACTATTTTAGTTTACCACATGTTTACTACTAATGACATGCATTGCCACACTCACTGGAGGCATTAGTACGTTTATGTACGGTTGCAGCCTTATGTTCCTTCACGTGGACTTTTTGGCGAGCTTGGTCAATATATAATGCCGGGCAATCTTTGCAGTCGATTTGGTAAATTCCCGATTTTTCTTCGACGGGGATCTTATCTTTCTCGCGTTGCAAAGTAGATCCCGTAGTGTATTATTACTTTTGTACGACATGTGTTGTTTTCTTCAAAACTGTAGAGCATACGATATGACAGCGCAATTTGATGCGTTCAAGAGCATTCTGTTAGTAGAACACCAAGTATAGTTAGTTGTGTATAATGTGATACAGTTTAAAGCCTTAAAGTGTAGGATAATTTCTGGCACTGGTAGTGGTAAATGAATACCATTGAAGTATAGCAGAAATATGAAGGAACCTACATGACTTCCTTGTGGAACTCCATAGGTTGCCGCAAAAAATGTCGGTTGTGAGTCGGTGATTTTTACTGCCATCTGGCGATCATTCAGATAGGAGCGTAACCAACAGTGCTTAGAAATGTCATATTCAATTTATGCAATACGCCTGATTTGATGCAATATACTGCTCATTCTCAACAACGATTCGAGCGAATCACTTGCATTCATATTCGTGTTGTGCCAAAAGCAGGCAGTAAACTAAACTTGCAGATCTAAAATATCAATCAAGTGCAAAAAAATTGACTAACAGGCTAGCCGATTAATTATTCAGCACTGCAATTTATGAATGAATTGTTTTGAAAAGCAGAAAAGTGAGATAGAGAAACAGTGTCAGCTGTCCGTGGGCTTACAGATAAAAGAATACTACCAGGAGTAAAACTGTAAGCGCTGAATGCGTTTTATATGCCAATTTTTTCGAGCACTGGGAATCAATTCAATAATGAACCGGAATTCAAGTTTGGCAATTGTAATTTGATGATTTATCAGTGGTATCAGCAATTTTATCACCAAACGACAAGGATGTGGGCAAACCAGATTATTTTTCAGGTTTAGTTGTACCCGGCATTGGAAAATTCAAAAAAAAACTTTTGAGTTGAGGTTTTTATAACGTTTGTTGGCAGAAATGTACTGTGATTTACAGTGGGCATTACGGTGCTTGTTGAACTTTTTCAAGGCAGATCTTTTTATTGATTTGAGACGTCTGAGTCGATCGTTCATCAAAGGAGGATGGACAGCGGGTCGATTAATCCATTTAAGAGCAAATTTACCAATAGCGTACAGAACAATATGCTTCAAAATCTCAGCAGCTCATTCCAATCTCTTTGAAAATAAATTGGTTGCATACATGGAAATCTGCTTTTGGATAAGTCGTAGATTACTCGGTCGTAATTGATGTAATTTCGCAATTTCAACCCATTCATGAAAGTTTTCTGGGAGTCTGAATTCACCATAGAAAAAATTTCTGTTACCCAAAAGCCCCATATGCCAAATATGGTTCCATTTGCTTGATTAGCTTGATTCCCCCCTCTTAAAGGGGGAGAGGAGTCATAGTTCCCTTCCTAAAGTGGATAGGGGTCTCAATGGCCAAATATGGTTCCATTTGCTTGATTAGTTCTCAAGTTATGAGGAAATTTGCATTTCATTTGCATGGGAGCCCCCCCCTCTTAAAGGGGAGAGGAGTCATCGTTCCCTTCCTAAAGAGGACAGGGGTTTCAATTCTCCATAGAAAAAATTCTTGCCTCCAAAAGTACCCACATGCCAAATTTGGTTCCAATTGCTTGATTAATTCTCGAGTTATGCAGAAATTTGTGTTTCATTTGTTTGGAAGCCCTCCCCCCTCTTAGTGGGGGAGGGGTCTCTGACTATCATAAGAACCTTCCCCGGCCCCAAAAACCCCTACATGCAAATTTTCACTCCGATCGGTTTAGTAGTTTTCGATTCTATCAGGAACATCCCAACAGACAGACAGACAGAAATCCATTTTCATATATAAGATCGAAGTTAAAAATCAGCATTACAGACATATAAACCATATTGGATGCGCAAAATTGGCATATCCGTGGTATACGATATAAGAGGATATAGGAATAAACATACGCTTTTCATCAGCATAAGTAATTATATACGATAACATCCGATTAAGCCCGACCCACTCCGTACTGCTATACGATTATGTGCTGAATATCGTATGTATGTCAGCTATTATCATTATATACGACCGAAAATCAACTCGGGCGGACTTTATTAAGGTTTAGTTAGCCTAAAGCCTAGGTGCTACATTCCGTTATCGAAACTTGACCTTCTGTTTCAAAGCCATCTGAGAGGTTTAGTTATGATTCCGAATTTGTTAACAGTTATTTACGATAATTTTCGGTTATTAATGTACGATTTGGTGCTAGCTGGGCTGTAGGCTCTGGACTGCCGTTCTCGAGTCTCCTCGAACACCAGCTGACCATGCATCGTCCTCGACAGCGCTCATTCAACGGGTGTGGGGTTTGCCCCGAAGTCTACGACCTCTTCCTGGTTTTCTGCTGAAAACAGTTTTGGCTACTCTTTCGGCGGGCATTCAGGTCACGTGCCCAGCCCACCGTAGCCTGCCACATTAATCTACCATTGGCGTCTAATCATTAAATACTTAGGAGCTTTTAAATATTAATGATAAAATGTGAAGTGGCTAAATCGTTTGCATCGTTTTGCATACTAGAGCAGTTAAAAGTAAGTAAATATTTTATCTTAATGATGGTTCAAAATAACCGGTAACTTTTCAGAAGTCCTTTCCGCACTTTCAAGATTTTATACCTTCCGGATTCACCTCCTAGCTTAGCTACTCATTAGAACGTATGAATAAAACAGTTTGCTTTAATTTTCACGGGTAAAGCTTATGGAGGAAGCAAAGTAAACTGTTTTATTCATACGGTCCATTGTCGACCATTGCCAGGTGTGGTCATGTGGAGGCACTAGGTAAGGCCTAAAGCTATGATTGGCACTTTCTCTGTTGCCTTCCCTATCTCATACCTTGAAAAAATTAATCAAAATCCTATGTTAAAAAAGCATTTGAAATTTTTTTCAAGTAATTTTTCTCAAAAAAGCTACCAGAATCGAATGTGTTTTCTTTCCTTTTTAAAAAATACAAATCCGTATAATCGTTTTGTGGAGTTATCGGGAGCTAAGTGCTAGAAACGGCAATGTAAAGGAGGGTGGAGTGTGGAGACGGAGGATGGACCACGAACTCGCACAGCTCTACAGTCCCAGTATTTTAAAGCTGGTCGGATACCTGGACATGGGATGTTCCAAGGATGCCAGGCAATTACCCTCCGAAGATGGTGTTTGCTTCAATTTCGGTAGGAATAAAATGAACAGAAACACAGCGAGCAAGATGGTTAGACCAGGTGGAGCGAGATATGGCGGTGAGTACATGGTGTCAAAGGAATTGGAGAGCAGCAGACCACAACTAATTTATTTGAAAAAAAAAAAAAAATAACAAGCGAACTTAAGAGCTTCTAATTTAAAATATAACGGCACCATCAAAGATTAAATAAAATCATTAAGGTTATGAAAAAGCTGTTATCAAAACAATAAAAAATCTTTAGAGTTTTTCATTTTGCGTTATATGGAGGGTTTTTTGCAATTTTCTCAAAAAGCGCATGATAGATTCGAAACTATAATCACCAATATCATAAACTGAATTGTCGAGTAGCTTTCTTTTTTAATTCTCTAGCCAAACAAACTGCAAACAACGATCCACAGTGTTGTCCCCATCAGAAGCATAACATTGATTAATGGTCTTTACAAGCTAACACTGTAAACAAACCATTAATTCAGCTAATATCGCCGTCACATTAACACCGGGTCCTCGAAAGCTCGCTGTCCACAACACGGCTGCCGCTTTTCATTGTGCCACGAAGGTCCGAAAGGTAAACAAAATATATAATCCCCATTAAACGCACTCGACAGGCCGAAGCCAAATGTCGGCCGATTGATACCGGCTTACTGGTTCGATCACATTGTATAGAAGAGGGTCACTTTTAATTTCGCAGCGAATAAATGCCTGTTTTCTCGAGAACGAAAACCTAAATTCCTACCGAATGATCAATAAACTGAAAGTAATGGTTCCAAACTGTCTAGCCCGCAGATTCTTTTCAGTAATTCAACCCGGGATTCGTATACCTCGAGTTTAGAATGTGGCGATAGTTATAATTTGTGTTTTGTTCAGTCTATAGAAAAAAGTTAATTTATTATCATATAGCTCAAACGCTTTGTCGGCAAAACTGATCCAGAAATACACAAGGTTTCATTTCCAAAGATCAACTTTGTATTCAACAACTGCTGTTTGTCTGCCAGTTTGTCTGGCGCGGCCAATTCAGCCTGATTGTTGTGAATGAATTGTACTTTTTCCTGTGATCTTCTGATCTCTATTCGTTTGCAGCTCGGCAAAAAAACGATTTTTACACTCTAAACAAATAGCTACCATCGATCGGATCGGTGCAGGTACCTGGCTAAGGACTCCTCCGTCGTGCTTCTCATTCATGGAATACAGAAGGTGTTCATTCAGTCCCTTCGTTCTACTTTTTGTTTTCTTTTTCGTATTGATGTAAACGCATTACCTGTATTACAGAAATACAAAATAATAGCATTGCACATTAACTTTTAAATGTGATCCGAAAATACAAGCAAACGGGGCTACTCGCTGTGCGTGGTGACAAAACCCCCACCGCAGGAGGTTTCACCTAGGCCCTAAAGAGACAGGTTTGTCCCTCCTGTGGTTCGCTTCCCAGTGTGATTCTGGAGTGTTCAGTATCTACCGTCGGATTCGAATGTCGAAACGCTACGGTTCAAGTGCGAATTTGAAAAGAATGTTAGATTTTGAATGACAATTTTTTAGAAAAAAAAACCTACACTTGCGTAGCATCGAATTGTTGGTCAGCAAGCGTGGGACCGTCATCTTAGGAAATTTCATGCACAATTTACTCGTTACCTTTCTAACGAGAATATTTGGGTACGTACTTGGATTCTGTAATAAGTCTATCAATACTTTTACAATCTTAATTTCTTGACATCTTTTCGGAGCGATTATTTTCAGGACGCCCGAACCTTTATTTTTTATTTTCATTATTGAAAATTCTGAAAAATTTTACAAAATTTTGACAACACCAAAGCGAACGATCAGAATTCTGGTAAACTTAAAATGATATGTTCTCTAAATCCGAGTTATTAGTATTTCTTGTAAAGAAATTTAATGATATTTCTCCATTTTCTATCTACTTCTATGAAGTGTCAGTATAAAAATAAATAGACAGTAAATAGTAGACAGTAGTAATAATTTATCCTAAATACTTCCCATATGGTTTTAGAAACTCATATATTTATTCACTATCTGCCTAGTGCTACTGGCTTGAAATTGCTGAAAACGAACAAAATAAAATCATATCCTTAAGGGCCACATTAACGGCACATAGCCGGCTGACAAGCGTGATCAATTCGATTTGATATCATTTTACAATTTTAATGAAATTTGTTTGTTATCCTAATTTCACCACTAATTGGATTAAACCTACAACCAATTATCGGCGCACCTCAAACACACCGCTGCTGCTGACTGTTAGCTGCTGGCTGCTGCTCAGCCGGTATGGGTTCGTGTTTATTTTCAGAAGGAATGATTAAGGACTTTTTCTTTGTTCGATGTTTCCCCGTCCCGGTGAAGGTGAAGTACGGCGATCAGTTATCGAAGAAGGGACGAAAGTGCCAACCTAAACATGTTTTTTCTCGCCCGTTCTAGAAACGCTTATTCCTGGAAAAAAGAAAACGGATGAGAATAAGCATTATATTATTGGGTTAAATAGTACAAATTTTAGATAATCGAAAGATAATTATTAAAGAAAAATTTTGTTTAAAGCCTTAAACTAGCTTAGTTATCGAAGGCAACTCGCTGCACTGCACCGCTAACGAAAGCAGTAACCGTTCGAAACTAAATTCCGGCAACTTGCACGTCTCGCTGTGTCGCTAATAAGGTTTAAATTTTACGGTTTTCTGATAAACAGCATCAGTTTGGTTCCCTGTTGTTCCGAGTGTGGACAATGCAGAAAGCAGCATATCTCGCATGTTCCTGGTTCTCAGGGCGACAAAGACGCACACTCAGCTGGAAACCGACAGTCACAGGCAACGGAGTGATTCACTTCGAATCTAAATGACGATTTCTCCGGCTGAAGTGCAATAAAACTGATGGAGAGGTCCGACCGTTTGAAGTAGGTTTTACCCCCTAGAGCCTTTAATAGAAGTAAACTCGACTCTGTCGCATGGTAAATTGGTTGGAACGAGTCTTGAAACAAGAAGCATGCAGTTTTCCTTGATGAAATAGGGATAAATGGATCTGAAGTCCTGGATTGAGCAATTTTTTGTTTTGATTGCTATTTTATTACATCATTTGGGACAAACTCAGCAAGAAACTGTCACCCAATACAAACTCACCAGTAGTGACAGACAGAGAACATGTTAAGGGGTGAAAATCAGCAAGACCACAGAACAATGATTCCATACTTTTGAACGGGTCACAAGAAATTGTGGGAAGAAGAAATTTACGGGTTTTGCTATACAAATGAAAACATTTTCCCAAAGTACCAATCCGTCTTCCCTGCTCAACTGGTGACCTTTTCTAACTGACAAAAAACGGATGCTGCACAAAGCAACGTTCTCTTACCACTTCCCGTGTGCATTTGAAGCCTATTAGCAGCCCATTAAATCCCACAAGAATCGAGCTTTCCACAAAAGGATTTTAGCTTACGCCAAAGGAAGGAAGAACGAAGCCACCGGCAATGCTACAAAATGAAATGGTCAATTTCATTTCCTGTCTTTGCAGGAAAAGAAATGAGAATAAAAACCGAATGGATATGCGGAACCTAAAAGAGATAAGAAAGAGCATCTTGAAATGTACATCAACAATTGGCAAAAGATAAGTAAGATTTTAAATTTGACATTAATCCGCTTAGAATGTCTTCATCGATGTTTTTCGTTGTTGTTCATTTCAGGATAATGCAAAATGCGTTCTCAATAGGTGATGTGCATGTGGATTTTTTTTCTTAACTAAATAATCAATCCAAATTAAACTTGAATCTTGATCTTTTGTTGACATTTTAGTGTTTGTGATTGATACCGCCAGTCGCACGAGCTGATTGTTTCAATTCAAAAACTTAGTTTACCACACAGACGGCAATAAAAAAGCATATTAATATTTTTTTTGAAACGATGGTTCTACAATTGATTAAGGGACGGTAGGGGAAAGAAATGAAAATTTTTTGGTGAAGGAGGGGGAAGAGCGGAAAGGAAGGGGGGGGTATTGGTAGCTATGCTTGACAAGTAGTCATTTTGACTCCTACCTTTTGTCCAATGCTGGAAGGTACATGAGTCGAACCAAGCTGTAATCTGAGATTATAACCGGATTCGACCCCACAACACCCTCCAGGGCATGTGGTTCGCTGGTACTTGTACCTTTGAACCATAGAGGCGCTGGAAAATTTTCATTTCTTTCCCCTACCGTCCCTTCATCAATTGTAGAACCATCGTTTCAAAAAAAATATTAATATATGTATGACCTCATTCCAAGGTCAAGACTAAAATCTTGAGATTAGTCTAAAAAGCATATTGCCTAACTAAATAGAAGCGAACAACGCGATTTTAAAGAGCTTTCACTGCACCAGATTACTTGTTCACGACTAGAATGCAATCTAGAATGCTGCGAAGCTGTGAGAAAGCTAATTCTGATTTCCCCAATTTTCTCCGACAATGGTAGAGAGTCTGATTGAACACGAAAAAATTCGGACTCTGATCAAGAATTCTTCTCTACTGTACTGTACTGTACTGTAAGAGGCATTGTTTTCTCTGGAGCCTCTTCTTAACATATATTGTGTTTTCGACAAATTGGATTGTAACCCAATTCTCCTAGCCTCCGTTTTTAGTCTGGCGTAGATTGCCTCTGCCGTTCCACGGTTTCTAGTAATGATGTCGAGGTCGTCTGCAAAGGCTAGGAGTTGGCTACTCTTGCTGAAGATCGTTCCTCTCGTTTCGATGCCTGCTCACCGGATCACACCTTCAATAACGATGTTGAATAGCCTGCAGGATAGTCCATCCCCTCGCCGTAACCCTCTGCGCGATTCAAAAGGATTCGCGAGTGCCCTCGAAACTCCCGATATCTCTGTGATTTACATTCGTTCCCTTGCTGACCGTACGTTCCCGTCCATTTGGAAGACTGCTAAAATGGTCCCAATTCACAAATCAGGAAGCATTTAACTCGTTGATAACTATCGTGGAATATCGATACTTTGTTGCCTTGCTAAAGTCTTCGAAACAGTCGTTCATCGTTTCCTGAGTAATGCTGAGCGAGTTTCAGCATGATTTCGTCGAACGTCGTTCTACAACTACAAACCTAATGGCTTATACCAACACGTTGTTGCCTGCAGTTGAATCCCGTCGCCAAGTACCTTCTATTTACGTAGATTTTTCGAAGGCTTTCGACCTTGTTGCGCACACATTTGTAATCGACAAACTTACCCATCTAGGTTTCCCGAGTTGGATAGTTGAGTGGCTGGAATCATACCTCACCGGACGAAAAGCTTTTGTACAGGTTGACCATGAAACCTCAACAACATTCAACGTCACTTCAGGAGTTTCTCAAAGGAGTGTACTGGGCCCGCTTATTTTTATTCTGTATGTAAACGACCTCGCATATCGGATACCATCCGGAAAATCATTCTTCGCTGACGACCTCAAAATCTTTCGGGTGATATCATCCGCCCAAGATTGCGCCGCCTTGCAAAGCTCAACTCTTGTTGTGGTGTGACGAAAACGGTATGGCTGTAAACATCAAGAAATGTAAGATAATACTTTTACTCGCTGCCTAACTACTACTGAGTTCCCATACAAGATTGGCTCGACCGTCCTCGAACGGGTAAATTCCATGCGCGACTTAGGTGTGATTTTAGATAACAAACTGCGATTCAATGAGCATGTAGCATTAACTGCTGCCAAAGCTTTTTCTATTCTGGGTGCCGTTCGCCGCCATACGGCGTTTATTACAGACGTATATACTCTTAAGTCACTGTATTGCTCATTGGTACGGAGTATACTTGAGTATGCAGCACGCATGTCGCACGCCCTCAAATTAGAACGAGTCCAAAAACATTTTATACGATTTGCCCTTCGTCAACTCCCCTGGACTAACCCTACAGAGTTGCCTCCAAATACCTCACGCTGTTTACTGGTTAGCTTGGAAACATTCTCCGCTAGACGCAAAAGATTGCAACGAGTGTTTATTTTTGACATTCTCACAAACCGCAGCGACTGTCCATCATTACTTGTAAGCATAAATATAAATGCTCCAGCTCGCATTCTCCGAACTCATGATGCACTTCTGTTAGGACTCAATAGGACAAACTATGGGTGCAGTAACCCATTCAGTGCCTGCATTCGTGCTTTTAACGTTGTCTACGATCAGTTTGACTTTCATATTTGTAAGAACGATTTTATAAATAGAATTAAGAATTTAACTTAAGCAACAGTCTGTACGAGTATTTTCGAAGACAAAGAATCAATAAATAAATAAACGCGCACGTAGC
Organism: Sabethes cyaneus; assembly: GCF_943734655.1. NCBI lineage: Eukaryota > Metazoa > Arthropoda > Insecta > Diptera > Culicidae > Sabethes > Sabethes cyaneus. Next base: position 79,317,358 of record NC_071355.1, read on the forward strand.
ACATAACTCGCTTCACGGTAGCTTTGATCAACCGCGTCAGTCTGTCCTGAAAACCATACTCGTGCGTTATCTGCCATCTCTTATCTGCCGAAGTCTGTCGTATAAAAATAGAAGGTCTAGTTTCGATAACGCCATGAGCACCCCGGCTCTGCTCTCACGGCATTATCTGCCATAGCTGTTCGCGCTCGACTGTTTCGTATGCTACCCTGAAATTCACAAATATACGGGGTGGGTACGGTGTACTCCCGACACTTCTGAAGGATTTGTCGGTGAGTAAAAAGTTGATCCGTAGTAGCACGGGCTCCCATAAAGCCCGAATAGCAAAGGGTGTCCCACATCAGAATGCTGAGGAAAAAACGCTGTAGAAAATTACCCATTGAGTATTTTCTCTTGGAAACTTGGGTAGAAGTAGTGTAGAGTGTATTGTTTACACCGTATTTTCATCGCTGTCAGTTTTTTGAAAGTTGGAAAAAATGGCGTCACCCGTAAAGCAACGTCGCGAATTAATTTTGCGCAAGCACCTGGAAAATCCTCAACTCTCCCATCGGGACATCGGGAAACAACTCGGAACCGTGCAGTCAACGGTGTGTCGCGCGGTTAAACGTTTTTACGAAACTCTGAGCATCAAACGGAATGAGAAATGCGTTCAGAATGGATGTTCTATTAGTGATCAGGATCACAAACGTGTCGTGGAAGCCTTTAATGCGAATCCCAATGCTTCGGTCAGGGATGTGGCCAAAAAGTTGAATCTGTCCTAGTCTTTCGTCCAGAGAGCCAAGGAACGGGAGGGACTGCATAGGTACAAAGTGCAGAAGGCTAAAAATAGTGACGAACGGCAAAATACAGTGGTACGAAGCGAGTGGGGTCATGAAATTTTTATATATGGACTGAAACATGACGCTTTCGTAACTTTTGAAACTATCAACCAAGAAATTCATCAGAAGTAGTACCGTTCCAGTGAGAATTTGTCGCACAACGCCGGATGGCGAAACTTTTTAGTTTAGTTTATTGTTTATTAATCAACAAGCTCAATTTAGTCCCAAATGATTGTCAGGTCGACATATAAATAGTCAAGGCGAATCAAGTGTGTAATATGCTACAAACGTGTACAAATAGGTCTTAAAATAAATGTATATCCTTCGTGGTTTACCTCTCTCGAAAAAACCACGCGAATCTTCCGAGTATATAGTACCTATCCGTCATGGCAAATGAAAGTCAGATCGCCGATAGTGCCGTTCGTACTGAAATTAGTGCAACGAGGTAATCTCAATATTGCATTGTTCCGCAGCGCTCGTGGTTGAACATTTATGACAAGCTGTTTTAACCGCGCGGGGTAGGCAATTCTACCCTGTACGCTATTCGCAATAAGCTGTACTCTGGAGATAACCCTATGAACACGGAGTGGTTCTAGATCGATCAGTGCACAGTCAGTGTTATAGTTACGATTCCAAACGGACGAACATTATTTCAGAACTGATCGCACTAGTTTGTCAGAGAAATTTTGCGCGATTCTAAAGATAAAGCTTAAGGACCTTGAGGCTTTGGCGGAAACATACGAGATATGATGCTTGTATCACAGAACATAATTGGAAGTAGAAATCCAAAAACGTACATGCTACTTTCTACAGATACTAGCGAACCTAGCGGTAGTGAGTCTTTTTTCCCACGAAAACACACGAACGCATACGAATGCAGACGAAAGCATGTGAGATGTGAAATCTGCTATGCGATTGGCAGCGAGCGTTCTGCTTATACATTGGACCCCCATTCGTTTGAACGATTTCTCATGCAAACTAACGGGGTTCGTTTTTAATTTGAACAACTAGCAACCCTAAATATGCTGAAACTTGTATGAACTGGCCGCCCTGCTCTTTGTTATTATTTTGGTGGTTTGATTTAGTCTCGATTAGTTGGTAGTTGCAAGCAGCGAATATGTTATTCTCCGATCGGATTTCTATCGTAATCGTAGGGAAACGAAATGTGAAACTGATTAAACTAGGATTAAACACGCTACATCAGTATAAACAAATCGTGTTTATGTGCATTGTCTGTGAAGGCAAATGATGCCATGTTGTGAATGACATTTGAACCATTTTTAATTTGCACATCGTGCAAACCAGCGGGGTTCAAATTAAAAAGTGTTCAGATTAAAAACGGTCAAACGAACAGGGGTCCACGGTAAAACTATCACGGTGAATTGGGATGGTCGCCATCATGTATTTTACAAACGAACAAATGTAAACAAACTGAATAAGAGTTATTTTCTGATGAACTAAGATAGAGGAAGAATCCCTCACTCGATTTGTTTGCTACTTTACTGCTAATCCTGTTATAGTGCTTACAATGCTGATTTGCGGCTGATTATCGACCAGAAGAATTTGGACAGAATTTTGAATGTCAATTTAATGCAGTTGGCAATCAAGAAGCTAATAAACAACAACGTGCAGTATAAAATGCCAGGTATGCTAATAAGCGGCTGATTTACTGCTTATGTTAATGCTTATTTGTTGCCTGGGTATTATTGTAAAACAAGACCATTTTCCCTTTGTTTTCAGTGTGATGATAGCTCAGTTATAATGAAATCAAACAATCCTGATCAACAAGATTGCAATCATTCAAAGTATGCTTTTAACTTTTCAAAACTGCTACCAATACTAACACCTTTCACAGCACAATTCCGAAAACCGGAAGGTATGATCATTTATCAAATATTTAGTACCGCCTGAAGTGTCAATTCATCATCGTACCGGGCAAATCAAGCAGTGAATCGCATGTAATTCCAGCTCACAAAACCCACGAAAGGCCCTGCCTTAATTAGTTTACTTCCATAAGAAGCGAATCACTAAGCACCGGATGTAAGAAATGTTCCGACAGGGGACGGTCATACGGTCGACCAACTGCTTTTGGCCGGGACATTATAATGTGGCGATAAATGAGATTGCAAAAAAAACTCTGCACACTTTATCGAGATGCACTTCGCCATCATCAGTTAAGGAATATCGAATTATGGCTAACAATAAAACACGGCACCATATGAAGGAATATAATTATTATTAACATTATTCTGTTCGACTCTATGAGTTGATCTGCTTTTGGTCGGAACTTGCCTGCTTTGAAATGAGAAAACGGCTCTATTGTGTGGGAGGTGATGCCTTTGAGTTCGGCACAGGAACATTTAGGCAGACGGTCGGAAGAACCAATCTTTCAATTTCGGAAATATGAATGACCAAAGAGAAAATCGCCAGCAAATTGGCTTCGTATCTCTTGTTTGGTTTTTTTTTTTGGCTGGTTGCCCGACTCGGCTCGAAAAATCAGTATCACTTCCTTTGACGTAGGTCCGGAACGAATTGAACTAGGTTTGAACCACAAAAGAGCCGTACAAGAGAATGGGATTAACTTGTCTACAGCTGAGTGGAACATTGTTGATCTTTGGGATAATCCAACGAGGAGCATGAAATTAAGAGCATCCCAAGAGCGTGTGGCCCATTTGAATATGTCGAATGCAGGATATTGGAACGTCTGGTAATTTTTGCTTAACGGAAATCTTCCGATGCCGTTTGCATCCTTAGTAGCGAACAATGCCGTAAAGGATACTGTAAGCTTGCTAATCTCAGCTATTCCTTGCAATGGTCTAAGTTTTTGCGATTTCGTTATATTTGCCTATAGGCACCCGATATCTTTTACATTCTTAACTAAAATGAGGGGAAGATTCTGTACAGACGGTCAAATACTGAATTATTCTTTTACACTAGTCAACACGGTATTGGATTTGTAACAACTCATAAATTGATATTTTTTGAAACGGTAGTTCTTTTACAATTGATGTAGGGACGGTGGAAGAAAGTAATGACATTTTAGAGTGAATGAGAAAGAGCGGAAAGGTGAGGGGGTTATAAGTAGCTATGCTTAAGAAGTAGTCGTTGTGACTCCTACCTTTTGTCCAATACTGGAAGCCCAACCCACCAGATGGTGGACTTTGAAAATACGTGACGCGCTTAATAAGGCGGTTGTGCAGTCTCGTTTTGTCCAGTGCCTCTATGGTTCAAAGGTACATTAGTACCAACAAGCCACATGCCCTGGCGGGTGTTGTGGGTTTGAATCCGGTCGAATTCGATCCCCTCCCCCACTCAACTTTCCGCTCTCTCTCCTTCACTCTAAGACTTCATTACTTTCTTCTACCGTCCCTTCATTAATTGTAGAAGAACTGCCGTTTCAAAAATATTAATGTATATGCCTGACCACATTTCAAGGTCAAGACTTAAACACGAGGTTAGCCTAACTCATAAATTAATGAATAGGACGATCGTGTTCATTTCCAAGTCACTTTACTTAAAGGACATCAAAAACTAGTCAATATGTATTTTAGCTCCAAATTACAAGCCTCATTATCTGTTTCTATTTTAACCCAAACTTCTTGGTATAGAATCTCAAAAATTTTGTAAATATCTATCCAACATGGAAATACGTTTTGGTCTTACAATTTTGGTGGTTAAACAAAAATTGCCATATTTGTCGCCTGTTTCAAATCCTAATTGGCTCGTTGCGAGGAAAATACCTTATTTTCCAACCGAAGTCTGTAAACTATGTTTCTATGATGGGACATTATTAAATGCGGCATTTGCCAAGTATTTTTCTGTCAATTGTTAAAAGGGGAAAACATTGGATGACATCAAAAGATCGACTAAATTATTTAATTATGTTTGCACGGATTCATTCATTTGAGTTGAGGTACCTCAAGCAATCCAGAAGAAAAAAACCTTTATTATATCTAAAATCCGTCAATCTTCTAAAACTTACCGGCAGCCCATCATTATTGCCTGATAGTGTAGTTTTGCTGAAACGCAACAAACGAGAACAAAAAACCTCAAAATTTGGTTCATGCGTAACGAATCGGTGATAGCTATCTTTGGCATGATTGCGCAGAATTCACCGTCTATAGTTTAATTACATAGATTGATGGGAAAATCTGTCAGTATACCGCACTTTGAATAATCGGAAAACATCAAAGGCCGATCGCTAGTTTGACAAGCGGCGGCATAGGTTCAAGGGTGACCCTTTTGCGAACGATGATCGCATAAAGCTGTTTGACAATTTCTGGATACCGACTCAAGGAGTTTCGGTAGTTGATTTTTGAAGGGTTATTCATGATCAAGGCCATGCGTTCCGAAAATGATAAGAAGTCATATAGTTTTAGAAATTTTTTGTGTGCATCTTATAACAATTATTAAAGTTTTTTTGTTTATTTGTTTAGCTTACTGTTAGTTTAATATAAAAGGTTGTTTTTGACATTTTGGTAGTGCTAACCGACTCTAAGCGAACTGAAATGATGCCAACTGCGCCTGAATTATTTAATTCCGTATGACGATATGAGCATTTGACATAAAAACCTGATCAGACTCATCGTGGCTTAGCTTATTTATGAATGAATTTTGGTAACTAGCTGGCTTCTGTTCAAATTGCTATCGAGCAAGATCCTTCTGCGAATTGTTACTCCCGATGTCCCAAAGGTGTTGAAAAAAATTCCGAGAATTTCACGGAGCATCTCTAAAATGCGTTAATGTTACCAAAATCAACTAAAAACTTTATGAATGAACTCGCCAGAAGCGAACTGCAGCTACTTTTTCTATCATGCCCCTTATGAGCAAGCCGCTAGCGGTGATTTCGCCAAGCGTTTCTTAACACACAATTGGCCCAACTATCAATCAATTTTTATTGACCTTAGCCAAATCCAATTGAATAAGAGCCGAAGTCTAGCAAGAAGGACGAATTCAAAAAGTGTCCTTTTCTTCCCATTCTTTCCTCTATGCTCGCATTCGCTTGCGTTTATTCATATAACAAAGATCTATCGATCGCTTCGCCTATCTGTCGAGATTGCACTTCAGTGAATGGGATGCACTTGGAAAATCGTTGTCAAATCCCACAAAACATTCAAACAAGCATCACTCCAGCAGCGTGATAAATTGCCGTTTGAAGTTGCGAGAGCCCTCTTGTAAGTTGGTATAAAAAGCGGAATAAAAAAGCGAATCCAGTGAAGGAATGTATGTAATCTTGCAAGCAGAATAGAACCTGATCTTATACGATTTACTTTCTTTTTCCTTCGCCGATTTGTATTCTTTTTGTGCAAATATAATGCCATCAGAACTGGAGAACAATGCATGCGAAGTAACTGTAGAATTGTGTCTGAAGTTTATTGAAAAAATTGCAAAAGGACAATATGCAATACGATTTTCAAAATTTAAGTATACATACTTCAGCAAATATCTGGATATCTACTTAATTTACGTATAAGTACGGATAAGATTAAATTCAAAACTTACGTCACATGTTTTTTTTATATCTTAAAAATATATTTAGATAATATCAGTTGATAGGTAATCAATCAAAATCAATCACTGATAAATTATATTTTCTCTGTTCCAACAGTTTTTTTACATCAATAGCCACATTTTATAACTATCGTACGTGGAAGTATTGTCTGCCCAAAAAGTATGCATTGTAAAACAACATCAATGAGAGCTCTTGTAATAGGAACAACAGCTGCAATTAGGAAATAAATTAATCGATAAAAACAATCATCGATCTTGACCTTGTATAGGCACGTTTTTGATTCCACCTCTATGTGCTGGCCCTGCCCATATATTTGCTCACTGCTCTCTTCTTGTCAGAATAGTCTTGCAAAGACCACGAAAGAATAAATGTTTGCCATACTGTTTGTGCAGAATCATCTAACAATTTTCGAAGAGAAATTCGATAGACACGGTGTTGAAAACTAGAGCAAATTACTAAGGTCATCGATATCGACATAATATGTACTTGACCCGTTTGCTTGCTTACCTGGATGAAGGTTTTATACTTACTTACTGTCAATCAATCGATGGGCTTATGGTTTTGAGCTTTATTCGCTCCATTATGAGTTGGATGCCAATGTTGATTTTAATCTCTAAAAAGTTGTGATTCAAACTCAGGAATGTTTTAGCAAACTATATAAACAACAACACAACTGGTACAATTTAACAAAAGCAATATTTATAACAGTTATGATCCCTTAATAGGTAGAGATATCTGTTTACCTTTCACATACTTACCATCAACTAATGCTTCATTAAATAACCGTGAGGCATATAATCACAATTACTGTCTTGTAACATTTTACTTTTACTCGAATACCTTTCGGCAATTTAGCTTCCTTTCACACGATCCAGAAGATATTCAATCCAACCCTTTTCATTGCTAGGGGTTCATATTAATCCAACAGGTACACGAAAAAGAGGAATTGGCCAGTCATCGGATAAGTAAATATTTACAATCTCTTCATTCGGGTAAGATTCTAGCTACTGCTAGCAGCCAGCACCGTGAACCAATCACCAATACTCGGGATTTAGCCAGTCAAATAAACATGACAATATTTATTCGCTCGTTTGTGTATTGACACCTATAGCACCGCGCGGCATAGTTTATTAATTGCCCTTTATATTCTATGCACGTCCAATTGAAATGTTTTTATTCTCATTCATGATTGAAATCTGTTTACGGACTCCATAGTCGTCGACATCCACTGTCCGGCACCATCAGTTCTTCCATGAAATGATCGTAGAATATTTTATCTTTTGTTATTAATATAATAGCTTCTCTTCCAAATATTGATTTACTTTTATAGGTTGATTTATACGATTATTCTAAACTGAAAGAAGGTGTGCTATTTGCGAGTTACCTTCATTGCGTCGCTCTTAAAAAGTGTTTTGAAAACATGGTGATGGACATGGACATGGACTGAACATGAAATATTACATTACATTTATTTTATTGATTTTATTCAAGAATTGGTTGATCATATCTAATTAACATCAACATCAAGCAAATAGTTACTTCGTTTTGGTGGTGTTAGTGGTAAGTCTCAATTTGGCCACTTTTAATTGAAAAGACCTAAAGGCCTCTTTCACTACTATAACGGGTGACTACTAAAATTTTGGAGTTTATTTCTTAAGCTGTAAAAAAAGACAAAATTACTGTGAAAATATGTTCGGTCTGATCAAAATTAGTTCCATCGCTCCAACTTTTAAAGCGAAAAATCAAAAGTTTAGCTCAACAATAGTGTCTTCCAATGGTAGCAGCTTGAATAACTAAAGGTAGCAAGAAGATTGGTATGCTGATATCCCCCACTTAGTCAACCCATCGCTTGTAATAAGGTAAGGTAGTAGAGGAAAGCCACCATCATTACAAGGACTTGCCAATGTATGTGGGTAGAATTACAGTAGATCCAAATTTGATTATCAAATGAATTTCACTCTAATGCTGTTACAGAAGGGCCAAAAGGGATTGGGCGGACCCACAAGCAGAGGCACTTGTGCGCATTCCGGGATTATAAGAGTCGCCTTCCAGCATTAGGATCCCTCCAACTAATGAATAAACGCATTTAAAAGAAAACAATTCTGGGTCGTCGTCCTTGTGAATGTAGCTCCCATTTCCGTGTTAGTACTGCTAAAATCGCGCTGTAACTCTATATCTACGCATACCTATTTTTAGCAGTACTATGCTAATTTTCCCTTTTCTAAAAGCCAAAGCATTTCTTTCATAAAACCGAAACAGTCGAATAAGATGATCCTATAATGATATACCTAGCATGCTTTCCTTCGATCCTCGCGTACTCCATTCTCTGTACAATGATTATTATCATCTCATAATAACAACAAATAGGATTTAATCTGCCCCGATCGGGTGCATGCACGAAAACAGTAACCGAATGGAATCATATGAGCGTGAAATATACACACAATGGAGTTGGCTGATGAAGGGTGCACAAATCATACTCATCTTCGTCCCGGTGGCGGTCGGCGGTCGCAGCTTCCCTTTCATTCCGTTTCCATTCATAGTTATATCTCCTTACAATGTTTATCATATCGACTCGGATGGAAGGGTAAACAAATGCTGCGCAGGGTTAGTATGGCTACCGCCGTTCAGATACCGCATCACTACGGAAAAAATGTCTCTGAACTGCAACAACCAGCACTGGGTCTGAAGCTAGCTACTGATATAATATATATAGTCTTCCAATAGCAGCACCCCATAACGGCTAATGATGATGATGAATGGTTTTCTAGCTTCTCAATTAAAAGGATTTTCCACTCCGTCAAATTTTGATTTTGATTAGCCAACAATATTTTGGTTTTGTTTGTTAAAGGTAGCTCGTGGGATTCCAGCAGAAGAACACCAATTTTCCCGCGCCGTCTCTGCGAATCTTTAGTTAGTGATCTGTTGAATCCATTAATCGATCTTCAACACACGCCTTTTTGTAGCGGTTATTTGTTTATAAAGCAGCTACACGTGAAATAGGCAGGTAAGTAGATAACAAAATTTTAATTTCTTCTATTTGTATTAAATTTTGCCTACGTTATGATAGGAGGTAACTTGCATCTTCTATACATCCTTTCGATCATTTTGACTCGAGAATCATTTTTAAAAGTGGCGTAAGAATTATGCTTATATGAAAAAAATATTGTACGCTTAAAAAAGTTTCAGTATTTTTCGAAAATCAGTAAAGCCTTGGGCTTAAACGTTTTTCTAAGACTTGACCCTTCTTTATCGACAGACATCACAGCCGGCTATTAGATTACAGGACAGTTACTGGGCTAGTGCAACAATCCTTTTCGAAAATCAGATAAAAACTTAAAATTAAAATATACAAAAAAGGTTCAATGATTTTTTCTATTTTAGAAAAAATGGAAAGTGGAAATAACATCTATTAACAAAGTGACTTTTATGAATTTTTACAAACTAAAGATTTTTACGTTTCACGTATTTTGAAAATAAGAATAACAAAGTCTTCAGGAACATTTTTGTTGTACAACAGTTTATCAAGCGCTTGTTCCATTGGTTTTAGCTATACAATAGTTAAACAAACTACTCTTAAACAAACATGTTTTTTGGGTTAGTTCTCCAGTTATTTGGAAATAATGTTTGATTTATTTTATTTTAGTTTTTAATACGCTCTTTTCAAATGTGATTCGTGTTTTACCTCCCCGTCCGTAATATATCCGATAACTCAAATTGCTTACAACTTCCGAATCACCTTGTTAATTCAACAAATTGTTCATTGAATATTTTGAAATTAACTAATGTTCATTTGAGCGTCTTAGTAGAATACCTGAAACGATAAAAAATAAGAAAACAAAAGTTATTTATATCCTTTGCAGTAATTCTACTACTGGAGGACTAAAGGATATAAATAACGTTTGTTTTCTTATTTTTTATCGAATATTTTGATTTTACCTTTCAAGATTGAGTATGTTGATTTTCTATTTTTTGGTGATTGTCGAAAAATAGTCAAAAGTTTTTTTAGTGCATATTTTTTATGCTTAAAAATCAAATTTTTACAACTTATTCTTCCATAGTTCAATCCATAGTTTGCGAGATACGATTTTTCAAACATAATACTTAGGGGGAAGTCCTCTATGGCCGGACACCAGGATTCCTCAAAAATAAAGACTGATATAATCATTCGGAAAGCATGGAATAATAGTAAATTGTAAGATTTCATGGTATCCCAATTATGACGTCTTTGTTTCAAAAGGTAAACAAATGAAAACTGTCAAACGCTAGGACAGAACGTGACATGTGGCTTCTTAAGGCCCGCGCAGAATTAGTACTTTATGGTAGCGTCTGCGTAGATTTGACAGATAATCTGTCAGATTGTGTGGGAGAACTGTCAGATTAACGCAAACGCAATCGTAAAGTACCAATTCTGCGCGGGCTTTTATTTTTCTTAACTTAGTTTTGGCGATTCCCTTTCAAAATTTACTACGGCAACGAAAAGTGTTTGCGAAAACGTTTAAATTTCAGCTGCAGTTTATGATGATAACAAGCTACTTGTCCTAGTTGATCACTAATTACACAAAAATCGATCCAATCTGGCCGAATTACACTTACACATGTCAACACGCCACGTTAAACAAATTCTAAAAAACCTAGTAACAAGTAACGGGAAAAATTTTATGGTTTCGGTATTTGCTGTGGTTTCCAGCACCACTTTTACGCTTCCCTGGTGAATTTTTGTTTCTTCAGTTGCACGCATGAAATCAGCCAATCAGGAAGCTGGCTCTTTTTTGACAGAAAATTGACTCTTTTGAGACACAACGTGTCACGTCCTGTCCTAGGTCAAACGGTTTAACCCTTAAAACAAAGAGAATTGAGTAAATTTCGTACAAGTATAGTTGCAAATTTTTTAATAAATAATAGATGCAATATTTTTGAGCGTTGGCTTGATAAAGTTATTTTCCGAAACAGTATAAATTTGACATGAAAATATGTACAAGATTTTGAAGAAAAAACTTAAGTTTTTGAAACTATGTCGGGTTCTCTATGGCCGGACCTCATTCAATTTTTGAACGAACTTGCGATGTTCATGATGAGCTATACTCGTGATAAAGTCAAATGCCGATAAATGCATTATCGGCAACAGAAGCGAATAGTGTATGTTCATGAGGGACGTTCATCGATTCAAATGTTCTTTTTTTCGTGAATTCTCCAACCACTGGTAATCCGGCATCTCTTCAGACCATCCTAAATTCCGTAGGGCGTAACGTATAAATTTTTTCTAGATTCGCTCGATTCGCTTTTTATGCACTTTGTAGAATGGTTGCCATACTATACTCGCATATTCAACACCACTGCGTACTAGGCCATTGTATAAAGAAATAATAGTATAAGGGTCATTCAGTTCACCGCTAAGGCGTTTAATTAAGCCAAACAATGAGTTTGCTTTTGCGACTATCTTTTTAACATGTCGAACGAAATTAAGCCCGCTATCTATTTCCACTCCAAGATCACACACACTACCTCTTCGTGGTATCCCGAGCAGGAGCGAAGAGCAAAATAATATCAAAATGTGTTATTGTAAATCGAATAACTCATATCAAAATTTGGTCTTGTTTGGGCTGACATAGTTGGTAAACTAACAAAAAATAATATCAAAATTTTACTCCTTTAAGGCCAAAAGAATAACTACTTGTGTTATTTGAATAATAAAGCAATAACATGACTGTATTCAGAGTTTAGAATAACATATTTTAGTATTATTAAGGTATTGAATAACAAATGCAGTAGTATATGAGATATTAAAAAATCATTTTATAAAATATTTATAATCTAAAATCTCTAATCAATAAAAAAAATTATATAAAATATATCGAATGACATTTTAAGGCCAAAATAAGATATGATAACAAAATCAGTTATTAAACTCATCTTACAACCACTGTTTTAAATATCTACTCAATAATAAAATGTGTTATCAATGTGTCTCCATATCTATTCAATAACAAAATATACCATTATAACATAGTTTGATATTGTTTTTATATTATTTTGCTCTTCGCTCCTGCTCGGGATTATGTCACTTTCCAATAAATACTCAAACAACAGTTTGTTTGGTTTTCGGGTGTACGATACCACACTGCACTTCGTCGTATTCATTTTGAGACCAAGCATTTCGCAGAAAGCGACGCACAGTGGGACGGATTCAAAAGAAGACGGACATCGATTTTTGTGACGAAACTATTAAAAATATCAACGTATTGTCTTTTGCGATGTTTCTTTGATTTATGAGAACTTTCTAATTGTATTAGAAAATTAGGCATTAAGGGGATAACACAACAGATAGAAAGAATAACTTTTTTGTTTCAAGCTTAACGTCTTCGATTGGTAAGATACATTTGTTGGAAATATTGTTTTGAGCAACTTCGCTGAACAAAGAAAGTAGCTATCTCGTAAGGGAAAAAAGTTACGGAGCAAAACTGGCGGGAACCCCCTTAATATTGGTTTTCCTCACATAGCTCTTTTATTTAAACTTCTATAAACATAAAATGTTCTGCAAAGTTGTAGAAATTGCTAATTTGCATATTTTTGTAGAATATGCGGAAACTCTACAATCGCCGGTTTTCAAGTTGCTTAAAATTTTTGGTTTATTTAGTGCAAACTTTGAGGGGGTGCTTCTTGAGTAGGAGCAGAATGTAGCAGCTGACTTATAATGTTTTCGCAACATCCACTCTTCATGTATAAGAATATGCATAAATGACAGTGGGATCTCATGGGCCATATGAGTAAACTGCATTTAAGTTTATTAGTTTTACAGCACAAAAAAAATCTTTAAAGTCGTACAAATCTCATTTTACCTTAAATTAGTTGATTTCTTTTACTAAACATGGCTTATATACACATAAACATAAAAACAAAGTTAAGCATGAATACCATAGCCAGGGTAACAAGTAAAATGAAGCCTAGGTGCTATTTTCGAAAGTTGGCCTTTTGGTTTTTTATTACGACAGACTTCACAGCCAATTGTATGAATACAGGACAATTGTAGGCATAGTGCTGGGATCCTATCGCAGCATCTCCCAGTAGAGATTCGAACAGGTGACATCTGGCTTGTTAGGTAGATATTTTTTACTTTAACTCTCTAACAAGTAACATCGAAAAAACATAAAACGTTCGAGCTAATGACTTTTTCCTAGTTTCCGTGTCTCTAACGCTATATATAAATATTTTTTAAAAATAAAATGCATTACAAAATTTAAATAAAGCATATGAACAACTCACAAAAATGTTGAGGTCAATTAATTTACTCTATTCTCTAAAAGTAAAAATGACGGAAAAAATCTTTTTACAATTCTCATGAATTCTTGGCTTTGAGAGATGATAACTCTTGAACGCATGGTCAGAATTTTGTAATCTTGTTTCCAAATTGTCAAGAATTCCTTTGTAAACAAACATTTTATATTGTTCATTCAAAACAAATTTCATATGTTGCTCTGAGGATCTAGGTCCACTGGCGGTCTTTCTTGTTGGAGAGTTAAATCTTCAAAACCGAAAAACTTAAATGCAGTTTACTCATATGGCCCATGAGATCCCACTGCCATTTATACATATTCTTATGCACGAAGAGTAGATGGTGCAAAAACATTATAAGTTAGCTGCTACATTGTGCTACTGACCAAGAAACACCCCCTTAAAATTTGCACTAAATAAATCAAAAAATTTAAACAACTTGAAAACCAGCAATAGTAGAGTTCCCACATATTCTACAAAAATATGCAAATTAGTACTGTCTACAACTTTGCAGAACATTTCATGTTTATTGGAGTTGTAATAAAAGAGCTTTACGAGAAAAACCAATATTAAGGGGGTACCCGCTAGTTCTGTTCCGTAACTTTTTTCCCTTAAGAGATAGCTACTTTCTTTGTTCAGCGAAGTTGCTCAAAATAATATTATCAACAAACGTTTCTTACCAATTGAAGACGTTAAGCTTGAAACTAAAAAGTATTTTGACGTAGGACTACGTCTTACGGCAAGTTTTAAGATAGGGTGTCATTCCAAAAAATCGAAAAATGCGTCACGAAAATTGAAAGGTTTTGAGCGCTAATTGCTTAGCGGTTTTTCGATCGATTTGCAATATTCTTACACCAACCGATCGGAAAATCTTCTAAGAATTGACCCAAATGAAGAAAAGTATGGATTCTTGATGTTGAACTATTGAAAAATTGAAAATAATGAACCTATGTTTTATCAGAATTCTCGCTTCGTGATTGGTTGGAAGATTCTTTACGATGATCTAAACCTATACCAATTTGATATCTGTGCTTGGGAAGTAAGCCAAAACAAGTGACAAAGTTCCCTCATTTCAACAAGATTTCTTAACACCGCGGTTCAACCTAGACCATTTTGATGTCCTTGCTTGGGAAGTACGCCAGAGAGAGTGACAAAGGCCCCACGTGCCAACAGATTTCTTACGAACGTGATTAAACCTAGTCCAACCTGATGTCTGTGTTAGGGAAGTGTGCCAGAAAAAATGACACAAGTCCGTTGTCCCAACAGATCGCAAATTCTTTACTGCGTGACGATTAAACCTCGGCGAATTTGATATCTGTGTTGGAAAAATGTGCTACAGCTGTAGTGTACGGTTATAATACGGCTCTGTATGAATACGAATGCTTGCCGTTTCATTAGAAGTGTAGTGCAAAGATGTGCTGTTGATAAAATAGGATTGAATTGGTAAAATCCCTTCAACGTGAGAAACCATGGATAATAAAAACAATCTCTAATTTCAGTAAGGTAGCAGGAAAGTAATAGTTTGTGTTCTTGATTTTGTTAAATTGTTTTCAAATGCACAATCTTTTGAGAATTGAACGTATGCAATGTTGCTACTTTGATAAATGTTACATGTAGCATGTATACATGAAGAATCGAATGATTACAAGCATGAATACATTCCACTATCACTACAAAGAGTCTTACGTAGTCCTGCGCCACCTATATATGCGGTCGTGTCTTGTACACAACCTCTCTGATTTTTTTCTATCTGTTACGTTATCCCCTTAAGCCCTAATTTTCTAATACAATTAGAAAGTTCTCACAAATCAAAGAAACATCGCAGAAGACAGTAAGTTGATATCTTTAATGGTTTCGTCACAAATATCGATGTCCGTCTTCTTTTGAATCCGTCCCACTGTGCGACGGACCAGTCCAAGCTATTCTGATTCATTAAGGCGGAACCGAAAGTGGCTAACGTTATTGTGTTAGTGCGACAAACACTGTACTGTACATCTCATGTGTTCGTTAAAACCCTAAACGTTTATTTGAATATTGCATTAGTATTGGTAATATATGTCAAATAGCGGAGTTTGCAAACATAAACAGCTGATCCGCAGCCAACCGCAACGACTACGAACATCTCGAAATATGGTTTGTTTTCTTTATCAAGGCATTCCGATTCAATCAAAATTAACAGCAGCAACTGAATAATGCGTAGGATCACTAGGATGTTTAATTAATTCGCTTGCATCGGATTGCGTTTCTGATTCCTGCGTTTGCGTTTTGTTTGTTTATTTCACTCTAAGCTCATCGATGCGGCGAAAGTTGAAAGCTCTTTAAAAGCTCATTGATGTGACGAAAGTTTGATACTGTGTTGCTGCTTTTTCGGAAATCGCTAGTTCAACGAAATATGTGCGCAACCAAATATCTATGAACTAATTCTAAATTATACATTGGTCGCTTTTATGAACACGTAATGATCGAGATGATCAGTTAAATTTATTTTCCATTAGCAATTATGTTTTGCTGAGCGTTTATTGATACATAGCAGATCGATAAATTGAATTTACAAGTTCTAGGAAATTATAACAGCGCTGGAAGCACTGATTACGTGGCGAAAGCGTGCTCTGCTAATACAGATGCATTTTTAAGGCGCAAAACAATACATGCTTCGAATGGTAGCCATTTACCCAGCCATCTTTGAGCCACTTTCGGTTTCCCCTTAAACCTCCCAAATTACGAAAATAGGGGCTATCTTATTGGACAAGATGCGTTGGCTCTACGATACGATGCTACCAAAGCTACTTTTATCTCCGACATCTTAACATCGTATCATTGATTCTTCAGATATTCTACATCTTTTGAACATAAATATTTAGCGTAGAAATCTTCAATCCCAAAACGTTTTTACTTTTCTATCTCACGTATTAACTATGGCAGTGACGAGACTGTCAGTAGCATGTATAGCGTTTTTAAGCAATGTTTCATTATGTTTTTACTTTTATTGATCTCGAATCCTTCTAAAAGACAAACAAACGCAATCTTCCGCAATATTATTAATCAAGTGTTAATCTTAAGCTCAAAACTTTTTGATCGTATACATAGTTCTAGGTGGTTCTAGTAAGCTATCTTAAGAAGACTATATGTTTCTATTTTAAGTGTAATTTCTCTGCTTGAAACCATTGCATGAAAGGGAGCCGCATCAATTGAAGCGAAGGACTTGTTATCGAAAGTGTCGTTTATATCAAGAAAATCACAAAGTGCCGTCTCCTAGGCTGCCCAGTTAGCTCCGGGGTACGATGCTGGCCCAACAAGCCATCTAACAAGCGAATCTCGTCTGGGCGGTGCCGCTACAGAGTTAATAGGATCTTTGCACTAGCCCCGTAATTTTCCTGTACTCTAATAACCGGCTGCGAAGTCTGGCGATAAAGAAGGGATAAGTTCTGAAGGATCTTTATACCCATGGATTTTCTTTCGCTGTCTCCTAATATTAAAGCGATTTCTCTATTAACGTGACATCACTAAGCAATGCAGTGCGGTTTCCGTAGATTACCTGTACCTGGTTGATTACCATGCAACAAACCACCTTTACTTTCCGCAAATTCTCGGAGATGCTGGATTGATGCAAATGCCGGCATGCAAATGAATGGTCAAAAAAATCAAAGCCTAGTTTGGGGCTGGTGCTATAATCCTATTGACTCTAACAGCCTCTCCCAGCTGAGATTCGAACGTACGGTTTGTTAGACTAGCGCGTGTCTTACCTCGAGACCAACTGGGTCAAATGGTCATACACAGGCGAACACTTCATCAATACTAACTCATATCATGTTAGATCTAGTTACAACCGAATTGTTCTTTACCATTTGAGCTACAGACCTTTGACGGATTTCACGCCAACTCGATCAAAGGTTGGCACGGCCATCTCAGAATTCAATGAAGCTTTGTGTGTGTAAAACGTTCATGTAAATAAGCAACTTTGCATGCTTAGTTTTTCCAAAATTGGTCTAGACTAACTTTTGGAAAGGGCGCAATTTTTTTCACTTTTTTTAACTCGAAAACTATAGGACCTACAAAAAAATGATCTATGGATGACTTTTAGAAAATATTCCGAATTTTTATAAAAAAAATACTGAAAAAAATAAAAATTGTTTTCTACTCTGAAAAAAAAAACATCAAAAATTAAAAATCGATTTCCCAAAAAACTCCATCTCAGAAATTGATGAAAATTTATTTTGAAGATAGATAATTATATGCCCTACAAATCTTCTATACATAGCAAAATAGTGAAATTGAAGAGAAAAAAGTTTTTCTAACAACAATTTTTATCTAATAAAAAGGCTAACTTTTTGGTCGAAAACTTTTTGGTCCAGAATCGTGCAACTTTGCGATGATACAGTATTACAAACAAAGCGCAGCTACTCGTCATGATTTGTCACAACTTCCTTCATATTTTTAAGTGCGGCTTCATAAAAGCGACGTTGCTGAATTGTAATACACATTTCTTAAGTGCTTTTTATTTGGCGTTGAATTCCCAATTCAATAGAATTAAAGCGTATAAAGATTGGTAAAGGCAAGGATCATAAACGCACTGCAATTCAAGGACATATTCACCTAATATAAAAGCACTAATGTATATGATGGCCAAACAATAAAATGGGATGCTCCAGCCGCACGTTCGCTTTTTGCGTTTCTCCTGCGCCGCGCCTTCGTTCCTGTCGGGAGAGGGTAAGACTCAAGGATGCACCTGGACTGCATGTCTCTTTCATAGCAACTTAGCACTGACTCCGCCTTATTTTCGGCAGGGGCGGCAATATGCTGTCCCTTTCTACTACGTGATCGTCCATATTTCCGTCTGCCTTTCGAGATCACGTGCTCGTGGGCATATCATATTTTTCTGCATTGAAACAGTTGCGTTTTATTACATCGCATCAGCTTCGAATTCTTAGCTCTCTGCCCAAAAACTAACAATTCGAACAAACAACTGCTCTTGTTTGATCGAACTCGAGCTGTCTGTTTGCTCTTTGAAATCTTTTCACTAATCCTTGCATTCATAGAAGCAAGATTTTTGTCTATCATAAATTATATGCCTGTTTGAATGGAGCACGGCTCCTTGGGCTTTTTCCCTTCTTTGCAGGTTCAGTGACAATGACAATCACCAATTATGTCAAATTAGAAGCACAATGCCACTTTCAAAAGGCAGCCATCAAAGCCAATTATACGCAAAGTTTTGAGTATCGGCTGCACTTTTGTCACATTCGTAGGACCCTACACGGCTTACAGCTTGTATTCGGCATCGTGAATAAATAACTTGCCTTTAAAAAGAAATCGGAGTCATCGCAGCCATTGTGTCTCGGCAATGCATTTCTGGATTTGGTGGATGCTATCGTTCTTTGAATGCTGTGGTGAAAAGAAGTAGGTATGCTAACCTAAAGACCAGATGTTTACTGCATGCTCCTAGCAATACTGTTGAGTAGAAAGACTAATATGCTATTGCTATTATAGTTATGGCATATAATATATGGAGATAGAATACCTATTCTAAATTAATGTTATTTCGTCTGATTTATCTCGATTACACAGGAAAACAATTCGACGAATAATTTGTAATACTACCAATTAGATCCCCATCGAAGTTGAGATTGCTAAGAGATTATTTTAGATTATCGAACAGGGTATGCATATATAAATATCGCTAAACAAATAAGCTTGTTAGAAAACAGAAAGCCTAAAACTGTAAAATTCTGGAAATGTCATTACAGTGATGGTTGAACGTAAGCCGCCCATGTTAGCTTCCAAGGTAAGCTGCTGGTCTAACAGGCCAATCGTCGTATGTTCGAGTCGTGGCTGGGCAGTGGTACTAGAATCAGTAGAATCGCCGCACTAGCTTTCGTAATCATCCTGCACTCTAACAAAGTCTACGTAGCGAATAATGACAACTGTAAGCTTGAAATTATTGCTATTTTCTGGATTGGACCGCAATTGATTAGCATCACTATGGTCACTATTGATTACATCAATATTCTTTAATTTCACATTTCGATTATGTAGAGTTTTTCGCTTATTTTTATAACAATTTTGTAGCTTATTGTAAAATCATGTTTGTCAAACTTCATATTTCCTTTTCTCGGAACCAAAACAACATATTGGAAAACCTTTTGTTTTTTTTTGTTTTTTGTTAGTAGTTTAGAAAACTTTTCAATGTACATTGTATTTTGTAAAAAAATGCAAACCGGAAAAAAGGTGGTCGGGAAAATTAAATTTGTTCTGCTTCTTTTTTTTATTGTGTTTTACTTGCGAAGTTTAAAAGTTATAAAAGCTTTCTCCAACTATCTACCAACAAAACAAAACAAAAGTATGTACCAATACGTTGTTTGGAAAAACGAGCACGAAGTTTGAAAAACATTTTTTTACAGGAACAGTAGCATATTGTATAGAGTTTTTACCGTGTATGTTTGTTTTACATCCTCGCGAAAGCTAAACGTCTATTGAGACAAAATAACAAATTTGTTTCGACCATTGAAGAGGACATGTACAATAAAATATTAAAGTTTGAAACAAAATATTATAGGTAACAAATTATCTCATGTCGCTGTCAAATCAAGTCACAAGTACCGTCTATGAAGTTACCATAGGCCTAGGCATCTTGTCGTTGAGAGAGTGATTCGGTAGGTACATGGCAATTGCATGTCGGCAAATAAACTCGACATATTTTTACTTTTTTTACAAAAAAAAATTGAATATTCATTTCAGGCTACTGCAAATGTATTAATATTTTGCTTTAATCTCTAAAAATCACATAAAGCATTAGCTGCTTCAATATGTCAATCATCGGGCTGGTTATTAAACTGCAGCATGATATTGATATAGTGCTTGTAGAACCACTATCCCAGTACTTAACGTAATATTTCTCCCTGTCCTAATGACTTCTCATGTGGCCAATCAACATATTTTTACTTACCACACAAGGGTGAATATCGTGTTGACAAAATATGTCCCGTACAGATGTTAAAACGTCACCCCTTCTTATGCATTCATTAAATTTCCTTCAGTCGAAAGGACTAAGTGAAGTGTGCTACTTGCAAATTGATCCAGAGTTGTGCGTTGTGCCATCGAAATTAGAGAAATTCATTGTTCAGTAGGAAAACATTGTTGTTAGCGGTGGTTTACATTACAGTTTCATTCAACATTTTAAGCATAGGTACTACAAACCAGTAATTTAGGTTTTAATTCGAATCACTGCGTCGATTATATTTACCTCTTGAAAAGACATTCTACGGAAGAAATAAAATTGATGTTCTATGATGATTCTTATGTTTTTATATAGTAAAGCAAAGCATTACAAAAACATATGCTCTTTACTCGAAGGCTTTTTGTATTATGTTGTAGACTTACTGACTTACTTACTTGGTTGGCCTAACGTATTATGACAAAGCCTGCGTAGCATAATTTCATTTTGTTCCTACCGGATTCGATGCGAAAACCATTTTTGCACGATAGTTGTCTATTAATATTGCCGGTGGCCCTCTACGGTCATGAGTCATGGACGTTGAGAGAAGCAGATCAGCGTATACTATATATTTGAACGCGGCCAATACTTGACGGTAAGATGGAAAACGGCGAATGGCGTAGACGCATGAATCACAAGTTGTACGAGGTGTATAAATATGATGACGTTGTGAAGCTGATCAGGCGCCGACGGTTACAGTGGGCTGGACATGTAGCCCAATTGCCAGAAGAAAGGTCAGTGAAAATAGTGTTCAGCCGAGAATCTAGGCGAGGAGGATGCACGCGCAGCATGAGTGCAGCGTGATGGTAGACTGGCAGCCAAAAACCGAGAATCCTGGAAATCACTGAAATTCGGCTTGGACCCGCTAATATGCATTGTCGCCCATTGAAGTAAAGTAAATTAAGTGAGTTGTCCGGCATTCTAGCAACATGTATTACCAACGTATCCGTCCAGCTTTAACCACTTGCTGAATATTGGGTTCGCTGTAGCTCGTGGTTCATTCTTTGCCTCCATATACCGTTCTCTTGCACGCCTCAAAAGACGGTTCTTAGCACCCAACGTTCGAAAACTCTGAGTGCTCGTAGATCCTATTCTAGCATTCCGAATTTCAAGCCCGTAGAGGACAACCGGTTTAATTAACGTTTTGTACAGTGTGCACTTTATACGGCGGCTAAGATTGTTCGACCGTAAGTGTTTGTAGAGTCCGCAGTAGGCCCGGCTTCCGCTTATAATACGTCTTTTAATCCCACGGTTGGTATTATTGTGCTCTGTTGCCAGTGAGCCAAGGTATACGAGCTCGTCGACTATCTCAAACTCATCCCCGTCGATTACCACAGTACTGCCCAAGCGGGCCCTGTCGCGCTCGGTCCCGTCAGCATATACTTCATTTTAGACATTTATCTCCAACGCAATCTTCCCTGCTAAAATACTAAAATCCTCTCAAGATTCTCACACAGCACTGGATCCCATCCATAGTAGCCATGATAAGCCTAGTAAGTTACCTGGAAAGGCGTCGGTTGGTACGTTGGTGGGTCAGAGCCGACGTTACAACGCGCGAGGCCCTGTGCAGATTAAGCAATGAAGCCTTTTTTGTATGCCAGAAGGGAATTGGCTTGAAACGGCACTGTGACAGTCTTAAAGGTGGTCTTTTAGGACAGGCTTCGATTACTATCACTATTTACGGACTGCTCAAACCCATTGATCAAGTTGGGCTAGATATTTGCAATCCTGTGCCCCAATTCTGTCCTACACGGCTAATAAAATCAATGCCCTTTGGTGACTCGGTATGGAGTGAGAAGGAAACTTCTGAAGAAGATATGCCTAGATAAAGCAAGGAGCCCGCAATAAGGCAATTGCAGAGCAGATGCGCTGAGCTTTCAAGTTCAGAGTTACAAAATCGGCAGGTGTCTGCATCATCCAATATACTTTAAATAAAAAAAAGAGCGGGACTGCGTCCAGTTAGAAGCCTCCTGATTGTGCGTAGTTCACTGTTTAACTGTTTAGTCTACAAACCTGTATTTGATTCCAACCAGATGTTTTCTGTTCAGCATTTTCTAAGTCTCGGGTACTTTTTCATTTCGACGTATCTGCAAATGAGAGATTCTCTTCGTGTCTCCTCTCTTCCGCTTTTTACGGCGATACTAATGCATTGAAAAGAAAGTTTTCAAACCAGTTGGCTAGCTAGTGACTCCGGCAACCGATTCAGGCAACGCTGATGTGTCAAAATGCATTAGTATCGCCGTAAACAGCGGAAGAGAGGAGACACGAAGAGAATCTCTCATTTGCAGATACGTCGAAATGAAAAAGTACCCGAGAAGTGGGCTTCCCAGTCCAGTTTTTTGTATAGAATTATTCCGAGGAGTTTGACTACATTACTGAAGCTCAACCTCATAGTTAGACATCAGTATAGGAGAGTAACAATATGTTTTTTTTTCGCCTAGCGAATGGTATAACGACTATTTTTGTGTGGGTTATATTAAGCCACCCTTGTAAACATCATAAAATGGTGGTGTTTATAGCTCCTAGCTGTACATTCCTTTGGCAGCATAAACAATAGTAGCATAACCAAGCTGCGATAGCTTGTGAAGGAATGCGTCGGCCACCAGTGACCAAAGCAAGAAGCAGAGAACAACTTGTGGACTTTCTTTCTGCGCCAAAATCGTGAGCGACGTCTCTCCCAATGATGCTATGATTTCTCTACTCGAAAACATTTCTTGAATCTATCTCATTCTAGTGTGGTCGATTTCATTTTGAAAGACAGCCACACATTATAACACTACAGACGTAATAACTAAAGCGAAGGACGTGTTATCGAAAGCGCCTTCAATATCAAGGAAAGCACAAAATACCGTCTCTTGATATTTGAGCGATTTCTCGATTAACTTCAGTACGCAGTGCAATGCGGTTTCTGGAGATTTACCGTGTTGATATGCATGTTGATTCCCATGCAACGAAGGTTTTTAAAAACTCATTGCGGATATAGTGTTGTATACAGCCAAGGATTGTCCACTACAATTTTTAACATTTTCTCAAGTCATCGAGGCCCCCCAGAAGCGCGAGGCTCTGTGCGACCGCACGGGTTTACCGGGCTAAACGCCGGCTCTGCTGGGTAATGCATACCATCGATGCCTTGCACATTGGGCATAAAATAGACCCTACAGTGGTCCATAGCCTCTTACCCAGCAACTCCTATCCCTACCTCCTCGAGGAACCTGCCGAGATACGAGTAACCTCGGTGGATCGGGTAACCAACCAAGGTGGAAACCAAGGTCGTGTGCTGACAGGGAAGGAGGGCCCCTTCGAGCTACGTTGGCCTTCCGGCGATACTGTAGGGTTGGTTGGGGATTTAGAAGCCTGAACCACTAAAAAAATCAAAGCAATGAACTCCGTAACTAATAATAACTCTAATCGGAACAATCGGCAAAGACCCAGTCGACGAAAACGGACTAACGATTGGAAATTAGCAATATGGAATTGTCGGTCTTTAAATTTCCTCGGAAGTACCAACGTGCTTGTGAAAAGACGCAAGCTCGACATCGTAGCGCTACAGGAGGTATGCTGGAAAGGAACGATGGTTCGTACGTATCACTGTCATACTATCTACCAGAGCTGTGGAAATACACACGAACTAAGCACAGCTTTTATAGTGATGAGCGAGATGCAAAAGCGGGTGATCGGGTGGTGGTCGATCAATCCCCGAATGTGCAGATTAAGAATCAAGGTCCAATTGTTTAATATTAGCATAACTACTGTGCACAGCCCTCACCTTGAAAGTACCGATGATGACAATGACGAATTTCAAGCGCAGTTGGAGCGCGAATACGACTGCTACCCAAGACATGGGGCCCTATTCTCACAGTCACCTCACCTAAATTTTTTAGGTGAGGTGACAATTTGCGATTCTCAGTCATCTGGGTGACTCCGCTCACCTGGGTGACTGTACAAATCAAATGGGGCCTGTAAGGTGAGGTAACAGGAAAGTGAAAGAAGTGAGGTGAGGTGAAGTGACTGTGAGAATAGGACCCATGATGTCAAAATCATTATCGGGGACTATAATACTCAGGTTGGTCAGGAAGACGAATTTAAACCATTTAAACCGGTGCGGTGATTGGACGGTTCAGCACTCACCCGCAAACGAACGAAAACGGTCTAAGACTAGTCGACTTCGCCGCCTCCAAGACCATGACCTTATGCATTGGCGAAACTAGCGCTCATTTCTAGGGTGGCCTATAGCCCATTTTCTTCGCCATTTTATTTGGTCGACCAAATCCATTTTTCCAGAGGGGGGCTAAATCTCTTCTAGCGAAAGTTTAGCCCCACCTAGCGCCTTCCTAGTCCCGCCAATGACCGTACGTAGTACCTTCTTCCAGCATAACCTCTATTATCGGTACACCAAAAATTGGACAAAGTTGCATGTAGGACATTTGTAGAACTGGTTATTGCCCCTTTATGACTATTTAGACTACATGTGATAATCATTTAATGAAACATACCGCATTTTGCACTGTTGAGCTGGAATCACACTGACCGTCAGCGAACAATCGAACATCATCGGCAACGTATCATAACGGAACGTCAGTGATGGTCCCATGCATTTTCGATGAGCGCACTCACACGAGTGCCTTGACGTTCCGAACGCGTGTGAATGCGCACATTGAAAATGCCTGCGACCATCACTGACGTTTCGTTACGATACGTTGCAAATGATGTTCGCTGACGTGAAATCCGTCAAAAGTAACATAAATGGACTTTTAGGCAAGACTTTTGGGTGTATCACAATCGATATCATAAATGAAGATAGAATTAACAAAAGGGCGAATGTCGCAAGCGTAAACAAACCGAGTGAGAGTTGATCTTCCTATGCTGGTCCAGCAAAAAATAACTCTCACCCGTTTTGTTTACATTTGCGACATTCGCCCTTTTGTTAATTCTATCTAGAAATGCCGGTAGCCTAATAATATTATCGATACGTGGCGGTTATTTGATAATAATATCGATTAATATCAATAACCCTCCCAATTTTTGTTTTGTGTGACGACGTGAACGTGACAGTGACAGTGGTTTCTTTTGTTTACTTTACGTTTTATTATTATGGATTTGGCGGATTTGGATCAGGCCCAGGCGGATAAGTGCTGCTGTAATTTTGTAATTGTGTATACATAATTTATGATAAAGTGCACTTTCAAATATGCCTCTAAATTTCAACAAAAATGATCGTAAATCGGATGATGACGAGGAATTTTTTAAACCGACTGCTAGGTATGCTAAATCACATTCAACTGTGTACCAATTTATTTTTGTTTTATCAACCGTAGTTCTAGTTTGGCAAAAATTTTTGGTGTTGCGAGTAGTCGGCCTTTAAAAAAAGTAACACCCGCAAATTCACCTAAATCAAGTCAGCTTTCCGATCGGTATGAATCAGCCTTTAGGTACATCCCGCCTAGTTCTACGGAGCAAGAAGAGGCAGATGGGCATAAGCAAATCTCAAACAAACCGATGGCAAATTGGGTATTGATACAGGCCAGCGTTGTTACTGCATACAAACTGTAAGTAAAAAATAAGTTGCGTTGATCAAACTTCAGATGTTTGCTTTTGTTTCCAGGGTAGGAACTGAAAATGTTTCCCAGGCAAAACTTGGGCTAGCCCTATTGAAATCTGAGGACAACTACAAAATTCTCTTGTATCGAACTAAAACCGATGCTTTAGCTACAGTTAATGTTTCTCCATCCACCAAGATGTTTTTGAATCACAACTATCTTCAATTTCACAGTGATGATGAATGTTTCTGGAGTGTCTTGTTTGATCAACTAGCAGAAAAGAAAACTTTCTGCAGTACTATCGGTAAGGTTTGCAAAGTCGAAGAGCGCAAAGATGACGTAGCAGTCTGCAGACCAATTCCAGCCTCAAGAACAACTATACCGATAGTTGAGGAACCTGACTCTGATAGTACAGATCGCAAAAAGACTAATTTACTAACACGTATAGCTAAAGTAGGTCAACCAATATTAGTACAGGACAAACAATTTAGGACCGAAATCAGTGACTCATCAGACACAGACGTTCGAATTGAAACCATCCCGCGACATCGACGAACAGGTAGTGGGAGTAAGATTCATCCAGTTACCATCGGAATGCAGATGTTACCTTCCTCAACCGCACTCAGTACAGCCATAGCCGGTCAAAATCTGATGCAGACTTCAAATGATTGTAACTTTAACATGTTAATGGCCGAAAATCGCATGCAAGGTACAGAATTGCGAATGAATTTATCCAAAATTGAATCAAAGCTAGAGCGAGTACTCGATAAAATAGATTTGCTAAGTCCATCTGAGGCCTCTGGCTTAGGAATAGCAAAAAAATCAACATTCGATAGAGACGAAGTTATTCTAAATTTGGAAGAAACGATATTGGAACATAAAAAAGAAAACCACATGTTGAAAAGAAAAATAAGGAACTTGGAAATGGAAGCAACCTCTAGTACCCAGTTAATGAAAACGGAGGAGCTGCTGATGCAAGCGGATAAACGATGCCAATCACTGCAAGATGAAGTAGCGCAATTACGACAAGATGTACAAACTAGTAAGGAGAATAGCTGTAAGGATATCAAAGAAATCGAAAGATTGAGCGCCGAGCTTGTACAGAAAACGATGCTGGCTGAAAAAAATTCCAAAAATATTCAATTGTTGGAGGAACAACTAACCGCAGCTCAAAAAGAGCAAGCTTCGTTACAGCAGACAAATCTAGCATTGGAAAACGATCTAAAAAACTGTAAATCAACAATCACTACCCTTCAGCAGACGCAACTTGCTCAGAGCGAACAACAGGAAAAGCAACAAGACCACGTCATAAAAAATATTATGAATACATGTTTTCATCGTATATGTGAGGAAATCAATGATCCACGTGTACTGCAAATCGTTGGAGAGGTTATTAAGAAACAAACCAAAGCGGCTCTCCAATCCCGGTTAGCGAAATAGATTACATCGGAAGTGCAAGGAAAGAAGGAATACCGAAAGCCGGAAAGGCTGTATAGTGTGTACCAAAGGATGAACCCGAAAAGTCTAGCCACAGAACGATTTTAATTTTAGTTTAGATGATCATAAAAAAACGAAGGTACTTGCCAACGTATTTTTGACATTGAAAAAGTTTTGATTGGATATTTATGCCTATTTTCTGTAGTAAATAATCATACTGTCAAGTTTGAATAACATATTGTGATACTTTGAGTCTTAGATGGACACTTGCAACTTCCGCAAAATTATTAAATCAAAGAATTGAATAATATTGATTGTTTGTAAATTGAACAAGAACTTTTGACTGTATTCAATAGCTCTCCTACGTTGCTTATCCACCGCCTGATGCTCTTCTGGTATACAAAAAAAAATGGAGTAGAGTGATGACGATGCGGAAGTGACTATCAGAAGAAATCGAAGCACTCCAAATGTTCCATTTTACGGTCCAGATAATGACTCAAAGAATGTTTTATTCTTTAACTTACTATTGACAAACTAAAAAATTGAAGTTGCTTCAATTATTTAGTTTACCAGAAAGGTTTTCCGTGCAGAACCACGCAGATGAATACATTATGTTTATAATGATACGTAATAAAGCAAATGTACAGTCAACTTTGCATAGTATTCTCTAAAATATTGTCATTTTTCGTTTATCGGATCGTAGTTGTTGCTCTCGGTCGATGGTTTTCTCGGTGGCCTGTATTTGTGCTATTTCGGAGCGTTTATCGGCAATCTGTTTTTTGAGATTTGAGTGAACTTGTGTGCCAGGTTGATGTCGAGCTAGAGAACTATTTAGCCTGTCTATGTCGGCCTTTAATCGCCGTGTGTGCTCCGATAACTTCAAGCTGGCGATATTTAAATTTTTCGATGAACAGCTCGGCAGATCCAGTTTTTGCGATGTGGTTGTCGTTTGTATTTGTTTCTTACTAGATGAACTGGGTAAATCTTTCACTGTGCTACCCAATATTTCACTGTTAATAAAACTGAAAACGTCTTCACTTTTGCGTTTATTTTTCGCGTTTTGCCTGGCATTTTTCTTTTCCTGTATTTTTTTCTGCCGCAGAAGTTTCTTTTCTACGCAAAACAGATCGCTGTTTCCGTTTGCACGTTCACGCAGCTCCATGCAGTAATCCAGCGATTTTCCCTGTGGAAGAACCTGCGCACTAACCGGCACCACTCTTCCCTCTCCTTTAGTTCCAAGTCCCGAACCAACAACATATCCCATTTTCATCATTATTTTAGAACCGATTCCTCTGGTGTGCTGTTCCCACTCGCCCAGTCGCTGCGATGGAACTGGATTGAGCAAACTTCGTTGGATTATCTCAGCCTGACGGAACTCAGCAGCATCGTCTACAGTGTCGTCAGCGGACGAGCAATCGTCAGAATTTGAAAGTATGTCACTATCGCCTTCTTCTTCTAATGGCAATATATCTTCAAACGGTAGCTCCAGCATCCGTTTGCCCTCATCTATAATTATTTTACAGGATTTGTTGCCGAAATCAGCCTCGCTGACAGCCCCTTTAGCCCATAAGCGATTTTTCTGTTTCGCTAAAACTCTCCAGCCTTTTTTCCCCAGTAAGTCAAATCGTGGCTGTCGATAGTCTTTCAGTTCACTTAACGCTACAACTTCTCCATGCGAATACCGACATTTATCATCGTCAAATTTACACTCACCTTCCAGAAAAAAAGGGCAAGGTACCATTTCTTGATGAGTCGGATTAATAAATAATACTTTAATTTGGATGTTACTCCTATCCGATGAATCTAGGCTGCATATTAGAGCATTATGGAATGCCGTCGAGCCCCAGCGGTGAACGTGTGGAGCAGAGCACTTGCTTCCTATAAGATCTGCTGTATTTTCCGATTCATCAGTCGATGAACGCGTTTGGTTCGAACGAATTTCGTCATCGCAATCTAGGCCGTTAATTTCGGCCATGAAAGCCGCAAACTCACTTTCCATTCCCGAACTAGCGGGTGCGCTCGCGCTCGGACCATGTTCGTGAGCTAGAGTTTCGCGGGTCAGTCGAAGTAGTTCGTTTAAATCATTTCTAAGATTTTCCAATTCGTTGCGTTCGCTTTGGTTTTCCGTGGTAGCCAGAGCATGTTCCACCTGAGAAAGCTAAACATACACAAAAATATAATTGCTGTTCGATAGAAAATTTAATACCTATGGATTTTTACCTGCTCTGTATACAATTTGATAGAATGAGTTCAGTTATAGAACTCATGATCTGGCTAAATCATGCACGTAGTGCAAGATTGATTTTTATGCTTATATTGTTTACCATCAACTTGGTTTGTAATAAAGCTGAAAAACAGAAAATAGAAATTAAATTTACTTTGAGCGCTTTGACTTGCCGAAGCTGTTGATATTTTTGTGCAAGAAAAAGAAAGCAAAATAAATAATTTAATATTAAACATACTTTCTGACCTCTGGCACTTTTGTTGACAATCATTCACGATTATTTACACTCTAAAAAAGATACTCTGTCAAAACTGTGAATATCACGTAAAATTCGCTTGACGTCATTAAACGATCTCTTGCCACCCCACTGTCACAAATGTCATTCCAATACATTTTTCGTGTAGCCTATAGGTGTAGCCAACATCTCATCTAGCCCATAACAAACTTTGCCTCGGACCCAAGCATGAAATGCTATTTCATTTTAGCTCACGCTGAGATGTTGGTTGCAAAAATATGGTTTCCTGTCGATGGGGTGCTATAAAAAGATTTTAAGGCCTCTGTTCCGACCCCCCGGCGGTGCGTCGCCATTTTTCTGTGACGTCTGTAACCTCTGTCCTCTGTGGACTTAATGACTGTTTGTCTGTGGTTTTCGTATTGTTGTTGCAGTTGAAAACCGTAATAACCGACTCGCGACATTCGGTTTTATTCTTGTTCTGAGTGTCGCAACTACGTCGCACGTGGTGCGCTGTATACACTCAAAATAATCTGCACATAACTAATGGTAAATTTCCATATGAACTTCTAGATGATTATCATGTGCCGCATATAAACACAATCCGCCAAGAAATACACATAGAAATTATACGGATTTGAATAGTATGTGCAATTAACACATAAAAAATATATGCATATGAATAGTACAGTATCCCCCCGCTAATCCGACACCCAATAATCCGACGACTCAATAGTCCGGATCTCGCTACTCCGGAAAATTCCGAATTAAAACGTATTGTACTTGACTTCTTTCAATCGAACACTACCTTCGTTTGGCGTCTCCGTTAAAGTCAGAATGGCACTCTTTCTAACTAAATGGAAATGGCACATGGTGCTGCTTCTAACTACGTTCACTTTTGCCATGGCTATAATATTTTCATTGCTACTCTCAATCGACAATACGTTCACTTTAGCCATGGCTATAATATTTTCATTGCTACTCTCAATAGACTGATGTGCTTGCGCTTATTTCGACACTAACTAAGAATTTTAAAGTATTTTGTTGACGAAATTGAGCATTACCGAGTATAAAACATAGTTATTGCGTACTTTCGACAGATATTTTCAAAAATTTCCGGAGTTGTTTACGTATGGATGTAAACAAAACCACATTTCAAACTCACACTGACGTCAGTTTGACTGTCGGATTATCGAGTCAAAATTCGCTAATCCGGCTATAAATTTGTCGGATTAGCGGGGCGGTACAGTATGTGCAAAAGTTTCGCGTATCCATAAATTATAACTGTGTGGCATATAAAGTTCATTGATTAGGCACATTGCAAAAATCTATGTGTGGGACACATAGAAACTATATGAAAAGTTTTCTCAGTGTAGCGCATCAATGTGCGAACACAGCGCACCACCGGTTTTCAACTGCAACAACAATACAAGGTTAGAACACTATGCACCTTATCCAGCTTTCCACGAGCGATAATGGCGGATATTGGGCACAATCTTTTAACATTCATTGCAGGAGCGTCAAGTTCGCCCTGACAGAGTTAGTATACGGAAACATCCATGATTGTTCGTTGTTCGAGTGTAAAAATATAAACATTGTTTAATTTTGCAGATAAGCTTAAGTGGAACATAACTGAACGGATAACAAGTTTTATGGATTACGGCTTCGCAGTTTTCGCAAACTTCAGGGAGAATGTCCAACGGAAAGATTCTTATCAAGTCGAAACACTGTTCGAGAGCAATCTTGGCAACGGCTCAACCAATATGAAGTTAACGTTTGCCTCTGAGTTCACGATTGTAAAAAGTATTCTGAGCCGGTACCTTCAGCAAATTATGGCCGCAAGCCACTACAAAAGTTTGAATCCGTTCAGTTATGTTCCACATCAGCTGATCTGCAAAATTAAAGAATGTTTACATTTTTACACTCGCGCAACAGTCATGGATGTTTCCATAGTATTGGAGATTGCATAAAAAACGTGACATATACAAGGAACTTGCAGACAGAATGCAAGTAAAATCCCAGCAACGAGCGTTGCAATACTCTAAAAAACAGAGAAAAATGAACGAGCGTGTAAGTCTAAAAAACAACGAACCCAACAAAACGATATTAATTTATTATCGTTTATGTTGCGTAAAATTGACAGATGATTGTCAAACACCCGCAACGCAGCCAAAATCGCTTACATTGTGTTTAAGCCTTTAAGATCAAGAAACAAAGAACGCAATTTTCTCTGTTTTCCAGTTCCGACCATCTGCGATTGTAAGCCGAGTTCGTTCGATTTTTCTCGTTGCTTACAAATTGGTAACATTCAGCCTTAAGTACAAAATTCTAGTTAAATAGTTTATGTTTTAGAAAATCTTGTAACTTTCAAACTAAATAAAAATCGTGTAGTAAACAACAGGCATCAGAGCAAAAAACATGGAGGTTATCAACGAGGTTCAGAATGGTGAAAATGCATCGACGAAATCGGTTGAGGAACGTAGAGCTACGGCAGAATTAGCGGAACTGCTAACTAGCCAAGTTCCAAAAAAGGATGAAAGTAAGTAATTATAGTAGCATGGCTTATAGTGAGGAAATTTTTGGCAATGAATGTGACGTAGGCAATGCTAATGTGTTGCAATTAAATTATAAGGAAAAATTTCAAGATTTTCAATTACAGAATGAGAAATAGATGATAACTTTTAACAAAAAAATATTTCTAGCATAATCGATTACCGGCTGCGTAATTTATCAAATGTTTTCTTTTGCAGAATTAGTCGCTAATCTCAAGCAGCAAATTCCGGATATCGACAACATATTTAATATCCACCGTAAGATTGGCCATGGCACCTTCAGTTCGGTGTTTCTTGGTTCGCTCAAGTGTCATGAGCGGTTGCCGGTGGAGCGTAAAAAATTGTTCGCCATCAAACATGTGGTTCCTACTAGTCATCCAGGTCGCATCGAACGGGAACTACGCTGCATGTTGCAGATTGGCGGAGCATTTAATGTGGTCGGTGTCGATTTGTGTCTGCGCCGCCAAGAATCGGTTGCGTTTGTTATGCCGTACATTCCGCATGATCAGTTTAGTCACTACTATGACAAGATGAGTCCTGCTGAGACGCAACTTTATTTGCGTAATTTGCTAATCGCTTTGAAACGAGTGCACGAGTTTCATGTTATCCATCGAGACGTCAAGCCAAGCAACTTTTTGTATAACCGTAAGCAACAGAAGTTCTTGTTAGTTGATTTCGGTTTGGCCCAAGACATTAGCTTCCATCGAGAGATGAATGACATAAGTGGTCAAGCGGTGACTGAATATAAGACTGGAAAAAGGCGTCTCTCAAATACCGCCGGAGAGGAAACAAACCAACAGGGTAGTGAAATAATAGTACAACAACAGCAGAAAAAACAAAAAATTAACGATAACTTAGAAAACAGCACACTATCGATCGGTGGTGACTTGCCTGGTCAACAACAGGTGCAATCACCGCCAGTTTTTAAAACACCTCTCAAGCAATCTAATCAAATTATCTCACCGAATAAGCTCTCGAATATAACCAAGGATCTCAACAGTTCTACGTTAGTTCGCCAGGTGAAGTCAACGGTGCTGGACATCAGTTCTAGCATGATGGTAGCTCAACGACATCAACAGTTGAGAATAATGACACATTCTTCTCCGGGTGTACCATCGGCACCAAGAACAATAGCGGTAGGGACAAGAAATCAGCAACATAACAATGCTGTTGCCGTCGGAAATAGCACTAATGCAAACGCTATTTGCGAGTGTTACAGCAAAAGCCACGTGTGCAACATTTGCTTAGTTAAAAAGGAAATGCAAGCGTCACGTGCTGGAACTCCTGGTTATCGTCCACCAGAAGTCCTGTTGAAGTATTCGAAACAAACAACCGTAGTTGACATCTGGGCTGCTGGGGTAATGTTTATGAGCATCCTTTCGCGCTGCTATCCGTTCTTCAAGAACTCGGATGATTTACATTCACTGGCCGAAATTATAACGGTGTTTGGGGATCACCGCATCAGGAAGACTGCAAATCAACTGGGACGCTATGTTAAGATAGGCCAGCGAAAGTTGCCGCTTGATCTGCGGAAACTTTGTATGCGTCTCCGTCACCGCTTTCGCCACCAACGCGAAAGACAGCAACAAGAAGCTGCGCAAGGGCTAACTTCAACGTTTGCCAATAGCTGCAATTACTGCCAACAACGCCTAGAAGAATGTCTTTGCGAACATTCCGAGGCTAACCGAGATTTCTCCGAGGATGAATACTCGGACAACGCATATGATTTGCTTAAAAAGCTGTTAGAAATCAATCCTCATAATCGCATTTCCGCAGAGGAAGCTCTGAAGCACCCATACTTCCAGGAATTGTACTAGAAAGTATTTGATCTATTCCCCAAAAGTATTATACCTGATACTTACTAGTAAACCCCCAGAAACGATCTCCTGAGCACAACGCAATGCTGGTCGGTTAGTACCAAGCAACTGAAGGGTACATATTTAAGTTCATGGTAGTGAAAATTGCATATTTAGGTTTAATTAGTGCAAACAAATCGAGTCTCTCGAAGAGAACTTTCCCTCGGACTGACAAGCTTTGCCGAACAAATTATATCTATTCTATGGTGTATGTGTCCAATGTGTATTAATTTATTTAAATCGATTCGAAATTATTTATTTGAAGCTAAAAAGTTTTACGTTGTAGTCTGAATATGTACTCTGTGAGAACTGATCATACTGTTTATTTAAGGAAGAAAAAATAAACTGAAATAAGAGCGACTGGAAGCTAATGACATACGATGAATAGCTCTTTACAAGACAGGTTGCTAAGGGATCTATACTTAGGCAATAAAAAATGATTAAAGAGGCAATAAAAGTATTGACTTAAACATTATTGTAATTTTCTTTAATCTGAACAGTTCATGGTTGTCTAACTACTAAGAACTTTGATGAAAAAAGTAATTTTCAGCATTCAGCTTTTAAGTCAATCCGATAAAATGAAATCCTAAAACTAGATGCTGCTTTCTGAAAGTTGTGTATAGGGCATTTGTAGAGCTAGCTACCATCTTCAAATTGCTGAAAAAAAAACTTTCCAGTATCTTTGAATTTTCGCTGGTAACGAAATGGACGTTCACTTGGTTACCAACGAAGTACATGCCGGTATAGGACAATCGCAGGACTAGTGCTACGATCCTATATGTACTGTTCCACTCGAAATTCGAACATGCATCGACTGGCTTGTTAGACCAGTGTTGTATCTCGGAGCCAACTGGGAGGTTAACCAAAACACATGAACCCTCTCTGTCCCAGGGGTGTTTCGGTGGTTTACAGTTTTTGATAATGTAAAAAGCTATTAATTAGCAATTCGTCAAACGCAATTATACAGCTTGTAAAACAATGTTTTTACTACGTTATGAAATCAAAATATCCATATTGAATGCCTCAAAAATTTTATCGGCCAATTTTAGTATCGGAAGTCATGGAGCACCTGTGCTACCATGGGACAGAGAGGGTTAAGAAAAAATAAATGCCACCTTGGTTAACCGAAATATCAGAACGTATGTGACCAACCTATCCTTGCAGAGTATCGATGTAATGAAATTGGTTAAAACCTCGTCCGTAAAACTAAACTAAACTAATCGGTGTAATAAACGCAGTAGAATGCAGCGAACGTTTTACTCACGATTTCAATAAAACAACAGCGGAATTTCACGGAGTGTATTTTGTTTGCTGGTAGAAATTATAAACCATTTCTAATACTTCGCTTATACATGCATCAAATGTCAATAGATCTACCATTCACTGTCCTGGTCCCGATAGAGACTTGTCCATGAACTTCTTCTTGGCGAAGCAGAGCCACCATTTGCTGGGCTTTCCATCTTCACCAGAAAACACTTTCTCGCATACTCGAATGCCAACTTCCTGGCGGAGCTGCTGCAAGTACTGTTTCATCAAATCCACCTCCAGCGATGTGGACGGTTTGGCGTAAACTGCGTTGAGCGGAAAACCTGCCTCTCCGGGGATATCGAATCTGGAGATAGCTAGTGTGTACATTTCCTGCAATCCTTGATTTTTATTTGAGCAGCGCTGCAGACGCTTTAAGCATTCGGTAATGTACAGTGTTATGTAGATCAAAACTCGATCTACTTCGGATTTGATCTCATAAGTGCGGAAAAATACGTTCGCCTTGAAATAATACAATGATTCGTCGATGATATCCTGTTCAATATTGGCATTAGTCGGTGCCGGACCACGCGCTTGTGTTCGCAGTGGAAGAATTGCCATGTTGCCCACAGATTGGGAGTAATCTTTGATCTGGGAATGATAAGCCTAGAAAAAAAATATTACAAAGTTAGACACACCCTTTAAAGAGTTTGATGACTAATAGTCATCATTTTCTTAATATGTCCGCAGTGTGAATTTTAATCATACCGGCATCTTATGTGCGAGGGAAAGAATGTTGCACAAACGATGCACTACTTTTCTTTTTATGAAAAACAAATCTCCGTGATTGAAAACTTCGATAGAATTTGTAAAGGCTGTTCCTTTCCTATTTCCTAGTCCACGAAGCTTTGACGTTTCATAATAAATGATAATGATAATAAACTTTGACAATCAACTTAACGAAAGGAACTAAGGGCAACATCAACAGCATTTGATAAACTCTATTGCTGTTGCAGATGAAAACCGTGCGACAATCGGTTTTACTCTTGCTCTGTGTAGCGTAACTACGTCGCACGTGGTACGCAGCACATTGATGTGCTACACAGCGCACCACTTGCGTTACACAGAACAAGAATAAAACCGAAAGTCGCACTTCAATTACTACGGTTTTCAAGCAACTGCAACAGCAATATTTTAGAAGCACATTTTTCTATTGTAAACATTATGCTGCTTAGATTCTTCACATTTCACCGCTATTTTGATACTTGAAGATACAATTAACAAAAGGGCGAATGTCGCAAGCGTAAACAAACCGAGTGAGAGTTGATTTTCCTATGCTGGCCCAGCAAAACTCGTTTGTTCGTCACTCGTCACTCGTTTTGTTTACATTTGCGAAATTCACAATTCTATCTAGACTTAACAATCAACATTTTTATGCAACATGTTCATATTATGATAGATTCGTCGTTTCTCTATTACTTCGAGAATCACTATAGAGATTGCTGACATTTATCGCACACACACTTTGCCGCGTATACGTATACGCGATTTGTATTCATCGCCAAATTTTTTTCCCATAGCGAAATCATTTCCCGATGAACACAAACCACCAATACAGTCACACACTAGCAACCCTTATTACTTAAAGCCATGTTCAGAAGGTTCAGAAGCGAAAGTTCAGAACTTGGTTCCAAATGACGTCACTCTGCTTAAGACTTGACTTATAGGCACTTTAGCAATTGCGTCATGCGAATGATGTGTCTAGTCCTCTAGTACTACTATAGCCAGTCTGTGTCTCTCTCTGCTTTCGAATTCGAATCTCAGATCTCCTAGAGCACAAAACAATCAACAAGTTATATTGCAATTTCGATTCGCCTGGAATTCGCCTTTGTATAGGAAAACAAGAAATAGCACTTTCAGAATTTTGCAGAGGTTAAATCTATTTCAACATTATAAAACTGAGATGGCCTCCCTTAAGCAATTTAGCCGAGCTGAAGTGGCAAAACATAACACTCAACAGGATTTATGGTTTATTATCGATGATAAAGTGTACGACGTCACCGAATTCCAAAATGAGGTGAGATATTCATTAGATTTAATGAAAGTGCCTAGTTGTGTTACTGATTATCGACTTTCATAGCATCCTGGTGGAGAGGAGGTTTTGTTTGAGTCAGCTGGAAAAGATGCTACCAACGAATTCAACGATGTTGGCCATAGCACCGATGCAAAGTGAGTTTTATTTTCGATCCACTTGAGTGGGCTGCACCACGTGCAGTAATTTGTAAGTCAATACCAATAATTTTACTATTTTCTCGTTCACAAGGCAACAAATGAAACAGTTCCTGGTTGGAGAAATCATCGAAGCCGAGCGTAAAAAAAAGAGTAAAGAAACAGAGTAAGTATGACTTTAAATACCTACTAGTTAACTTATTTACTAAGTTAGACTGTCTCGATTCTACACGATTCAATTCACATTGATTGTGATCAAAATTTTTGATTTCTGATCCTAGATGGTTAAAGCATCCAGCTTGATCAGAATTAGGAATAAATCCGAATTAGCTTCACCGAAATGCAGAATCGAGGCGAAACTTGCTAGAATTTAGTCTAATGCATGTTGGCTTATATTTTGCACTTTATCGTTAATCTCAGTACACCCTCTTCGTCCACATCGACTGGTTCTTGGCTTGGTTCACTTAAAGCAAAACTGTTTGGCTAACTAATTGAAACAAAGCGCATTTGTACTCCCATCTGCTCCGGTAGCTGACAAGTTTTCCTGAATAGGCTATAATAATTATTTCAACATTCCGAAATCGAATAATTTGCTTTCTAATATTTTTAGTAGCAAACTTATTTTATTATCTAAATAAAAAAATTGCTAGCTATATTTTTTTCGTTTTCTTTTGGATGACTTTGTAAAGAATATTTTCTATCGGTCTGTTAATTATTCTGTTACACAGTTAGTAAATAACTAGTTTTTCCAGGGCTGCTGAATGACAACTATAACCCTATGGCAATAGAAAACACAATTTTAAATAATGTGTTTAGTTCAGATTAATCAAAAGTTTGAATTTTAATTTTCATGCACAAGTTTTGTTTTTTTATTTGAAGCAAACGTCAAAAGACTCATCTGTCTATAAATGTGCATCAGCTTGTGTGACACGTGAGATCACGTTGCTTAGCTGCTTCCAGTTTTATATGAATTGATAACATTGTTGATGCAAGCCTTATTTGTTTTATTTCAGCTGCCAACGGATGGCTATCATTATTGGATCAGCTCTAGGCCTAGGATTGGGACTAATTCTTATCTACAAGGCGCTGAAAAAATAAAAATATTCCATATTGCGATGTCGTTCTAAGTATCAATCATTCACTACTAAGCATTAGCTTCTCGACATATACACAGAAACTAAATAAACGTAATAGTTTTCGATTGTTTAAAATAAAGCAAATAGTTACGTTTTCTGTTAGTACAACACACCAGATACCATATTATAGAATCTTTTTGCTACACACAAAAATTGCTCTTATCTGCATGGGCAGTCCATACCACGTCCATACCCGACAAACTTCGTATTGTCACAGTTTGACCTGTCCTGCCTTTGTCACAATCTCGAGTTTTGCAAATTTCTGACCTCAAACATCAGTTCTACCTGACGAGACAGGAAATGTCGCCCACTAAAACACAGGTAGAGCCCCAAGCATAGCCGTCACGCCTATACCCGCAGGCGGAGGCGTTCCGGCCCTGCGCGGACTCCACGAACGGACTCTAAGATCTCTCTGCCAAAGGCCGGAATGTCATATTTTAAATATAATGATGATGATGAGAAGAAAAATAATAGATCGAATTTGTAAATGTGCTTTGCACTTTTTGTACCACTCGAGTTGCAATATGTGGTACAGTGAAAAAGTGGAGAATTCGTCAGCCCCGCCTGACACCGGTCTTCAACCGCGCGCCCGCTTTCAATTTTCCAACACAAACAACCACAAATGAACCAATAGGCAAGACAAATTTCGGAGCATTAGTGGTTATCACCTTATCAGGGCAAATTTAATTTTTCATCCCCTTAGCATTCATGCACTGTCCCACGATACAAAGTAAATTGAGCGCAGCACAAGCCGGACGGTCGCGGAAGTCGACAGAAGCGTCAAAATATAGAGACTCACCCGCCTTCCAACCCTCAAGACTAAAGAGCTAGTGCAGTAAAGCTCTGAGCTTAAACGTCTCTCTAAGACTCGACCCCTTCCCATCGACAGACCCCGCAGGCGGCCATCAGAGCACAGGACAGCCACGGGGCCAGTGCAAAAATCCTACTCTATCTAGCAGCACCGCCTAGCCGAGACTCGAACACACGACACGAATTGACCTGATTTTCCCATCTGCTACCTAAGAAGTGCTATTACCCGTAATCACTACACAGTGGTCCTTCGGCATCCAACCGGATCTGGTATCCCGCTTACATCCCCTTACTAACCCTAAGCCCCCGATCGACCCAAACAATCCGACGTTTTTCGGAGATATTTGTGACAGCTGTGATAAATAGGGATGAATCCCAGAAACACTCATCTATTAAATATCAGAGATCCCCATACTGGCCTTATTCTCAAATGGAATAAAAGCACTTTCTGAACAACGCAACAATCACATTTGGTAAATTTTTACCCCGAGTCCCACTTGAAATCACAAAAGTATTTTGATATATACCCACATTCACAAGTAAACGTGACCGCTGTTCATTTACTGATTAGTTAAAAAGCCCTACACCACGACAAGGTTCAGTTTTATCGTAGGGAGATAGTTGTTGGTGGTCTTGTTATCAACTAATGTTTTATGGAAGATTCAATAACTACTCGAGTTCGATTAGTTTTTGAGTTACGCAAAAATTTCTGTTTTATTTGTATGAGAGTCCTTACCCCCCTACCACAGTAGTGAAGCCAAACTTACCATACCAAATTTGGTTCCATTTGCTTAATTAGTTCTCGAGTTATGAAGAAATTTGTATTTCATTTGTATGGGGGTCCTCTCTCTTAGAAAGAGGAAGGGTCTCACAACACCAGAGAAAAAATTCTTGCCTCCAAAAACACCAACATGCCAAATTTGGTTCCATTTGATTGACTAGTTCTTGAGTTATGCAGAAATTTGTGTTTCATTTGTATAATGTACAGTGGGACACATATATATATTCGAACAAAAATCATTGGCTCGATTGGCAACGGTTGGCTCATGGATCTAGTCCCTGGAAGGCGATTCTTAACACCCCTGGTACGTGTAAGTGAGGTTGCTTACCGGCCAATTCCATTTTGGCCCTACATACAGGATCTAGTGAATATGGCCGCTAAAGCAAGTGGTAGTACGTAGTACCCTATATTCATATTCATGTATGTTGTATGTTTTGTTTGTATGTATGATCCACCATAACTCCAGAACGCCTTGACCGATCACCACATGTTCCTTGGCATTAGAGAATCAGCACTAAAAGTTGACAAAAAGGGGGGGGGGAGAAATCTAAATAAGTAAAAGGGATTGCGTTTCTGTTGCATTTAAACCGATTGCGCAGTTCTGCAACTGACTTTGAGAAAAGAGGGGGGTTCCACCGAGGAGAAATATATGGTAAATAAACCTTTGTTTCGTTATTATAGCGACTTTCATTGAGCAAACCGATGCATAATTAGCTACGTGACAGAAGGGAGAGCTGACTGGGAAGGAACCAACATGTAGGGAGACGAGGAACGTGAGTATGAATGTATGTTCCGCCATAGCTGCGGAACTTCTGGTCTTCATCAAACGGCATTTGACCAATACATGTTTTTTGGCATAAAAGAATCAACACCGGGGGGTTGACAAAAAAGGGAGACGGTCTCTTACAAGGGAAGAGAAAGGTTCAAATGGGTAAAGGGGTGCGTTTCTCTTGCATTTGGAACGATAGCAGTTGTACAAGTTGTTTTATTTCTGGAAGGGGGAATAGGGTGGCCATTAAAAAAGGGGAGGTTCAAAAACGTAAAAACGGCTTTGTGTCGATTTAAAGGGATTACCGAGAAGAAGACAGATTTACTAGTGGTTGAGGGACAACGTGAGAGGAACTGACAAAGGGAGTAGATAGAATTTTCGTTACAAAAACAGATTTACAAGTGACTGAGTGACAAAGGGGCCTTGAGTGAGATCGGGCAATCAGCTAGTTGTAGACTAAAACTAACTACTCAGCTATGCCATACACAATCTTTGAAAATCCTGCTTTAGTTAAAGCGGTACTGTCGAAAGAGAAAAATCGAATCAAACTGCGTTCCGAACCTGTGGAGAACCAATTGTTTTGGACAGAGACTAAATTAAAAATAGAAGAATTGAAGTTTCCCTACGAGAAAAAGCTATTTTTTCTGATAAAAACGAAATCTAATTAGTTAGTAGCTTGTATTCTAAATTTCGATCAGATCTATTCTCATTATAGCTGCAACCATGTATGTTGTGCTTCTCAATATTTGCTATGAAAAAAAATTGGATAGTACACTTAGTTGTTATCAATTGTATTTTTATTCTATTCACTTAGCATATTATTCTATAATTATACGAATATTGTATTTGCGCATGAGAAAAAATGGTCAGTACAAAAAATTTCTATGTTTGCTGGTTATAACTCAATAACATATGAGTTATTGACGGGATCTATTACAAGTGATTTCTAGATATAGGTACCCACCTATATCTTCTGGTGAAGCTGCGCGGAGGTTGACAACAATTGAAACAAAATATAGATCCTCTATAAGTAAACTACTAGTTTAATTAGAGCAAATTGACAACGTATTTATGACTTGGTTAAGCGGACAATTAAACAATTTAAATTTACAAAAAGTAAAAAAAACTATCAGAATTTGCAAACAGCGTTTTAGTCAGTACAAATCAACATACATGAAAACATGAAAAACTAAAAGTTACTATTTACATGTTAAACCTATGACTAATACAGTACGATGTACGTCCCGAGCTGGGGAAATAGATAGATTATTCCGCAACGGTTTTTGCGAAAAACAAATGCTCCGCGGAAATGTTTATGCGTTCTGTTTTTCGGTTAATTTATCATTAAGAATTTCAGTCATTCGCTCATACAATTTTGCTGATATTAATTTAACTATTATTTATAATTAGAACGTTAAGAACCAGACGTGCAGCTTATCTTATGATTTTAAATATAACAGACAATAGACACACATGTTAACTACCTCGATAAACCATTCCATTTATTCGTAGGAATAAAAAAGAAGACATCTTCGTTACAATTTATGATCGATTTTCAGATATTTAAACAGACAAGTT
This sequence comes from Sabethes cyaneus, assembly GCF_943734655.1. NCBI lineage: Eukaryota > Metazoa > Arthropoda > Insecta > Diptera > Culicidae > Sabethes > Sabethes cyaneus. Next base: position 79,360,331 of record NC_071355.1, read on the forward strand.
GTAGAGTTCTTAGTTTACTGATTTGCGAGCCAGATTTTCTTTTTTTTTTAATTTAGATCGATATTGGTGTATCGAAGTAGTTAAATATTGTGAGTAAGTTACACATACACCCCTATTCTGTATTTCGAACGAATCTTTATTTCGTTCGACTTGTTTCGAACGAGATGTTTTGCCCATTTGATTTTGATGGTGGGAATTTCATTCGAAAAAACTTTCGTTCGGAATACCAATCCGTTCGAAATATAGAATAGCGGTTATGATGATTCTCTATCTTTGCAGATATATTGGCGTTTTTTGCAAGGAAAATTAATCGGGATTGATAAATCTCTGTTCTGTCAATATTTGGAAAAACCTAAGACCGACGTAGGGTTCCGGGGCTAGTTTCTTCAGCCAGCTTTTATTTTGTACCTACCCTCTGTTCTCCATATTGTGGGGAAAAAGCTATCACTGTTTATTACCAATAGACAGTATTTGTTTGCATCTACCACAACAGTCTACCGAAAATACTGTCCCACGCCCTACTTCTTTTTTATGTCCTATATTTGAACAGCTTTCAATGAATGTCAAGAAACAACAATCACTTTTTCGAAATAAATTGTGATTAAAAATTTTGAGCACAAACTAATTACAAAAATAAGAATTATATTTGCTCGACACATTGTTAAAGTTCTTCTGTGTAATCTGGGTACAAATTTTCGAATTCTTTTAACAGAAGCTAAATTTGTATTATGCATAATGAGGCTGGCAAAATATTGTTAATTCAAACACATACAGCGTATACAGCGTATTTAAGTTATGGTTAAATTTCTACGTATTAGCCCTCTTCCCTTGTTTCTGATATATCTATTACAAGAATAAGTGGTTTGTTTGAGAACTTCCAACGATCGAACAAATATTCATTCATTCAAATAAGACTCTATCAAATAAAATAACACATTTTCATACCGTCACACAGGCATTTATGAACTACTTAATTGTAAAACTTTTTAAACTCAGTTGCAAAATATATGCGTTTTGGCGCAAAATATATAAATCTTTACTACGAATTGGTTTTCTATTTCTTCTGCAAGAAAAATATAATTTACACAAATATACACTAGCGTGAAAATAAATTACTAGAAACGATAGTTTATGATTTAGCCTAGACAGGGAAGGATAAGCCAAGCGGAACGAACAGCCACCAGTTAGTATGGGGCTGCTACATCTATGTTTTACCGGTGGTTGGGGTCGCTTATCTCAACTAGAATACATGGAAGCATCTGGCGAAGTGCGAAGGCAATCATTCTATCTCCTGCAGACTAATCGCTACTTATCGAATATTGGTGAAAAGATTTAGAACACTTTTGTTTTCCTTTTGGCTGCGCGCTTTACTAAACACATTCCAAAAGCGTAACGTTTCATCGCCTGCACCGGTAACGATCGCTTCGCCGTCCGGACTAAGTGCCAGGTAAAGAACCCGGTAGGAATGCCCCGTTAATTTGGCAACCTGAGTTAATGATGGGTACTTCCACACGAGGATTTGATTTTGTGAGTAGCCATGAGTGGATACTAGTTCCGAGGAATGCTTTGACCAAGCTAGGTTACAAACCTGTGATCCCGTATCGACGCATTGCATGGGCTGCCCCGTCAGGGTATTCCAAAAGCGTATACAACGATCTGCCGTACCGCCTCCACTAGCCAGCAGTCCATGATGATGAGGCGACCATGCGATAGCTTTTACCGCGGCCATATGCTCCGAGTACGACTGTACTGGATTGGACGAATGCTGATTCCAAACATACAGACGATTGTCGTTGCCACCACTGGCTAAATACTGATTATCCGGGGACCACTTGAGGCCACATACTTCCTGACGATGACCGACGAGACGTCGCTCGAACACTTGCGTCGGAGTTCGTGTGTCACGCTGCATAATCAAACGATCTCGAGACCCGCTCGAGAGGACGTCACCATTCCAGGCTAGGGCACCTACACGAGCCGAATGACCTTGCAATTTGTTAACCTACAATCGAAAACGAAAAGAGATATTCATTGGTTTACGCACTTTTTGTTGCTCATTGATTAGGCGAAATCAAACAATACTGATGAGCACGTCGTGGAGGTTCGCAAAAAAAACTGGTAGTTGGAGGTGAGTGCGCATGGTTTATTCAAGACACATTGCGAAACACTCGAGTGCGTTTCGCGAATGATGCCATCCATCCAGTGGCGATTAAAGGAACGGCATTAAAGTGGTTTAATTTCCAGTCTTATTATAAATCAATTCAATTGCACAGACTTTGACAGGTTCCGTTTCGTTTCAAAATAACTAGCTTCCTGCTAGAAACATTTAAACAACAAAGCCCCTGTTGAAAGACACTGCCCACGCTCCCGAGATAATTTTTTTTGGTGCGTAGGTCAACCACGTAATCTTAAATGACACTTTTCTTTGGTTTGAGAACAAACAAGTGGAAAGCAAATACGACAGTTCTGTATTTAATTGCTAGTAGTCAAAACCTAAAAACGGTAGTATAAGGAATATTTCGTTTTGCAAAACGCTGAATCTGCGTAGGTATAGCATTTGAGATAATGATATATTTTTGGTTTATGGGGATTTTTTTCCTAAATATCATTAAAATAACAATAGCGAAAACATTATTTAAAACAGGCGGATCCCCCCGCTTGAGTAAAGAGGAATGATACACATACTGAATAAGCGTAGCTTCAATAACCCTCTCTTACCTAATTTTCCGCTCTTACCCACTCACATCTTGTCTCACCCTGGAGACACTATCAACACCTTTGTTTCATTACTTTTTTCTATCGGTTCTTCCATTGATTGTAAAACAATTGCCACTATAAAAAAAATAGCGATGGCACACCATTCGCAACAAAGCGGTCCTCTTCAACTAGATCTTCAGCAATTGGTAACCTGCAAATTGCCGAGTGCTGCGCGTCTGTTGAATGAGGTTCTATTTTTCTAAGTGAAGTTGGATGCTTTGACCCTAGAAGACAGAAGGGGAAGGAAACGCTCTGCCGTGAGGTAGGCCGCAGCTGTAGCGCTGGACGGGAGAGCCCAAAGTCACGAAATGACAGGTTCAATGGAATATGCTAGGAAGCGATGGACAGGGAATAAAAACTTGGAAAAACTGTCTATGCATTGCCACGAGGATCAAGTATCGTCGTGCGCGATCTCATTCGTGAAGAACTGCACCATCTATTCCAGGCATGCCACGTTCAAGTTCTATGAGAAGGCAAACCAATCTTGTAAGGGCTTTACATCGGAAATTGACATCTGTACAATTTTAATATGTTATAACTATTTTCTCAAGACTGTAAGTAATCTACTATTTTTATTGAAAGAACGTCAAAACCACCTGTTCTTCCACTAGAATTAGGTCATAGACCGAAAAAATAGGTACAATCGCTTGATGGGTTGAAAATACCCTCCCGTGCCTTAAGTTTTAATATTGTTCGATTAACTTTATTTAAAGTTTTTTTTTCATGTGTGGACTCATCACTGCGACCACTATCGTTGATCTATTGTGATATCGCCCGGGTGTTTGCTGTATGACCCGCACTGCATTTCTTTTTGCTATAAATCGCTATTGAGTGAGCGATATGCTTATTATCTTTCATACGTGCTTGTACTGGGGTTTACCCTTCCTTCAAAACTTTACCCTCGACTTTACCCGCTCGTTCCGAGCTGCCCGTACTGTCCCATATTATAGCCGTCCCAGGGGAAGACTCGTTCGTTCCTCTTACCAGTACACTTAACTATAAAAGGGACTTTTGCACTGTCAAGAGGCTTCAGCGTGAAATATAGAATTCAGCATGAAGGAAGGGTAAATGAGGGGGGGGCTGAGAATAAACCCATGCTAAAGTCACTTGACAACGAATGGTTTGATTCTACTAAGATTCGAACCCATGACCACCAGCTTGTCAAATCACACTCGGTAACTTTGCGGCTCCCCACTTATGTAAAGTTATTTTATGCTGAAAAGTTAAGAGGTTTTATGTCTACAGCAGAAGATATGCTGCCGAATTATCACCCCCGCAGGCTTTTCCCAATAAAAGGAAAACTCGGCTCCGTACACTAAAGCCGTATCAATAAAACTACTGGAGAAATGGTTATAAGAAGTGGTTCGGCGTGGGAGTGATCGACTTGACTTTGAATCTCCATTGGAAGATACTATAATAAGAGTTAATGGGATCGCAGCAATGCTCCCATGATAGTCCTGTACAAAGTTAGCTGAAAAGTCTGCCGAATAAAAAATCGAAAAGTCAAATTCCGATTCGGCATGTATCACCAAAATTTTGCTTTGTTAACTATTATACCATACTAAGAAGTTCCACCTGTCATTACGAGATCCCTAATTCAATAAAAATAGGTATTACAACCTAGTCAAAATCAATGCACACGATGTCCCTGGGCGAGCGACCGCCATGTACCATCGGAACATGAATATTTAACCTATTTGCCACGATATTTCGCCTCGCAGATTCCCGCAAGGTTTTTTGCCCTGCCGACATCGATAACGAAAACTCTTCTGCATGGTTTATCTTAAGTTTTTAAAATGGTGCGCGATGCGATCCATTTTATCCACCTTTATATGGCAGCATTAGATTGAATGTAAATAAACATCAATTTGAATCAAGAACTGCTGAATATATATACCATTTACTTAAAGAAGTATGCCTTGCTGTTTACCCTCTCCAGAAGCCAAATGCACTTTGTAAGTCAGTCAATCCAGTGGGACGTTATTCAGAACGATAACTTCAAAAAGAGAAGAATCGTTTTTTCAATGTTTCCTCTTGCCAAACAATCAATATTTACCAACTCTCCAAACGTAAATTTTGCTTCTTCTCCCTTCCGAGGAGGTAGCGAAAAGAACATACCTGTTTGCTGGCAGCCACGTCCCACACCGTGACGTATCCGTGATGCGTGCCAACCGCAAGCTGGTGCCCCCGCTCGCTCCATGACACCGAAGTAACTGTGTTTGCGTCGGAACTCAAATCGCACAGTCGGGTGACCTGAAGATAGAAAGATGTGCTTAGAAAAAGATGACCGTAAATGTTTGTGTCTATAGAACTTACTTGGCTGGTGCAGGCACTCCACAAATACACGCAGCTTCCGAGTCCCACTGCCAGCACATTCTGCGCCGACCAGTCCACCAGATTTAGGTAAAAGTCGTCCTGTAATTCCGGAGCATCTAACACCTTGAATGGGATTTTGGAGATTTTGCGCGTGGCTTTTCGCGGCGATCGTAACAATTTTTGGCTTTTGATGCTAACCGGGGACAGTGAGTATGGGCATTGCTCATTGTAATCCTGAAAAAACATGGAAAGAAATAAACTTGAATAAAATGATTCAACGATCTTACGTAGTACATTTCGAAGCTCAGTGTAGCAAGTTTCTTGTGTAAATGAGAGGCTTTTTTAAAGACTGTCGACCTATCCCAGAGTTCAGTTTTGTTATTACATACAGACGATTTTAACGCATTAATTTGAATGGAAAATGAGCTTTTTCGTCTTCCTGTTCCATAGTCACGTGTCGAAACAAACGGAGAAGGGAATTTAATTCAATTAGATGCACATATACAAAACTAGGGCAAGCGCCTTTACGTGCGTGCAATGTCTCCGAACGAGTTGAAATTAAATTCCAAAGTTCAATAAAATACAGGAAAGTGCAACGGCGCAATGCCATCGTAACAAATGGTGTCAAATCAGGCTTTCCGAGCGTTGACTTCCGGCTTTGTAATATACACTGTTTATTTTTTTTTATTTTATAGAGTGCATGCAATCGAAGTGTCGACTCAGCATTTGCACATCGACGACAATGCTTGGTGAACTCATTGGTACTTATATGAAACATTAAATGTTTTGATGGGTTTCTTAGAATTTCATATTGCATAAATTCCACATAACATATTCTGCTGCAGTTCGATCGATGGATTTTTTCCTTTTCTTACTCATAGCTGTGTTTGGCGTGGTTGAGTATGGTCATGATTAAGATATAAATTATAATAGAGGAAAACAAAAGACAGATTTTACAGGAAATTGAATTTATCGCTATGGGAGTTTTCAACATTGGCGTAGTTTGTGCTGAAGGATCGCAGTATTTTATGTTTTGTTAAATAGCATTGATGGACCAATTGATGAACGAATATAAAATTCTTAAATCATCGTAGTTTATTTAATGAAAATGCTAGCTATTTTCTCAGTAATCCAAGTTTTTTTTTATTTATTTTTTTTTTTTTCAAAATATGGGCAGGATGATGCAAAATTTCGCAGAAAAAAACAAATAGGATTGTCTTCCTCCTCATCTGTGTTCATAAACTTCGTACTGCCACAAATTGTACTAATAAAATGTATGTAGAAAAAGCAAAGCCTTCATACTACATTTCGCATTTGGAACTTGAGCTTTCTGTTTGAACTATTTCGCAGCCAGCTGTTCTAGTGCAGGACGGTTGCGAGGCAGGTGCTGCGATTTTATTGCCTTTTACAGCCTCTCTAAGTCCAGATTCGAACACGCGACAGTTAGTTTGTTAGGCTAGTGTCGTACGTACCTCGACGCCAACTGAGAAGCTTTTTTTTAACTAAATGTCATTGTAAATTTCGGATGTACTCATGATATAATTTAGGTTTTGCATTTTTTGAGAAGTTTAGCTTTTGGTAGAATAGTTAGTGGACTTCAGATTTTCACAGACCATCTGTTTCTTGCAGCTGTGCTGAACCATTGGTTGGAAGTGATGATCTTTCCGCAATCTTGGAATTAGTTGCCAAGTACATTGGAAACATGCGGAAAATGTTTATTTTTTAATTCCCAGTACCGGCGTTGTGGTGTTTGTTAGTTTTTTTATCTAATTCCGTCTGCTGCTGTTGACCGTTCAATGATTTGCAATATACCTACATTCAAAACTTTATATAAACACAATCATTCGCACCACCAACTATATTCTAGTTGCCGCCAAAATGTGTGATTGTTATGTTAAATGCCATCAAATTTTATTCTATTACCCTTTGTGCATTTGCTACATTCTCAGTTTGCAATTTATATGTTTTTAATTTATTAAGCCAATTATTTTTTGGTAGCTTTGAGCATATTTCCTCTATCACAATTATAGCTTCGTTTCATTTTTCACGGTATTTTTAAGTCTAAATTAAACATTCTGATATGTATCCGCTGTCAATTGTCATCAAATCTTTAATTTTATTCGATTCAATAATCGATTGGTATGAATTGGACTGCCGAGTTTCAATAACTGTTATTCTCGAACAATTAACTGTATTAGTATAATACCTATTATTTCCGAACCGAAACAATTTATTATTTCTTAAAATGTATTAAATGTTAGATTTTTAATTTCATTTCTAACTGGGCTCCTCAAACATACAAAAATCCAAATAAATGTACGTTTTCACTTTAAATCCTTTTTTTCTCAGTTCTATTCCTTTTGTATTTCATGCACCAAACAATTTAACGCAAAACATAATTTTATGAGCTTTTTACACTCGTGAGAAATCCAATTAGAACTGAAGTAAACCAAAAATTATCAACAATAATTAAATACTAATAATTCACTGCTTTTGAAAAATGTTCATACATATACTTTTAGTGCAACTTTAACCCAGCAAATATTCACTTGATAGTCAGATCATTTCATGGCTCCAAACATTAATTTGTAAACATACGTTGAATACTCATTCGTATGAAAAATACGTTCATAAAATTGATTAATGGGAAGAATAACGATTTTGTTTCAATATGTGTTGATGTTATTTCGACGGTCAACTGCGGCAGACAAAATAAAGCGTTATCTAAAACCATTGAGTTTAAAAAATGTGACAACCAGCACTGTTAGGTTAGGTAATAATGTGAATTGAAAAATGAACATCAAGCAAACATTCTAAATTTGAATTTCTAATAGATACTTCCAAGAAATTTTAGGTTTTCGGAAACATTGCAATTTCTTACTAACGATTTTACCACCCTACTGGGGCTTCGATGCCTAGTCTCGCGTACAGGGCTGCTGTCTTGGGTTATAGCTGGCAAGACACAGCGTTTCATAAGCCAGCCGTCCGCTCCGAACCAGTCGCTGTTGTATGCCGTCCCTAACCTGGAATACTGCCGCATACCTGGTACGGAAACGGCGATTCGCCGTACAGTGGGATCACCGTCGTGAGCCGCCCCTAATCTGGAGTCAGACGCTCACGGCTGGCAAGGCTGTACCTTTTGCCAACACTCAGCAGATGCATGAGTGCCTCCTTCCCTGTCGGTATACGACCTTAGCTTCCACCGAGGTTGGTTACCCGTTCTCTAAGGTTGCTCGTATTCCGGCTGGTACCACGAGAAGGTAGGGACAGGAGTTGCTGGATAAGAGGCTAATGACTGTGGGGTCTATTTTTAAACTGCAGGAACGCGAGATACCGGTGTTACGCATTACCCAGGCAGCCCGAGGTATCTCCCTGTATTAATAGTATAATTAATACATAAAACACTATAGTAATACTAATTGTTATTGAACGAAAAAAACATAAACTTTGTTGAAAATATAGTTACCAGTCTTGATGTATCAGGTATAAGCATTTGTGACTCGAGCAGCACGTCAGCACTGTCTTAGGAAAGAACAAGTTATTTTTATAAACTTTCGTTACAACGAATCGAAACGTCAAAGCGCAGTGAATAAAATTGTTTTTTTACCGTGCACTTCCCAAAGCATGGTTCTATTGATATCGTCAAAATGTTACCCACTAATCTACATGTGATTTATGTGCTATCAAACGCAACAATAAAAACTCGGTCGCGAACTAAGAGTTTCCGGCGGGGCTATTAAAAGGCAGACAACTGCAGTGCAACTGATTGAATGCAACATTAATTTCCATTTAGTGTAGGGCGATATGTCGGTGACTTTTTTAACCTGTCTTCGTTAGCATCACTCAAATATAATTGACCGTGACTTGCGGCTCAACGGAGAGTGTGCTGCTCCCGCAGTTAATAATTGAAATATAGAAATTTTGATTGTTCTAAATCAGTGCAGTACCTTTCAGCGGAAGAGCCACCGTACCTAGAACTTTTTCGTCTGGTGTGGTTTTATCGGATCGAGAACTCGCTTTGCCATTTTATTTTGTGGTTTTCTATTTTGTCATTTTATTACGGCAAAAATAGCCAAACCCAATAATTTATATAATAATAAATAATAATAATTCATTTGAAACCCAATCATTAGAGAGAAAAACTATTGATTGACTTGTGTCATACAACTCATACCAACTGAAAAAAATCAGAAGTGCTATTTACAGTAATCCCTCGATATAAAGCAACTTCGATATAACCTAACTCGATATAACATATTTTTTACCTCGATATAACGATTTTTTTTAAATCAATAAAAACAACTGAATTAACTTTCATTGTGGTGTTACCTCCCAAAGCCTCGCATTGCTACCATACGAAAATCATTCTTATTTTTAAAATTTTGTAAGTTATGATAATATTTTGTTATTTGGATTTTCAAATTTCAATTAACAAAATCTTTACAAACTTTTCGCTTCTTCGTGTTTCTTTCAAACTACAAGACCAATCACCACAAAATTGGAAAGTTAACGGTTTGAAAGGCTCCCCTTTCATTTGCACTCAATTTCGTTCGAATAGGAATAAATATCATTTATGTTTCAATATAACGTAACGAAAATAAAAATAAAGTTGCTTTATAGCGAGGTATTACTGTATTAATGTGGTTTTACTAACGTTATCTCAAACCAGCCAGAGTATTATCTAAATTGCAAAAGTGTAATCAAATTTATTTAATAATATAATTTTTTTAATGAAAAGTTAGATATAGAATAGACGGATGGTGCTACAAGCGTGTGCGAGTTCAATTTAATTGTACAAGGCGTGGAGGAAGCAATGAACAATGCTATGAATATACCACGTTCTGCAGGAAATACTTATTTGGATCTGAACAAGCAACTGCCACATATGTCATGCCATGCAATGTTATATTAGGAAGATCACCGTTAACAGTTTCCCTAGCGTGATTATTTGATTAGCATGTTAATAGCTAGCAATGACCGCAGATTTCATAATTAATTGCGTGCATCGAAAGCTAGCCGATCGACGGAAATTAAAACACAAAACAGCTCTATCTAAAATTCGCCAATGTGCTCATTTGTCGTTTAGTTTTACCACTCGCAAGCATAAAAAATTCGCACAGTAGTCAATAACATTAAATGCGTAACGCACCCTGTTCGCAAAAACCTAAGACAAAAGCAAATCGTCATCATCTTTGCATACTAATGGCTCTGTCAACTTTTCCAGGTTGGCAAAAATGCAAGAAACCGCATATTCGCTAGGCGAAAATGCGTTCGTGTGTTCCATCTAGTGCCGAGCGGTATATCCTTAAGCGGTAATTTCACTTTCGCTCTAGATGCGTATGCGTGGCGCTGCGAAATGATATGAAGACAAAACTGATGCGTGCTCCCAACGGACGGGTTACGTTTTTCATTTGATACCAATTCGTATGCAAACTACCGGCTTCTGTAAGGCTACCGAATGATGATGATGAACCTGCATTAATCGCTAAACTGTTATTTATGAAACTAAGACCAACGTGAAGGCGACAGGTGATGAAGAAATTAATCCTAAACGGAGTTTAACGTCCCCGCGCACACTAATCGAATAATACAATGAATGGTTATGAAATCGATGGATACGTCATCTAAACGATACTGTTCTAATGCGGTCATTGGCCATGCTTTCCCATTCATCAGCAAGCACTTGACACTTCAGGTGACAAAATTTTTGCAATGTTGCTTTCTGTTTGTGAGATCAGCTCAACGTGTAGGCTGCTGGTGTCCGTATGCGCGTACAGTACAAACCACTACTGTCGCTACACACAATTTTTGCGAAGATAATTAGCACATCTGTATGAGAGTGTGTTCCGTTCTATGCCGGTGGTTAGATTCACGAGTTTTTCTGCCAGCTATTTGACAATGTTTTAAATTAACTCCACAGAAAAATCACAAAGTTTTATGTCCAACACTAGACAGCATGATTCGCACTTTCACAATTTCCATATACATTGAGATCCGGACGAATTCGTGTGGTTTCTTGCTAATACATGGTGAAATGCAAATTGTGCTAAAAATGTCTGGTAATGGAATCAGTCACCCACACGGGCATTTCGTAGCACAGAAGACACAGATGCGGGACTAGAGTTCAATCAACTACAACTACCTACATTTGGGGCACTGGTATACGACGCTTCGTCATTCGGTCACTAATTTAGCCAGTTGTTCGGTTGACAACTTTCTGCACTAACTCCGTATTTTCGTGCTATTTTTTGCGCATTAGCAGTCCATATTGTCCTCACACTCAAGCTTAATTTTATTGTACCTTCAGTCGAATTTATTTTACTTTGCAAAATGCAAATTTTATTGCCGCGTTCAGTTCTTGCAGTGCAATGTTAGCTGTATAGCTATTGTACGGTCGTTTTGCGAAGCACTTAGTCGCAATTTATGTTTGATAGCGTGCAGCAAGGTACAGGTTGAGTAGTTTTGTGTGCACGCTGCTGGGGAAATGCATTCACAACAGACGAGGTTTATGACCGCATATCGCGGTTCCGACACAGAAAAAATGCATCATTGCGATTAAAAACCAAAACAAAAACAGCTGATAAACCGTTACTTTTAACTAGTTCTTCACAGCTAGGCGAAGCTTTCAAGACGCACTGTGAAGGGATCGTACTGTAATGTATGAACAGTTTTACGGTTGCAGTATCTTTCAAAATCTGCATTGATGTGTAAAATGAGCGCACATTGGAGGTGTGTCACTTTACTAATCTAATCTAATCTCACACTAACGCAGCCAATTCTGGAAGGCATCCTGGAAAATGACGATTACTTGAATCAATCATTTTTCTTGTCAACGGCCAGGCCAACTGCGCAGCATGTACCGCAGAGAGAATTCCAAGGAATCAAGTGGAACTAGAAAAAATACCTAATTCCATCAAACTCCTTGAAATCAAGGGAAGGAAGAAAGCGTGGACCTCCCGTACCAAACGCTTCCCATATACATAGATAATGATTTATTTACAGTCGTTGGGAGTATCTTTGCTAATAAGGGTTAAGTGATACTCCGGACCCTCAGGGATGAACTAATGGCATTTAGACCAGAAGCCAGGCTGCAATTGGCCAAGGATATAGCGCCTTATTTCGCTCTCTGAAAATAGATTAGTTTACCAAAAAATTAGTATAAATCATATAATACTTGAAATTAAAGTCGTGTGGTTTAATGGTTGCCTAAAGCTACATTTGTAAGGTTAGGAACTGAAAACCGCACGACCCCGCACCTCCTAGCTTGGCTACTCAATTATACAAATTGAAGTATTTCCAGGTATGGCCACGTGGAGGCGCTAGGTAGGGGCTTGGGATGGCTAGAGCTATGTTGGGCGCTTCTTCCTAGTTGCCTTCCCCATTTCATACCCCACATTGGAGGTGTGTCACTTTAACCAATTAATTTACAAGTTTAGGACAGTGAGTGTACCTTAATTTTTCCTACTATCAAAGCTTCGTGCGAATGATTTCTATCAACCTGACAGTGAATTTAAAATGCGGACCATATTTGTTTTCGGATTGGAACAAACTTTCAAACTGCTTTGCATTCAGGCTAATGAGTATCTCAGCAGTGAATTTTAGGTCTTATTTAGGGTGATTTGCCTGTATAAAACAAATACTATAACTATACTAAGTAGCTATACCCACGTACGTTGTCATACGTCTAACTTTAAGTAGTATATTTCTGTAATAGATGTATATGTTACAAGCCTTGATACCTAAAATTAAAGAAAAGAAAATAAAACTTTTTCAAAATAGAATTCTACTATTTATATTTATATTATTTATATTTATATTAACTTCAGTCAAGCCTTGATAGTTCAATTTCTTTGAAGCATTTTGCTGAACCAAACTTGCATGCAACATTAAATTGCACCTAGCGGCGAATCGCTGACATTACTAATTTTTATTTAGCAGGTTTAATAAAAATTTCATCAATTATACTTCTTTAAAGTACTGATGATGTAGAAAAAAGGTGGTACTTTCCAACAAATAGTGACATTACCAAATATTATTTAGAAATGACGAGTAAATTAAGCAGAAGTGTGAAAGGTTGTCTTAAAAATCGCTAAATAGGTCCACTCAAGATCATTTATCCTAGTTCATTTGCTAATGCCGCTGTGGCTGGCAATGGGGTTTTTGTTACAGACCGAAAAAGGTTTTAACATAAATATCATGGAGCGGGGTCGAATTAAAAATTGTATTAGGATAACAAGTGACATTTTTTCGCAAATTCATGTATAGTAAAGTAATTGTAAACTGTAAAGTTGTTTCGATTCTACAGACTTTTCTGCTTATTTCTGCGCCACATGGAACAAACTCGTCGTAATAAAACGCCACTACTGTAATGATCGATTTTCAAACTTTATGTACCTTTTTCTCGGAAACTAATAAACGTATTGGAAGTTGGTAGAAGTTTAGAAAAGACTTTAACTTTTATGCTTTGTAAACGATGATTGAAAAAATCAAATTTTGTCCTCTCCTTTCTTATTTCTCTATGAACCAAATTTGCACTATTCGACAGATCTTGCAGAAATAACGGGAGTACATCGTACCCACGCATTACATCTTTATTTACTCAAAGCAGCATACGATACAGTCGATCGAGACTAGCTATGGCAGATAATGTACGAACACGGTTTTCGGAATACTAACACGACTGGTGAAAGCTGTATATTGGATCGAGTGATATATTTCGTGTGCATCTCGGGGATACTCTCGAGCCCCTTTGAGATGCGACGAGGGCTGAGACAAGGTGACGGGTTATCATACATGCTGTTCAACATCGCTCTTGAAAGGGTGATCCGAGGAGTAAGCATCGAAACGAGACACATAAATATGACCAAAGGTGGTCTTGATATTATAGCCAGGAACTTTGCAACGGTTGAGGCAATCTACGCCAGATTGTAAGCGAAGTCTAAGAGGATTAGGCTAAAAATAAATGCGTCTAAGACCAAATACATGAAAGGAAGAGGTTCGAACGAGACTAAGGTGCGCCTTTTATGGACGTTAACCGTCAACGACAACGAACTAGAAGTGATAGGTGATTTCATACGTTCAGGATCGCTGGTGACCGAAGGCAATAACACTAATAAGGAGACACTAATTTGCCTTTAGCAAAACGCTACGGTCAAGAAGCATACTAATGGTTTTTGCGGTAATAATCATTATCTCTGGTATTATGCAATGCCAAGATGATACGACTCAAAATATATTTGTAGTTAGCTACAAAACCATACTAAACTGTTAATAAAGCAAGATTTATCGTGGTTACTTATTTTCCCAGGATTAAGGTGAAATGTGAGTATATGGTCTTACAAGTGACTTTAGCATGGGTTTATTCTTAGGGCCCTCCACATCCTTCCTACTGCATTCTGCATTTACTAACATTGAAAACCTCTTGCCAGGGCAAGTTATAAAAGTCGTACTTGCTTGAGGGTGCTTAAGGCTGGTTCGCGACAAAATCTGGACACCTCAATTTTGCAATAAAACATATTTGCTAGAAGTTTAATCCATGAAACAATTTTATATCATTTATGTTTATATCGTTAATAATTATCAAACAAATTAACATTACTTATTTGGTCTGCATGAAAAATTGGCGAACTTTGGAGTTTGCCCTTGCCATGAGGGTCAATGCAGACTTGTTGGCAACCAATTTAGCTGCGTTTGTCCAATATTTTCGAAATTTATCTATAGCTTGTTGTTTGTGTTGGGACAGCTCTCTCTTCACCAAAGCCCAATACCGCTCGATGGGGCGTAACTCTGGACAGTTAGATGGATTCGCCTCCTTCGGTATAATATGGACTACATTAGCATCATACCATTCCGAAACATCTTTGGCGTAGTGACAGGATGCCAAATCAGGGAAAAACAGCGAGGGTACATCATGGCTGTGTAGGAACGGTAACAATCGTTTCTGCAGGCATTCTTCACGGTATATTTCCTTGTTAACCGTTCCCGTAGTGATGTAACTTTTGCTTGCTCGACCACAGTTGCATATGGCCTGCCACCCTGAATATTTTTTGGAGAACTTGGCTTTCTTCTTTGTCGTAATATGCTCTGCAACGCCATTCCGTTTCATGGCAGTGTAAAAAGACATACCAGGAAGTTGTTTAAAAGTCTTCTAGGACATACGTTTCATCGTCCATTATAACGCATGGAAACTTTGTTTCGTGCGTGTTTTGGCCGTCGTATTTTGCTTATCATTACGGTTTGGCACAGTCCTCACCTTGAAAGACTTCATACCTTGTCGTTGCTTAGAATGTTGGTGACATTTTTATTTAACGAGCAATGGTACGTACAGAAAGATCTGGTCTCCTCCGTAATATTTGTTTTACCTTCGCATTCTTGTGGTGGTTCCTCAGATCCGTTTTTCCGTCAAGCGAGTATTGAACGATTTTAAAACACTGTGAACAGTGCTTGGAGGAAATCCAAGCTTTTTGGCAAGTTTTCTCAACGAGAGATCCAGATTTTCATTGCGACCGCACACAATTGCTTTTCGTACCTGCTCTTCTTTCGACGCCATTTTACGCTGAGCGCTTGTAATATAAACAAATGTTATATTTTCAGAAAGAACAGACATACGTCTACCACTCTGCAATATATTTCACTCATTGTTAATGTATTTCCGAAGCTGTGTGCGTTTAGGGGTGTCCAAATTTTGTCGCGAACAAGCCTTACTATGGGCTACACAAGCAATTGCGGTCGAGTAGACTAGGTCCCCGAACAAAGCGCACCCTGTACAACACGCTTATTAGACCGGTTGTTCTCTACAGGCATGAAACATGGACAATGCTCAAGGAGGACCTACGAGTGCTCGGAGTTTTCGAACGACGAGTGCTCAGAACGATCGTCGGCGGCATACAGGAGAACGGAGTATGGAGGCGGAGGATGAATCCTGAACTCGCACAGCTCTATGGCGAACCCAGTATCCAGAAGGTGGCTAAAGCTGGATGATACGTTGGGCAGGGCATCTTGCAAGAATGCCGGACAACTACCCTGCAAAGATGGCGTTCGCCTCAAATCCGGTAGGAACAAGACGACCCGGAGCGCAACGAGCAAGATGGTTAGACCAGGTGGAGCAAGATCTGGCGGAGAGTACTCGGTGGCCGAGGAATCGAAGAGCGGTAGCCCTCAACCGAGTTACATGGAGAAACTTTGTTCAACAGTATACGAACCGGGGTTGGTTACCCGTTCTCCACCAAAGTTGCTCGTATCCCGGCTGGTACCACGAGGAGGTAGGAGTTGCTGAATAAGAGGTTATGAACCACTGTAGATTCTATTTTATGCCTACGCGTGCACAAGGCACCGACGGTACGCATTATTCAGCCGTTTATCAGCCTAATCTCGATGAAACATTAATTTTATCTGATTTTAATTTTAGATTAATTTTATGTACCTATCATACCAATATGCACGATAAAATTCAAAAACTGCTGAAAATGTATTATTTATTTTGACGGATCATGGTCGCTGTAAATAATCATGGTCGCTGGAATTCAAATTCATCAGGATGATCTGACAGTAAAAATGTAATTTTTTTACTCACAGATACAGGTGGCTGACTGAATTAGCTTTTTGCCAGAGCAAGCGTTATGCTTTATAGCTTTGTGAAGCAAAACGAAAAACTTCAGTGAATAATGGCGGTGGCTGTCAAGCAGCGAAAAAGCATATTCGGTTTTATTGCTGCTTTCAGCAGAGCGCGATAAGACTACTTGACCTTATAACCTGGTTTTTAGGGAGGTCATAGAAACTTTCTGAAGAGTGGGCCACTTGATCGGAGTTATAGCGGACATCAAAAAGTTCCAGTGGAGCTCAATGGTTTATTAGCAGTTTTATGAAATTGGTATCAAAAACCACTAGAGGAATGTGATAAAACCTAAATTGCTGCTTGGATAGAATCCGGTGGGCCAGACTCGTCGTAAGATAGTAAGAAGACATAGCATTATATCCAAGCGTATAACGGTTTTTGACCGGCGGAAAAATGTTGGATCGCCCAGTTAGCTTCGTGGGACGATTTTGGTCTAACAAACTAGTCGTCGTATGTTCGAATCTCGGTTGTGCGGTGCTGCTGAGAGTCAGTAGGATCATTATATTAGCCCCGTAGCTGCCCTGATTCTAATAACCGACTGCGAAGTAAGTCGATAAAGAAAGGTAATGTGCATGTCTTAAAAACGGTTATGCCCAAGGTTTTGCTTTTTTGCACGAGAAAAGTAGGATACACCAAACTGTTTGATAACTCGTACAATGAAGCTTAATTTTTTATATGATTTATTAAAGCAAAAAGAAGACGTGTGGTCCAAGATTGCTTCTTTACAGGACGTCAGATAAGCTAAGAAGAATTTAAGATTCAGCGTTGCCAAGCTTTAAAGAAACATGACAAGAAAGACTTATTGACTTGAGAAATTACTCCGATACACCTGAGCGTGGTAATTAAGCGAAAAGTAGAGATTGATCGATCCGGTTGATCAGCTAGCAGCTTTGATATTGGCGTATCACTGTGCCATATTTTTCCTGAATCAGTGACCAATTGAAAACTGGTTGCAACGGTTTAGACAGATAGCACATTGCTTCAACACAATAGAATGCATCAATTCAAAAGTAAAGGTTATCAGCATAGGAAACAAAACGATCAATTAATTTTTCTTCATATTAATCACAAAAATTATTTTATTTTTCCAAAATGTCGTACCTTTTCCGCTGTTATTAAGTAGTTAAGTAGTAAAATATCGATATTTAAGTATATCTCTTCAACGGTATAAATAAGGGAAAGGAAATTCTTACAATTCTATTCTAGCAAAGAAACTAACGCAGTTTACACCCAGATCTCGCAGGTTCTGTAGAAATTCGGCAATACTATCATACCTCACTGTTTTAAGGAGCGGCATTGCGATTTTCGGTCGAGCGATTGGGCTTGAAAAGGGATCGGCCAATTAATTACCTGTCCGATAGCTTTAGCCATACAGCATTATATAAGCTTGAACTAATGCAACCCCCATAAACATCAATCAACCTATATCAAGCATGAACTTAATACATAATAATTAAGAACTAGGTACTTATATGATAGTGATTCATGTCAGCGCTGCCGCCGGTTGCTGTGTTCAGGCAACTTGTACCAATAAAGTTATAACCTGGTTCCAATTACCCTGAATTACATTAGTACCTATCTTTAGCCTTTGTTCTTCTGCTGCCGCTCAGATTGAACCGTTTTATATCAATACGGTCGAAGCTTTTTCGCAAAGCAAGCACAGGCAACCGGCTGGTACAACGACACCTGAGTTGTTTCATTTCTTTTGGCGTTGCTCAACCTGGAACGTGCGAGCTCATCAACTTACTAATTGTGTGCTGATTTAGATCGTGGATGGTCCCGGCAGTATGGTACCCTCAAAATATCCGCCGTAGATACGTAGACAACACACCGAGCGAATTATTTTTATAATTATTGCAAATTATTTTTACGAGAATGAATGAATTTGTTCAATAACCGTCACCTGTCTAGAAGTGCTTGAGCGTATTTCATGTCTGTCTAGAAATGCTTGAGCGTATTTCATGTTTGGAAATTCGCTGGATGTGTGCTACCCTAGTGCGTTGGTAGCTAATATTAGGATTCATTGCAACGAAATCGACTCATTGAACTTTCTTGTGAGAATTTAATAGTAGGTGTGTACATGTAGGAGTGAACTCTACACGAACTTATAAGAACTTGCTTATTGCAGCATCAATGTAATAATCAACAGTGATAATGTAAAAACGGTATCACTTACTAGTACATATTAGACGATCTTACAGTAGAGATCGAATAAATTCTTGCCTGAAGAGATGTTTGCCCTGGTCGGAAATCTAGTTCATTACCGTGTTGAATAGCCACAGGAACCATAAATTGTATGTGTCACACAACGAAAGAAATGGCCCTCCCTGGTTACGTGTGGTAATTTATGACCGACGGTGAACTTATGTTTCTTAGATGGAACATCCAGACAATTACACACTTTGTTGAACCTACGGCATAATGCCTACAAACAAGTCTGATCGGCGTGCGCCTATAAATGGACAGCGCTCGACGGGCGACAACTAACGCACCTGGCCGTCTTCTGTGGTCGAGGCTTTGATGCGTGATAATCGTAGAACCTCGGAATAAGTAGGAAGCAATTATGATAATGTTTCGTCTACGAAATTGCCCCGATAGAGTAAAACAACATTATTAAACTTGTCGGTCGTGTACGGCAACCGACTCCGAGGTTTGGCACGGTAGCGGAAACGAAGTCGCAACCCATTTTTCTCTACAACAACCATTAGAAGGGTATCGAACGCAATCAATTAGTCAGTTTGGTACATTGCCAACATCGATATTATTGGTGCTTTCCGATGCGATAATACCTGTGTACAACCGGTTACGCATTTTTGATAGCAGAGAATTTCCGATTGTTTTGTGCGCTGTAGTTATTGTTTCGTTTGGCGGATTGATGCGATTTCGTTCGGTACGGTTCCTGAGCACGCACAAAAATTGGTTGTCCCGCTGTTTACGTATGGTATTAGTTCAGTTATGACGGACTGGTTGTATATTTTCCGTTACAAAGCTACTGCCTATTGAGAGGGTCAAGTTTAATTATAAACCAAAGGAATCAACAATTATAGCTCTAACTCGAAAAATAGGAGACCCCCAAACGTTTTTCAACAGAAACGAAAGTGGAAAGCGATTCATCTCTGATAACTTGACACTATTCAACTAGTAGGTTGGCTTCGAGGTACGATGCTGGTCTAACTAACAAGCCAGTCGTCGTATTTTCGAATATCGGTTGGCAGCTAGATAGTCAGTAGGATTTTTGCACTAGCCCCGTAACTGTCCTGTACTCTAAAAGCCGACTGCGAAGTCTGTCGATAAAGAAGGGTTCAAGTCTTAGAAAGGACGTTAAATCCCACGGCTTTGCTTTGAAAATGTTTTTCTGCTTAGGTTGTTTTCAAAACAGTAAAGCAACAAAGTTAAGAATGTTTATCTCCGTTTACTTTCTTATGTAGCCTTTTAAGAAAATTAAATCTTGTTAGGTTATAGGCCATCAGCAGTTTTGAAGATCTTACGTCCATAAATGTAACATGTATAACGGAACCCGCCTCCTATAGCAAATTACGGGAACAGGACAGGCTTAAAATCATCGCCGCATGGTCTTTATATATTGAATCTTCATATATTTTTTAAAAGCGCTCTGATAATACCAAAATACACTCAGATATTCACGAAATATTAGCAAACAACAAATTGGTATGAATAATTCTAAAAAAATTCTAAAAAATCATCTCAAAACAGACAAGATAACTTGCTAATTTGAATCAAACATCTAGAAAGTTAAGGTCACAAAGGCAATCAAAAATTAACAATTTGATACAAAAATGTCGTTAACTCCTGTTGATTCACAGTTTTCCCGATAAGTTAAAAAAAGTGCAGAGTTTCTCCAGTCATTTACCAAATAACGTGAGTTTTCGCATATTTTTGGAATAACGTAATCAATAAACTTGTGCCGAGTCACATGTACTGTTTGACACAGTTAGTCGAGGTGAGCAATGTGTACGTGAGAGGGGAGAGAGAGGGATTAGTGGGTCTCGACCAAACAGCTGTTTTACGATGATGTAACCCTTGTTTTGACGTTATTAGTTTTATCTGAAATATTCTATAGCATATTTATTCACTATTCAATGTCTCGTTTAAAATGTTAGATGCAAAGAAGTAAAAGAATAACATGATTTAATTCTCCCGGAAAAGATGTCCATTTGACCAATCTTAGCAGCACATTAAACGTTACCTTATTGCTGCGACTTGTGATTGTTCATAATATTTCTTGAGGATTACTTCTGATTTGCACTTATTTCTTGAGGATTATCACACTGATTTGCATGTTTTTTGATACAAATTTTATAACAATCTGAAAAATCATACACCAGAGCATTCCAGTGTCTCGTTGAACTGAAACTGAAAAGTGCATTGATTCAAACAGTTTTAATTTGTTTTGTGGGAAGATGTTAGCAGAAGACTTCTAAAACTTTTTAGCTTATTTAACAATATTCTGCCCCAACAGACTACTAAAACATTAAATGTTGCATAACTCTAAGAAACTGGTAGAAGAAACTTGAATCAAACAATTAGATTGATAAAGAAAACTTCTTTGAGTTTAAGTGGAAGTTTATCTTCGATAAGCGATTCGTTATCTCTTTGGTATTTTCCCTGTCTAGTCCGCACCCAACTGAAAACAGGTTCGCGTATGCTCGTTAAATAGTTCTTACGTCGTTTTTACGTACAGTGAATCACAAGTGTATGAGCAATGCATATGTACTGTACTGTTGTTCTGGGTTTATCGCTTTCTATTTTAGCCCAGCTACACACTGATGACGAAGTTCGCAATGGTTCGTAGGGTCTTAACTAGCAAGACAGTTTACCTGTTTCGTCGGGGACTGATACTTGAACAATCCGGGCCGATTACTGTTGGCTAACAAACCAATCTTATCATCTGTCACGGATTTCACGTCCTCGATTCCGGTGCCGAGCAGTTCGTTCTTGAGCAGGCAACTGTAGGCTACGCTGTCACGGGCGGTTTCACCACAGTCCCGCTGCTTCTTGTTCGACTGGGGTGAGTTCTCGTTCGATTTACTGCTAAGTGATGCAAAATTGGTTTGCCAGTTGTTGTTAGCCCTGTTGGAAAAGGAAACAGAAAATATACACGATTGCATTAGGAACGCAGCGATAATAGATATCAGCAAATTTGCTAACAGTCATACTGTGCCACACCAAAATAAAAATTGGTTTCGTCTTCTTATCTGAAAATAATAGTTTACGTAATTGAACCTGAACTTTTAGTACATAGTTTAAATTTAAATGAAGTCAAAGTATCTTATTTAAGAATCTGAGTTCATTTATTAGTTTTAGAATAAGTGTATCCTTAACTTAACAGAAGCTCTCCCTTATACCTTTTTCCCACAATTTTCGCGATGTTCTATGAGGTAAAAAACTTATACGCAGACAATGAAAACAAACTATTATTGTGGCTTTGACAACCATCAACCAATGGCACTGTCATTGAAATGTTACAGCGTTTGTGTGGCCATCTTCTGTACTACAAATACTGCATGCACTGCTACAATGTGAGCTACGCTAATGATAACAGAATGTATATTCATTTTCCAACAGTATCATAGAGGCTATATATAGCACGTGGACAAGAAAGTATATTTGATACTCCATTTTTATCATCGTAGACAAACGTGGGCCTTTGTCGAATACCTACCTGGTCAAATAACAATGTGAGGGAACAAAATTGTTTCAATTGTTTTGACGTAGGACTACGTCTTACGGCAAGCTATGGGATAGGGTGTCATTTCAAAAACCGAAAAATGCGAGCGTCTTTCATAGCAACTAACTAATGCAACGCAGCAAATCATACGCACATATCCTACTTGTGGATAAAACAGTCACTAGTCTTTGAATAGGATTGATTCTTCACTTTGGGAATTGCTGCATCACATTACATGCACGAATACTCCGTTTACCTTGCGTTCATCAAGACTCGAAATAAAATCATTCAGCATATAAAAATAATCGGTTAGAAGGAAGAGATTGTTACCCTTTTTTAACGAACACATTTTACTTTCAGGACATCAACCTGGTCTCAGTTGAAACACATAAATCCTGATTTGTTGGATGGCGAAATTGCCTTTTTTGCTAAAATCGAGGTAACCGAATTAGCCGTCACGGGTCTGAAAGACAAGCAAAAGCATACTTAATTACAAATTCTTATAATTTTCTCTGCAATTATTGCATGAAAAAGCATCAGTTTTTATACATTTTCGAGCATTTTCCGTTTTTCGAAGACGAATATTATGCTCCTGAAAGTGTGTTTGACTTCTTGTGACTCCAACATTTGCATCTTTACTTTGAAGGCATCACAAGATGTACAGAGATCGTACTTCAAAGGCAAATGAAAGTGCAGGTTGTATTCACTATTGAATATAACCCAGTATTGCCCTTCCTTCACTGTCGTCAAATGTTCAGTTTCACGATTACTAAACGTACAGTTTATGCATCAATTTAACATTAAGATTATTAACGAAATATTTTCTGTTTGGGTTATGTACCTTCGTATAATGCGATTAGTATGCGAGGAAGCTTTCGATGTGCTGGCGAATGATCTCTAGGTGTTCTTCTGGCGTTTTACCCGAAACGTGTCTACTCTGATCTTCTTTGTGCCCCGTAGTTCTCATTTTCGTCAATGGCCTCACTACTCATCCACCTGAGATCTAAAAAGTGTGCAGAAAGAAACTCTTACACACTGTGATATTTTTACCATCAATTATTAAAAAATAGTGATTCGAATTAGTTTTTCCCTTTACATGTTTTGTTGGGCATATAATCCCATTCCACAGAACGTCTCAAACGTCAATTTTCTCGCATCTTTCGCCATTTTTTCGGCGCATTTCAGCCTATAGTGAAATTTCTCATTGAAAAATTTTTTCACTGAAAAAATTTCGGTGTTCGGTAACAAATTTTAAATGTATAGACACATTTTCTTTTTCAGTATTCAAAAATGAGATCCATTTTCTTGTCGGACAGAATCGTTATTGTTATGTTGAAAATGACAGGATTCCCAACGGTTTACACTATCTTCCAATCAGTAAAGTGAAAAGATCACCAAAGTTGCCTACCTATGCCACTGGTTCGGAACGGCTCACTAGGCCTGTATATTATTATTAATTTGGAAAATGAATGTACAGCTGCACGTGGGTGCAAAATATGTTGGTTAATCCTATATATCAAGTCTCCGTATTTCTAAATTTTAATTATTTTTTTAAACTTTAATTCTTGCCAAATTCAGGTTGGCAAAAGATGTAACGGTGCAACCGGAAACCACATTGTCCGAAATTATCGTCTTAGCTCCAATCGACAGTAGCTCCAATCCCAATCTCTTTCACGGTGCCTTTGTTAGCGGGGGGTTAGTTTCGTATTACTTGATGCAACCTGATCAATGTGAACACACGGATTAACGATAGGATAAGTCTGTTGACTTATTTATTTATTTATTTATTTCGTCAACCGATGTAGTATAATATATACAATTTTCTCATATACAAGTCTTATAATTAAATGAAGATTAAAAAGTGTACTTATTCTTTTGTTTCGTATGATCCTTTCTATGAGCTTCTCGAGAAGACGTATAAAAAGCACTTAGTACATATTTTAAAGATCTTCTCCGGGATACAACTGTAGTGAGTAGATTGGCGCAGAGTTCCATCGAGTGACACACATATGTTGGCTGCAATTGTGACATCCCAGAGCAGAGAGATACCGAGATGCTAGAACTACTGCCAAAAAGATGCTTCATCGTCCTAAGAAATGCCAGCATTTGGATCAAGTTTTTAACGTAGCACTACATTTTTGTTTTCTATACTGGGGTGCACCTTAGAAGCACGAAAAATGAGCATGCAACGAAAAGTGGTTACGTTTTGCACGCTTATAACTCAGCCATTTTCAATGGATTTTAGAATTTTATCATTTAAATATTGAACCTTGACGAACTTAATGTCCTGAAAGTAAACTGTTAAAGAAAAGAACGCAACCATCTCTTCTCTTCAACCGATTGAATCAATATACTGGAAGAATATATTCGAAACTGAAGTCTTGTGTGAAAACGTGGTAGACGGTACATTATTACATGTGTCATGATGCAGAAATTTTCAGTGTGGAGAAAGGTATGGACTAAAGAGGAACTGCCTACGATTGTCTGGAAGGTTTCATATGCTTTATTTACAAAAACGGCCATCGACTAGAATGCAGTAATTATCGGGGCATTACTCTCTTCAACTCTGCATACGCAATTTTCTCTCGCATCCATAAGTACATGCTCCGCATTACCATGTTTTATTTTATCAGTGTAGACTTAAAGGGTGTTAACGACAAAATTGCAACACACAAAATTAACTCGCAAAACTCAAGTTTTCATCAATTTCCATCAAACTTTCAGGGCATCAAATGAAACAATTAAATTTAGTTTTAGAGTATTCATTTTATTAAATTTTGTCTCCGTATACGAATGCCCGTACTTTGGCCTTAACCCCACCCATGTGATTTTACACACCCTTAAAATCGATATGTTCTGCAAATTTACTCATACCTTCTTCATTTCTTCAACTGTTTTGACTACTTTAGGATATTTCACAAGGTTCTACCTCATAATAGCCCAGTATTTCTCGATTGGCTGCAGCAGATGTATTTGAGGGGCTATGGTCTTTCGGCACGAAACCGACATTATTTGCCTTATGCCACGCCAGCACGGCCTTTGCGTAAAGGTAAAGGCATGAAGCCAAATCCTACTAGAAGATCATAGGGCAGTTGTGAGACTTCAGAAGAGGAAGAAGTCGCTTTTGGAGACACTCTTTCAAATACACCGGTCCATTCATCGCATCTGTGGTCAGGAAAGGTGTACTCCGCTGTCCACATGAACAAATTGCTTGGCAAAGTTCGACATCTTTTGTTTTCGGAGGTTCTCTGGAACATCAAACTTATCCTTTGCAGTGAAATACTGGTTCCCCGGAATATGGTTGAAGTCCTCTTTCACGTAGGTCCCGTCGTCCGTATTCTGTTGAGCCCTTCTGAACTTTGAACGTATGTCATTCAGCTCGAGTTTTGGCCTTCTGCGCGACATTTGCTCAGATTCAGTTTTTTTACCTCTAGCACGGAGCAGTTTGGTTTCCCGTCGAAGGCCCCAACTTCACGGATGTAATCGTTATCCATATACGGACACTTTTTGACGTAGGATTACGTCTTACAGCAAGGTTTGGAATAGGGTGTTATTCCACAAAATCGAAAAATGTGAGCGTCACGAAAAAATGAATGATTTTGAGCGCTGATAGGTTAGCGGTTTCCCGGTCGATTTTAAATATTTTTACGCCAATCGATCGGAAAATCTTCTACGCATCCACACCAATTTCCAAGTACGTACTATTGCAAAATTAAAAATAATGAGGCATTGTCCAACCTGAAATCCTCGCAAAATCCCCCTGTCCCAACAAGCCGAAGATTATTTACGAATTACGACGATTTAAACCTATACCAATTTGATATGTGCTTGGGAAGTAAGCCAAAAAAAGTGATAAAGTTTCCTCGTTTCAACAAGATTTCTTAATACCGCAATTAAACCTTGACCATTTTAACGTCATTGCTTGGGAAGTACGCCAAAGAAAGTGATAAAGTCTCTTCGTGCCAACAGATTTCTTACGAACGCGATTAAACCTAGTCCAATTTGATGTCTGTGTTAGGGAAGTGTGCCAACAAAAATGACACAAGTTCGTTGTCCCAAAAGATTGCAAATTCTTTACTGAGAGACGAGACGATTGAACCTAGGCGAATTTGATATCTGTGTTGGAAAAATGTGCTACAGCTGTAGTGTTCGGTTATAATATGACTGTTTCATACAGTACAGTGTTTCATACGCATGCTTGCCGTTTCATTAGGAGTGTAGTGAAAAGATGTGCTGTTGATAAAATAGGATTGAATTGGTAAAATCGCTTCAACATGGGGTATCATGGGTAATAAAAACAATCTTTAATTTCTGTAAGGTAACATGAATAAGGTAACAGCAATAGTTTGTGTGTTTGATTTTGTCAAATTGTTTCCAAATGCACAAATAAATAACTCTTTGTAATCTTTTGAGGATTGAACGTATGCAATGTTACTACTTTGATAAATGTTACATACAACGCATGCAGCATGTATATATGTTGCATATAGCATGTAGAGTAGGGCGGGGCATAAGTGCGATGTTTGAAGTTGTCATCAATTTTCGTGAAATATAAAGAAGGACAACAACATAATATATTTTATAGTGATGCAGTAACTCAATGTCTTTACATTCAACTATATATCATGTGCGGTAATAGTGTTTAGCCAAATAAATTCTTCTTTCTTCTGATCAAGTGCCCATTCGCACTTTTACCCCACTAGCGGGGCAAAAGTGCGAATACCGCGGGGCAAAAGTACGAAGCTCGAATCTATGAAATTAGCACGACAGTAGCTAACAAAATCATATTATCTCCAATCTGCGGTATGTTTTGGTAAGGAATATTCTCAATTTGCACCTTTTCTATTTTGTGCTGGTGTATTGAAGCCTTCGTCAGATCGAAACTTTTCCAAACGTTTCTTTTTAGTTTCATCAGCCGAAAAACATTGTTTTCCTTCGGCCAACATCTGTAGAGCACACAGTTTTCTGCAGATCTTCCATTTCTGGTATCTGTAATATAGTGCCTAAAGTTGTATATAATTAGCTATACATTTTTGCCTCGTCCATGAATCGCACTTTTGCCCCGCCGTCCGTGAATCGCACTTTTACCCCGCTAAGCTTGACGGGGTTGGACTAAATCACGGAAAAGTGAAATATATTTTGTAAATTCTTTTCATCGTATTTTCAAAACAAATATGTGAGTGATGTAAAAAGCTGCTGCAAATTTTCAACAAGTAATATCCTTCTGTTGATATCGTATTTGCCGTATAACGAAAAATTACATCAAAACCGCACTAAAATAACATTTGCACATAACTCAGCAACTATGCTTCGTAAGCAACCAAAGTTTACGTTAGATTCAAGCTGTCAACGTAGTCACCCATCCATGCCAATGTAGTTAATTTACTCGGAATCTGCACCGATAAATCATTGAATCGCACTTTTACCCGCATCGCACTTTTACCCGCATCGCACTTTTACCCCTCCTTACTCTATACATGAAGAATCGAATGATTACAAGCATGGATACATGCTACTATCACTACAAAGAGATTTACGTAGTCCTGCGTCACCTATATATGCGGTCGTGTTTTGTACACAACCCCTCTAATTTTTCTATGATGAATTATGACCCCTACCCTGTTTAGAAGGGGGGGGGGGCGCCCAAAACAAATGAAATACAAACTTCCAAAACTCGAAATTGCGACAAAGATCATCCGAGATTCATGATTTATGTACAACGCAGTTTAGTTTTGTGGCAATACGAAGTTTGTCGAGTCAGCTAGTAATGAATAAAATGCAACCAACGACAGAAACAGAATAACGTTTGAAGATTGGACCAGCTGTACCATTTACCAGCTTTGGACAAGATAAAAAAGTAGCGAGAGTGCTAAAAACGGCAAAGCAGCTAGAATGTATGGCATCCCCGTTGAACTTTTGAAAGCCGGGACCGAACAGCTATATATATGATGTACTACCCGAGCAAGGATTGACAACAAAAGTATATCAAAATTATTACATATTCTGCTGTTGATATCAACTAGAAAACATGTTTTGTTACCAACTCAAAATGGCACTTATGATGTATCAGACTTTGCTATCATTTTGCTTTAATTTTTATTGAAAGAAAATGTGTTGGCAGATTCTATATATGATGTAAATAAACCTTAAATATTTAAATTAATCTATTTTCACTTAAAAATTTTTCTAGTAAAATGGTTAGTTCAAATTATATGATGATAGCAAAATGATGATGATATGATAGTAAAATGATTACTAATTTTGCTTTCCTATTAATATTGTGTAACAGCAAGATTAGTATTCCGTTTGATATTTTTGATAGCAAAAGTAGTATTCAATTTAATTTCACGGCGTGGAATTTTTGTAATCAATTTTGATATTTTAACCGCTAAGTCGACCAAAATGAAATCACACCGAGTATTCAAAATCCGTTACATCAAGATATCAAATTTTATTTTCAATTTGCTCTAAAACCCTGCTCGGGTAGCTGACCCGACAAACTTCGTATTGCCACAAATTAAACTGTGTTGCACATAAATCGTGAATCTCGGATGACCTTTGTCACAATCTTGAGTTATGCAAGTTTCTGGGGAGTTCATGGGTGTCTTAATATACAAATTTTCCTCACAGTAAAGTAGAATACAACTCCCGCCGTTGCTTAGCCTGATAAAATAAAGCGGATAGCATTTAAATATTCGCCATCATTTCAAACCATTTCGCCGAATACCATTTTGTGGAACACCAATTCTCGGTTGACCATGACACGGAATACCATTTCGCGAAAAACCTTACGCGGGATGTACCATTTCGAAAATCTTTTCGTAGAAAGTACCATTTCGCAGGGGTGACCCAACTGAAGGAAAGTAATAGAGGTCAGAAAATCTAGGAAAATAAATAAATCTAGATAGAGGTGATCTCTACGGGGGGCTGCCCCCTGCAGTGGCCGGCGCTTCCTACGGAAGGTCGCCAGCAACACTCGCGGCCTCTGGCCGTCTCGCGCTGAATTATCTAATGTTACTATTGATAGTTTTTGGTGGTCTTGTTATTGATTAATGTTTTATGAAAGAGTCTAAAATTTCTCGAGTTCGATTAGTTTTTGAGTTACGCAAAAATTTCTGTTTTATTTGTATGAGAGTCCTTATCCCCCTACCACAGGGATGAGGGGTCTCAAACCATCATTAAAAAAAATTCCAGCCTCCAAAACCCCCCACATGCCAAATTTGGTTTCATTTACTTGATTACTTCTCGAGTTATGAGAAAATTTGTATTTTATTTGTATGGGAGCCCCCCTCCTAAAAAGGGAGAGGGACAAAAAAATACATATACAAAAAAAATCATGTCTCCAAAAACACCCACATGCCAAATATGGTTCCATTTGATTAATTAATTTTCGAGTTATGAGGAAATTTGTGTTTCATTTCTAAAGGAGCCCCCCTCCTAAAGTAGGGAGAGGTTTCAATTCACCATAGAAAAAATTCTTGTCTCCAAAAACACCCACATATCAAATTTGGTTCCATTGGCTTGATTAGTTCTCGAGTTATGAGGGAATGTCGCTTTTCATTTGGAAGTATGGTGGGGGGAGGGGTCTCTAACCATCATAAGAACCTTCCCTGGCCCCAAAAACCCCTGTATGCAAATTTTTACGCCGATCGGTTCAGTAGTTTTCGATTCTATAAGGAACATTCGGGCAGACAGACAGAAATCCATTTTTATAGGTGTAGATTTGTATGGGAGCCTCCCTCTTAGTGGGGGAGGGGTCTTTTGCCATCGAGAGAACCTTTCCTGGCCCCAAAAACCCCTACATGCACATTTTCACGCTGATCGGTTCAGTAGGTTTCGATTCTAAAAGAAACATAGGGACAGACGGACAGAAATCCATTTTTATAGGTATAGATTTGAAGACTGCCATTTATAGAGAGAATATTTTTTATTTTTTGGATTTGAGATAATAGTGATTATTACGCTATTTACAGCTAGGATGCGTGGATATTTGGACTTTTTCCAGATAATATTTTTTCTGACATCTAAGAAAATTCGCTTGCGTTTTCACAAAAATATGTTTATGTTTCGATGCTATAATCAAGAGCTTAGTAGATAAAAGCTCAGGAAAATCGATTTTTCCTAATTGCATATCCAGTTGAATGTTGAAACGCTACAGGTTTTAGCCAGATTTTCTCTCTGGTAATTTCGAAGCGTTTTACAAAAAGTTGTTGAAACAAGTACATTCCGCCAAAAAATTATGTAATTTTGTATTAAATTACCTCTAAATGAATCTATTATGTACTACAAAACCAATTTGGAGAATAAGAACAATCTGGCCACTTTAATCTGTGCTTATCGGCTTGTTGTTACACTATGTATAGTGTTTTGAGATTCAAGATTTTATACAAATTAACAATAAACAGAGATCAACCGGGCAGTGAATAGAACACGATTCTAAAATATCATTTACCTATGCATTGTGCAATAACTATTGTTCCAAATTACATATCCACACACTTTTTAAAAGTAACACTAGCATTTCTCATTTCATTATTTTATGCAAACTGTACATACAGCAAAGATTATAACAAATATTCGGCTAGTTGTCAGTTAAAGCATTCTATTAGCTATGATGTAAACTTACCGGCATGGGATAAATCGATCCAGCGAGGACGAAGACTCGCCGCTGTTGAATAAACTTCTTGCAACTGGACTGCAGTGCTTCAGGATTCGTTTCTCATAATCGGGACTAAACATTGTACACTCTTCGCGACGAATGATTCCACAAACTTCACTTGATTTTAATCCGTCTTAACTACGGTTCTCCCGGTTAAACCAATGGTACTTTCTGTTTAGCAACTAATGCAGTGGCACTTCTGAAACACTGTGTGTCATACAATTCACAAAATTCTTTAATACAGTCGAATTAATTCTGAATCGAAATATGAAACTAGCTGCCGATGTGCTATCATTGCAATGAAAAACAAAATTAATCAATAGCTAGCTTACAACGCAAATTTTACAGATCGGAAATGCAAAATGGATCGATCACCAGGCAAGTGCAGATTCAACCGTTGTGAACGAGGTACGGTTCAAGAATGATGATGATCGCTTCGATTTGTTTTGGTTTCAGACTGCGGGCCTTCGACACCCTTCGACTTCCACACAGGCGGCGACAGCGACTGAACGGGATCAACGAAAATACGAAAAGCCCAAAAGCAAAAAGCACAGTGACAGATGCATTATGGAAGTGTTGCTGTTGATGTGGTTAGTTGTATTTTATAAAAACAAAACGAGTTTCCATGAAGCATGGATTACTCAATAATGACCAGCAGGAGCCATGAGAGCGTGCGGTTACAAACATTTAATGTTTGTATAATTATTAATTTACCAATAATAAATAAATAATACCGGTTAAAATTGAACTGAGAAAACAAGTCTCTAACAAAACATTTTTTTACAAACTCATTTGCGGTGCATAACGGTCGATTTTAAGTTGGAGCTAAATACAATCTCACAGTGCATAAAATAGTTTCTTCTTTGTTTTTGATGCTTACACTTTTTAATAACGTTTCAATCTTTCAATCGTTTTTTCAATCCAGATTTGCGAATAACAACACAGAATAAACAAAATGGCAACTCTGTAAAAATCCAAGCAGGGTGATTTCGTTGCGTGATTTATAAAATTTTCAAAATTTATTCAAGATTCTACCCTTTTATATCATTTAAGCTAACAGCGAATCACTTTCATAAGGCTTAACATAAATCATGAAACTTTATCACTATCAGATGCGGAGCTCTTTCCAAATATGCGATCGCAGATAACAATGAAGCTTCCGAACTAGTACTAGAGTAATAAGCCACTCACAAAATGTGTAAACTTTTTGCACTTCCGAACTGTTAAACCAAACAAACGTTATTCGTTTCTCGAAGCTATTCAATACCAGAATGTAATTTTTCATGTGCTTTACGCAAAAAGCATAAAATACTACAAAAAATATATTTTTTCTCGCACTTCACACGTCCACCGTTTTAAAAATATTACGAAAGCACGCACTTTGAGTAGTACATACGCAGTAGAGAGAAAGAGAGACGCTATGTCGATTGCTACGTCGATAGAAACGTCAAATCAAACATAATAGGAAAAGTGAGAGAGGGATAGTTTCCTGTTGAACAAAACAAAATCTTTCTCTTTTATTCACATTAGCTGCGCTGGTAGCGCTCAATTGCCATTATTCCTGCGCATTTTTCTGACCGTTAACTTTTTTCCCTTTTTTCATGCCTTTCCTCCTTTTCCTCCTTTTCATTAAACTTGCAGTGATGAGCTTTTTGAGCACGAAATACACGTTCAATGCTTGTTTTTTTTTTTCTTTCTCGCTTTGGCGCAGACCATTTGGTCCATGACAGACGTTCAATGCTTGTTAATCACTTTCATATAAAGTTAACATTCGCGTTGACGGCATTAAAAGATCTTTGCACACTCATTCACTTTTGGGCGAGGGGTTTCCAGCAGCAATGATTACTACGCACCTTTGAAAAAAGTTACTTTTGATTACTACCCAGGTAACCAATAAGCATTTCCAATGCAATTTAAAAGCAAACCAATAAGCATTTAAGTTGCCTTAAATGCTATTTTGGCAAAATATGCGGCTACTTTACTGCTAGCCCTCTTATAGTGCTGACAATGCTTATTTGCAGCTAGTTACCAACAAGAAGAATTTAAATAGAATTGTGGATGCCAATTTACAACAGTTATGCAGTCAAAAAGCTGATAAACAACAACCTGCAGTATAAAACGCCAGGGATGCTAATAAACGACTGATTTACTGCTTATTTTAATGCTTATTGGTTACCTGGGTAATGACAGTTGGCGTGTTACTTTCCACTTGGCACGCTATAAACTGGTGCGTTGCCTTACGTCAAGACGCTGTGTCAGATTGAAAACCGTTAGGTTGCATGCGTCAAAATCGTTAATATGTTTACGTCGTTCAATGCAGTCAAATTTTGCTTACGTCGAATGAATATTAAATATGCTGTATTATAAGCTTTAGCATAAACAGTGATGTGTTTTGGTTCGTCGTTCGTCTTCGTATCATTGTCGTATCATTGAAGAGTCGATTTTCGTTAATCTAATCTAATAAGTGCCTTCATAACATGTTATATAGTAACATAGTATAAAAAGCCGTTTGTTGTTTACCGAACGTTCAGCTGTTTAGATTTCGGTAAAATTTTACTGAATTCGGTGCTTATTTTTAACTGTGCATGTAAATTATAAGTATATATTTTGCTTGTCTAGCACATAAGCTATTGAATTACTTGACAAAATAAACGATATTTGCCCTCGCGACGATTCTGGCGACGGTTTCGCTCGCGATGATTATCATTCGTCGCGTACGAAAGGTTGGCAAAATTGCAATATTTGTGCATGCATAAATTTGGAAAGCTGGATAGCAATAAAATTTCCAAAGGGTTTCCAGTAAGGCATATAAGTGCGTATAGTAATCAGAGATTAATTTTGTTTCAGTATAGTAAAGTAATCAATGAATCACAAGAGATTGATTACCAAAAATTAATGGTAATTAGAAGCCAGTCAGTAAAGTAATCAAAGGTAACTTTTTTCAGAGGTGCGTAGTAATCACTGCTGTTGACCCCTTGAGCATTTCTTTGTTTCCTTAAGTAATTTTTACTTCTTCTGTATAGGTACTTTTCCTATAGAGTGTACATTGTCAAATTTTGATTTTAGCGGCTTTGTCACAAGCGTGTTCTGCGAAAGCTTTCTAAATTCTAACGGTGCTGGAGGTTAAGCTTAGAATTGCAGGTTAGGTGTATGCAGGTCATACGAAGTTAGGATGTTAAAATCGAGTGCAATTAAACTAAAGAAGAAGGTGAATTTCGATTAATTTGTGTAAAATTCAAGTAATACTTGCACTGAAAGAATTGACGGTAATTTATTTAGTTTATGTAACCATTTTTATTCGATTTTCTATAAACTGGATAAATTTGCAGGTTTCCAAAATGTCGGACGCTCACGAAGGCTTAATGGAGGCTTCCGATGATTTTACTGAATCCCGTACAAAAAGTTGCATAAGTGTGAATGTAAAAGATGCAGACATAGAAAGTAGAAAAGGTACAAACATGGAGGACCGAAAAGATGCAGACTTGGAGGACAAAAAAGATACAGTTATAGAGGGCAAAAAAGATACGGACTTGGAAGACAAAAGAGATGTCGCTTCTAAGAAAGTCCATGACGGATGTGATGATATTACAGAAGAGCAAGAAAACAAGTTATTGGCGGATGACTGTGAAGACCTAGATGTGATTGACTGCTATACAGAAGATTTTGAAAGCGACATGGAAGCAGATTTTTGTCGAAAAGAGGCTTGTAAAGCGGATACAACTGTAAAGATTAGAAATGACAACGCTGGTGGCTATGCGGGTGATGACAATAATGTGGTTGTTGGAATTCAGAAAAATGTTGAAGTGGAGAATAACTTAGACAAGGTTATCGTAAGGCCAACATTTACAATCGAGGAATCGGGTGAAATCGGTAAGAAAGAGGAGGAATCAGTTGTAAACACTCCGAATCAACAAACACCCGCTGATAATATGGCAGAACCGATCATAACAGCAGTTGTGGAAGAAGACAATGACGATGATATGATACAAGTTGACGATGAGCATATTGAGCTTCTGCTGATAGAGAAAGATGACGTTAGTCACGAAGCCGAAGATTCTCAGTCGGAAATATCGGTCAATCGCGTTACAGACCAGAAAGAGCAAGAACTCATACTCCAAAAACCTTTGATAAAGCAGATCGTTCCAGAAATCGATGTTTCCGAAGAAGAGAACGAACACAGTGATGACTTCGGAAGTCAAGAATCATTGAATCTACAAATTGATCATTTCGTTGCCAAAGCGTCTGAGCTAAGTATTTCCAAAAGGAAAGAGAGTGTATCCGAAACAGGAATTCAGCTTGATTTTGATGCAGATACGAGCGACAATGAAGCTGGGTCATGCCTGGAAAACTGTCATGTAAGTGTTTTGTTTGCAATTGGTTGATATAATGTCTCCGTATTAGAAATTGTTTTAAGGAATTAACGCCTAGTTTAATAAATAATACATTTGATCAACTTTTAAAGAAGTAATTCGTCTTATTAATTATAAAAATTATCGGATTAAACGGAATTTTTTGTAAAGCAATTTATGTAAATTGCAAATTAATTTTTGTTATTTTTGGTCATGCAGTAGGTGATGCTAATTTTCTCTATTTAAGACCGAAGATGCCGACTTTCATCAACTTAAGTTGGAGTTTTATGAAAATGTACCAACGATTGAAAACGAAGCCAAGGAGAAACATATTGATACACCAGATATTAAAGAACATCCTGAACAAGTTAAACAGTTTTACGAAGCACCTAAGGCAATGACTGATATCGCATTAATAAAGGAAGAACCGGTTACGCCGGTAAAAGAACGTATAAAACGTTTGGATTTACCGGAAAATACAATCCCAACCATTAGTCTGACTTCATCCGACGAAGAATATATAGAAACTAAAACGGTTCGGCAATTCCTACATGGACAAGTTAAAACTGCTAAAAGAAAATCAAAAAAGAAGAAGAAAAGCAACTTTTCCTCTCCAGATACACCTTGTGCGCTATTGAAAACTACGTTTTCAGAACGTTCGATTGATTCGCTGAAACTAAATGATTCTGATGCGGTTTCAATAACATCTTTTGATGACAATCTTGGTAACTCTGATCGAATTATATCTCTTAGAAAACGAAAGGTCAAAGTTCTCCCTGAAGCATCGCCTCATATTGTTTGCCATAGGAAATCGAAGAGGTCAGAATCAGATCCTCTTAAAGAACCGGCCAAACGAAAGAAACGTGATGACCCATTTATGCGTGGTTATAAGCGCCGTAAGCCATATCGCTCTGGTTCCAAATCAAGTACGCGTTCCGTTTCTACAGCTGGATCTTCATTGGTGGATGAAGAAATTGTGGAAATCAGTACTGGCGAAGATGTGTCGTTTCCGCATACCAACACATACTGTTCAACTGATGATACCAATAAGCAAATTGATGAAAGTTTTACAAATGAAGAGTTACAAATTCATGAAGCAGCCAATGAGCAGGAGGATAACAACGAAATGCTGGACTCGACTCAACTTAAAGAAGTCATCACAAAAGAACTAGAGTCAGAACTGTCAGCAGCAGACAATAACATGAAAAATGAATCTCAAAATGTAAGTGACATCAGTCTTCCAGAAGCCAGAACTGATATTGCGCTGGAGGATATGCTTGAAGATTTGATTAATAGAGAAGAAGAAAAAAAGAAATGCGATACGTTTTGCTCTATTTCTTTGGAGGAAAAGTTCATTATGGAGTCATTGTTTGATGATTGCGACAAGCAATCCCAACCCAGCTCTACCCATGTTTTAGATCAGGGAACCCCAATGTTCGAGAAACAGCTAGCTTCCATGGAAACTGATCAAATTATGTTTAGTTACACAATTTCCGAAAATACTTCTCCTATTTCACTTGTACCAATCAGCACGACTGACCAGCAATCGTTCGATATGAAACAGTTTGATCATTCGAAAGGACCGCAATTTAAACTCATTCAAAATTATGATCGTTATAAGAAGTTACTACAACCGACTCGCCCTAGCAAGCCAGTTAAAGTTATCGAGCCGCTCCCGCGACAAAATCGCCGCAAGCGTGCTGATTCCGATGAAGATTATCGTCCGCATAGCTACCTAAAGAAGCGTCTTTTTTCACGACCTCGCAAAAGAGTCGTAACAAAGGTAGAAGGCAGTAACTTTTTCCGACCAACCGGTGAATATTTGTCGAATGATGATGTGAATTTCAAAAACATGCCCTCGCTGGAGGAAGACCTGGCGATGACCAGTTCGGATAACTATTCTATTGAAAACGGAAACGCAGAAAGTTCGTCAATTGCTGGGCGCGACAAGTGTAACCAGATGATTCAGCCAGATGAAAAGGAAATTCAAGTGGAAAATGTTGATAAAGCTCCACTGACCGAAAAGAGTAAGTAACACGAATTAAACTTTTCAACAGACTTGTCGAGTCGAGAATATGTTCAATAGTAAAGCAAGATATTAATTTCAGTTAAATAGAAAATTGCGAAATATTTATTTGAATTAACGGTTAATTTACAACTTTTTATTTTTGTAGATAAAGTTCAAACATCCGGAAAAAAAGTTATCAAAACAGGAAAACGTGGTCGACCACCAATAGTAAAAGATTCGAAAATTTGTGGTTTTTTCTGCAGTACTACTGGTCAACAAAAAGGTAGCTGTAATGCACCATGCTGTCAAAATGATTTTCTTGGCGATACCGCTGCGCAGCAGTCGCAGTTTGCTAAAGGTTTTGATCAATATACAACTAAATTATTTGTTTGGTTTTCGAATATTGTTTGTATTTTCAGCGAGCGGCAAATTAAGTAATAAGAAGGCACCGAAAAAGCGCGAGAAGAAGCTTAAAGTTAGCTCGTTTGATAACGTTTCCGAACTGTTTATAGGAAAACCCAGTCCTAGTCTAAACACAGAAAGTTCCGATGATTTATCCTCAACTCCTTCAGCAACTATACCCCATTACGTTGAATGCGTACTGGAAGAAAATGAATGCGCATACAACAAACCTCAAGAAGATTACAAGATGGTCGATAACCTTCAGGTCGTAATATCGCCTCTTACAGACGAAAAAATCAGGAAGATTAATACACCAAAGAAAAAACGTAGAGGTTTAGCGAAAGCGTGTCAAACGGAAATCAGCGGACTCACTTGGTCAATCGAGCTAGATAGGATTAACTTCTGTTCTGAATATTTCGAAAAACTACGCGCTTTGTTGAACAGTGGCGCTGCGAGGAATGCATTGCGACGAGCAAATGACGAGGGAAAGTTAGTGTCACATAGTGCACCTCCCAAGGAAGGTTTGAGCAATCTCGATGGCGTAGACATGTGTCGTGATGTGCTGCATTCGGCAATGCATTCCCCAGCATCGGCGCCTTCTTCCGTTTCACTGCCTGAACAGGCAACAGCAGAACCAACAAGTCAAGCAAGAAGTTCCATTGAGACATTGTTGTTCCAAAAAAGTGTAGACGTGGTTGAAACACCAACCACGAACCGTAGTGATGAGAGTGCCCAAAAACAGTTGGTAAGGTTATTAGCGGTCTGTAGGTAATTTAAAGACTAACATTTTCTTTAATTTGTTTTAGGTGAAAAGTTTATGGTCATCTTTCCGCATACCGAAGCTTGTAAAACAGCCTTCGACATCCCCACAGCCCGTGACATCGTCTACCCCAAGTGTGATGGAAGCATACTTCAACAAAGACGACGAAGAACCAATATGCTCAGTGCAGCTTCCAAGTTCTTCTCGTGAATCAACCTCTAGCCGGGCTACGAAAAAAAGCACTGTTACAAATCGACCTGTTGATCGTGACTATATTGATGATGAAACTGAAAGTTATCCTTCTTCCAACAGCAGCGCACAGTCTTACGCACGTGAGGATCCTCGGCGAAGCACGACGTTGGCGAAGCGGCCCGAAGTAGCGCCAAACATCAATCGTAGAGATAGCTCTTCCTCTAGACCAAACCCGTTAAATTTTGCAAACGCATTGTAAGTTACTATGCTATAGATCAATGGTATCAATTCGTAACATTTTGGTCTCTTTTCAGGAACTTCAAATATGATCAGGTTGTCCAAGGTGAAGACGATAATAGAAACGTTAGTACCGTTGCTGCCCCTGCGGCTAGCAATGTTCCACAGGTTTCTATTCCGTTGGAAAATAGAATTGTGCTGCCTGACCGCTCTGAGATGATGAACGTTAAACGAACAATCAGAAACGATATCAGTCAACCAATCGTCACGCCACAAGTTTCACAACAACCACCACAAGCCCCAGAACTGCTTCAACAATTTCAATACCCTGTGGTTAGAACACTTCCCACTGCTACACCTGTGGACTATAAGTTTAACCAACAACAATTGCCGGGATTCAACACATTCGGTACCTACGGTAGCGGCTCGTCCTTCAACAAAGGCTATCAGAATAACAGCGACATCGATATAAAGCCATCCATATCGAATATGTATGGCAATTGGGGCAGTTTCGGCCGTGCCGACGTAATGAACCCAGGGGGACAACCGGAAGGGTTTAATAATTTTGTAGCTATGCTGTATGAGCAGTATAAACAGGTTTCCACTGCTCCGTCAATGCCTATAAATATGGCAGGTCCAGGTAACTTACCCTTTGGTGGTCAGTGGTTTCCTCCGTCTGCTGTACCATCAATGTCACAAGCTACTGCAGTTAAACCTCAACTGTTCGCTCCGTCAGCTGTGCCACCAATGCCACAAGTTAAACCGCCGCCATCGATGCTGTCGACTTCTGCTATGAGCAAACCAATCCATAACAGTGACGCAGTGGAAATGATCTGCTGTCTTTTTGGGTGTTACGATTTTTTTGTTGATAAGTGCATCAAACTTCACTGTCGTCTCTCACACGTCTTACCACACGAAGAAGAGGTTCTACAAAAGCTTTCTATCCGAAGTTGCGATTTTATCATGACAACCTACCGATTCGTAAACAGTCGAGATGATTTATTCGTTAAATATTTTCCGGTTTACGCTGGAGTAATGGGTCGCAATAAGATGCGCCATCAGCTCGTAGATACAATTCAAGATTGCGAAAAACCGAAGCGTCCGTTACAGTATTATCGTTATATCGTGGATGCTTTGAAGATGAGTGGGACAAGCCCGACGCAGGCCGTACAAATCCTACTCGACAAGCATAAAAAAACGAGCTTCCATCAGATTAACGTTTTGATTGAATTAATTCTAGCTACGGGTGAAGCCGTTCCCACGTTTCTTCGTTGGTTAGAAGACTTTTTGCACGTTAAAGGGTACTCATATGATATATCAACCATTAACCGACTGCTTGAGATCGCTATGGAACAGCCGTCCCGTGAGTTAGCAAAGTTAATATCCAAAGTTGTATTGAAAGTTACCGCTGGTAATGAATATCTAATCAATACTACCAGTTTACTCGAATTTGCGAAAAACGCAAGGCAGTATCCTGACATGGAGTTGGATGTGGAGGATATAGTCAAGAAATACGGAAGTGTTGTTATGCGTGTTTAAATTTTCATCAGAACGATGTATATCTAGTGCAACAGTAGCAAACAAATAGATATATTTCATATATAAGGATTTATTTCATCGCTTTAAGTTCCATATGAATACACTACAATTTTTTATTCATTCCTAGCTGCAACTGTAAGTCAGTTACTTTTGTTTACTATTCAATAAGTTTTGCTATATCTGTTTTACTTTTATCGATATTAAAATATCGAGCTTGATCAGACAATAAAAACTATATTGTTAAAAAAAGCAAACTTAGTTGTCTTTATAGAGTAGGTACATAAATAAATTTAACATTTTCACAAACACAGCAGTCACTTTTTACGCTGGTTTTTTGTACGAAATTTGTTTTCTTTTTTTTCGATTAGGTACTTAATAACTTGAAGGGATGGCTCTTGCCGTATCGAGAATTCCTCTCCACCGTACTCGGTTCTGGGCTACTCATCGCCAATTCGTTGCGCGTCTCGACGCACGCAAGTCAGCTTCAACCTGATCGTGCAATCTAGCACAGTGGACTCCTCTATTCCTGGTGCCGGTAGGTTTCTTGAAGCGAACGGATTTCACTGCACAGACGTCCGGGATCCTTGCGACGTGGCCGGCCACCGTAGTCTCCCAACTTTTGCCAGGTGTACGATAGGAATCTCTCCAAGTAGTGCTATCCGTTTGTAACATCAATGGGTATGAGCGGTCCGTAAACTGTATACAGCAATCGGGGCCTGCCACAAAAGACGATCATTAAGACTGTCCCAGTGGCCTTTTAACCCAATGCCCTTCTGGCATACAAAAAAAATCCGTTTGTAAGCCGCCAAAAATAGTTCGCACCACCTTCAAATACGGCAAGTGCACGTATGTTTTCCGGAAGCAAAGTTACTGTCTCAAGTCTGTAGAGGACTACCGGTCTAATTGGCGTTTTGTACATCGTCGGCTTTGTGCGGTGACCACTTCCAGTTCTTACTTACTTTACTTTTTCGGCAACAAACCGCTTATAGAATCCATGCTGAATTCAGCAGCCGTTTCCACATTACTCAGTCTTGAGCTGCCACTCTCCAGTCGCCCCTAACGATCGCTGTTCTAGCATCATCGTCAACAGCGCTTATCCAACGGGTTCGAGGTCTGCCTCGAAGTCGTCGGCGTCTGTCGGGTTCTCTGCTAAATATTGTTTTCGCTGGTCTCTCATCCGGCATTCTTGCTACATGGCCAGTCTATTGTAGCCTGCCGTGTTTTAGTCGCTTCACAATATCCGCATCTTTGTACACTTGGTATATTTCATGATTCATGCGCCTGCGCCACACTCCTTCGTCTAATATGCCGCCAAGAATTGATCGCAGGATCTTATGCTCGAAAACGCCAAGAGCTTGTCGGTCGCTCTCTTTCACCGTCCACGCATCGTGGCCGTGGAGTACCACCGGGAGAATTAGCGTCTTATAGAGCGCGAGTTTTGTACGGAGTTGTAGGCTACGGGACCTCAGCTGGCTACGTAATCCGTAGAAGGTCCTGTTGGCAGCCGTTATCCGCCTTTTTACTTCACGGCTCACATCGTCGTCACACGTCACTAACGTACTCAGGTAAACCAATTCGTCGACCACTTCAAAAGTATCTCCATCTATTACCACCGCAATTCCAACACCCGAAGGGCTACCACGCTCTCTACCAGCCACAATATACTTTGTTTTGGAATTTATAATAAGCCCTACCCTCCCAGCTTCCTCCTTAAGATGCGTGTACGCTTCTTCCACAGCTCTACGGTTAACACCGATGATAGCGATCGTCCGCGAACCCTAGGAGCATATGAGATTTTGTGATGATGGTACCGCTTCTCTGCACACCGGGCCTTCGAATAGCACCTTCCAATGCAATGTTGAACAGCAAGTTCGATAGTCCGTCACCTTGCTTCAAACCATCTAACGTCACAAACTGACGCTTGATTTTGAACCATCAAGGGTAGCACGTATCAGCCTAATCAGTTTTGTTGGAAAACCATGTTCAAGCATAATCTGCCACAGCTCGTTTCGTTTAACTGATTAACTGATCCGTACGCCGCCTTCTATAAACAAATGATGAGTCTGCAAGTTGAATTCCCGGAATTTATCGAGTATCTGTCGCAAGGTGAAGATTTGGTCAGTCGTGGAGCGTCCCTCTCGAAAACCACACTGGTATTCGCCAACAAAGGTTTCCTACAACGGCCTCAGTCTGAGAAACAGGATGCGGGAGAGAATTTTGTATGCAGAATTGAAGAGATACCTCGATAATTGCTGCATTCGAGTCGATGGCCCTTTTTGTAAATTGGGCATATGAGCCCTTCCAACCAGCCCGTAGGTAATTCCTCCTCAGTCCATACCTTTTATAACCTGATGGATTGCACCATACAACCGTTCGCTCCCGACTTTCAAAAGTTCGGCGGGGATGCCGCCATTTCCAGCTGCTTTGCCGTTTTTCAGCTCTCGCTGCTTTCCTAACCTCGTCCAAAGCTGATGGATCCACAGCTTGTCCATCATCCTCAATCGTTATCCTGTTTCTGTTGACCGTTCCATCTTGTTCACCATTCAACAATGCATCGAAATATTGTTTCCAGCGCCTAGCCACCTACGATCTTTCGGTAATCAGGTTCCCCTCCTTGTCGTTGCACATAACAGGAGTTGGCATGGTCCGGTTCCTGATTCCGTTGATCGTATTAAAGAAGCTTCTCGTATCGTGCCTTTCGAAGCAATTCTCCGCCTCCGCAAGAACACGATCCCAGTGCCAGGGATGGTTCCTCCTCAGAAGAAAAAAAGAGAAAAGAAAAATTCAATCTGTGCTCAGTGTTCAACGCGATTTATTCTACTCCGTTTCATTTTAACTTTTCTCTTTCTTGCTGAACGCAGTTGTATGAGTAACCGCACACTGTGCTACTCATTGAGGAGATTGTTAATACACTTTGAATACGTTGATGCGATGCGCTGACGTATGACAACTACGGTAGTGCATTGAAAAAAAACGACGATTGTCAGTAGCGGTCATTGCCATTAGAAAAATATTAATCCATTAATGCAGTTGAATCATGATTCTTACATTTAGTATATTCAGTTGAGTTTGGCTGCCCGTGAACGCAACTGCATCATATGGTTAGGCATGTCACAACGGCAACAGTGCGAAAAATGTTATTTAGATATGACAAGATTTGAATTCCCATGCATTTGCTTCTTGACGCGCACCAACAGGAAAGTCCCATTATAAACAAAGGTAATTCTCCGCTAAGATTCAAAATTTAACGGCTTTTGATTGTCTTGACGCCTCTGAGTCTATAGTTGCTGTACGCGCACCGGTTGTTTTGTTTTCACGTTTACTGCTGTAGCTACCGAGAGGACCGGGAGCAAAACCGAAAGTTGCTCATTTAAAGAGTGCATTAAGAAGTTTTTCTGCGCGTCAGTTTTTCTCATTGTGTTTAGTTTGTTTCTCATTGTGTGGATTTATTTCTCATTTCTGAAAGCAGTTCTGCTCATTGTGTTGAACAAAAAAAAATTGCGTTTTTTGCACAATGAGTGAGGAAATAACAAGCCTGCCCATTGCTGACGTTTCTTACGACGATGAAGTCTCTTTTCGGCAGCTCTAGCAGCTCGGTATCTCTCTCTGCTCTGGCGTGACACAGTTGCATGCCGCTGGCACTCTGCATCAAACCACTCACTGAAAGTGGCTGCAGCAGTAGTACCCAACACTTCCTGCGCTGTAGTACTGATCGCTGTAGTGAATAGCAATGACATGGTTGAATGTAAGCAAATGTTTATGATCAAATCAAGAGTAATCATAACTAGCTTAGTTATGAACTTAAATATAAAACAATAATGTCACTTTCAAAATGTTAGCACTTCCCAAACTTTGAGTCGATATTGTTTCTGGCAGCCATGTATATAATCCTATTGAGTGGGACAACGTTTCCCGTAAGGTCGAGGAACGCGAGAATAACGAGCGAAGTCATTCTGTGTGCTATTTTCGAGAACCACGGATGTGTTTTGGATTCGGATACGACATGGCGCAGTAGGTAGGTAAGTGAAGTGAAAATCAAATATTGAATCGAGTGAATTGTAGTTTTTTT
Organism: Sabethes cyaneus; assembly: GCF_943734655.1. Classification (NCBI taxonomy): domain Eukaryota; kingdom Metazoa; phylum Arthropoda; class Insecta; order Diptera; family Culicidae; genus Sabethes; species Sabethes cyaneus. Next base: position 79,404,922 of record NC_071355.1, read on the forward strand.
TAAGAATAAAGCTGAATTTTGTGGGCGAAGCGTTCCTAATTAAAGTCAATTATGAGTTGCATGAGCGAAGCGGTCTCAGCAACAGTGAAAAAAAAACGTTGAGCGGTACGATCTCAGCGAAACAAAAAAAAATGAAAGAGTTGAGCGGTGCGGTCTCAGCAATAATAATAAAAAAAAAGTTGAGCGGTGCGGTCTCAGCATAAAAAAAAATAAAAAAAAAAACGTTGAGCGGTACGATCTCAGCGAAACAAAAAAAAATGAAAGAGTTGAGCGGTGCGGTCTCAGCATAAAAAAAAATAAAATAAACGTTGAGCGGTACGATCTCAGCGAAACAAAAAAAAAATGAAAGAGTTGAGCGGTGCGGTCTCAGCAATAATAATAATAAAAAGTTGAGCGGAGCGGTCTCAGCATGAAAAAAAAATAAAAGTAGTAAACAGTTGAGCGGAGGGGTCTCAGCATGAAAAAAAAAATAAATAAAAGTTTAACAGAGCGGTTACAGCTAAAATTGACCGAAGCGGTTTCAATAAATAAAGCTAATGTCAGTTAATAGTAAGGAAACAGTCTTAGTGTTGCAAAATGCAAAAGAATAACTGCCTAGATTTTAATTCATTATTAGAAACAAGACAAATAATATGAGTGATATGACACGGTGGTCCTGAATGGATAGTGTTTACAACGGCGAAGGCCGGTATAGTCGCATCGTGTGTCAGAGCCTTGGCAACTTTCAAAGGGAATATTCACCCCATCGACATCTCTATATCGAGCTGCAGTGAACGTCAGCGACAGCAGGTCCTGGGCTCAAAATTTGACAGCGGGCCCAAATCAAGCTGCTGGCAGTCGAGTGAAACGAAGTGATGAAATACTATTTCATTTTCGCTCACGCAGTGATGTTGGCAGCAAAAGCATGGTTGTCTGTCGATGGGGTGGGAATATTTAAGATTCTTGCCTAACTGTCTTCAAGAGGAAGAGATGCTTCCTTACGAGTGTCAGGTATCAGGCGCTTTGTGGACAATGACGTTTCAGTTTAAGCTAAATGGAGCTTAGTTCCTTTGGACGGATCTTCAGGAACACCTGTCATTTATGGACACAGTGTCAGCGTTGTCACGGTTCGCAAGAGGTTGTCTGTACAAGCACAGACCTTAAAATGCAATTGTTCAAGCAGCAAGAATGAACTACTTGATTTGATGTGCTAGCATTATAGCTCTACTGAGAGTCGTTTCTCCTCGCGTTGTTCAGTGTAGGGCCATTCTTTAGTTTGCTAGTTTGGTAGCGCACAATTCTGAGTTAATTGTTATTGAAATCAAAGAGCGCTTTCAGTATTATTTAAATTATATGTATATTGTTATATTTGCATAAATTGCTTTATTTTTATCTTAGTGTAAAGCACAGATTCTACGCAGTCCATCGCAGCAGCTTGGTAATCTTAAACATTATGCCTGAATATGACCGCAGGTGTTGGTCTTAAAAAAAAGGACATTCCTGCAGTTCCGTTTGAGTGGGGTGCCTACTTGTGAATCAGTTTGAGGCATTCAGGGTGAACAGTGAAAGTTGGGTTCGCGATTGTAAAGCTAGCAGGTTTATCACGTGAACTAGGCCTTCATTCTGGTATACAGATGTTTTGGAAATTTGGGACGTTCGATTTTTCAACGCCTCGAGCACAGAAACTTGATGTACTTCTGGTACACTCATTGAACCTTCTGCTTGTTCGCCGATATGTAACACCGTTTACATGGGTTCATCTCGATATGACTGTCTTTATCTGCTGAACGTGCTATGAGGATGTTAGTATTTGCGTTGCTGTGGTGGTATCGGTACGGTCTGAATGTTTGGAGGTGGGTCCTGGATCTCAGAGCTGTGTTTTGCAGCCTATTTGATCGACAATCGACATTGAGACTGTTCTTTGTCTACTGGCAGTTGTGTCAAAGTGGTGATCCTCTGCACCGTTTGGTCCAAAATTTGGGAAGTGCGCACTTCCAGATACCATGGAGGACCGATCGCTGGACAGGACCCAGGTGACTGGAGTCAAGTAGATCAGTCTCAGAATCGCAAACTGTGTTCTCAGCTGAATAATTTAAATGAAGTTACTGTGAGAATAGAGCCATGGTTGAAACTGAGGCCAACAGGAGCCATTAAACAAAGAAGCTGCATACATTTGTCACCAAGTTTCCTGATTAAATTTCTAAATCGGAACACAACTAACTCGTTATTTTCGGAATGTGTTTCGGTTTTGTTTACATTTCCTTGCATCCAGCTGTTCCACGGTATATACGTCTATTTCATGTTCGCTAGGGTGAGTGTCTGTGTGAACTATCAGAAAGCTCTATTCGTTAGCTTTAACAACGAACAGACGAGACTCTGGCGTTAATCTAGTTGTCCACGAGGAAACCACTAATTATAAAAAGGGCAAGTTTCGTAACGGCTCTAGTGGTGGCCAAGTGGTGGCTCTAGAGTGTTGAAAATAAAACCCTCCAAATGTAAATTGATTTGCGGCATTATGACGGAGGATGTTGGTAATTAATAGAATGTCTTTTTTTTCTGATACTGTTAACAATTAATTAATAAACTAAAGGGAGTACAGTAGAGGGCAGATGTAGTGAATAGCAATGACATGGTTGAATGTAAGCAAATGTTTATGATCAAATCAAGAGTAATCATAACTAGCTTAGTTATGAACTTAAATATAAAACAATAATGTCACTTTCAAAATGTTAGCACTTCCCAAACTTTGAGTCGATATTGTTTCTGGCAGCCATGTATATAATCCTATTGAGTGGGACAACGTTTCCCGTAAGGTCGAGGAACGCGAGAATAACGAGCGAAGTCATTCTGTGTGCTATTTTCGAGAACCACGGATGTGTTTTGGATTCGGATACGACAATCGCGTCGTGGATGTGTCTTCACTGTTCGTTCAGGTTCTCTCCGAGATTTTCACCGATCCGCTCATCAGTCTTCCGAGAGTACTCTGCAGCAACTCCGCTGATAACCGCCGAATGTTCAGTCGTATCTTCGTCGTTGGTTTTGATTTGAATACGTTGAACAACCGGGCGCGGATCTTGCTTACTACGAGATAGTGGTCTGAGTCAATGTTTGGTCCCCGGAAGAATCGCTCGTCTGCGACATCAGAAAAGTGCCGGCCATCAACCAGAACGTGGTCGACCTGAGAGCAGGCCTATCCATTAGGGTGTTTCCAGGTGTGCTTCCGAACGTTCCTTGTGCAAAATGGGTACTACAGATAAACATTCCTCTGGCTGCAGCGAAGCTGATTAGCCTCAGGTCATCGTCGTTTGCGGTAGGATGGAGGCTTTCTTTATCAATAACGGGACGAAAGAACTCTTCACGTCCGACCTGTGCATTTGTATTCCTGATGACTACCTTTATGTCATGTCTTTGGCACTCTCCATATGTCCTGTCGAGAAGATCATAGAACGCCTCTCTTACGTCTTCGGGCTTGTCGTTCGTCGATGCGTACACATTTATCAGACTGTAGTTAAAGAATTCGCCCTTAAATCTCAACACGGATAAACGGTCATTGATGGGCCTCCACCTAATGACACGCTTCATTTGTTTTCCACTTAATACGAATCCGACTCCATGCTCTGCTTTATCGCTGCCGCTGTAGTAGATGTGATACTTGAATGTCGTGCCCGTAATAGGATCTACTGCGCGGAATTCACGTTCTTCCGTTTTCGGCCACCGCACTTCCTGGATGGCTGCAACCTCGCTGACGATGGCTGCACTTCCAGTTTATCGCCATCAAAAGTCCCTGTCCGTGGGAGGCAAACACTGTTTTCTCAGGAGCCGCTTCCTACCATATATTGTGTCGCCAGCACTAAATTGGACTTCCGAAAAACGGCACATGAGACGTGCTATACAGCGCACTACTTCCGACACTAGGTTTAATGTACGGTAAGGAAGAAAAATCGTTTGTCGTTTTTTCGGAAATCCAATTTAGTGCTGGATACACAATATTCGGTTTTCGACGCATCGATTTGTAACCCAATCCTCCTAGCCTCCGTTTTAAGTCTGGCGTAGATTGCCTCCAACGTCCCAAGATTTCTATAGTAATGATATCGAGGTCGTCTGTGAAGGCTAGGAGTTGGCTACTCATACTCATGCTGAAAATCGTTCCACTCATTTCGATGCTCGTTCACCGGATCACACCTTTTTTGTTTATTTGTTTATTTCTGCATCAAATATCAACAGGCCTTATGACCCAAATGATTAAGCTTAACCTAAAAATATCGTGCCATTGTTTAAAAATGTTCAATAGCGATATTGAAAAATATGCAGCCTGCCTATAATCGCATATCAGTTCCATCTGCAATATTATCGAGTTGAGAAAACAGAATACTGCCCTGAAATTCACGAAAATATGATGCGTGGCCACGTTGTACTCCCGACATTTCTGGAGGATTTGTCGGAAAGTAAAAATTTGATCCGTAGCAGCACGGGCCCCCATGAAGCCCACCTGATACTGCCCTATGAATTCTCTTGCTATTGGGAATAGACGACGCAACAAAATCTGGGAGAGCACCTGGTAGGCGGCGTTGACCAGCGTAATGCCGTGGCAATCAGTGCTGCCCCACATATTCATGTGTACTGGAAGGAGTAAAAATCTTTTTCGTCTGTGCTTTTTCTTTCAAAAATCTGTACCAATAAACATATTTGTTGCATAGGAAAATCTGGTTTGTTAGCATTTAAAATTCACGAGTCTCAATCATTTATTTTTTTCATGATGTTTGCACTGCTAAACTTAGGCACAAAAAAGTTTTGTTTTTTTTTCATTCATACCAAGAATTGCTTCTTTGCTGATTTCAAGTAACAATACTGAGAAAAAGTATGAACTTTTGACACTCAGAAAAATCTGTACTTTTCGACAAAATCTGTCATCTGTACCAAAAAATATGAAAAAATCTGAGAAGAGAAACTGCAGGGTTGCTTCCGGAGGTGGCTTGAACTTCTTCGCCGCTAAAGTATTTGTGCTCTTTAGGAATATGAAACGACTATTATTCTTAGGAGCTACTTGCTCCTTCGCTGCTTGTTTCAGGTCGAAGCAACGCACGAGAGAAAAAAAATGCGACGCTTAATTTCTAATGAGAATGCACTTTGATTAGATCGTTTTGAATCCTACTCAATTGTGATGATATATCACAACAGATATAGTTTATACGGACGTGTTTTGTTTTTCGTATTGAGTTTTTCGACAAACACTCAAAATTTTACAATTGTCATCTTTCTCTTTTGCACCAACGCAGTTTGATGCTATCGCTGCTTACACCTTAACAAATCATCCAAATTTTCACAGATGTTATTTGTATAGCCTTGACAGCAATAAAAAGTTGTTTAATTCTTGGAGGCATCACAACAAGTCAAGGAAGTTTTAATTCGATTGAAAGAAATCTGACTTCGTTAAGCATTTGTGTTGGAGCTGTGTCAATAACTTAGATTAAATAAAAAATAGCTTTGAAATAACTATTACACGCTTTAGGCAACACTAAAAACGTATGAATCGGAAACAGACTTAAACAACATAGCAAAATATTGTATTCGATTGGTAACTTGTGGACATTCCATTGATTATTGGATTGCGTGATTTAAATAAATGATTCAAATCCAAATCTACCTAATCTTCTGTGACAGTCTTGTATGGTTACAATTAGAACCTGTAGCGACGGTAAAACGTGCCAGGGAAAATAAAACATCTTTGTTTGAGAAATATTTTAGGGTTTAATCGAGTTCTAGAAAAATCCTATCCAAATACACTCAACTATTATGGGTTCGTTAAGTTTACAATGCGTTTAGTACAGCTGCGGCTAGTTGAATTTTGGTAAAGTGAACTTTTCTAACAATAGTTTAGTTCATTTTTACAACTCATATTTTACTAACAGCAGATAGTGTTCACATTCAAGAGTGCTGAATAAATTTACATGAATTTCGCATCAATTTGCCTAGAGGTTATCAACTTTTCTTACAGTATATAATACAGATACCTGTCTATTACACATTCTACTGCCGCAATCGGAGAGGATAATATATTAGTAGCTAGAATTCCATTCGATATCGGTATCAACTTAAAAATGTTTTCACAGATTCACTGCACGCCGTAGCGTGCATTATATAGGTATGTAATCCAACTAGAGTAACTCTTGAATTGGGTAAAAAACAACAGCAACGACAAAACAAAATGAAGTATCCTGGAAACATTTTGAGGGCTAATAATGCGAGCCTATCTCTCTGCTAACGGGTTTCGTTAAACGGGTACTGTTAAAATATATTAGTATCTTTTGGTTCCATTTTGTCAAAATTCTGTTTAGTTTTCTTTGATATAGTTGCTATCAAAAATTTCCAGTTCTCGTTGAATGAAATTAGCCTTATTGCTTAGCACCTTAATCTGCTTCTGGTTGGCCTCGATTACCGATAGTGAGTTTTCGATTTCCTTTAGTTCTGTATTCATATCGGTGGTGGCGCAATCAACAACACGACACAGTCGAGCGAATGTACTCGACAATTCCCTAAAATTCACAAGTTCACATGTTAGAAAAATTTTCAAATCTAATACTAAAATATCTGTTCGAACTTACTGTTGTACCTGATGGCTACAGTTAGCGGAGGTTAGATCGACGATCAGTTTCAACTTTCTGGTAGCATGTTGTACATACTGGTTTTTAAAACTTTTTTCCTTCGCTGCATTAGTCCACGACAGTCGCTCGTATAGATACACGCTACCGTACAGAATGCCAGCTCCGACGATAACGCGCCAGCCGATAGTTTTAAGAAGCTGCAGATGCGTATAAATGCTAAACAAAACTGACGATCGAGATACAATTAGTGAATACTTACCACTCCTGCTACCAGCAGGCCTAGAGTACCTTGAGAACCGATTGATGCTATTGCTACTTTTGAAATCACCGACAGCTGTTCCTGTGTGATAATATCGTTCTCCGGTACAAGACACATTGGTGAAGTAGGAGACATTATTTGCGATACCTATGATAGAAAGGACGTTAGTCAAAATGGCTTTCTTTATCACCTGTTAATATATCGTACGCTTACATTGACATTACTATTATGCCTGTTGTGAGTAATAGCTTTCTTGTTTCCAGCTCGCATTTTGCCATTGAACCTAGCGATGAATGCCGTGATACCCCAGGAAAATCGAAATTCTAAGTCCTCTTGAAAATCTGCGCATAAATTCTGACAGTTTAGCGTGTACAGTATTTCGAACGGTTGATTTCTAGCCACAACATTATTGGGATGTGTTACTATTTTCTCTGAAGGAATTAACGCTGTCATACGATCCGTCATTTCACGCTGTGCCGTTTCCACGTTCATCGCCAGTGCTGTGCTAAGACGCGCTCTTAAGTTGGAACCGAGACCGTTTTCCACGTGAGCATTTATTTCCTTTTTATAGACATTCAGTACCAGCGTGTCAGTATGAAACGGCAAATTAAATTCGTCAACTAGAATATTGAGTCGCCAAATCTCTTCGTTTAATGCTTTCGCAACCTTCTGTTCGACCTCTTCTACCATGTTATGTATTTTCATTTTCATCTCGCGAGTAACCTGCATCAGTTGCGACTCGGTGGTTGCAATGCGATCGGTTAATTTTTTCTTTTGCTCGAGTTTTTGGTTCCGTAGCATATTCGCCCGGTCGTAGATATTGTCTAGCATAGAACGCATCTCGCTGGAAATACCTTTCCCGCGCGAGCTGTGCTGTTCGAATTTGGTTCGAACTGCACTTTTGGAGATGCATTCTTCGAACTTGCGCTCAAAGTCCTGGAAATCGAAGTAACGATTCTGGAAACCATCAGCCAGAGCACCAGCTATTGCCGGGAGACCTTCCGCTTCTTTCAAACGGGCTTGCAACGTTTCGCGGGCCGACACAAAGAACACCCGTTCTTCTGCTTCCTTCTGGGTAGCTACCTTTAGTTCTTTTACGAGGAAATCAATACAGCGCTCCTGGTGCTGCGCTTTGACCTGAAATCGTTGGTTTGAATGTTATTATCTTTTTTTTTTTAAGTAGTTGCAAAGTTTGCAATTATAGTGAATGGCAGGCAATTACAAAGTTGTTAGTCAGTTATCGCAGCTGTAAAGCAAGTTTACGTTGCTATGTTTTTCAGATCATCCATTTTTAATTGTTGCAGCTAGTAAATATAGCTGCAACAATTAAAAATTCAAGTTTATATTTTTATTACAAACTATTTTTATTGCATATTTTACAGTTTTATGCGTTGCAATACAACACACATTTCAATCGCTTGTAAATTGTCATATTACATAACATTAATTTTACTTTATGCTTTACAAAAAAATGAACTGCGTGTTAAGCAGCGGTTCACAGGCAGCTAGTTATAGCAATGCCCTTTACCGAATGGTTTACTGTATGGTATGTCGTGTCATCTTGATGAAACAACACGTCACCCAAGTCTATTTTTGCTTTTCATTCTACTATTTATTTATAATTCCATAAGACACGTATTTGCACAGTTGGAACATTTTTCTAAAAAGAGAAGTTTCATTTTATTTAAACTCAAGTTGGACGGAAACGCCATAAAAACAGTTTTTAAACACTTCTCCTTGGTCTAAATCGGCTACATTTCTTAAGAAAAATCTTAAGCCGCTTAGAACTCCAAAATGAAGTAATTTTAGTAAGTTCCTGGAATGCACAGGGGCGTGCTGCTTGAGATGCTGATACCAAATGCATACCAATCGTGGCATGCCATAAAAGACAATCACTAATACCGTCGCAATAACTCTTTTAACTTAATGCCGTTCTGGTGCACAAAAAACACAATCCCGGGGGCATGACTGGTCGCATGCTAACAGAGCAAGCGGAACTTCTTCTTCGGAACGAAGTTTTTGGACTCTTTCCTGGTCCTAGTCGCGCTCGGGACTTGAAGCAGCAGTACTATATTGATCCTTCCTTACGCTTAAAATTACCGACGATATACTATTCGCGACAAAGCTATCCGTCATCCAGCGCGAGATCTACGCGCGCGTACTCGATGAGGCTCTACCTACGTCTGGGGAGTAATTACATGCGTGCAGCTGTCGAATTCGTACGAAAGTTGTTGTGAACTATTATTGTCAAAGTACAAAATGAAAACGGAGAGTGGCGCAGGCTTTCATTGGCGAAGGCTCTGTTGTTTTAAAAGTATGGTATGTCGCGTTACCTTATTGAAACCAAAAGTCAACCAAGTCTATTTTTGCTTTTATCATAGATAAACACCTGGCAGATTTAAAAAGGGTAGTTTTACAAGCTAATTAATTTACAAATTGTACAAAGATCGTTATCAAAGGAACATTACTCAATATTTGATAACAAAAAAATTTCGTTTTCTTATGCTTAACCTTTCCTTATTTGCGCCAACTTTGATTCATTGACATGCTAAAACAGAACAGAATTCGCTCGGATACTAACGTCACTTGGCGACAAACTAATTAAAAGTTGTCCACTAATTGACAGACCTTTGTCTGTGGATCAACCTTGATGAAAAGAATAATTTTCTTTTTTGCCAGAGTCCCGAGATATACCAAGATAAAGTTAATGTTCCACAGGCGTTGTACAAAATACAACAGCGCGAGTAATCGTGGGTTAAGGGTCTTAAATGTTTTAGAAAAAATTTGCTCTCGGTAAATACAAAAGTTTGCCGTCCCAAATACGAAAGTTTTTACTGTCGACCTCGACATAGTCAACAAAATTTCATAAATATTCATCAGAAGGGATGATATAATTCTAGACAATTTTTTTGGTGATAATTTAATTTTGTGAACAAACCAACAATCTAACAAAGCCAGATTGTATACAATTTTTAAATTTAAATAGAACTAGATAAAAAAGTTTCACCTGAACGTATAGCGAAACTAATACACGACTCAAAAGTGAAAAATGGACATCTGACCACAGAATCACTAAAAACACAAGAGTCAAAATTAGCTGATAAATACTACTTACCGATTCCTGAAATTCCGGTTCGGAGGCCGAAGCATCCCATCGATTATTCAAGACAAATATGTTTGGCTTTGAAAGGCGAGTTGAAACTTCATGAAAAAATGACTTTTCCTGCAAATGTATCAATCAATTCAAGTTGAACATTTCTTCAGACGCGAAAAAAATCAATTACCGCCAGTGTCATTGTTGATTCGGCATTAAGAACAAGTACAAAAACATCAGCATTTAGGCAGTGGTTATCGATCCAATCATCCAGATTCGGAGAGACATCTACCCCGGGCGAATCGACAAACACCACATCATCCCGCAGAAGGCTGCAACGTTTTCGTGGCCAGAATATTCGTACCATAGAACTTTCCGACAGCTTTTCGTGGCATAGCGCATTAGCTAATTGCTTAACCGACTGCAATAATGAAATAATGAAATGAAATGTATAGTTCGTACTACCAGGTTCAAAATTTTATTCACTAACCGTTACATTAAGCTTTTCGTCGCAACCCTCTTTTACTAAATAAGCATCATCTCCATCGACACCCTCGACCTGACAAAAGCAGTTGGTCGTGTGACCGATACCGCTGGGTAGAATTTTGTCTCTCAGCATGGCATTAATTACGGAGCTTTTCCCATTCGAGGTGCGTCCAAAAAACGCTACCTTCATGTGATCCCGGGCAAGTACTTCTCGGATGCCGGATACTTTAAGAACATAGCTTTTAAACTGTTCCGCCTCGGCCTTGTCGACGATTTCGACTGTTGCGGGCATAGCTGTAAATATTTGATAAATTTAAACCATTTAATCATTAAAAAAAATCAAATAGGTAACAAAAATCAAAAACTGTGCGTTTTATTGAATTTTTAAAATCTTGAAACATGCATAAAATTTTGTACGTTCAAAAGGTAAAGTGTCGTTCTTATATCTTATTTTAGTTAGTGTTAGTGTTTGATTACTTTAGCTGAAAAAGTTAAAATGTAGTTTTAAGCGACATAGTGAGTTGATTTAAGTCGCATCAATTAGGTACTATTCTCCGGATGTTAACTTTTTGCTACTAAATTTTAAAGCTTTCGAAGTTCTTGGAATTAAACAATCGCAAATATGAATACAGTAGATATTCATTTAGAACTAGAACTACCTATAAAATATCAATCCTGCGAAGAACTAATAAAACTTAAATTAGTGAGATACCAGTAATGAACCATGGATTATTAATTACCTTAGCGTAATGTAATATAAAATAGATATTTTAAAATTTTTTGATAAAGCAAAACTACTCTACATTTTATGAATGATATAAATTTCAAACACATTTATAATACTTTACTGCTTTACTGATTATATAAATTATTGAAATTTACAAAACTGACGGTTGAAGTAACAACAGAAAACGAACTACCTACATAATATTAATAAACTCAAAAATATCCAACTCACCATCAATGAAGCTTGTCGTTTCTATCACGTAGTCTTCAATTTCTCCAAAGATATCGTTAATCTTCTTTTTCGCTCTTACGAATATCTGCAATGGTGAAACATCCAAATGGCCGGCGGTTGTATGCAGCCCACGGGGTGATGTATTCGCATCGAGCAGAGCGGCCGTTTCGTACGGGGAAGCGGCCCCGTTTGCACCACCCGTCATCATCGACAGGGTACGATTCAAATACGCGGCCATCGGGTAATATTTTCAGACGTTTCGCGTAAACACAAAAAAGTCGATCGCGCAAATCGTATCGGATTAGTACGCGAAATGACGTGTTTCGATGTTTTATTAAACAGTTAGTTATGAGTGATAATGCCGACGACGACGACAACGACGAAAAGCATAACAGGTTGTGGTGGCAAAAAAAGCTGATTAGAAAGGTACTTGTGTTTTTCTGCTTTGTTTCGAATATTGTCCTACGATAACACGCATATTTCAGGAAAAAGAGTAGAACATTGCTTAACAAATATTTTTAGAGAGAAACAATGCACATTGCGAAAAAACTGTAAATTGCGATGCAAAAAAATCTATAAACGTGGATGGTTATTACACTGTCAAGTGCTAGCTAATACACTGTTCTTTTGATCCTTGTGATTTTCAAGCAATACTTTTGTTTAGCAAACTTAAATAATCAACTGAAAGTAAACATAAGAGACAAAATCAATGATTATTTAGTTATCTATTGGCGTCTTATTTCTCGTTGTTTGCCTGGATGACATATATTTTGAAAAAAATACCTACATAAGAAAATATTATAAGAATAATGTAAAACAACGCAAAGGGATGAAAACAATTTGAAAATAAAGATGTTTAAGACTAAAGTGATGCACGTATACGAACCTGCTTCGACTCGGACATACTCGCAAATCCGATTTTAGGGCCGGACAGTCTATTGCGACCAGTCGATCAAAACATTGTAAATCACACAGGCATGGACTTCAAATTATAAGCAGAATATTAAAGAATATTTTTCTAAGATTTCCACGATGTAAAGATACAAATTCAATGCAAATTTTTCGTCTAAAGCACTTTTCTCTGATGACAGCTTGAGCGTGATGTAACCTCTTCTTTCTGTTTCGGACTCTCTCTCCAAGGCTTTAATGCGAAAGAAAGTGGAAAATGAAATGTCAAAAAAGCACACACCAAAGAAGGGATGCCATTATATATGCATTATATCCATTATATCCATTATATGGTGAATATTTATTCTAGGGGTTCTCAATAAAAATGATTACTGCGGATCTTTGAAAAAAGCAAGGGGTTTCCAACAGCAATGATTACTACGCACCTTTGAAAAAAGTTACTTTTGATCACTTTACTAATTACCTCTGATTACCAGTAATCAGAGTAATTATTACCAGTAAGTACAGGATAATTATTATTAAAAAACGAATTTGCGGAGGACTCGTAAAATTGCTGCAAGGTACAATAATAAGGGTTGCTAATGTGTGCACGCAGAAAAACCCAGGCAACCAATAAGCATTTCCAATGCAATTTAAAAGCAAGCCGATAAGCATTTAAGTTGCCTTAAATGCTACTTAAATGTTATTTTGGCAAAATATGCGGCTACTTTACTGCTAGCCCTCTTATAGTGCTGACAATGCTTATTTGCAGCTAGTTACCAACAAGAAGAATTTAAATAGAATTGTGGATGCCAATTTACAACAGTTATGCAGTCAAAAAGCTGATAAACAACAACCTGCAGTATAAAACGCCAGGGATGCTAATAAACGACTGATTTACTGCTTATTTTAATGCTTATTGGTTACCTGGGAATGATGATAGCACAGAGAACAGACTACCAGGCACAGAGAACAGATTAACAGGCTCGAAGGAAGTAATCGATTTTTTGTGTGTAAGATCTGTCGGTAGCGCCCTCCAGAAATAGTTTGCCAAACGCATAAAAAAATATCCATGTACCTTTATCAATATTTCTTTGTGCTGGAGTTACATAGCAGCGATGGCAGCGACATCAAGATTTAGTTTGCCACTTACTGCTCGAGGGGTGCTCTATTGAAGGATTACTCGTAGATTACATAAAAATCTTTTACACACTTTTTGTCAATTGGGTCCTAAAATTTGTGATAAAAAGATGATTTTTTTAGAAGGAACGATAAAGCTTCCCATTATGACTACCAGAGTATAGTTTTTTCTTTTTTAAAAAGATGCAGAGCACTAAAAAATTAAAAAACAAAAATATTGTAATTTATTCTCCCTTGACATTAGAGATCTTCCTTGACATAACGAAAATAACACGTTTCTGGCAACAATGATAACTTTTTCTCACTGGTAACTCTGGTTTGACATTAGAGCAGCTGATCGTTTTGACAGTTACAGCTTCGCAGTTGTCTCTTGTGCTTGTCTGCGTTTTGCTGGTCGTGAGGAAGTGGAACATCAAATTTGTGTTAGTTATCGGATAAAAGTTTTGATTCGGGCAATGTATTCCATTCCATCGATTCACGGTGCCAGACTTTGTCCAAATCTAGTTTGCGCTAAGAATGACTAAACGATGTCAAACTGATGGCCAACAGTATAATCTCGGTACAATCAACCCGCAGAACAGTATGAAAAAAAAACGCCAACCGAAACTGGCACCGTATTATCAATCAGATTGGTATGTTCTGCTACTCCGATGTGAATCAGCAGTAGGGCGAACGGCAGACCAAAAATTTCTGTGCGTTTCTAACCAAACACGGTCGCATCTCGATGGCGGGTGTTGCATCCGAAAACTGAAGCCATCCACGCTGCGACCAAGTGCAGTCGCTACGCTTATTGCTGATTTTGACAAAGGCCTTAATTAAACTGAGATGACCGGAACCGGAAAATGAGCTGTAAACTCAGAAAATGTTTTAGGTCGCGATTGCCAAGCCATTTCCTGAGTTTGCAACTTTTGACTTTTTGACACACTATCACATGAGCGTGAAGGTAAACAAAAAGTTTTCCGTGACATTTCAAGACATACTATGGTTTCTTTTTATAATTCGTGTTGTCTAGACACCGCTTGACACAACCATGCACAACTATAGTTTGTCTATATAAGGTTGCCCAAATGTTTATTTTTTGTTCAAAATTTCACAAAATTAAAAAAAAAGGTTTTTAACGGCAATAGCCTAAAAATATAAAATTGAATATCGAAATATGTGTTCCTAACCCTAACCTCATCGATTCAAGCTAAAAACGACATAGGGCTTTAGGACCCAATTACCTGGTAGTCTGTTCTCTGTGTACCAGGTAATCGACAAAAAGTGTGTAAAAGGTTTTTATGTAATCTACAAGTAATCCTTCAATAGAACACTGCTCGAACAGTAAGTGGCAAACTAAATCTTGATGTCGCTGCCATCGCTGCTATAAAGCATTGCACGCAGATGTCAGTGCGTTTTTTCGTCCCAGGTTTGACAGTGTTGTGGGGTTTGTTTTGATTACTTACTCGCAAGACCCAGAAGCAGAAAACTGCAAAAATGACAATAATATATGTTGTGCAGAACTGCTATCATTTTTCTGCTTTGGAAAAGTCGAACATTTCCGGTTTCCGCAAACAAATGGTACGAATTACTAGTAATAAACCCACTAGCAATAAATTTAAGTTATAAAGGGAATCAAAACAAACATCACAAAAACTTCAAACCAGAGTTGAGGTTAGGCACCGTGCAAAGGTTTATGTAACTCCAGCACAAAGAAATATTGATAAAGGTACATGGATATTTTTTGATGCGTTTGGCAAACTATTTCTGGAGGGCGTTACCGACAGATTTTACACACAAAAAATCGATTACTTCCTTCCCAGATAACACAAAATCGTAATAGAAAGTTCACATTAAATCGTTTTCATGTCAATTTCACATTGGAATTGTATAATGATTAGAGTATGTCAAATCGAAGTGAACAATAAGTTGTTTTGCAGTCGTGCGTGTCTTCATATACAATTCATGACTGTGAATTATAAAGCAGGATAGACAATTGCAATATTTGATTATATCTTAATCATATATTCAGGAGTATATAGTCGCGTGTTATAAAAACTGCGCAAAATAGAATTACAAACATTTGTCAAAATGTTCGCACGTATATCGCCTCCACTTTGGTACATATATGTTCTTATATGGCGTGAAATATAACTTTTTCGTTCAGATATGATTTCGTATACCTCAGTTGCAATCGAGATATACAAACCAAATGGTTTACTGGGTTCGAGCCTGTTAATCTGTTCACTGAGTTGAAACCTCGTTGTAGCAGCAATGACATGGCACTTGCTGAGCCAGCAAACCACGCATTATTTTTTGAACCATCTGTCCAATGAAGAAAATGGTTTCCGTTTGCTGGCCGGCTCCCCTGCCACGACGAGCCTTAGGTGATAGCTGCTCCAATCTCAATGACATGTCATCGCGGAGGCTTGCCACAATTTAAACGCTGCTGAAGTTCTTGAGCAAACTGCGCTCAATCCGACGAGGCAATTTCAATTTGAACAGACTGGCGGCGTCTGGTTTCGCATTGTTTGACGCAGTTAATGGCTGGTCCACTGACTATCGAAAGCTATCGACGTAGAACTGAAAAAGTGATACTCGAGGTACGAAATGTTACTGCGCCAAGAAGGCAGTTTCCTTTCCATGCTTGGTAGATGGATGATTTTTATGCTGCTTTCTGAAAGCGATATTTGGTAATGTGTATTTACTGTCAACATGTTACACTCGGTTTCTACAACTTACGTTATAAACCAGATAATGTTAGCGACCAAAGTAATATTATTTGATAAATATTTAAATGATTAAAATAGCGCTATTAGAAGCGTCTATTTTAGTTTTACGTTCCTAAACAAGCCGGTAGTCTGTACTTCA
This sequence comes from Sabethes cyaneus, assembly GCF_943734655.1. NCBI lineage: Eukaryota > Metazoa > Arthropoda > Insecta > Diptera > Culicidae > Sabethes > Sabethes cyaneus. The sequence goes on from NC_071355.1 coordinate 79,421,178, forward strand.
CATTCCAACCTATTCAAACAGCAAAATTTACATCGACCGAGCATGGTCAGCGAAATATCTCGCGGTTTCCGCAGACTGTTTCATATTCTCGAACGAATTTTACCTAAATACGAATCAATGGATTTTAACTGCTTCTGCATTCCACTGTACTGTATTTCGTACAACCGACGGATCAATTCAGCATAATTCGCGTTGCCCCGGAAGATTGGCGTGAACCGTGAACTGAAACTATTGTTCGCTATCGCCAGAGCCATTTTACTATATCGTCAATATAAACGTTACTTGGCATCAAACCTGCCACAAATACAGATATTTGTGCAAACATAAATTTGGGACCCATCAATTATTTCAGTTGCTGTGATTTCTGGCTCTACTAATGTTCATGAATTTTAAAGTAGTCCATAAACTATTTCTGTTATTTAAAAGATTAGATCGAGAAAATTAAATACTCCGGAGAAAACGGTAGGGTTCCAAATTTATGCATGCACAAATATCTGTATTTATGGCAGCTCTGCTTGGCATTAAAAAACAAAACAAATGGATCGAAAGTGTTTCACACTTGAAAATCACTGTATACAAAACCAGTGGGGTGAATTCAAATGAATTCCACTTCAAAGTGATGTTAAAAAAATATGTAACAAAAATGCTTTTCGTTGATTCGTGGATTATGTGCAGGATCACTTGAAGTGAAAGTTAATTATTTCAGAATCTGATGAGAAACGTTCTTGGAATCATGGTGCAGTGCTATTTCAAAATCCATATGCTGAAACACTTTAATAGAACGTGCATTTTGGTTTCAGTGTAATGCGTAAATGATTACAAAAGTAATCTCGGATTACTACGCACTTATGCGCCTTACTGGAAACCCCTTGGGAATTTTAGTCGATCAGACTTTATACCTTTATAGGGCTTAAGATGACAGTCACCCAAACTTTACCGTTATAGGGCTTCAGGTGTCATCGGCCTTTTGTCAACCAGCAACCTCAAGAAAGTAAAATGTTTTTGTTTACGTTTTGAACCGAGCTTTTCAGTAAAATTTCGTTTCGTTACAATTCAAATAACATACAATGCCTCCTAAAAAGGAATCTAAAGGCGCAGCTAAAAACGTACCAGCCAAAGGAGGAGGAAAGAAAAATACTGACGAGGGTGAGAAATTTACAAAATTATCGTTTTATCGATGTTTTTACTTCTGGCTTCATGTTTACAGCTGCCGGCAAAGAGAAAAAAGGTGGCAATGCGGTTAAAGTACGACATATTCTGTGTGAGAAGCAAGGTAAAATATTAGAAGCATTGGAAAAACTAAAGGAAGGACAGAGTTTTAACGTAGTGGCTACTAACTATAGCGAAGATAAGGCTAGGCAAGGAGGTGACCTCGGATGGCAAATTCGCGGGTCAATGGTAGGCGCATTTCAGGACGCTGCATTTGCATTGCCAATTTCTACGATAAATGCTCCCAAATACACCGATCCACCTATAAAAACAAAATTTGGCTACCATATTATAATGGTCGAAGGAAAGAAATAAACGTTAAATGTCCAAACTTACAATAAATTATTGTATTAGAAAATTTTTTTGAACACACTTTTCCTACTACCCTCAATGGATTTAATCCATTCTCCTGTCCGATAGAAACAATACGCTACTATGTAAAGTACAACATAGTTGCTTATGCTTTCATAGTAAGTTCTTCTGATATAAATGTAACCAACGTCCTCTCGGGCAAAAAAGAAGAAATTGGACAGCACTGACAAAATAAAAACATGTGTCCCTACGAACGCTCCTAAGCGAGTATTGGTACCAAAAATACTCTTCACAAAACCTTCCAGTACAACACAAATCCAATTTAAAGCGGACCAAATCATTACAAACGTATATAAACCGTGCCAAACATATATGAACACAAATGTAACGGAACTAGCCAATATTTTCCTTGCATTAGAAGAAGTTTTTGTACAAAGCTCTGTGTAGATGTATCTGTAAAGTAGAAAACTGTTAGAAGAACATTTGGCCCTGTATTGAGAGTTACTCACTTGAACAAAAACTCGTATAACCCACGATCGAAGAATTTCCACATGTCAGAGTACAAATGGACCCTTCCAATACAGATAGGTTTCTGTGGCATTTCGAGTCCATCGAATATTCCAAATGCAATTCCAATTCCATAGAATATTACATATTTTATGTAGAAAAATTGACCCATAAGATAGCCTAATCCATATAAAACCCAAAGATTCGTACTTTGTAGAAGCTGCATATAAAAACAATTTAGAATTTTGTAGAGGAAATAGTATTAAAAGATTTACCATTAGATCTAACTGAATAATGTTTATATAGAAAAAATGCTGGCCGATTTCCATCATTAGCGCCCAAAATATACAGGTCGTGAGCTGACAAAATAACTTCTTCAGACGAATTGTTGTATTTTGATTTTCGAGTTTGCATCTGACTTTTTGGCATTCTTTGAATCTATTGTAAATAATTACCGGTCCAAATAACAAAAGTGGGAAATAGAACGAGTATGCAAGAAGGTCAACCAATCGATAGCATTCGCCTTTGCTTTTTGCTGATGTCTTATCCAAGCAAAAGCACGTACATTTGATTACATTCCATGAGATAATTATACTAAATTCTAACAACCTATCGTTGTCGATATCAAGCAGAATGTTGAGTTGATCATAAAAGTAAAGTATTTTAACACTGTTGATGACAGCAATCCACAAAAACGCTTTGATCCATATAAAGCTGACTTTCCCACTCCAGCAACTAATTGTAAAGAATGTTATGTTTTGCAGCATCAAAATAAGCAGGACTTTTACACCGTAGATATATAGAATAGCTGCACAACCAAATCCGAAAATCATCAAAGAAATGTGTTTTATGCGTAAAATGCGTACAGCCTCAAAAAACGCTGAATGAATCACAAAAATGATTGCATTATCAATTGCGTACTTTTTGTAAATTTCCCATTCCCAGTCGTAATCATCTCGACGACGATCTTTGAAAACCGACCAACCTTCCTCAAGGTAGTAAAAGTTCTGCAAGCCATCTAAAATCGAAAAATGCAGTTTTGTAAATATTGTGGCGGATACTTAGTAAATAATATACCTTACCGTTACTAATAGTGAACACTTTATAAAATGAATAACATAAGCAGAACACATAAAAGCCTACGCAAAAACCGGTATCTAAACTTATTTTGATGAAGCCCATGGTGCCACAATCTCTGCTATAAACGAAACTGTTTATTTTGTGTCTGTCGGACTCTGTCGTAAAGATGCAATGTGGTTTACAAAGGTGAGGAAGAAGAAGACATTTGATGGCATAAAGCATTGCACGCAGATGTCAGTGCGTTTTTTTCCTCCCAGGTTTGACAGTGTTGTGGGGTTTGTTTTGATTACTTATTCGTAAAGGGCCAAACAGAATGCTGCGTCAACGCGTCCGTCAGCGTTATTCTGACAGTTTTCCCATGGGTTTACTGTCAAATTGACGCTGACGGATGCGTTGACGCAGCATTCTGTTTGGCCCTTAAGACCCAGAAGCAAAAAACTGCAAAAAGGGCAAAAATATATGTTGTACAGAACTGTTATCATTTTCCTGCTTCGGAAAAGTCGGGTATTTCCGGTTTCCGCAAACAAGTGGTACCAATTACAAGTAATAAACCCACTAGCAATAAAATTAGGTTACGAAGGGAATCAAAACAAAACACACAAAAACGTCAAACCAGAGTTGAGGTTAGGCACCGTGCAAAGGTTTATTAGTAGCGAAAAATCATGAAACGACGTCAAACTATAGTTAGGGTAACCAACCTATTCTGGACCCCATTTGCAGCTGTATATAATTTGGACACTTCCATTTGATTTTGCTGTAAGTGTCCAACTTATGTCCAGCTGCTGATGGGGTCCAAAATACGTTGGTTACCCTAAGTGAAAGTTGTTCGTTTTTTTTCTGTTATCGGCAACGTAAGATAGGAAAAATTCTGACGTTTGATAGTGTTATTTTTTACGATAAATGAAGGAGGGGAAACAACACGCTGCATTCGTCATACTGCGCAGACTGCGCACCATTAAATACATGCGTTGTCTCGTATAAATTTTGTTTCAAAATTTGTTGTCTGCCTCTATTACCACCACTACCGGAGGCAGCTTCAACTGACAGCTGTCGTGACAGGGATGTGTAAGCCACGCAATGAACAAAATTGGCACGAATAAGGTGCATACAGTGTTCTAAGCGACTTACCCTTGCTTTTTGCGCTTCCTTGCATCCAACAAAAAAAAAGTAAAACACCAACTTTGTTTGAGTGCTTACATTTCGGTACCAACTTTTCAACTGATTTTTGTTGAATCAGACAAAATGGAGCGTTTGTGAATTTATCACATTAAACTCTCCTAATGTTTTTCAAATGAATTGGTGCTGTTCGAGTTTATTCCCCGGCCTTTGAGTTAGGTGAATTAAGCAAAATGGACTATTCTTGCATTTCTCACAGTACGGAATGGATGAGTTTTGATTCTTCTGATGTTTTGACAACAGTTAACAGTTCACCGCCTATGAAGGTAAATGAGTTAGTACTATTTAAATGAGTACTATTTAGGTAAACTATTTAATTAGCTTTTACCATGATTTTTGAGGTTAATTGGGTAAATGGACCTTTTCCCAAGGTCTGCACAAAATGGGACTATAACCAATCGATTCCTTGTATTTTCTACATAGGAATATGTCTTGTAAGATTTAGGGTTGCCAAGTGGCCGGTTTTTCCCTTACCATTGGTTGATCTCCACAACATTGCTCATCCAGCAAACTCCACCCCCCCCCCCCCCCTCAACACTTTTTTAAGGCAGGACCGACCGGCCGGTTTTTGTAATTTTCAGACTTGGCAACCCTAGTAAGATTCCAAACTACAGGCTTCAATTAACCTCTCTAAGGTCTACATCATTTTTAGCACCGCAAAACTCACTAAAATGGTGGTAACTTTTTGACGTAGGACTACGTCTTTGTTTACTATACTGGGACTGGGTAGCACTTTGTGAAAACGAAAATAGAAATGTAACGTTTGAATGAAAGATTTCAAATGCTAATAACTACTAAACTACTGAACGAAACTGAACAATTTATATGTCGTTGGATAGATAAAATGACCAGCAATTTTATAGGGGGTAAGAGAGCGATTTTAAGGCGGGCGTAAGAGGGGGGGGGGGGCTCCTATACAAATGAAACACAAATTTCCTCATGACGCGAGAACTAATAAAGTCTTAACGAGTTTTGTTAGGTATGTAGGGGTTTCAGAAGGCAAGAATTTTTTATATGGTAAATTGAGACCTCTCCCCTCTTTAGAAGGGGGGGGGGCACACAAATAATATACAAATTTCCTCATAACTCGAGAACTAATCAAGCAAAAGGAGCTAAAATTGATATGTGGGGTTTTTGGACGCATGAATTTATTTTGAATTTATTTATTTTATGATGGGCTTACCCCTGTGGTAGGAGGATAAGGACTCATGCAAATAAAATAGAAATTGGTCATTCATTACCATTTCAATCTTTATGACGCACACAAGAGATTTTTAAAGGAAATCTCTTTGTCTTAAAAGTTGCAGGCGTTGTACTTATGAACCCCCGTCCACGTAACACTTTTTGTCAATTACCTGATAGTCTGTTCTCGGTGGTTTACATTAGTCTTAGATCTGATGATCTGATATAGTCCTACGTCACCCTTTCGTACAACCCTTAGGGCTGTATACCTTGTAGTTTTTATCTTTCAATATTTTTTTACCAAATTTGGGAAGTTTCCTGAAAATCTTTTCTATTTTCATAATATCTATAGATAGTGGCCATATGTCTTATGGCCCCGAAGTTATTCCGGAGTTCCTTGGGGGACCGCTGGCTTTTTTAGATAAAGTTGCCAAATATTTAAAATTTGTTTGAAACATGTTGATTTTTGTAAATATATCATCGACTGTGAACATACCAGTTACTTTGCCGCAGTTACGAGCCATGGCGCGCACCATCTGGATTCGGGGGGACACTATGAATCCGGAACCGGTTCCCATAAAATGAAATTTCAATATCAGTAAAATATGTCGTGCCGCATATCAAAAAACATCAGCATTCGACAAAATAGCGATTAACGATCATCTCATGTGTCTCAGAGGCCGTATGGTCGATTCCAGGTCCCGTACAAGTTCCTTCGAAATCCGTTCCGTGCTTGAATCAGAAAAGAAACTCTCCCCGGGGCCGGAACCACTCATATGGCCTCTGAGAGACATGAGATGATCGCCAATCGCTATTTTGTCGAATGCTGATGTTTTTTGATATGCGACACGAATCATAGAATTTAAGGCTACAGTGTTACCTGACTCACTGCGAATATGCGTTGTATTCGCGGGATCGTGTTGGTTCGAAAGGTTTCAAAAAATATCGCCCTTGTATCGAAAATATCGTTAATTTTGATCACTAAAAATAACGTACTTAAACGTTATATTGCAAGTGCTAGTAGTACGCATTAATTGTATTGTGAAACTGAATTGTTATTTATGCAAATTTTTACAAGTTAAATGCAATAACAAAAGCACAACTTATAAAAAATCGTTTGTTATCGATATTAGCTGCATATGTGTTATAAACGAATAAAACACATGGTGACGTTTTATTTCAATAACACGCACTGCGAAAGTGAGTCAGGTAAAACAGTAGGCGGGTTAGGCTTCAGGTGTAAATATATTCCCACTGTCTGTTCTGCAGATACAAATGGGGCGGATTATACGGTGAGTGCTTATGGATCAGAAGCTGGCTGGTTCAATTCCCGAAAAAAATACATGCATTTTTAATTAGCTTACTTAAACGAATTTAAGTTATTCGAAATTAAAAATATCGCGTTCGAGACACGTTCACGGCAAAATAAAAATGACGCGTTACATTTTTTAAATTTAAAATATAGATTTTTTCGACTGCATAAAGGTTGATGAGACGTTAATAAAGCGACTGGAAAATCATCGCAAAACTAATTCTCGTTCTAAAAATAGAATTGACAGCATTACGGAAACTGGCTATTTAAAAGCGCGCAAAAGCCTCTTATAAGCGTCGTTGCAGCTTCGAAAGCAGCTAATAACAAGCCCGAAGCTTGCTAAAATCACCAGATTTAGATTTAGATTTAGAGCTGAAAAAAGGTTTTTATTTCTAAACCTAAGGCATGGTTCAGCCACAGGTTGAATAAAATCAGCGTTTGATCAACCTGAAATTGTTACTTGGGTTCCTAGTATTTAATTCTGTTATTCCAGATTCCAGTCCCGGCGATCTTGTAAATATTAGCAGCTTGCCTCCATCCGGTCTGCATCTAGGCGCTTTAACTGCCGCCGCAAACTGAGCTACTAAAAGAGACCAACGGTCGCTTTTAGTAGCTCAGTTTTGCGGCATTTTGAGTAGTTCCTTCGGAGCGAATCAAAATTAAAACATTGCGCTTTTTACTAACATTTTGCGGTTTGCCTGCATCGACACGCGCATGGACTGCTAGCTACAAGATCGACGAACGTTGCACTGTAAGCGTGTAATTTAATAAATTCATCATTGATGGAACTAGGGCTATATAGCAGTTTTTGAACTTAGAAATAGCATAGTTAGAAAACTATTAGGCAATAAACACTTGAGAACCATCTTTTTTGCACCACTCTTAAGAGATCATTTGCTTAATGAGCATTTAATTTTAATATGTACATGAAATAAAACGAAACAAAAAAAATGCAAGGGGCTATAACCATAATTCTGCCAATGAAATTCATGCTTCTAATGTGCATTTTGAACCTTCTGGACCTGATTGATAAAAACCGAATAAATCAAACAAATAACAATGCAATTAAAACATTTCACATTGGCTGCTAAATATGTACTAATTCCCATTGTTCACAAGAAGAGTAGTTTAGAGGCACGTAATATTGTTTATTGCTGGCGTAATGTCTTACGAACAGAGTTGTGAAAATTGTAAGAAATAAATCTAAAAATACATTTTCCGTTTTTTACAGGATTTATGTAATATATAAAGCTAATATGACCTGAACAGGTTTATAATGTAAAATAGAAAGGATTAGCACATTAATTACTATTGAAAAGTATTTCCTAAATTACTACAGTGCTGCGTTTTACCCTGTCATCCTTCAAGTGTACAGTTTCTCAGTAATTAGAACGGCAAAATTAACAGTCAAATTTGGTCAAGGTTAACCTAAAATACTGAGTGCGAGTTCAAAGCTGATTCCTTTGGCTACGTTTCAGAAACGGGATAGGAGTGTGCGATTAATAAAGTGCTGTTTGTGGTACAAAAAGTAATTGACGATATATTTTTCTCAATAAATAGTTTATTTCAAACTCTTAGCCATAAAATATACAAAATATTTTTTTTTCTTATAACTAATCTTACAATTCACTAGAAATATGTACGCTATTATTACTTTTAAAAGCAAAATCGAAACATGTAAAAGTGTACGTGTGTAAAGACTCGGCTTCGGTAAAATCTTACTTCTCTAATATCACATTCCATTTTATTAGTTTTAGAAAGTAATGCGTTTTTTATTAAAAGTTTTGTTTTATCATTTCGTTCTGATTTATAAGCTAAGCTAACGTGATTGTTCGGTTTCCTTAGGTGGCAAACGGTGTTCCACTTCGAAGCCATATTTGGTTGAGTAATGAAAGATACATTAGAAGATAAGTTAATTAAACATGAAAATAAATACAATGAACTCATTTGTAGCAGTGGATGTAAAACTTGAATATACATGTTTTTTAAATAATTATAAAGCATTAAATCTAATGATCGCTCTTTACCTAATTATGAATGGTCAATCTTTGTATAGTGTGCGAAAAACTAGAATACTAAACATTGAGAAAGCATACAGGCATGATAATGACTAGTGGATTCAAAACTTTGTCTTCTCAGACAGTTTTAGATAATCCAGATAATAATAGAGATCATATGAAAGCTTACAATATAAAAATTTGTAGATTTTCAAAAACTATACGCCAGTTAATTTAGTGGACTAGGACTAGAACTTTTTAGACTAGATGATGATTACTTAAGCTAGGCCTGGAAAGTGAATTAACCGTTATTCCATTGGCATTACATCATGAAGTCCAAAGTCTCTCGAAAGACAGTAGAATTAGATTTTTGTATTTAATACAGAAAAATAATTTTAGTTTACATTTATAATGTGAATGACTAAGTGCTTCGACTAGACAGTTTTGCTGTTGACTGGAATAGATTCATTTGGAATCTATCATAAGCTTCATTATTCTATACCCTTGTATAATAACCTACACTTTACTGCAAATTCAAACGTTCTGTTTTCGTAAATTCTGGAGAAATATGGCACAGTTTTCCACTCGATTGCAAAAGCCAATCCCGAACCTGCGATAGTGCTTTTGTCACTTCAAAATCTAAAGATAAAACTAAAGATGGGAACGAAAGGAATATGTCTCACTTTTCAGTTGTCTTTCACGAGCACGCGACAGAATGTACAAATTACGCTTAGTTCGTTCGGTTAATTCGCAGTGCTTTTATTTATGACTATGTAACGGAAAGAGGTTGGGTAGTGAGATTTTTATATAAATATAAATAATGGTAATATATTAAGCTCTTTTAAATAACGTTAGTCTTACAACCTAATAGAATGACTAGCATGATACTCATCTTTGGATAAATTTAAAATTTTCAAAAAATTTCAAATTGAATGTACAGAAGTATGAAGGACGGCAGTTTCTTTTCAAATTTTAAACACAATAGTGGGTAAAATTAAATAGAAGCGTCGCCAAGAGTGTGTAAGTCGCACAAGATAAAAATGAAAAAAAAACCTTACCGTCATAATATTATTATAATCATAGAAACTTGACCAGATATCCAAGAGCTATGCTCTAGAAGGAATTATATCTATAAAGCTATGTACAGTCTTCTCATTTGTAGATTTAAGTCTTATTTGGTGTGATGCTGATTCAATTGATTGCCAAATATACAGAACAATAAAAGCTTAAAATTGAACAAAATGGCTTCGAAGTTAGAATACCGTAGGACACCGTTATAGTATACTAAAGATTTCAAATTAATACAGGCAACTTACGAGTTTTTATGTTAGTTAGACAACCAGAGCGGTGGTATGTCGGATCACCGATGGACCATTACGTAGATGAGCCAAAGCTGCCGCTGCAATGTTTTCTTCTTCCGTGAATCGATCGCAGTAAGCCGAACGAATCTCCTCCATTTCCTGTTCCTGGTAATCTTCGTTGATTACTAGAGCACGTTCCTCGTAGTCATCGTCTTCCTCTATTGTATTATACTCAGTGGTAGTGGTTGAATGTTGCGACGATGGACCGGATAGTTGTGCGTGGTAATTATGATGAAGCAGATCGGTACGTTGGGGAGGTTCACTGGCCACGACGGTGAACACAGCTTGCGGCACTTCAGTCATATGGCTTACGTAGACAGTATTGCGACTGTCGGCGGAATTGTTTGATTCCTCACCGCTGCTGCTGGGATACCCAGTCACATTGTTGCTTCTGGCATTTGGCTCGCATTCGGCACTTGATTGATTATGTTTAGGTTTGTTTTTAGTTTTATTATGTGTTAACTGATGCTTCTTTAGATAGGCAGGGCGTTTGAACGTTTTGTTGCATTGCTCACAGCGGTATTTACACTCAGAATCATCACCAGATTTTTCCGCATCACCTTTCTTCGCTACTTGGTCGCGAGGTTTGTGCCATCGACGATGCGATGCCAGATTTGCTGGACAATTGAAACGTTTACTGCACTCTGGACAACGATATTCTAACAAAACGATACACGCACAGCGGTGCTGGGCGAGACCAAAGGCATCTTCGAACTCCAGGCGACACAGTTTACAATTATAGGCACCGATTACGTTTGGAATAGTAGCAAGTTCAGCACGAACTTCATCTGATATCTCTACTAGATTGAACTGCGGATCGATATCTCCAGATTCTCTAGGAATATCACTGTTGATGACCTCCTCCAGCGATATTATAATTGTTCCGGAGACGGGCGATGTGGTCTCTTCGTCAAATTTCAACTTTCGGGCTGCTTTTGTGCGGCGTTCCTTTGAAATTGGTCCCATTGCTGGCGGATTTTTCGAGCTTCTATGAGTAGGACCTGTTTTGACTGGTTTCGATGGAGTTGATTCCTTCTCATCGGGCTCTTTCGGTTCGATTTTAACCTTTTTGATACGATTTCCGTCATAATTCTCATCGTTTTCCTCACGATAGCGTTTCTTCAGCGGTGAAGGCGTCAAGGGTGGCGTAATTGCTCCACCGAAGGTTTGCTTAACAGTCAAATCAAGCGGCGACTCGGGGGTGAGTTTGGTCGTAGAGCGAATGTATTGCGCTTTGTAGCTTGGCGGCAAATCGGCCACTGTTGTCAGGAGACCCATTGGTGGGCGTATTTGGAGCTGCGATGAAGCCATTCTAGCATGTCACACACGCACACTTTTTAAGCACTAACTATTCGGATTCTCGAAAGTAAACACTAAATCTAAGCTCAAGCTCGCGTAGCGTCAATTTCTCATTGACTTTACACTAATTACTATAAAAACTAAGACTTCCTTTCAGTAAACTATATGTACAGGATCGAAACGCGTTCAGCAAATCTCTTGTTTACCGGACCGAAGCCTGGCCACGAATGGAACGATTGCAGTCGGTATCCTTTTCCTTTATATAGCAAACAAACAAACTAGCCGAACCAAATATCAATACTATTGCAGAAAGGATAACAAACCTAGCGGTAAAATCCAAACGCTGAATGAACATGCGCAACGAAGGGTCGTTCTGGGTTCGGTCATGTGTTGGTGACGCCGGTTTTCCCCTTCGAATCCGAATGCATGCACATGCGGTATACCAGGGATAGGTGCTATCGGAAAAACGGCACGCGACTCGATCTCGGAACACAATAGCCGCGTATAAGCACGTGCGGATGTACGTTTCCTCTTCCATCCTTCTTGCGTCCTTCGCATTTCACATAAATCCGATCATAGCGTATAGCGCACCGTGCGTTTGTGCGTCTGTTCCTTTTGGGGTGATTCATGCCTGAACATATTTTTTATGATGCATTTCTCGTTTCGCCCTCTTTTACCGCTTGTGCTAGGTGATCGTGTCCGCGTACCGCGTACGTACTTTTTACACCGAAATTTTATTTTCAAATGGTACCTAATTATGATTACTTTTACTCAATGTTGAATCCACACGCGTGGATTTCCCGAGCTGGCGTGAAAATAATGGAAATTTATGCGCCGTTCAAAGTAGGTACCTACCTACCAGTTCAGTAATGTTCACTATCGAAGCACAGTGTCGCCTGCAGCTTGCTGTCCACAGCATGATGGGTTGGGTTGCAAACTGGCGAATCAATGTTGCACCTGGACAATTTTTTATTTTGCTTTTGCTTCGCCAGTTCTGCCGGGTGTGAATCGGATAGTTCGTAGAGGAATGTGGCATTTTACCTTTCTATATCAGTTCTATTATTTAATCGATCGCATATGTACATTATCTCATGGGGGCATTACGGTGCTGCACATAGTCACTTCGAATCTGCGGGATACGCTTCAGACAACACAATTTAACTGGTAAAGTTATAAATTATTACTGCTAGGATAATGCATCAAGCACCAAGATGGAAATGACATTTTACAGTAACAATTTGCAGTAAACGTTAGTTTGCTTTCAGAATAATAAGAAATGCCGACTAATATCGAATTGTCCAAATTTTTACGAACTGTAAACGAACTCTGAAATAAAATGATTTTTCGATATATTTTTAAACACTGGTAACAAAAGACTAGAAGTTGGCTGGCAATGTTGAAAAAAATAATTTAATATTGCTAGCAGAACATCTAAAGAAATTCTTTGGACCTCTATGTTTAAAAGACACATTCCGCCGTGACGTTACAACGTTTTGACTTTTCTTTGCACAGTATTTATGTTTTAGCTGGGAAAATCGTTGAGAAACCCCCAAATATTATTATATATTTGGAAAGAGCATAAAATTTCCTATTAAAAGTGGACAAATTAATAGCATTTGCTTTGCCCAGATTGTTTTGGAAAGCAAATATGTAGCGTGACGTTACAACGCGCCAGAAATACGTCTTTTGGTTCTTCTGTTAAAAAACATGAAAATTCTGCTCTCTTTCAAATTTTATCTAAAGATTTTCTTCTATGATTTGATAAGAGATGAATACTGAACAACTTGCCGTTTTCAGAATTCCGATAGTTAGTGAAGTTAATTTTTAAACAGCTTTTACTTTTCGTGACGTTACAACGCTCTGCTTTGCACAGAGAGGGTCGTAGCTCCGTTGTAACGTCACGAAAAATCTGTTCATTTAATATTCGTTAATTATCGCTGTTGCTGCCCTCTGTACATGAGGGATAATCCAAAAATGTGTTGTTAATTTGTCTTTCACTATTTCGCCTACGTAATTGTGGGGTTGTTCACAAATTACGTCGCGCTGTGGGAGGGATGCTAAGAAAGTGGGACATAAGTAATAGCATCGAAACCTTAAGACATAGCATAATAGTTGCTTCAGAAAAGTTTCTTCATTTAAAAAGCACTTTCTAGTGGTGAAGAAATATTCGGACATTAGGGTGTCCTCAAGCAGATACAAAAAATATTTTCTCTATTTTAAGTCAGAAATGGTTGCTGTCTACAGAAAATTTGTAGAAAAACTAATTTTAAGAAACTTTGTTGAATGGTTAAGATTTATATTTCTTACATAAAAAAAGTTATAAGCCAAACCCTTAGGGACACCCTTAAAAATTTTTTTTTCGATCTAGCTCTTAAATAACCCTTCGTATGGCTTACAAATGTTTTAGGAAATTGGTAATCTAATTAAATTGCACATTTTTGTCGAAAATAGTAGAGCACTATCTTTTTCCCTTTAGAAACTATCACTGGCTTTTTTATTTTTATATGTACTCTTTAAGAGGGTGTGTCTCGGGGGAGAGCAGCTATGAGCAGCTAATCTCACTTGTTTTTTTTGAGTTAATTTATGCTGTATTCCACCATGTACAACTTAGGGTAGAAGACTGTGGAAAATCTAAAAAAATATATGAAGGCAACCGTAGGTGAACATGTATAAATAAAAGAAACAAGGGATAGCTCCTTAAGGAAAAAAGATAGATTTCTGCTATCTTCGACGAAAATGTGCAATTTAACTCGATTACCAATTTCTTAGAACATCTAAAAGGCGTACGAAGCGTTATTGAAGAACTAGATCGAAAAAAATTTTTTTTAAGGGTGTCCCTAAGAGTTTTGCTCTATAACTTTTTTCACGTTAGAAATATAAATCTTCAGTATTCAACGAAGTTTCTTGAAATTAGTTTTTTTACAAATTTTCTGTAGACAGCAATCATTTCTGAATTAAAATAGAGAAAATATTTTTTGTATCTGCTTGAGGACACCCTAATGTCCGAATATTTTTTCACCACTAGAAAGTGCTTTTTAAATGAAGAAACTTTCTTGAAGCAACTATAATGCTATGTCTTAAGGTTTCGATGCTATTACTTATGTCTCACTTGTTTTGAATCCGTCCGGCTGTCCGCCGTGACGTTACAACGCGAGCTTCAATCAGTTGTAACTTAGGTTCTACTTAACTTATCATCATTCTTTAGGCACCGTTTTAAAGGTATTTTTGAGTACAAAGAGAATATGGATTATTAGATTGTTCGAATTTGTACTTTTCTGCGAAAGCTAAAAAGTACACCTTTTTCGTGACGTTACAACGCAAAAAAATGGCCCTATTTCATCCACTTGAAATACAAAATAACTGCAAAATTACATCCAAACTATTTTTGGAATGGATTCAGCATATATTCCTTTGTAAGTTGGTCGAAAACAAATGATATTATGAAATGTTTTAGCGCACTGTAGCAGTATTTTTAAAAATATCACGAAAAATCATTTATTTCTTGTAAATTTCATTTATTTTCGATACACGTTTTATATAACTTCCGAAAATGCTAGAATATCAGTCATGGCAGTTTTGAAAGGTTCAAACATTGCCCAATCATGAAAAAATATTCAACAATGCTAAAAGCAACTTTTATAAAATGTCTGGTTGGTATACCGGCCCGCGGAATGTGTCAAAAATTTACTTCTATTTTTCTTTCAACGTTCTCCCACAAACTGACACTTGTTGTCCAAACTACAGGTTAATCGAGCGTTTAAATACCCAACAATGCGCATCATGCGCATCAAGTGTGTTGCTCTACCCTTTCAGCACCTTCTTAGACAATTTTCTTATTCATGCGTACCGTCACTCCTTGGCAAGGGTCGCTCTCGCTACTGCTAAAGGTGCACTGTGTCGTTTAATACCGCCTTGTTGCTCAAGTTCACGGTCTTATGTTCGATTTCCCGACCAGTAGTGCCGGTACGTACCTATCATCGGGTGCTCTTTTCTTTGGCAAGGAATTCCTCCTTGTTTATTTTCCTTGCGCCTTGGCAACCCCTCTTTTATTACCAGTGCATAAAATTTTATTCGAAATGGCTAGACATTCATTCATATCTTCAAGAACTTAGGGTGAACGAGGTTTACAGGTGTATCAACTTGTGTGTCGGTAAATTTGGGTGGAATATTTGCGTCGATAATGTTGACTGTAAATAGTTAAATAATATATATTAGTCATAGTCATACTATAATTTTTTCATACTTTATATCACTACCGCTCAAATACTACAAAGGAACATGGAATTAACATAGAATCTCGTATGAAATTCGAAATTGTATGACTTTTATTTAATTCAGCCTAATATCACAAAATAAAACATTTATTCCGTGCAGTTGTTTATTTTTTTTAATAACATTAACATATTATCATTGATTAGTGTTAATCTAGAACGCGTGCCACGGAAGCAGCATTTGTATGCTCAACCCCCTGCTCTCAAATATATGTAGTTTGCCAGAAAACTGTAGCCCAAACTTAAGGCTGCCTCATTGAAATTCTAAAGTAAGCTGAAAACTAGTTAATTTAAATAAAATTGTTTCTCTGACGTAAAACCGACCTGGCTACCGTACTTCAGGAAAAATTTACGTGCAGCGACCAAGCAGAAGGGGATGAATTACAAATTCAAATGCGTTACACTTGGTTTAGCTGTACGGAACCAAGCTTCGAAAAATCCTTAATTGTGCGTCTGTTAACCACTACCACAATGCAATAGATGAATCTGGTTCCTGTGCAGATAGGATCGTTATGATTCATTCCCCTTTAATGGAAGCGGTACAACTGCATGCTTATTCTGCATTCTGATATATACCTATTCCAATATATGTGCTTGACTAGCTGGAACAATTCAACAGAGGGTGAGATTTTGTGCCTAAAGGTCTAAGCAGAATGCCGCACCCATCGTTGATGTTAATGTTGACTTAGCATTCTGGTTAGAAATGCAGCTGTGCGTATTTCTACCACATTCAGCCTGCAAAAAAACATTGTAATTGTTTAATCTACAATCATTTGAGAAAATATAATACTTTATTTATACATGATCACTGTGTCAACGGTTTTAAGATACTAATAGCCATTTAAATGAAAAATCACGAAGAACATAATAATTTACTGAATGTAAGAAAAAATAATAGTGCGAGCATAGATCTTTCACGGTCACAATCGACTATTTAGTAATTAGTTTAAAGGATTTCATGCATTTGGGCTTTTTAAAAATAATAATCGTGTAAAATGCGCTGAACAGTCTATAAATATCATAACATTTTTATATTTGAGTATGCATATTCAAAGGGCCTGTGAACAAAGACAGTATTTAAAAAATCCATGAGAAACTTTCAGATTCTTTGACACCAGTACTTTTAACAAATCATAATTCATCGTGGAGCAAACCAATTTTATTGAAAGTGTAAGCAAATTTTCTCAGCAATGCAAGAAAAATATTATTTGGAAAATGTTTTTTTTTAATTTTGCCCTGTACCGAAAAAAGCTGTATTCTAAATCATAAAGTAATGCTAATGGAATTTTCCCAGTTTGGCCCAAAACTTGTTGGATAATTGTGAAAAATGCCCGGCGAGGCGAAGATCTTAGTCTTATCAATCGCATAACGCGCGCTAGATATAGCTTGGGACATATTTTCACAAGCGAAAACACTCAGATTTCCAAGCACAACGTACACTCAATTTTCCATCACGGGGTAACGGTTTTAGCGTATTCCTAAATGTAAACAAATGATTCCATGTTTGCGGCGTACGCCCGATGCACGTGACTTCACGACGGCTGTCGTTCGTTTTCGGGTGCTCTGCTGTCCAATTTTCGAGCGCGATTCATTTTTCAAAACTTTTCTCTATTCCGCCCATTTTTTCGCAAGCAGCATCGTTGTGAGTTCTCAAACACGCTACTACGAAGCATCCTTGCGGGGAGTTATACCTAGCGTATTGTACAATTGCTGCAGTTTATTCTATACAATTGCGGAACATACGCGATACAGTGATAATATTTTGACAGTGGGTATACGTATATATCTACAGTTAAACCGTATTTTGACACTAACTCCATAATCATTCGCGATAAAATAAAAGATTTTTTTTACAAAATAACAAACAAACTAGATTCAACATACATATTTTACCTTATATTACAACTCCATACTGCTATCGGAGTAGGCATTCCCGTGGTTTGGTGGCGCGTATAATTTCATTTAGAGGATTAGTATGAGATGTTGACATTAAATGAAAATTTATTATGTGAACGCATTGTGCATGTTGAGCCAAATTATATTATACTTTCTGTTTGAGTGTTTGTCACGAAAAACACTTGAATATAAAATTCTGTTTGCTATCAAAACAGGGAGGGTTGCTTAAGAACGTTAAGCTGTGCTGCAATTTAATTTTTACTTAGTCTCCGTATTTTGCTTAGCAGCAATATCAACGTGAATTCGGAAACAACTAGGAAGGGTTTATTTATAATTCCCGTCATAGTAAGGAAAGCTACTCTAATTTTCATCATTTCTTAGGTGGATTTAATGAATACTCCAAAAGCTCTGCTGCTGATTTGACTCAAACACACTTACCTTCCGATCCGTGCCCTTTGAATTCACTAAAAAGCGATTAATAAAGCATTTGATTGAAATTACGCAACTTACTTTATATCTTAAATTCGTCGTACCGTTTTAAAATCCGTCCATCAAAATTTTTCATCGTCCGAACTAAAAATCACAATAATGTTTACGAAGCTAGCGCGCTTTGTATTTGTGTAGGACGGCATGACAAATATTATTCTGCAAAATTTCTGTAGGTTATGCAAGTTTTCCCGGCTACAGAATAACAAAAATGCGTTGCGTGAGTTATTTTCATTTTATGAATGACTAAAAAGAAAACGATTAGTCGACATTTTCTTCTTCGTCGCACAAAAAAACGTTCGAAATTCGACTGCTAGGAATTTTTTAATGAAAAAAATCATTTAAATAGATCTCAGCTCACTTTGATTGATCACGTATGAGAGGCAACAAACTAAAATATTAGGGAATAACTAATTTTGCATTGTGTGTCATAAAAATCGCTGATATTTTTAATAATTTGTGTTGGATAGGACGGGAATAGGCAATTACGACGAAGCAGCAATACCGTGCCGTATCGAAATCCGTACACCTAAGAGCTAGACAATTTTAAATGGTCAATATAAAATTATGATATTGTAATAAGCAATTCGTCATGTTTTCTTTTGACAGTATAATGCTTATTTTAACGTTATTTGGAATAACAGGAAGCTAAAATTAATTCAAGTTATAAAAAATCGAGATCAAAATGTGCAGCTCTTGATTCAAAATCCGTACACTTTTGTATGCCTGATTCAAAATCCGTACACCTGTGACTCGAAATCCGTACACCATGTTAAAAATCAATCAAAGTCCGCATAATTTTGAATCTAAATCCGTGTAAGCTTGATCGAAATGAGTTTAAAGTTTGTGGCTAAGTTGTTTTTCTTTATTTGACTAATTGCTTTGTAAAATATGCTTTTCTCGATAATTGACGCATTGCATTTTAGTCCTGCTCATCTAAAAGTCGTTCACACGCACAGTAGGAACACTACAAGAAATCAATCTTTTTGTTTTTAAGTCAAATTATGGGTAATTGTTCATTTTCGGTCGGAAAGTTAAAAAATCAGGTTTGGTACTGATTAAATATTGCCTCTATCCATCCCACTTGTAACAAAACCTCGTTTGTGTTAAATGTTCTTACATTCTTTTCCTTATGCCTAAGGAAATATTAGGCTTAGAAACAAACTTTTTTAACATTCTTGAGTAAATTAACTTCACTTATAAACAATATATAACATTTGTTCTTGATTTTTGTTGCAAATTAAACGGAAAGCTGAAAAATTGCAGAAGAGACTCCGGAATTTCGAGAGTACCAATTCAATATAGTAGCTCTTATCGTAGTGACCGGAACTTAAACTATCTCGATGCTTTATTAAAGGATTATCCACCATATATTTTCGTAATTGCCATCTTCCAGTTTATCGACATATTTTTAGCTTTACTTATTTCCATTTTGTTTGGCAAAACATAGAATAGAGTTGGATCGCTAAGGATACTGCACAGGTGTACGGATTTAGATTCAACTAGTAAAACTGAATCAAAATCCGTACAGTACTAATTATGATGAATAAATATTATTTCAATGCCATAATGAATGAAATTAAGCTGTAGAACGATAAACACCTTTAGTTCAAATTGATTTTCGGGATTTTAAATAGGGAAATCACTTCAAGTACGCTTTACACTTCATTTTATTGGAAGCTATTTTCTTAGCAAATTGCTAACAACACAGCCAATTTAGAAGGAAATCTGATAGGCATTAACGTTTTAATTTTTATTACTTGTATTTCTTGGCCTACTACCTATATTTTGACATTGACGTAATGCTAATAAACAACGGGTCTAGGCCTATTATTAATATTTTGCATTTAGACTTTTTAATACATATAATCAAGCAAATTGTATTAGGTGTACGGATTTCGAAGCTGTACGGATTTCGATACCGCATGGTATACCCTATCCAAATTTATTTGTTTTGTGTCATCAAATACCTAATAGAGGTTTTCTGTCAGATCATACCCCTCCTTTTCTTATTTTTTCTCGAAAGTTCTCCCAATACGAGTGACAATATTGCAAAAATATATTTCTTTCGTTGACTCTAGAATTTACCACGATTTTTTAAACAATGCAAATTGTAAGAGTGTTGAATTTCTTTTCACCAAATCACGAATGTTGAGATTGTTTTACATGTCAGTGTTGATCTCTGATATATCGCTTATGACATGAAGCACGTTTACATCGGTTTAGCAGTTGCTGAAAAAAATTATGTAGCCTTTACTGGAACAGATTTATTTTTTTGCTGCATATAAAAATAGTAGCACCCTAAAGGTTATTTAGGCTGACTATCTGAAACAAAAAAGCCTGCGTCGGTAATAAACAAGTGGCAAACAACGGCTCCATAGTGCTGTTGTCTGTTCTATTTTTGCACCGAAAGTAGGTATGAATCATTCAAACGGGAGTAGCTTGGTACATGCCACCATGCAAGAAACAAAATTTCAATGAGTAATCCTTTGCCTACATTGCGGCTGAGAGAATGAGTCATAGAACTGTATTAGCTAGATGCAACAGGTGGTCGCATAAAACGTCGCTTGCATAGTTCTTTCTATGCTTCGGCAGCAGAAAAAAATACAATTGTGGAGGCGGACTTTATGTCGTATATGTTCACGCAAACTTCAAAAGCAAGACTATAAAGTGCTCGAATTCGTAGGCATAATTATACATAGATTATATAAATAAACATAAATACGAATCAGGATATGTTATCTCAAATAGAAAGATACCTATCGAAACTTTGAACAGCAAAGATTCCAATGACACGCATTGGATATCCTTAATATCGTATGGGGGTACCCTCGGTAGTAGGAGAAGACTGTCCAGAACGCACCGGGGGTAGAATGGTCCATGCTATTAATTGTTTAATAACGCGGAAACTATTTGGTAAAATTATAAATGTGCATTTTATTTTGGTGTAAAACAATTTAGTTCATAATTGTGTAGAATGTAAAAGCATCAAACATAGCCACATCCAATCAAATCAAGCGATTATCCGTGATCTCATTCCACATGTAAGAAATCACGGTTTTCTCTTAAGCTTTTACCACTAGTCGGTATGCAAATTTCATAATAAATACAGTCTATCTTATTGATATACTGTAATACTCGATGATTCAATACAAAAACGGCATTAACTAGGCATGTTTTTCACATATATTGCTAAAAACTTCAAAATACAAAACAGGGGTAGAATGCATCACAGCGGGATCGAACAGTTATAAAATATTTTTAATTTGCAGTACATCTTTTGTTTCGGATTATTTATTAAAAATGTAGCAATATTATGTATTGTATAGGACTTAGAATTTGCCTTAAACCTAATTGTACATTGTTTAACTTACAATACGTCATTATACGTCAGTTGGAGTAAAGTAGATGATTAAATTTTATTGCCAATTATGTTGAGATAGGAACCCATTATATCCCAGCAAACAAGCGTATGTAACAAACGCTATAACGAACGCTTCCGTCATTTCGGCAACCTAGTTTTAGGAGTTTATACAACACGTGATTAAATGTAAATTTTCTGGTTGCGTTTAACGCCTAGCTGGGCAAACTTGGTGCGTTTTGTCCACGGGCTTTGGCGTTCTGCCCCACATAATGATTTTGACTCTTGCCAAAAATCGTCAAAAATAACCAAACATATAAGAAATTTTACCAGGAGTAAGTGTAAAAAAGATCCCAAAGTCTTCTGGAAGTTGAAAAACGTGGAACAAACACGCCGTTGCTCTGCAAAATGATGTTTTGCTTAAGCGGTGCATTCTGCACCACTTCACCCTAAAGTGGATAACACAACTACTTGTATTTCGAAGTGTTAAATCATTTAGTAGGGATGGGGACTATTATTAAAATCGTTACTGATAACCAGGGCTTGTTCGTTCACATTGACTCAATTTTGATTCATTTGACAGTACCGTCTCAGCCGAGCAAAATTTGACAAAGTTGTATATGGAACATTTGTAGAACTAGTTATCATCTTCAATTTTGCTGAATAAAGTATTGCTGTATCTGTTGTAGTTACGATGTTACAATGCTAGTACATCATGAGCATTCATTTAGTCACTAATAAGGTACTAGCATTGTAGCACCGTAAATACAAAAGATACAGTAAAACTTTATTCAGCAAAATTGAAGATGAAAACTTTATTCAGCAAAATTGTAGATAAAAACTGGTTTCTACAAATGTCCCATAAAAAGCTAGGTGCAATTATACTTTCAAATAAATCCGATAAACTCATATGTAAATTTATAATTGAAATAACCAAAACGATTAAAGCAAAACTCAATTTGCCCGACCAGACCCGGCCGAGATTTTTGGCACACTTATACTATGTTCTATGGCGGTTCAAGCGATGCTAACGTTAGCTTGCAGTAGGTGCCTATTTACGGAAAAAAATACTTGTAAAAACGGTAAAATTTATGCTTCAAATCAATTTTTAAAGCAAATAAAGCAACATATGATGTTTGCACCTTCTAGAAAGTTACGTATTTTGATAGTATCAAATAGTTTGTAGAACATGTCGAACCTGTAAGATGAGGTTTTGTGTACAAAAAGTTTAAAAAACTGATTTTAGGGGGGTCACGACAGAAAGTCAATTATATCCCGCAAACCATACGATGCGGATACTTAGTATCTTCGGCAAAGTTTAATGAATTTCAAAGTTTCAACTTTGTTCAACTTTGTCGAACACTATAAAAAATTAATTTTTTCCAAATTGTTATCCCCTTAATATCTAATTATATGAAAATGTCATTAGATGCAGAATATTTTTTTATGAAATTTCTCTTAAGACACCTAAGCTCGAAAACGTCAGGAAAAGCGAGAAAAGACGTTTGACCGCCTTTTCCCAGAATGGCCCACTGTGCATCGTTGTCACATGCCACTAACGTACGTAAACAAATTCGTCGATTAGTTCAAAAGTATCCCCATCTATCACCACCGCAGTTCCAACACCCGAAGGGCTACCACGCTCTGTACCAGCTACCATATACTTTGTTTTGGTAGAATTAATGATAAGCCTTATCCTCATAGCTTCCTCCTTAAGATGCGTATACGTCTCTTCCACAGCTCTATGGTTAACACCGATGTCGTCCGCAAACCCTAGGAGCATGTGAAATTTAGTGATGATGGTACCGCTTCTTTGCACGCCTGCTCTTCGAATAGCACCTTGCAATGCAATGTTGAACAGCAAACTCGATAGTCGGTCACCTTGCTTCAAACCATCCAACGTCACAAACGAGTCCGATGTCTCATCCGCTTTCCTGACGCTTGATTTTGAACCATCAAGGGAAGAACGTATCAGCCTAAACAGTTTTGTTGGAAAATCATGTTCAAGCATAATCCGTCACAGCTCATTTAGTTTAACGAAATCGTACGCCGCCTTGAAGATAAGGTTTGCTGCAACGGCCTCAGTTTGAGAAGAAGGATGCGGGAAAGAATTTTGTATACACGATTGAGGAGAGTAACGCCTCGGTAATTGCTGCATTCGAGTCGATGGCCCTTTCTATAAATAGGGCATATGAGACCTTCCAACCAGTCCGTAGGTAGTTCCTCCTCAGTCCATTTTCACTATGCACCAATTTAAATACCGTCTCATAGCAGAATTCCTGATCGACTGATAAAAAATAATGTTGACTCGTTAAACAACAAAAAACTAAAACTATTTGAAGGCTAACCGATTTTTCACGTTTTAGATTTTTATTTTACCCCAACCAAGAAAGTAAGTAACGAAATCTGTTATATAAATGTTTTGAGTTTTGTGACGCTTTGAACTTGTTTATCGACCCGATTTTACATTCTGATCCAACCTGTCCTGATCTGAATTCCTATGCTGGATTTCGAGCGTCATGTATTATATCATATAGTTTAGAGGATTTCTGATCCAAATGGGTTATTGAAAAGGAAGAAACGAGGCGTATGTTGCATAAATACCCATAGTGGTCCGTGAACCTGGCGAAACAATGTAGCAAACAAAAATGCTACAATTTTAACTTGGTAATAATAAATATGAAAATTCTGATTAAGCGTCAGGTTTGTGAAAATTAGTGTCATCATTGAATGTGTTTTATTCCGGTCATATCCGATATGTAGAATACGATAAATCTATAGGTGAGCAATTCCTATACTTTCATATTCACATTCACGAATCGTTGTTCCCATAAAGTCCCCGCAAATGAGAGCAGAACAAGAAATAGGGGTTGTATACCATCTTGCTATGGCATTCTTCCAGTATCACACCCTCTTTGCCGTGAGCTCAGAAAGCATACAAAAGAATAACGATTTTACAGAAATTATCATGATCGTAATGCCTGCATGACAATTAGAACGAAATAGCCTATCTACAATGGGCAACACTTTCAAGTGCCACTCATATCCGAGATACAATTCAGTGCCCAACACTTGAGATCTTGATTAATTTCTTATTTTCCTTTGATTAGTCGTCTCATGTGCGGTGTAATGTCGTTGAGGCGCGGTAGGGGTCGGGATGCGATTAATCAAAATGCTTCTTTATCGTTAGTCGGTTTGCGGTGAATAAAGTAACACGCAGCGAAAATTGGCACCACCGTGTTCTCTTTGCTACAGTTGCTTCAATTCAGTTTTTACATTCTTAAGAATGCCTCTTATAGGTAGCACTTGGACTGAAAATTGGCAGTATGTATGGTAAAATTACAGCCTCAGGGTTCAAAGACGTATTCCCAGTGTGAAACAATGCAGAGTGGGGTGATTTTTTAGCTGCTTATGACTGTATCTCGAGTAAACCTTTGGAAAACGATACCAAACTTGCGGGTTGCAAATGAGAATTGCGTATTCAAGTGGCGTTCAAGGCATTGAGAAAACCGACTGTGCTGAAATGAATAGTTTATTGCGTGAGAAATTTTCCGGATACAGCTTTTTCGAAGGCAAATCATCGTATAAACAGCGTTTTGGTATGCTTATACATAAAACAGCTTCAAACACACAGTGCCCTGTTATCTTATGCTCTGTGAAATTGTTTCAGACATGTGTGTAGAAGGTAACTAACCCGCATGTCACTTGATATCCTTTCTATATTGTTGCGGTACGAAGGCACATACCAGCAAGTCATTTCAAACATATATTTCGCATGGTTTGGTTTGAAGAAGTTGAGGTAAAGCCTGTTGTAAGGTACTTTTCTCGTTAATCACGTTTCTGATGATTTGAGTGCATACATATCTAAGAGCAAAATCTATACAGGCGTTTCCGTTTTATCCTTAAAATCGTGTTACAAAAGCCAGATCCCCGAGCCAGTCTTTTATACGATCAATTGTTGTAACTTGTAAAGGAATTCTACTGGCCCGTATAGTTGACAAACTGGAAGTATTTTATAGGTTTGAACTTTGAAGTAATGTTCACAGCAGTAGCGTTTAAGGGCATTTTTCAAAATTATTGTACAGATTTGGGCTAAAAAGTCGCAGAGTTTCATGAAGCTTTGTATACGGACATACATACTGGCTTATTGATGAAAACAATATTTTAAAAATTCAAGGTGTATTATTTGAGGAAACTTTGAAGAAAATTTTCCGATTTTCTCAAACATCGCTTATTTTAAAAGCTTCTAACTCTTGAACCAAGCATCGAAGAACAATGTTTTTGTATAAACGTCTAAGGTAATTTTCTCAGAATTTCAGAAACAAAATATCAGTTGAAACAAGCTTTAAACAAAATTTTCCACGACGATGGAAAGCTCCAAACAAAAGTCGGAAAACGATATTCTGATGCTCAGAAAGTATTTGTTTTTCTTAATATTTTTTTTGAAAAATTCACAATTTTTTAATGACAAAAAATTCACCGAACCGGAAAACTAACGGCTGACAACGGTATATGACCGAATGTGACCGAATGCTAGATGGTAATTTCGTTGCATTTTCATTATAGAATGTTTGTTTCCGACGTTTGGTGCAAATACTATGAGCATTTGAAACAAACTATGTACGAGAAAATCTGAAAGTTTCCCTTAAAGATTACTGGGAAATAAGGAAACCTCGAATTAATAACAAAATATATTCGTTTATAAGTCCATTTACTATGCTCTTGTACAAAATTTTATAAAATTCTGAGACCCTTCGGTACGGAAATTTTAAAAGATGCTTTACTTGCACCAAGTAGATACAAATGAATGACGTATTCTTTGTTGTATTTAGAGTTCTTAAGTGCAAATTTGATTCAACGTATTTGATTGCATAGTATAGTACACATTTTTGATAAATGCTCATTTAATCTTCATTTAACTCATATAATCTTCATTTTCGATTTCAATCAAAATCTGATCTGAATTGCTGATTTCCTAAGTTTTATAGATTGAATCCTTTTGTCTTCATATTTAAAAAATTTACGTATTCAAATATTTCAATAATAAGTCGATGTAGAAACATGTACATATGCGACTTTACAGTTACAAGTTGCAACAGTTTGGGTAAATGATCGCATCAGGACATCAAATTAAACCGTTACAACATCGATAAACCCACTATGAGTAATTTTCCAGAGCTGTATGCAGTGTATTTTTTGGTAGACAACGTTCATAGACATGTCATTAAATGGAAATGTGGATTACCACTCCCGCCGTATAATTCCTAGAAGCACTTCGAAACAGCTCGTACATATGTAATAGGTGCACGACTCCGATGTAACATAATTTTCATAAATGACACGACAAATATTCATATCTGAATGCCTCGACAGCCGATACGATTCACTAGTAGTCCACCGTAATGCAACTAATAGTTATGCTATTCTATTGCAATAGAAGGAAATTAATACACTCGCTGTTACTGTATGCGTGTTTCGAATCACAATGTTAACAAAGTGCATTTACGGTCAATGTAGCGGCTCGTTCCGGTATAGGTACCTGTTATCAAGATATTACGTGGTCACGAGGTGGCGACGGTGCTTCTTTTGCGATGGACTGTGGCGACAATCGGACTAGACATTAGCTACTAACGTATTCATAATGCCAGGTAAAAGGTGGGGACCATCGCAGCCCTATAAGAAGTATGATTATGGTTTCAGTATTAGAATGTGTGCTTCCCGAATTATATTTTGTGTACGGCTTTAATGAAAAATATATATTAAAAAAACCAAAATTTTAGTAGTAAATGAGAACCTTGATTTAATTTCCTAAAAATAACGACAATATTTTAGCTAAGAAACGGCTGTACTATTGATATAATAAACTATTGATACAATAAAATAATTCGCCATTGCAAATTTGCTTAGTATCAGAAAATAGCGCAAGTCTAACGCCTTTGTTTCACTTTAATTACTAACCCTTCAATAGACCAATGGCAATGCGTTCGCCACATTATTAATTTATTCCTACGTTTCCTTTTTCACCATACTTTTATTAAACGTACGCAAGGGGGAACGCATTCGGTATTATTGTTCCAACCAAAGTATGGAAAAAGGGTGGAAATTCTGCCTATTTTTCTTGTTTTGCCTCAAGGATTATTTTTGCACCTGCTTTAAATTAAATACAGTTTAATAGTGCACAGCACTATATTTATTAGCATAGTTATATACCCATGTAACTACATAGTTAATTGTAATTGTTGAACCCATCAAAGTCAATGTAGATGAACTAAAAAGACCTAGGTTTTTCGCACATCATTGCTTAACGAACGAGGGTGAATTGAACCAAAATTAGAAATAAGATTCAGCTTTTTTCGTACATGACTAGGTTCTTTTAAGATTTTTATTTTTTTTTAAATTCGATGCTGCAGATTGAAAAATAGAGGTGTATGAACCCTTCGGTGGATGGAGACGCTATGTACTATTGCAATTTTTAAGCCCGAAAACCAATGTCTTAAAGGTATAGTTCAATAATTTTCCTTCTGCAACTAGGTCATAACTATTTGAAAATATGTATGCATTTTTATGTAGTTTGTTCTTCAGGAACATAACGTTTTATTTACAGGGTTCATTAAAGATGAACTGTATTTTGATTATTGGACCCAACTTAACCAAGGACGGATAGAGCAAAAATAATCGTAACGGAGCTTCAAACGTGATTTTAGGGGGTAAAATTTGATTTGTCTCCGCGGGGAATGGACTAGGAATAAATCCATTTGCATTTAGGCGTATGCGTAGCTTTGAGATTGTCTGCCATGGAGAACCATATTTGATTTTTTGTTCTAAGGACTGTATTTATTAAAAATTGGGCTAAACGACAGACTGGATTAGACGAATTTGAATTTCAAATGTGCTTTGAAAAGCGTATTTTACTTTTAATTCAAAATGAAGTTGTCTTTAAGTGTTTGCAGAAATTCAATATCCGTGATACTGTATGCAACCGGATCTGATGATATGGTGTGAGATCTTCTGAATATACACATTCACGCATAACATTTGTAGACATTCACAACAAATAGCACATTCTCACGCGATGGTCGTTGATAGCCGATACACGGAGTGCCGCAATTCAGACACGGTACATCAATTACCCGAACAGAATCGAAAACCGACATATTCGACATAATTGATGGGCCACTTTACGAGGGTGGATCGTAAGTAAGTTCATTCAATAGGCATTCCGCCGCTTGAAGCGGGTATATTTTTACCTTTGTTATACTATAACAAAGGTTTAAGAATTGGTCGAAAAACACGAAATTGATCCGAGGCCCGGAGGGCCGAGCCACATATACCAATCGACAGGTATCGAATGAAAGCTCTTGTTAACACTAAATTTTTCGGATAAATTTTATTGAAAACAAACAATCAGTTTAAAAGTTATGCTTAAAAAACCTGTTTTGACAAGGTAATAATTATCGCCTGTTTCATAGAAATGACTAAAGCGATTTAGACGCTATTAGTCTCATTTGACAGGTAACATAACCTAATAAATCACTATTGATTTGTTTTTTGATTGGACGTTTAAGGGGGCATAGTACTTTTTCAACTTAAAAAAATCGAAAATTTTTTACCTTTGTTATAGTATATAATTACCTTTGTTATAGTATATAACAAAGGTTTAGAAATTGGTCGAAAAACACGAAACTGATCCGAGGCCCGGAGGGCCGAATCACATATACCAATCGATAGAGCTCGACGAACTGAGCAATGTCTGTGTGTGTGTATGTGTGTGTGTGTGTATGTGTGTGTGTGTGTATGTGTGTGTGTGTGTATGTGTGTGTGTGCAGCTCATTTTCTATCGCCTGTTTCTCGGATATGGCTGAACCGATTTATGCGTTATTAGTCTCATTTGAAAGGTATTATTACCTAGTATATCACTATTGAATTGCTTCGTGGTCCGATGTTTCGTTTAAAAGTTATAAGCAAAAATGTGAAAACTGCGTGACACGGTTTTCTCAGGAACCACACAACCGATTTCAATGATCTTAGTACCAAATGAAAGCTCTTCCTAAATTATAAAAATTTTCGGAAAGTTTTATCGAAAACAAATAAGTAGTTTAAAAGTTATGCTTAAAAACGTGTTTTGACAAGGTAATAATTATCGCCTGTTTCTCAGAGATGGCCAAGCCGATTTATGCGCTATTAGTCTCATTTGAAAGGTAATATAGCCGGATAGATCACTATTGAATGGTTTTTTGATTGTAATTTTAGTTTGAAAGTTATGAGCAATTGAAGTTACACGTTAAAATTTACAATACTTTATAGCGATTTTAACCAAGATAATTTATCTAGTTTCAATTGTTTTAGTATTAAACGAAAGGTCTTAACACTGCAAATGTATTTACCAAATTTCATAAGGATTGGTTCTACTGGTCAAAAGATATTTAAAAATGATTGATGAAATTTATTCAAGAAAACCTTAATGACCAAACCTTTAATTGGACTAAACCTTTAAAACAGAATAATATAGTAAAAATGTGTAATTTTTCAACGGATGTTTCTTTGCAGCAGTTAATTAATACAATATAGCACATTTTCTTACACTTTTAGGGTCACCGTAAATCCACCTAATAGGGTGACACAAATTTTTGTTTTTTACATGTGTCCAAAAAAATAGCGTCTTCACAAAAATTCTAGAACACTAAAATAAGCAACTTTGCTGCATATAGTAACTATCTATCTCTTACTAGTTGCGAAATTTAATGATTTGTTTGAAGAAACCACTTTAAAATCAAGCAAAGCAAAGCCATGGGTGTAAACGTCCTTCAGAACTTTAACCGGAAAGCATTCAGATTCACAACATGCACGAAGCATTACGACTAAACTGAGGGATTCCTATGTCATCAAAAAATTTTCTCATAGGTCCACCATCTTTCAAATCAATCTCGAAAAACCACCCTTCTTTATCGACAGACTTCGCAGCCGATTATTAGAGTACAGGAAAATTACGGGGCTAGGGCAAAGATCCTATTAACTCTGTAGCGACACCGATAAGTCGAGATTCGAACATACAATGACTGGCTTGTTGGGCTAGCATTGTACCCCGAAGCTAACAGCCACTTTAAAATCAGTTCTGCTCAAAAATTCTGTACACGATGTTTTTATTGCTTTCCTATATTCTATAAAGTAATTTAGTAGGTTAAAATACACTCTGAAAATTGTTTATCGCTATAATGCATATGGATGATAACTAGCACAGCGTCAACAAACAGTTGAATTAAATTCCGAAGACGTGTCGATTTCTTTATTATCATTTCCAGCTCAAAACGCTAAAAAAGCCAGTTTTTACTCGACTATTTTCGATTGGAATTGGAATTTGAATGTGAAAACAGTTTCTTTCTAAACCTAGTATTTGACGAGCAGCATTCCAAAAGGTCCAATGTGCAAATGAGAGATTCTCTTTGCGATTCGTCTTTTACGGTTATTACGGCGGCATAAATGCACTTGAATGCATCTATTTTGCATGAAACGGTTACTGGTGTTATTGGAAAGATGATCCTTTAGAATAATTGGGTTGAAATGTATTTATGCCGCCGTAATAAGCATAAGAGAAGAAACGCAAAGAGAATCTCTCATTTGCACATTGGACCTTTTGACATGTTGGTCGAGATTTCCAGGTTTATCTGCAAGTAAAAAATAAAAAAGTTTGACAAAACGGGTCTTTTTTTTAAAAGGAAGTACTACCACTAATCGTACCACTAATGGAGGTATCAATCGGCACCAAATTTAAGATTTTTGCTTTCTGACCTAAAATGAACAATCTGACAAAATTTGGTTCAAATCCGTGAAAGTCGATTACACGGTTATCGGATACTTTGCATGTGTTGACTCCAATAGATAATTTTGAGATTTCACATCTGAATAACTTGAGAACGGCTGGGCCTAAGAAACAGTTTATATAAGAATTTAGTTCAAAGTGATGCGTATATAATTTGACTGTCAGTTTTATGAAAATTACAAATTCAAATAGAAATCAAAAATAATATTTTAACAGAAAATGCCTATGTCAAATGACATATAAGATGGTATAACAAAGGTTCTTTTCACCACAAGGTGGATTAAATCAGGTTTTTAATGATTATTTCGAAAGATTAACATTTTGACCATATGTGTTTCAAGTCATTTCAATGAATTCCAAAAATTGACAAAGTTACAGCTATTTGTACCACGCATGTGTGGAGCGATTACACGGCGAATAAAAAGTTCAACGTCGTTTTTCTTGAAACCAGGTTTTGAAAGTCGGTACCATAAATATCTCAAGAACGGCTCAAGCAATGCTCATGATTCTTTTTTTGTTTTAAAGCCAACAAAATTATCTAGTGTTTGACCCATCCTTTTTTTGATATTACTATTTTTGTATTTTTTAGAAATGTTTAAAGTCAATTTTTTCGACTAAAAACCAAACTTTTATGTTTGAATGTCCGCCATTTTGTTATGCGTTCGAATTTTAAAAAAAGGATGGGTCAAACACGAGGTAATTTAATATACTTTCATGTCATTTTGGAATTTTTCAATTCGGATAAGACCCCCAGCGCCAATCCATGGTACCGCAAATCATGTTTTTTTCGAACGATCATATTCAAGGAGCCGTAGGGGAGAGGGGAAGGGGTTCACATATGCAAACAAAATTGTAAATATTAGTATAAAGTGCAATGTTTGGAATGCAAAAAACCCGAATCGATTCGCTTTTCGCGTTATCGAGAATAAAATATTTGAAAATAGGCAAAAAATATGGTGTAAAAAGTACTATGCCCCCTTAATTTGAGAGTTATGATCAATTGAATACAACACATTAAAATTTACAATAATTTATAACGATTTCATCTAAGATGATTTATGTAGTTTGAATTATTTTGGCATCAAATTAGAGATTTTAATGCTACAAATATATCTGCAAAATTTCAGAAGAATCGGTTTTGCCGATCGAAAGATATTAACCCTCCAGCACTCGCGCCGACTTTTGTAATTCGGTTACTCGTGCGCACAATGGTCCAAAGCCAAAAAGACATGCGCATTAGAATTTTGACTGAGAAAACTTGGTTTTAGGTTTATGGAACCTTCGGAAGAATTTCTTGAAATTGAAAGTTCTATCGTCTGGTGCAATTTAAATTTTGTGAATGATAAGTGAAATAAAAAAAATATTTTTCTTCAGTTTCAATATAACACATTGATGTGTTCTGCAAAGTTTTAGAGCATATTATTACAAGAAATTTTGTTGAATACAGTAACCTTCTATCTATTAAGCGAAGAGAGAAAAATCTTATTCATTGTATATGAATTTGTAAGATCAGTTTTTTCTATTTTAGCTCTTTTTGTAATTGTTGCATTCCTTTTTCATGTATTACAAAATTGTATAAATAGTAAAAATGCACAACTTTGATTAATATAGTATACCTCTATGTTTGTTTGTTTAGGTACTGTAGAACTTTGATTAAAAAAAGCCTTAATTTTGACCCCGAATGACTCGACTACCAACAGATACATTTTGAACATTTTATATTTGCTAATTATGTTGCTGCATACAGACACCATTTTTACATATGAAGAAACAAGAGAAACTTCCAGGGCCAATCGCGGTACAACTCACATGCTGATTGCTTCGTTTCTGTGATGTCAGTTTATGCTGATCTATTTGCCCAACAATTTAAAGTATTAATGCATAATTATGACATTTTGCTCATAACAAGGTAATTGAAGAACATACGTTAGTTAAGCAGAGATTTGTAACTTTATAACAATATGGCATTCAAAAACCTACACGTGTTGTACAAAATGCAACAGCGTGAGTAATCGAAGGTTAATAGAAATTGATGAAATTTATTCAATAAAACTTTATTGATGTCAATCAAAAATAATGGCGTTACAGAAATTTATGCGTAGTTCAAAAACCTATGAACTAGACTTTTACTACGCAATGTATATGTTAAAGAATAATATTTCCTCTTATAACTTACTTTTACTTGCACTTACTTAAATTAGAAACAACCAGCTTACCCTTACTCAGTAATTTCATGAAAAAAGGATCTATCAAAATTTATAGGTGCTGCTATTTTGTTCAAATTTTGTAAACTTATTAAATTTCCAAAAATTTAATGAAAACCAACGCACCACGCAACGTTAACCAATAGATGAATTATGTTTCGAAGACGTGTCGATTTCTATCTCAAATAGCAAGTAAGACCGTATAAAAAGGTTCCTTTCACCACTAGGTGGATTAAATCGGGTTTTTGAAATAGCTATTACGATAAATGAGAATTCTGCCTAAAGACCCTATCCATAGGTAGGATATATCTTATCATTATGTGTACAAGACATAATGAATACTAAGTTAAAGTCTAGATATAGGAAGTTCCGGTTTGTATAAACCTCGTAGAATGTGTTGTTCAAAACCACTATACTTCACGTTTGAAATAAAGCTGAATCAACAAGCTGAATCAATTGGTCATTAGCAAACAATTAGTCAACTATCAAAGGCTTGGGTATAAACGTCTTTAAAATTTTACCCATCTTCATCAACAGACTTCGCAGCCGGTTATTAGAGTACAGGACAATTATTAGGGTAATGCAATGATCCTACTGACTCTAGCAGCATCACTCACAAGGAAACATCACTATCGGTCACAGGCTTAGAGCTTGACCATATACACCATAGTGTAGTCCTGTCGATCCAGAACATCACTGCATTGCTCGTATAGGTGTAGCCTATGGAACTTTTTTGAGAAAACTTAACTTGAAATTTGTATGGGAATATGACTCAATGGAGGCGCAAGGTACATGAATATCCTACATACACCCTCAAGTAACAGAACAAAAAGAAAATTATATTGATTGTAAAACCATGATTTTATTATGCAACAAACGTTTCTAAAATCACTTTTTTGTCCACCTGGAAGTGTTATTAAACTTTTCTCCTCGTTACGCTACACTTTCCATGTTATTTTATACCGCACTTTACCCTAAACGGGATTCCGCAGTTTGAAAGTGAGACTGCACAGAACTGTGACCAAATTGCGACATACTGAAGTCACTGTCGAAAGAAAGAGAAAGAGCAACAGCAATTGGTATTAGGGTAAATAATCTAGATTTGGCTGGTAGGCACAATATCAATTTAAATAATCTCTGACTTAAAGTATTAGTTGTATTTGTAATAAATCGGAGGTTATCGCCGCAATTTAAACTAGGAAGCTCACATTTTACAACACCCCGATGTTCGAGCACATCATTGAAGCAGTAGTGTAGCTCGCAATGACAACGTCTCAAAAAGCAAAAAAAAAATCGTACAAGATTCTTTTTCCTCAACCACGACGAATCTCCTTCCATTTACTACCTACTTATGTTACGGATACCATGTCGGATGCAATCCACCGACCAGAGAACTTGTCGCCTGTCATGGGAGCACCCGCTCCAGTTTCCAAGATACGAAGTGCGCCGGATGCTAATTGGACTGGACACCCTAGCATCCAGGAGAAATCTGTGCCGAGCAATCCTTGCAGCTGATATCCTGATGGCGAGGGCCGATTGCCCATGACTTTTCAACCATATTAATCTACGAGCTTAACCATGATCTCTTCGTAGCAGAATGTTCCTCCAAGTACCGATACGAAAGAAAAATTATACAGCAAATGGGGTCATCGTCGGGCTACAAGGAGTTTTCAGCCAAGTGTCAGCTGGGTTCGACTTTCACCTAACTCGTAGAACTATTCGTGGGAACACCGAAAACCTTTCATAGCAATGGGCATATCTTGACAAATAATTAATACAACACAAACGAGCTTTGTTTCTTGCTGTTTTATACAACGTTATACAAGCTTTATTCGGTTATCTAGCAGCAAACGTATTATAAACATTGTTGAAAGTTTGCCAACAGAGAAGTTTGCCCCAATTATGCCAAAGTATCTACTTAAATAGAGAGAAAATTCGCCTCCATTGAGTCATATTCCCATACAAATTTCAAGTTAAGTTTTCTCAAAAAAGTTCCAAAGGCTACACCTATACGAGCAGTGCAGTGATGTTCTGGATCGACAGGACTACACTATGGTGTATATGATTAAGCTCTAAGTCTGTGACCGATAGTGATGTTTCCTTGTCAGCCGAGATTCTAACATAAGAAGACTGGCTAGTTAGACCAACCAACGTACCTCGAATCTAACTGAGCGGTTTGGTTTGGAAGCACCTATGCTTGAATTTTATTCTCAAACGTCAGTCAGAAATCTGCCTTACACTTTTAGCGCAAAATCAAATTTGTAGGGCAGTTTTCTTTTATGTAAGTATAACAACTCCCTAGTGAGTTACTTCCCCCACCCCGACAAACTTTAGCAGCACGAGACCCGCACTTCGTCACAAGGAGGGATTTCGTGATACAAAGTTCTCACTAAAACGGCCAACTTTTTTCTAAAACGGGTTTATTTGTCTAGTGCAGTGTAGTGTTTCGACGGGTTGGGTCCTCAGTACGTACCACGCTTCTTCCTCTGTGTTTCGACTGCGGCGGTGACTGAATTGACCGGCGAGCGCTCGCTGATCTCCTCGGACGAGACCGCCTTCTGCCAAAACGAGAAGGGAATCCTCCTTAGTGATTAGGGGCTCGGGCATCGGCCCGGTTGGTGTCCTGCTTGATAGTTATGATCGCGGACGATTAGAGAACGAATCGCTGATCCTTTACTGGTTAAGCGTAGGCAGCCGTCAAGTTGCCTAAGCCGGAACGAGAGCAGGGTGTCGGTTGCTCGCAAGCTTTCGGAACGCGATCGTTGATCGCTAAACAAAACTGTATACGACAGGTATACAAAAGTATACAAAAAGGTCCTGAATGCTTGGGTTGGGAATTTTCAAAACTACCGAAATTGGTACCTTGGCACAATTAAAAATAGCTTCTTAAATATTACTGTCATCGGAACCCATTGACGCTGTACGCGCCTCGATATAAAAGATCACCATCCGAGCACGTTTCCTTCACCATGTTACTAACGTATTGCTGTTGCAGTTGTAAACCGTAATAATCGACGTGCGACATTCGGAAGTTCGGATCGAACTCGGTTCTAATTGGCACGCATTATAGCTTGGTTCAATCCGTAGATGCCCCAGCTTGAGTAAAGAGGAAAGTTTAATAAGCGTTGCTTCAATGATCCTCCCTTACCTAATTTTCTTCTTTTTCCCCTTCACATCTTGTCTCGTCCTGGATATACTAAAAACACGTTTGTTTCATTATTTTCTTCTCCCGTTCTGTCTGTCTATTGTAAAAACGACCGTTATAAAATTGAAAAATTAATGAATTTTCTACGTAAAAGTAAAATTATTGGTTACTAGCTGACCTGACAAACTTCGTATTGCCACAAATTAAATTGTGTTGTACATAAATCGTGAATCTCGGATAACATTTGTCACAATCTCGAGTTTTGCCAGATTCTGAGGAGTTCATGAGTGGTTTAAAATACAATTTTTCCTCACAGTAAATTAGAAAACAACTCGGTTGACCATAACGCGGAATATAGAGTTTCGCCGAATACCATTTCGCGAAAAACCTTACGCGGGATGTACCATTTTACGGGAAATCTCTTCGTGGAAATTACCATTTCGCAGGGGTGATCCTCTCCTTACTCGATGTCGCTCGTTCGGACCCAATTGAAAGAAAGTAATAGAGGTCAGTAGACCTAGGAAAATAAATAAACCTAGATAGAGGTGAAATCTGCGGGCTGGCTTTTCCCTCGCAGTGGCGCTCACTGCCGACGGCGGGTCGCCGGCAACATTCACGGGCTGCGGCCGTATCGGCCTGAATCATCTAGTGTTACTATTGATAGTTTTTGGTGGTCTTGTTATTGACTAATGTTTTATGGAAGAGTCTAAAATTTCTCAAGTTCGATTAGTTTTTGATTTGAGCAAAAATGTCTGTTTTATTTGTGTGAGAGTCCTTATCCCCCTACCACAGGAGTGAGGGGTCTCAAACCATCGTAAAAAAAATTTCTGCCGCCAAAACCCCCCACAAGCCTAATTTGGTTACATTTGCTTGATAAGTTCTGGAGTTATGAGAGGAGATTTGTATTTCATTTGTATGGCAGCCCCCTCTCGTCTTAAACGGGGAGGGGTCTTAATTTACCATAGAAAAAATTCTTGTCTCTAAAAACACCCACATGCCAAATTTAGTTCTATTTGCTTGATTAGTTCTAGAGTTATGAGGAAATTTGTATTTCATTTGTATGCCCCCCCCCTCCTAAAAAGGAGAGGGGTTCTAATACTTCATAGAAAAAATCTTGCCTCCAAAAACACCCACATGCCAAATTTAGTTCCATTTGATTGATTAGTTCTCGAGTTGTGAGGAAATTTATTTTTCATTTGTATGAGAGCCCCCACCCCCCTTCTAAAGTGGGTAGGGGTCCTAATTCACCATAGAAAAAATTCTTGCCTCTAAAAACCTTCACATGCCCAGTTTGGTTCCATTTGTTTGATTAGTTCTCGAGTTTATTAGACTTTGTTTTATTTGTATGGGAGCCCCCCCTCTTAGTGAGGGGAGGGGTCTATAACCATCATAAGAACCTTCCCTGGCCCCAAAACCCCTACATGCAAATTTTCACACTGATCGGTTCAGTAGTTTATGATTCTATAGGGAACATACCGACAGACGAACAGACAGAAATCTATTTTTATAGGTATAGATCCTGCAGTTGACCTACACATTACCTATATTGTTTTTACAAATTAGGCTATACACAATAATGTCAGTGTAATCAATTTAACTGTTAAGGATTTGAGCGCTCAAGTGCTCTGATTTACCATTGCTATTAAGCTGAGAGAGAGGAGCCAGCTCATTGACAGATTGATTGTTTTCGCTTTCTTCTTCTTCTTCTTATATTTGACGCAGAAAATTTGAATGTATACTACCCCTGTGACAGTGACAGTGCTTACCCGGTTTCCATTGACAGTTCGTTGCACAAAAACAATCCCAGCTGGCTCCTCTCTCTCAGGTATTAAGTAGTAAAATCGTAGTGTGCTCCACGACTTAAATATATTTAGTATATTTTAGTCGTGGTGTGCTCTACGATGGTTTATTTTCTAATCAGACCATACCATTTTCTTTTCGTGCTGAAATACTGTCGAATTTCAGATTTCTATCAAATTTTATTATGTTTGATATTATGCTTAATATTAGGATGTTATTATTATTTATTTTAAACAAATTAGGGGTCTTTTTAAAATTATCGCAAGAACTTTTAACCCTTTATAAGGCCGTGGCAATTATTTTGCCACCAACGAAAAATATTTGTTTTGCGTCTATAATGACACCAATATAATTAAAGAAGCAAAATAAAAATTTTTTGTTGGTGGCAATATAGTTGCCACTGCCTTATAAAGGGTTAAATCTAAATTTTTTGGTTCAAAGTTTACCCGCTTGGCTATTCTAGAAGATACAATACCTAGGTGGGGAGTTCCACTTTAATAGTTCTAAATAGAAGAAAATTATTCACATTACTCTTCACCGACCAGCAAAACAAGGCAGCTGTGCGTTTCCATAGCGATGACCAACGACATAAGGGGACCGAAATTCACAAAAAAAGGTGAGAGTGGTTTTGTGGTTCATCAAACATCGCCCTCATCGCTATCAGCAACGGGCCTAACAGACAGTAATCGTTCTATTCGATCTCTTCAACGGAACGATGCTCTCTTAATGGGTTCCGCTGGTCCGAAATGATCGATTTTCCGTTTTACACACCCCCGCGGTATGTCGACGGGGCGTTTAATAATCGATTAATATTTTTTGTTGGAGTGCTATATTAGTTATACGAGGGCGAGAGCTAAAAAATGCTACTGTTCAAAACAGCTGCAACTCCAAACTGTGCATACGGTTCATGCACCTAAAACAAAAAAGCGTTAGATCATCCTGTTCTCTATCAGTATGCGTAAAGGGACATTAACAGCTGAAATAGTTCTGCGTACATAGACCAAATTAATTTGATGTAATTCAATATTTCTTCTCAAATAAAACCGTATAAACGGTTTGTTCCACGCA
Source organism: Sabethes cyaneus (assembly GCF_943734655.1). NCBI lineage: Eukaryota > Metazoa > Arthropoda > Insecta > Diptera > Culicidae > Sabethes > Sabethes cyaneus. Next base: position 79,460,661 of record NC_071355.1, read on the forward strand.
TAGCAGGACTCGAGGCAAGCTTTTCATCTGCCATCAGTCCACCCTCTTTTTGAGTTGAGTCCGTTTCGAACAGCAGCATTCGGTTCTCTGAAAAAGGATTACTCTTCCGCTGCGCTGATCTCATGCTGACTTTAGAGACTGTCGCATTGAAAACGCTCTATAGGTTAGGGGCGATGTCGATGCTGGTGGAAGTGAAAGCAAACAGTGCAGGACCATTGTCATCCCAGAGGCCACTGCACTAACGGAAAAGCATGTAAACGGAACCGTTGCATTCGAGAAATGCGCCCCAGTCCAGCGTTAGTTAGAAGTGCTCAGTGAGGATGTTTGAGTTTTTCGAAGGTAAATAAAGTGGAAGCTGTTTTTGATCGGAACTGTATGTGATTATGTATAGGATTTTATTAGCTTCATTGCGTTGCGATTGGTACCCAGAAATCGTGGAAAAAGTTCACAGTACACATCATTTTACACGAAATAGTACCTCGGAAACTTTTGATACTGAATCAAATTACCTGTACCTATGAAATTGTCTTCTTTGTTTATTGTAAAAATTGAAAACAAAATTGTTAATTTTGTAAAAATTAAAAGTGGAATTCCCCTATTTTAGCTTTTAATAATATTTTGAATAATGAACATCCTAAGATGAATAGTTCGCGCGATATGCATTTTGGAAAATTGTTAAATTTATTTTTAAATATATCGCTTTTTCCAAGGTATGTGTAATCGATTTTTAAAAATGTACATGGAATTCCCTTACTTACTTTAGCAGCCAGCAACCGGGGTGGCACTTGCCGTATCAAGAATTCCTCTCCATTGTACTCGGTCCTGGGCTACTCATCGCCAATTCGTTGCGGGTCTCGTTACACGGAAGTCGGCTTCAACTTGGTCGAGCCATCTAGCACGTTGGGTCCTTCAATTCCAGGTGCCGATAGGGTTCTTGAAGAGAACGTATTTAACTGCACAGTCGTCCGGCATCCTTGCGGCGTGGCCGGCCCACCGTAATCTTCCAACTTTCGCCAGGTGTACGATGGGAATCTCTCCATGCAGTGCCTGTAGCTCGTGATTCATACGCCTTCGCCACTCTCTGCTTTCCGTTTGTGCTCCGCCAAAAATAGTCCGCAAAACCTTTCGTTCAAATACGGCTAGTGCACGTATGTCCTCCGTAAGCAAATTTACTCCCAAGTAACAATTTGGATTTTATTACACTCTTATGATGGCATTTAAAACCAAAATTGGTCATGAAAACCACCATAAAAGTGTAATTAGACTTGCATTGTTCCTTGGGCTGTCTCAAGTCTGTAGAGAACTACCGATCTGATTAGCGTTTTGTACATCGTTGGCGTTGGCAACACCATAATAGATCAAAGAACTGGTCGCAGTGGTCCAAGGTCCCCAACAAGGAAAAAAAAATCGTTGGCTTTGTGCGGCGGCGTATGCTGCCAGATCGAAGCATCTTGCGGTGGGAAAAGTAGGCTCGATTTTCAGCTTGAATGGTGTTGGGATCTTTTTACTGGTATTATTATCAGCGGTGACGAGAGATCCCAAATATACGAACTCATCAACCACTTCCAATTCATCACCATCAATAGTCACTGTTCGTGGGAGGCAAACGTTACTTTCTCTGGAGCCTCTTCCTACCATATATTTGATTTTTAGTCTGGCGTAGATTGCCTCCGCCGTTCCAAGATTTCTAGTTATAATGTCGAGGTCGTCTGCGAAGGATAGAAGTTGGCTACTCTTGCTGAAGATTGTTTCTCTCGTTTCGATGCATGATCACCGGATCACACCTTCAATAGCGATATTGAATAACATACAGAACAGTCCATCTCATTGCCGCAACCCTCTCCGCGATTCGAAAGAACTCGAGAGTGTCCCAGAAACGCGCACGTAGCACATTACTCGCTCCAGAGTAACTTTGATCAGCCTCGTCAGTTTATCTGAAAAACCGTACTCGTACATTATCTGTCATAGCTGTTCTCGTTCAACTGTATCGTATGCTGCCCTGAAATCCACAAAAATATGTTGCGTGGGCACGTAGTACTCTCGACATTTCTGGAGGATTTGTCGGAGAGAGAAAATTTAATCCGTAGTAGCACGGGCCTCCATAAAGCCCGCCTGATACTGCCCTACGAATTCTCTTGCTATTGGGGATAGACGATCACCTTGTAGGGGGCGTTGACCAACGTGATGCAGCGGTTTAGAATTTAGAAGTCTTGGCTAAAATGTTGGGTGCGCTGAATTATGAACCATGTGCAGAATTAGGAACCATGCGCATAGTTAGGTGTGCTTACGGTAGACCATTATTCTTTCTGTAACGCTATTTCCATACTATGACACTTAATAGATAACGTATAAGATTCCTTAGCAAGTTTCGAACTCATCTTTTGTTTTCTTTAATTAATCTACATTCAATTGCTTGGTGTTAAATAAGACCGGACCAAGTCGCAAAATTTTAAAAAATGAGTCAATGACAGCAAACGATCCAGAGATTTACATTTTACGAGCTACATTTTACTCTAATCAGACTACATAAATTTTGCAAACATCCAGAGTTATGACTAGATTTTGAACGATTGATAGTTATAAACCATACAGAGCAGTAAACTTTAAACGCGTTTTTCTCGAAATCAAAGTTTTGTCATTTGGTTTGGTCTGACTCAATACCGACCAATTGATCCTTTTACGTCACGTTTACGTTAGTTCAATGTTTAAATCTGAACAACAAGCATTAAATACTTTGAATGTCATTCCGAAAATTTCAGTGAAATCTCACTGCCCTCCATAACATAACCTATATTTAGATCATGGATTGAAACGCTATCATTCGGTTGTGATTTTCCAGATATACCGTAATTTACCCCACCAGCACCCGTTGTAATTACGATGTTTAGTTCACAATAACAGGAAATGGATATAATGGAAATTTAGGAAAAATCGACAGGAACCCCTCCGTGGCTGTGGCGAGTTTCATAAGCGGAAACACATTTAATTGTAAACTACGTGACGTTGCGATGGAGATACTTTTACTGTAATCATAAATTGAGGAAATGCACTTCATTTATAACGGGTGGGAGGGCGGTGGCAGTATTTAGGGTAGAAATCTGAAAATGGCTTCACCCAACCGAGTCCTTTTTGTCTGTCAGATTTGTGCTTCGGTGTGACGATTTCTTCTATTGGACTTGGTAGCTGCCCTGGCGGACGGTATTCGGTGAGTATAGCACGAATACTGTTATTTACAGATGACTCTATACCATTCTAGAACTCTCCCAACTGATGTTTTTTTCATACAATACATAGAAAGAAGTAAAAGTGGCACAAAACAAGTTCACATGAGCGCTTAGGATGAGTGTCTGTCGGCTAATTTTCTCCGAATGCTACTGCACTTGGTCGAGCAACAATCTATCACCCTCTAATATTTTCCAGCCCATGGGTGGTGTACTTTTAGTTACGGAGCAATAAATACCAAGTTCATTGTCTGCTGTCCAAAGGGAGAGGGTGGTGAATGATTTGCTGGAACTGAAATGCGTCTTCCCAGGATGAGTTTTGTGCTCAGGGCTGGTAAAGTTTTTATTACATGAAGCACACTTAAAATAATCAGGCTTGCGATATTTTTGAATGAAATTGTTCTATACAGAAAGGGCACGCAATAGCAGGAGAACGAAAGAATTCTTGAACAATAGGCAACATAATTACATGTACAATTGAAATGCCAGGCGTTAGAGCTTACGAAATAACGACCTTTTAACCAGAAAAAAAGTAGTTAGTAGAAATAAACTATAATTAAAGACTTTCTTGAACATTTTGAGGTGTGAAATAGGTGTTGAGTAGTAAAGGGTAATTTTATAGACATATTGTTATATTTTGGTAAGTGAAAGTTTTTCGGGTTTAAAATTTTCGTAAAAGGAACAAGTACACATGTTTATATTGAAATCGGATTATTTTCAATCCATGGCTATCTGTATGTTGTGGAATTTTACATACTGAAGTCTTTTTATACATGGAAGATGCGCGGCACATAAAAATTCCCTTATTAAAAATTCGTAAAAATAAACTGTGTGAAAAAAGACCCGAGTGTATATCCTAACATTGCCCTTGTACACTGAAGTCGCTTATTACGTGACTATTTTTATGCGAATTTCGGAATTTCCATGGTGTATATACTGCCGTTACTCACATAACAGTTCCATCTCCATAGCAACTAAAACTGTAATGCGAATAGCGGCAGTATATACAGGAAATACACCGTTTACACAACGTAGTAAGCGGAAGTGAATACCCCTGCTCTTTTTTACGCGATTTTAAATTTATTCTTCGCGTAAAAAGCGACTTGAGTGTATATTCCTCAAATAGCACAGATGATAAATCAAGCACACTTAGAAAATTATTGAAAAATGCAAAGACAGAACTGCCCGGGAATGCAATATTTCTTCCGTCAACCAGATTCCTTTTTACCCGAACCTATGATATGTGTTATTCAGTATGACATCCATGGATTATAACGAATCAATCATATTTTAGGTATTACAATCACCCTTCATATCATCTGTCAGTTAAAGTGACTGATAGTAGAGGGGTTTTATTATACTTATTACATTACGATGTCAAACACTTGTCGCTTTGGAGCATACGGCATCTAATAGCTAGGTATTTTATTTAGAAGTGAATAGTGTTGAAGTTTAAAATAATCTATGAAAACATCCTTAATTTTTTAAAAGTTTAATGTATTTCGAAATTAAACTGTCAAAATTCGTGTTGGAATTTACTGAAGAACTCCGCGCTGATTCGTAAATCGATTAGGAAGTGTTACAATTACAAGCATGTTTTTCTACACTGTCAATACGTCAATATCTATGAACATGCACGGAAAATGTGGATTTCATTCTACTAATAAACCGCGAGTATCGGCAGTAAAGGTCAGTGTTGTTGAAATTATATTAAATGCTTGAATCAAATAGCTGCTAATCTATGGATTCCATTGAAATTTTATTTCTGATAGAGCAGAAGGAATTAATTTAATACGAACTTAAATACTAACTGATCCTATTATAATAGCGAGTTAAAACCAAGTTGTACCTACATTTATAAGCATGGATGGAAAACAGTGCTTTTGATCAAATATATGAGTTATCGCCACACTTTCCATGCATGCTTGTAATTGTAGGTACAACTTGGTTTTAAATCGCTATTATAATAGGACCAGTTAGTATTTAAATTCGTACTACGATACAGATCATGATCTGTACAGTTCACTGTAGCGTTACTCCTTTTGTTTGTATTGAGATTCACGCACTGCACAAACCGATCGTCTGTATCCGTCATATTGCTCAACGCAATCAAGCAATGGACATGATCTTATATGAGGTCTGTCATCTGATGTCAATGAATCTGAATCTGTTCGCTCCTATGTTCTTGATCGCTAGAATGGTTCTCATCTATTCCTGATTATATGTAAAAACAGTACAAAAGCAATAACTATGAATCGGTCTTGATTTTTTGGTAGAAGATTCAAGGAAAAGAGAGTCAAATGAAACTTTTTTTCATTATTTCGTTACTAAAAAAATAAAATGAAATTACGCGTTTGTTTGCCAATTTATCGTTTTAGATTGAATATTCTTCGTTGTTATGCATGACATTGGTCCGGAAAATCACATTTCCTTAGCAACAGTTTCCTCGGCTACTGAATGAAAACATTCTGTACCCTTCGACCCCTCTGTTAGAACCAAGCTGTCATGATTTCAAGTTGATGTTTCACCAGCTACCACCCTCTTCGGCGTCGGTGCTCATTTTACCACCAACCTGCACCCCACCCCAACAGTGTCACATACCCTTACATTATACGAACACCCTTTGGGCTATACGCTTCACGATCGAAATCATATCGCACCGTCCAGAGCTATTCTTCTTAAAAAACTACACAGGCTAGTAGATAGAGGGATCACAAAACCCACCCGGCTGCACGCAAACCAATACCGCAACACTTACTCCACGACCCACACATTGTACGTTCGTCGCTTACCCATCGATTTCAATCGCCTAGCCACCACCCCGGCTGCTTGTATTTGCACAATCTAAGCTCCCTTCTCGGTGCAGTCCTGATGCCGCCGTCAATCGAGCATTTGTTGAACATTTACCGTTATGTTACGTTGGTTTAGCATTATGGTATTAATTAAAGCATATATATGATAAGTATAGGAAGTCCTTCATACTCAAACATTTTAGGTTTTTAAGATAAAAAAATATCGGGTTTATTACATCTATTTTCACTTTAATGTAAAGAAAAACAAAATTATAAGCAAAAAATACAAAGTAACAAAAATTTGCGCTGCTAGGTAAAAAGTAGATAGTATTTTGTATACAAATTAGCTCAAATCGAAAGCTGTCCTCTATTCTCGGACATGACAAACTGATCTTTTAATAGATCATCAATAGAAGAAAAAGATCCTAGAACAATTTCAAACTCCAGCACAAATCTTGTGAGTCCAGTCCTTGCAGGTTTGCTGTATAAAAGTTGAATAAAGTTTTATTTACATAAATTTTTTATTGATCGTGCTGGTAACGCAGAATGCACGTGAAAATGTACGCGGCAACTCCTTTTACAAGGCACGTTGAAAGGTTGATATCAAACTGATATTTTTCTGATTTTTTCTACCTTTTGCATTGCCTAACTAATTTTATTTTACATAGGAATCAAAGATATAGTCATTCTAGACGAAATAACCAAATTTCGCTGATTACTTTATTGTCCGGTCATAGAGAACAAGTTGGTGTCCGGCCGTAGAGTATACGACACAGTTTAAAAAAATTAAGGTTAAGGTCTCATCAAAATCTTGTATTTTTATGTCAAATTTAAACTCTTTCGGAAAACAACTTTATTTATTTCTGAACGTTGGATATGACATCTTTTATTTATTAAAAATATTTGCAAGTGCACTTTTATGATTTTTTGAATTTACTCGATCTTTGTTTAATTGGTTGAACCGTTCGACAGTTCTCATTTGTTTACCTTTTGAAATAATTTATAATTGGGACACCATGAAATCTTGCTATTTACTATTGTTACATGCTTTCCGAATATTTTTATAAAGCTTTGTTTTTGAGAAATCCTAGTGTCTGGCCATAGAGGACTTCCCCCTACCAGATGAGCTTATGTCGAATTTGTTTATTCAATCCGGATTGGAACTGGATGAACTTTTTGTGTTCATTTGCTCCTATCTGACAGATAACATTCATTCAGTTTCAACCCGGATTGAATAAACAAATTCGACATTAGCCATTGACAAGTATTGATTCACTCAAAAGAATCTGTAATCCGATTTAAGTGAAAACATGCAGTTTGCTATACAAAACATTCTCATGTACCCCACTGTTTATGTGGCCCGGTTTTTTACATATACTACTGTGCCTATTTTTTAAAATCAGAAAATATCAATGTTATCAATAAATTGCCTTAAAATATCACCGAATTTCAATCAGAAAAAGCAATGTATTACCCTATAAAAATTAAAGAAGAGAAAGTGATACGCAGGTGACAAAAAATGACAATCATCCTAAGTAGAAATCAATTTTAAACATGAATTTGCGCAATGGTTCACGTAGCCACTCTCTCCAATTGTTGGAAGTGTTCCATCAACACGAAGATATAAAATATTGCATTTGCTGAAAGATAATGCATGATGGAATGTAACCTTTCACAAAATAAAAGTTTTGTTTATACATAATGATTTTCACTGCCCAATCGGTGAATATCTTTTTCGAAAGTGTTTCAATATCGCTGCATGCTGATATTCTACAAAAGAACGCGTGAAACTTGTGCTTGTCATATTATGCCTTGCAGCAATTTTACGAGTCCTACGCAAATCCATATTTTAATAATAGAAACTATCCTGTACTTACTGTACTTACAAATACATTGGAAATTCGCTTGTTAAGTGAGTTAAGTGGTTGTTAATGAGGAGGCAATGGCGAAAAACTGATGGTTTAAATAGCTAAATTGCAAACGTGTGTGTGGACACGCAGAAAATAACCCCGCTTATAATTTTCGCGTGGAACTCTAAAAAAGTGAAATCTCCGCAATATTTTGTTATTACGAATGGTTACTTTTAAAGAAAATTTGCTATACAAGTTAGGCTGATAATCGAGAAGTTTCAATGTTTTTTTTCCTGTATGGACTCACTACGACCAGTATCGTTGATCTATTGTGATATCGCCCGGGTGTCTGATGTATATCCTATACTGTATTTCTTTTTGCCATAATTACTTTTGAGCCAAAGATATGCTTATTAAATTTTATGCGAACCGGACCTTTCTGCTCGATTGATAAACACGGAAAAAGAAGATGTAGATTATAAAATACTAGATTAACCGGTAATCTGTTCCGTTTAAAAAGTGTGGATCATATACTATTCCGTGCTAGGGAAAAGTAATGAAACAATGCAAGTAACAGAAACTGATCGTGTACCTAGCACCAACGCGTTTCCGTGCTGCATTTTTTTACTTGAAATGTAACGTCGTGGCGGTGTGTTTGATCGCTGAAGTGAGATGAAAGAAGGAGCAAATTTCACAGGATACCCCACTAAAACCTAATGCACTTAAAGAATCTAAAAATCATTGTGCTTCTCTGTTTAAATTTTTGCTCTAACGTTAATTGCTTTGAGCAGCGGTACGTAATGTCGTGCGATTGCTAGATTTTGTGTAATTCGACGTGTTTTGGTGTTAGTAAGTTGTCTGCAGTGTGAGTGGTTAACAGAAGGGCTTTTGGTATAGTCAGGAGTGTGGAGTGTAACGCGGATTGTAAGGTAGTATGTATATAGTGATGGCTTTTCATTTGCAGATTTTCACTATATTCTGATGCCATTTTGAATCTGTTCAATACACAATATACGAGTTAGAATAAGTAGCTAACCAAATAATTCATCTTACTTCATATTTCGCTTCCATTTTTGCAGTTGTTTTGTTTTGTTTTGTCTCTTTTCAGAAAGCGAAATAAGGCGCTATAACCTTGGCCTATTGCAGCCTGGCTTTTGGTCTAAAAACCACAAGTTCATCCTCGAGGCTCCGGAGTATCACTTAACCTTTATTAGCAAAGATACTCCCAACGACTGTATACTGTATACTGTATAACGTAAACTGTAAATACACCAATATCTTTTCGGGAAGCGTTTGGTACGGAGGTCCACGCTTCCTTCCTTCCCTTCGATTTCAAAGAGTTGAATGGAATTAAGTATCATTTATAATTCCACTTGATTCTTTGAAATTCTCTTTGTAATACATGCTGCGCAGTTGGCCTGGCCGTTGACAAGAAAAATGATCAATTCAGACAATCGTCATTTTCCAGGATGCCTTCAAGTATTGGCTGCGTTAGTGTGAGATTAGATTAGATTAGAAAGATTTGCTTATTAAATTTTATGCGTGCTTTTGTGTATTGGGTTGACCCTTCCTTCAAAGTTTGCTCTCACCCTTACCTTACCCATTCGTTCCTCACTGCCAGTACTGTCCCATATTATATGTAGCTGTCCCTGGCGTGGACTCCATGCGTTCGTCTGACCAGTACACTTTAACTTTAAGAGTGACTTTTGCAGTGTCAAGAGGCTTCATCGGGGTAATATAGAATTCAGCATGAAGTAAGGGCCCTGAGAATAAATCTAAGGCAAAGTCACTTGACATCGAATGACCTGATTCTACTAAGATTCGAACCCACGACCACTCGCTTGTCAAAGTAGACTCGGAAAGCTTGCGCTACGGAGTTTCAATGTTTTGTTTATGAATATTTCCAGCACTGGTTATCATAGCACTACGAAATAGTGACAATTTGCGGCTAGGATTGCGGGAAGAGGGCAACAATTCGGTGGTGAACAATAATTAGCAAATTACCCTATTTAATTTCGCTTTTTGGTTTGTGCTAATGTCTAGAGAGATAAAATGGTATTATTCTGTTGTTTTAGTCTGTTATAAATAAACCAGTTCTAATTTACCATAATTCCGACGAAAAACACTTTTTTGCAGTGATGATGATAGATTCACTATAACAGGAATAACCGGCATGTATGACCAAAACCCCTGAATGTACCTCAAACACAATGTAACTCTATGAGATGCAAGTTGCATGCAAATATGTTACTGATGCTTGTGTTGACTGCAATCTGGTATAATTTGTCTTACTTTTATATACTAATTTGTTTGTATCGACTGTGGCGCTAGGGTTTTGACCAGGGCACTGACAACCGTACATCGTTGTATCACGAATATTGTTGTTTGGAACATTAATTCCTTTTTCGGGCTCACGGTAAACCCAGTCCCAGATGAGAGAGTGTTCGTGAGGTGCTCATTTTAGTTGCAGTTTAGGTGCAGATGTAGTCGTTTCAGCTCTGTGCAAAGCATTTAGAGAGCAAGCTGCGATTCTTGCTACGAAAACATAACGTGGTGTCAGAGGTCTGGTCTTTGTTACAGGCAGAATAAGGTACTTATAGTATAAGATTGGACTCAATCGAGTCTCCGTTTAAAGTTACACAACGATGTGGTACACATGCTATCCCTTCCGTTTTGAAATTACTACTCCACAAGTTCAGCTTCGAATGCAGGACAGTCATGTGAGAATGGACGTGAAAAGAGCTTCACCCAAGCACAAGCAACATACATCCAAACAAGAAGTGGAAGAGTACCGAACGCGAAGAAAACTTAATGGGCATCGTTCGATAAAGTTCCGTACTTGGGCGACCGGTTCGCTGGGCGAGCCAGCTTAGACGCCCTTTTTTCTTCGTTTTCAATGCTGCACACCCCAATCCCAGCAGGAGTTTTCGGGAACCGGTGTAATAAACGGAAAGGGACGATAGGCGATCTTCATCATTCGTGCTGTACGGCATCAACCATCATCGTCATCGGTTCCGTATTCCTGTCAGATAACAAGCGCCGGTGAAGCAGAAGGGCGACAACATCTACCGTTTATTGAATGTGATCAAACGCACCTGGCCGGTGCTTTATGTACGTTTACACATATAGCAGCAGATGGAACTGGAAATCTGGTTCACTGGTTCCGCTACAATATATGGTGGCATGTTGAGATGCAGTTGCTGTTAGGATGGATTTTAAAAGTAGCATTGCTTCACATCACTAGATTTAGGACATTATCGTTGCAATATATTTTGGGATCCATATTAAATATCATGCTAGACGAGTTTTATTAGCAGCTAAATATGCTAGTGCTAAACAATTTCTATTATACATTGAATATTACACGTCAAATTCATAATATATTAACACCACCGCGAATTAATTTAAACTAAAAGTGGCTTTTCAATACTTGTGATACTTTTGCTTAATATACGTTAATTCATGCCATCGTATTTTTCAGTGATTATTGAGTTTTCTCAGTTGCTGCTTCTATATTCATATTTTAATATATATATCAGCATGATAAATTCCTGCAAATTATTCCCAAAAGTGTTTAGGCAATAAAATTCTCCCAATGTCAAGGTTATCAGAAAGTAAACTACAAAAGGCCACTTGTTTCGCTGTTTCCCAACTGTTCCCCCGTATGTTTATGACTCACAAGGAGTAAGGTGCGTCTTTCTAGCTTCCCCTTACAAAAGTTTCCGAGAAACGAGGATGTCTTCACTTCACATACCTACAAGAAAACCAATACTAACCAACCGAGTTGCACATTTTTCCCTCCCAATCATGCTGTTCCTTCCTTCGGCAAGCGAGCGCGATGATCACAGCTGTGATTTTGTCCTTTTAAATGGCTTTTCCGCTTTCTTCAAGATTCGTATGGTTTCGGTGGTTGTTTATATTCTTGATTTGCACTGTGCTTTTGAATGAATAGACTGATTCAAAAAAATTCAACTTGTACTTTGTATTTGAACATATCATCCTACAAATTGATAATTGCCCAGCAAATTTGTAAAGCTGTTTATTTAGCTTAGAAATTCTATTCTGCTTGTTTTATTTTTTATTTTAATAATAAATATCTCTTTTGAATCTGTCTACGATATTTCCGACCAACTTATGACGCCAATCTCAAAACGAATGCGTATTCATGTACATGTACGTACAGATATGAATATCAACAAGACTAGTGAGAAGTAAGGTCTTTTCTACATCAGTGAAGTGAAGGAATTTTTACTTCATCGCATTACCTCGTTTACGTTTTCTAGCCAAAACGGTAAGCAAATATTTATTCTGAAAGATGTGATAGATAATAAGTCATGATCCAGCATAAACATGTCCTTAAAATGCTTTCGAAATAAACTTGACCTGCGATGCGTTGCAAATTTTATTATGTACTAAAATAACGCATTTTGGCTTAACCCTTAACCTTAATTTTCCGCAAGACATTTTTTTTACTTTTCTACTAGACGATGGAGAAGCGATAATAACAGTTACAGATGGTAAAAGTTAGAGTTATTATGATGGGTATATGCATCAATCGCGTAAAAAGTGCCTTCACACTTAAAAAAGTACCGAGTTCGGTAAATTACCGTAAATTTTACCGAAATCTGAGCAGCAGAACGTTCGGTAAAATTTTTTTATGATGCCAAACATTACTAATGATCCATAAACGTCGATTGGCACCATTGAATTTTACCGAACGTTCGGCTGCTCAGAGTTCGGCAAAAAAAATTTAAGTGTGTTGATTTGTTGTAAATATAACAAAAAGGATAAAATCCCTTAGTACATCTAACATAAGTTGCTATTAACGGAAAAGTTTAGTCTGTCGCCGGACTCCCGCTGATGACAGGATTTCGTTTACCAACTCTCGCTGGATTTTGTTTTTAATTTGCTCACTATCGCAGAGCCGAGTGAGTGTTTCGGTTTAATTTAGGGCGAGGGTAGATTTTCTAGCAGTAACAGAGTAACAGCATTGCCTGCTGAAAAAACACCCAGCCAGTGTCGAGTGTCGAATCGCATGGAAAATCGCAGCCTTTGGCGTTGGGATTGCACGGGGTACCTATACAACACAGCGAGGGTGAACGGCCGAGAAACGCGATAATGCAATATGAAAATATGAGGATCAATGGTTGTGAAGTAAATAGCGTAACACACGTAAACTATACAATGGTATGAGTCGCTTTGGCGAAGGGAAAAACCTTGATAAACCGAAGGGAGAAGTTTTGGTGAACAGAAACACACACATCTGTTGAGATTTTTCAATTTGCCATCATTATTCAATTTCTTGTCTACTACAATTCCCATTGTTAACACTGTTATCGATTAAAACAGCAATGAAAAAACATAGGAAACGAAATTTTCAACCGTAGAGAGATATATTCTATGGATTGATTGTCTTATTCTGGTGTTTTTTAAATAAAGTTATGTTAAAAAGTTTTGTTTGTTATTTAACACAGTAATTGAAAATAAAATCAGAATAAATTTAATTTTCCCTTTCTGAGTTAGGGTGATTTATAATAATTTTGGTACCAATTAAAAGATTCATAATTATTTGTATTTGAGATGCAATCAATTTAAAATAATCAATTTAAAAAATAAAATTGCGACACTGCAATGGAGACATAAAGTATTTAGTTTTTACCTTAAATGAAATGGCACCATGCGGCTCCATTGCATTCTTCAAATTCTATTTTTTTGCATTGCGACTGAAGCGCAACAAATCCTTGCTGGGGGAATTTAACAGAACATCTTTCGATTTTGAAGGAAGCTTGTATAAATGAAATGGCTCCCGAAATAGAACATCGGATGAGAACGACGCCAATTTTCGAAAATCTCTATGAAATCATTTTGATCAAACCAAGTGAATTCGTAGTGGATTCCTGGACACTGCGGAGTAGAAGGAAACGAGAAAACTGAAACATTAGCAAGGAAAGGGTCATCTACAAGCTTTCTTGGTCCATAATTATTTTGCACTTAGGGTTGCCAACTGGCCGGTTTTTGGCCGGGCCGACCGGTTTTTCACTTGCAAAGCCGGTGGCCGGTTAATCCGGTGACGTATTTTATGGATGACCCCTAGGTACATTACACTTGTTCCAGATTTGCTACTGCGCTGCCATATTGATTATTCCTTAAAAGTGCTTAATAGAGCAAAGACATGGTTAGAATTTCGTCACAGATTCCATTCTATCCTAGGGTCAGCGCTTTGAAACAATACAGTAATGATCCGATTTTGTCACCCCCATGATGAATTTAGAGGTGACAAAAACGGGACAGTGACAAAATCGGGTATTTTTTCAATTTTAATGTTTTTGCAGATAACTTAGAACGAACTACATATATTTCATTCTGATCACTTTTAGGACCTTTCGCACTTCCTTCTACCTCTCTGTGGACATTTGTCACTTGTGCTGTGAGGTCCCACAAGTATGAAAACACGCGTTTTGTAATTGCGCCGAAATGGTCGATTATACTGGTTGACTATGTTCAGAGAAATTTCACAGCGTAAAAAGCTCTTTCTTGTGGTATGAACGATTCTTTGATTAACCCCCCTAAAGGTAAGATAGAAAATTTATTTTTCAAGCAGTAAGAGATAGAGTAAAACAATGTTCTACAAAATTTTTGAGAAGATTATTATAAAAAACTTTGCCAAAGAAAGTGACCTTCTAGCTATTATAGTTGTGGAGAAAAGAAACAACTTTTGTGGAAACTCCACAAAAATCAACACAGTTCTTTTCACAGTGTTTTATTTAACACACTTGACATGTTTCAAATTGATTTTCAAACTAAGCTTTTGATAAATCAAAATTGTGACAAAATCGGGTAAAAAACGTGACAAAATCGGGGGTGACAAAATCGGGTCAAAAACGTGACAAAATCGGGTTACCACTGTATTATAAAGTTCGTGGGTTCGTGCCGAAACTGATGGATGCGTAAGCTAAGGTTTTATTTTAACGGTTTTTAAGAGATTGTTAAGCGTTGAGTCTGGTTCACAAATATTTGACGCACTGTTACAAAGTTGTTGTTCAAAGGTGCTGAGATCGTCGTTACAAAGACGACGATGTACGTCAAAAATTAATTGTGACAGTGACGGTAAAGATGGGGAACTTCAAGGAGAATGAGATCATGATACTGCTATTTAGTTATTGGGATACTGAAGATGGAAGAAAGTAGAATAAATGGTTCAATAAAACTGTTTTCGTCGATATCACATTTGCTCACATATGGGTCATCGACAGATGAGTATTCTACTCGAGACTGTTACCTGAAAAAAGGTGCTAAATGCATCAACCTTTCAACTTCCAATGCACACGCGCTAGTTTTAACAACGGAGCACCGGGCTACAAGCATGATCAAGCCAAAGCTAATCAACAAGATTTATGATAATTTTTGCACTTAATAGGGGATGCATTTAACGGAAAGGGCAAAGCTGCGTGGTAAACTATTGGTGCCACACATGTGCACATTTAATATGTTTTGGCTAACAATGAAGGCATTTTGTTTCAATTGCATTTGTTAATAAACGACAATCCCTTCCATGATACAAAAGGTGGTAGAAACGTGTGCATTATCGTTTGGGTAGTTTGAAATTGAAAGAGTTAGGTATGTTATTCAGTTACAACTTATTGTTAGTAGAATCATTGTTCTATGGAGTGAATGTTCACTGAGCAACTAATGATGTACACTAGAATCTCGTTTTACGTTTATTCATTTTACGTGATTTCGTTTTACGCCCACTTTTTTACGTTTGAAATTTGAATTAACGTGCTTCCGTTTTACGTCCAAAATTTGAATTAACGTCGTCGTCAAAAAACATTGGGCGGTTTTAGAAAATTCCTTTCTTTTTACGTACCAAATTCGAATTAACGTCCTCTTTTTTTACGTCCAAAATTTGAATTAACGTCCTTTTTTTACGTCCATCATTTGAATTAACGTCTTTATTTTTTACGACCGATTTTTTTTCTACGCCCCCCTAATAGTGGACGTAAAACGGGATTTGAGTGTACTGGAATTGTAGCACCGTAAATACAAAAGATACAGCAAAACTATAGATAGTAACTAGTCCTACAAATATCCCATAACTTTGTCAAATTTTGTTCGGCTGAGACGGTACGGTCAAATTAATGAAAATTAAAGGGGGAAATAGTGGAAAATAAGATAAGGGGAAGACAATTGAAGCAAGACTTACCTACTATCGATCGTAATTTGTTCCTTTTTAGCAAACTTGAAACTCCGCTGGTTGAACCAATGGACTATAATGAGCCAATTATAAGCGAATTCGTTTCCAATTTCTCTCGGGGGGCCCGTGATTCGCCGATATTACGTAGCCCTTGCACCACAGTTTTTAACTACGGATGTAGTTCAATGAGAACCGTATTATCGTCGAGACATTCCACGCGGGATCCCTCTGGTCCTGGGGCCGGTTATGAAGACATTGATTTTCACCGCACTGACTGTAGCTTGACATCCTCACAACGTGTCCAACCCATCCTATTGACATCTTCATATCGAGCAACAGTGAATGACAGCGAGCGCATGTCTTGGCCTCAATATTTGACAGCGGGTCCAAATCTCGCTGCTTGCTATGGAGTGAAACGTATACTGATGGGTGTCAGATGTAAACAAACAGTGTTGAGTAAACTGAAAGAATATCGAGACAAGAAAATAAATAATCGGTCAGCTATCGTCGTTTTATTGCGCGCCGGAGCAAGCGTAAAGAAAATAGTTCAGTCGGTAAAACGGTGTCGGAAGGAACGATGTACTATATAAAGAAGGCTTTGGAAAGCTATCCTACACACCTACCCGGAAGGCATACAAGTGTCGTTTCATTACCGCTGAACGAAACAGGGTTAAAAAGTGGAAAGAATGATTAAAAAGATTCCAGCGAAGTCAATGAGGTCCCTGGCGCGGGAAATCGGGTGTTCGAACTTCTCAAACCGGCGAGTAATGGCCAAAAACCTTGGTTATAAGTCATATGCGCTACGCAGAGGTCAATTTTTGAATGCTACGACCAAATCACGGCGACTGTAGAAAGCTAAAAAACTTCTGAATCGGTTGAAGCATCCTCATCACAAGGATTCTGTCATCTTTTGCTCTGATGAAAAAAACTTTAATCAGGATCAAAAGGTGAATCGAAAGAATGGCAGGTGGCTTGCACCAGATCGTAATCAGGTTCCTATCGTCATGTCAACAAAGTTACCGACCCATGTGATGATTCTAGGCGTAGTCTCCAGCGAGGGAGATGTAATGCCTCCGTATTTCTTTGAACAAGGACTAAAGGTAACAGTCGATGTATACCAGAAGGTTCTGAAGGATATTGTTGGCCCATGGATAAAGGAGGTTTATGTTGACCGTCATTTCATCTTCCATCAAGATGGAGCACCTGCTCATAATGGTAACATAACACAAAAATGGCTGGCTGAAAATGTACCGGAGTTTTGGAAGAAGGAAATTTGACCCCCTTGCAGTCCCGATATCATTCCTTTGGATTATTTTGTGTGGGGCGTCGTCTAGCGGGATACCAATAGGACGCCTCACACGACGCTTAGGTCGCTCAAGATCATCGAAGTGATGATCTGCCTATAATCACATATCAGTCCCATATGCATTTTCATCGTTTTTGAGTTAAACATCAGATTCTCTCTTTTTCTTGCTTTATTATCCATTAAGAATACAAAAAAGATGTTTTCATTCCAAAAAGTCTGAACAAAAATATTGGGCCAAATTGTCCCATCTTAAAAATAATCGCTTATCAGTCCCACGACATGTTTTTCCTGGGTATACCCATATATTTTCTTTAATTCATATAAACAATATTTGTAGTTATTTTTACGCTTTTTACTTATTAAAAACCATCAGTTAATTAGTAAATACAGGGTTGTTTCAAAGAAATTCCATACGAAAGTTAAATGAGTATTTTCCGTTGAAACGGGGCCACTAATGATACGTGAGGTCTTCAAATATTGGAACTTTTGTACTTCATTGGTTGCAAATAGTTAAAATATGAGAATTTTTAATACCTCGATTTTCACAAAAAATGCAATGTTTTAATAAAGAAGTTATGTTAAAGGTCTATTTCATTATATTATGTCGGAAAAATAAGAATAAACTACGCTCAACGGGTGAAATAACCAAAACAAGAAAAATACCTTCAAACGGTGTTTTCTCAATTCGATGATATTGCAGAGGGGACTGATATGCGATTATAGACAGTGATGTCTATGCTAAAACGTGCATGCGGCATTTCCGGAAGCGTCTATCAACAGTCATTGAATAGGAAGACGATTTTTTTTTGGATTAAATAATTTACAATTTCTACATGGAAAGAAAATAAACCATAAAACTTTCCTCGCATATTTGGCTAACTGGTGTTAATTTTCTAAAAGATGTCATTTACTGCAAAAATTCGTCACGCACCCTGTATTTTATTTCTGCACACGCTAGTATGTTGGCGGCAAAAACAGGACTACCTACCAATAGCATTGCCCAATCCACCGCACCCGACCAACTTTCGTGAGATATAGGAGGACCTCTCTAAGCATTACCTTAGCTTATGATTCATACGCCTCCGCCACTCCCTTCTTTGGGGCCGTGCAATAATTACGTAAGGGCTTTTTCCTCATTTTTGAACCCCCCCTCCCCTCTATATAAGATTTTGTAAGATTTTGGCCAATCCCCCCTCCTCCCATAAAAAAATCTTAGTAAGATTTTTTGAAACATCAAAACTCAAGTTTTATTTAAAAAGTTAGACATTAAAAGAATATTGAAACAGTTAACAAAGTTTAAACAAGTTTATAAAAACCAAAGTTCAAAAAAATTAATAAAAAAAACAATATCTATTATCTGTTGTAAATCCCTTTATGGCCCACTCACGAACAGAACGTATTTCAGCATTGAGGTTGTCAATAAATGTTGTTGTATGCTCAAAAACTCACTAGCGTTCACTTAATTCGCATTGATCCACTCTAAATCGTCTAAACGCGTGTCCTCGTCAAGTAGCGTACAAAGAACTTCTTTGCCTCTTCTAGATGACACGCGACATGGTCTTATGTTGGAATTGGCACTTCGTTGCGTCTAATGTACAGATCTGTAATGATCACCCGCGGTTTTCTTTGAAGCAAAATACTGATCCCACTCTGGTCACATGCGGCATTCAAGATCTTTAGGAACAGAAGAACAATACATCCCAAGAAACATTTTTGTTGTATAGTAGCTTAGCACTAGTTTCATTGGTACAGCTATACATTAGTTGAATAAGCTACTTTTAAACAAAAATGTTTCTCGTGATAGCATAAGGGATTTTGCGGCTGCCTTGCGGGATTGAGATAAGCAATTTCAACGAAATATGTTGGAATAATTCAGCTTTCCACGAGCGATAATGGCGGCTGATGGGTAGTGGCTTCCATAGTAACCGCAGTAACCGCTCCTGCATTGAATGTCATAACCTAACTACGCCCTTCAGAAAGTTGTATCCATCAGCCACCCTCATCGCTCGTGGAAAGCTGGATAGATTTACAGAAGGTGAACCAAACTCGGTAGGGCTACACTTCGGAACCTGATATGTTTATGGACGAAAAGGAAATCTGATTTCAAACGAGCGTGAGGTGGTCGACAGGTGGAAGCACTTCTTCGGTGAACACCTCAATGGCGAAGTGCAGAAGGCGGAACGGAAGTTAACCTATAAATTCCCATGGAAGATAGTAATGTCCCAGCACCCGATCTCCAAGAAGTCAAACGTGATATCAAGTTACTGAAGACCACGCAAGCAGCCGGTAAGGCTGTCACTGAAAGCACAAGATTTCGTATAAGCAATTATCAGGCGGGCTGCACAGTAACTCTCGCCAGACTAAGAACTTAATTTTTACTCTTCGACAGATTTTGCAGACTTGTAAGGAGTACAACTTGCCCACGTATCACATCTTTACTGACATCAAAGCAGCATACGAAACAGTCGATCGAGACTAGCTATGGCAGATAATGCACGTACACGGTTTTCCGGACAAACTCACCGGTCAGAGATGAGAGATACAATGGTTCGAGTAATGTGATTCGTGCGCATCTCAGAGACACTCTTGAATCCTTTCGAGATGCGGCGAGGGTTGAAAAAAGGTGACGGCTTAAGGCCCAAACAGAATGCTGCGTCAACCAGGGATGGAAGATCAGTGATTTTGATAAAATCTGTGAGTTATCGCCACACGCACAGATCACGATCCGTACAGATCATGACAAACAGTGAATCATTAGCATTGATCACAAGATTTTGTTCTCTAAACAAAATCAGTAGTCGATCACAGTGTTACATCTTACCTAACTGCGAGAAAAAAGGTCACACATGTTGTTTGTATTGTGATTCATACGATGCACACAACCAATCGTCTGTATCTGTTATATTTCTCAACGCAATCATGCAATGAACATGATCTGAGATGAGGTTTGTCATAATCTGCACGGATCGCGACAAAGTGTTTGTCGCTTACAAGTAGTGATCTCAATGAATCTGAATCTGATCGCTTCTATGATCTTGATCGCTAGAAGCGATTTTTTTCCATCCCTGGCGTCAACACATCCGTCAGCGTCAATTTTCCAATAAAACTCATGGGAAAACTGTCAGAACGCTGACGGACGCGTTGACGCAGCATTCTGCTTGGCCCTTTATCCTGCACGCTATACAACATTGCTCTTGAGGAGGTGATCCAACAAGCCGGCATCGAAGTGTAAGGTACGATTTTTGCCAAAAGTAGCCATCCTCGCTGATAACTTTGACATCATAGCTTGGTACTTTACGACGGAGGAGGCAATCTACATAAGATTGAAAGTGGCATCTAGGATTCAGCTAAAAATACCGTCGAAGCGAGACAAATACGCGCTTCCTACGGCAGACGGTAGATGACACGCTGGTGACCGCGGACAACACTAGTAACGAGCTCTAGCGGGAAATCAGGCTTAATTTGCATTTCGCAAAACACTACGATCAAGAGACATACGCCGCCGTACAAAGCTGACAATGTACAAAACCCTTACTAGATCGGTACATCTTTATGAACATGAAGCCGTGACGTTGGTTATGGAGGGTATACTCGCCATTGTCGTGTTTGATCCGAAGGTGCTGCGAATATTCGGCGGAACACAAATTGAAAGCGGGAAGTGGCGTAGGTATACGAATCACGAGCTACAGGCACTGCTCGGGGAGATTCCCATTGTATATCTGGCGAAAGTCGCTAGGCTACGGTGTGCCGGTTTTAAGGATGCCGGATGGCTGTGTGACGAAAACGATTTTCTTTAACAACCCTACTGGCGTCAGGAAGAGGGCCCCAAGGTGTATGTAAGTTGGCTCAATCAGGTCGAAAGCGATTTGCGGCTTCTGAGGCGCCTCAAGATCGAATTAAAGGAGACGGCTGCCTTAAACAGTACGATCCACCCTGCTGACGACGACAAGGATGTTGGTTGATATCAAAGTTCGGAAACGACCGAAAATAAGTTTGATTTGATTTTCTCAACAAAATATAAACAT
The DNA here is from genome assembly GCF_943734655.1 of Sabethes cyaneus. Classification (NCBI taxonomy): domain Eukaryota; kingdom Metazoa; phylum Arthropoda; class Insecta; order Diptera; family Culicidae; genus Sabethes; species Sabethes cyaneus. The sequence continues at coordinate 79,482,049 of NC_071355.1, forward strand.
AATCCGGTGGTGCCAGCCCCAGGACTTGTCTATGATTTATGATGCCTATTATTTGAATACGTTTGTTTTTGGCTCAATTCTTTTAGCTTCGGCTTTCAGACTAACGTAGATTGTTTCCATTCTAGCAAACTTTCCGACTGTGATGTCGTATTCATCCCACGACTTCACTAAAATTGCTTGGTAATTCCCTACAAATCCTTGGCTTCTCGGTGACGGTCGAATGACAAGATCTCGGAGAGTTGGCGTTCTTCAGCATTATGCTGCGAGAGTTGCAGCAGCCAAGTCGGTCTCTCTTTTTGTTAATGGGATGAGAACAACTCCTTACATTCACTTCTCCTCGTTTCAGATCTTGAAAATTACCCAGTGAAGAGAGTAGTTGGTCCTTACCGGCGATTCTGTTGGTCTTCATTAATCCGATTTCTCACTTGCCTGCCAACCACCTCAGCTATGATCAAGTTTTTCAACTCTTGCCTCACATGCTAACCTTTGCTAATTCGTGGGCTCTTCACTTGGTGGTAAAATGACATTTCAAACTTTGAAATAAAAACATAAGGCAAGAACCAAAAAAATCGTATTGTCGACGTGCTTAGTATTTTGGGATATATCTAAAGCTAACACCGTCTAATAAAAAACTAGTGAAACTCTGTTCACAAATCGAAACGCATTGATCAACCTTTTTATCGGGCCGGTTCCGGTCAGAAACCGTATTTTGGATTCGACGTGTTTTGATTCTGATCGGAACAGGCTCCAATCTACGGTACAGAATATGTAGATGCAAATAACTTTTTTTTTATTGATAGCATCCCGGCGAATCAGACCGCTTTACAATTGAAACTAACATAATATCAATGTTTATTACACTGAATACTTTTTTTCACACGGTTTGTTTTTTCGATTATTAAGAACTGAACAAGTTATGGACCATTCCCTTATTATTTAATGCATTTGGGAGCGGCCCGACATTCGTCACGTGATTTGTAAATGGTACCTAAGTTGCACCGTTCTTAAGTAATCGAATAAAACAAACCGTGTAAAAAAGAGTGTAGTGTATAAAATTAAATGCAACGTTTAACTAATTTACTACAAAATATTTGCAGATGGTGAAGACAGAAGCTTTTCTAAAACAATGGTGCTGCCAAAAACCTTCAATTCAATTGAGTTACTTACATGACACCCAAATATATTGGACAAAAGCACAATCCACCTGGCTTGCTTGGAGCCTTTACTGAATTGCAGAATTCATTGATTTTTCTACAAATGTCAAGCAAATCTAAATAATAAACGTCCATCTATTCGAATAATTGAATAAAACAAGACTTTTTTCCATTTGCTAAATACATTTATCGAGACACTAATTATTGCCTTTGAGTCCCAATTTACTCAACACGTCAGGCAAATGTTCCAAAAGCTCTTTCTCGGACATACTAAATTGATTTGCAGACCAAATCATTCTTAGCTCGTTCATCACGAGGCCCAATTTTTGTCCTTTGGGAGCACCCTGTTCGATTAGAGTGTTTCCTTTGACTGGAAATCGTGGCACTTCCCATTCTTTTAGTTGATTGTATAAATGAGCTTTACCATAGTAGCGCAGTAATTCCAAAACATATTCTTTTTTAAGCTTAGCGTTTCCGATTGTGTGCAAAGATAACTGCTGGAACGGCCTGCAATAGATGTTAGACTAGACCAGTGTTGTAAACGTATGAAACGAACAAGCTTACAAAAGTTGATCGACAGCTTCGAACTCTGCTCGGTTTTGCACTAAAAAGTATGCCAATTCTCTTTCAAAAGCGGTGAGCTTTAGTCGTAAATTGAAAGTAATCGCATCCTCGGAATTATTCAGCAAAGCGGAAAGAATTGTAATTGGCTGAATATCATCTACCCTCACTGATGTTACATTTGAAAATACCTTTTTAAAGTCATCTACTCTAGGTTCCTTCGGCAAACCTGTAAAATAACAATAATAATAATCCAAAACAAAAAATAACAAGGCAAAACAAAACCTATGTGTGAAGCAAGGCCACAACTTATCATTTGTGCAGTTAACTCACAACCGAAATTTCCACAAATGATTTTTTTCCATTCTTGCCAAATTCGTTCTCCGCTAATTTTGCTCAACCCCGAGCTATTTTTTGCTATCACTCGAAGCGTTTCTGCATCGTGATTATCCTCTTTTTCGGCTATTCTTCCGTAAAATCGAAAATACCGTAGTATGCGAAGATAATCTTCCTTTATACGAAGGTCTGGATCTCCAACGAATACAACTCTTCGTTTCTGAAGATCTTCATACCCATAGAAGTAATCATATAATTTTCCATCGAAACCTAGATATAAATTTAATGAAATACATTATCTAATGCCAACTATAACGGAATAAAAGCTTACCAAGAAACATTGAGTTAATAGTTAAATCACGTCTATTAGCATCTAACAGCCAATCCTTTGTGTGAACAATTTCGGCGTGTCTGCCGTCTGTAACAACGTCTATCCTCAATGTAGTGATCTCGAAATTTTCCTTGTCATTAATTCTGGGTGTTATAGTGCCATGCTTTTCTCCATTCATATTGATCATACGAATATTTTCTTTTGTAAAAATATCTTTCATTTCGGCTGGCGTTGCCGTCGTAGCTATATCTACATCTTTCGGGCATTTCCCCATTAGAATATCTCTGAAAGGCACGTTGCGTGTTCAAATGAGTACATATATACGTCTGTTTCATCATACCTGACTGCACCACCAGCCACCCGAATTTCGTGATTGTACTTTGCGAACAAGTCAATTAGATCTTGCAACTCTTTCGTAAAAATTGACCGGAATTCCGGTGAATCTATCTTCATTACAACCGGGTTCGGTCTTGCTATAGCAGCGGCTTCCATTGTACGTTTAGTAATCAAATGTTCCCACTTCTTTTCGAAATTCGCCTTCCAGCAAAAACAAACCTAAAAATTTATAAGATAAAGTCGTATTTTTCTAAGCATATTGATATTACAAACTTGCGGGCGAAATTGTTTAACCAACGTCGGCAGCAAACCAGTTAGATTGGACAGTCTCTGTTGCAGCATGCCTTGCTCAATTTATTGTTTTTATAACTGTGTTCTTTTCTGTGCTTTGTCGCGATTTTGATCTAGGGTATATATACCAGTAGTAGACCCTCTACCTATAATGGACCCTCGGGTACAATTAAAGCGTTTATTGAAAAATAATCGATTCATAATAATCGAATTCGATTACACCTTATTTCTGAGAATATATAACATGAAACAGGAAGAGCCTAACATAACAAATATTTTATTTTATAAAATCTCTGCTGCGTTCCATTTTGCAGTCTTGTTTTCAAAGATTTCAACAACGTTCTAGGTACGGTTAACGCACATTACAATGACCATTTTATGCGACAAATGGCATGGCAACGTGCTGAAATTGATATTGCACTTTCCCGTGCTGAAACACTGACTTTCTGCAGATGACCCTACGGGAAAGCAATAATATCAACAATGTTGTCGGTTAGAAAAATGGTCTATTCTTAAAAATAATGAACTCTTTTACAATCCTATTGTAAACCGCAAAGATTTTCTAATATTTAGGATAATGGACATTCCAATCTGCTTACGGAAAATACATAAAACATAGGCATTTGCCACTTAAATTATAATTTTTTAAAAGAAAAAAACCAAAAAGTTATTTATATCCTTTAATTATTTAATTGGTTTTTTTCTTTTTTATCGTTTCAGGTATTCTACTAAGACGCTCAAATAAACATTAGTTAATTCTATATTTTTTTGTTTAATGGAATGTTGCTGGTATTTATTGTAAATGCCAATGGTTGGGTACTTTGATTTAGCAGTTCATGATTTAATGGTAAGTAGTGTCTATTACCGGAAAATTTACCCTATTTTGATATCGTCTTCGTCAGAACGTCAGAACCAAGATGTCAACAAAAGTGCAAAGACGATAAAGTAGTTTTGTTACAATCGAGGGGTTTCCAATCAGGCGTATGCAAATATTTTGTAATCAGATATTACCTTGAACTTTTCGGTGATGTAATTATGAGTAATCAATACAATAATTAATATTATCTTCAAGTAATCGTTAATCACTGATAAATGTTAATCTTTGATAACCACAAACGTGTGTAGCACATGGTGACGGAAGTCAGATTTTTTACTACTTACGCTGTGTTGTAATAAGCGGCGTTAAAACCCCCTTTGTGCATTTTCGCTAAAGCCCTACAAATGTATCTTTGTAAGGCTGAATTTGTGTCCATTCCTCTCATTGTCATTCATTGCATAAGAGTAAATAAATAACATGCATAACATTGGAAGATAAAATACTTCGTGTCTAAAAAGTAATAAAATGTTTGTAAAACTTTACGCGTTTTGCCTTAATCGATTATTTAGCAGTGTTGGAAAGTCAACTAGCGTCCAGAAGCAGAGCAGAGTGCTGCGAAAACTGTTGCGTGGATCTAATTTGCAAAAGGAGAAGTGGTATGCAGAAAAAAATCCTGCCGTTTCGATAGGCCATGCGAAAGCCGGTGGAAGAGAGTCGCACAGACGTTCAGCAGTCTTAAACACACTTTTCATGGAACAGATTACAAATCTTCTATCAACAGGAAAGCATTCGGAAGATCTACTTTGTTATGGCATTCATATTTCGCGAGTTAAAATATCCGTTGATTTTCATTGCATTAATGTGTTTTGGTTCTCGAGCTGTGATGCAAATGATGATGAAATCGGAATATTACTAAAGCGTATTTCTGGATCACTTAGACATGAGCTCGCTCAGTTGAAATTAATTGGACTAGTTCCAAGACTCACTTTTACAAAAGACAAAGCATATAGTTATTTAAACGGTTTAGATAGTGTACTTAAGCAAGCAGATTATGGAGAATTCATAAGACATGATCCTGTCTTAGTCCTAAAAAATGAAACAGAATTCTACACAGAATTATCACCAGAAGTGCGGAAGGAAATAGTTCAGTTGGAGGATGAATCCTGGGAGACACTAGACACTCTTCCTGTCATGCGAAATGATGTATATGGTATAGATCATTTTACAATTATGCACGATATTAAAACATCATTGAAGAAGTTCCAACCGCGGGTTTATGATTAATAATTACATAGCTATTATTATCCAAGGTAATCGGATGTTGCCAACTATTTTACCTGGCAATAAGTAAGTACAATAAAAGCCAAATTTATTTGAACGAGTTGTAATTACCACCCTCACGTTTGAAGATTTCTACCAGTTAAGGGGTCCCGGGGCAAGATGAGCACCCTGAGCTCAGCTTCAGGTTTGGTTATAAAAAGCACGATTTTTCTTCAGCTAACCGTTGCTAAACAGTTGTTCTATTATCCATCTAACTTTCCTATACAATTTTGATTTGAAATACAGTGGTTTACCGATTTTATCTATCCATCCGAAAATTTTTTGAAGATATATTTGGAAAGTAGACAAATTTGGGGAAAAATAAACTGCTCCAAAATAATTTAAATGAACAAAAAATAATGTTAATATTGATCATTTTCTTCAATTTTGTATTATTTTAGCGTAATTTTACGCATAGAGCTCATTTTATTCATATCAACCATTAGCCATAACCCCCGTTCGTTTGACCATTTTTAATCTGAACACTTTTTAATTTGAACCCCGTTGGTTTGCACGACGTGCAAATTAAAAATGGTTCATCTGGTCAATAACGGAGTAGCAGCACACGGGTGGTATCCTATGCTTATGCTTATGCTTATGAACCCCGTGGGTTTGCACGACGTGCAAATTAAAAATGGTTCAAATGTCATTCTCAACATGACATCATTTGTTTATGCAGACAATGCACATAAACACGACTTGTTTGTAATGACCTAGTGTGTTTAATCGGTTTTACATTTCGTTTTCCTGACGATTAAGATAGAAATCTGATCGGAAAATGCGATATTCGCACTTGCAACTGCCAACTAAAACCAAGGGTATGTAATCATGCTATCTCTTTCTCATGTAGGAGTGAAGAGAGCATCCTTCAACTAGTTCGCCGGCAATTAGAATTTCCATTGAATAAAGCGTTAGCCGTCACTCGAACCGAAATGTCAGAAAAAACGGTTACATTGCAATCATATGCATTTGACGTTCGTTTCAAACCCCTGACTAAAACAAACCACCAAAACAATAACAAAGAGCAGGGCGGCCAGTTCACACAGGTTTCAGCATATTTCGGGTTACCAGTTGTTCAAATTAAAAAGTTACCCCGTTAGTTTGCATGAGGAATCGTTCAAACGAACGGGGGTCCACTGTACCAAATGGAAAGTGTTTTAATGAGCTTTTCAGAAAAAATATTGGACTAAAGCCCAAACTTTTTTTTTTATCGCAAAAACATTAAAAACATTCACTTTTATGTTTTCATGGTGTGTAGACCAAAGAAATTCTAAGTTTTCATCAAGTATCGAGAATACAATGCATAAATACAAATAAATACAATAGAGGCGACAGTAACAAAAATGATAGCAATAGTGCACATGGTTATGACACAGAGAACAGATTAACAGGCTCGAAGGAAGTAATCGATTTTTGTGTGTAAAATCTGTCGGTAGCGCCCTCCAGAAATAGTTTGCCAAACGCATCAAAAAATATCCATGTACCTTTATCAATATTTCTTTGTGCTGGAGTTACATAGCAGCGATGGCAGCGATATCAAGATTTAGTTTGCCACTTACTGCTCGAGGGGTGCACTATTGAAGGATTACTCGTAGATAACAAAAACCTTTTACACACTTTTTGTCAATTACCTGGTAGTCTGTTCTCTGCAGGGGGCTGATATGACGTCACATTTTCGTTGCTCACATGAAAAAGGCGGCAAACGCAAAGCGATTTCGCAAAACGAATTTAACTAACCATTTTCACAGTTTCATGTATTTCGCATCAATTGCCTGCCTGGCATTGGCTATGTGATGCTAAAACCTTGGCTAAAATCAAACTAAAACTAACAAAATTTAACAATTTACACATCCGACTCGGCTGTCAGCTTGAGCCCATCTATGAAGCTGTCAGCTTGGGCCCGCTCTATGTTGGCTACGTTTTTTTGTACAGGTTGGTATTGGAAGCGTCATTCCCGTGGTTCTCTGTGATTTTAGTTTTCTATGTGTTTTGACCTTGGTTTTGACCATCCCATCGACATCTCTATGTCGAACTGCAGTAAACGTCAGCGACAGCGGGCCCAAATCAGACTGCTGGCAGTTGAGTGAAACGCAGTGCTGACATGCTATCTCATTTTCGCACACACGACGAGATGTTGGCAGCGAAAACATGCGAAGGGGTTTCCAGTAAGCTATATAAGTGCGTAGTAATCAGAGATTACTTTTGTAATCATTTACAAATTAATTAGGTAATCAATGGTAATCAGTAGAGTAATCAATGATAATCTTAAGTAATCATTGGTAATCATGATTAGTTTATAGTAATCACAAGAGATTGATTATTGGTAATCAGAGGTAATCACACAGAGAACAGATTAACAGGCTCGAAGGAAGTAATCGATTTTTTGTGTGTAAATTCTGTCGGTAGCGCCCTCCAGAAATAGTTTGCCAAACGCATCAAAAAATATCCATGTACCTTTATCAACATATCTTTGTGCTGGAGTTACATAGCAGCGATGGCAGCGACATCAAGATTTAGTTTGCCACTTACTGCTCGAGGGGTGCTCTATTGAAGGATTACTCGTAGATTACATAAAAACCTTTTACACACTTTTTGTCAATTACCTGGTAGTCTGTTCTCTGTGGTAATCAGTAAAGTAATCAAAACTAACTTTTTTCAAAGCTGCGTAGTAATCATTACTGTTGGAAACCCCTTGTTGTCTACCGATGGGGTGGTTTTGACAGCTTGAATGTCACTCCTGATTTTCAAGCAGATATTTTTTCGATTTTTTCAGAATAATCTGGCATCGCTGATTCGCGACTTTACGAAGTTGCTGACATTTGTTTGGTTTTTATGTGAGAAAAAAGAAGAGGGAAGTACTTTTGCTTTTGTCATCATTCATACAATGACAGTTTGGCATGGGAATTCGTAGAAGTGCGAACAGGCTTAAAAATCTTTTTCAGTTTCGTAGTCGCGAATTTGGATCTTCTTGTCTTCGTTTTCGTTATTCCTTCATTGTTTCATTTCATTCATCATTCAGTTTTCTACTATCGTGAAGAACGGTTGATTGTCGATTGAGCTCTTGTTGAAAAGTACTTATATTAACTCGGCTGCTGCAACAAAGAGGCGTAATTTTTGTGTGCTGCAAGTAACAGAATAGTAATTTCCAAGTGAGGAAAACATTGTTTGATTGAGGTAATTATTTGTCGTTAGTGTCGAGACATCTTTTATACTAGGTACGAAACTATCACGTATAACATATCGCGTATCCTCATTCGCAGGAAGGAAAACCTACCTGAAAATAGTTCAATTATAACCACATTACACTTAATAACGCATTATTTTTCTTGTTTTAAGTATTTTTAATGAGTAATTAATGATATTCGAACTACTCCAAGATGGCGGCTATCTGCAAATTTTCTTTGTTTCGTTCGATCCAATAGTCAGCGAATCAGTAAGATGGCTGCCCTCTTTGTTGCTTGAGAAAAAGTGATTAATTTTTGCAGTAAACATTTGTTGTTTGTGACTGGCCTTAAAACCCTAGAAACAATTGAAAAATATACATACAACTATTATTTTGAATGATTCACTGAGTAGCTGGTTTTGGAAGGCCAGACAAACGTTCTAGTAATTTCCATTAACAGTAGATATATGTATGTACGTAAATGTTTTAAATCAAGTGACCAAGTGACATTGTTAGGCCCAATTCTAAAAGGAAAACCTGCTTAAATTTGCTAAAAATAAATTGAGTATTATACAGTATACCTATAAAGTTGCAAACCAAGTGTAAAGCATGTAGGGCGCTATATCTCTACGTATTAGCGTTTGGTAAGAGGAAATGCTTATGAACTTAGGGACTATATTGGCTCGTTTCATTATCCCTGATTTTTGTTTTCAGGTAGTTAATAAGTTAGTTGACACGTAGTTTTCGAGCCGTAAATCTCTCATGTGCATAGTATTTTTCTATATAAATTTAATTATGGTTGTATGTGAGCACCAATGGCATTATACTAAATTTTTTTAAAAAGAATTTTTTATATATTAATTTTGTTAATTACTGGCTGTACAAGAAAATTTTCGAATATCCCGGTTAGTCTCATATAACTGGTGCTTACATACTTACATTATTCATCTAGCTCCCTCGCCCCCATCTACTAACAATTCGTTTCCCGAAATACTTGTGAAGATGCAGAGGATTTCTGGTCTTTAGTAGCAACAAGTATTGGACAAACATTCCTTCCCATCCTAACAGGACCCGCATTCGGGTCGGTGTCGGTATTGATCAGTATGCAGGGATCTGATAAAGTTGCACAATGAGGAATAGCGTGCTGTCCCAAGTATGCTTTTTCCAGCCATCATTTTGCAATTTTCATCGGTCCTGGTCGTCCTGGTCAATAGCGGAGTAGCAGCACACGGGCGGTATCCTATGCTCATGCTAAAATTGCAAACCAAGTGTAATTGACGATTTTCACAAGCGTGATAAAAGCAGATCACGGTTTCTTTTTCTCATCTTGGAACAGGTAGCAATAACAAACACTGAACTGCGAAATCAACTGCTGCTAGTATTTTGAACTTTCATGCATCATGCATGCACTAGTCAGAGTTAGACACATTCCAGCTTTACGGGACACTTAATTAGCATTCATTTTTTACTGGATGAACTGCTTCCTGTTTCACCAATTTTTCGGCAAATACCTTGTAAAACAGGTGGTTAACAAGGACATTATCTTTCACTTGAATGCCAGGGATTTGATGGAATAGCAACTGATTTGCATAGCAGGGATAGAGTCCCGTAACGCTGGAATGTGTCGTTAAACATTTCTGTAGTAAATTACTATTATAATTTAAAATATAAATATGACCCAATGCTTCTACTTGTTGCAACTGTTTCCTTCGATTTGTATAAAAATTAAATATTTCCTTTAAAATTTAATGTTTTTAAATTCGGTAAGTGAACACATAATTGAAATATTTTTCTGTTTAGTATGTAGGTATATGGTAAAATAAGTTGAAAATGTAATCTATGCGAATAATGCCTGTTAATATACGCATTGATACGATTACCTTGACAGTCCATGTCATTTGTCAAAGTAAAATAATACATAACAACTTTAATAATTCAATTAACACATCTTCAATAGTTACGAGATTTCGTGCATTTTCTATGGAAAATTAGCCTATTTAAAAAAAAGCTGTTTGATTCGCAAGATAGGCCTATTTTTTCATGGATTTTCAAATGAAGGTTTAGAAGTTTAGTTTACTTTCGTAATATATATATATAGATATTTTCACAGCAATTGTTTGTTTTCGTCAAAACGACATTAGAAAGTGTCGGAGGAACGTATTCTATTACACTTATACGACTTTTGAAACAATCATCTGGATGAGTGCGCGTGAATGTGCACATTAAAAATGCATACGGCCCTCGCTGGCTTCCGTCCCGCTACGTTGCCGTTGATGGGTGACAGTCAATCTAAATTGTGCTCATTCAACCCATTTCCTCCTAGCCTTGCAAAAACGCAACGCACTCTTTTCTCGATTCTAGAGAAGGATAGATATGAGGTATCAAATTGAACCCTAAGAAAAAAAGAAACATTTCGAAAAATCAGATCTGACGAACTTTCAGCCAGCTTAACGGGAAATTAGCAGTCATTAACTTTTCGTCGAGAAGCTCAATTTAGGAAGCCGTTTTTGGGCCCAAAACGGTGAATTCTGGTTATAGAAATATTTTCACTGCATTCTTCTTGCCAATGTGAACACAGCGAATATACGTTCACGAACAGAAAAGCTGCTTTTGAAATTTGCAGAATCGATGACGACTAATTTCACTTTAAACCAGTAACTTTGCCCTAGAAGGCGGAGACGAAACTGGTGCAAGAGAGAGCGTCAACGATAGTATCTCTGGATTCGAATCTAATGTTCTAACCTTCCCGGAACGATAAAGCTACGTAAACATTGCATACCAACCCCCAACCCGCTGTGATATAGAACTAACATTAGTGAGAATAAAATCTTGGACAAATTTCAACATCTCATCAATTGAATTCAATCCCCTCATTTATACATTTCAAGGCAAAATTAGCGAGTTGGTTAAACAAATGCGGTTTTCATACATTTTTTGTGCTTATTGATTATAGTGCTGAAGAGATAATTTATAATTAATTCATTGGTCATTTCTACATGCCGGCCTTAAAAGGTGCAACGATTGCAGTTACAAATCAGAAACAGAAAGGAATAAAATATTTATTCCCGAAGTCATTGAGACCTATACTACCAGGGAAAGCATAACTGTCCCATGTCACATTTGGTCATTTTTGATATCTGGTTTAACGTTATAATTCGTTATGTATTTTTAAAATATGAATTGAAAACATGCTGTAGGTACTAGAAAAACACGAACAAATTTGAAGATAATTTGTCCCACTGAAAAAATGGACGCATATTTGTCTCACTGCATGTATCATTGCATATGAAATGTTTTCAAGTTCTATACAAAGTTGATGAAATTTTTTAACATTTTCTCAAAGCGGGGCAAATAATAGCATCAAAACTAAGTGATTTTAGAAAAAGAAAACAGTTTTTCAACTTTAAGTGCGATTTTCTCATTTTCGTGTTTTGTAACATGGGACAGATATGCTTCCAGTGGCAGTATAAAGGTCAGATGATAAATAGAAATAAACAAATAACGAAAGTTGGTTCTGTCTCATGACATCAAAGCAATATTTGGTGCTTTGGAACGATGATAGAAGCAGGAAGATAAACAAACGAAGATAGTTATTTCGCATTTCATTAACCAATAATAAAATTGACTTATTTACTATTAAACAAATACTAACAAACATTATTCTATTTACAGGATGCAGATCTTCGTGAAAACCCTGACCGGTAAGACCATCACTTTGGAGGTTGAGCCTTCGGATACCATCGAAAATGTTAAGGCTAAGATCCAGGATAAGGAAGGAATTCCTCCAGACCAGCAGCGTTTGATCTTCGCTGGTAAGCAGCTGGAAGATGGCCGCACCTTGTCGGATTATAACATCCAGAAGGAATCAACTCTTCATTTGGTTCTCCGTCTCCGTGGAGGTATGCAGATCTTCGTGAAGACCTTGACCGGTAAGACCATCACTTTGGAGGTGGAGCCTTCGGACACCATCGAAAACGTGAAGGCTAAGATCCAGGATAAGGAAGGAATTCCTCCAGACCAGCAGCGTTTGATCTTCGCTGGTAAGCAGCTGGAAGATGGCCGCACCTTGTCGGATTATAACATCCAGAAGGAGTCAACTCTTCATTTGGTTCTCCGTCTGCGTGGAGGTATGCAGATCTTCGTGAAGACCCTGACCGGTAAGACCATCACTTTGGAGGTGGAGCCCTCGGACACCATCGAAAACGTGAAGGCTAAGATCCAGGATAAGGAAGGAATTCCTCCAGATCAGCAGCGTTTGATCTTCGCTGGTAAGCAGCTGGAAGATGGCCGCACCTTGTCGGATTATAACATCCAGAAGGAGTCAACTCTTCATTTGGTTCTCCGTCTCCGTGGAGGTATGCAGATCTTTGTGAAGACCCTGACCGGAAAGACCATCACTTTGGAGGTGGAGCCTTCGGACACCATCGAAAACGTGAAGGCTAAGATCCAGGATAAGGAAGGAATTCCTCCAGACCAGCAGCGTTTGATCTTCGCTGGTAAGCAGCTGGAAGATGGCCGCACCTTGTCGGATTATAACATCCAGAAGGAGTCAACTCTTCATTTGGTTCTCCGTCTCCGTGGAGGTATGCAGATCTTCGTGAAGACCTTGACCGGTAAGACCATCACTTTGGAGGTGGAGCCCTCGGACACCATCGAAAACGTGAAGGCCAAGATCCAGGATAAGGAAGGAATTCCCCCAGACCAGCAGCGTTTGATCTTCGCTGGTAAGCAGCTGGAAGATGGCCGCACCTTGTCGGATTATAACATCCAGAAGGAATCAACTCTTCATTTGGTTCTCCGTCTCCGTGGAGGTATGCAGATCTTTGTGAAGACCCTGACCGGAAAGACCATCACTTTGGAGGTGGAGCCTTCGGACACCATCGAAAACGTGAAGGCTAAGATCCAGGATAAGGAAGGAATTCCTCCAGACCAGCAGCGTTTGATCTTCGCTGGTAAGCAGCTGGAAGATGGCCGCACTTTGTCGGATTATAACATCCAGAAGGAGTCAACTCTTCATTTGGTTCTCCGTCTCCGTGGAGGTATGCAGATCTTCGTGAAGACCCTGACCGGTAAGACCATCACTTTGGAGGTGGAGCCCTCGGACACCATCGAAAACGTGAAGGCTAAGATCCAGGATAAGGAAGGAATTCCTCCAGATCAGCAGCGTTTGATCTTCGCTGGTAAGCAGCTGGAAGATGGCCGCACCTTGTCGGATTATAACATCCAGAAGGAGTCAACTCTTCATTTGGTTCTCCGTCTCCGTGGAGGTATGCAGATCTTCGTGAAGACCTTGACCGGTAAGACCATCACTTTGGAGGTGGAGCCCTCGGACACCATCGAAAACGTGAAGGCCAAGATCCAGGATAAGGAAGGAATTCCTCCAGACCAGCAGCGTTTGATCTTCGCTGGTAAGCAGCTGGAAGATGGCCGCACCTTGTCGGATTATAACATCCAGAAGGAGTCAACTCTTCATTTGGTTCTCCGTCTCCGTGGAGGTATGCAGATCTTCGTGAAGACCCTGACCGGTAAGACCATCACTTTGGAGGTGGAGCCCTCGGACACCATCGAAAACGTGAAGGCTAAGATCCAGGATAAGGAAGGAATTCCTCCAGACCAGCAGCGTTTGATCTTCGCTGGTAAGCAGCTGGAAGATGGCCGCACTTTGTCGGATTATAACATCCAGAAGGAGTCAACTCTTCATTTGGTTCTCCGTCTCCGTGGAGGTATGCAGATCTTCGTGAAGACCCTGACCGGTAAGACCATCACTTTGGAGGTGGAGCCCTCGGACACCATCGAAAACGTGAAGGCCAAGATCCAGGATAAGGAAGGAATTCCTCCAGACCAGCAGCGTTTGATCTTCGCTGGTAAGCAGCTGGAAGATGGCCGCACCTTGTCGGATTATAACATCCAGAAGGAGTCAACTCTTCATTTGGTTCTCCGTCTCCGTGGAGGTATGCAGATCTTCGTGAAGACCCTGACCGGTAAGACCATCACTTTGGAGGTGGAGCCCTCGGACACCATCGAAAACGTGAAGGCTAAGATCCAGGATAAGGAAGGAATTCCTCCAGACCAGCAGCGTTTGATCTTCGCTGGTAAGCAGCTGGAAGATGGCCGCACCTTGTCGGATTATAACATCCAGAAGGAGTCAACTCTTCATTTGGTTCTCCGTCTCCGTGGAGGTATGCAGATCTTCGTGAAGACCCTGACCGGTAAGACCATCACTTTGGAGGTGGAGCCCTCGGACACCATCGAAAACGTGAAGGCTAAGATCCAGGATAAGGAAGGAATTCCTCCAGATCAGCAGCGTTTGATCTTCGCTGGTAAGCAGCTGGAAGATGGCCGCACCTTGTCGGATTATAACATCCAGAAGGAGTCAACTCTTCATTTGGTTCTCCGTCTCCGTGGAGGTATGCAGATCTTCGTGAAGACCTTGACCGGTAAGACCATCACTTTGGAGGTGGAGCCCTCGGACACCATCGAAAACGTGAAGGCCAAGATCCAGGATAAGGAAGGAATTCCTCCAGACCAGCAGCGTTTGATCTTCGCTGGTAAGCAGCTGGAAGATGGCCGCACCTTGTCGGATTATAACATCCAGAAGGAGTCAACTCTTCATTTGGTTCTCCGTCTCCGTGGAGGTATGCAGATCTTCGTGAAGACCCTGACCGGTAAGACCATCACTTTGGAGGTGGAGCCCTCGGACACCATCGAAAACGTGAAGGCTAAGATCCAGGATAAGGAAGGAATTCCTCCAGACCAGCAGCGTTTGATCTTCGCTGGTAAGCAGCTGGAAGATGGCCGCACCTTGTCGGATTATAACATCCAGAAGGAGTCAACTCTTCACTTGGTTCTTCGTCTTCGTGGTGGAAACTGAATCATAATACCGCGTTGCAGCGATGGCGTTCGAGCTCGAACGCATTCGAAAATTCAGTGGTCGAAATGAATAGTTCAATTTCAAATGCGCTAAATTCATCTTTGTTCAGCTTCAAAATAACTTTTGCAATTTTTTCGCTATTTAGTAGTCTTTCGACGTAAAAACATTGAAGTTTCGAATAAAGAAAAAGTTTAAAATGTATTTTTTCTATCTTTTATTATCCGAATGTTTGGCGTTTTATTACTTTAACTTTGTCCGGATTTCTCGCTCGAGATATAGCAATCGCTCAGCTTCTGGTAAGTTGTACCACATATGGTAGGAAACAGGCACAACTGGTACTCCCAGGGCTTCTATACTTCGAATATGCATAGCAAAGCGGCCTCTTAGGCGGTTGACGTTATATGCATAGAAACTTTTCGGCAAACACATCACCGCTACCCTGAATGTGAAGGAAAATAAAATAAATAAATTTTATACAACATATGGACGAGGACTTACAGTTGATTGTTTTCTGTTAGCAGATCTTCTAACCGAGATGTTTCTTTTTCAGCACGATTAGGTTGCTCAATAACCCGGCCTTCTTGGTCGAAAATGATAACATGATGCAGAACGTGCCCATAATTGGAGGTAACTAGTGAAAGTACACTTGAGTTACCTCCAAATAGAATTTCCAGGGATTTTTGTAACGGTAGCTCATTGTCTTCCAGTAGAAGCACTGTTGCTTTTTCTAGATATTTTTGATCCGGGAGCGGTCCATCGTATTCTGGATAAAGCAGTTGTAATGCTTGTGATAGTTCCAGCAACTGAAAATGATCTACAACTGTGTTACGCGCCATTCCTCTTTCCAATGCGCGTGGCTCCAGGTATTGTCTGAGTAGTGCATCATTGAAAATATCCAAGGATAGCAATTCCAAACTGTAACGGATCCACGGAATTGATGAATTCGGTATAATAGAGTGTCGCATAATTTCCCTATGAATCTGACTCCAGTTCGAAGGTCGATAGTTCGCATTCGAAAATGCTGCCACGATGGTAATAATGCCAGCGTACGGTATGATCGAAAGACTGTCAACCTTAGAGGCAATATAGTCCAACAACGGAACATGGAGAAAGGCTATTTTGTTAAGCTTTTTTTGAAAGTATAGTGCATTTAGAATTCCAACATCTTTATCGACCATAAATTGTGAGCATTTTTTGATAAACGCTTCATTGTAAAATGCTGGAAACTTTTCTACATTCTTTTCACCAATTTTCATTAGCATAAAGTCTATTGTTTTAAAACTCAGCTGATAAAGATCTTTCTGTAGCGCTTTAAATACATTGTCTAACAATTTGTTATGTATCGGTTCGAAGTACCCGAAATCACTTAACGCAATAAGAATTTCAGCTGCATGCTGGCTGTTCAAGTTCGTTCCATGCAGAGTCAATGCACTAACTATATTTACAACACTTCGATTCGAAACCTTATGTTGAGCAACAAATCCGAGGAGGTCGACCAGCTGTTGTACGTTATCGTGGTCCATTTTGTATGGCAACTGAATTTGCATTAGCATAGGAAGCGCTAGTTGCAGTGCTTCTATTAAAGGACTTTGATCCAGCTTTTTTAGTATAAAATTCAAAAATACAATGTGGTCCAATGTAACATCGTTAATTTGGTATCTTAGCAAGTTGAGTAGGATGGTCATGATTTCACTATTTGATCGTACTCCAAAGTAGGTTAATACTTTCAGGCTTTCGGTAATGTCATTCATCACAAATGACCTGGATTCGTACTTCAGAGCCTTGCATAATTCGGCAAAGCGAGAGTGACTTAGTACTTCTTGTTTTTGCATACTGGTTTTTCCCATTTTGTGTAGTTCAAACAGCGCCTTCAGGGCAGGTAAAGTAACAATTTGTCGTGTGTTATCTCGTTTGTTTAATGCTGGCATAAACTCTAAAACTTCTTTAGCATCCGAGGCGCTTTTCAAAAGAGTGAGATACGAATCAACTGATGTATTTGTTGGTAACGATGCCTGCACTTCTTTATTGCGGTTGCAGCCTACTCCAGAAGTTATTTGAACTTTTTGCATGATTGTAAACATTCTTGGCGAAGCACAAAATTTCATCGTTGTTAGCACAGTTCTGAACATTTTTATCACTGTTATTGAATTGAGACCTATATAATAAAACACTATTTGATTTGGATTTAGCGAAGCCGCAACCTCGTGATAAAAGAAGGAATATTGCAATTGTCGAGAATTAATCTCACTAATCTGATAAGCAGTCAGGCATAAACCACTTTCGCATATAAACAAACTAAAATATACTCTGTCAAGCGTGATTCTGATATCTCATTGTCGATTGGAAATTAATGTTGGAAATCTTGGAAATAGACCATTAAAATTTTTACGAACTAACAACATTGCTGATATTGATATTGCTTTCCCGTGGGGTCATTCTGTGGATTGGGTGGATTCGCTATGACGGCGTTGCTGATATTGTTCAGGGTTTTGCGTGAGAAAAAAAGAAAGGGAAGTATTTTTGCTTTTGTTATCATGCATACGTTGACAGTTCGACATGAGAGTTATTTCTAGATAGAATTAACAAAAGGGCGAATGTCGCAAATGTAAACAAAACGGGTGAGAGTTATTTTTTGCTGGACCAGCATAGGAAAATCAACCCTCACTCGGTTTGTTTACGCTTGCGACATTCGCCCTTTTTGCTAATTCTATCTTCATTTTTTGCTGGAGCAGAGGAAAATGAACTCACTCGTTCAGTTTGACAGTTGGCTTATCCGCCCTTTTCGAATGTTGGTCGACAATTGAAGATACAATACACCCCATCGGCAGACAACCATGTTTTCGCCGCCAACATCTCGTGTGTGCGAAAATGAGATAGCATGTCAGCACTGCGTTTCACTCAACTGCCAGCAGTCTGATTTGGGCCCGCTGTCAAATTTTGAGCCCCGGACATGCTGTCGCTGACGTTTACTGCAGTTCGATATAGAGATGTCGATGGGTTGGGTTATGCTCACCCGTACAAAACCTTATAATAATTTAATTATTATAAGGTTTTGTACGGGTGAGCATAACCCAACCCATCGACATCTCTATATCGAACTGCAGTAAACGTCAGCGACAGCATGTCCGGGGCTCAAAATTTGACAGCGGGCCCAAATCAGACTGCTGGCAGTTGAGTGAAACGCAGTGCTGACATGCTATCTCATTTTCGCACACACGAGATGTTGGCGGCGAAAACATGGTTGTCTGCCGATGGGGTGGCATAACCTCACTTTTTTGACGTCTATCAGTGGTTTGTTTACATGGACTTAAAACATGGGTTAACTAGAGTGACTATATACAGAGTGGCGCCAAGTCATCCCAAATGTATACAATGCGGTTTATCCTAGGTTTTTCTTTCTCTTTCCTGCATACGCGTTGGATAGGTTGTCTGCTCGATTGGAATGACACTGACAGATAATTATCATTCCAATTTTGACATTGTCGCCACTCTGTATATAGTCACTCTAGGGTTAACATGTTGAAACTGAATATTGCCTAAAGGCTTTAACGGCAGTCAGAAAAGCACAAAAACTGCCATTCCGAGTAGTTTGGAGGGCGACACTGCTGAATAATACGCTTATAAAACGTTTAACTCCAATTTATGCATATCGCGTTCGTCTAACAAATAGTAAACAAACCACGAGTGGATGTCAGATGAGTGAATTACGTTCATTCCGGTTCATTCGTGACGTTACCTTGCAAAACCTTATTGCAGATTGCAAGAAAAATCCTCACATCGCGGTTATCTTGACTGTTGAACCAAACCATCAAAAGATCACCGCAGAGCAGATTTCTGCAATTTAATACATGAAAATTTACTAAATCAATTGTTTTTCGTCAAAACCATGCTACAAAACTGTTATTTTGTAGAACTGCAAACCATAAAACCTAAATTTTAATATTGCGTTTATCTCGCGGTTATCTCCTGAGCGCGTTATCACCGCCGCAGCATGCGGATTTTTCATAACCGCCGCAATATTAACAAAAGGGCGAATGTCGCAAGGGTAAACAAACCGAGTGAGGGTTGATTTTCCTACACTGAGAAAACTTTTCGTATAGCTTCTATGTGTCCCACACATAGAATTTTGCAATATGCCCAGTTAATGAACTTTATATGCCAAACAGTTATAATTTATGAGTACGTGATACTATTCGTATCCGTATATTTTTATGTGTACAGTGGACCCCCGTTCGTTTGAACGATTCCTCATGCAAACTAACGGGGTTACTTTTTAATTTGAACAACTGGTAACCCGAAATATGCTGAAACCTGTGTGAACTGGCCGCCCTGATCTTTGTTATTGTTTTGGTGGTTTGTTTTAGTTGGCAGTTGCAAGTGCGAATATTGCATTTTCCGATCGGATTTCTCTCTTAATCGTTAGGAAAACGAAATGTGAAACCGATTAAACACGCTAGGTCAGTACAAACGAATCGAACAAATGATGTCATGTTGAGAATGACATTTGAACATTTAATTTGCACGTCGTGCAAACCAACGGGGTTCAAATTAAAAAGTGTTCAGATTAAAAATGGTCAAACGAACGGGGGTCCACGGTATTACTAGGCGGATTGTGCTTATGTGGTACATGATAATCATCTGGAATTTCCAGCGGGGTGCTATCCTTATCTTAACGAACGGTGTTTGACAGTCGACTTAACGAAGGGCGCTATTTGCAGGAAATGCAGGAAATAGCGCCCGTCTGACAGGTAAATTTGCTGCCAACCTTGTCGAGATGTGCTGAGGATGTTGGCAACAAAAACATGGCACCCATCGCAAGCCCCTGGGAATTTCATATGGAAATTTAATATTAGTTATGTGCAGAATATACTCTCACGCGTTTTTTTTACATTTGCGACATTCGCCCTTTTGTTAATTCTATCTAGAATATGTTACAAATTAATTGTCGACCAACATTTGAAAAGGGCGGATAAGCCAACTGTCAAACAGAACGAGTGAGAGTTCATTTTCCTATGCTACTCCAGCAAAAAATAACTCTCATTCGTTCTGTTTGACAGTTGGCTTATCCGCCCTTTTCAAATGTACGTCGACAATTGTTACAAGAGGGTGGGGGGGCTCGTGAAAATGGCGTTTTTAGCGTTACGTAATATTTAAACGGCTCCTTACAGAAAATCTTGTTCCGAACTGTCAACGTGTGCGCGATGACCAAAAGCAAAAAAGCAAAAATACATCCTTCTCTTTTTTCTCACGTAAAACTCGGAGAAATAACAGCAGCACCGTCATCGGGGATGTCGAACATAATGACTTTCCATTATAAATTTTTATTGTGAACAACGGAACGGCATAGTTTAGCAATCTAGCGTTTTAAAGGTTAAAGACTTTTTACTTAAATAATATTACAATTTGCTCGTCTTTGTCAACTAGAAATTACTAAAAATCGTATTAGATGTGTAGATTTGAAATTAGTGCTAGTATTTTGGGACAAAAATTGAGGCTGCAGCAGTGACTAGTGAAAAATTGCACTCCATTTTCCATTGTGGTGAGCTGATGAACTTCCCAGGGTTCCGTGATTAAGTTATTGAGGTTGGACACGTAGCAGTGGTTTAAAGAAAATCCGTTTGCAGCTGGTAGTTTTCGGTTTAGTTTTGTTTAAACTCTAGCTTAAGTGTTTGGAGCCGTGTGAGATCAATCGTTAACCGTACGAATAATGGATGACGAAAGCAGCGACAGCTTGGACTCGAGTAGAGTTAAGCGGAATGAGAGGTTCGAAAAACTGGGATTCCGCCCGCAGAAGGAATTGTTCTGCAACAAGTTTCTTCCGTACGCGGACCGTTTGGACGATGAATCGCAAGCCATGTTGGACAACATAAAAAATAATTTAGGGAAAGCCACGGCCATGCGAGAAATAACCCCGGGAGTGGCGATTTATGTTTCTCGGTTGACCAAGTATGTAAAACTTGAATAATTATCTAGTAAACAGCAGCGATTTGTTAATCCGAAAAAAATATTTCTCTATTAAAGGTACATCAAATTGTATGGAATGAAATTTTCTAAGGAAGATCATATAAAGTTTGTGAAATTGTTATTGGAACTCATTAGCATTCCAAATCTTGAACCAGATAAAGTTAACAAATTTTGCTATGCCCTCACTGTTTTGCTAAGGTAAGTGATGGTATGCTGGCGGAGATAATGAAATTTAATGATCATTTTACAGGAAACCAGAATGGTTAAGCCCAGATGATATACAGATTGATTGGCGTCCGCTATACAAATTGAGTAACTTGATCCTAAATAAGAACTGTAGCAAAGGAGACCTCTATCGTTGTTTTGCGTAAGTATTTCAAGTTAGAAATTTCTTGTCGTTTGGGAATGATCGATAACTGCAAAATACAGAATTCCCATTAATAATCCTAACTCGAAACAGGAAGAACAGAAATACCACAGACAATGGCACCAAACAGTCTCCTCTGCATCAACTGCTAGCATTGGCGAAGGACATGGGGTACGACGTGTCTTCGTTGCTGACTGATGTCGGACATATTCTTGCAGATGAACAAATCCCGTAACGTTCTCATTAGCATTACTCTGACGCTTTTTCTCAAAACTTTGGTTCCACTAGTGCAATAGTATCATATTCGTTAGTCATTTCACATGCTGCTACAGTCCCCGGTGCAGGCTGAGTTTCGTTCTTCAGGTTTGAGGGTTCTTCACACTTGCCGGCTATCATGGGGCTAATATTTTCTAGATCATTCTTGTCTTGGGTGTTGTTTTCTGAAAATGTTTCATTTCTTTTTACAGTTCGCTTGAAACCAATCTTCAATTTGCTATCCAGTATTGTGCACCGTAAGTGATTTGATATTTTGGTTATAACGGTTCATACCAACTAAAATGTATATTTTGCTAATGATTTTCTTTGTTTAATTCAGATATTTCCCACGTTCAACAACGCAGGAAATACTTGATGAACTTCTGCCTAAGCTGCAACCGTTGGACACCGGAAGAGTTATTGATACGTTTGGCATGTTGCACATCTTTCTCAGCTGCGAGCATGATTACGATTTATGGTTCGACAAGTTTATGACCATCTGGGATGCGTATCATAATCCACCGTGGAGCATTGATATGATGACCATTTTTGCAAACGTTGGCTTCAAAAATATCGGCTACATCGATTGGGAACCGTACATCCCGACCATGTTCGCTCGAATACTACGAGCCATTGATTTTCCTGTCAGTTACAAAAATACGAAAAGCTCCAAGCTTCAAAGCTTAGCACCGCAGTCCATCGCGATTTGGATTGTATCAGTACTGGGCCCGCGTACCTCGGCGCAGCAATATTTGAGTAAATTCATGGCTACAATCGAGTCCTATCTTCACCCTGCAAACATGGGTAAATGGGTGTCAATGCTGGGAGAAATTTTAGTTCAACTGCCTAAGTATTTTTTCGATCGATTGATTTTGGAGCGCTATCGGAAGCACCCTTATCGACGACCAATCCCGGAAAGCCATAAATTGACCGAGGATTGTATAAATGCGTTTGTGGAATGCCTAAAACCGGTCGCGTTCCAAGCAATGTATTCTAGGATGAATCCTCAAGACGTCGGAAAAATTTTCCAGCACCTTGCCGATTTGCGACCGGAACTGATTATTCCTACTATCATTGATCGAGTATATGCAAGCTTGGATTCATTAACCGAACCGCACAAAATGACTGCCGCTTTGCAAAGTTTGATAGGTGTTTCGAGGGCGCTAGTTTCCGGCCACAAAGGGTATACGGAGGGCCGCAATCACGTCATTCCTATTTTCTTTGCTACTCTACCCGGTATCGATCCAAATGACTTCAAGAAGACATCTATCACATTCCACTTTCTGACATCCATATCTTTCCTCATTCCGATCATAGATTGTTCGCAAGCCGGACAGCACCATGAGCTGACGGATGATGAACGGATGCTTTGTGAGCAAACAGCGGATTTCGAGAGCTTTGTGTTGCAATATATGGATAGAATATTTATGCTTATAGAAAGCAGTTCGGTTGACAATGTGCGCATGGAACAATCGGATTCAGATTCGATGCGATCAAAGATGGAATCGATATCCGAAGCTTTGGTGCAGGCATGTACTCACGGGATTTTGGGTCAATGTTCACAGGATATACTTAATGCTTCCTCGAAAAAATTGATTGATTACATCAAAACGCGTCTTTTGGAACCGAAAGTGGCAGGACAGTTGGTTGGCTGTTTGGTTCGCGTTTTTGCGCGCATCAATGGAATGGAAGTGCTACGATCGTTAATGCCTTATGTGATACAAACAATAGAAAGGTACATGGAAGATCACGACGATATTGCTGAAGTGGAGAAACAAAGCGACGAAATGGTTTACTATATGCTACTGTTGACTAACATGATGCGCGGGGACCCTAAAGAAGTAGTGAAGTATGTGGATGACGTTGTACCTATTTTGGATAAGCTTCTGAAATTTAAGTGCAAACAAGCAAACAAGTACGGTTCGACATTGCTGGCTAACTTAATGAGTAATCTGTCCACGTTGCAAACTTTGGATGTTAAGAATAGTCCAGATAGTTTCGAGAAGCCTCTATCCCAGTTCCTGCCAATTCGAAGTTGGGGTGAGAAAATGCCACCGGATGGCAAAATTAATTGGTGTGTCCCAGATCAGACATCGTTGAAAGTGTGCGAGAAACTAATGCACCGTTACTTGATTCCGATTATGGACAACTTCCAAAAGTATTGCAATGATGAAATGGAAATTTCTCGTGATGATATTAACCGTGACGTTACGGTTATCCAGTCATTGATACGGTGCTCGAATTTCCTGCCCAACTGGGACGATGAGGAACCGTTGAAACTGTTCGATACCTGTTTGGACCGGCTGGAGATGAGATGGGTAGTTTCGAGAGGTTTCGAAGATCTTACCATTAAAATGCCGGATGGCGGAAACGTTCGGAAGGCTGTCATAAGATCGATAAGTGCGTTGCAGAGGAAAATCCTCGAAAAATCAGAAGACGATATAAAATCTTTGAAATCGATCTTAGTAATATACGAGAAAATCTTCATTCGTAAACACGCAAACAGTCCTTTTGATAATCAGGTCAAAAACTTTAATAACACAAAAAAATTCCAAACCTACCGGCTTACGCGGTTCAAGCGAGATGTTCGGGCAGTTGTCGCGACCAGGGTTATAATGCAGCAAGACTGTCGCGATGAAATGGACCAACCGCTGTTTTCGGCGACGCATCTGGAAGTGATGATGAATCTTTTGGAACTGTCCACTTCTCACTACAGCAGTGTTCGCGGAGCGGCTCAAACCAAACTGTTCAATATGCTTACGACTTTCTCATTCAGCTACAAATTTCTGTCCGATAAAATTGTGGAACATTTGCAGTTGGATTCAAACGAACAGCACGAACGATTCAAAGGTATGCTGTACGTTTTGGTGTCCAATCGTAGATCCCGTTTGGTTATCAAACATGATTGGGAGTTCCTTAGTAGGGTTTGGATTAGTTTGTTGCAATCGAAGCTTTCGGAGAAGCCATCAGTTGTGAAGTTGTTGGATGCCATCACGGAGGTGATCAACAATGAATTTCCAACGACTACTACGGAGCTGGAAGTTTCGGAAAGTTGTGTTCAGTGCGGCTTAGCACTCAGGACGCGTGATGAACTGTTGGACATAGAATCAGGACGACAAGCGCGGATAGCAAAAAATCAAAAAAATATTCATATTTATTACGATCTTATAGAACAGATTCTTACAATTGTGGAAAACGATAAGCTTCACTGGCGATACCATTACATGGCGTCCTCTATGCTATATAACCTAGTACACCCCTTGACAAAGTATCCCGCGTCCGTAGCTCGTTTTGCAGTGAATAATTTGATTCATGATTCACTGGATGAACGAAAAATGGCTATTTGTGTGCTTAATCACGTGTTGCGTCAACAAAAGCGTGAGCATAAGAAACTTGCCATCAGTCCGTATGCCATAGCAGGTATTGCGGCTGAGAAGGTCCCTATCAATGGTTCAAACGTTTGTCCAGGCTATCGGGAAGATAATCAATGGCTTCAGTACGATGTAATGAAAGTACCGAAGGATCAAGAAGAATGGGATCAACCGCGTTATCTATATAAAACGGATGGATTCTTTGGCTGGAGTAGTAACTTTGCTGTTTACGCACCAAGTGCTGTTCAACCGAAGTTGGATAGAACGCCTGATGACATGAACGAATGGGAATGCATCTTGTTTCGATTTTTTGAGCAACAGGAAAACGTAGATAAATTAATTAAATTTTGGTCATTAGAGGAAAAGAAAGGCCGCGACAAATTCAACAGAAACCGTTTCTGTTTAATAAAGGGATTGATGAATACCTTTGGGGATTTATTTTTGGATAAATTCCTAGTACACTTGCGACGACTTATTGATGATAAAACATCGGAGAGTAGTCATCGGTGTGCTGCTGAGGTAATGGCTGGAATAATGCGAGGGGCTAAACATTGGCCTTACGACAAAACTGCCAAGATGTACGACGAGCTAGTTCCACTGATCCGGCTTGCGTTGAACAATGTAACGGTGGATACCGATGTGTACTGGGGCACATGTTTCGCTACGGCAGCGGAAAATATGGATCCTTCCAAGCAGTACTGGTTGCACGAAGTTTTGCTAGAAGATCCATTGCAGGAAACTACCAGTTTCATCGATTGCAATCGGCTGTATTGCCTGCAGGGAGCTTTTAATCAACATGTCTGGAGAATGACTAGCGTTGCCAAGCGTTTGCTAGAATACCTAAGGCCGTATCTTAACCATTCATTTCAAAATGTACGGGAACGGCTAGGCAGCACGTTGATCAATATTTTTGAAGCCGATTTGCGCTTCAATGGTCAACTAGGATTAGAACTATCGCCGAAGACAGCCGATATGATCGAGTACGTAATGCCGAAACTCGGGGTCTTGCTGCACAAGGAACATCCAACTGCTGCGTCCGATAGTACAGATGCTGGCGGCACCGTCGTTCAGGATGAAGCGAAAAAAGAAGGCAACGAGTATGAAGTAGCTGTGAGATTGTTTAAAACCGGTAAGAGGTTGTGTTCGTTGCTTTGTGTTATAATTATCTTTTCGTTTTGAAAACGTGCGAAAAATTAACAAAAATAGTTTGAATGCGTTAAATCTAGTTTCATATTACAGTTTACATTCGTAGACCTAGCTATTATTTTATATTGCTTTCTTTTTATAAAATTTAACATTAGTTATAGAGAGCTTTTAACATATAAGTGGTAATTGCACACAAACATCTTATATTTTATGTCTAAAACTGCTTTAACTAATCAACGTGGCAATGAGGAGAGTGGGACTAAAATGCCCAAAAAATAATTTACAATTTCAATTTTACAGTTTTGTCTCTTACCTATTAAAAGTAAAACCCACGTTTCAATTCTTGACAGTTGCTCAATGGCTGACCTGCGCGATTAACCGTTGCTCGAACGGAAACGAAATCGAGTACTTCGAGCTGTTGCCGATCGCTTGCCGGCTGGAGCGTTGCGAACAAGATCAGGAGCTGGCCGAGATTTGCACCACTCTACTGGCGATGATTTCACAAGCCCTTACGCTGGTGCCATGTATGGATGCTGCTCTAAACAAGATAGCCGACATTTCGAAAATGGCATCGTGGTCAGCACGGCGAGCAGTGATTGACGTACTACAGGTTTTGGTATTCTACAATATGACAATAATTCTAAGCAATGAACAGTGGAAAACGAAAACACAAGAAATTGTTCTTCGTTTGTTGGAAGACAATGTCGTGGAAGTAAGGGAAAAAGCTGCCGAGGTTCTTTGTGGTTTACTGCATTGTTGCTTCCTCACGGCTACCGACGAGCTCTTGGAATTATTCAAAGAAAAATGTCGTACAAAAATGATCAAAGCTAAAAGGTTGAGAGTAGCCCCAAGCTGTTCCAGTGAAGCAAATAAAAGCGATGGGTATGGACCGCGAATTGTTGTTCCGCTGACTTCGGGAATTACATATTTTTTCGTTTTAGGCTGGAAGCAAACGCGGTTCGTGCACGCCACTCCGGTGTTCTCGGGCTATGTGCCTTTATTTCTGCGTATCCGTACGAAGTGCCTGAATTTGTTCCGAATGTTTTTGAACATTTGGGAGCACATCTAAATGATCCGCAGCCGATTCCAGTAAACTTTAGCTCTGGTTTGTGCGTCTAGGATAGCGTAAATTGAAATTTTCCTTTTCATTTCAGGCGACGATACGTAAAACAATGGGTGATTTCAAACGAACTCATCACGATAACTGGGAGGTACATCAGCTCAAATTCACCGAAGACCAACTTGCCGTATTGAGTGATTTAACGATTCCACCTTCATATTATGCGTGAAAAGGCAACTATGTTTATGTTTAGAGACTAATGGAACTGATTTTAATTTCAAATCAGCGGATTATGTTAGTTTACAGAGGAAGTTTATTATAATTATTGTTCAAAGTATTTGATGATTTTTCTTCGTTACGCGGTTTCATTGGTAGTCCACCACACGATGCCAAATGTGATGTGGTTTTTAATGTATATTAATTTTGCTTGAAAGGGCGAATAAACTTTTTGAGGTTGAGTTGGAATGTGAAATTAGTTTTTTTTTAATTTTTTCCGTTGGTTTTTCCCCGCAAATCATTGAGAAACTTCAAAATTTCGTGCGGGATGCTAAGTTGCAGATTCCAAATTAGATGGCATGACAGCGGTTTTGCGGACAAAATGATTATGCTGTGGCTTGGACGACACTGAATAGCTCGAAGACAAAAGGTTTTCAATCTTCCAAAGATGATGAGCGAGAACGTAGCTGATACTGTGAGTTCCTAATACAGGTATTAGGAGAGAATATACTAGTAAATTGAATCGTTAAGAAGTTAGATGACTAAATTCGCAAAGAATGGTAATTAAGCCATGTCCCCGTAGGGATGCTTTACCGGTTTTACCGAAACCGGTTTTATCGGTATTACCGAGTTATTTTCCAATATCGAATTACCGGTTTTTCCACGATCGAAAACCGGTATTTTCGGTATTTTTTACATGATCAAATAACAACACAAGAAACTTGAATCGCGAATAAAACTTTTAAATTATTGGGCGAACTAAATTTTATGATTGAAGGGCTTGAAGCCTTCTACTTGAAGGTTCTACAAATAATAACTCAATTATGTAATTCTTCCAAGAGGAAAACCCCGAAATATCCCACCACTGTCAGCATAGAGCCGGAGTGCCTTGCACTTTTTAAGCAGTCGTCTCCATTCAACTCGGTCCACTCCATGGGCCACTCGTCGTCAATTTCCCAGGCGTCTCAGAAGTCACAAGTCGCTTTTGATCTGGTCGAGCCATCTTGCACGTCGATCCCACCGGGTGCCGGAGGGTTTGTTGAGAACCGCTTTTGTCACAATGTCATTCGGCATCTTTGCGATATGCCCGACCCACCGGAGCCTTCTGACTTTGGCCAGCTGTACGATAGCAATCTCTCCAAGAAGTGTATGCAGCTCATGATTCATAAAACGTTTCCGCCACTCTCCGCTTTCAGTTTGTACTCCGCCAAATATCATCCGCAGCATCTTCTGGTCAAACACGACAAGGGCGCATATTTCCACCGTGAGCGACATCACAGCTTCAAGTCCGTAAAAAACTATCGGTTGAGGAAGGGTTTTGTACATTGTCAGCTTCATAGGGCAGCGTATTCTTGTTGATTGTAGCGTTTTCCAAAGGCAAAGTAGCTCCGATTTCATGCTTAAATGCACCAATTGATTAAGAATATTGCGCAATACAAGAAATGTGCGATATACAGTGAAGCTGTTCAGAAAATCTTCAGTGAAAATTAACGGATTACTCTAGAGAAATGTCAGAACATACCACGTAAGAGGAATTTGGTCGGTTGCTAGTACAAACTGGAATAAAAATTTGCTTAGTTAGAATAGCCTGTTGGCAAAGCTGAGCGAATTATCCGATCTAAGAAATAAGCATACGCTTTACTTAAGCGATGACTAGACTTTCTGCATTAATTTATCATAAGTGTCAGTATCAAATCCGCTTATTGCAAGTTCTTCAACAAGGGTTTTCCTATGCCACATATCCAATTTACCGCTGGGAATTGCACTTCCTTTTTCTGTGGACACCGGATGAAGATTCTCTACCTCCGGAAGTTTTTTCAGTAAAATTGGAGATGACACGACAAATTCTCTTCGCGTTCTTAAATAATATTTTATTAATGAACTAATCAATTTGTTATGCCAAAAGAAATTGAATACCATAGATTATGGAGAGATCTTCTTCAAATCATATAATCTGTAAATGTTGTTTTTAAGTATTTAATGTTTGCTTATCGACTGTGAAACTATATTTTTTGGGATGGTTTTTCGGATGGTTGTTTTTCAGTATTAACTTTTACCGGTTTGTTATCGGTTTTACCGGTAATGCATTTATCAATACTAAAAACCGGTTTTCGTAATACCCTCCGGTACTGGCATCTCGTGACCAACAAAGCACCGGATTACGAAACAACTGTGGAATTTTTTAATGACCATTGTCAAGTGTTAGAAAGGTTTCACCTTCCGAAGAAGGACATCGTTAAACTGATATGGATCTAATTCATTAGTTTTTTAGTCATAAAAGCAATAGAAGCAATAAAATCAGTAAGGTAATTTAATTTCTGTACTTAACCAAAGACGAGTAGAGTGATATTGCTCTCAATAGCTCCAGTTCTTGAATCGGGTTCTCACATTACATGGCTTGATGGCGTCCAACGGTTTGAAAATGCCGCCTGGTTTCATTGATACTGGTGTCAAAATCAATATCGGTATTTTGAAGGACCAAGTGCTTCCCTAGGTTTGCAAAACTTCTCTGAGGATCATTACGTTGTCCTATAAAAGGATGGAGCGCCATATTTCACGTCACTTCTGTTCTGTCTTCACTTCTGGCATCTTTGATGACATATCTCATTTTTCTCATGTTACCCGACCTTACGGGAAACGTTGCATACACGCAAAGGAATTCTGTACGAGGTTGCCAAACGTCACGTCTTACTTGGAGTTAGTATTTGGGCAGTGCTACCATATAAGTGTTGTTTGGGTATGAAATGGGGAAGGCAAATGAGGAGCGTCCAATATAGCTCTAGCTATCCCAAGCCCCTACCTAGCGCCTCCACGTGGCCATACCCGGTAATGCTCTATTGAGTAGCCAAGCTAGGAGGTGCGATACTGTGTGGTTCCCGGCTGCCTGATCTCATAATCGAGGTTTTGGGCAGACGGTGGAGCCGCACGATCTGGTAAGCATAATATAAGTTATTTTAATTATTTTTGTCGTTTTAGCTTATGAAGCATTTACTGCTTTATAGTGAAAACTTTGGCCAATACGAGTGTTAATACTGCACATGGATATTGGATACCAGAAGAAAAATTAAATTAATTATTAGAAGCATTTATGGAAACTAAAAGGACGCAACTCTATTCCATTCGAAGGACTGCTGGTGAGATTGTTCTATTTTTACCCATATATACCCCATTTCATAAATAAACTAGAATAGGGAAGAGGGAGGGACCATCAGAGCACTTGTTTGAAGCGGTGGGCCTAGGGAGAGTGAAACAGTCAACTTTCTAGGGTTAATCTTGGCCCGATTAACAACACATCGTGGATAATGAGCGGGCTCTTCTCCCCACCTGCTGGAGTCATTCTGCATTAAGACGGTTTATTCAACGATTGACTCAGGTGACTTAGCCCTTGGAAGGAGATTCTCTAAATCCCTGGTACGTGTAAATGATGTTGCTTATCGACCAATTCCCTTTTGGCCCTTCATACAAGAGTTGGGAAGCATGACCAATCGTTGAATATGTTCAACTCTTTTTGACATGATAGGCTCATTGCTATGAACGGATGTTCTGCTAAGGCAGGTGGTAGTACCATATATTCATATTCATATGCTACCATATAAGTGTTGTTTTCATCTGCTATCCAAGTTCATAGCTAAGCAAGTTTGTCAATTCATATATGCTGAGTGCTATTAATTTGATTTCATTCTATCACGCCAATGCTATTCACTACACTCTGGTCCAGGCTTCAATCCGTGCGAAATTTGGGCGTATATTGAAGCACAATTCTGCAAAATATCTCACCCTAGTGTGAAGACCCTGAAGTCTGTCATGCTTGTGCTTATTTTTTTTCGTGTTGTAAGGTGTGCGGAGAAATCATTTTAGTACAGATAGTTTAATTTTTTGCGCATTGTCTGTCGTAGCTTCGCGTTTAACCGTTATGTGTGCGACAGGGTACCCGGGTACCTTTTCAGTTTTAAAATAGTTATAACTCATTCAATTTAAAACATACGTCATTGAAATTTTGCGATATCGTAAAACTCGTTGATCTTAAGTAATTGAGGTTTTTTTTTGTGCATATCCATAAAGGGGTTTAGCAATGAGAGTCACTGGAATTTTTTTATTACGTAGGAGGGCGACAAGGGTACCCGGGTACCCATGATTTGCTATCTTCATAACTTTAGTTATGTTGAACCGATTTGGATGAAACCGGTGGCATTTGATTCGTACATTTGTGGCTTTAGTTTTCAAAAGGTCCCTTTTGATCGTTTCATCGACCCTTTTGCATGCATTATGCGACCTTCTGAAAACTAAAGCCAGATTTATCTAGTTTTGATTAGATAAAGCATTTGGCCATAAAATGACATGTGGTTCCCGGGAATCGGTAATTCCGGAGCAATGTCCGGTAAAACGTGGGAAGCCGCTTGTTTTGAAAGAATATCAGCTTCCTGCAAAGCTTTTAGCTTTGAACTTGACGTTGTGGACCCTTTTTTCATCTTATTATATAAATTGGTGACTTTAGATCGCATTGGCCATTCCAGAATTGGGTTCCTGTAGGTTTACAGATGGCCAGTTGAGTGCCTAATCCAATACTAGAATTGGTTTAGCGGATCTTTTAGATGTTTTGAACTGATATGGTCAGTTTAGTACTGATTGATAATTTCAGAACTGGTTCCGAATGTATAACGGATGGATCTACGTTTTGAACTGTTCTGATAATGCTAAGCATTATCTTGAATCCTGCGGTATCATCTGTGACCCCGTAGAAACCATTTTCGAAATAACCAATCAAAATACATCGAAATGTAAAAAATATCACCTACCGAACTAATTCCAAGAACTTTGATACCCATATTGCTAGGTTTTAGCTCCAATCCTGGACTGGCCACCCATGACCCCACAGGAACCTACTCCGGAATGGCCAACCTGATTCATCTCATTATATGAAATAGTACATTGTATGAATTTTTAGAGTTTTTATATCCGCATGACTGAATTTCCTGCAATACAATCATTTCTCTACCTCACAGCGGACACTCTGTCGGAATTCCGGATTTTCGGGCCCCGTATATCTTTTAGTGGCCAAATAGCCAAATGATTCAAAACTAGATAAATAAACGAATCAAATGACACCTATTTCGTATAAATTGGTTTAAAATTGTTGATGTTATAACAATATCAATTTTGGGTACCCGGGTACCCTTGTCGCCCTGCTAAAGGTGTTTTTTTTTGTCGCACACATAACGGTTAACCGCATATAATACTGCCCTGCAAATTGTGCAAAGTGCATGAAAATGTGATGCGTGGGCACGTTGTACTCCCGATATTTCTGGAAGATTTGTCGGAGAGTAAAAATTTGATCCGTGCTACGGGCCCCCATAAAGCTCGCTTGATACTGCCCTACGAATTATCTTGCAATTGGGGAAAGACGACGCATGAAAATTTAGGAGAGCACCTTGTAGGTGGCATTGATCAGCGTAATGCCGAGGCAATTGCAGCAATCTAGCCGATCGCCCTTTTTGTAGATGGGACAGACCACACCTTCCTTCCACTTACCCGGTAGTATCTCCTTCTCCCAAATCCTTGAATTTATCCTGTGAAATACCATTGCTAGCGGTTCTTAGCCATTTTTGTAGAGTTCTTCCGGGAGTCGGCCCTTTCTGGCGGCTGTATTATTCTTCAGCTGACCGGGTTTTCGCCGGATTCGGCAGATGGCGTGGCAGTAGATTACGCCAAGAAGCTTGATCAACGAAGCGCAGAACAGCAGGTAGAAGGAGAAGATATAAATGGGCTTTGGAGGAACATCCATGGTGCCATCGAAACAGCTGCGAGAGAGGTGGTAGGCACCACGCGTGGAAGACAGCGTAACAGCTGGTTTGATGCCGAATGCCAGAGAGTGACAGACGAAAAGAACCAGGCCAGAAGTCGTATGCTCACTGCGGCAACGCGTTAAAACAGAGAGAGGAATAGAGACTTGAGCTGCAGAAAAAAGAATCCATCGTCTTAAAAATACGAGTACACTCAACCCCCGCTAATATGCGCGAATTCTGAACATCCAGATTGTAGAAGAGGAAATTGGCTCGACAGTATCAACTAAAATGGTCTATTTTGAATGCTGGAGAGAAATAAGTTGCATATGAGCTATATTGCCAAAGCTGCTGAGCAAGAGGAAACGTATTAAGTTTTTTTTGCTTATTTTTGCTTTTAACCGTCAATTGTGTATGACGCTTGATCAGTTTTTAATTTGAACGCATTCATACCAACGGGGTTCAGATTAAAAATGTTCAGATTAAGGAAGGTCATTCTAGCGGGGGTACACGGTACGAGGAGCACGTGCTCACCAGCGCCGAGGTAAGATACGCCAGCAACGAAACACAGAGTTTCTACAAAACGGTAAGATGCAGGAATTTTGCCATGCCTGTCGTTGGCTGCCCTGAAATCCAAAAAAATTCGCCATAAAGTCCACAATCAGATGATGTGTCGGCAAGTTATACCCTCGAAACTTGTCTATAAACTGATGCAGGGTAAACATCTGATCCGTCGTGGAGCGACCTTCACGAAAACCAGGGGCCCTATTCTCACAGTCACCTCACTTAATTTTGTTGGATGCGAGCACAATTTGCGATACTCAGAGTCACTTAGGTGACTCCGCTCATCTGGGTGACTGTACAAATCAAATGGGGCCGGTAAGGTGATGTGAGGGTGACTGTGAGAATAGGGTGAGTGAAAGAAGTGAGGTGAGGTGCGGTGACTGTGAGAATAGGGCCCCAGCTTTGTACTCGCCGAGGAAAGACTCCGCTAGCGGTCTCAGCACGTTATAGGCAGAATTAAGCAATGTAATTCCTCGAGTTTTTACACTCGAGTGTAAGTCGATGCCTCTTTTAAAAAATTAGGCAAATGAGGCCATCCAACCACTCCACAGCAACGGGATGGCAAGGTTGTCATCTCCCATATATTTGGTGCGTAACTGACATCACTGGCACTGGCACCCGAAAAATAGCCTGTTTACCCTAAAGCAATGTTAATTCGGGTAACGAACCTTAATATTGGCTGTAGCTAATGATGGCAGTTTAAGTAAATTTAAGCAGTTTAATGCAATTTATTGAATATTATTGCGGTTTTGTAATGTATTATAGATTGTATAATATTTTTCTGTTGAATAAATGAAAATACGGTAATATAAATATACAGTTTCGGTGAAAGCGGAATGAAAATAGATGTTCGTTATGCTGAAATCCTAGCGTGCCATCCCGTTGCTCCACAGTGGGATTTTTTTCGAAAAAAATTTCTTTATCTCTATATCTCAAAATGCCGCTGGGCTAGAATCAATCTTTTGATGTCAAAAGAAATATATTTTTGTAGGAATTCCAATGGTGTGATGCTTATTTACGACACGCATTTATTTCCAGCAGTTTTTACCAAAAGAAAGGCATTTATATTATATTCCTAAAATTATACTCTCGAGCGAAATGCGGGCAACTACCTTTTAAAAATAATATACTCATATACTCATAATTGTTTTTCATCCTGTTTATTTTGTATATTAGAAACTGTCCAAGTAATTGAGCCAATCACTGACTCTAACGGACGCGATTCAATCTGGGAACTCCAACTTCTTCTTTCTTATGCAATGGTTGGTATTATATACACAGCATTTGTTCAGCAAGTTTTAATAACTATTCAGTTTGTGAGTGAGATAAGCAGTTTCTTCATTATCATATGATAAGCAAAGTTTTCATTATTATTTCTGATGGATTAGCTACTGTTCAGTTTGAAAATTTGTTTTCTTCCATAAGGTGACTCTGAGTTCACGAGCAGAAAAAAGTTTCCTTTTGCACCTATGCTAGCCGCAAATCCCATTGTAGCTTTTTGTCTGTTGCATAGGCCACTTATCAGGGCAGACAGTCCATTGCATTTTACGCCTATGAAATTTTGTTCGTTTCCTGGATACACGCTTTCGACGTAATATTCCCAAGCCCGGCTGTGTGAGCAGGTCACTGTGTAGCAACCAGGTTGAATTGAGTTTAACCTGAGTCAAAATGCAAGCTTTAGAAAACATTAATCTAATTCACAAATATCTTGCCCCGTACCCATTTGGATAAAAATCGATGTCTCCGATTGGATCGCGTTTTCCCAACACTCGGACGTTGGAATGAATGACATCTACAAAATCGGCGTCGCCACGTCCCAACCCGGACAGAAACTCCCCTTCGTTGAAGCACGGATTCGCTGGATCAAGACCGGTTATTCGGGGAAGATTAAACCCTTTCAATTCCTGGAAACGTCGTCCAGCTGCTCCGCTGATGTGTGCTCCCAGACTGTGTCCGATCAGATGAATTGACTGCGGTTTCACATACTGTACCAAATCCGCAAGACTATCGCGGATAGCTGCTCCCAGATTATTCGTGTTAAACGATGACCATGTGTACAATGTATTGAGGTGTGAAGCCGTATCAATGGCTATGAAGTTAACTCGTCCTCTGGTTTTATAAGCCTTGAAAAATGCGTCTATAGCTTCGTTACCCTCATTAACAGTTGTCAACCAACCGGTCACTAAAATTACTGTTTGATACTCGTAGTTGAATCGTGCACTTTTCCACAGATCGGCCGACTGACTTAGAGAATATGAATAATTTCCGCTATCAGTGAACAACACGTAATTCATCAAGTTTAAATTCGGCTCATAGAACGGTTCAGTGCCATTAGTTGCAACCGCAGCAGAACAAAAGATGTGTATTCCCATAGATACAGCTTCCAGCGGATAACCAAGCAACGTTTGTTTGCCAAATTCACCGATCTCCTCGAAACTCGGTAAAAGTAATGGAATATTGCTGATCAATCGCGCACTGATTCGAGACTTGGCCTTCACGACCTAGTGTGGCCTAGTGTGGTATCGAAAACACCAGATAGTGGCCCGAAATTTGCAGCAGTTACTATTATGGCAACCGGAAATAGCAAGATACGCAAGACGTGCATCTTCTGTATAATTCAAAAGTGAAACTGAATAAGTACCTATTATTTCGTTGGAGCCACAAGCTTATCAGCTGTTAGCTAATCGTTTTAAGAGTACCGTGTTCGAATGTAATGCTCTGCTTTTGGCAATTTTAACAAGGTTTATAAGATGGGCCGAAAAATTAAACTCAGTTTTTAAATTGATTTACTTTTTACGCTCTGCCAAAATTAATATGAATCTTTTGAAGATGGTTTCTTACGTGAAATATCGCGAAATTGCATTAACAGAAATAATTACATTTTTTTAAATGCAATCCATTACCTACCAAAATCTATTTCACATGTCCATATGTTGCGTGAAAGTTACAGTACTTCTAGGGAAACCAATCAATTTTGGACCACATCTGCAGCTGTACCGCCCAGCTAGCTTCGAGGTACGATGCTGGTCTAACAAGCCAGTCGTTGTATAGTATGTTCGAATCTCGGCTAGGCGGTGCTTGCTAGATAGAGTCAGTAGGATCGTTACACTGGCCCCGTAATTTGCCTGTACTCTAACAGCCGGCTGCGAAGTCTGTCGATAAAGAAGGGTAATGTCTAATGACGGTTTAAGCCCACGGCTTTGCTTTGCTGCAGCTGTACCTAATTTGGACATGTCCATTTTAAATTGTTGTAATGTCCAAATTAGGTATTAGCTCATCCAAATGGGGTTCAAAATACATAAGTTGGTTACCCTATATACAATGATATTTCTGTTTTCAAATTGCTCGAATATTTGCATCCTATGCGTACTCAATCGTCGCTCTGATTTATCTAATTAACATTTGATATTCTTAAAAATCGTTGGCAAATGATTGGGCGTGTGTAATTTGGGTCATCATTATGTAAACTCTGCCGACTGTCAACCTAAGCTAACATTAGCAAGGTGGAATACCAACCCCGGCAGTAGTTCAAGTCGTATGGGGAGTCAAAGAAAGTTGTGCTTGATGCTGGAAGATAAAATAGGAGTGGCCTATTACAAGACGGGAGGTACAAACCTAAATATATAAAAGCGAGTGTATGTATGTTTTGCGTGCACCACCATAATTTCGGAACACCTAGATGATTGTTCTCCATCAAACTTGACATACATGTTTTTTGACATAAGGGAGTCGGGACAGGGGTGTTGGCAAGGGAGGTAGGCTAAAGAATACGAACAGGGAAAAAAGGATTTGTTTGACTTGCATATGTACGTGTGGATAACAAAATGGGTGGAAGAGAAATGGGCTCAAGTAAGATCGGGCTCTCAACTCGATCTATGTTTTATGAGCGAAGTATAATAGCGTCTCACGTGGAGTGGCCGATTGATGTGAAGGAAAAGTTCTTTAAGCTTCTTGAGAAGACGTTTAGGAAGCACCTAGAGCTCTGCCTACAAGGTCATCGTCGTCAGAAGCATAGAGTCGGGTTGGCAGCAGTCGTCCCTATTCAACTCAATCTTGGGCCATTTGTCGCCAATTTCCCAGACGTCTCAGAAGTCGCAACTCACTTTCGACCCAGTCGAACCATCTTGCACATTGTTTCTTTCTGTTCCTGGTGCTGGTGGGGTTGTTGAAGAGAACCGTTTTCGTCGCACTGTCGTCTGTCCGTCCTACTGCAGCTTACCGACTTTCGATGGAAATTTCACCAAGCAGTGCCTATAGCTCGTAAGTCACTCTCTGCTTTCAGTTTGTATTCCACCAATATCTCCCGCAGCAGTGTCTACTGGAAGACGGCAAGGGCGGGTACGTAAACTTCAAATCCATAAAGAACTACCAGTCTAATAAGGGTTTTGTGCATTGTTAGTTTCGTCCGGCAGCGCATGCTTCTGGATTGTAGTATTTTGCGAATGGCAAAGTAGGCCCAATTTCCCGCTTGAATGCACCGCTGGGTTTCTTTACTAATGTTGTTGTCAGCGGCCACCAGCGATCTCAAATACACGAAATCATCTACCACTTCTAATTCGTCGTCGTCAACGGTTACCATATGATATCAAAATCATCTGCGAAGCCTAGGAGTTGGCTAACTTTATTGAATCGTGTCTCTCGTTTCGATGCCCGGTCGTCGGATACCGCAATAGTAGCAGCAGTCGAGTCGATCATCCTATCCTAGATGGGACAAACCATTTTCCATACATCCATTCCTCCGGTAGGTTTTCTTTCTCCTAAATCTTGGCAATAACCCAGTGTAGAACCGCTGCTACCTTTCAGTAGCCTGATTATTTGTTTGACTTCTTGGAGCTGCTGGGACATTACTATCTTCTATGAGTTAACTTTTTTCCGAATTCTTCTGCAACTTCGCCATTCCACGCATTTGTACACCAAGAAATCGATATTTCAAACTGCATATTTCAACTCATATTATACTGGATATGAACCAGTGATTATTGAACTACAAAGAAAACGTAGTTCTCAACACAATCAACATACAGAGCGTTTAATAATTAGCACGTTGAAGTGTACACATTAAAACATGGTGGAAAAAGCGGCATTTCTGCGATGGTGTCCCGTTACGAAATGTAACTTGTTATACCTACCTAAATAACAATCTATATCAAAAAGTAAATACTACGTTAGAAAGCACATTTAACAGACATAATTTAAAACTTGTTTAATAACTGAGTCACAAATGTATTTTTTGCTAGCGGGAGCAAAATGTTAATAAAAGTCGTAACGGGACACGCTGGAATGTGTCAATAGCGAAAGATTTCGTGGGATAGTACCGGGTAGGATGTAGACAACTTCGACTTTATTACTAGAAATTTTGGAGGTATACCAGACCGGAGGCCAGGAGAATAAAAATCTAAAAAACGAATTCTTCAATACCAAATACTTGACAAGTAGAGGTTTCGAGAAAAACAATGTACGCCTTCCTTGGACAGTTGTTAACTAGAAGTGGTTCATGAATCATTTGAGATATTTGATCACTGGTGACAATAAAGCGAGAAATAAGATTCAACGACCCATTCAACTTGCGAATGTGGCTACACTTCAGGAATTGGCGAAGGGGAAAGCTGGACCGAGTGGAGTGTAGTTCTTGGCAGCACGATCCCTTCCGGTTTTAAGCTGCTGAACAAGCAAGTGTATAGCTTAAGGGAGGCGATCCTAACTACGGGTAAATCGAAGGCGTTAGAAACAATAGTTCGGTGTGCTGTTGAAGGACGAAGATTTTGTAATTAAAGGTACAGGATTGAAGATAACGGATGAACCATGGATCGATCAATCTTCGGGAGCCAGTAGTACTGTACTGTGGTACTGTGTACTGTGGATAAATTGGTGGCATTCATATGTCTTATTAGCAATAAAGGCCAGTAGTAACAGTAGTAACTCTCTTCCGCATCCAATTTGGCAGGGTGAGGCCGTAGCAGGAAACATTATTTGTAGAATACAAGCGCGAGAGAGACGCTCTATAACGCTCCTTTTTTTTTAAATTATTATGTTTATTTGATACGGCTCATTCACTAAAGCTTTACAATTCCAATGTTTATCTTGCAACAGATCCTCTTGAAAATTCAAAACAAGTCCATCTGTAGACGTATTATCTGTTTATAGACTTTAGCGTGGAGTATATGGAGAGGCAGCGTATGATTCAGTCAAACGAAATGGGGTATGGCAGATTGTATGCGAGCATCGTTAAAGATATCTCAAAAATTACGGAACTGTTTTTTGTAAGAAAAAATCGGAAACCGAAACGTTAAATTGAAATAGAGGTTTTATTAGAATTTGCTTACGCTTCTTCCTTGACTCAATGTTATCATTTCTCTGGTATTCTCACGTTACAAATCAAATGTTTTTGTTTTCGTTTTGCTTTAATTTGTTGCTGAAGTTTATACATTATCATTTTGCAATATCATAGTGGAATAGCTATCCGAACTAACTGAGGGCAATTCTATGAATTCATTTCTTCAATCCACTTTATTCGCTTGCATTCTTTATTCTTCTGCTAGCTTGTTTTCTATTATAATATTTACTATATATTTAATGTAACTCTTGAGTAAAGTTAGGGGAAACGGGTGACTTAAGAATAAGAAAACGCAAACATAACTGGGCGTGTCAGTGCTATATATCATATCGTTTTGTTCTTATTTTTAAATATTTTGATCATTTAATTGTAAAGAGATACGAATATATATGTTTACGTTGTTAATAGAATGTTTTTGAACTAATGGTTTCAACTAAGATACGGTTTGTGATCACATTTTTGATGGAAAGAGAGATATAAAAATTTAAATTACTTTGTCACTATGTTGTTTGCTGTATCACATGATAAACTGATAAACGACCTGAAAATCATTGACGTCATACAAGGCCAGCAGGACAAACAAGACGAAAATTAACTCCAGCGATGTGAACAATAGGAAACATCGACGTCATGCATTCGTATCAGCGCTACGCGGCTGACGTTGGACACACTGCCCTTTTTCACACATACTTATACCTTTCAACAGATTATTATTTTTATTATTGTTGCTACTACTAATCCTATTGATACCACCGGACATGCTGATGCCACCACCGCCTCCTCCACCGTAGTCGTGATGATTGTACAGAATTCCGCCACCGTGGCTAGTGGGCGATTTGAAGTTGTTGTTCACGTTGTACGTCGTAACAATATGATTCCCGCCATTGATTATACCCCCTCCATTGCCATGGTTATGACCGTGGCCATTTCCAATACCAGGATTGTAATTTTGGTAGCCTTCGTACAGATTATAATGGTCATGATAACTGTGTGCGGAATTATGATCCGACAGTTGATTTCCATCGATGAAGTTCAAAGACGAGAACAGCATTGGAAAGACGTAGAATATGATAAACATCACGGCGCATACGATAAACTGTATAACCATGCATGTCCAAATAAGGTTTATCTGTAAAAGCGAGAAAACTTGAAGTTAGTTTAGTTACTGATTCATTTGGGGCAAAATCGTACTTTGTTCTTTCTACTGTGTTTCGTGACACTCACGAACGGCACGAAGGCCAACGTCAATCCGATACCGAAGAGTAAACCGGCTATTAAACCGGTGAAGTTCTGCTGCCAGGGCAGTGTTCCTAATCCGAATAATGTACACCCGATGATAAGTAATTTAATCATAGCTACGTGCGGTTTCTTCAAGCTTTTCCAGTGACACAGTATCAGCTGTACCATCAATGATGACAGCACTCCAGCTAACGATGGCAGTGGGCCGACCTGGAGAAGAAAGAATAATTAACATTAAAAACAAACATTGTCTTTAACGAACAGCAGTTCCATACTTCCGCTTTGTACGGCACAAAAATTGCACTCGTCAGATTCCCGGCGATTCCGGATCCAATGTAGAGGATCGCCATCCGCAATGGCCCAATGAGTCGCTCTAGGTCTGACATCAGCATATGCTGAAAGGCAACTGTGATTACTAGATGTATGATGCCTGCGTGTAGACAAAGCGACGTGAAGAGACGGTAAAACTGATCCGGATAATTGTTGGCTATAAACGGAAACATTCCACAAACGTCGTTCAAACAAGAAATCTGCAAAAGTTGACAATCCAGCATTTAGCACTTCAATGATTTATTATATCAAACCATGCGGCGCTTACCTGCGAGCAGAGAGATGCCTCTTCATGGAAGTACCCGTTGACGAAATCACAATACTCTCTGGTGGTGATGCGGCACTCACCGTAGATCCCGATACAGCACGGGTGGCCTATCACCTCGCAAATCATGTGCTCGGCGGTGTGATCCTTGAATCGGAATCGCTGGGAGAATTGATTATTCTTACGACAGATCGGCCATTTTGTGATATCGTCCGGCCATTCGTGCGGTGCGATGGAAGCAGGAGCGTCGCAGTATTTTGGATCGAGACCACAAACACTGCCGGAAATGCGTCCACCAGGGCCAGATTCACCCGGTGACCATTTCTTCCAAGTAGCAATTGTTTTCTGGAAACATTTTTTTTACGTTTAGCTCGGTTAAAGTATCAGTTACATAATACAATATTTTTATATTTACCGTTGGCCAGAGGCCACGCATCGAGCAGTCCGCTTGGGAACTTTGGACGCATCCAGAATCGTCATTACGAATACAGCAGGCCGTCTCACGTTCCTGTTTGCGTGTTTTCGTAATTACCTCCGATATTCGAGAATCGCGCCGCATACAAGCTCCGTACTTTGCACCCAGGTGCACAATGTCGATATTTTTTAATCCTATCCATACATTACGCGTTTCTTGATGATGAACCTGCAATTGAACTTATTAACTCCGAAATTAAATCATGATAAAATAGAGATCCTTTTATACCTGTTGTAAACTCAAGCTTGTTACCAGCACCTGAGCCGTCTTGTACTCCATACCGATTCCAATCGGGCCGAATCCGTAACAGATTAGAGAAATAACGAGTACAAGCACCTGAACCGTATTGATCCAGTAGGTGAAAAACGGCCTGTAATCATAGCGGTCATCGAGCAGATTTGGTCGTAGAAGTTTAATTTTATTTGCTATTGGCCTCATTGAGTTATCTAGGACTCCATCCAGAATGTGTGAGGAAATTCGTTGACCAAGTGTACCGTTGGCGCCTTCTCGTGCTTGTAGATGGAGTTCGGAAGACCTGGTACGCCATCCATTGATTATCCCACTGTCGGTAGTTGCGCCCAATCCCCGATCGTTTTCGGATACAAATAGCTGACGGGAATTGTCCACAATCTGGCCCGGGTTGGGTTGTTGGGCAGTTGGTGGAACAGGTGTGTCGAAAAATGTTTCGTCATCCTGTATTGGTTGTAATCCATCGCAAAGCTCATTATCATCGCCAG
This sequence comes from Sabethes cyaneus, assembly GCF_943734655.1. Classification (NCBI taxonomy): domain Eukaryota; kingdom Metazoa; phylum Arthropoda; class Insecta; order Diptera; family Culicidae; genus Sabethes; species Sabethes cyaneus. Next base: position 79,525,332 of record NC_071355.1, read on the forward strand.
TGAGTTCAACGTGAGCGGGAGCAAAGCTACGTGACCACTGTTTCTGTTTCCGCAAGCGTTTTCTTGTAATACTATGCACCAGAAAGGATATGCCATTCCAGATCACTGTCGGTACGGAAGGCTTTCGTTCAGCTTTGAATATGAACGTATCCGAGCTAGCGTCATAAGTATGACGCGGGTTTGCTCGCTGTCGTCGGCTTTGTTCTGTATCGCGCTCATCTTGGCTTTGTGCGGGCAGTACATCCGGTCTGTCGATGGGAGCAGCATTTTCCTCCACTGCGTTGTTGTTTGTATTATTGTTGCGAAACGGAAAATCGTATTCATCTTTCAACTGACCAAACCGTCGGAACGCGAAACGTTTCTGGCGATCTTCCCATTTCTGACGCTCGTATTCTTCATTTAAGTTATCTACACCAAAGAACTTCGCCGTTTGATGTTTCATATATTCTTTTACACGCTGCTTTCGAGAAATGCTAGGAGCAGATGGACGAAAGATCAGCTGTGCATTGCGTTGTAGCGTGGAAGCCGGTGACTCGCTAACCGGCGGTGAGTGTTGTGCTGATAGAGATGGTCCCGGGAGCGATACTGGTGCAGGTGTTGCCGCCACTAGCTGCGACTGTGACGCTGGCGCAGATTGTAGTTGCATTTGTGGAATTTGCTGTGGGATCAATTGTTGCGGTGGTACAGATTGTGCGGCTGGCGGTGGTTGCACTGTTTGTTGCGGTGCGGGTGGTTGTTGTAAAATGTTTGGCTGCTGATATTGAACCAATATAGACCTACTGTTGCTACTGGTCATAATGCTTTGCTCTGATGAGTTGGCCGATAAATGTTGTGGCTGTTGCAGTTGCTGTTTGGCCTGATTTCTTGGAATTGTTGAGATGTCGCTTGACTCATGTGCATTGTAGTGTTCGATTGCTATTTGTGGCTGTGATTGCGTTGCCGTCAGCATGGTTGATGGAGATTGTGCTGATTGTTGCAGATGGTGCTGAAGTTGCTGATGAATATTGTGTGATGGTTGTTGCAAGCTGTTTGAAGATGGCGCGGTAGGCATCGGTGTTGATAGCGATGTTGGACTCAAAGGCGAGTTCCGACCGGTTGACTCTGTTGCTGAAGATAATGACAGGGGTTGAGGACTGATGGGACCGCTGGTTTGTGTAGTCTGGTGCACCCCAGTTGTTCTGCGTAGAGTATTGCAGTGCAGACACGACGCACTACCATTTGGTTCACTCATAACACTGACCGGTGTGGCTACTCGACAAGATGGCTGATCGAGGAAATCTGCACTCGGTGTGCGTGCTAGAAGATATTCGGTGCTTTGACCCGTTTGACGTGCTGTGCTTAGGGCTTGTGAAGATAGCGCAGAATTCGGAACCGAACAGCTGGCTGTCAGAGATGATGAACATTTCTGCGGACGAACACGTGGTGGTGTGACATAATGATCGGATGTATCAAAACTTTGCGGCGTTGAAATGGTCTGCTCGTTCGGGCATGATTTGACTCGAAAACGATATGGCAATGTGTTGGTTAGATGATTTCCCCTCTGTTGTGATGTGGTAACCGCAGTTTGCGTAAGGATAGCGGTCATTAGTTGCGTCTGCGGTTGATACGTTGGTTCTTGGGGTGGTGGAGTGGGAACATATCGTTTGACTGGGGTGTGGACATTTGAATTCAGATATCCGTAAGTGTCTGAGGCAGCGAGAGGATTTGTAGCGCCAAGAAAGTGTGCTGGAGGAGGGATGAATCGATCACATTGGGGAGAAATATCGCGGTAATTCTCGGTTAAACTATGGCGGTATCTGAAAAGAAAGTGTAGTTTGTAAAGCATTACAATATGTGGGATAGCTAGTGTTCTTATTGGAATGGCTCAATGAAAAGCTTCTAAGTACTGATTATTCCTTGTGCTTTTATGTTGATTTATTAGTAAAGCTAGCACAAGTTTTGTTTTATAGTTGCATAGTTGTAAGGTCTAATAAGGCCAAATGAACAACAAAACTAAACCTCTATACTGGAAAGGCTCTGTAGCCGCAAGGTTACCGAGTCTGTTTTGACAAGCGATGGTCATGGGTTCGAATCTTAGTAGAATCAGGCCATTCGATGTCAAAGTGACCTTACCATGGGTTTATTCTCAGGCCCCTCACCACCCTTTCTTCATGCTGAAGTCTATGTTATCCCGATATGGCCTATTGACAGTGCAAAAATGAGACCCTTATTTGCGCCAGGGCTCTATAATTGGGGCTAAATGCGCTGTTATGTGAAACGAGGTGGGTAAAGTAGAGAAAAGCATTGAAGGAAGGGTACCCAATTACACATAAGCACGAATAAAATTCAATAAGCATATCGCTCACTCAATAGCGGTTATAGCAAATATAAATGCAGTGCGGGTTATACATCAAATACCCGGGCGATATCACAATAGATCAAACGATACTGGTCGCAGTGATGAGTCCATACAGGAAAAAAACCTCTATACTGAAAGTCGTTGACAACCAAATTCTGGTGGTCAAATTCTGCAAGGCTCCTACTCCCAGCGAGGTTCCTAACAGATTCAAGTTTGTTTACCTGGATAAGTTTCCAAAAGAATTCATGAATTGGTAAGGGATCTGTTTCTGTGGCCAAAATCTAGCGATTTTGTGACGGATGATGTCATGAATGCGGAAATATGCAGAAGGAAATGCCTCAACAAACGAATTTTACCCTCTATTAACTACCATGATGGTCCAGTTACGGTTTGACCAGATTTAGTCAGCTGCCATGACAGTCACGGACGTAGCACTATGACCATGGAGTCCAGTTGATCCCAAAAAAGGTGAATTTTATTTATTTATTTATTTATTTATTTGACTGATGTTAGGCTCTGCCCATTATCGATATTAAAAAAATGTTACATAGTTATTACCTACTAATTACAAATAATTTACATAAAATATTCTCAGATTATCTCTAATTTGCTTCTTGGTCAATTCAACATTTATAATGTCACGATGATTGTTAAATGTGGCCATCATTCTATACATTGGCTCATTTCTGGCGTAATTTTGGACTCTATTTGTCAAACGAAAAGGTCTCATACTTCTTAACGACGAACGTCCATCATTCACGGTCACTTGGCTTAATAAATATGGCGAATTATACCTGCCGGCGAGTATATCCTTTAAGAACAGAGCATCTGTCGTACGCCTTCTGCTCTCCAAGCTTTCCGTTCCAACCAATAAGCATAACGATTTATAGTTAGGCATCTCTCCGGTCCATGCTAAATTCCGCAGGGCATAGCGAATAAATTTCTTTTGGATTCGCTCAATTCGCTTTTTGTGCACTTCGTAGAATGGTTGCCATATTACACTTGCGTACTCAACACCACTTCGTACCAAGGCATTGTACAATGAGATGATAGTATGCGGATCCTTTAATTCTCCACTGAGTCGTTTGATAACGCCAAATAAAGAATTTGCTTTTGCAACAACCTTTTCAGTATGCCGGATGAAGTTAAGCTCGCTGTCCATTTCTACCCCCAGATCGCATACATGGTCTCTTCTTGGTATTATTTCACCGTCCATGGAATAATCAAATAGCAATTTATTTGTTTTTCGGGTATAGGACACCAGATTACACTTCTTCGTATTAACTTTTAGGCCGAACGTTTTGCAAAATCCGATGAAATGTTGTACACTATCCTGAAGAATTCGACAGTTTTTAACAGATTTCACCGGGAGAAAAACCTTCACATCGTCAGCATAAATTAAGATGTGAACTCCAGGGAGAAGTTCCGGGAGCTCATTCATAACTGTGACGAAAAGCAATGGCCCAAGATGACTCCCCTGAGGGACACCAGACCAGACCGGGAATGGAGCTGACTTGCTCTTGTCAATCTTGACATATTGCGATCGATTCTTTAAATAGTTTAAATAGTTAAATAGTGAATACACGAAATTGTCCCCAGTTCCGCCCAAGCTCAAATAAATAGCTTCAAAATGTTGTCAAAACATCATAAGAAACAAATTCCATTCATTCCATACTGTGCGAAATGCAAGAATAGTCCATCCCGGACTGCTGAGTTAGCGTTAAAGCACCCTTCAATGGCGCAGCGGAAGGTGCTATTGGGTCCGCTGAGTAACGACTAACGTCTTACGACGAGGAATGCCAGAGGATGTTAGATGAGAAGAATGCAGCACGTGCGAGGAACGATATAGATAGAAACAAGGACAGCAAACCCAGTTTTTCCGGGATAAGAAACGCCGCCTGGAAGAAATGGAGTACGAGGACATGGAACAGCTGTATCGTTCACAGAAAACGCGTAAATTCTACAGAAAACTGTATCCCGCAAAGGCTTTGTGTCGTGAGCCGAAATATGTCGAGATAAAAACGGAGGGATCTTGTCGGATAAAACATGAGGTGATCGAAAGGTGGAAGACCTGAATGACGCGGAAACGGAATACCAAAGCGGGGGGAATGACTTCATCAGTACGGCCGATGATGCTGATACCCCCAACAGGTGAAGTGTTCGAAGCCATCAAGTAGCTCAAGAACAACAAGACAGCTGGCAAAGATAGCATCGCAACGGAGCTTATCAAGATGGGCCCGGATAGGTTGGCTACGTGTCTGCACCGGCGGATAATCAGGATCTGGTAACCAGCACAGCTACCCAAGGAGTGGAAGGAGGGAGCAACATGCTCAATATACAAAAAGGACGACAAGATGGAATGTGAGAATTATCGAGCGATCACCATTCTCAACGCTTATAAAGTGTTTTCTCAGATCATCGCGCGAATACCATGTCCCTAGGCATACGCACCACTTATTCATAGATTTCAGGACCGCCTACGATACTATCAACCGTGAAAACGGTGGTTCAACAATTGATGAAGGGACGGTAGGGGAAAGTAATGAAATTTTTTTTTGGAATGGATTTGGGTTCGAATCAGGTTATAATCTCAGTTTATAGCTTGGTTCGACCCATGCATCTTCCAGCATTGGACTTTCCCCTACCGTCCCTTCATCAATTATAAAACCACCGTTTCCAAAAAATATTAATATATATGCCTGGCCACATTTCAAGGTCAAGTCAAGACTAAAAATAAGAGGTTGGTCTAACCGTGAAAAGCTCTGAAAAATTGTGGACGAAAACGAATTTCTTGGGAAGCTGACAAGACTGATTAAGGCCACGATGGATGGTGTACAGTGCTGTGTGAGGATATCGGGCGCGTTATCAAGCCCATATGAAACATGCATGGGACTTCAACAAGGTGATGGTATTTCTTGTTTCCTGTTCAACATCGCACTAAAAAGTATTATGAAACGTGCGGATTTCAACATGCGGGGCACGATCTTCAATAAAACTAAATTTAACTGTTTCACTGACGATGTGGACATTGTCGGTGGTTGACGACATTGCAGGCGGTTGCTGAGCAGTATACCAAACTGAAACGTGATGCAGTAAAGGTTGGATTAGTGGTGAATGCGTCTAAAACCAAGTACCTGTTAGCAGGAGGAACCAAGCGTGATCGAGCTCGCATAGGCAATAGTGTGATAGTCGGCGGGGACGAGTACGAAAGTCGTGCTTACTACAGACTCCACAAGACCCTAAGGTGTGGTAAGCTTCACCCTCGTCACCAAATGTGCCATGTACAAAATACTAATAAGACCGGTAGTCCTCAACGGGCATGAAGCGTGGACAATGCTCGACGGGGACTTGAAAATACTGACCGTTTTTAAGTGTCGTGTGCTGAAACATGAGCTGGCGGAGCTCTTCGGCGAACTCAGTATCCAGAAAGTTGCTAAAGCTGACAGCGTACAATTGGCGGGACATGTTGTGAAAATGCCGGATACAACCCCGCAAAAATAGTTTTCGCCTTGAATCCGGTTGGTATCAGACGCAGAGGTGCGAAGATGGTTAGACCAAGTGGAGCATGCTCTGGAAAGTGTGGGACAGTCGAGAAATTGTAGACGGACAGCCATGGACCAAGCTTGTTAGTGGACCACTCAACACGCCCCAGCCCACGTACTGTAGTTCTTTTTCAAGAGCCGCCACTCTTTTCTATGAACCGAGGAGAATTGCATGCTCAATAAACCAACTGTAGCCTTAGATTAGGCACACCGTTCCATCTATCCTCCGGTAAACATTCCATTTAAATTTGAGAAGCAAATATCTAGCTAGTGCGTCACCCACCACCACATTTTAATAGTTCGTTCGCCCGATACAAAAGAATTAGTGGTTTTTTAATCGACCAATCTCCACTACAAATTCTTGTAGATTGGGGTCTATCGCTGTACCGCCTTCTGCCAGATTACTGTTAAGATGCTCGTCGTAGTGCCGATTCTCCGATGCGCTATCCAGCAAAGTGTTTGGAGCGCTACGACTTGCTGATGGATTGAAATTTATTGTATACTCTTAAATGAATTTACTTGCCAATAGATTCAAATGAGCTAAAACTTGGTTAAACTGCCCAAAATGCATAAAGTGTACAAACTCAGATTTTGAGTGAAAAATTTAATCAGTTTTGGGTACTTGGGCATGGATTATGCTCGTGGATGACCAGCGTGCATTTGGTTTCTTGTAAATGGAAGATACACATGGAGCGCGGAGAAGGAGAACTTACCCTTAATTGCATCAGCTTCATCGTCCATATCATAAAACTCGATCGGCTGAGATGGACCTGCACGTCGTAAGAATGACAGTCGACAGTATTGGAAACGGTTCTTGATAATGATCAGACAGAAACAGCAGGACCGACTTACAGATCCTACGCAAACTATAAGGCTCGCGACATACAGCCGTGGACTGAGTTGAATGAAAATAGTTTCTGTATACAGCGCAGGCCTTTATTTCATTAAGTATTAAGTAAGTTTATGAATCAGTACAGTATCCTGTACTGTGTATCATTGGGCAGCCTTACTTTCAGTTATATTACATAACATTCGTAGGCATGGAACATGTACTACAATTATTTATAATCTATATCTCAGCTGCAATTATTGGAAGAATTCCAAAATGACAATGATTTCAATAAGGCGTTTTTATGTTAAACTGCATATTTTAGGACACTTTTGTCTTCTGTCCGCTTAAGATTTTCTAAATATAAATTTCCTTGGGCAACTATATGATTAATTCCCCTGGTCAATTTCAAAATATTCCAGGGACGTATGTAGAATCATAGCAAGTCGTCTTTACTCCTTATTTTCCGGACTAGCGGCTTTTTCTGCACCTCACAAGGGTAGTTCATTCTGGCGGCAATGCGACTGTCTTGTTGAATGTTTTTGATTGTTTATTTTAATGTGAATGCGCTTTATGTTCTTGTTTTTGTTAAATTCGTAGAGTTCCTGGCGTGCTCTACTAAATTGTTCTATTTTAGTTTGCCAGTTTGGTCTTCAGCAGTCAATTTTCGTGTGGTATTAACTTCTGGAAACTTGACAACAGAACCCAAGCAGCATTGTCCTTAGAGTCAATTTTAAGTGACAAATCGTTGGACATCGCATGCGAACAAGCATTTAGAGTTAGAGTATAGCACAATTGAGGGGCAAGTGCTACGATCCTATTAACTCTAACAGCCTCTCCCAGCACAGATTAGAAGGTTTGGCTTGTTAAACCAGCGTTGTTCTTCGATGCCAACTAGGAGGCTAAACTGAAGCAAATGTAAAGATTTCAATGAAAAATAATAAACAAAAGTAGCATAACAAAAGTTAGTTAATAGTTTTAGACATATCGGCACAGATAGAAACGATCCTTCATATGTGATCTGCAGTTCTTTGCCATGACATAAGACCCATCAGTGTATATCAAGTTTGAATTTAGTTACCTGCTATTTGAGGGGCTCATCGTTCTCTGTTGTAGTGTGTAATGACGCTCCGGATAGTGATGTGCTGAGGGTGATGGTGATGGCATTCCCATGACGTAGTGATCGTTGCTAGGCGCTGGCGATGGAGGTTGCAAACAGCTGCTATCATCAATGACGTATCGTTCACTGTGGATAATCCTATTACTAAGCGTTCCATAGTGAAGATCGGGTACATAACGTTGGCCAGAATGGTTACTAATTATGCTACCGCCTCCCACGGAGATGTTGTCTGCCATACTCAAACCATCATGATAGTTTACAGCTTGCGGGACCAGCTGCTGTTGATAGGGGCTAGGTCCATAGGAGGACCGACGACTTCCTCGAGACAGTGTATTGTTACTCCCACTGGGGCCTCCCGATTGTAGGAGTTGCCCTTGACCCTGATGATGCGACAACGTGCTGGATGATAATACAGCTGATAGCTTGGTTTGATTGTGCTGTTGCTGTTGATGATGAATTTGTTGTTGTTGTTGTTGCTGCTGCGGATGATGGCCATGTCGATGATGTTGCTGTTGTGGATGGCTAGAATTTATGTACTCTGAGCAGTCCTCCATAGAAGACATATATTCTTATGTTCTATAGAAATGAAGCTCGACGTGCCATTAATAACTCCCTCATGTCGCTATGCTCAGACCGCTGCACGACGACATTTACCTTAGCGCGTACCGTATTTCACAGTAAAAATACAAAAAATTGTTGAAGTTAGCGATAACAACAGCGACGTGTGTCAACCACGATTAGAAATATCGATTAGCAGCTGAAAATATTGTAATAAAATTTTCCTTCTTCACCGCAGAACGAGATTATCCATTTGATATTTTCACATTCATTTCCTCTCTTCCTTATAGTGACGGCGACGTAGTCTTTTAGTAAGAAAACAATTTCAATAAGATTTCGAAACACTTCACTATTGATGTTAACTACAAACCCTTGCCTTCAAAATATGCATAGCTATGAATCTTTTCTTTTATCTAAGTATGACAGCAGAAGCTTTTCACCATTACTGATGTTTCGTCTTCAAGTTGGATGACGAATGACTGGTGGAATTTATCCTTTTGAGTGGATTTAGAAAGACAAAATCAGGGAAAATTCATCTGATTTTTCACACTGGACACTATCGTTGATGATTTGCTGTTCTCTACTGAGACTGTAGCATGACCACGGACGGCTGGGGCTCTATATTTTCCATGCGAGGACGGAATCCGCCGAGTGAAGGGTAGTTAGCAGCACGAGAAAGAAAAAACTTGCAAAAACGATTCCCTTGAAGTACATGTAGTGCGTCGAGGTAAATCACTGCTTGTCTTTAATTGCTTCTCAAAGCCCATTTGCAACACTTTTCTCCATTCACTACTGCATCAATGGGTAGGATGCGTTTTCATAACTAAAAAACAAGTCGTTTTCACTGGAAGTCGAATTATTTACTGGATAAAATCGTTCTTCCTTCGGCCTTCCGTTTTTTCATTCGATAGAAATAAAACTTTCAACGTCACATACTTGGTGTTCCTTTTGAAGTGAGAGTGTATGCGTATTGCTGAGAAAATATGGTAAGCTTTTCCGACCGTTGCTGTTCTCTCAATTTCCCATGCTCAGTGGGTTTGGTATTTCCCGTTCGTAATGTGTGTGATTGCAGGGCTGTAGGCTTGCAGACGTGGTTTTCAGTTTGTTCCATCCTTTGTTATCCATTGTTATTAGCCTCATAATATAGTTTTGGTTGTTAACATAATTATTATGTTGTATTCATTAACACGTTGCTCATTACTAGTTTAAAAAAGGGGAGTTGAAATAAAATGAACATGTAAGGAAGGCCTCCTGAACAGTATTCAGACAAGGATTTGTTGCGAACAGAAATCCTGTAACCGAAATGCGAATGTTTTCGTTTTATTTTGGTGGACGTCGATCCACTGAACTAAAAAGGGAGAGTTGTGCGCATGTGCTTTATATTGGTGTTTGATGGAAACTGGGATGATTTTGACAGTTCCAAATGAAAATCTATTTTCAGAGAACTGTCATCGTCCGAGGTGATGTCAAATTGTGGTGAAAAGCTCACTATTTTACATTGGCGAGTTGAATAGTTTCCGGTGAATACGCTAGGTGTCCAAGTAAATCATATTATAAGTCTTATCTCATAAGATTAATACGTTGCTAATACTTGTTTGTTATTATATGTCAATAAATATCTATTGTATTTGTAAGTTGTTGCATTAGTACATCCGATCGATGTTATAGTAATTAATATTTAGTTTCAGTGAAAACATAGTTTGAAAAATATATATTCTAAAGACTTTAAAAAAATGTTTGATATTTCAGTATAATGTAATTATACTTAACTTTGCGAACACCCTACATAGACATTTCGCGTAATTTCAAAATATCTAGTAGAAGAAAAAAGTAATATCTGGTAACAATACGTAAATATGCCCATAGAAACTATTGTAAGTCGAAAACTCAGCATTGTTTCGTCACTTTTCGAAATGAAAAGTTTTCAATAATGTCAACAAAAATTGGCAGTGCAAAATTAAACAAAAATTTTTATACTTGTTCTTTGTTCTTTGTTCTTTGTTCTTTGTTCTTTGTTCTTTGTTCTTTGTTCTTTGTTCTTTGTTCTTTGTTCTTTGTTCTTTGTTCTTTGTTCTTTGTTCTTTGTTCTTTGTTCTTTGTTCTTTGTTCTTTGTTCTTTGTTCTTTGTTCTTTGTTCTTTGTTCTTTGTTCTTTGTTCTTTGTTCTTTGTTCTTTGTTCTTTGTTCTTTGTTCTTTGTTCTTTGTTCTTTGTTCTTTGTTCTTTGTTCTTTGTTCTTTGTTCTTTGTTCTTTGTTCTTTGTTCTTTGTTCTTTGTTCTTTGTTCTTTGTTCTTTGTTCTTTGTTCTTTGTTCTTTGTTCTTTGTTCTTTGTTCTTTGTTCTTTGTTCTTTGTTCTTTGTTCTTTGTTCTTTGTTCTTTGTTCTTTGTTCTTTGTTCTTTGTTCTTTGTTCTTTGTTCTTTGTTCTTTGTTCTTTGTTCTTTGTTCTTTGTTCTTTGTTCTTTGTTCTTTGTTCTTTGTTCTTTGTTCTTTGTTCTTTGTTCTTTGTTCTTTGTTCTTTGTTCTTTGTTCTTTGTTCTTTGTTCTTTGTTCTTTGTTCTTTGTTCTTTGTTCTTTGTTCTTTGTTCTTTGTTCTTTGTTCTTTGTTCTTTGTTCTTTGTTCTTTGTTCTTTGTTCTTTGTTCTTTGTTCTTTGTTCTTTGTTCTTTGTTCTTTGTTCTTTGTTCTTTGTTCTTTGTTCTTTGTTCTTTGTTCTTTGTTCTTTGTTCTTTGTTCTTTGTTCTTTGTTCTTTGTTCTTTGTTCTTTGTTCTTTGTTCTTTGTTCTTTGTTCTTTGTTCTTTGTTCTTTGTTCTTTGTTCTTTGTTCTTTGTTCTTTGTTCTTTGTTCTTTGTTCTTTGTTCTTTGTTCTTTGTTCTTTGTTCTTTGTTCTTTGTTCTTTGTTCTTTGTTCTTTGTTCTTTGTTCTTTGTTCTTTGTTCTTTGTTCTTTGTTCTTTGTTCTTTGTTCTTTGTTCTTTGTTCTTCGGTGTTCGGCAATTCAAAATGATTTTATCAAGGCGTGATTACTGAAATTTCATCCAACAATGTGAAGAAATCGATTGGAAGTTTATATCCCAATGCTAGTCCTGTAGAGGATAACTAACGTATCTTATTCTTTATGGAATAAGAAATTTTAAAATAACGAATTGCAGCACCATGGTTTGCGTATCATTTAAACTGTATTGCTATTCGTAATTAATGCTATAATTAATGTAATGGTCATTATAAGTAATCAGGTGCCTCAATGGTTTCAACCGCATTCAAAGGGTTTGTTAAAAGTGCATTTTCCTATGTTCAACGAGTTAAATTTTAATCTAATTTCCTTCAAATATGGTTTCCCACCATCATGCATTGCACATTTGGAACTGACAGTCGTATTTTCTTCGTTTTATTTCCAATCTAGCTAAAAGGATGATTTTCTCAGAGTCAATGATAGCGTTGCAATTCCAGTCTAGCAGGGTCTTCGTGTGAACGGAAAACTGTAGGAGTGGTGGTTGTCGGTGGCCGTTCCAGCCGCTGTTCTTTTTGTTTTATATTTGTGCAAAGTTGAATTTCCTCACATTGCTGCATGGCTGTTAGATGGAGTTTCCAATCACCGTGCACTGCTGTAAGGTTGAAAACTAAGCCAAGCCTATTTCTTGTATCTATGTTTTGGAAATTCCAGTTTATGGATTTGGTACTGATACGATAAAAATATAAAATTCTGAAGGAGCGCATTGAAATATATAATGGAGTGCTCAGAAAAGCATGCTAATTCGTCTCAATTCATATATTTTAATAGAAGATATAAGTTAAACAATAAAATTTTATTGAGAGCAGAAATTAACCGCGAGTCTTAGGTCTGAACGAATTTAAGACTTGACCCCTTTCTATCGACAGACTTTGCAGCCGATTGTTAGAGTACATGACAATTATAGAGCTAGTGCAACGGCCCTACTGACTCTAACAGCGCCGCTCAGCCCAGTTGAGCATAGGGCGACTGGCTTGTTAGACCAGTTAACAGGGCGGAGAAATTAAAATAAACATTACCACCAACCTGTATTTTTACCAAATTTGTTCAATTGGTTTCATTGATTTTATAAGCAAACGAATAGCATTGTTCTACATTTTATGATGAAAAATATAGAAAGAGAGAATAATAGAATAGAGAGAGAAATATGGAAAGAGATAGTGTGAAACAAATAGAAAAAGTTCTATATTTTTTTGCTGAAAGAAAGATCAATGCCTGTTGTGCAAGTCGTAGGTGAAATACGTATCAGTGCCGACCTCTGTATAATGTGATTAGTGATTGTTTTTTTGGTAGGTAAACATAGATAAGTGAGAAATTTTGATTTTACTACCACTAGAAAAGCGCCATCTCTTGAAAAGCAACGGTTCGTGTGGTGTCCTATTACATCATGATAATTTTAAGGGAAAACACGTTGATTATGGATATATACTTTTCTGTAGATATGTGTTCTACACAAAGGATTTTTAATAGATGATTTTGTGCGGTTGATGTAAGTGAGATGCCAACATAAACCTGTTAGCAAATAATAGATTCGCAGTAACTAAGCATTTCGAGTGAATAGCTGATGATCATCAAAAGCCCATGTTTTTAGCATTGATTGAAAGTCAGCTCACCTGCTCGTGCTAGCTCAAATAAACGATTCCGTACAGTTGGCTTCTGCACCTAGAAAAGCTAAGTCTCCGCAACAATGAAAGAACTGTTTGACAGACCACCGTCGCTTCCAACAGCGCACTCTTATGGCTGTACGTACCCACCTACCTTTAACAATTTCACCGGCTATGGAAAAACCGAAACTTTATTATTGTCATGTCTCCGGCGATGGCGATGGAAGCAGTGTTATTTCGATCAGTTGCACAATAATGCTGGGACTCGACTCGACTGGTTTTCACTGTTCCGGCAGCAACCATGAGCAAATATTAAATTCAATGACAATTCAATTCCAATGTTTGCCGGGTACTTTTGTGAAAGGTATTTTCCACTTTTCCTTTCCAAACTCTGCAATCGGGCAGACGCTGGCGACATATAGTGCGGAACAAAAAGTTTTTTCTAGCAGTCATTTCATCGCATTTCATGGATAGAAAGTAACCGGACAGGGAATAAGAGGTATGTTTACCAAATTGCTCTCAAAGTTTTCTGGAAATGTTCTAGGTATGGTGCAGGAAGGCTAGTCTCGGACCAAGCCATATCACTAGAGAAATAGATTGAGTGATATTTCTGGTTTCTATCAATTCACGCTTCGTATAAACTGCTTCAGAGTGCAAGAAATTCTCAGGACTCAAGTTTTCAAATCAACGTGCACTCTAATCCGTTTGTATTATTGAGGGGTAACTATTGATTATTACCAATCTCTTCTGCTCGAACATATGAAGAATGGAAACCGTCAAGCAATTACATAATGCACTGAGGTTTGCGAGTTGCTCTGAAGTACTTTAGATAATGATTTGGATTCAATGTACAACATTGAATTCATATACTAAAAAAATGGCAAAATGGAAACTTTGCCAAACTATAAAATATGATGCATATATTTCAACAGATGGACAATGCATATAAGTATATTTCCAGGAAAGGGAACCCTTTGCGCGTTATTGTTCTTAGTTTGAGAAATGAATTGAAATCTATTAAATAGGCAATAAAGCAAAATAAAAAAGAAATATTAATTATCCAAATAGATTTAAGTAAAGATATAAAAAAGAAAATAGTGTTTTACCTACTCAACGGCATACCAAACTACTTTTATTTGTACCTTTGTATCTACTGAACACAACAGCACATATATATTATTAAATTCGTAAACTAAGTTCAACGATGTATGTAACTGGGTCTTTTAGTCCTTCGCGTTTATTTGTATTTTATTATGCCTAGGTTTTCTGCAAAAGCGGACCAATATAAAAAGATGTCATCAAATACTGATAGCACTCCTTATCGTTAGTCGTTGGTATCCAGCATCGGATCAGACGGATCAGAAGTTTGTGGCATGGTAAGATAATTTTTTCTTAATGCATTGTTGGCTTTTAGTTTCCGAATATTGAAACTCGCATAAATATTAATGGTTATTGCATACAGCAGGAGAAATTTAATCAACTCTCTGGGATGCCTAATTATGTTTGTTCCTTTGCCTGTCTTTTAATGTTGGGTTGAAAACTGGTTCAATAAAATATCCTTTAGCAGCTGGTGGTTGCTTTTGGTAGATAATGACGGTAAGTTTTTCGAAGCGGAATAGTATACTAAAAAAGTTCCTACCCTTGAGCCCTACCTACTAAAGAAACCATAAGCGAATTCAATTTTTTTTTTTTTTTTTTTTTTTTTGTTATGGCGAACATCATAGTTTGTGTTTTACGTGCTGTGATAATTATTAACTAATTTACGTGTGAAATTGCAAGTATACAGTGGAATTTGTGTTTCCAAAGTGTACCTTAAAGGGAATATTATCAAGATAAGTAGAAATTCAGTAGCAAGAGCTGCTTGTTATTGAATTATTTACGATATAAATTTGCAGCCGGCTTCGCCGCTGCCGTATTGTGATATACCTTTTGTCTTTGTCTCTATTGCCTGTGTGCGCTGTACGTAGCGTCCACCGTGCTAGGCAATATGGAATGTGCAAAGTGTAATGGGAATGTATTTATCAATGATCTTGTCTGCTGCCACCGCTGCGGCGGGAGCTTTCACTCTCGCTGCGGTGGAATAAGTGGACCTGCTGTAAAATTGATCAATGCAAGCGATAATGTACTGTTCAAGTGTGATGGCTGTCTATCAGATCAGTGTTGTGGCGAGCAGAATGTTTTTGCAGTTTCGGATATCATATTGATGAAAGGTGAGATCAAGAAGATTTCAGACTCCATCATAGATATCCAAAACAACATTGCTGCTCAGATAGACAACGCGTTTAAGAGCAGGATGGAAGAGTTGGGATTAAAAGTAAATGGTGCTATAAATGATAGATTTCTGGGCTTTGAAAGAGTTATGCTTGAAAAAATTAATAATATGGCTGGATCATTTTTTGAAATGAAACGTAAACAGGAATTAGTTACTATGAATGAACATGTTTCAGATTCGGAAAAATTGAGCGTGAAAAGTAAAAAGCGTAAATTGAATGAGAGCGGTAGTAACGCGAATAATGAAGAGGAAGAGCTTTCCTTTGCTAGCGTGTTGAAAGGGAATATAAAGAAGCGTAAAGCTGGTCCGGTTATTGTGATCAAACCAAAAGAGTCCTCCCAGAGTAGTGAGGCTACAAAGGATTTTTTGAAATCCAAATTAAATCCAAAAACACACAAAATAAGTAATTTTAGAAACGGGAAAGATGGCTCGGTTATTGTTGAGTGTGCAACAAAAGATGTTGTGGAACACGTGAAAAAGGGCATTGAAAGTAATCTTGGTGAGAGTTACACTGCTGTTGTTCCCATTCCCCCGGTGCCAAGGTTAAAAGTAATGGGCATGAGTGATCAGTATTCTTCTGATGTCTTCATTGACTTTTTGAGAAGTCAAAATGAGGATATTTCCATTGATCAAGTCAAGGTTGTTAATATGTACGAGAATCCTCGTTTTAAGTATAACAAGTTCAATGCGATAATTGAAGTTGATAAACAGACTTACAACTGTTTATTGACTTCAAAAAAAGTGAATGTCGGTTGGGATCGATGCCATATTGCTCCGGCAATTAATGTTTTGAGATGCTTCAAATGTGGAGAATTTGGGCACAAAAGTACGGATTGTAAGAATGACGAAACGTGCTCTTTGTGCAGTGAAAAACACAGAACATCTGATTGTACATCCACTGTTTCGAAATGTGTTAATTGTATTAAATTCAATAAAGAACGTAAAATGAATTTGGACGTTAACCACGCAGCATCTAGCTCAGAATGCTTAGTTTACAAGAAATTGTATGAGCAGAAAAAAGGCAGTTTACATTTCGATAAATAGCAACCAAACTCCAAGAGAAATGTGAATCAATTTGACATAATGTATTTGAATATTGCTGGGTTATCTACAAATTACGTTGCATTGCGACAGATTGTAGAGGAAAAACGTCCATCTTTGATATGTTTGTCAGAAACACATATTGTAGATATTGATGCATTTGATCAATATTCTATACCGGGATACAAAATATCTGCCTGTTGTTCACATTCAAGGCATACTGGAGGGGTTGCTATTTATGTCAAAGAATCTGTTCAATTTATTCTTCGCTACAACGAAGCAATTGATTGTAATTGGTTCTTAGGTATAACAGTGGAAAGCGGCATGAAGATGGGAAATTATGGTGTTATTTATCACTCTCCCAGTTCTAGTGACCAACGATTTATAGAGATTTTAGAAAACTGGTTTGAGATATTTGTAGATTGCAGTAAATTTACTATGATTGCGGGAGATTTCAACATAAATTGGCGCGATAACTATAATTCGAATCATTTGAAGCGATTAGCGGAATTCTTTAATTTAAAACAAATAATTAAAGAATATACGCGTATTTCCAGGTTCAGTAGAACTTTAATAGACCACGTTTACGTTAACTTTGACTCTGTTTCGGCAGTGGTGTGTCCTGGGTTAAAAATTACTGATCATGAGACGATAGTAATAAATATCGATCGTAGCTTGAACAGTAGTAATAGTCTGGTGAAATTAAAGACCTGGAAAAATTACTCGAAACAAAAGGTATCGGAACTTGTTGCACGAAGCTTGGATTCTCCATTAACAGGGAGCCTTGATCAGAAAACGGCGGTGCTTAATAGCACCTTAAAAGCATGTACCAATCAGTTAGTCAAACAAAACTTCGTTGTTATACGGAACTCGAATAGTTGGTACAATTTGGATTTGCTGCGCCTTAAACGCAAAAGAGACAAATGGTACAAAAAGTTTTGTAAAACAAATAGAAGTGATCATTGGTACAATTATACCGTTTCGCGGAATATGTATTCACAATCTCTAAACAAGACACGGAGTGAATATATACAGAGGAAAATTGATCAACACAAAAACAACAGCAAAGAGTTATGGAGAATACTCAAATCTTTGTTAAAACCTGGCGATTGTAAACCGCGGTCCATAACTTTTAACGGCACTGAAGAGCAATCTGAACAAACAATCGCTACTAAGTTTAATAATTATTTCATTGATAGTGTTTCTTCAATTAATCAATCTATTGAATTAGTTGATGAACCAGATGAAATAAAACAACCGATTGCCACTAACTGTTGTTTTAGCGATTTTCATCCAATAACATTAGTAGAACTTAAAAATATTTGTTTTTCGTTACAAAAAACGACTGGAATTGATAATGTTAACGCTAGAGTCGTACAAGATTGCTTTCATGTCATTGGACACGACCTGCTGAGCCTTATAAATGAATCATTGCAAACTGGGCACGTGCCACATGTTTGGAAGGAATCGTTAGTGGTTCCGATTCAAAAAATTGCTGGGACGATTAAAGCCGAAGAGTTTCGCCCTATCAATATGTTGCACACTTTAGAGAAAATTTTAGAGCTTGTTGTGAAAGGCCAGCTGTTGAATTATCTTAATAATAACGATTTACTAATACCAGAGCAATCAGGATATCGGGAAGATCATTCTTGTGAAACTGCATTGAATTTGGTGTTAGCAAAATGGAAAGAGAATATCGAGCGTAAAGATACTATTGTTGCTGTGTTTTTGGATTTGAAACGCGCTTTTGAAACGATTTCTAGGCCCTTATTATTACAAATAGTAAAGCGTTTCGGAATAACGAGTACTGCATATAAATGGTTTGAGAGCTACTTATGTGACAGAACTCAAAAGACAATTTTTAATGATTTTATCTCAGATCCCGTGAGGAACACTCTAGGTGTACCCCAAGGGAGTGTATTAGGGCCTCTATTATTCATTATGTACATTAATGACATGAGACGAGTCTTACGTTTCTGTGACATCAATCTTTTCGCTGATGATACTGTGTTGTTCATAGCAGCTAAAAATCTCGATTATGCCATAACACACTTGAATGTAGATTTGCGCTCGCTGAGTAGATGGTTGAAATTCAAACAACTGAAGTTGAATACCAGTAAAACCAAATTCATGGTAATATCGCGCAACCGTTTGAATGATCACGTTGATGTAGAGATTGACGGGGAAATCATTGAACGGGTACACGAGATTAAATATCTTGGAGTAATTATTGATGACAAACTCAAGTTCAATACCCATATTGACAATGTCATCAAAAAAATTGCCAAGAAGTACGGGATTCTCTGTCGTTTGAAAAAAGAGCTGAATACTTTTAGTAAGATTCATCTCTATAAATCAATCATCTCTCCCCACTTAGATTTTTGCACTTCCATATTATTCTTAGCGAATGAATCACAAATATCGAGGTTGCAGCGTTTACAAAATAAAATCATGCGTTTGATTTTGCGATGCAATAGATTCACTTCCTCAACGTTGATGCTGGATGCTTTGCAATGGTTGTCGGTGAAGCAACGAATTGTTTTCTTGACAATGGTGTTCATATTCAAAGTAGTTAATGGATTGCTGCCTCGATATTTGTGTGATCGAATTGTAAGGGGAAGTGACATCCATAGATATAATACTAGAAATGCGGCAGAGATTAGAACACCTAATTTTATAACTAGTGCTTCTCAAAATTCTTTGTTCTTTAAGGGAATTAAGATATACAATTCGATACCTAGGCACATCAGACGTACAACGACGCTATTAGAATTTAAGAGACAATGCATTTCACACGTAAAGGCAGTATTTTAATTTTTTTGAGTTTATTATTTTTTATTTTAAATAATATTTGACGAAGTTCTTGCTACTGATTATTTAATTTGGACATCTGTTAATCAAGTATTTGTTAGAGATTAATAAAGCACATTAAAACTATTATGTTCGTCACCATGGTGATGATGGATTTTGTAATTGTTAATGTAGTTAAAAAAAAAGAGAGTAGTCTTCAAAGGTTTGAGAACCGCGCGCGTTAAACAGATATAGAGGACTGATTTTAAATTTGACTGTTCTTTCTATTAAAAATATCTGACTTTACTACTAGTAATTGACAAATTCGTGAGTGTTCAGGAAGATTTGGATGCTTCTGCTTGTTATTAGATGTTTATTTTCCTAGCCAGTCAAGGATTTTTTCGGGTTGGAAATTTTTTTGATTTCCCTGGGTGGGGATGCCCTTATAAGTCTCATACTAAGTTGAAGGTTGGACTTTGCTTTGCTTGCTGATTACAGCGGGAATGGCCTCGTCGGGACTGCGTCGACTTAGTAGCGGGCTAAACTGGGTATCGGCTTAACCAAAATGATATGAACATCTTGGTAACTGGCAGAAGGTTGCAAATTGATACTGGAGATTCTTGGTTTGGAAATAACTTGAAAAATTATATATTTTTAATAGTTATAACTTGTATTTGAATACCATCGCAGGAATTTATATCTGTGTCAAAAACCAGATCGTTTTGTTTGCCTACCTGGTTCAAATGTATATTCACTAATTATCTATTAGATAAATCGACTATCTCAAACCTTTGTAGGGGAATGAGGTGGGCTCCATCATCATCATCATCATTCAATGAAACAGTTGAAACTATTTAGTTAATCCTTTATTCCTCAAGTAGCTACCTATATAAAATATTCATCAACTTCTTTCTGGTGGAAAAAATTCATTCAACGAATTACTTACAAAGATCATGTTATTTAAGAAAGTTTTCTGAAGACCTTTATTTTCTAGTATTTCATCGTGGTGCCATCTGTTAGAGAGTTATTGCACTCATTAATATTTCCAGTTGAATACAATGTTGTTTCTTGGTAATGACTAGTCTAATCAATATTATATATTGTACATATATTGTACACAGCTTAATTTGACGGGCCATTCTCCAGCGCATTTTATCGTCAATCGCAATATAACGTTGATACCTGAACAAGGAGTTCAAACATTGTTTTTATTTATCACATCACTGGACTGAACAAAATACAATTCCGACTGTCACATAACTTCACACAACATTCTACAAACCAATAGCTAAGTTGAATATTTTTTGAAACGATGGTTCTACAATTGATGAAGGGACGGTAGGGGAAAGAAATGAAAATTTTTGGTGAAGGAGGGGAAGAGGGGAAAGGAAGGGGGGGGGGTATTGGTAGCTATGCTTGACAAGTAGTCATTTTGACTCCTACCTTTTGTCCAATGCTGGAAGGTGCATGAGTCGAACCAAGCTATAATCTGAGATTATAACCGGATTCGAACTCACAACACCCGCCAGGGCATGTAGTTCGCTGGTACCTTTGAACCATAGTGACACTGGACCTCTGTCCACGCTATTTTTCATTGTGAAATCTTATCAGGTCCCTGCAAGCTGATCAATATCGACGCCGGCCACGTCCGAATGCGAGTCCTTGTAGAATGGGAAAGAATGTTAGTCCAATACTTGTTGCTACTAAAGACCAGGGAATCCTCTGCATCTTCACAAGCATTTCGGGAAAGGTATAGTTGTTAGTAGAAGGGTGGAGCTAGATAAAGATCCATCTTAATAGCTAATCTAATCTGTCGAAAGCTACGCGCGGTTTCGGTGCGGTGTTATTAAAACAACCGCGAAGTCGCTTAGGGTCGACTAACTCGGATATTCGATTAAAATCGTATTAAATTTCATACACCAGGACATAATGGGTTAATGCATCGACAACGAGAACCATCCGAAAAGAATTTATTTATTTATTTATTGGTAATTCATCTGACACATAAAATAGTCTACACGAATAAAAATCTTAAAGGAAGCTTGGTCTTGCAAACACGCGCGATGGTTCGCTGAAGTCAAACAACTCGTCCACTTTTTTAAACGTTCTTATACATTCTGTCATTGGCTCGCAAGATCCAAATGCCGTCCGATGGAACTGTGTCTGCAGCAGTCCCGTTGAGCGTAAAGTTCGTTGCGATGCCCGGAAGTTGAGCATGGATAACAGTTGTGGACAGACAATTTCCACGTTAAGCATTTTAGCTACAAATATCGCTTATTGCATTTTACTTCTGTGTTCCGGTGTGTCGAGATCAAGTAGGTGACATCTATCTCCATAGGGTGGCAAATTTTCTAGATTTCGCCAAGGGAAATGACGCAAAGCAAGTCTAATAAATCTTCTTTGTACGCGTTCAATTCGTATGGTCCAAGTAAGTTGCCTCGGAAACCAAACCAGATTACAGTTCTCCAGAAGCGGTCGAACTAGGACGCAATATAACGATTTAAGGCAGTGGGCGTCCTTAAAGTTTCTCCAAATCTTGGAGATAAATCCAAGTTGCCGGGATGCTTATTAGAGATAATGGCTGGTAAACGGCTGAATAATGCCTACCGTCGGTGCCTTGTGCACGTGTTGGCATAAAATAGACCCTAGAGTGGTTCATAGCCTCTTATTCAGCAACTCCTATTCCTACCGCCTCGTGGTACCAGCCGGGATACGAGCAACTTTGGTGGAGATCGGGTAACCAACCCCGGTGGAAGCCAAGGTCGTATGCTGACAGGAAATGAGGGCTCTTTCGAGCTTCGTTGGCCCTCCGGCGAAACAGGGGGTTGGTGTAGCAGGCTTTGCAAGCCGTCACCACGAAAAATACTAAAGCACGGAACGAAGAACAAATATATTCTTACTGGAACAATCGGAATAGACCCACGCGACGAAAAAGGACTATGGATTGGAAACTCGGGACGTGGAACTGCCGATCTCTCAACTTCCAAGGGAGCACTAGAGTGCTCTCCGACGTATTGAAAAGCCGCAAGTTCGACGTCGTAGCGCTGCATGAGGTGTGCTGGAAGAGCTCAACGGTACGTACGTTCAGAGATGGACATACCATCTACCAGAGCTGCGGCAACACACACGAGCTGGGTACAGCTTTCATAGTGATGGGCGAGATGCGGAAACGGGAGATTGGGTGGTGGCCAATCAATCCTCGAATGTGCAGGTTGAGAATCAAGGGCCGATTCTTCAACATAAGCATCATCAACGTGCACAGCCCTCACCTCAGAAGTACCGATGATGACAAGGATGAATTCTACGCGCAGTTGGAGAGTGAATACGACCGCTGCCCAAAACATGATATCAAGATCGTCATCGAGGATTTCAATGCTCAGGTCGGCCAGGAGGAGGAATACAAACCGGTGATTGGAAGGTTCAGTGCACACCAGCGAACCAATGAAATGGGCCTAAGACTTATCGACTTTGCCGCCTCCAAGAATATGGCCGTACGTAGTACCTTTTTCCAGCACAGAATCCACCATAAGTACACCTGGAGGTCACCAAATCAGACAGAATCACAGATCGACCACGTTTTGATCGACAGTCGGCACTTCTCAGACATTATCGACGTCAGATCCTATCGAAGCGCTAACGTTGACTCGGACCACTACCTTGTGGTGGTTAAGATGCGCCCAAGACTCTCCGTTGTGAACAACATTCGGTACCGACGCCAGCCTCGGTTAGATCTCGCGCGGCTGAAGCAGCCAGACGTCGCCGCAAACTACGCGCATACACTCGAAGCTGCGCTGCCGGAAGAGGACGAGCTGGACGAAGCCCCTCTCGAGGACTGTTGGAACACTACCAAAACAGCCATCAGCAGTGTAGCGGAGAGCTCCATCGGGCATGTGGCCCGGAATCAGCGGAACGATTGGTTTGACGATGAATGTAGGAGGGTGATGGATGAAGAGAACGCTGCGCGGGCGGCCGAGATGCGCAGTGCCACACGTCAGAACGTGGAAAGACACAAACAGAAGAAGATGCAGCGAAACCAAATCTTTCGGGAGAAAAAGCGCAACCTGGAAGAGCAGGAATATGCAGAGTTGGAGCGGCTGCATGGTTCTCAGGAAACGCGGAAGTTCTACCAGAAACTGAACGGATCCCGCAAAGGCTTTGTGCCGCGAGCCGAAATGTGTCGGGATAAGACTGGCAGTATTCTGACGGACGATCGTGAGGTGACGGATAGGTGGAAGCAGCACTTCGACGAACACCTGAATGGCGCCCTGGCGGAAAACCATGGCGGCGGGGAAAGCGATTTCGACGGTGCAGCAAACGGGGAAGAGGTGCCAGCCCCAACGATAGGCGAAGTTAAGGAGGCCATCATGCAGCTAAAGAACAACAAATCAGCTGGAAAAGATGGCATCGGAGCGGAGCTTATTAAAATAGGACCAGAAAAGCTGGCCATTTGTCTGCACCGACTAATTGTTAGAATTTGGGATACGGAACAGCTACCGGAGGAGTGGAAAGATGGGGTTATCTGCCCGATCTACAAAAAGGGCGACAAGTTGGACTGTGAGAACTATCGAGCGATCACCGTTCTCAATGCCGCTTATAAAGTGCTGTCCCAAATAATTTTCCGCCGTTTATCACCAATTGCGAATAGATTTGTGGGAACTTATCAAGCCGGCTTCGTCGAAGGTCGGTCTACAACGGATCAAATATTTACACTGCGGCAAATCCTCCAAAAGGGCCGTGAATATAGAGTTCCCACGCATCATTTATTCGTTGACTTCAAAACCGTATATGATACAATCGACCGGAAAGAGCCATGGAAAATCATGGACGAGAACGGCTTCCCCAGGAAGCTCATCAAACTGATTAAATCTACGATGGATGGTACACATGTTGGATGATGATGATGGATGGTGCTGTGTTCGGATTTCGGGTGGATTGTCAAGTTCATTCGAATCACACAGAGGGCTTCGTCAAGGTGATGGTCTTTCATGCCTGCTGTTCAACATAGCGCTACAAGGTGTTATGAACCGAGCGGATATCAACACGCGGGGCACGATATTCAACAAATCTAGTCAATTCGTCTGCTTTGCCGATGACATGGATATTATCGGCAGAACATCTGTGGCGGTGGCTGAACAGTACACCAGACTAAAGCGCGAAGCAGAAAAGATTGGGTTGAAGGTAAATACGTCTAAAACAAAGTACATGCTGGCCAGCGGAACCGAGGCCGAACGACACCGCTTGGGCAGTAGTATATTGATCGACGGCGATGAGTTTGAGGTAGTCGATGAATTTGTCTACCTTGGCTCACTGGTAACGGCGGAAAATGATACCAGCCGTGAGATTCGGAGGCGTATTATCAGCGGAAGTCGTGCTTACTATGGGCTCCACAAGCAATTGCGGTCGAGCAGACTAAGTCCCCGTACAAAGTGCACCCTATACAAGACGCTTATTAGACCGGTTGTTCTCTACGGGCATGAAACATGGACAATGCTCGAGGAGGACCTGCGAGTGCTCGGAGTCTTCGAACGACGAGTGTTAAGAACGATCTTCGGCGGCGTACAGGAGAACGGAGTATGGAGGCGGAGGATGAACCATGAACTCGCACAGCTCTATGGCGAACCCAGTATCCAGAAGGTAGCTAAAGCTGGACGGATGCGATGGGCAGGGCATGTTGCAAGAATGCCGGACAACTACCCTGCAAAGATGGTGTTCGCCTCAAATCCGGTAGGAATAAGACGACCAGGAGCGCAGCGAGCAAGATGGTTAGACCAGGTGGAGCGAGATCTGGCGGAGAGTACTCGGTGTCCGAGGAATTGGAGAGCGGTAGCCCTCAACCGAGTTACATGGAGAAATTTTGTTCAACAGGCTTTGTCTTAGGACGGGAAGCCACCTAAATCAAAATTAGAGATAATTGATTCACGGTGCAAATTAAATGTCAGTTTAGTATCCAGTAAGACACCGAGGTCATTAACTTGTTCGACTTTCCGCTGCTCAGTACCATCGATAATATAATTAAAGTTTATCGGGTTTTTGATGCGATAAAAGCTCATCACTTCGCATTTTGCAACGCTGACTATAAGCCAGTTTAGTTTGCACCAGCCAACAAACACATCAAGCATATCTTGCAAGCGGCAGCAGTCGTCTTTATTACTTATGGTAGCAAACAGTTTTAAATCATCAGCTTACACTAACTTGCAGCCAACACCCAATAGTAACGCAACATCGTTAAAGAACAGTAGGAAAAGCAAAGGTTCCATATTACTGCCTTGAGGGACTCCAGATATATTGGTAAATTCCGATGAAATACTGGATCCAAGTTTGACTCGTAGCACTCTACCGCTGAGATAGGATTTTAGCCATTCGACCATTTGTTGGGAAGCACCAAGTTGGGAAAGCTTTCGCAAAAGTATTACATTATCAATTCGATCGAAAGCAGCTTTTAAGTCTGTATAAATGACATCAACTTGTTTCTTGTTTTCCATTTGCGAAATGCACTTCGAAGTGAATGAGAACGAATTCGAAGGCCGCCCACCCTAAACAACACGACATCTCTAAAGAACCTGCCAAGTAACAATTCCAAGTTTTAATACGTTCGTATAGTGGTTTTCATGACCAATTTCATAAAACCGTTAATAAAACTATGACCTCCATCAGAACTTTATGGTGACCGCTATAAAACTGCTTTCTGACCAATTGGCCCATTCCTCAGAATGTTTTTATAACCGTTATAAGAATCAGATTATAAGCTCAACTAGCCGTGTCACGCTCTCCTGAAAACAGCAATAAAACCGGGCTTTCGCTGCTTGACAGCCAACGCTATATTTAATAAAGCTTTTCGCTTTTCGCTCTGGTGATAGCCACATAAGTTTGCCAGCTTTACCAACCTGAAAATACATCAGTGAGCAGCAAAGTTAAAGTTTTACTGTCAGATTGCTCTGATCGATTTGATTTATAGTGACCGTAATAAAATACCCCATAGCATATTTAATAAATTTTAAGCAATTCCGTTGGTTTGTAGCATGTGCGCATTTAATTTTATCGTGCATATTGGTATGATAGGTGGATAAAATCAATGCGCCACTGAAATTTTGCAATTTTCGAAAACTGGTTATTTTAACAAAATAAATATATTCAGTTAGTCAATATAAATTTCTAACAAATTCATTTTAGTTGCTTCCTGTGACAGGAAAACCGATTGTTAATAACTTTCTTTCTGCAAAACTCTTTGCTTTGATGAATTTTTGTTTGCCAGCTAAAACAGAGTACTAGAATATGGCAATATGGCCTCTCATAATAAAAAAACTGGTTTTGGTGTTGAGCTTCAGTATTTCTCATAATAGCAGCAAAAAACTGTTTAGTTAGGGTTTTACCGTTTCAATAGCTCTTTAAAACTAATAGATTTCTTGCGGTTTGACGAGCAACCGCGATAAGATCAATTTTGCTTGGTGCACCATTTCGTATTGCTACACCACACTTATGGTAAGTTTATAAGAGACGTGCTGCAGCCAACAAGTTTTAACAACCACAATAAATTTGCTTTATTAACAGTTTCTAGCTAGCTATAAGTTTGTTTGGACTCGTATCCTTTTGGTATTGCGCAATACCACAATAAAACCAGAAGTAATGAATAATACCGCAAAAATCTTTATAAAATTCAAGTATAACCAAGTGGCTTTAGAATTGTTACTTGGGTAACGTTGTGGATTGAAACCGGACCAATTTTGTAAACTTACCGTTCCAGTAAAATAGGACATCAGATGCCTCTTAAGATGAATTCTATGACAGGAACCCGAAATGACCGGGTGCTTCGGAATTGTTTTAGTCCAACCATAATGTTGATTAGGTTTTCATGCATTTGAATACGTACTTTTATTGCAGTAAAATTTGATGAAAATTTTGCATCAATTTTCCTTAAATGTTCTGTCTATTTAGTTCTAATACATAGTTTATTTCATTTAATTTACTTCAAATATCTTAAAATTTAGAGATTTAGCGGTAATAAGTCAATGAATTCGATATTTCTTCTCTCGATACTGACATGTTCATTCTTATAATCGATTCATGTGGGAGAATTATTTATTGATAGTCTTCAGTTAAAATGAAACCTTCCATTAGTTACTTGGTTTAGCCAATAGCAGCGTTTTTATGACCTAGCAAATGTTTCATTCACCTTTCGTTTTGTAAAAACATTGAAAATTTCTTCTCACAAAAGATTAGGTACGTCTTCCGGTAAGATTGATGGCTTTTAATGTGACCCTTGTTGATTCTGGTTCCATTCATTAGTTTTATAGCATCGTTGTCTCTCAAAAAAAAAAATAACATCGTGTCTAATACATATTTCGTTATTATCGTCTACGATGTTTTTTTGTCTGTCGAATGACCATTATAGATAAAAAATAATGTTTAGTCTCACTCAGCTCAATAACGTCGGTCGAGTATCAAAAAAAAATGTTAACCTACAGTTTTGTCATAACCCCTCAACCGTGCTAATTGTTTAGCTAGATCAGTTTTTACAATTTATTACCAACAATCAATGTGAGGTATGATTGCGAATAACCAATTTAAGTCATGACTGTGAATAGAGAGTTGACTTTCGTTTTTTCCCGAGTTACATTAAACAGATTGTTTACAAGCTAAGTTTTTTTTTATTTACTGCATGATACATGCCTGAAATAGCAATTCATGGTATGGAATGTGCCGACAAACATTCTACAGTGTGAATCTGGATTGTATGATTTCGAGGAGAAAGTAGCACGTTTGCATCATTAAATGTGTGTATGTATACGTATCACACATATGGTATTTCTCAACATGGGTTTATGCAACGGTATTGTTACTCGTATGAACGTGAGAATATTAAACTCCTTAAAATTGCTTTTTTTTTCTTTTTCGGTGCTAGGATGAGTGGCACACAGTGTGTTATTGCTGTTTTATTGCACCTGTTCAGTACAGTGGGGGTCGTTTTATTTGATTTGAAAAATGCAATAAACATTTCTGATTTAAATTGCTTCGGTGGACGCAATTCCGAAAATTTCTGTTTCGCAATAATGCATTAAATGCATATAACGTTACAGACCAGTTTGTAATGTCGTACGGACGTACGGTATACATTTGATGAAATGCTAGCGTTCAATGAATAAATAAGTGCAAAATACATAAAAACTAGATGATTGAGGTAGAATTTTTTTAGTATGAAATTACCTGAAGCAGTACGGCACTTTTAGGCGAGTCGTAGTGAGAAGACGAATATATTAATTTAAATTTGTAATGTTTCACAGATAACCAGAAAGCTCCATTTGCGTAAATTCGATGGAGGAGCTTTGTCTTCTACAACATCCGAATAGTATTTGAAGTATTACTGTGGTTTTTAAAAAGACCGTCAAAAATAATCCATTTATAAAACTACGCCTGCTCAAATAAGAATCTCAGTACATACATTACTTTATTCTGTTATGGAATCATTTCGTGAATTTTTACAAGCTTAATTTTGACATCATAACACTTAAATACTTAAAAATCAAAAAGAAAAAACTTCTAATTGAAATGATTTTACTATGAGAAAACGTCAAAATTGGGTAGTCGACCCAGATTCCAAATATTTTCCCTTCGATAAGGTTTTCAAATTGAAAGCTCTTATCCAGTGAGATCATTCAATAAAACTCTGAGTAACGTCATATCCGTACTACTTTCCCGAGCAGGAAATTCTGTGGCTGGCTGCATACGTTTGGCAAGTGACTTCTGTCGAATTGGCGAATCGTGGGTGACACGAGGAAAATGCAAACATCCAGCTTCATATTCGGTAAATGCTACGGGTGCGCTCGTACATGTAACGGGATTTGAAAGGTAAATAAAATTGATGACGTTTGCTATTGCTCTCGACTTCGCCGCCGGTGCAGACAAGTGAGTGAGAAGGGCCCTGGGAGTTGCTTTATTGAGGAAAGCTTGTGACACCCCCTTCACCTATGCTTGCGCTTAGTATCGGAGCTGTTAGGTGGGTGATACCAATTGAAGGTACAGTAATCCCCCCAATAAGGACGCTAATAGGGACCGCGTTAATGGAAACCGTGTTAATGGAGTCTATGTAGCATATGGGAATTGACTTAATTGGTTCCAACATGGAATAACTCGTGATCCTGACCGTATAGACGGTTGGTGTCTTCGACAAAGTTGTTCAGTACATCAACGGGGTTTCATTGGATTATAGTATTGCGGAATTGTCTCACTACGTGGCGCTAGCGTATACGTAATATTTTTGTATAGGCTGTATCTCGCGCTGCAGGCTATCTAGAAAGTTGCGACCTTCGGGAAGGTTGCTCAAATGACTGCCACCTTCAAGATGGCATGGAAAAAAGCGCAGAACTGACTCACTACGTGGCGCTAGTGTATATGTAATCCTCTTATGCAGGCTGTATCTCACGCTGCTGACTATCTAGCAAGTTGCGGTCTTCGAGAAGGTTATTCATATGACTGAGACCTTTAAGAAGGATGGACAATATTGCAGAATTGTCTCACTACGTGGCGCTAGCATATATGTAACATTCTTGTATAGGCTGTATCTTGCGCTGTTGACTGTCTGGAAAGTTGCGGTCTTCGGGAATGTTATTCATATGACTGCCACCTTAAAGATGGTATGGAAAATATTGCAGAATTGTCTCACTACGTGGCGCTAGTGTATATGTAACATTCTTATACAGGCTGTATCTTGCGATGATCACTATCTGGAAAGTTGTGGTCTTCGGGAAGGTTATTCATATGACTGCCACCTTAAAGATGGTGTGGAAAATATTACGGAATTGTCTCACTACGTGGCGCTAGTGTACATTCAATCCGCTTAGGCAGGCTGTATCTCGCGCCGCTGGCTATCTAGTAAGTTGCGGCCTTCGAGAAAGTTATTACAGAATTGTCTCACTACGTGGCGCTAGTGTATATGTAATCTTCTTGTGAAGGCTTTATATTGCGCTGCAGTGAATACAAAATATCTGTTAAAACCATGCAACCAATTCACATTCTAATAATAAGTTTAATAAAGCTTATACAAATTCGTAAAAAAGTTTATGCCCTACTAGCACAGTTGTTATAAACTAGTTGTGGTAACCGATTAATGACTGGTTTCAGTCATAAATAGGTTGCAGCAACCAGAAGTGACAAAAGTGTGCTACTTGCGTGTCCTGGTCTGGAATTTTTTTTAAGAGGGGGGCAAGAAAAAGATAATAACATCAGACCTTCAATAACTAAACAAAAAAGAAAAAAACCAGTGTTAATTTTGCCATATATTAAAAATTAAATACAAAAATTTTGTACAGTACTTAAATTTTTGTTGAAACCTAACAAACCAAAATTTTTCGACTTATCCTGGTAAGCATCCTGGTAGAGATGAACCAGTTTGATAATAGTGGATTAACGGTAACCACGAAATAGTATCGTGATCTAATCATCTTTTGAAAATGGCAGTTTAGGTCCCTACAACTTTTTTACATGGAACGCATCTTCTCACCGACGTGCCCAGAGGTGGGGCTCCACAATTGCAAATCAATGCTGACCTTTATGTTTCTGCTATTATGTTCAGCATCTTTTTTTTAGAAGAAACTCGTATATCCCCCACAGTCCTCGCAAAAATAATCCATCGGGTTAGTCTACCATCTATCCGTAAATGCTACTTCCTTAATGGCCAGAAAAATCCCACCGTCATTTGAATAACCTTCTCGAAGACCGAAACTTAGTATACAGTCAGCAGCGCGTGATACAGCCTGCTTAAGAAGATTACATATATGCCAGCGCCACGTAGTGAGGCAATTCTGCAATATTTTCCATTCCTTCTTGAAGGTCGTAGTCATGAATAACCTTCCCGAAGACCGCAGCTTACTATATAGTCAGCAGCGCGTGATACAGCCTGCTTAAAAAGATAACATATATGCCAGCGCCACGTAGTGAGGCAATTCTGCACTTTTTTCCATCGCTTCTTGAAGGTCTCAGTCATATGAATAACCCTCTCGAAGACCGCAGCTTGCTATATAGTTAGCAGAGCGAGATACAGCCTCCATAAGAAGATTGCAAATATGCTGGCGTCACATAGTGAGGCAATTCTGCAATATTTTCCATCCCTTCTTGAAGGTCGCAGTTATGAATAACCTTCTCGAAGACCGCAGCTTGCTATATAGTCAGCAGCGCGAGATACAGTCTGCTTAAGAAGATTACATATATGCTAGCGCCACGTAGTGAGGCAATTCTGTAATATTTTCCATCCCTTCTTGAAGGCCTCAGGCATATGAATAACCTTCCCGAAGATCGCAACTTTTTAGATAGCCTGCAGGGCAAAAGACAGCCTGGTTAAGAATGTTACATATACACTAGCGCCACGTAGTGAAGCAATTCTGCAATATTTTTCATACCATTTTGAAGGTGGCAGTTTTATGAATAGCCTTCCCGAAGACCGCATCTTTCCAGACAATCAGCAGCGCAAGATACAGCCTGCTTAAGAAGATTACATATATGCCAGCGCCACGTAGTGAGGCAATTCTGCAATATTTTGCATCCCTTCTTGAAGGTCGCAGTCATATGAATAACCTTCTCGAAGACCGCAACTTGCTAGCTAGTCAGCAGCGTGAGATACAGCCTGCATAAGAGAATTACATATACACTAGCGCCACGTAGTGAGTCAGTTCTGCGCTTTTTTCCATGCCATCTTGAAGGTGGCAGTCATTCGAGCAACCTTCCCGAAGGCCGCAACTTTCTAGATAGCCTGCAGCGCGAGATACAGCCTATACAAAAATATTACATATACGCTAGCGCCACGTTGTGAGACAATTCCGCAATACTATAATCCAATGAAAACCCGTTGATGTACTGGTTAGGTCAATTCCCATATGCTACGTAGACTCCAATAAGAACGTTCGACCGCGTTAATGGAATCACTCGAGACCGTCCTTAATGGAAACGTCCTTATTCGAAACCGCGTTATTCGGGGGACTGCTGTATACTCAATCAAGTTCATTGTTGACTGGAAATGTTTGCAGTATACTGAATGAGCGTAAAGTTGTGTTTTTGCTGGCTCGAAATCTTTGTTCGTCAATGGTTTGTATAGAGTCAGGAGCTTTTCAAAATACTTTTCATAGTTCGTGTAGGATGGGAACTTTTGATTAATTACTCGAAACCAACTATTTTGTGCTATTAATGTGATGTGCAGAAGTTCACCACATGTGAATTTTATAACTTTTGTTACTGGTTAGATGGTAGAAAAATGTAACTCATAGTGCTTCAAAATGACGTTCTCAAAAGCAGTTTTTGAAAACTAAATATCGAAACTTCATTTCTGCCTTCTTTGAAACTCCAGACTGAAACACTTGAAAATTACGTATTTTCTAATTTATCGATCATGCACGATTTTCCCTAACACTCGCTGTTCGAGCATCTTCAGAGTCAGCGCACTTCCAGTGGGCACGAGGTCTGCTTTGGTCTCTAACAGTATAATCAATATATATAGAATGCCAGTGTCGCTGGTGTTTCATGGATATTTTGGAGGCAAACAAGTTGCTGGTTCGTGTCTTGGATATGGGAACAACATTGTCAAATTGCCCAATAGAAAATTTTCCTGCCGACAAAATACCCCAAAACGACCAAATCGTGTGATTTATCCTACGTGATTCACGGAAAAGCAGAAGGATTTTTATTGGGTTGCCTTTTCAGTTTGACAATCAGATTCCCGTTTCGAATCGATCACTCACACATATGCGCATACAATTTAAATACAAAATTTTCAAATGTGTGATGTTCACCACGAGCACTGCAGCGACACTGGCATTCTATATATATTGATTCTACTTCTCTAACGCGTTGTCTACTGAATATTGCTGTCGCTAGTCGTTCATCCGACTTTTTTGCTACTTAGATGGCTGACCAACGATAGTCTACCATACTTAACTCACTTCACATTATCCGCATCTCTCTACTTTTGTTCCGTATTCTTTCTACTAATATGCCACCAGGATTTTTTTTGTAGTTGAAGCTGAACTTGCAGTCTGCAAGTTGAATTCTCGGAATTGGATGAGGGTCTATGGCAAGGTAAACATTTGCTCCGTCTCGAAACTTGACCCGGTATTCACTAATAAAAGTTTTATGAACGGTCTCAGTCTACGGAACAGGGTGCGAGACAATAGGGCTTATGAAACTCTCCAACTAATCCATCGATAGAGTCTTCTCAGCCCATATAAAGAAATTCCACGCGAAAGCACTGAAATTTAAAATGAATGCAAGGGCATATGCCCTGGCGGGTGTTGTGGGTTCGAATCCGGTTATAATCTCAGATTACAGCTTGGTTCGACTCATGCACCTTCCAGCATTGGACAAAAGGTAGCAGTCAAAATGACTACTTGTCATGCATAGCTACCAATACCCCTCCCCCTTCCTTTCCGCTCTTCCCCTCCTTCACCAAAAAAAAAATTCATTTCTTTCCCCTACCGTCCCTTCATCAATTGTAGAACCATAGTTTCAAAAAAAAAATATTAATATATGTATGACCTCATTCCAAGGTCAAGACTAAAAACTTTAGATTAGTCTATGGTAAATTAATGTTTTTTGTGCCTCAAGTTAAGTTTCGCGAGTGACTTGAAGAATGAAACGGATAAAAAAATTAATGAAAAACCGATTGCGAAAAAGTGAAAATATAGTGATGAATATTAATTGGCCACTAATCTCAGTATTTAGTGTAATTAATGCCCGAGAAAGTAATAGAACATATATAGTGTAATGTTTAGTGCTTCGAGTTGCAAGATCTTATTACGGCTAACAGGTTGGTTGAACTAATTTTATATTTTTGTGATGGTTTCCCGAGCCTATGGGAGCATGTTGATACACTGAAGAAGGGAAGTGATGAGTGATATTCGGTGCCATGCTGACTGCCATAAATGGACTCTGACGACCTTGTAGTTAGGCCATTACAAATATTGAAAAAAGTTTTTGTCCCTCCGGTGCTGGGTCACTAAAGGGGGGGGGGGGCGAAAAAAAACAAAGAGAATTTTTTAATCGAGCAAAAAAAAAAATGGATTTTAGACATTTTTACTTAAAGTTTAAACGTGAAAACCTAATCTATTCTTGC
Organism: Sabethes cyaneus; assembly: GCF_943734655.1. NCBI lineage: Eukaryota > Metazoa > Arthropoda > Insecta > Diptera > Culicidae > Sabethes > Sabethes cyaneus. The sequence goes on from NC_071355.1 coordinate 79,559,522, forward strand.
TTTTAATAATTACGTTGTTATTTTCCATGCAAAAATCAACGAACAAAAAGACAAAAACAAAAGAATTTTTTTTGCCCCCGTAGCAGTGACACTTCTCCATTTTCCTCAAATTTTCGAAAAAACTCATTTTTCAATGCATGTTACTGCAAGGGAGATTGATCAATCCGTACAAAATTTTGAGACATTGAATGTGGGGTCGGAATGAGCAATTATACCAAATTTGGATGAAATCGGAGATGGTCGATTACAACGGATATAATCACTTGAGAGGAGATGACTCTTAAATAACCTTGACAATTGAATTTCGTAAAAAAATCAAGATAGAATATTTTAAGACCTTCTTCAAATTATTTGTTTTGACCAATACTAACATCCTGTGAAGAGAAATCTGAGGTGCATGTAAGTTAAATAATAAGTACCTTCGGGCATAGCGTGGGGGGTGACAAAAACTTTGAAAATGATATACAATGGCCTTAAACGTTGTATAAAATCTTGGGTAGACAATATAAAAATGTTTTTTTCAGTGCATATTGTTTCATGTTAAAAAAATCGATTTCACGCCACTCAACCTTAGACATAATTTTAAGGCAATCGAGTAGGTAGTTTTAGCCAAATTAGAAGGGATAGGTCTAACAAGCTAGTCGTCATATGTTCAAATCTCGGCTAGACGGTACTTGCTAGATAGAGTTAGTAGGACCACTGCACTAGTCCCATAATTGTCCTGTACTCAAAGAGCCGTCCGTCGATAAAGAAGGGTTAAGCCCTATGACCGACATCACATCAATATGAGAGTCAAACTTCAAAACTTTAGGAGCAATATTGAGAATATAATTTCGTATTATTTTAGAAAAAAAAATCGTAAAACCTTACTCGCAGCCGATAAAAAAAATTAATTCCATTTAAAAACATTCGTAGATCATTTATCCACCGTAAATATTGTTATTATGGAGGGTTCGTATTTGGTACGCGAGCACATTCGTAGCATATTTTGCACCAGAACCCTTTTGATGCGCGGTTTCTGTCTGGCAACGTTATCGACGTGATCAGGCTGTCAAGATCGCACGTAAGAGAAAATATAGTGGCACGATTATGTTCTGCTAATCGTAGTGGTTCTGTGGTTTGCGGCATCACCGGATATTCTTACGGTAATATGAAACACGAACACAGCTCCGATTTCCGATCATGTGAGCTTTTTTCGGAGAAAAATGAGATTTTTCTATTTTCCGATAAGTGTCGGTATTATGTTATTTTTATCAAAAGCTTTAATAAAATTTGTATAATACACGAAGCATTTTTTCAAATACAGTTATTCGTATAAAAATACTCTCGTTGTTTATACGAAACATTCAGGATTGATTCTACGAGTCTACTTCATGGTAAAAAAAAACGAAAGAATTCGTAGAACAAAGACTTGTTTTCGTACTATAAATCAAGTTTTATTATTAGTCTGTGCACAGACTCTGAAAGTTTTTCCACATCTGTCGTTTATCAAGAACAAGCTTTTTTATGTAACTTTATGATAAAACCAATGTTACGCAAACATTACATTATGAATTGTTAACGTAATGAAATTGAATTCGGCCACGCGTAACTCAATTAATTTAAAAATTCCACTAGATTCCACTCTGTTACTTCAAAACTTTCTTCAAGTTTCGTGTAGATTGCGCGGTAATATCAGTTTATTTCGACAAGCTTAAATCTAGGTATATCACATCGAAAGAAAATTATACAAACCACTCAAAACTGAGCCATACTTCAATTGCCAAATGTAAAAAGTTTCGAAAACGTCATTACTACCTCATACTGATGGTTCTGTTGCGTTAGGTTGCGCCAGTCTTGTCTTGATACCCATTTCGTACCACTTGTTGCGAACAAAGGTTTCACAGTAAAGTAAAATCACTCGTTGCTTAACATTTTCTCGCCAAAATTAGACGATACAGGGTGAAAGAGGTACAAAACATGTGCAAATAAAACATTTCAATGTTTTTGATAGAGCGAGAAACTTTGCGTTTAAAGAGTTTTTGATTGTGAGAATTGAGTCTGTTCTGCGAGTCTACGTTATAATAATTTTAATTGTTCAATCGACAACTGGCTGTAATCCCCCTCTTCATAAATAAATATCAAGGTGGCTACCAATTTGAACACCGGGGTGACGTTGATCTGTTTTGAACTAAAAAGTTCGATTGATTCGATTGTTTTCAGTTCATTTATAAATATCGTCGTCCCTCTAAAAATTCATCAGTGTTTGTCGCAATGAACAGTCTCCGTCTGTTAATGCTGCTAGTGGCGGTAGCGGTAGTATCAGGTAGTCCGGCATCTGATTATAGGATCCCAATACATCGCAAGCATAAACGTGGAGAACGTAATTTTGCTGTACGGCCCTACAATGAAGTTGGTAAGTGGTAGAAATTGTTTGAAAACTGAACATAGTGAACACAACATACGATTGACCACAGGACGACGGTTGCGGAATTTTAACCGGAAGCTGAACAAAACATTTGCGTTTGAGCAAGGCATGGGATATTACTATCAATATGACATAATGCTGAAGCCAGATGTTGAGCAGAATGCATTACCCACGAAAGCTACGAATCGTTGGCCGGACGCTATTGTACCTTACGAAATTATTGGAACTTTTAGTAAGCGTCCATCAACACATTTTTATAGCTGGCGTGATGTTTATTATTTTTCATAATCCTCCTCCGTAATCCAGCTCCTAGTGAACTAGCCAACATACAAAAAACAATCGCGCAGTATAAGGCCGAAACATGCGTACGATTTGTTCCTCATACCACGGAAACTAATTATATCAAAATAAATAACAGCGAGACTGGATGTTGGTCTTACGTTGGTAGAAACATGGACAATACATATAACATGGTAAACCTGCAGAATCCGAGCTGTATGTCGACTGGAACGGTAGCTCATGAGTTCATGCACACGCTTGGATTCTATCATGAGTTTACGCGTCCTGACCGTGATAATTATGTATCAATCAATACATCTGCCTTACTGTCGCAATATCAAACAAGTTAGTGTTGGTTAAAATTCGTTAAAATTGAGTTATTCATAATCTCAACATTTCAATAGCATCTTTTTATAATGCCAATTTTGCCAAATATTCGGAAAGTCAGGTGGAGCTGTATGGAATCCCTTATTATTATGGCAGCGTAATGCACTATTCGAAATGGGGAGGTGCTGCTAGTTATGCCTATCCAGTGATGAATAATTTGGTAAGATTCTCGGTAAGTTTTGCGACAAAACTCGGTTAATTACTTTCGACCAATTGCAGTTGCCCTGGACTGGAGATTTCGGCAACGATACTGGATTGTCTGCCCCGGATGTTTTAGCAATCAATTACATGTATTGCAATTCAACAAGTATCGGTACAACTACACCAGCTCCGGTAAATCTTACAAGAAATTGATAATAAACCGGAGGTTTAATGTTTTTTTTCGAAATTACTTTTTCGTGATAGGTAACTATCACTACTGCAGCATCAACAACGACAACCACTACTAAGGCACCAACGACGACGACCACTACTGCAGCACCAACGACGACAACGACGACAACCACAACCACAACAACGACAACTACCGTTAAAGTAAGTATTAATTTAATATTGATCATCAATCATCATTAACCGTATATCAAACTATCAATAATGATTGATTCTAGTCATTTACATCATGAAATAATCTAATATTTTATCAGTACAATATAATTACCTTGAACGTTTTCTTTACGATTAAAACACAGAGAAACAATATATCCGTTACCGTAGCAACTAGCGACTTCGAAATGCTTTGATGAAAAGTTCTGTTTTGTGATGCGAGCGCCGCGTAGTGGTAGCATTACCACATGCTTTAAAGCTCGCTTTAAAGCTTTTACACGTGGCACGAGATTAAGATGAATATCTGTTCTCTGTGATTAAAATATCGGTTATCGACTATATCAATAATATTCTCATCTGTTTACATAAAGAATAGTTAAAACTTAGTTTTATGTTAATTATGTTTTGAAATTCATCAATGCATTAAAGTTACATTTATGTTTTAAAGTCCAACCTAATATATTTGCTGTGCTTGAATTTTTTATCATTTGTTGTAAAATGAACTTCCTCTATATTTCAGCCTACAACGACAACAGTGGCTTCAACGACAACTACAACGGTAAGGATCAAGAAATTTAGTACAATATGGGTTTCATTGAACATTTATAAAGGTTGAGTTATCGGTTGTTGTTATAAATTGCAATTTGTTTGTTTTCTTTTCAGACCACTCCTGCACCCGGTAGTAAAAGAAAAGCGGTCTGCTGGATGTATATCTTCAGAATTTGCATTATCAGGTTTTAGGATTAATTTTTTAAAATCCCCATGAGTTGTCGTAATACAAGTCGGTTTAACATATGTGTTTGAATTTGCTTCATTTTCTAATAGATCATAATATGAGTTCTGCCTTAATCGTTAGGTTCCCAAGTTTGCTTGAAGAACAAATTGCGGGAAAAATTGTTCGATCCACAACAAAACCAGGTCATGTGAAGTCAAGTGTTTTAAAGTATAAATTTATTCTTAGGCCTCTTGTTGACTCAATAGCGTTATTTCAAGGGAAATGAAGTGCGGTACACAGAGAACATGCGGATAATGTAACAATAATAGACCTCATGACTACTGGACAAGTATTGGCGCTGGCTTCACTGGATATACACAGGCTATATTTGTTGAACAACTTACGTCAAACTTGTTTTGGTTCGCCTCCGAAATTTGATAAGCAACTAACAGCTGTTTTGATAAAAGATATATGGCGAAGATTCCACCTTTTTAGACTCCCACGCGAAAATTATTAGCGTGGTTATTTTCTGCGTGTCCCACACATGTTTGCAATTTGGCAATTTGAACCATCAGTCTTTCACCCCCTCTTGGAAATTGACTTGAAAAATCGGAGGGCAAAAAAATAATAATTTGTGGGATATAAGTTAATTTTTTTTTATAAAATCAACTGTCTGTGGGCTCTACAGCAAAAAAAACCCGAAAAATGAGTGTACGAGTGGTGTTCGCTTCTAGCACGAAACAGAAATGGCAATTCAAACAATGGATTTTCCGAAAATCGTCAAAAAATTCTTTGCTATTGATCTGTTTGTAGGTTTTTGCTTAGAAAACAGTAATGTATATATGAAAAGCAAGAATAAATTTGGTTTTAACGTTTCAACACTGAGCAAAAAGGCTTAAAAGGCATATTTTTTGCTCGATGAAAAAAATTTCATTGTTTTTTTTCGTCCCCCCTTTCAGTAGCCCAACACCGGGAGGACAAAAACTTTATGAAATATTTATAATGGCCTAATTATTATTAAAATATGAATTTACGTAGGACTCGTAAAATTGCTGCAAGGAACAATAATAGCATTAAATGATGATCCAGCTTGGTGGCTGCATAGATATTTAACTACTACTACTACTACTACTACTACTACTACTACTACTACTACTACTACTACTACTACTACTACTACTACTACTACTACTACTACTACTACTACTACTACTACTACTACTACTACTACTACTACTACTACTACTACTACTACTACTACTACTACTACTACTACTACTACTACTACTACTACTACTACTACTACTACTACTACTACTACTACTACTACTACTACTACTACTACTACTACTACTACTACTACTACTACTACTACTACTACTACTACTACTACTACTACTACTACTACTACTACTACTACTACTACTACTACTACTACTACTACTACTACTACTACTACTACTACTACTACTACTACTACTACTACTACTACTACTACTACTACTACTACTACTACTACTACTACTACTACTACTACTACTACTACTACTACTACTACTACTACTACTACTACTACTACTACTACTACTACTACTACTACTACTACTACTACTACTACTACTACTACTACTACTACTACTACTACTACTACTACTACTACTACTACTACTACTACTACTACTACTACTACTACTACTACTACTACTACTACTACTACTACTACTACTACTACTAGTAAAACTTTTTTCTCTTAAATATGAGCATTTGGCAATGTATGGAAGACTTGTAGGTCACATAATTATCTATCTTCAAAAAAATTTCACCAATTTCTGAGAAGGCATTTTTGGGAAATCGATTTTTAATTTCCAAATTGCTTTTTCTTCAGTGTAGAAACATATTTTTTTCAGTATTTTTTATGAAAATTAAAAACATTTCGAATTATATTTTGTATTTAAAAAAAGAGAAAAAAATTGCGCCCTTCCCAAAAGTAAGTCCAGATCAATTTTGGAAAAACTAAGCATGCAAAGTTGTTTATTTACATGAACTCTCTACACACGCAAAGTTTCATTACATTCTGAGAGGGTGCTGCCAACTCCATTGACGAGTTGACGTGAAATCCGTCGTTCACTTGATTAGTTCTCGAGTTATGCAGAAATTTGTGTTTCATTTGCATGGGAGCCCCTCTTTTCCAGAGAGGGAGGGGACTCGAATCATCATAAGAACCTTTTTCGCCCTCAAAACCCCTGCGTACAAATTTTCACGCCGGTCGGTTCAGTAGTTGCCCCGTCTATAAGGAATATACATGCAGACAGACAGACAGAGAGACACACAGAAATTCATTTTTATAGGTATAGGTAACTGACCTAATTCAAGTGCAAAGCGCTGCTCAATCAATCGTGATACTTACAGTATGAACATCTTGAGCAATTTGTTTATTCCTCAATGAATTTCTTATCCCATGTTTTAAAGATTATTCGATGCAGACGAAGTAAGGATAAAGCAGGGCTGGCTAGTAAGTCTACCGATGCATGTTATCTTATTTTTAGTCCTTCGTTGACCTTTGCAATATTCAGGTCTCACACAAAATGTTTTTTTATGGATTTTAAGAGATTTCGTTAAGGAAAACCATGTATATGATGACATTTAACCTATAGTGTGCCGCTCATCCTTTCTAGCCTAACCTCATGACTCGATTCTTCTTCCAACGCCATCATACAGATGCTGATCCATTAAATTATGAGCAAGCTGAAGAAATGACATTTCAATATCCAGATACGCCTCAGCTCCTTCGTTTAATATTACACTTACATTGGTAGGAACAGATAAGACGGAAGATGGAAAAAGCCTGCCGAGATTTTCACCCTGAGAATATGTTGACTATCCATGCAAGGATGGAAAACGAACTTTCCATCTATTGCATATGACCTCAATGAAAATGGATTTCTAATCCGCTTAGTTGTAAAAGCTGTATAAGCAATCCAGCTGTGGAAGTGGTAGTTTTGGATTGCATTAAATTTTCCATAATCTTTTATACCATTACAGATTTTATCAAGTCGACAAAATTTTATAGAAATAGATGCAGTTTATTAATACATACATATATAGGTATAACATCTTACACGGACCAGGTTTTGTTCGAATTCGGTCGACCGTGGCTAGCGGACAGTTAAAAAATATTGCATAATATGGCCATATTGCAAAAATATGATCGTGGGGTACTGTTGGCAGAAAGCAAAAGGTAACGTATATTGCCTCCCCGAGCAAAGCGGATATATCCTGGTAAATCAGGACGCGTTGTTAGTCTATATATGTATGAAGATAGTGCGATAGAGTGCAAATTCATTGAATCCAGACTCATTATAATCTTGCTCTGCCAGCAAGTTTATAGTAAGTAGCCGCATTTATTTAATTAGTACGTGCCGGAACTTTTTCCTGCAAACAAGCACTTTATCCGCAAACGCGATTCGAAATGATTGTTTAAAAAATTATGCCTGCTCACACTTTTATTTGACTTTGCCGAGAAAAACTGAATGGGAAAATTTATTTGCAGCATTCTGCTGGCCGTTGTTCCACCGACCGGGCAGGGGCACCGCAACGCAACCTGCTTTCATCTTGTTCTCGCCCAACATCGAGCGAGGGTGACCTTTGACGATATCCGGCAATGTTCGGCGAGCAACAACATCGTCCCGGGTTAGCTTCCGCCCGCCATACACTGCTTTATCCGGGTCGCAGTAACGCACTGCGGCCTAGCTTCAATTTATTCGTTTGTGAATCGCATTAAATCTTCCGGAATTTTATTCACGGGTTTTTATGCCGTTGTTCCTGTTTTATATTTTCGCTCGTTTTCGTTGAAAGCAAAGTTTTTAATTGTATCAATAAATATATTAACTTCTGTTTCTTTGTTAAAACTTGTTCGTTGATTCCATGTAATTTATTTCTGTGGAAATAAAAGCGTGAGTTTTCCCGACACAGCCTGGCAAATGACGAAAGAGTTGGTAAAAGCGGCGAATGGTGCCATTTGAGAAATTGAATTTATTCTTTCCAACTCACAAAGATTCCGAAAAGCCATTCGGAAAGCGCTAATGAATGGAAATGAATGTGTTTGTGCTTGATTTAATGGGGGAACTTTTCATCTTTCTCTGCAGTATGTAATTACAAATTAGCCAGGCTAATTAATTTCACTTACTCTAAGTGTTGTTGAAAAAATAAGACGTGGACTGTTTACCAAATCTTAGTAGAGGTATTTTGGGATGAATGTTTGCTGTTGCTCCAAATTCTGTTATAGATTGTCAAGTATAGGAATTTATTGCTCAGGCGTAACCGATGATTGAAGAGACTGAGGGCAAGTTTTCCTATTCAATCTGAAATGTAATCCACTCAAATGTGTTAGTTTACACATCCTAATCTAAATATATGCGCATACGAGTTTTGCTTGCTGTCTACGAAGTTCCTGGATCAACGAGCCTTATTCGCCGATCGAAATACAAGACAATTTTAATGGAAAAAGTTTATATCATTGTTACCTACCTATTATGAATTGTTTCGATGATGCTGTCTTCGATTTTTTATTATACACGAGTTTTTTTTCGAAGGCAAAGTTGCATTTACATTTGCACTGATTGCAGTTACATTTGCACGTTCTCTATTCGGAATTTGACTTTTTGTTCCATGTTCGACATACTTCGCAGTTAGCCGTAAAGGGAACACGACAATTGCACGAATAATGTCACAATCCTATTCACTCTTGCAGCCTCTCCCAGTGGAGATTCGAACATACGATTACGACTGACTTGTGAAACCGTGTCGAACCTCGAGTCTAACCGGAAGGAAGGATTGTATAGGTTCAATGTAACTTTAGGGTGAAATTAGTTGTCATTGATTCTGCTAATTTCAAAAGCAGTTTTTTTGTTTGAAACAAAAATTCTGTTCATTCTGAACCTATTTTTCGCTGTGTGCAGGTTGGCAAGAAGAATGCAGTATTTACATTTTTATAAACAGAACCACGCTTTTGGGCCAAAAAACTGCTTCCGAAATTGGGCTCTCCGACGAAAAGTTATTAGACTGCTAATTTCCCGTTAATTGTGATTTAATTTTAGCGGCGTTCAAATTAAACAGCGTTCAGTTTAAAAACGGTCAAACGAACGCTCAGTTCTTTTTACCCGTTCAGTTTTACTACTTTAATGTAAAATCAGCTTTTGATAAAACCTTTAGAATTGGATAAAACCTTAACAATTGCAACCCACCTAGACAAAAGAAGAAGAATACCAGTAGTAGATCGTTGTGGTCCATATCATCTGTCAAAAAAAAACAGTATCACAAATCAAATTTTAGGAAAAACTGGAATTAAGTTGGGCACAATTGAAGCAAAATTGAGTCGAACTGAGGTACAGTTATAATGCTATTGAAAAAAGTTTAATCTTAATCAGACATGAAATACTGAGTAAAAATTAATTTCAAAAATCAATTGACAAAAAAATCGTCATCACCGAATCAACCGGATCAATACGAAATTGGGGGAAAAAGTAATAAATAAAAGTAATACATTTTTATGTCATTTTTGTGCAAAATTTGTATCAATTTTGTAATTTTGGTTCCATTTTGGTGGTATTTTTGTATCTTTTGTCCCTTTAGAACATCTTTTGCACTTTGGTCATTTATGTTATTTTTGTATTGTTTTTTTTATCAGTATTTGTATCATTTGTATATTATTTAGTTTTTGAGCATTTGGAGTTTCTGCAGATCAGTTTTACAGGATACCTCGATATAAGACAACCTCGTTATAAAACAACCTCGATATAAGACAATTTGTACCTCGATATAAGACAAATCCCTTTAACATAGTTGGTAACGACACCGGAGCTAATTTTCCATTCCAAAATTGGCACCATAGACATGTTCATTTTTTCAAAATAACCCTAAAAATTGTAAAAAACTAATAGCTCAAACAATAATAAATAGTTCAAAACACGTAAACACATAACACAGAGTAAAATTAGCGACTGCTAATCCAAAAATTGTTTGAAAAACTCATGTTTCGATATAAGACAATTTCGATATAAAACAACTTTTTGAAAAAATTAATTGTCTTATATCGAGGTATCCCTGTATTACTTTTTTATATCTGTTTGTTGTCTGTGTAGCTTTTGTAGTATGTTGTTTGGGTCATTTGAAAAAAAAAATTAATTTTGCCTGATTTATACAGGGTGTTAAGTAGCTTAGCGCAAATATTTCAGGGGATGATAGAGGATCACATTTGGCCAAAAAAAATGTTTTTTACGCGTATCGTTGAAGAGTTAGTAAATATTTTTAGTTTTCGGCTCTTTTTCCTTTAAATGAGCTCTGGTACAAAAAGTATGCTAGCTAGCTGAATTCTCTTGCTTTCATTTAAGAAAATTTTACACTGATAATTGCCGTAAAGCCTCCTACTTAGTAACTAGTAATTTAGTAACTTTTCAAAAGCAAAAGGCTATGAAGTAAGTGTTTCTCAAGGTTTTTTTTATCAATTTTTTCCTAAAAAAGTGTGATAAAGTTGATATCTACCAATTTGAGGCTCAGGTTCTATGGCGTGAAACTCTGACCTGTTTTAATTTTGTTGCAATTTAATTTTAAACGTAACGCGTTTAGTGTTGAATTAGTATTTGAAAACTGCACGAATTCATACATCACGCATATAACACTAGATCACCGCATGCGACGGTTATTCCGCAAGCAGCAGCTCTTAAATAAATCTATGGTTTGGCAGCGATGCATTTTTACCACATGCTCCACACCTTCCACCGGGGTTTTGCCGCATCTCGCCTTGTGCGTGTCTTGTGATCATTTCCCACGATCTGCAAAATTTCATGGTAAATCGGTGACGCCACTTGCTGATGCTACTCTCCTCTTAGGGTCGTTAAAAACAACATTCCTTCTCAGAAGGCATTGACTAAATGTCCCGGAATTGAAATCACTGTTTAACAAAACGATTACTTCTGGATGTTTGTTTACTTATTTGCATCAAGTAACCGTCGGTCGGAAAATTCACAACCATACTCCTGCTGGGTTGTCATTGCTTCACAATTAGCGAAGCAATAGCAAAGGTGAATGTCCGCAAGTTCATTTTCTAAAACGTCTCAAAGAGATCCGAGCAGTCTGCTTCGTTGTTGTTTTCCATACGCGTCAGACCGTGTCCATCGCACGCGGTGATCTAGTGTGCAATGCGTGATGTATGAATTTGTACAGTTTTTAGATGCTAATTTAACAGTCAACATCTTGCGTTTAAAATTAAATTGCAACTAGACTAAAAGAGATGGGCATTTCACGTTAAAGAACAAATTGCACTAGGGTATCAGAGCTTCAAATTGATAGATAAAAGTAATCACGCCTTTTAGGAGATGGTTGATGAAAATGGCTTAAGAAATACTTATTTCAAAGCCTTTTGCTTCTGAAAAGTGTCTAAATTTCATGATGTAGGATTTTTTCGTCAAATGTGGTCCTCTATCACCCCCTGAAATATTTGTACTAAGCTGCCTAACACTCCGCTGAAGATCTGAAATTGTTTGCTCTAAAAGACGATTGTCATCGCTAATATGATTGATTTGCTCTATTTGCTTGGTGAATGGCCCATAGTTCAGGTCAGTTCTTGTTCATTGCAAGCGTTTCCAAATGCCAGGCGAGTTTTTACAGCGTTAAAACTCGATTTAGAGTATGGGAGGGTATTTTCAGCAGGTTTCTAAATTCAGCTTATTTGCCTATGTAAGCTATATCTGAGAAAACTGAAAATTCTCAATTTCTGTTCCAGTCTGCAATACGCAAATTCCCTCGCTCTGATCCCATCGTTGATCAACAAGCTATGCATACTAATTGAAATTATGATTTTCTTTACTTTCTCCCAGAAATGACCATAATTTTATATGATAGTCAACATGCATCAGTGATAAATGAGCCTACACCATTGTTTGGCCCAAAGTTATGCGTTCGGGATATTCCGGGAGCTATGACTTCCGTGTGGAATTTGTGTACTCAAGCGCACGAAAAGTTGCCACTTTTGCTTCTACAGAACAGCATAATGCTAGCAAAAACGAAAAGTGAAGATAAATTAGTCAATTTAGGGAAAATATGTTAAGCTATTAGGGGTAAAATTTTATTTTCGTTTCGTCACTGTTGCTCACAGCTCAAGTGCGATAGAGAGACGAAGGTACAGTTTGTGACACATTGGATGTCATCTTCCGTTGCGGATGCTGCTGCTGCTGTCGCTTCTGGTGAAAGATAGTAGTGGCGATATGGCCGGATCTACCGGGACGAAAGATGGCAGGATATGAACCTTACATGTGTTGTATCCACTTGTATGTTGAACCGTCATCCGGTACTGAAGCTATCTCCTAGAACTATAACTAACAAAACGAAAAACTTTCGCTAGTGCTTTCTAAAATGTGCAACTGGAAGTGTATGTTGCCCGAGGGGCACATATGATTCGATGCGGCAGAGAATGTTGTGTTGGTTAATGATGCAGTTTTACGTAGGAAAATTTCTGAATATTTTGCTGGACAATGCTGTCCTTTAAAAGAAAAGGCTCTTGAATTTTTGTGTGCATTTGATCATGAGGCAAAAAGTTCTCATATTTATTGGTGTACTACAGCAAAGGATTCGCACAACAGTAAAGAAGTTATTCCAGTTGAACTGTTTGTATTATTTGGTCATCTATGAGATAGTCAACATTTATACAACCATTTGAAAACTTTTTGCCAGTTTGTCGGTTGGTTGGTTTCGCACTTGCTTTCGTCCTAATAGCCGTTACAAACCACCATAAAATATTCAATAAGAAATTTAATGAACCAAGCTTCCGCATGAAATAGTCGGTCTTGCTTTCTTCGCATTCTTGTACAACAGCATTGACGCTCTTATACAAAGAAACAAACCGATTGAGTCAGTGTTTATTCGGTTATCTTTTGCTTTGTGGAGCTTGGTACTTGTTTAGTTTGAGTTTACTTGTATCGCATCGGTACCGAGCCAATGATGCATGCTAGCATGCTCTACTGGCAAGATCGGCGAATGGAACTTTGTGCAATGTTTCCGCCGCTTCTGGGTTATTGGAAGTGGCCTAACGTTTTGCTCCTAAATGCTGGTAGATTTTTTGGTTTCCGGTTTGATGGTATCATATATGGCCATTAAGTGTTGATGATTTGTGAGGATAATAATTATACATAGGGTGAGGGTGCCATTACTAGACCCATTAGGGGGCTCATTTGAATGATTAACTATTAACGCGTTTAACTTCATTGCCAATGTATTAATTTTTTGCTAAAAATTAGTTTGTGATATTATCTTTCAAATTCAAAACGTTAAATGACGTTGGTAATGGATAATTCTTAAAAATGTTGATTTTTGAAACTCAAATCTAAATGCTATTTTCGAATCACAGTCTTCAATTTGGTCCTAGGACCAATTCCCAGCCGACATAGGTCCTATATGCGTACTTGGTTCCTATATTGGTCATATGGCCCACGGTTTAAGTGTTCTGCAGTAGCAGTTTTTTACAGTTTTTAGCAGTCAGTGGTTTAGCAATCCTGGGGTACGACAAGTGTTTCTAAAAATTATTCATAGCGGAAGTTGTGAAAGTAAATAATTTGTTAGTATCTGTTTTTTTAGAAAATAATTTAATTTGTGATATTTTTAGGAAATAGTACTTAAAAGGTTAGTACCGTAGTTGTTATTGTTGTAGATTTTGTAATAAAGTGTTTCATAATCGGTTTACCTACCATTCATGGCGCTCGCTCTCCATAAATTTTGGCGCATACCTCAACATACTACTCCGTTACTGAAAAAAAGAAGGAATTCCACTAGAGCTCTTTACGTTAGTGTAGAACAATCTTAGCCAGAAAAAGAGCCCACTGACTGCGCTCCGTACAATGAACGGCGAAAACTTTTCGGGCTATTATTTATAGTGTATATTTTACGATCCATTTCATTTTCTCAATTCAACTCAAGTGTTCTGTTCCGCTATTGCAAGTATTGCACCAGTAGTAGTAGTAGCAGAGCAAGCAAGCAATAAGTGGCCTTGCGTTGCCCCACTGGTGGCATATCCTTTTGCAAGTATAGTACTTTCCGGTGCTGTATATCTTTTACCACAAAATAGCCCAACATTTTCCTTTTGCAGCATACCCACCGATGCTTGGTCGCATATTGTATAGAACTATGTTTGCCGGTTAGAGGATATTTATTTACTCTACCTTCGTCTCGGGAGAGGCAGACTTTGGAGATATTTGTGGTAGACCAAGGCGCTGCGAACGACTATTTTCTCCCATAATAGTTTCGATGAAAATATTAAATTGATTCCTTGCAAGAAATATCCTAGCGACGGATTGAAACAGCAGCGGTAGAATCTTGGAAGAAAGTTTGGAGCTCTCGGTTATCACCGACGTGGTCCCCTGCGGACGTCTCCTGGCGGAGGAGCTTGGATTTATGGACCGGAAAATTGATTCTTCGCCATTGATGGTGGTGGCTGCGCTTGGTTAAATACGGGACGGTGCTGTTTTTGTACAAAGTTGGCTGTGAACACAAAGTCGACGCCCGATAAACTAGTCATAAATAGCTCTTACCAGTTTCTACGCTTTTTCTAGTGCTTCTTTAATCAGTACCTGATGTTTTGCTGTTGTTTGCAACTGATTTTATTTTTATCTTCTACGTCCCGGTGACTTCGAATACTAAGAGCTGGTGGAAAGTATGATGAGTTTAAGCATAAACTTAAATTGATTTTAATTATCAATTAATTTTATTATTCAATTAATATTTTTTTTCCGTTTAATTATACTATTTTCATATATTAACGAAATATTCACACGTGAGTCATTAACATAATTAAAATCGGGTTGGCAATTCATAAGTTATGAATTATTAACAAAAAGATCTAAATGCAAATAGGGGTAAGAAGATGATCTTTGAGACCGCCCAATATGGGGCATCATAAGCGTCAAATAAAAAAAAATCGAATCTGAAATTCTCAGAAAAGCAACAGGTACTCCCGTAGACTTCAAACTGAATTTGAAATCAAGTTTAAAATTGGATTTCAGTCATAAATTTGGATTTGAATTTGATTCCGATGATTTTAACTTGAACCTGACGTTTTAATTATAGTTGGACTTCAAAATTGAACTGAAAACTGGACTTCAAACGAACTTTAAATTGACGACTAAATAATCTTGAAACTGCATTTTACGTTAAACAAAAAATTGATAAAAATCTTTGGCGAAGTGCAAGAGAACGGTGTATGGAGGCGAAGAATGAACCACGAGTTCGCGCGTTTCTACGGCGAACCAAGTACACTCAAATCTCGTTTTACGTCCACTATTGGGGGGACGTAAAAAATCGGTCGTAAAAAAAGTGGACGTTAATTCAAATTTTGGACGTAAAACGAGAGGACGTTAATTCAAATTTTGGACGTAAAACGAAAGGACGCTAATTCAAGTTTTGGACGTAAAACGAGAGGACGTTAATTCAAATTTCGGACGTAAAACGAGAGGACGTTAATTCAAATTTTGGACGTAAAATGAGAGAACGTTAATTCAAATTGGGACGTAAAAAAGTGGACGTTAATTCAAATTTTGGACGTAAACCGAGGGGACGTTAATTCAAATTTCGGACGTAAAAAGGTGACGTAAAACAAAATCACGTAAAATGAATAGAATGGACGTAATACGTGTATTCAGAAAGTGGTTAAAGATGGACGGATACGTTGGACAGGACATGTTGCTAGAATGCCGGACAACTATCCTGCAAAAATGGTTTTCGCATCGAATTTTGATATAAGAAAAAGACCGGCCATTTATGAGAAGTTGATGAATGATATTTTGATGTCCCGTAGAGATTAGTTGTCGTACATTGCCGCGCAAAGAACGCCTCCTTCTCACCGTTGGGTCTACTTCGTATACACTGCGCTCATCGATGATGCCGTATTTGCAGAAATGGCCTTTTATCTTCAACAGATGCATCCCCCCCTTAGTCGCGTTCTGCTCCATCCTCCATTACACGATCTTGTCTTCTGCCATACACGAAAAGCCTGTTCCCATCTGCTTGGTTGGTGGTGCCCGATCGCGACCTATGAAATGAAGCGATCTGTCGTTTCAAGTTTTAAGTTTCCATTCTTCGTTATTGTTCCGTTACCTAGGTTGATATCGAATATTTCGTTCCGTGTTTGCTTGAATGTTCATAGTAGTTTGATTTGGGTGGGCTGCCTTACTAGAACTACGCTAGTGAGTCCCGTGTCGAGGATACCGTCTTATCTAAGGATTAGAGACAACACGCTTATTTTAGCCTCCCACATCAGCGTCAGACGCTGGCGTTGGCTGCACCCAACATGGAAGGCAGATACTTACTAGGTTTAGGAAATTATGCTCCACCTTAGAGTGCAATCACTATCAAGAGCCTTCCCTAACACGGTGACACTCAAGGCTGGCAAGGCTATTCCTCGTACCAACAATCAGCTTGAGTAACCTTTTCCTGTCAGTGTACGACTTTGATTTCTATTGGGATTGATCAGTCGATCTCCACTAAGGTTGCTCGTATCTCGGCAGGAACTAGAAGGAAGTTGGGATAGAAGTACAGGGTGTTCAATAAGTTCGAATACAACTTTTCATCGTTGTGTAAGTGCGCATCATGTGCATTCTGTGTATTGGTATTGATGTCAGCTTTAGCCTTACATATAGGCTAACCAACGCGCAAGGTGTCGACTTGATGTCATTTGTTATTTGTTTACCGCGCGCGATGAAGGAGTTTACCTCAACGTCGTAGTAAAGTTGTTTGCGAGAGGTGAGCGACCCGGCGACATATTTCGGCGGTTGAAATTCTACGGGTGAAGCGGAATTTCATCTATAACACCATCCGTCGGTACCGAGAGATGGGCTCGGTCAAGGACCGTGTTAGATCCGGGTGGCTGCGTTCAGCGAGGACGCCAGCAGCTATCAAGGTGATGAGGGAGCAGGTTCGTCGAAAAATGAGCCGCTCGATCCGGAAGACCGCTGTTGACCTGGATGTGTCGATCTTGACTGCCCACACCATCATGGTGAAGGACCTGGGATGCAAGTCGTACAAGAAACGCATGGTTCACGGGGTAACGGAGGCTACAACGAAGAAGAGGCTGGACAGAGCAAAACTGACACTTTCGCGGCACACTGGTCAGGAGTTCGTGTTTTCTGATGAGAAACTCTTCATCTTGCAACAGCCGCACAATGTCCAAAATAATCGGCTGTGGGTGCCGACGTTGGCCAGTATCCCCCGGTCCCACATAAACATCCCGCGGTACCAGAGCGCCGCGTCGGTGATGGTTTGGGGGGCCGTATCCAAGCGTGGGAAGCTTCCACTGGTGTTTATCGAGAAAAACCCGAATTAATCCACCTAGCGGCGTGACCTAGCCTTTCTACTGCCACAATAATCATTATTTAATTTCTCAGGAACATCTATAATTAACTTGACTATATTTTTAAATATCCGTTCCGTATTCCTCAAAATCCTTATTTGCCAGTAAAATTCACAACGTGTGTTTACGCACCCAAGGAAAGAAAATATAATTATTCTACGCAATTAATTATATTTTCTTTCCTTGGATGCGTAAATACTTGTAAGCGTCATTTATGTTATTTGATGAACACCTTATTTAGTTTTATAATCGGTCGGCCTTAACTTTCGGGTTTCAGAGTCACATACGAAACTTGTTTTGAACTGACAATATGAAATATGTGTTCATAGCAGATTTTTTAATATTTTTTTTTGAGTGGTTTTCACCCAAAGGGTAGATTTTTTTGATATTTTGATATTAATACCATGCGTTCCAAAGTTAGCATCTTTGAAAAACAAGAATTCAGAAAAATTATCATTATACTTCGCTTTTGAAGAAAAAGGATATCTACAACAAAATGACTAATCTCAAAATTTTACTATTAGTTTGCTTGGCTTCAATTTTGCAATATATCTGAATTAGAAAAAATAACTGAATAGAGCATTAGATATGAAAAAGAGAAATTGAACTTTTTCTTAGCTGGCGCTTATTCAGATAATTATTTTTGCATGAAAATCAAAACTTAAGCTTCTTTTGAATGTACTTTCATGAAAAGATAGTCATTAACTTGATCACATCGTTTTTACAATGTTAGAGGGTTAGGAAAACAAGATGAGGTCGAAAAATAGTGCAAAAACTGCGCCATAAACATGCTTGAGAATGAGAAATATGATCGATATGATTTCCAGTGCTTGTCATTTTTGATTTATTTATTAAAACATGATACATGACATAAGACATCTGTCCTTTAAAATGTCACTAACGAAAACAAATCTTACAAAGTTACTACCGTGCAACGTTTACTTCCTATTTTTCATATAACATTTCTAAGCTCTAGTATCTATGGATTGAAAAGATCATCTATTAATGCGCAAAATTTGTATGAAATTTGTATAAATTTATTTTGAAAAATCAACTCACTAATATTTTGATCCTATACACCACTATATGTACTTATATACTTAAATTAACTGCTTTTCTCCGCTTTTTGCTTTTCTTGTACAATTGTGAGTAACAGCAAGTGAAGAAAATGACAATTGAAATCTAAAATCAAAGAAAAGAAAAAACTTTTCGATTGAATCCCACTATTTAATATTTATTTGCGACAGATACGTAGTTCGCCTACGACGTGCAGGCTTCATCAGTGTCTTATTTCAAAGCGTATACGTATCTGTCGCGAATAAATATTGAATAGTGGAATTTAGTCAGTAAAAGTTTTTTTCTTTTCTTTTATTTCAGAGTTCGTATTCCACTAAGAGGCTTCAAAAACTTCAGACTATTGACATGTTTCTCACTTTTCTTGAATTTCACTGCAAATTGTCATCACATACACATACATACATACATACATACATACATACATACATACATACATACATACATACATACATACATTGAATACAATCAACATTTGATTGATATGTTTTGATTTCACACGTTTTAACGGTTTAATATACGGTGCTTAAGTGTTAAAGTTTGAATAACTTTTGAATGAACCGTCCGATTTTAAATAACTCGGTTTCGTTTGATAGATCTCAGCAGTAATTTTCAAATAATAATAAAATGTGTGATGTTTTTCACTGAATTAATTCTTAAATGTTACAAAAATAGGTTTTAAATACTATTTTTTCACATTTCTTTATGTAACTTTCAAACTACAAGTCCAATCGTCATGAAATTTGGAAGTTAAGGGTTTGTAAGGCTCCTCTTTCATATGCAATCAATTTTGTTCAAATCGGTTAAGGGATCTATGAGATAAGGGAGTCCCATATTTTTCGTATTTTTATACATAACTTTTGAACTAAAAGTCTGATCAGTATGAAATTCAATAGCGACCAATGGGACACCTAGACCTTTCATTGGACACTAAGAACATTAAAATCGGACCAGTCATCTCCGAGAAAAGTGAGTGAGATTGAAAGCGTTACATACACACATACACACACACACTCACACACACACACACACACACACACACACACACACACACACACACACACACACACACACACACACACACACACACACACACACACACACACACACACACACACACACACACACACACACACACACACACACACACACACACACACACACACACACACACACACACACACACACACACACACACACACACACACACACACAGAAAATGCTCAGTTTTCGAAACTGAGTCGAATGGTATATAACATTCGGCCCGCAGGACCTTCTTTCCATTTCCGGTTTTCCAAGTGATTTCTATACCTTTATACTATATATTTATATAGTAGAAAGGCAAAACGTGAAAATCAACGCCGCGTACTATATGCCGAGGTTCTGGAGAAGGTTGCTGCCCCGGCACTTCGTGAAATCTACGGAAAAGATCATTACGTCTTTCAACAGGACGGCGCACCGGCCCACCGGCCCCACGGCGAATATTGTCCAAGCATGTTGTCGGGAGAATTTGACTGATTTTTTCGATAAGACTTTGTGGCCTCCCAGCTTCCCGGATCTTAATCCCCTGGACTTTTATGTATGGTCGTAAGCAGAGCGAACATAAAGTGAGCACTATGGACCAACTTAAGAAGCTCATTTCCAAGATCTGGGACGGGATGCCCTATGGACCTAGTGCGTGCCGTGTGTGATTCTTTTGAGAAACGTTTCAAGCTCGTCATAAATAAAGCACGAAGGGGGGGTGCTTCCACCAAATATGTCGTAAAGGTTCTCAATAAACACTGCTTCAATAAAAATTGACTCAGAAAAGAATATCTTGTATTTTCATTTTTTAAACACATTTTTAAAGTGTTTTCGAATTTATTGAACCCCCTGTAGTTGTAACTAAAGTGAATAGTGTTTGGGTTATACAGGTGCAGTTTTACGAACCAAAAGTAAGTCACTTTTTGAGCTATTTTTTTTCTCATGATGGTTGCTGGTACTATTCTAGATGCTTTCCTTCTAACTAATTTTCCAACTATTGATACATATCAAAGGTTGAATAGCACGAACATTATGCTGACTGGTTTGAGACATAATAGGGTACAATTATATAGGGTAACCAACCTATTTTGGACCCCATCAACAACTGTACATAATTTGGACACTTGCATTTGATTTTGCTGTAAGTGTCCAAATTATGTACAGCTGCTGAGGGGGTCCAAAATACGTTGGTTACCCTAATCCATTTACAACAGGCATTATTTAGCGTCGCACAGAAAACGGTCAAGTTATTATCCAGCTACGCTCCGGTATGTCAATTTTTTTCCTGTGTGGACTCATCACTGCGAGTATAGTGGATCTATTGTGATATCGCTCGGGTGTTTGCTGTGTGATCTGTACTGCATTTCTTTTTGCAATAATCGCTATTGAATGAGCGATATGCTTATTAAATTTTATGCGTGCTTGTGTGTATTGGGGTTTACATTTTCTTCAAAGCTTGATCTACTTTACCCACTTCTTATTCCTCGCTGCCAGTACTATCCCATATTATAGCCGTTCCTGGTGAGGACTCGTTCGTTCCTCTGACCAGTATACTTAATTATAGGAGGGACTTTTGCACTGTCAAGAGGCTTCAGTGGGTAAATATATAATTCAGCATGAAGGAAAGGTAAATGAGGGGCCTGAGAATAAACCCATGCTAAAGTCACTTGACATCGAATGGCTTGATTCTACTAAGATTCGAACCCACGACCACTCGCTTGTCAAAGCAGACTCGGTAACCTTGCGGCTACGGAGCTCCCCATGTCAAATTTATTTAGAATGCAAGGTGATTTCTCCAAACACCTTTATTTTATATTCAAATTTTAGTACATGATGAAGTACAAAGCAGTTTAATCGAAATACAGATAAAGTAGTAGTAGTGCTTCTGGGTAGTGGACGTCGCGCGAGTAACGAAAGAATATTTTTCGGTTTTTCGGCGAACATTGCGGAAATAAAATGATTTCCGCCTAGTACACTAGTTGCTAAGGACATTTGATGTCCTAAAAGTGCAAAGTGCAGTGTTTTACCGCGATATGTGTTGCTAAAACTTCAATTTTAGTTTACCGAAATCGTCGGGAAATGATCGCTTTCAAAGCGTTGTTACCTACATGTGAATGTGTTAGCTCATAGCTGCCAGTTGGTCGTTGTGTTGTTTCAACACATGAAACGGTGTGCTGTGATGACCGTGATAGTGTTCTGTTTTCAGATTATTTAGCTGTCGCTATGAAAATAATTTTTCCATCTTGCTGCATTTATTTGGAAATTTTCCGGAGCAGCTATAATTTCGTGATGTGCGGTATCTCGCCGTAAAACGCGCAAATCTGCAAATGTTAACTTTTGTATATGCGGTAGCGGCGTGTACTCTGTAGTGTTAAGTGCAAGGAAACACACGCACCAATCGCTTAACGTTTCATATAAAGAAGCTGTAAGTGACGAGATGATAGTGCTGGTACGAAAAATAGCAGTATTCCGACTGTTATAACGTTCCTCCAGCGTTCTCATGCAAGTCTGTGATAGTTGCCTCAGTATTCCTTCGTGTAGCTGTTCAACAAAAACCTGTCGGTGGATGCTGCAGGGGATGTAGGCTACAGAGGTGGCATGGAGCTCAGTATTTGAAACTAAACGGTGAATTCGCATTATAAACAATGCAAAATCGCCGTTCTGGTTTTAGAATATTTGGGTTTTTTGTCGCCTCTGTGGTATATACCCTCTGTAAATTACTCACACCGAGTTGAGTGTATTGGATACACAACAATCCTTTAGATAGGGCTACCCTCTAAGGAAACGATAAGTATCAGTTTAAATTATATCCATTTATATTAAACATACATATATTTTTCCAATCGAGTAATGCGTAACAACCCAGTGAAAATTGTCGAACGGACGTCGTTAGACACAAGCGCTTTTACTTGCGTCGGTCCGATGTCAGGTAACAAATTCCTACTGGGCATACGTTTGCTGCTTGCCGTGCTCATTGATTGGGTTTTTATTATCCGTCATGTAGAGCGACAATGCACGAAAATTGAAACAATAACGTTTTGTTTCTTTCGACTGGCAATGCACTAACGGTTCTGCTTCACACCGAGAAGTTTGAAACTTTGAGAGGGAGCTTCATCGGCAGTTTGACTGTGTAAAGCATACATTATCGTGGCTAAGGGAATGCCCTTTCCTCGGTGATGTAGATGACACATGGTTGGATGCTGTTGGTGGATGTTTCTTTCGGGTATTTCAATTTTTCGGAAAGCAAAACGGTAGCTGTGCGATCATGCTATTTCCGTTGTGCGATATTGGTTTAGTATACACAACATCCACTTAGCAGTTTAGCAGTGCATGTCGGGCGGTGATAAGATGTGACAGTGCTTTTTCTTTGCGTTTTTGCAAATATTCTTTGCTGGCGCGAGCATTATGCATGCACATTTTAACATCAATATCGATACACTGTGATACTGCGATTTCATGCGGATATGTTATAGTTTTAATGTTACTAATATAGTGAAGCATGGTGACGTGTTCTGTGATAGCACTTAACAGTTCTGTGGATAGTCATTCACAGGTATACCGAGATTATTCATCTAGTAGAAAAATCGGTCTACGGGTTTTTTCTTTTTCATGATGAACTCTTTTTACACTTACGCAAGTATGAAAATACGAGTACAGTGCAAATGTGGTCAATCATAGAGTTAGTATAAAATATTATATATAATAATTTTATTCTAATACAGGCTTTTGCTGCGATTGTGACCTCGTAGCACTAGTTAAACAGGCAACGCGCTCTTCAACGTTTACCTTCTACAGCATTTTAAATAGATGCTCTTTGGAGTGACCTCTATGTGTCTCTATTTACCGTTTCTTCAAACTCCTTTGTGCCAACTTTCAACGGGCATAGATTGAGATTTTGGGTGACATGGTTTGTTGAGTATTCCGGTTTAACTGCAGTTTTCGGAAAATTTCGTCAACAGGGTTAAAAACGGGTTTGAAAATGGTCAAGTTTTCAAATAGAATGCTCGATCATTTTCCAATCCTTTTTATAACTGCAAACGGCGATATAAAGGCATTGTATATGCCACGTATCTTGTAGGATTCTAGCATAGCGGATTCCTTAAATGCTACATCTTAAATGAATCGGATTTCACGAAACTGAAATTGCGTGACATTTTGATGTTTCCTACCGCCAGCGGTATAAAGCTATAAGCTCCTATTTATCATGTGTACACCTCCTAGGGGGTATACTATTGATAAGTTAACTACCAAGGATTACGCACCCCCTTGGGGGTGCAGAAATTACTTGATATGTGTGTTTGTGTTGTCAAATTCCCTTATCCACCCCCTCCTATTCCCTCTGTTTTCCTTTCCCGTCCTCATCAGGTAAATGATGACACGGGCAAGATGGGCAAGGTACAAATCTTCCATACAATCGCGAAGAACGTGCTGCTCGAGCCACAAATGCTGATACCTGATACCTGATACCTGATCTACTTTACCCACTTCTTATTCCTCGCTGCCAGTACTATCCCATATTATAGCCGTTCCTGGTGAGGACTCGTTCGTTCCTCTGACCAGTATACTTAATTATAGGAGGGACTTTTGCACTGTCAAGAGGCTTCAGTGGGTAAATATATAATTCAGCATGAAGGAAAGGTAAATGAGGGGCCTGAGAATAAACCCATGCTAAAGTCACTTGACATCGAATGGCTTGATTCTACTAAGATTCGAACCCACGACCACTCGCTTGTCAAAGCAGACTCGGTAACCTTGCGGCTACGGAGCTCCCCATGTCAAATTTATTTAGAATGCAAGGTGATTTCTCCAAACACCTTTATTTTATATTCAAATTTTAGTACATGATGAAGTACAAAGCAGTTTAATCGAAATACAGATGTATTACGTTGTTTCAAATTGCATCTCTTGATACAGTGAGAAAGTTTTCTAGTTTCTGTTTCTGCCATAAATTAAAAAAATAATAAATCAACAAAGGCATTATCTGCTGAAAACTAACATTACACCAGCGCTTTCACGCTAGCACGCTGGCAACGGTTCAACAAGATCCAACGCAGATAACTGGTCCAATTAACCCTGGAAATTAGCTCCGAATGATATTCCTCTTCCAGACAGCCCGAGCAGGAGGGTAAAAAGAAAGTCCAAAAACCCACGATAATTGCATTTTCAGTTACAACAGCAGCTGCAAAATTTCCACCGCAATATTTGCGAAAATCCTTCAGTAGAAAGGAAGAGCGACGCATTGCTTACAAAGCAGCACTACTGTTATTACATTCCGCATATTATCATCGCCCATTTGGCGCATACTTTTCTTGACTGCATACCGGCGTCGTCGTCGTCGTCGTCGTCGTCGACGTCGTGGAACAGTCCAGTGCTGCAGCATCCTGTCGCTTTTCTCGGCCTGTGGAATCCTTGCTAAGACACACGTACAAGGACGAGCACGCTGCGCTGATATTGTTCGGCTGCCGCTGCAAGAGCAATTGCAAAGTATCACTGCATTTGAAATGAATTATTGCCGGTACTAACATTCGGCTGGCGGAGCGAACGGAGAAGTGGTTCGCAAACATGCACCATTAGGAAGCTGAGTGGTTGTTTTCGGCGATAGAAAATTTAAGTATTTTTCTTCGAAAAAAAAGGTCTGGTTAGTTTTATGAAGAAAGAGTTTTGCCAAGAATGCAAGAAAATAAAATGCATATGTAGTACTTATTCACTGTTTGATGAAAGTTTTAAAATGTCCACAGTTTTACGATGGTTATCAATATCATTAAGATGACTTTTGACATACGGAAATGAAAAGGCAAAACATTTTTTTACTGAAATTAATTTGCTATTTTATTTATTTTTGTTTTTTCTTAAATCCTGCCTCGAAATTTGTTCTGCACTTAGCTCCCAGTTACCTACCGAAGAAACGAGCTAACCATGGCCTTCACCCTAACAACTAGTTTATCAACAGACATGCATCACCAGAGCTTTAGTTCCTCATGTAATGGAGAGCATGACCCAGACATTTTTCGTCTCATAAAATCATACCAGTTTCGATTGGTATTAAACTCAAGCTGATTGTTGTGGCAATCGGTCATTTCTCCGCGTACGTCGACATCGAATTATTTTTCAAAATATCTAAATAAAAATCTCTATATATTTATTATCGTTCCAGAATTCATTATGAATACTTTTTATAGAGACGAGATGTCAATACTTTATCATAATTACATTGGCCAAAAAAAAAAAACAATCGTTCATAATGCCAATTTCAAATATTATGCTGTTAGACAAATTAAACACGCTGTCACATATTTCTCGATACATGACAAGACATAGTTCATTGAAAGTTTGAGTTCAGCATGCAGCAAATGCGAATAAATGCTAAATCACGGATGAAAGTACAGCTCGGTACGTACATTGAAGCACCAAGCCATTAGTGTCTCCTGCTAGGGTTGCACGCTTCCATCCAGTATTACTGCAGTGCCATAAAACAAAGTGTATAATACAGAAAAGCAAAGGATATAGCAAGTACAACTGAGACGATAGCGAACAGAAAAGTTATTATTAATAATTGTAAACGATTTGGCGCAGAGGACCGTCTGTTCGGGCTCTCCAATCTCTTTCCGATCGTTTCTTATCGGGATGGGGCAGCATTTTTCCCGCTGGACCACTCGTCCGTGTCATGAGTTTGAATAGCATGAAAAATTGAAAGGCACTACAGCACTCAGAAGAAACAAAAAAAAAAATATCAACGAAAAAAGAATCGTTGGCAGCGGAGTGTTCTCCTGGCTAGACTAAGCTGTGGCAAAGAATCGAAGTATTAGTCTGCATCCATTTTCGATAAAAGCGGAGTAAGCGAGACGGCTTTATGCATAATTCAGTCTGTCTCGAGGATAGACTGAAAGTTGAATATATTTCGCTATTCTACATTACCTTGCCATTCCAAGCAGGGACTAATTCAAAAATGAATTGTTCATGTTGTATGTTTTGAGCAAATAAAAAAGTGTCGGCGGAAAATTGCTCGTAAATACTTTAAAGAAGCATCATGATTCGATTTTAGATTCTGTTTGTTTAAATCAAGGCGATCAACAGCAGCTCTATGAAAAAATAAGTGGAATTGACTCTTTCAAATTTGACTGCAAGCTTTCTTGCTTATTCATTATGAACAATGGGAAAGTACCTATCAATAAATTGCGGACTAGAAAGAAACTGAAAATGTCGTCTTTACTTTATATTTACTTACTTGTTTATAGCAGCAAAGAGCCAATGTAGCGATTTTTCTGCACAGTTGTCCGGCATTCTTGCGTCGGGGCCAGTTCATCGCAGTCTCCCGAGTTTCGCCAGAAGTACGATTGAAATTTCTCCAAGTAGTGCCTGCGCCACTCTCCGCTTTCCGTTTGTACTTCGCCAAAAATAAACCGCAGCACCTTTCCTTCAAATACGGTCAAAGCACCTATATCTTTGCATAAGCAAAGTTACAGTGTCTAGTCCATAGCGCTTAGTGCGGTGACGAATGTTGCTTGTTCGAAATGTCTTGCGGAGCGAAAGAAGGCTCGAATTCCAGCTTGAATGCGTCGTTGAATCACTTTACTTGTATCATTGTCGGCGGTGACTAGAAAACCCAAATATATGAACTCTTCAATCATTTCCAATTCATCGCCGTCAATAGTCATTGTCCGTGTGAGGTAAACATTGCTTTCTCTGGAGCCTCTTACCACCATTTGTTTGTTTTTCGACCCATTGATTTGTAACCCGATCCTCCTAGGTTAGGAGTCCTAACCTTCGTTTTTAGTCTGACATCCATATTCATATCCATATCCATTTTTAAAAATTTGAGTTGAATAGGACGGGAATAGGCAATTTTGACGAAGCAGCAACATACCCTACACCGCTAGTCAAATAGTTAGAGTTGCACAAATAAATCTTCAACAAAAACGGGCAGCAAATTTGCATTTATGCGAAAAACTTTTTAATCTTCCTAATGCATTAGAAAAAAGTTACACATTATGCATTAGGGTCGAAAACGACCCAAGAATTTAGCTTGCTCTCATTCATCCATTTTCAATCCGAATTTCGTTTTCTTTACCTCGTTTGAAAGGTGTGACCTATATTTGTTGACTAATGGCCATTTCAGCGTCGGTTCCGGAACGATTGCGTCATAAGATCTTTGGATCTTACATCTTAAATGAATCGGATTTTAGTAAACTAAACTAAAGCCATTTTGATGTTTCTTACCGAAAGCGGTATAGAGCTATAAGCTCTTATTTATCATTTTAATATCGAGTAGAAAAAATCTATAAATAATAATTGCAACCTCGTTAAGCTCCGAAAATCACTAAAAACACGATTTTAAGGACCAGAAAAACTTGAAAGCCCCCGATTTAATCCACCTGATGGTGAAAATACCCTTTGTTATGTAAGATGGTATACTGTTACTTGTTGTTTGAGATAGTTCTTAGTAGATAACCAACCTCAACGATCTGTCTTTTACCTGATCCGCAAGCTCAGCTTAGAAAAACTTGCGCATGCAAGTACCTACAATAGGTATCATGAAACTGCTGAATCAAAGCATGCTAGCAAAACGACGACTCGCAGTGAAACATCAAATTCTCCGATATGTCATCGCAGGCGGGATTTGATGAACCTTGTGCCCCGAAGCATCGCGCCAACCGTCAGCGACCATATTTTCCAAAGCCATTCATTACGGTTGATGGTATTTCGCGGGCACCGTTAAATCCAGGCGATTTTGCTAGTTTGCATATTCGCACGTACAACCTGCGACCGGAATGGTTCGAAGGATTCCAGCTGAATGCATCCAAGGCGTTGGCGGTCCATCAAACGGTTCGAGCTAGTTGGAATCTCAGCCATATCACACCTACGGGATTTCGCATGGGAGTGCAATTGCAGCGCCGCTGCAATGATCATGTGCTGGTAAGATGCAGTTTGTCATTAAGAGAACAGTAGATGAGAAGCGTCTAATTTGGAGCGAAGTCTAATTACTACATTTTGAATAATTGGTAGCGGAAGGATTCCCGGACGTTAATTCATTTGCATTCTAGTGCTTGAGTGTTATCCAGAACAATTCAACGTAAAAAGTAGATTTCGTCATTTAATATTTCGCGTATGTGTTCTGTGTGTCTAATTACAATTGATTGCTATTTAGACCGTGTTGACATCACGTTGCTAATTTGAACCAAACATAAGCTCTTTGAAGTCATCTATTGCAACATGTTCGATTGAAGTGGTTATCTAATTTCACAGAAAACCCCTCTGGTCGCCTTCGATGTCAATCCGAGTACGCTGGCATCGAATATGTTCCTGCTGTATCGCCCGTTTGCGTCCATTTGCGGCGAGATAAGTGCCCAACTGCAGCCGCAAGCCCAATCGGTGCCGGTGATTGATAGGCTCTCGCTGCAACATATGGGCAGTAGCACAACCACCACGTTAAGATGTTACAATCCTACCCGGGAGTCCTGCCGGATGACGCTGGACCACTTGATGAGCTACAACGATAGACTGGCCTTTGGTGCGGAGCTGCTGTACGAGTGGTACCGGAATACGACGAATGCCCAGATTGCACTGGCCGCAAGGTACGCTGCCGAGTCGCTCGCTAGCATATCAACCAGCCGACATGCTAGTCGATGTTAACATTCCAAAGATGGCTACTCGATCCTATGTTGGTTGGTCAAGTATGTAAACGGCACAGTATATTGCTTCGGGTTTGACTTTCTACTGGGCATTATAGAGTAATGCAAACTATGCACATTGCCTGACAAGTTCAATTGGACGGTTTCGTTTTATAGCGCTGTAAAATTTTAATTAGAAAATGTCTTGATGCATGAGTGTTTTCGTAGATTAAATTAGTCATTCTGTTTCGTGTAGATTGGACTGGCTGACGATTAGTTTGATTTGAATTGATTGATTTTGTTTCAGAGGTTTTTCATTTTGGTAGAGATCTCAACTGCAAGTGTAATAATTTGCTTTAATTGCGAAGGTAATTTCCGTACCAACATTGTGAACCCAACAAATTACCGAAATTGAAATTAATGTGTGATAAGTATTATTAACCTTTCACAGATATAGCTTTGAGAGGCACTGTATAGCGGCTACGGGATCTTTGGAGGCTTTTGACTTGAGCTATTGGCGAAAAATAAACGATAGGCTGCAAATTGGATCGTCGTTTGCTTGTAGTCACCGGGAAGGTAAAGCAATCGGAACCATTTACTATCGCGTGGAGCGACCTGACTGTACGGTTAGAGGGCTGTTCGATTCGGATTGGTCTGTTGGATTTACCTATCAAAGGTTGGTAGTAATTTAATTTAGCTACACAAATATTTTTTCTGTTCAGATGAGAGATTTCATCAAATATCTCACGACACAAGGTAATAAGCTTCACTGTTTTGGTCACTTTTTATGAATCATCATACAGGTCTAGCCTGGTTACAATTTTTCTAGACATCTGTTCTTATCAATTAACATTGTTTATTGTGAGTTACCGAATCTAAATATGTTTATGGGCGTACTTGCTCAAATGCGTGGGTGTAATCTATCTAATGCCACTACTTGGTTGTGCTTTTCGTACTGGCTTTTGGCCACACAAATAATCTTGTCTGAAAAATAGTTTACTTTCAATGAGCTGCTGTAGCATCCTACTATTAATCCTAAATTGATTTCTCTTCTAACGACGGCTGCTATCTTCGGACTATGTGCTTGGACCTGCACTGGCACACGCTGGTTTTTGTCTTCCCTGGTGTGGCTTCTACGCGTATGACACTATCACTAAATCTGGTTCGATAGAAAATTGTCGCAGATGCCTATGAATGCCGGCCTTAGCTTATTATTTTGCATCCCAAAAAACACATTCCAGTGTGGATTCAAAATCGATTTGGACTCTAATTTGCAATAATCGTATGTGAATATCTCCGTAAGCGATGATTACCACTCCACAGCCGCAATATCGGAGAGTCAGCAGAAATGTGCAATGTGACAAAAACAAATTTGCGTCGGCCAATGTTTTCCCAGTACAAAATTAGGATGCTGGCGATGAAAGTATGAGAAACTGTGACAGTGTGTGAAATGAAGAAAATGGGCTCTTAGTATTGATCGGTTAGAAAATAAAACTCTTTTTGGTACTGCGTTGGTTGTGGCTGTCGACAAGAATAGTTCTAGGCATCGCATATATTGTAACTAAGAGAATTGCGTGTTCAACCATACATTAAATTAAACTCACATCTGTATATTTGGTTGTATGTATTACGTTCCCCAAAATAACGAACAACGCACAATGAATAATAAAGATTTAAAAAAACTTGAAACAACAATAAAACCCTTTGTCGTGTCCAGCTCTTTGCTTCTTTCGTAGATTACAACTGATACATTTCATCTTCATATACCTATTTCAAACACCAACAAAACAGTATCCACTTTTCATGATGTAACTCTTTACATGATGTAAAGATTTTTTACTAAAATTTAATATGTAACCTCATTATATCGTAATGTTGCTTACAACCAGCCTACAGAGTTAATTGTGCGTTTGGAACATAATGACGGTTCTCTAATCGATTATTCCAGTTTAATCAATAACGATGTTCAGAATTTGGCAAGCTATAGTCACATGGAGGAAGTAGGTCTCGTAACGTTGATCTAATTTCCCCACCGGAGAAACCGCCGGGGGGTAGTGTTGTTTCTGCAAAAATTTGCATAACAATGTCCACAACCGGTTACGCCAATAAATTTGCATTCATTGAAGCGCAATCAACGGCGCGTTAATTTTACCGTCATTTCCGGCCTTATTTGCACCGTTGCATGTCTACAGGCTACTAGCTGACAACCCGGAAATACACTAAAACAGCTGCAGCAACGGATTGAATTATTTCATGCCGTAGCCACAGTTGAACCCCGCTCTTGCGTCACGGGTCTAATAGGAGTGTAACACTGAGGTCAACAATGGGACGAATTTAAATTTACACTTTAACTTTTCAATAGATCTGTTGATTTCAGTTGTTGACTCACCGATTAATAGTCAATAAAATGCATTCATTCAGCAGAGGACATTTATTTCCAGTTTCCCATGCACTTTCGTCCTGCTAGATCTGTACCGTCACTATTCAACAACGGTATCGCTAAACGTATGACATTTCCCCGCCTTAGTGTTGTACTGCATTGGTCTATAATTACCACTGAACTATGATTAGCCGTTAATTAAGTGCCGCAAGCAAATTAGATGCTGATTGTATGTGTGAGCGCTGCACACATTGGGTTTTCTCTATCGTACTTCATCGTGCTGGACGAGCGAGGACTGTTTCAGGTTAGTTCTGGTTTAGGGAAATATACATACCTATAATGTAAGGTATAATAATGATTAATGTGAAAAGCTTTTATGAGTGTATAGTACTAATAAAAGAAAAAGGAAATTTAAATACACGGCTCTAATACATAATTTTGAAGCAAAACATAGTTTATAGAGACACGATTTATTCGACATAATTCCTATGAAAATAAATACGCCCTTTTTAAAAGTGAATCTTGAGTCAAAATGATACCAATATCTCTGGAAGGTGCATGTTTCCTTCGACTAAAAACATAGGTAATGTTTAGTATCAATAGTTCATATTTTGTCATTTATCTCTTTCAAGCGGAACTGCTTAAATTTAAAAATTCCTGAAATGGGTTTCCAGAAAATCGTGAATATCTCAACTAGGTATAGACATGCGACCTTACTTTCTTCGGCAAAGTTAATCGTCATAAAATTTCTCACCTAGTATAACTACGCTGCTCTGAGACACGTTTCGATTCCCTGTTTTGATGTTTATTTAAATAAAAATCAGATTTTATTAAATTTTTGTAATATAATATGATACCAGACATACCACGGTAGTTATTTTTTTTTGAATATATCTGATCTCAATGATTGTGGGAAAAATAGTTAGGAACTTTGTTGCACCCTTGCACATACTTTATTATTTTAAAAAATATTTTTTGCTACCTAGAAATCACGTTAACCAATGTCTGCCATATGAAAGTTTTCTTGTGACACCACGTTCTATTGGTTCGGTTTACCAGCCGAGAGCCGGGGTGGCTCTTGTCGTATCAAGAATTTCTCTCCATTGTACTCGTTCCTGGGCTACTCGTCGCCAATTTGTTGCGTGTCTCGACACACGCAAGCCGGCTTCAACCTGGTCGAGCC
This sequence comes from Sabethes cyaneus, assembly GCF_943734655.1. Lineage (NCBI taxonomy): Eukaryota > Metazoa > Arthropoda > Insecta > Diptera > Culicidae > Sabethes > Sabethes cyaneus. The sequence continues at coordinate 79,592,511 of NC_071355.1, forward strand.
ATCTAGCACGTTGGGCCCCTCTATTCTTGGTGCCGGTGGAGTTCTTAAAGAGAACGGATTTCACTGCACAGTCGTCCGGCATCTCCGCTTTCCGTTTGTACTCCGCCAAAACTACTCCGCAACACCTTTCGTTCAAATACGGCAAGTGCACATATGTCTTCCGTAAGCAAAATTACTGTCTCAAGTCCGTAGGGGACTACCGATCTGATTAGCGTTTTGTACATCGTCAGATTTTTGCGGCGGCGTATGCTCCTTGATCGAAGCGTCTTGCGGAGGAAAAAGTAGGCTCGATTTCAGCTTGAATGCGTCGTTGGAACTCCTTACTCGTATTATTGTCGGCGGTGACCACAGATCCCAAATGTACGAACTCATCAACCACCTCCAGTTCATCGCCGTCAATAGTAACTCTCCGTGCGGGGCAAACATTGCTTTCTCTGGTGCCACTTCTTACCATATATTTGGTTTTCAACGCATTGATTTGTTACTCGATCCTCCTAGCTTCCGTTTTTAATGTGGCCTAGATTGAATCCGCCGTTCCAAGCCGAAGGCTAGAAGTTGGCTACTCTTGCTGAAGATCGTGCCTCTCGTTTCGTTCCGCTCACCGGATCTCACCTTCAATAGCGATATTGAATAGCATACAGGACAGTCCCTTCTCTTGTCGCATACCTCTGCGCGATACGAAAGTACTCGAGAGTGTCCCCGAAACGCGCACGCGTCATATCATTCGCTCCAGGGTAGCTTTGGTCAGCCGCGTCAGTTTGTCCGGAAAACCGTATACGTGCATTATCTGCCATAGCTGTTCACGTTCAACTGTATCGTATGATGCTCTGAAATTCACGAAAATATGATGCGTGGGCACGTTGTACTCCCGACATTTCTGAAGGATTTGTCGAAGAGTAAAAATTTGATTCGTAGTAGCACGGGCCCACATAAAGCCCGCGACGTGGATAGACAACGCAACAAAAGCACCTTGTTGGCGGGGTTGACCAACATGACGCCGCGGTAATTACAGCAATCTAGCCGATCGCCCTTTTTGTAGATCGGACAGACAGACAGATCTTACATCCACTCCTCCGGTAGTTTCTCATTCTCTCAAATCCCAGAAATTATCCAATGAAGTGCCGTTGCTAGCGGTTCTTGGCCATTTTTGTAGATTTCTACCGGGAGTCGGTTCTTTCCGGTGGCTTGATTGTTTTTTAGCTGACGAATTTCTCATCAGATCTTTTCGAAATCGGGAACCGGCACGCTGTTGTCGTTTGTAGGCGCTCCGAGGTAACCTTCCATTGCGTCTCCTACTGTTACATCGCCGTTGAGGTGCTCATCGAAGTATTGCTTTCATCTGTCGATCACCTGGCGCTTGTTTGTGATTAGATCCGCTTCCTTGTCCCTACACATGTTAGGTTTAGGTGTGTACTCCTTAGTTTGGTTCACCTTCTCGTAAAACTTGCGCGTGCCATTAGTCTGGAGCAGTTGTTTCAGGTCCTCACGATCTCTGTCCTCCTACTGGCGGTTTTCATTCTCAGGATCGTGGCCAACTCATTCCGCGCTCGTCTATACTTGGCCAAATTTTCTTTCGGGGATATGCTTGGATAGTTTTTCCAAGCTCTTTTTTTTCTATGTCTCTTGTTGGCATTCCCCGTCAAACCAATCAGTTCGTGCGCTCAAGGTATCCTCATCTAGCATCGCGGTTTCGGCCACGCTGACGGTCGAGCGTATCATACTCAGCCACGTAGCCAGAGGTGGGGGCCAGGAGCCCTATCTTGGCTTCTAATGCATTATATGCATATCTTTCTACTTATAAATATAATACATCACAATACATTTAACGTATTGTAGTTCTAAATGCAAAAATATGCATATAAAACATTCCCCCCTTCTGGCTACGTGGCTGATCATACTCCATCCGTTTTCGAAGATTGAAGCATCTAGTTCGAGTGCACATATACTGCTACTAAGTAATGGTCCGAGTCGATATCCGCACTCAGTAGGGAGCGTACGTTGGTGATATTGGAGAAAAACCAGCCATCGAAGAGAATATGGTCGATTTGGTTCGAGGTACGTTGATCAGATGATCTTCAGGTGGCTTTGTGCTTCTAACCACCAAGCCTCGGGAAGCTGCAAAGTTGATGCATCGCTGGCCATTATCGTTTGTGTAGGTGTGCAGGTTATAGAACCCGATTGCTAGTCTATACATTGTTTCCCTGCCGACCTCGGCGTTCATATTTCCGATGACGATCTTGATGTCCCGTGGTGAGCAGCTGTCGTACGTTGCATCCAGCCACGTATAGAATGCTTCCTTCTCGTCGTCGGGTCTACCTTCGTGTGAACAATGCACATTTATGATGGTGTCGTTGAAGAAACGGCCCTTTATCCTCAACAAGGACATCCTCTCGTTGATCGCTTTCCAGTCCGTTACGCGATCCAGCAATTTGCTCATCACTACGAAGCTCGTTGGTCGCTGCACCGCTCTGGTAAAATTGGGCTTTGCCGCCAACACCCTCAACACTTTCTCGCCTTTGCGACAGATGTTCTGCAGTGTCACGATGCCAAATTTTCGGGGTTCTAACTGATCGAGCAGCACACTGTCACATCCAAACGAAATTTAGCAATCTGCAGTTCCAGGTACCAAGCTTCCATTCCATGTCCTTATTTCGTCGCCTTTGTCCATGCGAGTACAATTTTCTTGACTCTTGTTGGTTTTTTGGATTTAAATAGGGAGCCGTACTAAGGCCTACGCTACAGAGTTTCGTGATGGGGCTGCCATCTTAAAGTGTCGAGACAACACTGTGCCTCCTGCCCTGTCGGCAAAGCAAAGCAAAACCATGGGTATACACGTCCTTAAGAACTTGACCCTTCTTTATCGACAGACTTCGCAGACGGTTATTAGAGTAAGGGAAAACTACGGGGCAAGTGAATAGATCATATTGACTCAATAGCGGCGCATTATCCGACCACTAACTGATTGCCCGATCTCACTCCTTTTTAATGGCCACCCAATGCATCCTTTCAGAAATAAAACAACTTGTACAACTGCTATCATTCCTAATGCAAGAGAAATGCACCCCTGTACCCATTTGAACCTTTCTCTTCCCTTGCAATCAGCATCTTTGGCTCGAGTAGCACGTTCCTAACTGTCATGTGGAAGATTTGTGCCTCCCCTTGCAAAAGACCGTCTCCCTCTGCTGTCAACCCCCCTGTGTTGATTCTTTTATGCCAAAAACATGCTTTTGACAAACGACGTTTGATGAAGAACAATCCAGAAGTTACGGAGCTATGGCAGAACATACATTCATACTCACGTTCCTCGTCCCCCTACATGCCGGTTCCTTCCCAGTCACCTCTCCTTTCTGTCACGCAGGGCTGTCCTGCACTCAGTGCACCTATTTCGCTTTTTTAGCTGTAACACCTCAGCCAAACATTATTCGATAAAGTTATGTATGGGACATTTATAGAGTAAAAAAAGAAGTAGTAAGAAGTAAGCAGTAAGAAGTAAGCAGTAAGAAGTAAGCAGTAAGAAGTAAGCAGTAAGAAGTAAGCAGTAAGAAGTAAGCAGTAAGAAGTAAGCAGTAAGAAGTAAGCAATAAAAAGTAAGCAATAAGAAGTAAGCAATAAGAAGTAAGCAATAAGAAGTAAGCAATGAGAAGTAAGCAATAAGAAGTAAGCAATAAGAAGTAAGCAATAAGAAGTAAGCAATAAGAAGTAAGCAATAAGAAGTAAGCAATAAGAAGTAAGCAATAAGAAGTAAGCAATAAGAAGTAAGCAATAAGAAGTAAGCAATAAGAAGTAAGCAATAAGAAGTAAGAAATAAGAAGTAAGCAATAAGAAGTAAGCAATAAGAAGTAAGCAATAAGAAGTAAGCAATAAGAAGTAAGCAATAAGAAGTAAGCAATAAGAAGTAAGCAATAAGAAGTAAGCAATAAGAAGTAAGCAATAAGAAGTAAGCAATAAGAAGTAAGCAATAAGAAGTAAGCAATAAGAAGTAAGCAATACGAAGTACGCAATAAGAAGTAAGCAATAAGAAGTAAGCAATAAGAAGTAAGCAATAAGAAGTAAGCAATAAGAAGTAAGCAATAAGAAGTAAGCAATAAGAAGTAAGCAATAAGAAGTAAGCAATAAGAAGTAAGCAATAAGAAGTAAGCAATAAGAAATAAGCAATAAGAAGTAAGCAATAAGAAGTAAGCAATAAGAAGTAAGCAATAAGAAGTAAGCAATAAGAAGTAAGCAATAAGAAGTAAGCAATAAGAAGTAAGCAATAAGAAGTAAGCAATAAGAAGTAAGAAGTAAGAAGTAAGAAGTAAGAAGTAAGAAGTAAGAAGTAAGAAGTAAGAAGTAAGAAGTTAGAAGTAAGAAGTAAGAAGTAAAAAGTAAGAAGTAAGAAGTAAGAAGTAAGAAGTAAGAAGTAAGAAGTAAGAAGTAAGAAGTAAGAAGTAAGAAGTAAGAAGTAAGAAGTAAGAAGTAAGAAGTAAGAAGTAAGAAGTAAGAAGTAAGAAGTAAGAAGTAAGAAGTAAGAAGTAAGAAGTAAGAAGTAAGAAGTAAGAAGTAAGAAGTAAGAAGTAAGAAGTAAGAAGTAAGAAGTAAGAAGTAAGAAGTAAGAAGTAAGAAGTAAGAAGTAAGAAGTAAGAAGTAAGAAGTAAGAAGTAAGAAGTAAGAAGTAAGAAGTAAGAAGTAAGAAGTAAGAAGTAAGAAGTAAGAAGTAAGAAGTAAGAAGTAAGAAGTAAGAAGTAAGAAGTAAGAAGTAAGAAGTAAGAAGTAAGAAGTAAGAAGTAAGAAGTAAGAAGTAAGAAGTAAGAAGTAAGAAGTAAGAAGTAAGAAGTAAGAAGTAAGAAGTAAGAAGTAAGAAGTAAGAAGTAAGAAGTAAGAAGTAAGAAGTAAGAAGTAAGAAGTAAGAAGTAAGAAGTAAGAAGTAAGAAGTAAGAAGTAAGAAGTAAGAAGTAAGAAGTAAGAAGTAAGAAGTAAGAAGTAAGAAGTAAGAAGTAAGAAGTAAGAAGTAAGAAGTAAGAAGTAAGAAGTAAGAAGTAAGAAGTAAGAAGTAAGAAGTAAGAAGTAAGAAGTAAGAAGTAAGAAGTAAGAAGTAAGAAGTAAGAAGTAAGAAGTAAGAAGTAAGAAGTAAGAAGTAAGAAGTAAGAAGTAAGAAGTAAGAAGTAAGAAGTAAGAAGTAAGAAGTAAGAAGTAAGAAGTAAGAAGTAAGAAGTAAGAAGTAAGAAGTAAGAAGTAAGAAGTAAGAAGTAAGAAGTAAGAAGTAAGAAGTAAGAAGTAAGAAGTAAGAAGTAAGAAGTAAGAAGTAAGAAGTAAGAAGTAAGAAGTAAGAAGTAAGAAGTAAGAAGTAAGAAGTAAGAAGTAAGAAGTAAGAAGTAAGAAGTAAGAAGTAAGAAGTAAGAAGTAAGAAGTAAGAAGTAAGAAGTAAGAAGTAAGAAGTAAGAAGTAAGAAGTAAGAAGTAAGAAGTAAGAAGTAAGAAGTGAGAAGTTACTGGTGCATCGATAGTAATAAGTGGGCAATTAGAAGTGAAAAGTTCAATGATAATTAGTCTAACATTGGACATCGGAATTTAATTACACGCCTTTGTGGTCATTTGGCTACGCGTCTATTGTGCTTTTGGCAGCCTACTTTAAATATTTCCTCCTGTAATAGACTAATCTCAAGTTTTTAGTCTTGACCTTGAAATGCGGTCATACATATATATTAATATTTTTTTTTTGAAACGATGGTTGTACAATTGATGAAGGGACGGTAGGGAAAGAAATGAAAATTTTTTTTGGTGAAGGTGGGGAAGAGCGGAAAGGAAGGGGGGGGGGGGGGGTATTGGTAGCTATGCTTGACAAGTAGTCATTTTGACTCCTACCTTTTGTCCAATACTGGAAGGTGCATGAGTCGAACCAAGCTCCTGTAAGTTAATTGAAACTTGAAACTATTCAAAAACTTCTTTAGTTGTATACATTGGTCTTCCTAGTTTTAAGTAAAAAACCCGTGAAAGGGATTTAAAAGGTGGGTATTTTTTAACGTAAACTGGTGATGATTAACCAGAGCAGGTACAAATATTCTACTCAGAATCTGAGTTCGCACAATTTAAAAAGGTTTTAAGCAGTTCTATCAAAGTTGAGGTAAGCTCAACCAATTCACCGGAGAAAATATTTAAAAGTACAACGGTTTAATACATAGCCAAGTTGACGCGGCAGTGATGCCAGAAATAAATGATTGGTTTTTTTTCCAAGGGTGAATAAAGGCTTTTCCTAGACTAGACCCTGTTTGGTTGTGTATGTTTTTAAAGTTATCGTCTGCTAAATTCAAAATTTATCGTAATTCAAGAATCGTGATGGTATCACAAATATGGTATTGCGTCCATTTTGTTCACTTAGGTTTGTGCCAACAGTGAAAAGAGCTGTAATTCCTAAATACCGATTACGTATATATAACATAAAGAAACACAAACTGAACAAAACTCTGTAAATTGAAATTTCCGGATTTTAATAAACCCTTCAGAATATCGTGAGTTTGATTAGGGACAAAATGTATTTATCACCATGTTGTCTGGTCATAACATGCATTCGTGCTTCTCACTTACTGTGGATTCAATTCAAGTTGGTCCTTTTGAAAACCGTACTGCAGTTAGAGCGTAACACAAGCAGAATGATAGAGTAAAATTACTAAAAACTATGCAAACCGTATGGTGTGTAACAACTAACTCAGTGGCAATGAAAGTTGAGAAATTTTATTCCGCTCATCTAACCTCATAAAACGACTACCTACCTAGTTTTTCAGATTTCCATAATTTAATCCTTTTTCTTGGCTTTTAACTGGAAATGGTACAATGAAACCAGGAACCATCGGAAGGTTATAGTTGCCTTGCCGTATATGTACATATGTAATGTAATAGTTTCGGCGATCGACAAACGCTACCCTGTCCGGAATAAAAGCCGGTAGTGGGTGGGTGACTGTATGAGTACAATAAAAAGTTTTCGGTGGAAAATATTTTGCAATCCGTTCCGAAATGCTTCATAGTCTATTTGGTCGACAGGGGAGTTTGCATGTGTAGACGTGTGTGTGTGTGTTTGGTGAGAGATATTTTCCTGAAAGGAAAAGTTAGCTCAACTATTGCGGGTCAGTTGGCTATCTGTTTGCCGAGTTAATCCCATCGTATTATGTTGGATTGATGATAATAAAATTTGTTGAGGGTGTGGAGCAACTTTTTGTTGAACTTGTGAGATTTGAACAGTTGTTTGACTCGAATGCATGAGTTTCTTCTCTGAAGGCATTTTGGAAAGCAATTACTCGGTCGGTTGCGAGCAATGGTTTTACGTTTTCCAACAGACACTAGATTCAATCAGCGCGTTTTTGCTCAATTTTTGTTTTTCAATAAAGGGTGTAAATTTTAACGAAATGAATATAATGTTGATGAGAATGTAGAAAAATCTGTGGTTGATTATAAATTTTGTGTTTTCTCTGTGTACTGCTAAATTGGTATATTGGTGGAAACCAATCGCGTCGTCGTTTTTCAAAACTTACTGCTCTGTTGATTTTTCTTAACGACAAAAATATTCAAACTAGCCTACCTACCGCAAAGATACAGCGAGGACGAAAAATCATGAAATACGTTAACTAGATGAATTTTTGAAGATTAAATTTTCTTTTGATAAAATTATTTAGCTAAGATTTAAAAGACTTCTTCGGAAATGCTACAATGCCATACCATACCTTTTGCTGCCATACCTTTTGCTCTTGCACTGCACCGAGATTGAAACCTCACGTGACGCCAAGATATTCGGCATATGAACCTGAACAAAGCTGTCAAGTATTTACGAGTCAAAGTGAAAAGCAATTTCTATACGAATCGCACCGGGCGGAAAACTCACAATACGAAACGTAATTTATGTAAAGTAGATTAAAATCTTTCACCTTCTTTTTTCCTTCTAACTTTCACACTTTGTGCCAACCGTAGTGCTTCAAGACTATCGATTCGGGACTGTGACGACGTGGAGCGCCGCATCGTACGTAAGCGGGATTTTTTCCTGCCGCATCGCGCGGCAGCTCGTTGTGAAAAAGTGCAAACTTTCCACCCTCATTGTTATTCTTCTCGATGTGAAGATTTTCCAGTCTTGCCTTGGCCAAGTTGAAGTATCGGAGTACTTATCATAAATTATGCAGTAGCAAAGCAGCCGAAAGCATCCCAATGCAGAACCCGGTCGGTGGTCGTTCCCGATCGCTCGTTGTGTTGATGTTGACTTGACAAAAATACGACAGACTGCTTGTTTTTTCATTCCCAGCTTCAGCAGCGTTGACAAAACAATACGGGTTTGGGAAAATTTTGAACTGCAATCTGTCTTTCGTAGAGATTTGCACAAAATTTCAATTTCGCACGACAGCCAGGTTCCGTGGAGTGACTAGTCATCGCTAATATAAATCAAACTGTTTAGTTATTATCGTTTTTCATGGAAATGAGTATGAAGGTTGCGCTAAAAGTGTTTACTCGTAAATGTTAAGATGAGAATTTTTTTCTATTGGGTCCAGAAGAATTAAGATATGCAGCATTTCAAGGATTTAATTATATTTAATTATATTATATTATTATATTTAATTAGATTTTAAACTGTTGCCTAAGACTGTGCAGGTAAACTATACGACTAAGTCATGACCACGTGTCTTTTGATGGACGATAAACATATATAAAATGGACTTTGGACAAATCCCGGGTCAAAAATGTTACTTTGCTAAACGTTATAGAGATTTTCGGAATACGTTTAAAATTGTCTTCGTAAATTAATTTGCCGGCCACGCGTTGGAAACAATATTTCGATGGTCCACCACCATTCAACAGGTGAACAAGATGGAGTTGTCATAGAAACAGGATAACGATTGAGGTTGTTGGATTTTTTAATTTCGAACGAGGTTAAAGAAGTAGCTGGAAAGGACAGCATCTCCGCCGAGCTGTTGAAAGTCTGGAGCGAACGGCTGAATTGTGCAATCCATCAGGTTATTCTAAAAATATGGACTGAGGAGAAATTACCTTCAAATTGGTAGGAATTCAAAAATGGGCCACCGACTCGAAATACCCTAGCAATTATCGGGGCATTACTCTCCAGAATTCTCTCTCGGATCCTATTTCATAGACTGAGGTCATTGCAGGAAACCTTTGTTGGCGAATTACACTGCAATTATTAAGAAGGGCGCTCCACGATTGACCAAATGTATATCTCACGAGAAATCCTCGATATATTCCGAGAATTCAACTTGCAGACTCACCATTTGTTTATAGACTTCAAGGCGGCGTACGATTCAGTTAAACGAACTGAGCTGTGGTGGATTATGCTTGTACATGGTTTTCCAACTAAACTGACGAGGCTGATATATGTTACCCTTGATAGTTCAAAATTAAGTGTCAGAATAGTGGGCAAGGCATCGGACTGGTTTGAGACGTTAGACGGTTTGAAGTAAGGTGACAGGTTTAGGGTCAGTCCCGGTGTAGTGGTTAGCACTCACTATTGAGGAAGTAATAGGCTGGTAGCTGGAGCGAGGCAGGTGCCAATCAAGAATAACTTGGTTTATTGGTTAAGATCGAGATACTGCCAACAGGGACTTGTACGGGTTACATAGCCAGGTCTTTCTGCAACTCCGTTCGAAATTCGTGCTCTACAATATCCCGCTGGTACTCTATGGCCACGAAGCATGGACGTTGAAAGAGAGTGACCGACAAGCTCTTGGTGTTTTTAAGCGTAAGATCCTACAATCAATTCTTGGCGGCATATTAGAAGACGGAGTATAGTGCATGCGCACGAGTTACGAAATTTATCAAGTATGCAAAGATGCGGATATTGTGAAGCAGATAAAATACGGCAGGCTACAGTGGACTGGCCACGTAGCAAGGCTACCGGACGAGAGGACTAGCGAAACATATTCAGCAGAGAACCCGACAGAGGCCACTGATTCCGAGACGTACCACCCAAGAAGCGTGGAGGCGACTCCTGAATTCGGCCCAGATTCGATAAGCGGATTGTTACTGAAAAAGTAAAGTAAAGTAAAGTAAAGTAAAGTAAAGTAAAGTAAAGTAAAGTAAAGTAAAGTAAAGTAAAGTAAAGTAAAGTAAAGTAAAGTAAAGTAAAGTAAAGTAAAGTAAAGTAAAGTAAAGTAAAGTAAAGTAAAGTAAAGTAAAGTAAAGTAAAGTAAAGTAAAGTAAAGTAAAGTAAAGTAAAGTAAAGTAAAGTAAAGTAAAGTAAAGTAAAGTAAAGTAAAGTAAAGTAAAGTAAAGTAAAGTAAAGTAAAGTAAAGTAAAGTAAAGTAAAGTAAAGTAAAGTAAAGTAAAGTAAAGTAAAGTAAAGTAAAGTAAAGTAAAGTAAAGTAAAGTAAAGTAAAGTAAAGTAAAGTAAAGTAAAGTAAAGTAAAGTAAAGTAAAGTAAAGTAAAGTAATGTAAAGTATAGTAAAGTAAAGTAAAGTAAAGTAAAGTAAAGTAAAGTAAAGTAAAGTAAAGTAAAGTAAAGTAAAGTAAAGTAAAGTAAAGTAAAGTAAAGTAAAGTAAAGTAAAGTAAAGTAAAGTAAAGTAAAGTAAAGTAAAGTAAAGTAAAGTAAAGTAAAGTAAAGTAAAGTAAAGTAAAGTAAAGTAAAGTAAAGTAAAGTAAAGTAAAGTAAAGTAAAGTAAAGTAAAGTAAAGTAAAGTAAAGTAAAGTAAAGTAAAGTAAAGTAAAGTAAAGTAAAGTAAAGTAAAGTAAAGTAAAGTAAAGTAAAGTAAAGTAAAGTAAAGTAAAGTAAAGTAAAGTAAAGTAAAGTAAAGTAAAGTAAAGTAAAGTAAAGTAAAGTAAAGTAAAGTAAAGTAAAGTAAAGTAAAGTAAAGTAAAGTAAAGTAAAGTAAAGTAAAGTAAAATAAAATAAAATAAAATAAACTAAAGTAAAGAAAAGATAAATTCGCTCGCTAGTTAATGATCTCGTAAGACATCTGTAGTTGAGGAAATTCCTTTAAAAGTTTTCATCATCGGGGCAACCGTATAAATCGACAACTTAACAAGGAGAAGTATCTTCAGAAGACAATTTTGTCATTCATTCGAGCACACAAAGGTTCCGTTTGGTTCTGGCCCGATTTGGTCAGTTACCATTACAACCGGTATATCGTAGAATGGCATTGCATAACAATATTTATTTTATTGAGAAGAAGTAGGGTACGGGAGGCTGTTTTCAGCAGGTTTCTAAATTCAGCCTATTTGCCTTTTCTTTCGCCTATAAAAATACTTTGCCGACACACAAATTTAATATGTTATAACTATTTTCTCAAGACTGTAAGTAATCTACTATTTTTTATTCAAAGAACGTCAAAACCACCTGTTCTTCCACTAAAACTAGGCCATAGGCCGGAAAAATAGATGCCATCGCTTAATGGGCTGTTGGCCACACTGGCCTTTCCGCACCTTCCATCAACCCATTGGTCGCGGATGCTGGAGAAATGTTGACAGTATCTTTCAACGTGCTAACTCTAATCTGTAATCCTAACTAACTGGTAACCTACGCTTACCATAAATTCTATGCTCAAAGCATTCATACAGAAGCCGCTACGACTGGACCTAAACGCTATCTAGATAGTCTATATAGAAACGATAAAGGATTATAAGGCAAACTAAACGTGAGTAAGACATTTAACCTATAAACTGTACAAGATTACTCAGATTATTATACATCTATTGGAAATTATTATTATTACTATAAGTTAAATATGTATATCATTCATAGGCAAATTATATTCTCCCTCTACATTGGATCGTGCGTTTTATTCGCTTCCGGCGGAGAATTATAATTTTGGATATCGCCGTTGAATTAAATTCAACAAAATATAATTTGCGTTTATCGGTGACTATTGGTTCGGTTAATAATGTCCGGTCGCGGTCCGAAGTCAAACGGCAAAGCTAGTAAGAGTGGTCGGTCGGAAGCCAATGATAAGTTGGTTGATAACGGTGTCAATTCTGGTGATAAAAGTGGTGCTGTGGCTATGCGGGATGAACCGGAAGAAATTATCGAAGGGCAATCATGCAAGAGCTGCAGAAATCCAGATACGGAGAATATGGTGCAATGCGATACGTGTGACGGATGGCATCACTACGACTGCGTTGGAGTTACCGATGAAGTTGCGAACGAGAGCTGGAGTTGTACCAACTGCAAAACATCAAAATGGATCCAGCAAACAAAGTCAACATCAAACGATAACTCAACGGCGCATGTTGTCGGCAGGAATCAGCACGTCCGCAATCGTGCTTCCTCGGTAAAGGAGGGCACCGCAACTCAACACCTATCAAAAAAAGAGAGAATCGAATCTGCTCATTCAGACCCGGTAGCAGTATCCGATTCAAAGCGGCAGACGCGGCGGAATTTTCAGAAAGAGCAGCTTCTCGTACCGCAAGTAGAGGGTGTACCAGCCATCGAGTTGGAGAAGGCGCAATCAGAGATCTCGTGTACCTCATCTAAAAGGTCAGCGCGAGCCCGTGCTAAGTTGCAGTTGCAAAAACTACAGGAAGAGCAGGACTTTGAAAAGCAGCAAGCGGAGCGTCGACGTGTGGCAGAGCAACAAGAGGCGGAGAAGCATAAACAATTTTTAAATAAAAAGTATAGGATCCTGGAAGAACTGGCTAGTACCAAAGGATCGAGTCGCTGTTCCAATGGCAGTTTCTCTAAAAGTCGCGTAGAGGATTGGGTGTCCGCGGGGCATGCCCAAATAAATCCTGCCCAGGAGATGCAACCTGAACAATCTCAAATACAACGAGAGCCAGTGCAACAGCAGAATCGCATACGCTTCCAACCCGGGAAACCTCGTCAACGTGAAGAAATGCGTACCCCACTCCCTCCGTTAAATTCGGAAATAGGTTGTCGGTCGACCGAGGAGTGTTCACGATGCTTTAATCCCACCATACAACCACAGTCCACACAAATTCAGCCGAACCGGGCACAAATGCCCCCCATGAATTCAACGGCCCTGGGTAATCGACCCAGTAACACAGTAGGCCACGTCAATAGTACGATGGACGAAGATGCTCTGTTACACCATCTAAGCATTACCGATGAACAGCGGGAGGAGCAAGATCCGTTCCAGCTTTCTCGCTCCCAAATTGCCGCAAGGCAAGCAGTCTCAAGAGACTTACCCACGTTCTCCGGAAACCCGGAAGACTGGCCCATCTTCTTATCCATGCTAAATAGCACGACTGCTATGTGTGGATTTACAGAAGAGGAAAACATTGTGCGACTACAAAAGAGCCTGAAAGGGAAAGCATATGAAGCCGTCAAGTGCAGGTTAATGCATCCCGGGAATTTCAACGGAATAGTCGACACACTAAAAATGTTGTATGGGCAGCCGGAAATCATCGTACATTCGTTGATTGAAAAAATCAGTTGTCTGCCTGCTGTTCGTGAGGAGAAACTCGAGACTCTAGTCGATTTTGCAGTAAATGTACAGAACTTTTGTGCTACGGTCGAGTCGTGCGGCCTTGAGGAATATATGTTCAACGTGAGCCTACTGCATCAGCTCGTCGGCAAATTATCATCGAATATAAGACTTAGCTGGGCCCAATACCGGAGAACACAATCGAAGGTCAATTTAGCAACATTCAGTGCATGGTTATACTCCCTTGCGGAAGCCGCGAGTTCCGTTACGTTTCCTTACCAAGCGACACCAACACGAACTGAGGTTCGTAAAACCACCAAAAAAGAAACATACCTCAACGCGCATTCCGAAGCGAATTCAGAATATGATACTGATCGAAGCGACAGTCTCAAACTACCAGAAGCTACCTTCTCAGCAAATGAAAGATGTCCCGTTTGCAAAGGAATCTGCAAATCAGTTGCCACATGTGAGCGGTTTCAGGAGCTCTCCAGAGATTCCAAGTGGGCCGTAGTTCGAGAGTTTGTACTATGTCGAACTTGTCTCCGCAAACACAAGGGTAGTTGCAAGGCGAAGCCCTGCGGCAAAGACGGTTGCTCATTCCGGCACCACGAGCTGTTACACAATGATGCGACGGAACAGCTGAAAGGCACTGCAGCTAAAACCGAACACGAGCAATCTCCGCAGCCCAGTACTAGCAAGTCCGGCTGCAATACTCATCAAACAACCGCCAGTTCAGTACTGTTCCGTTACCTTCCAGTGGTGCTGTACGGAGACAAACGAGCAGTGCACACATACGCCTTCCTGGACGATGGATCGGCACTTACACTGCTAGACCAGGAGCTTGCCAATGAGCTGCAGCTAGACGGGACCGTTAGCCCTCTGTGTCTTCGGTGGACTGCAGGAACCGAGCGGCATGAAGCCGAATCTCGCATCTGTAATCTCCAAATTGCTGGTGTCACTGATAAAGACAGGAAGTTCCTCATGAATGGCGTCAGAACGGTGAAAGAGCTGTTGCTGCCACAGCAAACATTGAACATGGTTGAATTGTCGCAGTTGTATCCTCACCTTCGGGGTCTGCCGATCGATTCATATAGTAACGCTCGGCCGCGGATTCTCATAGGAATGAAGCACGCCAAGCTCAGTCTTGGCTTGAAGAACCGTGAAGGCGAGAGCGGTCACCCAATTGCCATAAAAACTCGACTCGGTTGGACGGTATGCGGAGGATGGGGCTCTGAAACCAATACGAGTCTACACCACTACACATTCCACATTTGTCCTTGTGATACGAAGACTGATGACGAGCTACACCAAGCCATGAAGGAATACTTCGCACTAGATAGCCTCGGAGTGGCCAAATCTGAGAAGCCGCTTTTGTCCGTGGAAGATGAGCGGGCACTATCAATGCTTCAAGCGTTGACCCGCTATAAACGTGGCCGATATGAGACCGGTTTACTGTGGCGGTACGATGACACCCGACTACCCGACAGTCGTGCAATGGCGTTGCGGCGATTTCAGTGCCTGAAGAAGCGAATGGAGAAGGATCCGGAAATGGCAAGAACACTGCAAGCGAAGATCAGTGACTACGTGGAGAAAGGCTACATTCGAAAGCTCACCACTGAAGAGGTCAACCAGAAAACGCAAAGACGCTGGTACTTGCCGATCTTTCCCGTTACCAACCCAAACAAGCCTGGGAAAGTGCGGATTGTGTGGGATGCCGCGGCTATCGCCTACGGAACATCCCTGAACTCAGCGTTGCTGAAAGGACCAGACCTATTACGCTCACTCCTTGCGATTTTACTTCAGTTCCGAGAGCGGCGCATCGGACTGTCCGGTGATATACGTGAAATGTTTCACCAGGTGCTAATCCGACCCGAAGATCAACCGTGCCAGTGTTTCTTCTGGATGAACGAGAACGGAGAGATGGCGGTGTACGTGATGCGAGTGATGACATTCGGGGCATGCTGCTCTCCAAGCACTGCTCAGTTCGTGAAAAACACGAATGCTGAAAGTTTTGCGGACAAGTACCCCGCTGCTTGCGAAGCTATCATCAAATCCCACTATGTCGATGATATGCTAGTTAGCGTGGATACCGAAGAACAAGCCATCGTGTTGGCAAAGGACGTTAGGTACGTCCATGAGCAGGGCGGCTTCGAAATCAGAAACTGGGTAAGCAACTCGAAGAAGGTGCTCACCGCGCTGCAGGAAATCGACACCGAAGAGAAGTGTCTCGACCTGTCTCCAGAGCTGGTCACAGAGAAGGTATTAGGTATGTGGTGGAACACTACCGACGATGTCCTTACATATAAGGTGGGTTGGAACCGCTACGATGCGCCTCTGCTGGAAGGTCAACGACGCCCCACAAAGCGAGAGGTGCTGCGTGTCCTAATGACCATCTTCAACCCGCTTGGTTTGGTCTCCCACTTTCTTTCGTTCCTGAAGATTCTCCTCCAAGAAATCTGGCGATCCGGCGTGCAGTGGGACGAAGAAATCGACGGCAACGCGTACACAAAGTGGCAACTATGGTTGCAAGTTCTACCCCGGCTTGAACATGTTCGCGTTCCTCGGTGCTACAACTCCGGAAATCCCCCAGAGAAGGCCGACGATGTACAGCTACACACGATGGTCGACGCCAGCGAGAACGGTATGGCCGCCGCCTGCTATCTACGATTCAGCAATTGCGAAACCATAATTTGCTCCATCGTCGCTGCTAAATCGAGAGTCGCACCACTAAAATTTACGTCGATCCCTAGAATGGAACTAGCTGCTGCAGTCCTTGGGGCCCGCTTAGCGCGCACCGTGGAAGAAACACTGTCTTTCCGAATCTACAGAAAAGTATACTGGTTCGATTCCAGAGATGTTCTTTGCTGGATCAATTCTGACCATCGTCGCTACAGTCCATACGTGGGCCATCGGATTAGTGAGATCATCGAAATATCAGAACCGCGCGAATGGAGGTGGGTGCCGAGCAAGTTAAACTGCGCCGACGATGCCACTAAGTGGAGTAGTTTACCAGACATGTCTTCCGATCATCGCTGGTTTAAAAGAGCCGACTTTCTCTGGCGCGCGGAAGAAAATTGGCCACCAATACCAACCATGAGTGGATCAACTGATATCGAACTGCGCCCTTCGTTTCTGGCTGTTCATACACTGTCAGAGCCTGTCATCGATGTCAGCAATTATTCAAACTGGCAGAGACTCGTTAAAATTACTGCCCTTCTTCATCGCTTCGTTTACAACTGCCGCCTTAAACATGCCAAGATATTGATTCGCACGGGACCACTTACAGCAAGTGAACTGCTCATCGCCGAGCGCTCGCTTATACGGCTCGGTCAACGGGAAATGTACCCTGACGAGATCGCTGCCCTCCAGAAAATCCAAAATTCGGACTAAAGCACAAACACCGTTTTGAAAACAAGCCCACTCTACCAACTAACACCATGGTTAGACGAATACGGAGTTATGCGCATGCGGACGCGTATTGCTGCCTGTCAGTACGCCACTAATGACGCAAAGCAGCCGGTTATTCTGCACCAAAAACATCACACCACCACTCTACTAATAGCACACTACCACCTCAAATACCATCACCAAAACCATGAAACCGTCATAAACGAAATACGGCAGAAGTACCACATCGCTCATCTCCGCGCCCGTTACCAGCAAGTCAGGAAGGCCTGCCAACGGTGCAAGAACCAGCACGTTTCGCCTAGTCCACCGTTCATGGCCGATCTTCCACCAGCTCGCCTTGCTGCCTTCTCACGACCGTTCACTCATACGGGGATGGACTACTTCGGGCCGATCGAGGTCGTCGTGGGGCGAAGAATCGAAAAGCGTTGGGGAATGTTAGCCACCTGCCTGACGGTGCGAGCAATCCACATCGAGGTTGTGTATTCGCTAAGCACAAGCTCATGCATAATGGCGATTCGCAATTTCATTAACCGCCGCGGCACCCCGCAAAGAATATACAGTGACCGTGGCACAAACTTCGTGGGTGCAAATCGAGAGCTGAGGCAGCTCAACGACGCACTCAATCAACAGGAGCTGATGAAAGAGTTTGCTAGGAATGGTATAGAATGGACGTTCAACCCACCACTATCGCCGCACATGGGCGGCAGCTGGGAGCGACTCATCCGCACCGTTAAAAATAACCTGGTGACAGTCTGCTCCGTGAAAAGACCATCCGACGAAGTCCTTCGCAACCTGCTATCGGAAGTAGAAAACACCGTTAACTCACGTCCACTGACACACGTGCCGATAGACGAGGATTCGGGCCCGGCGCTTACGCCGAATGATTTCTTGCTCGGCTCGTCCAATGGCTCGAAACCGCTTAGTATTCTCGACGACAGCGGTGCCATCCTTCGGCAGAATTGGTGCACGTCGCAGGTTCTAGCGAACCAGTTCTGGAAACGCTGGGTATCGGATTACCTGCCTGAGATTACTCGCCGCACTAAGTGGTTTCGTCACTCGAAACCGATCGCTGTGGGCGACATAGTTGTCATCACCGATAATAGCATGCCCCGTAACTGCTGGCCGAAAGGAAAGATCATCAATACTAAGGTTAGCAAGGATGGTCAGGTTCGTTGTGCAACAGTGAGAACAGCCAATGGAGTTTACGAGCGTCCGACATCGAAGCTCGCCGTGCTAGACGTCCGGTGCGACGGAGAGTAAGCCAACCTGGGGTTGGCGTACCCTGGGGGGAGTGTTGGCCACACTGGCCTTTCCGCACCTTCCATCAACCCATTGGTCGCGGATGCTGGAGAAATGTTGACAGTATCTTTCAACGTGCTAACTCTAATCTGTAATCCTAACTAACTGGTAACCTACGCTTACCATAAATTCTATGCTCAAAGCATTCATACAGAAGCCGCTACGACTGGACCTAAACGCTATCTAGATAGTCTATATAGAAACGATAAAGGATTATAAGGCAAACTAAACGTGAGTAAGACATTTAACCTATAAACTGTACAAGATTACTCAGATTATTATACATCTATTGGAAATTATTATTATTACTATAAGTTAAATATGTATATCATTCATAGGCAAATTATATTCTCCCTCTACATTGGATCGTGCGTTTTATTCGCTTCCGGCGGAGAATTATAATTTTGGATATCGCCGTTGAATTAAATTCAACAATGGGCTGAAAATACCCTCCCGTGCTCTATGTTTGTAAGTTCAATTTCACAGCAAATCCTGTTCCGGACAAGAGAGTGTTCGTGAGCTGCTAGCATCAGCTGTAGTTTAGGTGCAAATGTATTAGTTTATGCATTGTGTAAAGTATTTAGAAAGCGGATTACGATTCTTGCTACTAAAACATGATGTCCTGTCAGTGGACTGGTTTTCGTTACAGACAACATTAGGCGCTTATAGTACTAGATTGTCAAGTAAATTAAAGAAGTGCGCAAAACAATCCAAATGCCATCTAATGTGGAAAGGCTGTAGAATAAGATGGCAGTTACGGTTGACAATGTCACTGTGCAGAAAATGTTGGGAAGCATTCAGCGAAAATTAATCAGAAAAGACACCAAATATTTTTTTCCCAAAGCTTAATAAAAAAACTTACACAAGTATATTTTAGCAAACTTTATACTTTATTATCTTATACTTAAATTTGAAACTTTGTGCGGGTAACTTCTAAATGGAACAGGTTCTATGTTTTTACATGGGACTTCCATTTGGAGCCTTTTTCATTTTAAATCGAATAAATTTGGGTTATGTGTGCCAAATCTTACGCTACCCTCCCACAAATCGCCTCACGTGTGGTCTTGATCGCCGATAGTGAGATGGTGGAATTTGAAACCAATTTCACAATGCATCATTTACCTCTCGCTGACAACTTGGATTTTTGGATTTATTGGCTTTACTCGTTCCCTTTCTCATCCAAAGTATGTTCTGGACACTTGATTTATTGAACACTTATTTTTGACAGTTTCAACGAGCGCACGATCTTCATTATGATGTAAGAAAGATTAGCATTTTTCTCGTTTTTCAGATAGTTTAGTATCTAAAAAAAAGTAATTCGGATTTGTGAAACAAACCTGCTCAGCGTTCGTATTTTCAATTTTTCAAATCAGTTAAGTTAAACGTAAAGCGGAAGAAGGATACTCGCTCAAGTGGAATGATATTTTGTGTCCCATGACGTATTATATCCTATGTTCTTGTACATTTTTGTGTGGCTTACGAATCATGTCACGCCCGCCCGGTAGTACCTGCGATTTTTTACTGCCCACCGTAGATTAGCAGTGGGCCGAACTCAGCGGCTGTATGAAACCAAAGAGTACTAAAATGAAAGCAGATCGTTTATCAAGTTGACTTTCGTTGGATAATATAAATTATGGAGACGTGCCACGATTCTTGATGCCGAATCATTCAGAAAAGATTTTCCAGCAGAACAATCGTAATATTTTAGGATGAGCTACGATGCGTGATGTTACTGGAAATGGCAAATGACTAGCTTATTATTTCAGAAATGATGCGTAGAATGGTATACAAAAATAAAAATAATTCTTGAGTGCTCAATTTACATGTCAATCTGATTGACAACGTACTCCCGTCGCGAAGATTCAGTTTGAAATTGAACGCAAATAACTCCTTCCCAAACTGAACTGCAATTGAATTAAAGGTTATTTGCATGTTCACTTTGCACGGAAGCCCAATTTGAAAGTGAACTTCTATAGCAAGTGGAAAGTCGCGTGCGTACATTGATTACCCCAATTACCGATAATGGAAGGTACATTAGCGAGATACATTTTCCAATTACCGACAATCTTTCATCGTTGTCGTTTTACAGAGCGCACAAAATGCTCTCTTTCTCGGGATCAAAAACTTATTAGTACGATCGTAATTATTCATTCTCGTTATTAATGACTGCAGTATGTTCACAGCATGTCGAATATCATAAATTTAAGCGTACCAAGCAAGACCGTACCCAATATGATGATAAAATTTACTAAAAGCAATTTTTCGGTAAAATAAACAAGGGACTAAAAATTTAACTTTCCTAAACTATGCATTTATTGCTCTTCTCTGGAAAATTACCTATAGTAGCAGCTTCGCAAGCAAAACCGCGATGACGATGTGCTGTATGCTGTGCCAAGCACCTTTGTGGACCGACGCACCGGATGTTTCTTCGTGGATTGTAGTTGGTTTGCAGAATGTTTCAGATTGCTCTGTTGTGCGCCACTTGTAATGCTCGTGATTGAAATGATCATACTGGAATTGATTGATGATATCGGCAGCGTGTTTCGGAATCGCAGGATGACGCGAAAGGACCCATGCCAATTCTGAAGCAATTGTAAATGTTAGATAATTATGCTATTAATAAAAAGATGAAATCGACATATGAGTAGACTACGTACCTGAAGAGGTTGTTGTGTTGATAGAGTTACATGCGTACAAAATTGCAAAGTTCAGGTAATCGGTTTTGACGATATCTATTTTGATATCTGTAAAAAACGAGGGAAATTTAAAACAATAAAAAACATTATTTTTAGGTAATTTTATTATAAAAACAATGTTTACTTCACAATGAATTTGCGATACTTGTATTCAGCAATTTCATGAAAAAGTTTTTTTATTTTGTAAGTGTCCCAGCGGTTTTGTTCAAAATATGCGTAGGTACATTTTTCTTTTCAGAAAAATTAAGACCCGTATTTTTTTATTTGGTCACCACCGGGTGCCACCAAAGCCAGGAAAATGGAAGGTACTTTGATGTAACTTTGAGGTAACTTTTCATGAAAAATATTGGGTGAAAACATAACATTTGTCGTGATTGTTAAAATATGTCTGCATGTCTGCCACATATTTTTATGTTTCGATACCTAGCTAGCGCAAGTCCTGTTGTCGTTCTCAATACCATCTAGTGTATCAACGTTAACAAACTACAGAAACGAAAAAGTTACGTTTTTCGATAGAGAATGGAAGTCATACAACAAAATTTGAATGAATTATCTTCAGTCCATGGCTATGTTATTGTTTTTAACAAATATACGGTTTCCCGAATTTGTTAGCTTTATCAAGTTTTAGATTATTGTTTGCCACTATGGAAGCGGCAACGATAGTGAATTCCCGGAAAATTATGCGGCTTTCCTGACTCCTTTGTTCATTCAAGTGCTAGAGCAACGCTTGCCGTTAGAAAGTGGAGACGCTCAAAATATTGAATTCATACCAAACATACCATGTTTGAATGTTCGAATAACGAACTCAAAACAAATATTATTGACTTGTTATCGTATATAATAAAGCCTGAAATGAATACCATTTTATCAAAGTAATAATGGCTTATGATTATTTTAACTTGATATAAAAATGTTAATAATGAAACAATATCAATCACCAAGTTATGCTTTTATCTTTCGTATGAAACGGTTCAGGTTTGATTTTTTTAAAATTTTTCTAACAACGTTCATGTAAATAGATTTAATTAACTTAAATTAGGATGTGAATGAGCTACGTTCGTGATACATTCATGGGCAGTAAAGTGATAATTTTTTGCACAATTTCGCATTACGCAATGATTTCTATACATATCTTTGAACCGTTTGAGGTCTTTTTACCTTTGTTATACTATAAACAACAAAGCTTTATAAATTGGTCGAGAAACACGAAATTGATCCAAGGCCCAGAAAGTCAAGTCTTATATATCTATCGAAAGCATTCGACGAACTGAGCAGTATCAGTGTGTGTATGTGCAGCTAATTTTTAGTCGTCTGTTTCTCAGAGATGGCTGAACCGATTCGCCCGGTATAGTATAATTTTGTTTGAAAGCTATTATTGTCTAGTATATTACTATCGAATTACTGTGTGGCCCGACATTTTGTTTAAAAGTTATAAGCAAATATGTGAAAACTACCTGGTATCATTTTCTCTGGAACCACACAACCGATTTCAACTGTCTTAATTCCTAATGAAAGCTCCTCCTATCATTAAATTTTCTACGTAGTTTAAATGAAAACAAATAGGTATTTTAAAGCTATCATCGCCTGTTTCTCATAGATAGTCGAGTCGATTTTGCGGTATTTGTGTCAGTTGAAAGGAAATATAGCCTCATAGCAAAGCCTTGGGACTTAAACGTCGTAAACGACTTGACTTTTCTTTATCGACAGATTTCGCAGATGGCTGTTAGAGTAGGATAGTTACGGGGCTAGTGCAATAATCCTATTGACTCTATCTAGCAGCACCGCCTAACCGAGATTCGTACATACGACGACCAGTATCGCACCTCGAAGCTAACTGGGCGGTGTAGGGGAACTGGGGGGAAAATGAACACCCTTAGCAATTTCGCCATTTTCTCCCCCAGGAACCAATCAAATGCTGATCGCACCATATGAATTGAAAGCTGGATTCATATTCCACGTAGCAATATATAAAGATGTTTGAAATTCCTCTTTTTCGAAAGCATCACATTCGAGCCTGATTTTTTTCATGTGGGTAAAATGAACATGCAGTGAGGGCAAAATGAACATGTCATGGAAAACTAAAGTTAGCATGCAGCTTGGATGAATTAAACATTATTTTACCTTATCATTGTTCTACATAAGCTGTAGATATTCAACAAGGCTGCTGGAATTAAAATAGGACTCCACAAACTTAACATAATGTATCTTCGCCACGTTCATACAATTCTTGACTTTCAACTCGCTTCATCGGTCATTTTTCGTCATTTTTCGAGAGACTCAATCATTTTTATTGATTGAATTGTAATTAGGTCCTATCTGCTGCCCTAATAGGACCTAATTACAATTCAATCAATAAAAATGATTGAGTCTCTCGAAAAATGACGAAAAATGACCGATGAAGCGAGTTGAAAGTCAAGAATTGTATGAACGTGGCGAAGATACATTATGTTAAGTTTGTGGAGTCCTATTTTAATTCCAGCAGCCTTGTTGAATATCTACAGCTTATGTAGAACAATGATAAGGTAAAATAATGTTTAATTCATCCAAGCTGCATGCTAACTTTAGTTTTCCATGACATGTTCATTTTGCCCTCACTGCATGTTCATTTTACCCACACGAAAAAAATCAGGCTCGAATGTGACGCTTTCGAAAATTTTTTCGAATTTTTCATGACAAATCGTCCTTTTTCAAACATCTTTATATTTTGCTACATGGAATATGAATCCAGCTTTCAATTCATGTAGTGCGTTCAGCATTTGGTTGCTTCCAGGGGAAGCAAATGGCGAAATTGCTAAGGGTGTTCATTTTCCCCCCAGTTCCCCTAGTGGAAATTACCATCGGCGTCAGATTTCTGCAAATATTTTTTACTTTTTCCATTTTTTGCACATTGGAAAGATTATGATCACCACATATTGTCTCAAACAGCTTGAAATACTTTTAGGAGAAGATACCTATTGATCTGGAACAGATTTTAATCGGTTTACTGGGAATTTGGCTGCCTGTTCATTTTACCCCCCCTGTTCATTTTACCCACAGTTCCCCTATAACCTCATAGATTACTATTGAATTGTTTTTTTAGTTTGAAAATTATGAGCAATCGTGTTCCTATACTTATGCTTATGCTAGTTTGAAAGTTATGAGCAATCGTGTACATATATTAAAATTTGCAAAAAATAATAACAATTTTAACCAAGATAGCGAAATTGTTTAGTTTAAATTATTTATTTCCATAATAACGAAACGGTTAGACGGGACGAAAACGTCCACTGATGAAGACTTTCTTTATAAATGATAATTACTACTCATTTATAGTATCTTGGAATTTCTAGTAATTTCGAAAATTAGTAATAGAGACTGCGCTTCTCTTGCCTAAGAGTGGGGAGGAGTCTGGAAAAGAGAGGGGTGTGTCAATAAGGTAGAATGCCAAAATAGGAAATAAGGCTTTGTTTCTCTTTCACTATAGGAATTTACAGGGTGTTAGGTAACTCGGTGCAAATATTTCTGGGGGTGATTGAGGACCACATTTGATGAAAAAAAATCTTTCTACGCATTTAGTTTTCGGTTCTATTGAACTAATAAGTTCTAGTACAAAAAGCATGCTACTTAGCTCAATTCTACAGGGATACCTCGATATAAGACAGCCTCGTTATAAAACAACCTCGATATAAGACAATTTTTGTCTTATATCGAACAAATCCTTTTGACATAGTTGGCAACGATACCAGAGCTAATTTTCCATTCCAAAGTCGGCACCATAAAGATATTCATTATTTCAAAATAACCCAAAAAATTGTAAAAAACAAATAGTTCAAACAATAATAAATAGTTCAAAAAACGTAAACACACAACACAGAGCAAAATTGGCGATCGCAGAGGCAATTTTTTTTTTGAAAAAAATCATGTTTCAACTTTTCGAAATAATAAATTGTCTTATATCGAGGTATCCCTGTATTACTTTTATTCGAAAACTGAGAAAATTTTGTACTAATGATCGTCCCTAAATTTTCTACTTCATGAAATTTAGTAAAATTTCAGAAGCAAAACGCTTTGAAATATGTATTTCTTAAGTTCTTTCATAAGTTGATTGCTTTTGTTTACCAATTTGAAGCTCTGATACCGTTCTACAATTCGTTGTTTCACATGAAACGCCTATCTCTTTTAGTTTCGTTGCAATTTAATTTTAAACGTATCGTGTTGAGTGTTAAATTAGTATTTGAAAACTGCAAGAATTTAAATTTTCCGACCGAGCCAAATGTGTAAACACAAATCCAGAAGTGTTCGTTTTGTTACGCTATGATTTTAATTCTGGAATTTTTACGACAACGCACCGTCGCTTCTGAAAAGGAGCATGTTTTTTTCAACGAGGTTTCGAGGCTTCCTTTCTACACCACCGCACAGTGGGGAATCGCTGGCCAGCAGCCAAAAAATGAAAGTTCATTTCGACTCTCCGTTGTATTTTTCCTGTGATTCTATACTATTGAAGTATTCAAATCCAAAATTTTAGATCAATATGACAAAATTTGAATTTTCTATGAATCTTGAAAGTATGCTATCTTAGCATGTTTTAGCGTTTTTTTGAAAAATAACCCAATGTTTCAAAACATGCTAGAGGTCTAATGGTAGCTCGGATTTCAACGGTGTCTAAGAAAAAGTTCTTCAAAAAATAGTGCAGAATAAAGCCCATTAATTGAGTATGCAGTAATTTTATCATAGTATGCCACTATTTTAATTTTCATTAAAAAAGTGCCATATTTTCGCGTAAAACACGCTTAAAAGTTTTGAAGCCACTGTTCGCCACTATTGACACTACCGGTAAAAGTTAGCGTAAAATATGAGCTTTCAAATAGATATAGTCTCATTTAGCGCAGAGTAGCGCAGAGCACAGATGTTACGCTTGTAAGGTTACTATATCAGAATTCAACAATATAGACAAAATGCAAACACTCAAAGTAAACGTAGGATATCTGAATTAGAGGATATTTCCTTTACATGGTTGGATAAGCTGCTTCGAATGTATGGTCCATAGTGGATATTGACTAGATTTTAGAGACGGGAGGAAATCCGGAGGATACAGCGATAGTAATGACGGAAATACAGCTCGAAGATCTTATGCCAATCCTGGTATTAGTTCTAAAATCACGGGTATAGATATGAAATTAATTAAAAGGTTGAGAAATTTTCTTATAGCAAGTTCTTGAACACATTATTTCAGAAAAATTCGAAACTTATTGTTTGTATACCAAAAACCTTTATGTCAGGGTATAGTCTTCATATAATACGTCCACTGCAATGCAAAGAATTTGAATTCGCGGTCATAAATGAATCTAGACAACTATATTGCTGATAGGACGAATGACAGGAGAAGCACAAAAATAAGTTTTTTTGTTTAATTATAGTCACTTTAACAACTCGGGTCCTCCGTGACTTCTGCGGGGTTGGGAATTCAGCCCAGGTCTTCGGTGTGAGAGGCGTGAATGCTAACCATTACACCGGTATTGACCCTCACGAAAATAAGATTATTGCCTTATGCTAAAAATAGTGATAAAAATACAAGACAATATTTTACATGGAAAAATAAGTGTAAAAATATAAATCCTGATAGAATTATCCGTCTTCTTATTTCTCCGGATAAAGCTTATAGTTTCTTCGAAACGGAAAAATGTAATTAGAAAAATCTTTCTGAGAACGCTATATTACTATTGAAGACGAAACGTGAAACGAGTGATTCTGCAGAAGGAGAAAAAGAAAAAGAAGATGGAGATGGAGATAAAGAAGATTAAGAAAATTATTAAGGAGAAAAGTTTTCATTTTTGATTAATCTTAACTTATATGGATTTTGTGTTGATTATGAAAGCTCATACTTGCTTTGTATTGTTTTAGATAATGTTTTATCCTATAAAAATCCATCTGCAATAGTTTTCCAAATGATCCTCATTTTTTATACGTCATTATACTTAAAAAATACTTGAAAAATAGTTAAAAATTCTCCCTAACACAAAAAATATTCGTTCTAATGCAAAATAAACCTGAAATTCGGGCTCAGCATCCCAAAATTACTTAAGAACCACAAATTATCCTTGATTTGATTGCTTGGCCAGCATTTGTATGGAGTCGCCCCACTGTGCACCGGTTTATTAGCTGCTGTCTGCGGATAAACCTAAGCGGCTTAAGTTTTGCAATATTATGCAAGCGAAAGTAGAGAGTCAAACCCTCAATTTATGAAAAGCATTATTGTTTTCCATACGTGTCCGTCGCACGCGGTGATCTAGTGTGCTTTGCGTGATGTATGAATTCATGTTGTGTCCAGATACTAATTCTGCAGCCAAATACGATATCTGTTATTTGTTTTATATTTGTTATATGTTTTTGCTTCTAAAAAGTTTCTAAATTTCATGTAGCAAAAAGTTTATGGACTATTTTCAGTACAAAATTTTCTCTACTTTCGAATGAAAGTAACAGAATTGAACTATCTAGTATATTTTTTGTACTAAAGCTAATTTAAGGCAAACCGAACCGAAAACTAAAAATGTTTCAGATTCAAATTTTACCATATGTGAAGAAGGATGTTTTTCGTCCAATGTCACATTTTTGGTCTGGATTTTACATGAGAATTGCTTCAAAACGAACGGAACGGCGTAGAATATTTGTGGCGATATGATAAGTAACAATTTTCATGTTAATAGTTTGGTGGATCATAATTTTTTTAATAATTGAAGTTTTTGAGATAAAATTATACCAAGAAAAATGCGAATTCAATTCAAAAACTTAAAAGAAAGCGGCCCTGACGGATTCTTCGTATAATTTCCTTTAAAATGTAGCAAATAGTTTCTACATGAAATATTTTTGTAGATATTTGCACAAAAACAATAATGAGAAGGATTTGACAAAAATGGACACAATAGTGTTACGGAATACAATTAGTAATCAATTTGGCTGTGGCCTAATTTTACGATTACTTGTCTGGGATTTAGTGAAATAGGAGTTCATTCACATAGTAGGGATGGTATCCCGTAACGTTGAAATGAGCTTTTCTTTAAAGAGGATAATCGTATTTGATTCAAATTCAAGAAAGTAGATTCAAGAATTCAAGAAAGTAGATTATGCAGATTACGACTGTTCATCGACAATTGCTAGAATGCTACTAGCTCTAACATTCGAACATGCGTCGACTGGTTTATTAGGCCAGTATCATAAATAAAAGCTAAGCCAGAGGGGGGCTAAAAAGTTTTAGAATTAAAGGATTTATTTTTATTTTTCATTATGATGAATATATTTAACATATGTTTATATTAAATTTTAACGAATTACGAATAAGCAGAATAACAATAAAACAAATAGATTTTCAAATAAGCATAAGCATAAGCATAAACATAAGATACCGCCCGTATGCTGCTACTCCGTTATTGACCAGGATCGATGAAAATTGCAAAATGATGGCTGGAAAAAGCATACTTGGGACAGCACGCTATTCCTCATTGTGCAACCATATCAGGTCCGTGCAAGCTGATCAATACGGACGCCGGCCACGTCCGAATGCGGGTCCTGGTGGGATGGGAAGGAATGTTAGTCCAATACTTGTTTGCTACTAAAGACCAGGGAATCCTCTGCATCTTCACAAGTATTTCGGAAAAGGAATTGTTGTTAGTAGATGGGGGGAGCTAGATGGATAATGTAAGTATGTAAGCACCAGCTATATGAGACTAACCTGTATATTCAAAAATTTTCTTGTAAAGCCAGTAATAACGAAAATTAAGATATAAAAAATACCTTTTTAACAAATTTAATATAATGAAAATGGTGCTCATATACAACCATAATTTAATTAATATCGAAAGATACTATGCACATGCGAGATTTACGGCTCGAAAACTACGTGACAAATCAAATAGAGTTTCAAATAAAACATTAATGAGGCACATTATATCCAGGTCGAAGTTTTCATATGCGACAATGTGTGTACAATAATGTCTTGATAAATTATTGATAATTGACTATAAGCCATTGGGCATCATTTTCCACGTATAGTGGACCCATTGTTAGCTCTTGACTCAATGAATGGTAACTTGATAGCGCAACAATGTTGCTTGCTTATAATCTGGAAACGTTCAGCCAATACAAATTATGATAGGCATTTCTCTTCTTCCACAATACAACCCGCACTACACACTGCGTTATATGCTAATTTCATCCAACAGTAGTCAAATTGATTATGAGAAAAACGATTTAAGAGGACATGACCATCGAATAAAAAAAATCAATATAACTTTATTTCAGATTTCAATTAAGTGGACTTTTCTGCTAATTTTTTTACTTATTTTTTTAACGATGCCTGGGAACCTGGGAAAGGTTTTTGCTTGAAGGTTTAAACTGATCCAATGTGCTAGTCGAACCTAGCATAGCTCTATGAATTTTGCCATTTAAGCGCGATGTCGCAATAATACATCGCATCAATTATTCAGTTAGGAATCTTGAAATTGTGTGATGCCCGGGAATATACGATAATAAAAAATCCCCATGAATCGAATACTTAATGTGCGTTTACTAGGTGGTTATTGTTGAAATCAGAATATTAGAAAAATGCTGCAAGTGGAATCTATAAACCGTATGTGGATATAAGAATTGATTTACTCTTCTCTTTGATTGTCAGATTGTTTGCAGAATTGTGACACTGACATGTGCTAGCCAATAGAATAAACACACGTGGAGCACCGTGTGAATACAATAATTATTGACTTACCTGGATCGGCAGCACTAGTTGTGTTGTAACGTAGGAAGAACTGTGGTACCTTCGAGTTTTCATACGACCTGGGACTTATGGTACCAACCGAGTATGTAGGCAAACCAGAAGCCGTTTTCTGAACAGATCGAATAACCTCGAAATCCAACATGTTACTACTGCGTGTATACTTTTCCTGAACGCAATCCTCCGGCTCAACATCGTCCGGATCATACAGACGACGAATCTCGTACCATTTACCGTTGTACTGAAACAAACAAAATTATTTTTGGTTTTGTTCGGTAGACCATTAAAACCCCTCTTTAATCGCTCGTCGCACAATAAACATGTGCATATATCATTTTAAGCAACAGATTTTTTATTGAGTCATCAGGTTATCTTGTTGGAAATCCCTGCTTATGGCGTACTTACCTGATCTTCTTTAAAGTTGTACGATTCTTCGAAAATTAGACAATTTTTTTCGTAGAGCACTGCCATTCCTAACGAAAATGACGCCAAAAACAATAAAAAGCTTACAACTGTCGTCGACGCTGACATTTTGAACGCCCACTTTCAACAGACTTGTTTGGTGCTTTCGGCGATAAGTTGATAGTGAAAATGTGAACGCTTATGCAAATTCGTCAGAGCAAAACCGGTATACTCTGCTGGACAATCGTGCGTTTACTAACTGCACCGGACACGTACTGACTTATATTCGCATGCATTCGGTTTAGGCGGTCTGCTGCGGCGTTGATGTTAGTAGTTTTGCGTCGCTCTATTGTATGGTTACTAAGGAGTAAAGAGAAGAGCTGAGAACATTCTGCTTGCTCAGTACTCGCAGTGACACTGAGACGAATCAAACGAGATTTGTTAAATCTAGAACAAAAAGTCATCGCAGAAAGCAGGTTTGACGACAAAAGAAATTATCGTCAAGTTAGTTAGAACTCGGGGAATGCGTTTTAAATGTAAAGGTTACATGCATGTGAGAACAGTATGTCTGTTTATTGCGGTAATTTTATTTTATTTAATTAAATTGTTTCATGATTCCCACAATCAATGCTTTCTAAAAATATGCAAAAATTAGAATAATTCCGCTTGATTAACTAAAGTGCATGTATCATGCCATATATTGATATTTTGAAATGAATATTTTTCATTAAAATTGTTAATCGTTCGTTAATAGAAATATTATGGCAATAAATAAATCAATAAATTGCAAGCTTTTTTCAGTTCGTCCTTACCAAAATAATTGAACTTCATATATTGAGGCGAGTACAGCGAAATATTCAGTTGAAACCCTGATTAACTAATTTAGTTAGTGGCTGATTTGTATATTAAGAGTTGCCTATGCGGAATCATGAGTGCACCTTTATTCCGAACCTCTTCAGTTTCACAGCTAGGCGCGCTTCGATTAGCTCGCAATTATTCTAGGCCCAGCTATGAAGGTTTTGTAACGCGAGAAAATTCTATGTTAATTTACAGTTCTTGAGTCGAAACTTAAAAAGCTGAGGTTTGATAAATATCCACGAGCCATAGTAAGTAGTTTTAATTCAATTGCAGTTGTTATAGGACACTTTTGTGAGGTAATATTACGATTCTGAAACGGTAGGGTATATTGCTGCTTCGTCGTAATTGCCTATTCCCGTCATATCGAACACAAATTATTAAAAATATCAGCATTTTTATGACAAACAATGCAAAACTAGTGATTTCCTAATATTTTAGTTTGTTGTCTATCATACGCGATCGATCAAAGTGAGCTGAGATCTATTTAAATGCTTTTTATCATTAAAGAAATGCTACCAGCCAAATTTCCTACGTTTTTTCGTGCGACGAAGAAGAAAATGCACGGATCGGAAGGTAAGTGTGTTTTAGTCAAATCAGCACAAGAACTTTTAAAGTATTCCTTAAATCCATCCAACAAATGATGAAAATTAGAATGGCTTTACTTACTACGACGGGAATTAGAAATAAACCCTACACAGATATGAAAATAAAGCAAAAGTATAGTGTGTAAAATAAATTAACTATGCACATATTTTAATTTTTACTTTTTTTTAGGAAAGCTCATTTCAAACATTAAGACTATATATTAACGAAAGGTATAAAACGAATCATTCAAAATAATTTGAAAATAGGTTTATTTCTAATTCCCGTCGTAGGAAGTAAAGCCGCTCTAATTTTGATCATTTCTTGGATGGATATAATGAATACTCCAAAAGTTCTTATGCTGATTTGACTCAAACATACTTACTTTCCGATCGTGACATCGCGTATGATAGTCAACAAATTAAAATATTGGGGAATAACTAATTTTACGTTGTGTGTCATAAAAAACACTGATATTTTTAATAATTTGTGTTGGATAGGACGGAAATACGCAATTACGACGAAGCAGCAACATACCTTATTACATCGCGAATTGCAGCAAACAGAAGTTTTCCCACTTGTTTGGCAGCCGGTGGGGTTCTTGAAGAGCACTGATTTCGACTGATTGCGACGTGATCAGTTTACCGTAAACTCTCAACTTTCGCCAGGTGTAGGTGTAGATGGGAAGCAGTCTCCAAGTAGAGCCTGCAGCGTTTGGTTCACACACGTGTGCCACTCTCCGCATTCCGTTTATATTCTAGCATGCGTCGTTGAATCTTCTTACTCATATTACTGTGGGCGGTGACCGGAGATCCCAAATATATGGACTCATCGACCACTTCCAGTTCATCGCCGTTAATAGTCACTGTCCGTGGGAACTTTGTTTCCTCTTGCTGCCATATATTTGGTTTTCGACGCATTGATTTGTAACCCAATACTCTTAGCCTACGTTTTTAGTCTGGGCTAGATTGTCTTTCGCCGTTCTGTTACCGTTCGTCGGTAACTTTATTTTGTGTGGCAATGTAGGGCCCCAATTATGTACAGATAGCTTAAAATCGGATTGTATGGGGTGGTGAATACGGCACGTTCGGCATTTCGATATACAGATGGCGCGACGGTGAGCCATTCCATTGAACTGTCTAATTGAGCCAGGAAGTCGGCTGTGTGGAGAGTTTTACCGAAAAGCCGATCCCGAGCTGGCGAACCGAGGCTCAGCACGGCAGTGTTGATCGAGACATCGAAGCGAACGCACCTCCCAAGTAACATTTTGGGTTTTATAACACTCTTATGATGGCATTTAAGACCAAAATTGTTCTTGAAGACCACCTTAAGAGTACAATAAAACTCGCATTGCTGCTTGGGCTTTTTCGCTTGGGCGAGCGTTATTAAGTGAGTGGCTTGGCACGTTAGAACAAGCCCGGCTTCTTCAAGTTTCTTCGACGAGCCGGAACGTCATCACTCAACCTCCGGTACTGGACTATTTCACCTGGAGGGCCCAATCAGCACAGCGGACAACCAGTCCGTTAAAACGGGATCGCGGCAGACGTTACCAAAGCCGCTAATCTCATCCTCGTTACGCACACACCAGCGACTCGGAGATTGACCAGCATCGTGGACTATCCGGTCCATAACGAAAGCAGTTTGGGAGACTCCTGGGCCGCAGGCACTCCCTTTATTCAACACCGTAAACATCGATCTCGTGAAAACGGGATCACGGTGATCGTTATCCAGTCAGTAGCTTTAAACATAACCTCACCGAACCTCAGCGAAGCGTCGAGTGACCCGCTTTGCGACACACTAGACGTTCTCAGACCATCGTAACACCTGGTCACGCCAAATACAACAAATCAACGTGTAGCCAACGGCAGCCACCCCCTCCGTTTACGTTGAATAAACTAACCAGAAAAGGTACGTTTTGTGATAGGTCAGTCCACACATCCGAAATCTCCTCCGTAACCACAACGCCCTGGGACTCGGAAGCAAAAGAGGCCTTCCGTGCCCACTCCACGACTCCCAGACCAGGAGTCGGAGCTTTTGCAGCTCCCCCTTCTGGGTTGCTGTGCCTTTCCGAGGCAAGAGCTTATAGTTCCAAGGACTCTAGTAACGTAGTCGTCTGCGAAGGCATGGAGTTTGCTAGTTTTGCCGAAGTTCGTTCCTCTCGTTTCAATGCCCACTCACTGGGTCACACCTTCAATAGTGATGTTGAATAACAGGACAGGACAGTCCACCGTCTTGCTGCAACCCTCTGTGTGATTCGAAAAGATCGAGTGTTCCCAAAACACGTACATTGCACATCACTCCCTCTAGGCTAGCTTTAATCAGCCGCATCAGTTTGTCCGGAAAGCCGTTCTCGTCCATTATCTGCCGCAGCTTTTCGCGCTCAACTATATCGTATGCTGCGCTGAAATCCACGAACATATGATGCGAGGGTACGTTGTACTCCCGACATTTCTGGAGGATTTGCCAGAGAGTGAAAATTTAATCCTTAGCAGCACGGGGCCCTGTAAAGCCCGCCCCCCCAATACCTTCTTACGAATACCCCCTTGCGAATTCTCTTACTATTTGGGATAGATGACGTAACAAAATCTAGGCGACGCTGATCAACGTAATGCCACGATAATTACAGCAATTGAGCCGATCGCCTTTTTATCCACTTTTTTATCTGTCATCCACTCCTCCGGTAGTTTATCCTCCCAAATCTTTGAAATTACCCAGCGAAGTGCCGTTACTAGTGATTCTACGCAATTTTTATAGAGTTCTGTTCTCCTTCTGGCGAATTTGCTTCCTCAGGATCGTGGTTAACTCATTCCGCGCTCATCGATTCTTGGCCAAATTCTACCAATGTTGGCAATGCTTTTTTCCAAGATTTATTTTCCTCTCGTACGCTATGTTCATATGGGCAGTGAAGGCTTATTATGGTGTACCGTAAGCTCGCATAATTTTGCGCATGTTTCCTATTTCTGCGCACCAAATAGTTTAATTAAAAGTTGTAGTTTGTTGGATACTGGAACACAGTATTATTTTTCACCCACCCATCACGGGATCCTTATAAAATCAATATTTTAATAAGCGTAAAAGTTTATGAAATCAAAATAAAAAATAAAAAATATTGACCTTTTAAAACATTCGTCGTTTATGTCCCTTTAAAAACTAAACACTATTGTTAAGGCCCAGACACAATGAATACGGATTTTACTACGTTGCGGAAATTTGACAGAAAACCCATGGAAAAACTGCCAAATTGCCGCAACGTAGTAAAATCCGTATGCATTGTGTTTGGGGCTTTAGGTAATGTTGAATTCAGATCAGTTGAAGAGGCAAGCCAATCTACATTATTGTCTTTCGAAATGTTTTCAATGAGACGCGTGATTAATTTGTGGATTATCTCGAGTACTGATTTTGGGTTACTTGGTTGTTGCCTTCGGTTTTTACAAGTGTCAATAATATTTTATTACGTGTTTTTTGTTGTTATTTGCATTAAAATTAACCATGCTGTCATTACACCGAATAGTGAATGGACAATCGTAGCAGCACTGTTACACACTTTAGTATCCTGCTCTGTAATTCTGAATGAATCAGTTTCCAGATACAGTGTAATAAAGTTGTTTGCAAGGACCAGCTCGGTAGATGTTAGAGTAGGTTTGCGCGATAGCAGCCATGCAGATTCTGAAAGTAAAGGTCATCAGCAAAATATTTTTCAAAATCAAGATTCCTACGGTTTAGAGCATACCAATAGAATTCGCACCGTTCGCCCGGCAGGACCAAACAACGGCGTAGTTGCGATAATCAGTTGTCAGTATCCAATAATCTAATTCTGCAAAAGTTGACTGTGGGCTGTCGTAGCGAATTCGAAATTTTGCCTGTCCATTTTCGGTAGCAAGTGTTCCGCGACCACGTGCTACGACTAGATCCTGGATGGGTAGTTTTTTCATGGAATTGACTATGGACATTTCCATGGTGGCGGTGTTGAGTGAATACTCGGCTGTTACACAATCACCGTCGCGTTGGTTAACGTTTTCGTAGCGCTTTATTTCGTACCAGGTTCCCAAGTACTGCAAATGTAATTAAGTATTTAATTGTAATACATACATATATTCGATTAAAAAGGTTCATAATAGTTTTTATGGCGGGATCTATTTTCAAATTCACCTCCTTTCACTTCATTTACTGGGCTATTCTGACAGTCACTTCACCTCACCATTTGATTTGTTCAGTCACTCAGGTGACCATAGTGTCCTAGGTAAATTATTCTCTTGCCTAAAAAAATCAGAGGTCAGCGCTGGACTGGAGAGTGGAGTTTAAAATTGAAATTAGAGAAAATATATTCTCTATTGACATTTGATTCAATATATGTAATGCTACCCTGCCAGCAACGCTTCAGCAGACGGGCTTGCCGAAATGATGAATTTTGTTCGGAAATAATATGTCAATTTCAATCAAACTGATTATTTTGCAGCGCCCTGCCTTATAAAAACTGAGTAATGCCTATTAGCGCCTTTTATCAGTAAATCATTAGTTGGTCGGTAAGGCGTGGTGCACAAATTACGTAACGCAAAAATTGTAGTTTTTTACCCCCTCCCTCCCCTATGTAACAATTAGTAATGCTTGGCATAGCCCCCCTTAAAATTACGTAACATTAACTAAACCTCCCCCCTACCATTGGATAAAAATCACACAATTCGTTTAATTTTTTTTTTATTTTTACGAAGTCAAGAAAAGCATCAATTCTGTATTCCTATCAAAACCACTCTAATCAGAATGTCAATTCTGAATTCTGATCAAACTGTATGATATAACAAAACCAGGTCTGAGTTGAGAACAGACATTTTGGCATCGAGGCCAAAATCATAAAGAGTTTCTTGGGCTCAAATGGTCTTTAGCTGCTCAGATTTCAACAAAAAAAATTTTAATTTGATAAATTTGTTACGTAACCCTTCTCAAGACTCCCCCTCCCCCCTGCGTAACAAAAAGTAACGTAAGCTCATCCTAAGCCTAAGGTATGAATAAGCTTGGCTTTGCGGAGATTTTGATTGAAATGATTATGAATAAATATGGTTCAGTTTAATATATATTATACACTTAAACTGCTGCAAAAAAATGATTTCTGCGGGCCCGGATAATATTTCTCTCTGTCGTCATCAGTAAATGTGCACACGTTTTGGCTGAATCTTTGCTTTGCATGTTATATTCAACAAATAATTCGTTCAAGGTAAATTCCCTGCAATTTCTCTGCAACTAGTCTCTCGGCGACAGCCTCAAAGCTATTCGAAATTGTGGTAAGCACTTTTATTCTGTCTCGTGCGAAAAATTATATTTCCTCGGATCAACATGGATTTATGCCTGGACGGTCTGCTAGAACGAATCTTCTTACTTTTACGTCTACATGCATTTTGCGCATGGAACAAAAGGCTTAAGTTGATGCAATCTACGCAGATTTGAAAGTTCGATTCGTTTAGATCATGGCATACTATTATGGTAAAATTTCACGACTTGGAGCTTCACGGAACTTCTGTACTCTATGGCTGAGTTCATACCTGCGTGACAGAAGTTTGCGTTTAAATTTTCACAGTTTACAAACAACTCTGGTGTGCTCCAAGGCAGTAATATGGGGCCTTTGCTATTTACACAGCTCTTTAATAACGTAATCTTATTGCTGTTTGTTGGTGTAAAGTTAGTATATGCTGATGATCTAAAACTGTACCTTGTTGCAAGATCGATCGATGACTGTCATCGATTACAAGAACTCTTGGATATATTTGTGAGTTGGTGCCGTAGAAACTTGACACTTGTTACCATTGCTAAATATCACGCTATGACGTTTCACCATTCAGTGAATCCTGTAACACATTCCATACTTTATTTCGAGTTCCTAACAGAATTCTAGATAGAATTAACAAAATGGCGAATGTCGCAAATGTAAACAAAACGGGTGAGAGTTATTTTTTGCTGGACCAGCATAGGAAAATCAACCCTCACTCGGTTTGTTTACGCTTGCGACATTCGCCCTTTTGTTAATTCTATCTTCAATTATATCTGCAGCTGCATAGTTTTTGGCACAAGACGAATCTGACACTTCTTACCTACATATTGCCATTTTGTCGTGATTCTGTTTTTCCTGGCAGCATGTGCATCGCATGTCTGTTCCTCACAAATATCGTTAACTAAGAATTAACTCCGAGAAAGGTCTTTTGGTCATAGATGCCAGAATGACAGATTTTTCCACACGCATAAATCTGGGACTCACCAATTATGTTCTGTGAGTTTTGGTTTTACCAATGTATATTACAGAAAAAATATACTAGAAAAATTAAATATTGCGGAGGAAATGATAGGGTCCCAAATTTATGCGTGTGCTAAATCTGTGAAAATGGCATCTGTGCTTTGGGTGCGACACATATATGTACACCCATTCAGACAGACATAATATTAAGAACCTACATTTCTTAGTAAAACAAACCTTCATGTTCCAGCGGCAGTTCGTCATACGGAAACTGCACTTTGACATATGCAAGATTTGTTTCGTCTATCATGAACAAACAGCAACCATTTACGAAAATCTATTTATGTATGCGTTGAGTCGTGTGCACGAACTATCCAACTTTCACAAAAATGTGGAAATAATTTGAATTGCAGCTCGAAATGTAAAGTATTTACTCCAAATGATCATTAGATTTTTTTCGTCATATTCAAAGCAGGTAGGAAAAACAAGACAACTTTTATTTTTTGAAAAAACCGAGAAAAATAATAGCTTTCTTACATTATCTTCTCGTCAATAACGAAAAGACAATCCATAAATAATAATGCCAAGTAACAGTTCGAATGTAATTCGCATCAAAATTGGGTTTAATACTGTTTTTCCCTCTCTATGTTTTGTTTTGTGTGTTTTGTCAGTAAAATAAAATCAAAACATGAGCTTTAAAATCAACAAACGTTAATTACTACTCTAAGTTGTTTATGGTATGCGTCGTAGCTGTGCCAATTACTGAGTAACGGAAGAACATCGTCTCAAATGGCCAAATGGTAACCGAAAACGTGACCTTTTATGCTTCCAATTTTACTAAGCATATATCCCTACGCCTAGTAATCAAAGGGATTGAAATTCGGTGATGAATCAGACTATTCTTGTGATGCTACGAAATGTGGTAAATTCTGACGATACCACTCTTGTGTTGCCTCTGACGGATGAGTAGAACCCGAATGCTTTAAACGCGGTAGTTTCTAAATTCATATCAATTATTAGTAAATAATTCTTCACTAAAAGTTTTATGTTTTTACCTCCGCTTCGGTGAAAAGTAGCGTAGATTTGACAGTTCTTGCAATTAAACTGCAAACCATCTCTCTCGATAACTGAAAAAAAAACTGGAAACAGCTATGGCTATGGCGTCGTTTGTAGCAGGCCCAGAATGCATCCCATTTGTAATCTTGAAAAAGTGTTGTTCCGAGTTATCGAAACCGCTTTCCGTGAGTTTCAACAAGTCGGTGTTCAGTGGATTTTTTCCTACTCATTGGAAACAATATTTCATGTTCCCTGTATTCAAAAAAGGCGAGAAGCGAAACATGGGCAACTATCGAGGAATTACGTCGCTATGAGGTGCTTCCAAATTGTTAGAGCTGATCGTCTATGACTACTTGTTCTTTAAGAGCAAGCGATATATCTCGGTCGATCGGCACGGTTTCTACGCCAGTTGCTCAACTCTACTGCTGTTTACTTTAAAATGCCTTAAAGCCATGGAGAACCACCAACAAATTGACACTATCTGCACGGATTTAAAAGCAGCATTTGATAGAATCGATTGCGATTTGTTCTTG
The DNA here is from genome assembly GCF_943734655.1 of Sabethes cyaneus. Classification (NCBI taxonomy): domain Eukaryota; kingdom Metazoa; phylum Arthropoda; class Insecta; order Diptera; family Culicidae; genus Sabethes; species Sabethes cyaneus. Next base: position 79,631,652 of record NC_071355.1, read on the forward strand.
GCTAAAATCTCTGAGGTCGGAGCCGATACATGCCTGACACAATAGCTGCGATCTTATCTGTTTGATCGAACGCTTCGAGTTAAGCTCGGCAGTGTTGAATCCTGGGCCTTCACGAACTTATCTGGAGTTCCGCAAGGCAGTAACCTTGGACCTTTAATATTTTTGTTATACGTGAATGATGTTTGTTTTCTGCTTCCCGATGGATGCCGCTTGCTGTATGCTGACGACCAGAAAATTTTCTTTGTTGTTAGAAACACTGAAAATTGCCGTGAGCTCCAGAAAATTCTACATCTTTTTGTTCAGTGGTGCAAGTGGAACCGTGTCATCATAAGTGTCGAGAAATGCTGTGTTGTATCATTCATGCGTAGCAAAAATCCAATACTTCACGACTATTACATCGAAGGAAGTAGTTTGGCAAGAGTTCATGAAGTAAAATTAACTTTCGTTACGCATCGATCGATCATCGCACAAAAATGAAACTGCCAACTAGGGTTTATCAAAAAGGTTGTGATCCATTGTGCTTTCGATCGTTGTACTGCGCTTTTGTAAGACATCTTCTAGAAACCATTTGCATTATCTGGGGCTCGTACCGGGAGTCTGGGACGACCGTATAGAACAAATACAAAAGCGAATCGTTCGGTTTGCTCTACAACGATTACCTTGGAGAGATGCCAACAACCTGCCCTTGTATCCAGATCGGTGTTCACTGTTCAATTTAAGCACACTACTTACACGTCGTAAAATTGCCCAGGCCACATTTGCAGGCAAAATTCTAAAAGGCGAAATTGATAGCCCCGCCCTGCTGTCACGTTTCCAGTTCAATACGTCCGAATAGCCGTTACGTCAACGTAGGTTAATCAATTTACCATTCCACAGAAGCCAATACGGCAGTAACGAACCAATCACCAGGCTCAGACGCACACTTGCCGAGGTTGTCGAACTATTCGACTTTCACGAAACTACTGGATTCTTCAAAAACAACCTGAAGATGACAAGAATTTTGAACTAGTGGGGTAGTTAATCGCCTTGTAGTGATTTTGTAAGATACCTGCTTTAGCAGAATTACTTTCTCATCAAAATTGGTTACCTCATTTGATATTAATTTATGGAGTTTTAGTTGATTTGTTGACCATGGAAGGTTGGAGTTTTTTGATGATTCTACAAGCTTTGCAAACACTAGACGATTGCGCAATGAAAGGATCCTGTTCACCGTAAGCGTTTTTTAATTGATTCAATTTGTTATTTGTATTAATCGGAACTATCATAAAAAGCGGGACGTGCGGAGAAAGCAATAATCGCTACCCAAAGGGACCATATACCAAGAAAAAATGCAGTTGAAAGAAATTAGCTGCTGCTGACTGCAAACATCAAAGCGACAGCACATCAATTAAAAAAATATCAACGTGACTCATGCAGCCTTTGATATCAATATCGATGTTTTATGCTACTGTCCGAACTGAAAATTGATACAAAAAATAAACACAGTAACGTGATATCAACTGACGGCAGCGAAAATAATTAATTGTATGGCAACGCTCATTGACGGACTCGGCAGAATGACACAATTATCGTGAAAATTTACGAGTCGGATAAATATGTTTAAAAAAATGCTGTAATTCTATCTGAACAATACCAAGTCAAGTCGTAAAAAAAAAATTAAAATTGAAGCATTGAAGGTACATGCTAACAGAATTGGTGCATAAGATTAAATGCAAAAGTAATTTTCGAATGAACCGAAAAAACTGTAAGGGCTAAAAAACAAACCGAAACGTTTGGATTCTTTTTATATCGCACCGCATTTACCTATTTTACCTGCGAGTTTGCTTAGCCTTGACGCATTGAGTATATAGTTTGTCAATAAATAACCATTAACGGTCTTGCCAAACGCTAGACATATTCGGGCTACAAGATCCTTGACGATCGATCAGCAATACATGTCGCGTATGATTTATAAGATAAGAAAAGACGTAAATTCTTGTTGGGCTGAAATGCAATTGAATGGCCAATGCTGTTCAAGCCATTTACCTATATTCAATCTACTGTATGCACTATATGAAGTACAGTGCACCGTTGTTAATAGTAAGCAGAAAATTAACAACAACTTCAGGAATTTGTGAATACATTTAGAAGAACGAACGAAAAATTACTTTGATGTGTCAATCAGCATCGCTGCGATCATATTAAGATGTGACCAAAACCTATTCTTGACTGTAACTAACTGTAACTAACTTGATTCACTACCTACAGTATCATTCATCTTAGGTTGTATAAAAATAAGATATCAAATTGTGTACTAGCCTGTGCAATATCAAATTCGGTTTGAACTGGTAGATTTTGTCGGCAGGGACCTATCTTGTCCAACGCCTCAAGGCCATCTAATAAACCAACGCCCAAAATCACTAGCACTAGCAGTTTCATTTTGAACTTTTCGAATTATACCAGTAAGCACTTTATTCGTAATGGTTTGAGCTATATTCTATCCAAAAGTGAACTTTCATATCGCAGTCAACACTTAGTACTGAATGAAAAAACTAAATGGTTTCTAATATATGTATGCATAAGCCCCAAAAACCATATCGTTGCATTAGATAATTTGATAAGAACGTATAGATAACAGGTTTATGTTTGATATACGATACGATAATTTTTTTTACTGAAGGCCCGCCCATAGTTGCAATTGATCACTTCCAATTATGTTTTTTTGTTTCACCTGAACCTTTGTTTCATTCTGTCCAAAGCGGTTTCTTTGTTTATTCTCCGCTACCGGGGAATCAATTTGATAAAAGTATCCTGTTGGGACAAGTGGGAATAAGGGGTAAGTGAGAATGGAGGACATAACTCGCTTCAACCTCATATTCTCCAATTGAGCTTTTATAGAAAGGGAAGATACAGCTCCAACACATGAATAAACAATTTTAGATTATTTATATTTGGCACTCCAAACACCAAACTTGAGTTTTAATTTTAAACGTCATTTTTAACTTGCTTTCAATTTTGTAGGAATGATGTTTGGTTTACAACAGTTTGCTAAAGTGTACGTTTTATGATACGATGTATTAGGTTAACATAATTAGTGTATTGGCAAGTTAAACACGAAAAATGGTTGCACATACAATTCTATAAATTATATTAGATATGTGGGTCGAGGTGAAAGCGACATTACTAGGCGTCCGGAGCGTAGTTTTGCTATGGTGCTGAACTTTTCCAGCTGAAATACGTAATATTTAAATTGCTGTGAAATCATAACTGAACTGCCATATCAGGGAGCTCGATATCATGAATAATAATTTTGTGTGTTGTACCGCAAGAAATTCGTCGTATTCTAACTATTATTCTTAAAATCGTGAGTCATTTTGCTCATTTTAGAGATTGAATTTCTATCCGTGCTGCACTGCATCTAATTTGCCCCGGTGTACCTATTCTGATAAGGATCAATTAGATTTGCCTTCCGTATTACGTCTTATATATTTTACACGCTAGTGCATTTTAATTTACCACATACAGTGCTTTTACTTACGTCCTATTTGTTGCTATTGTTAACAAAGGAAGAAACAGTTTCAACGAAATTTATACTGCATTTCTCGATACAATTGAGTTGTCGTGTCCTTCTTTTTCAATTTTCATCCGAATCCGAAACTGCAAATGACTAAGACTCCATAAACAAGAAAAAATTTTATTAGCAGGAAAAGTTTATCGTTCTTTTCGATTGGGAGGGAATTGGTTCGAAAACTCTGCGGTGTCTTTGCAAAGCTGTTAAAAACAAGAATGCTTCTTTCTTCAGCTGGAATGTGCTCCTCCCAGGCAATCACCAACGAGTCTTCGATCCTCTTCTTTGCGCTGCTTGCTGTTGATGATAAGATTCTCCACAGTTGAAAGTTTTCCCGATCAATTAAGACTAGTTTGGCTCAGTGCGCTGCTATTTGCATCTGGTGCACAAGTATGCAAAAGAAATACGAAAAAGATAAGAAAATTGAAGAGATTTCATTAAAATAGTTTAAACTTCTAGTGGAAAAAATGAACAAGGACAAACTTTGATTGGCTTTGCTCTGTGATTCGCATATCGGACCGGGACAGATATTGATCTACCAAGCGGTCCACGACGGGGCGCACCTCCGGAGAAATAGTTCTTTGCTTGGATAGAACCCAGGCAGCTTCTGCTGATTTACTATGCGAGATGTTTTTGCATGAGTAAATAATAGCATAATTGTCGTAATCGGTGTCCATTATCCAGTAGTTGGAACTGATAGGAGCTGCAAAATTGTTCACCGTTCTGAAATATTTGTTTAAAGGCATTTCACTTTATCATACTTACGACCGCCGAAGGTTACGTTCAGTTTTCCTTGCAAAGGAATCTCATTCGGGAAGCTGACCACAGCCAGTCCAATGGAGCAGTGTATCGTCGTATTAGGTAACCGTTCGCAACAATTTTCAACTCTAATGGAACCATTTTTTCTCCGGCTGTATGTGGCATAACCGCAGTCACAATCTCGTTCAAAATACTGCTCATATCGAAGAATTTCAAACCACTTGCCTGTGATGTACTAAAATTAAAAGTTTCAGCGATGTCAGCTTTCGAAAGGAATGCAATTGCATTTCAAATTGGCTTTTAATTCATTTTGATGGTTGAAGTACGCAAGAATTATTTTTTATAAAAAATCAGTAACTAGTTACTGTATACTGGTAGAGTACAGCTTATTTGAACCCCCAATAAGACTTTACTATGATAGATGTGAAATTCTTCAAAATTAGTTATTGAAAACACAGGTTAAACCAATTCACGCAACAGCTCCAAGTAACCATTGTTGTCACTTAAGTTTCAACTTACTCGCTCCAAGTCGAAGTTGGTCACAATCGGTCTGCTGTCCGGATCCGGGCACGGTTGGTCAACGATTCGTTGGCTTACGGCCAGCATCAAAATTGACGGCACTAGCAGCAGTGCTGTCACTTTAATCATGGAACATGTCATCGCGACGAGTCGGTATCGATTAAGTGAAGATTCGGCAGCCAGAGATGATGCAGTACGAATTAAGATTCCTACTATACTGAAGCTTTCGCATGTATAATTTGATGAGCGCACAGAGAACTTTGTTTTTAATCAGCTGTATTTATTTACATAATTAAAAATTATCTCAGTATACACTGGTATAGAAATAATTCCGATCAGTGAGAGTAGAAAGAACTTGAGCGAGATTCAGCGCTGTGGCGGATGAAAGTAGAAGTAACTTGTCGGAGGATGAAGTTTTAATTAATATTGTTGGCTGGGAATGCGACGATGGTACTCGTTAATGTTGATGATGAAAACCCAACTGTCAATCAGTGATTATCTTACGAAGATGATTTTAGCTCTAGGATAATTTAGATCGTTAGCAGCTGCTATCGGCAATGATCGTCGTGTTGCGTCATATCATACGTTATGGTGTTACATCACACATATTACTGCTCGAGCCACAGTGAGCATCTGATTCTTTGCTGGCCTTCCTCTAAGAATGTTTGTAAGTGGATCAAACTGTTATAATATTCTTATTGATAGGTTGCTTTTCATTATTGCGGCATTAGGTATTATGTTGTAAGAATTAAGCTCACAAATGTTAGCATTAGGCAATGGGTGGAAGAAGCAATGTTGCTGGACGTAATGCTTCCTCAGATCGCTTTCCGCACCTACGGTGTAAACAAGATTATATAAGATGTATTAGGGCATTTCTCGTATTTTCTGTCAAATTTGCAGAGTTATTCTGGCTTACAGAAGTATGTATAAACTGTAAGAGTACAAACATTTGGTTTATGTATTAGAATTCTGTGAAATTCTCTGGATTTACACATTGTACTCGAAATTGCTATTATGTAGTGCAGGAAGATGACATCCCGTTAGGCATACGGACGTTAGGCATATGGACGTTAGGCATACGGACGTTAGGCATACGGACGCGAGGCATAGTACGCTAGGCATAATGGATATAAGGCATACGGATACAAGGCATATAGAAGCGAGGCCGAATGGACACGAGGCCGAATAGACGCGAGGCCGAATAGACGCAAGGCCGAATGGATGCGAGGCCGAATGGACACGAGACCGAATGCATGCTAGGCAGAACAGATACGATGGCCTAAAGATGTACAGAGCAAGAGCAAAGCATATAGCATACGACGAGCCAGGCGGTTATTCCAAAATTGATCCAATTACCGATTGGTTCAATGTAATATGCCAACCGTTTGTTTACAAAAACAAAAAACATTGATAAAACACAGAGTCACTTAAAACACTGAAAACAATCAGTGGTGCTATTTTCGATTTTTTTGTGTTTAGCGGTGCTGGGTATTAATGTTCTAATATCCAATTTTTTTTTATTAAGTAAGAAGTAACCCTCCGCACTTCATAAGAAGTTCAATACCGGACTGGGAGAAGAGGTATGAATTGACAATGACAAATACTTCCATCAATAGTGTTATGTCGGCAAATAATACCTACACAAAAGAAGTATACCACAATAGATCAAAATAATGGTCGTAGTGGTCAAATATTCCGACAAAAAAAACCCTCCGCAACAATTTCATGCCATTAGCCCAAAGTCCACTAGCCCGAAAGCAACTACAGGGATACCTCGATATAAGACAATTAATTTTTTCAAAAAGCTGTCCTATATCGAAATTGTTTTATATCGAAACATGATTTTTTCAAACAATTTTTGGATTAGCAGTCGCCAATTTTGCTCTGTGTTGTGTATTTACGTTTTTGGCACTATTTATGATTGGTTGAGCTATTAGTTTATTACAATTTTTAGGATTATTTTGAAATATTGAACATTTTTATGGTGCCGCTTTTGGAATGGAAAATTAGCTCTGGTGTCGATACCAACTATGTTAAAGGAATTTGTCTTAAATCGAGGGAAAAATTGTCTTATTTCGAGGTTGCTTAATAACGAGGTTGTCTTATATTGAGGTATCACTGTAGCCCGAATAACAAGTCCGAATGTAACATAAGGGGCTTCGTAACCGCAAGGTTGCAGAACCTACTTGATGAGCGAATCTTAGAAGAAACAAAACCATTTTACTTAAGGATGGGATTATTTTCAGGTCACTCATTACCGATCCTTCGTGCTGAATTTTATATTATCCAAATGATGACTTCTTATAGAGTTAATCTACAGGTAAAAGGAGCTATTGAGAACGCACCAACCAAGGATCATAACCTCATGCGGCCTCGCCAGAGTTATACAACTGCGCATTTAGATGTAATAATTTTATTGAAGACTAATTCTAAACAGAAATGATTCCTTTGAAAGTATCATATATGCGCAGTCCTCTAGGACAACTTGTTATCTATAATGTCGCAGTATAAATTTTATCGTATACTTCGTCATTAAGTCAAAAATTTACTTTTTACCTTTGTTATACAATATAACAAAGGTTTAGGAATTGGTCGAAAAACACGAAGTCGATCTGAGGCCCGGAGGGCCGTGTCACATATACCAATCGATCAGGTTCGACGAATGAGCAATGTCTGTGTGTGTGTGTGTGTGTGTGTGTGTGTGTGTGTGTGTGTGTGTGTGTGTGTGTGTGTGTGTGTGTGTGTGTGTGTGTGTGTGTGTGTGTGTGTGTATGTGTGTATGTGCGTGCGCTTCAATTTTCAATCGCCTATTTCTCGGAGATGGCTGAACCGATTCGTCTGCTATAACTTTTATTTGAAAGGTATTTTTACCTAGTATATCACTAATAAATGGTTTCGTGGTCTGACTTTTAGTTTAAAAGTTATAAGCAAAAATGTGAAAATTACGTGACACGACTTTCTCCGGAACCACATAACCAATTTCATCGATCTTAGTACCAAATAAAAGCTCTTACTATTGCTAAACTTCACGCCAATTTTTATTGAAAACAAACAAGTGGTTTAAATGTTATGCTTAAAAAACCAGTTTTGACAAGGTTCAAATGATCGCCTGTTTCTCAGAGATGGCCAAACCGATTTACGTGCTATTAGTTTCATTTGGCAGGTAATATAGCCGGATAGATCACTATTGAATGGTTTTTTGATTGGACGTTTAATTTGAAAGTTATGTGTAATTCAATACACCACACCAAAATTAACAATAATTTATAATGATTTTAACCAAAAAAAATAACCTGATTTCAATTATTTTAATATCAAACGAGAGGTTTTCACACTACGAATATATATGCAAAATTTCATAAGAATTGGTTTTGCCGGTCAAAAGATATTAACCCTTGAATATACGCGCCAACTTTTGTAACACGGTTACTTGCGCGCACAATAGCCCAAAACCAAAGAAAACGTGCGCACTAGAGTTTTGACTAGGAAAACTTGGTTTTAAGTTTATCGAACCTTTGGAAGAGTTTCTTGAAATTGAAAGCTCTATCGTCTGGTAGAATTTGAATATTGATTAATCCCCCTAAAAGTGAAATAAAAAAATTATTTTCCTTCAGTTTCAATATAACACATTGATGTGTTCTGCAAAGTTTTAGAGCATATTATTACAAGAAATTTTGCTCAAGACAGTAACCTTCTATCTCTTCAACGAAGAGATCTTATTTATTGTATATGAATTTGAAAAATCAGTTTTTCTATTTTAGCTCTTTTTGTAATTGTTGTATGACTTTTTCATGTATTACAAAGTTGTATAAATAATAAAAATACACAACTTTGCTGAATATAGTATACCTCTATGTTTCCTTGTTTACGAACTGTAGAACTTTGATTATAAAAAATACCCTGATTTTGACCCCGAATTACTCGACTACCAACAGACTGATACATTTTAAACATTTTACATTTGCTGGTAGTTTTGCTGCACACAGACACCATTTTCCATATGAAGAAACGAAAGAAAATTTCAGTTGGGGTCAATTGCGGTACACCTCACATGCTACTTGCTTCGTTTCTGTGATGTCGGTTTATGCTAATCTATTTTCCTAACAATTTAAAGTAATAATGCATTGAATAATTCTGACATTTTGCTTATAACAAGTTTATTGAAGAATATACGTTAGTATATACGTAATATACGATTTGTAACTAAATAACAATATGGCATTCAAAAACCTACATATGGTGTACAAAATACAACAACGTGAGTAACTGAAGGTTCATAAAAATTGATGAAATTTATTCAAGAAAACTTTATTGTTGTGAATCAAATAGAATGGCGTTACAGGAAATTATGCATAGTTCAAAAACCTATAAACTAGACCTTTACTACGCAATGTATATGTTAAAGGATAATATTTCAGCTTACAACTTACTTTTACTTGCACTTACCCTCATCAGTAACAACTTACTCAGCAATTTCATGAGAAAAGAAACTATCAAAATTTATAAGTGCTTCTATTTGTTTCAAATTTTGTAAAGTTATTCAATTTCCAAAAATTTCATTTAAACCAAACGTGTCGATTTCTATCTCTAATTGCAAGTAAGACGGTATAACAAAGGTTCCTTTCACCACTAGGTGGATTAAATCAGGTTTTTTTTATAAAAATATATCTGATTTCGTGAATGTTACTATTAGAAACGCAATTATTAACTTTTAGCTGATGGCTGTAAAGTCTGTTGTATAAAAACGGTCATATTGTTGATATGCCGGTTATATTGTTATTGCTTTCTATGCTTTCTACCTTCCAAAAGAAAGACAAAATCGAAAGAGGCTTTGTTACCACTTTTTGATCGCCGCGTGGTTCGGAATGCCACTTTTGTTCTATGACACCGTAAATCCATTGTAATGACCGTAGTGTGGCATGTTGCACCATCGTGGTGGAAAAAAGATCCCCGCTATTAATTTCTTCAGCTTTTACAAAGAAAAAGTTGGTAACATGTATGCACGTATAATGCCACCAAACTGTAAACCACACATAAGCGTCTAGGTTGACAGCGAAGATTCGTAGATATCCACAAAACCGCCAGGAGATCGACTGGAAAATGTACAATGAACTAGATTGACCACGTGCTCATGGATGACCGGTTCTTCTTTAACATCATGAATATACGTTTTCTACGGGGTGTGGATATTGACCCTGTAGTTACAGCATAAATTTGTTCACAACAATACGGTTGTCTGATACGCCAAAACCGTTCTTTGTGGTTGAATATTAGGCAGCTAGATAATCCGCAACTATTTCTACTATTTCTAACTATTTCCAGTTAATGACGCACAAGTTTTACAGGAAGGAGAACCAATCATGTAAGGGCTGAAAATTGGCTATTTATCACTTCTGTCCACCTCCACGTTGTCGTGCGCAGCTTCCGCCCACTGTAAGATGACAGTCCCATCAGCGGCAAAAATAAGGCATCAAAATCTTCCACATGATTGTGAGGAACGTGCTGCTCGAGTCAAATATGCTGATCAGCGGGACCTTAGGGTAACAACCTACGGTACCCGAAAGTTAATGATGTTATAACAAATGAAAGAAGAAATCGATCTGGATTATTAACTACGACTTTTAACATGAAAACTCGGACACGGATCGGACCAAGGAATATATTGACTTGTCCAACAGGGCAAGCTGACTCAACTTACAAATGTAGTTTGTCACCTAAAGCATAAAATCTAAGGCTGAGTGCGGTCCGTTCCTCGGATACACAAAACCTTGGTCTACTGTGGCCGCCGCCCAGTTAGCTTCGAGGTACGATGCTAGTCTAACAAGTCAGTAGGGGTCATAATTCCCCTTCTAAAGAGAGGAGGGGTCTCAATTCACCATAGAAAAAAAATTGCCTACAAAAACATCGACATGCTAAATTTGGTTCCATTTGCTTGATTAGTTCTGGAGTTATAAGGAAATTTGTATTTCATTTGTATGGGAGCCCCCCTCCTAAAAAGGTAAGGGGTCCTAATTCATCATAGAAAAAATTCTTGCCTCCAAAAACACCCACATGCTAAATTTAGTTCCATTTGCTTGATTAGTTCTCGAGTTATGAGGAAATTTATATTTCATTTGTATGGAAGCCCCCCCTCTTAAAGGGGAGAGGGATCATAATTCCCCTCCTATAGAGGGGAGTGGTCTCAATTCACCATAGAAAAAAAAAATGCATACAAAAACACCGACATGCTAAATTTGATTTCATTTGCTTGATTAGTTCTGGAGTTATGAGGAAACCTGTATTTCATTTGTATGGTACCCCCCCTCTTAAAAAGGTAAGGTAAGGCTCCTAATTCATCATACAAAAAATGCTTGCCTCCAAAAACACCCACATGCCTAATTTGGGTCCATTTGATTAATTAGTTCTCAAGTTATGCAGAAATTTGTGTTTCATTTGTATGGGAGCCCTCCCTCTTAGTGGGGGGAGGGGTCTCTAACTATCATAAGAACCTTCCCTGGCACCAAAAACTCCTATATGCAAATTTTCACGCCGATCGGTTCAGTAGTTTTCGATACTATAAGGAACATACGGGCAGACAGACAGAAATCCATTTTTATAGGTATAGACGGGAAATTAGCAGTCATTGATTTTTCGTTGGAGAGCCCAGTTTTGGATGTAGTTTTTGGGCCCAAAAACGGAGTTCTGTTTTAAAAATGTAAATTCTGCATTCTTCATGTCAATCTGAACACAGCGAATATATTTTCATGAGCAAAATTTCTGATTCAAACAAAAAAAAACTGCTTTTGAAATTGGCAGAATCGATGACGACTAATTTCACCTTAAATATGCATCTTAGTGAAAAATAGTTTTCACTGGATTAACCAATAGTAAGTTGATCTATTGTAGCACTGATCCAAAACCAAGGACTACAATCTTGTTAAATAAGAAACCAGTGGGATTGCGGTATTCGAAATCAACTGATAGAATTTGTGTTAGTTCAAACAATCCGGTTAGTACATTCTCTTCTGTACTATTTGGGCTAATAAGTTTTCCAAAGTTTGGATATCATAATTTATCAGTGATTAGTTAATATATTGAATACAAGATAGGTACTTACAAAGATTCACTTTGGTTGGTCGCCCTAATATGATCAGGTATGAAATAGGCGTTTTGTAGAACTTTTAATTTTTCCACCGTTTGTGTATCCTCTGATAGTTTGGGCGTTCTCGACAGTAACCAGTACCCCTCAATTACTGATGAAGCATCAACAAACGGCGTACAGGAGTAGATGACAGCAAAGTTTGTGTAATCAGTTTCCATTACCCAATAATCGGAATAACCACCAACTAGGAAGAAAGATTCTATTTTATGACAATATATCTAAATTATCCAAGTAGGAAACAACTTACATTTGGCTCCAAAGCTTACATTTAATTTTCCTTCTAATGAATTAGACGTGGGATCCGAGAGCTGGGCTGTTTGACTGAATGACTCTGAGGCATTCTTTTCCGGCAGTAATCCTTTGACTTTTAATTCGATTGATTGATTTTCTACCCCTTGACCGTACTCTATCGTGACACATTCCAGGTTGCGCAGGTAATCTTGCTCGTACCGCTCGATTTCGAACCATTTGCCAAGAAACTAAAATAGTTTCGAATGTAAGTTTATTTTAATTGAAAACATAGAATAGCGTTATTGTAAATACTTTTACGGTTAGGCAGATTTATAAGAATTAGTTTTTTTTCTAGTGGCGTAGTAATTTATCCCGGCAGTTAAAAATATAGCATTTAGATAGCCATATGATTTTTCACTTTTCAATTATAAAAGGTCATTTTTTGAGCGCAGATGGCAAAAATGGTTAAGCTTTTCACCTTTTGTATTCGATACCATATGCAAAAGTCGCGAAATTTGAATTTGGAAAATTCTATACATTGATATACAGTGGTATGGAAAATAGATTTCAACTTGCACTGTAGCTGTTTTTTCACATCTTTTTATACTAGCTGTCTTGTGTATACTTCGATCGAAACTACATCGTCTCGTAACTGGACAGTATCATCTGTAATTACTTTTTAACGGTTTTCACCTCAACTCGTTTCGAAGCTGTTGCGGTAGGTTAAGGATCGACGCTAATTTACTACCGAATAGGAATACTAGATTCTGCGAGTATATTAGTAACTATCTAGCTGTTCTGCCAATTAACCCATCGATTCGCATAACGCGCATAAATAAATAATATTAATAGATAACTGGTTGATGGCACCGAATAGACCAGTGATGGCATCGTTGTCCTTGAAAGATATGCCGTGTTTGACGGATCTTTTACCAGTTTGCAACAGCACAACGTGGCGCGCTTGATTGAGACTGTGTGATCTTTGACTTCGGCGGCGAGCCTTTAGTAATGTAGTTGGCGCGTTTTTCTCCGTCCAAGTTTTTAATGAGCCCGTCGAAGACAAATTGAAATGGATTTGAAAATAGGTTTGCGTAATTTATGAATACTTATTTGAAGTAGTAAACTTTGTGTTGCACAGTAAACTGCATGTGTTGGTAATTAGGTCAATGCGAATATTTCACATAGTTACTGGACATCTGCTGTGATGAGAATAATATAGAGGAATCGCGATTCGTAACACATTTCTAAAACTAAACTAACTTCTGTTCTTCTGGACAAACCTTTTGTAGGTCAAAATCCTTCACAACACTAAGGTTAGCTGTAACCAGTGAGCAGTTCCCATCCTTTACGATAAATCCGTTACACGTTACAGCAAGGATTAGTTGCAGAATGAACAGTCGAATGTACATGTTTTATTATGTTAACTTGTGTCAAATTCCTTCTGCGCACTCTAACGAATAGAAAAATTTAACCGCTCAAAACGAAGATCCGCTTTGAACTGACCGCCCGAAGGGTACTGCTTCTGAACATAAAGCTTCATGCTGGCCGATCAAACAAACAATTTTTGATGTGCTGGTGTCACGCGGGATGCATACCCATCGGGCTGATTGCGGATCCCATGGAAGCAAACCTCTCAATTGGCCTCTAGTAGGTACGACCATCTTGCATACTAGTTTTGTTTCTTACCCTAAGTAATCGATTACCGGCTATGAGCCTATAATTTCTTGAAATGTTTATAAAAATGTCATTAATCTATACCTATAAAGAAGGATTTCTGTCTGTCTGTCTGTCTGTATGTTCCTTATAGAATCGAAAACTACTGAACCAATCGGCATGAAAATATGCATGTAGAGGTTTTTTGAGGCCAGGAAAGGTTTTAGTGATGGTTAGAAACCCCTCCCCCCACTAAGAGGGGGGGCTCCCATACAAATAAAACACAAATTTCTGCATAACTCGACAACTAATCAAGCAAATAGAACAAAATTTGGCATGTGGGTGTTTTCGGTGACAAGAATTTATTCTATGGTAAATTGAGACCCCTCCCCTCTTTATAAGGGGAATTATAACTCCTCTCCTCTTTAAGAGGGGGGGCTTCCATACAAATTTCCTCATAACTCGAGAACTAATCAACCAAATGGAACCAAATTTGACATGTGGATGTTTTTGGAGACAAAATTTTTTTCTATGATGAACTGAGACCCCTCCTCACTTTAGGAGGGGGGGCTCCTATACAAATGAAATACAAACTTCCTCATAACTCGAGAGCTAATCAAGCAAATGAAACCAAATTTTGCATGTGAAAGTTTTTGAGGGCTAGAATATTTTATATGGTGAATTAGGACCCCTCCCAACTTTAAGAGGGGGGGGTTCCTATACAAACGAAATACAAATTTCCTCATAACTCGAGAACTAATCAAGCAAATGGAACCAAATTTGGCACGTGGGTGTTTTTGGAGACAAAATTTTTTTCTATGATGAATTGGGACCCCTACCCACTTTAGGAGGGGGGGATCCTATACAAATGAAATTCAAATTTCCTCATAACTCGAGAACTAATCAAGCAAATAGAACCAAATTTGGCATATGGAGGTTTCTGGAGGCAAAAATATTTTCTATGGTGAATTAAGACCCCTCCCAACTTTAAGAGGGGGTGCTTCTACACAAATGAAATACAAATTTCCTCATAATTCGAGAACTAATCAAGCAAATGGAACCATATTTGGCATGTGGGTGTTTTTGGAGGCAACCATTTTTTCTATGATGAATTAGGACCCCTTACCTTTTTAAGAGGGGGGCTCTCATACAAACGAAATACAAATTTCCTCATAACTTGAGAACTAATCAAGCAAATAGAACCAAATTTGGCATGTGGGAGATTTTGGAGTCTTGAATTTATTTTACGATAGTTAGAGACCTCTCACCCCTGTTGTAGGGGGATATGGACTCTCATACAAATAAAACAGAAATTTTTGCAAAACTCAAAAACTAATCGAACTCGAGAAATTCGAGACTCTTCCATAAAACATTAGTCAATACAAGACCACAAAAACTATCTATAGTAAAACTAGATCATTCAGGACGAGACGGTCGCGAGTGTTGCCGGTGACCCGCCGTCGGAAGCGCCGCCCACCGGGGGGCTTGCAAAACTCGAGATTGTGACAAAGATCATCCGAGATTCATGATTTATGTACAACACAGGTTAATTTGTGGCAATACGAAGTTTGTCGGGTCAGCTAGTAGTTCATATTTGTATGTAAAGCATAATTTACATTAAAATTGATCTGGTTCTGGATGTGAAAGCAGTCGAAAAACCCGATTTAATCCACCTAGTGGTGAAAGGAACCTTTGTTATACGGTCTTACTTGGTATTTGAGATAGAAATCGACACGTTTTCGGAACATAATTCATCTATTGGTTAACGTTGCGTAATGCGTTGGTTTACATAAAATTTTTGAAAATTGAATAAGTTTACAAATTTTGAACAAAATAGGAACACTTTTAAATTTTGATAGATCCTTTTTTCATGTAATTGCTGAGTAAGGATAAGTAAGTTGTTATTAATTTGAGTAAGTGCAAATAAAAGTAAGTTGTAAGAGGAAATCTTACGTGCTGCTCGAGCCAAAGATGCTGAAGAGGAAATCTTATTCTTTAACATATACATTGCCTAGTAAAGGTCTAGTTTATAGGTTTTTGAACTATGCATAATTTCCTGTAATGCCATTCTATTTGATTCACATCAATAGAGTTTTCTTGAATAATTTTAATCAATTTTTATTAACCTTCGGTTACTCACGCTGTTGTATTTTGTACAACACGTGTAGGTTTTTCAACGCCATATTGTTATAAAGTTACAAATCGTTGTTTAACTAACGAATATTCTTCAATAAACTTATTCTGAGCAAAATGTCATAATTATTCAATGCATTAATAATTTAAATTGTTTGAAAAATAGATCAGCATAAATCACAAAAAATCGCCATCACAGAAACGAAACAATCAACATGCGAGGTGTACCGCAATTGACCCCAACTGGAATTTTCTCTCGTTTCTTCATATGGAAAAATGGTGTCTGTATGCAGCAAAACTAGCCAATGTAAAATGTTTAAAATGTATCCGTCTGCTGGTAGTCGAGTAATTCGTAGTCAAAATTAAGGTATTTTTTTATAATCAAAGTTCTACAGTTCCTAAACAAACAAACATAGAGGTATACTATATTCAGCAAAGTTGTGTATTTTTATCATTTGTACAATTTTGTAATAGATGAAAAAGTCATACAACAATTACAAAAAGAGTAAAAATATAAAAACTGAGTTTACAAATTCATATACAATAAATAAGATTTTTCTATCATAGCTGTAGAGATGGAAGGTTACTGTCTCTAGCAAAATTTCTTGTAATAATATGCTCTATAACTTTGCAGAGCACATCAATGTGTTATATTGACAATGAAGAAAAATATTTTTTTTTATTTCACTTTTAGGGGGATTAGTCAAAATTTAGATTCCACCAGACGATAGAGCTTTTAATTTCAAGAAACTATTCTAAAGGTTCGATAAACCTAAAACCAAGTTTTCCCAGTCAAACCTCTAGTGCGCACGTTTTCTTTGGTTTGGGGTTATAGTGCGCGCGAGTAACTGTGTTGCAAAAGTTGGCGCGAGTGTTCGAGGGTTAATATCTTTTGACCGGTACAACCAATTCTTATGAAATTTTGCATATATATTCGTAGTGTCAAAACCTCTCGTTTGATATTAAAATAATTGAAATTAGGTAAATTATCTTGGTTAAAATCATTATAAATTATTGTTAATTTTGGTGTGGTGTATACGGTTGCTCATAACTTTCAAATTAAACGTCCAATCAAAAAACCATTCAATAGTGATCTATTAGCATATATTATCTTTCAAATGAGACTAATAGCGCATAAATCGGTTTGGCCATCTCTAAGAAACAGGCGATAATTATTACCTTGTCAAAACAGGTTTTTTAAGCATAACTTTTAAACTACTTGTTTGTTTTCAATTAAAAATTTCTGAATAATTTAGCTTTAATAAGGGCTTTCATTTGATACTAAGATCGTTGAAATCGGTCATGTAGTTCTAGAGAAACCCGTGTCACGTATTTTTCACATTTTTATTTATAACTTTTAAACGAAACGTCGTGTCACGAAGCAACTCAATAGTGATCTACTAGACAATAATACCTTTCAAACAAAAGTAATAGCAAACGATTCGGTTCAGCCATCTCTGAGAAACAGGCGATAGAAAAAATCATTACATACATACACACACACACACACACACAGACATTGCTCAAATCGTCGAACCCTATCGATTGGTATATGTGACTTGGCCCTCCGGGCCTCGGATCAATTTCGTGTTTTTCGACCAATTTTTAAACCTTTGTTATAGTATAACAAAGGTAAAACGTAAAATCCATGGATTAACGGAAGCAACAAAACAAAAACGGCAGGAAAGATAAAAACTGTTGCTCCGTCGGCACGGTGATTCCGAAGTGATCTTTTCTAATAAGAAGTTGTTTGATCTTCAAACCCCCCATCATGCTCAAAATGATCGGTTGTGGTCGGTTTCGATCATCGACGTTACATAGCACAAACGGATTGTACAGTCAGTCTACAATCATGGGTCACACACAATTATGGGTCATTTTAGTTTTATCTGCCGATTAATGCGTGAATATTATACTAACTACTTGATAAAATTGTTGCTCATACGTAGCACTAATAAATTGAACATTCATTAGGTGATTTTGAAACGGAAATTAGCAGCTAAAGCTAAAATGACCCACAATTGTGTGTGACCCATGATTGTGGACTGACTGTACCACGATGCAAAGATTTACCAGTGGTCATGGTATGAGGAGCCATTTCAAAGAAAGGCAACTTCCTCTTGTATTCATTGAAATGGATGTGAAAGTTAATGCAAAATACTATCTAGAAAAGGTCTTAGAACCAAATTTGATGCCTTACGTTCGGGGAATGTATGGTGGAGAATATTACTGCTTTCAACAGGATGGAGCTCCTGCCCACACTGCATATCTTGTGCAGACGTAGTGCAAGGCCAACCTGAGTTCTTCCGATTTAAAACTCTGAATTTTTGTATATGGGGGTACATGCAGCAGAAGCTCAAGGATTATAGATATTATAATTTGGATGAATTTGAGTTAGTTATCAACAAGATATGGGATGGCATTCCGATGGAAGTAGTGCGTGCCGCATGTAACGACTTCAAAAAGCGTTTGAAGCGATTTAATAGAGCAATGATTGTTTGTTGCATTCTGTATCTATGGGTAAATGGGTACATACTGGAGCAGCGAAGTTAGGTGTTGTGAACTTGAGCGCCTACTCCCCAGGTCTGGGGCGGCTCAAACAGCGGCTGTCTCGGTACGATTGGCTGAATATGAAATATGTATTGTAGAATTGTTTACATACATTTTATTTGATGCATATTCAGCTATGGCTGAATAATAATGGATTCAAAAATGTTTAATCAGCGCATAAATGTTTCTCGGGTAACTCCACCTGCAAGTGACGGATCTGTGTAGAGACATGTTCGAATGAACCTACTGAGACCCAGAGCAGAGAGTCCAAAATCCCCTAAAAGAAGGATGGTTTCAATAGCTGTTATCCAAAGCTTGATTGGCTATTACGCAAAGACTTGATTGGATAAACCCCTAATCCATAGATGCCAAAATCACAGATTTTTGTTCATGCATAAATTTGGGATCTACCAATTATTTCAGTTCCTGTGAGTACTGGTGCTACCAATGTATCTGATGATCTGACGATTAAATCGGAATCTTCACGGACTGCCAGGCTGCACTGCTGGCTCTCAAGTCCACCAAATGTGCATCCAAATTAGTTTGGGAGTGCAGCTCAACCTTGAGGGAGCTCTCCCGCCAGAACAAAGTTTCATTATTCTGGGTGCCTGGACACTGCGGAATCGAGGGCAATGAGCTTGCCGACAGCCTAGCGAGACAAGGATCTGCTCATCAGTTCATTGACCCCGAACCGTTCTCGGGCACTTCCATATCTGCTGTCAAAAGCGAATTACTGACCTGGGAAAAGCTAGAAACAGCATCCAGTTGGTATAAAGCGCAGGGCTGTAGACAAGCGAAACAGTTTATCTACCCAGGCCCTGCAGTAGCTAAAAAACTACTTACCTTAACGCGTAGGGAACTGCGCACAATCACGGGACTCCTCACTGCCCAGCAAACCACAAATCGTATAATAATGTGTGAAAATCACCTTAAATATCGCTAAATAAACTCGAAATCGTACATAAAGCTTAATAAAGCGCGCCCTAGTTAACATTTATTCGTACAAAACGATAGTAACTGATTTGTTTGTTTGTATTTCGAATATAGGCTTTAAGCCCTTTCTTAAATATATACTACAACCCATTCTTAAATATATACTACAACATAGGCTTACAAATAAATAAATTTCAATACGCACAAAATTACAATTGTCTTAAAAATTAAAAGTATTCGATTTATCGTAATTGTCCTCTAAAGTATAAACTGAGTCTATGTCTTATCACATCCGAGCTCATGCCAATGGTTATAACATGTTGCAATGCATTGAAGGCGTTCATGAATCGGGAAGTCGGTTCGTGCTGTGAGTAATTTCTAGACCTAAAAGGTGGGTCAAAAATCCTACGTCGTCGGAGCGTGACTGCACTGTCATTAAATATCAATCGACTGGTCAGAGCTTGGCTGTTTGTTCGTTCTGAGAGAATGTTTGTGAAGAATATGATATCGGCAATCTTGTGCCTCGAATGGACCGTATCAATATCCACCAAAGAACAGAGATCGTGGTAAGGCGGTAGTTGTTCTCCGTTCCATCCGAGATTCCTGAGAGCGAATCTTACAAAATCTCTTTTGAATTCCTTCGATGCGGTGTATGTGGGTTATATACAGCGGGCGCCAAATAACGCAAGCGAAATCGAGCTTGCTTCTGACGAGGCCTTTGTAGATCGCTAGTACTGCATGAGGGTCATCGAGATCACGGCCAAATCTTCGGACAAGTGCGTAAAGCTTCAGACTCTCATTGATGACATTGTCAATGTGCCTATTGAAGGAGAGTGAGCGATCAAAAGTTACCGCGGAACTACATTGCCTCGGTATGCGTAGTCAAAAATCACAGGATTAGCTTTTCTGGTGAAAGTCATAACAGAGCACTTACTCGTGTTTACTTTCAAACCACGGTTTTCGCAGTACGTTCCTACATGACCTAAGTCGAGCTGTAATTTCACGCAATCATCAATAGATTTGATCGGAAACAAGATTTTCACATCATCTGAATAAATCAGCATAGTTGCATGGGAGAGAACATCTGGCAATTTGTTCATCAGAAGCACGAATAGCAATGGTCCTAAGTGACTGCCTTGTGGTACTCCTGAGTGCACAGTAAACGAACGAGATTTGTAGCCACGAATTTTTACAAATTGTACTCTATACTTGAGATAAGATTTTAGCCAGTTGTACAACGAGCCACGAATGCCGAAATCTTTAACAGCCTCCAAGATACTATTAATGTCGACTGCATCAAATGCTTTGCTCATATCTGTATATATGCAATCCACCTGAAATCCCTTAGAAATGTGATCTGTAACTGTAGAGCTGAATTCACAGAGGTTTGTAACAACTGATTTTTTCTTCAGGAATCCATGTTGCACAGGAGAAATACGGTTGACTACATTGTCGTAAAGGCGACTGATTCACATACGATTTTCGTCACAGAATTGTATAGCATTGTGGAACTAATCATGTTGAGTCGAATTTCATCGTATACAAATACTTATGATTGTGAATTGTTTTCATATAATTTGCAGTACGTATATCGCCTTCAAAACAGTACGCATATGCTGGTTTCGTGCATCGAATGCGATTTTTCTAGATATACATCGGTACATATATCATATTTGTTACTTTGATATACGTACGAAAATGTTTGCTGGGTGGACATTGTCCCACTCTTTACTATTTAAAGAGAATTGGCATGGTCTTAACCGACACTTGCCGCTTTTGCAATTTAGAACTAGAAAGTTCAGTGCACTTGCTCTGCTCCTGTGGAGCACTTGCGTCTTCCAGGTTCAGCTTCTTCGGAAGCTACCTACTAACTCCATACTCAGTATGCAAACTTCATACCAAGAAGGTAGTTGGTTTTATTAGCCATGTAATACCTAATTGGGGCACAGTCTTACAACCCAGCTCAACTCCATCAATGGGTATGAGCAATCCGTAAACTGTGTACAGATCGGGGCCAGCTACAAAAGACAATCTTCGTGACTGTCGCAGTGGCATTTTTGAACCCCTGTGCCCTTCTGGCATACAAAAAAAATTCTGATGATAAAAGTACTTCATAAATTATGTATATTACAGAAAAAATTATACTGGCAAAATTAAATATTGCAAAGAAAACGATAGGGTCCCAAATTTATGCATGCACAAAAACCTGATTCTGGCATCTACGCTCTAATCCGAGGTGTGATGCGACCTGTGCCAAGGGACGAATGGTGGAGTGGGTTCTATAAATACTCAGCCGCAGCCTGTGGAGTACCAGGGCGCCCTCAACAGTCATTTGCCCTTGCTGCATTAAGCCTTTCACTGATGCAGTTGACCATTTCTTACCGAGCAGCCTCTCTCTGCCGGAAAACCAAAAAAACGAACAGGGCGGAGATGCGAATAGGGGAGGAACAGGGCCTGAATGATGCGTTAGCAGAAGAAGTTCAGTCCTGCTCCTCGTCTATCCTCAACACGCTGACTGTTGTGAGTCGACGGAGGATGCAGCTCTAACTCTCCATTCACGGGTCCAGATTCACTCTACCGAATCTCTGACTGTGTGCTGAAGGGTGAACTGAAACAATAGGATAGTCGAACAGTCATGGACAATTGGATGGCCGTACAATCGCTCAAACAATAAAAAAATATAACCCGAGTATTAAGGTTACTCAAAAGTTGCTGAGTCTCAATAAGAGAGATCTCAGCACACTTACCGGTCTTGTGACAAGACATTGTTCGAGAAAATATTACCTTCGGAATCTCGTACAAGATGATATTTGTCGCCTGTGTAATGCCCAGAGCGAAACCTCGGAACACTTACTCTGCAAATGTGGAGCACTGCAGTATCTCGAAAAGGGCCAACTAGAGCCTAGGGAGATCTGGTTTGCATCGCCGATCAGGGTAGCAAGGTTCATAAACCAAGTCATCCCTGATTGGCACCTGTCTCGCTCCAGATACCAGCCTATCACTTCCTCAATAAGTGGTTTTTGGTTTATCCAGAAATGTTTCGTTCGGAATATTTGCCGTAGATTACCATGGAGAAATCCAGATAATTTGCCTTCATATGAGGATCTGTGGCACATTGATCGGTATCACCCCACTCGAACTACGAAGGAAAAATATTATTGCTACTATGGCACATAAGATTTTAGCGGGAATGTATGACTGCCCAACTATTCTTTCCTTGCTTCAAATATATTGCCCATTCCGACCTCAGCGGCACCAACACCTTCTGCGTGCGGGAACACGGCGTACCAACTGTGGCTTACATGAACCGGTCCGGCATTTAGCAGTCACATACATTTGACGAATTGAATATAACTTTTTCGTTCAGATATGATTTCGTATATCTCAGTTGCAGTCGATGTATACAAACCAAATGGTTTACTGGGGTAAGAGTACCCAACAGAAGAGGAAGATTTGCGTAAGGTTGTCGAGCGCCGCGAAGGCTCGCATTGAGAGGACACTGCGTTTCAACATCATTAACGTCAGATGGTGTGGTATCGGAATATGCCAGAAAGATCGATCAACAAATCGTAGAACAGCAATGAAATGGCCTCATTTGGAAGAGGAACAGGCCTTCACGCCTTTTAAATTGAAAGCAGCGAGATTGGGACTTACTAAATTACCGCCAAATACTTACTAGCCCCCAAAATGAAATAGGATACGGGAGGGTATATTCTGCAGCTTTCTAAATTCAGCCTGTTTGCCTTTTCTTTCGCCAATAAAAATACTTTGCCGACATACAATTTTAATATGTTATAACTATTTTCTCAAGACTGTAAGTAATCTACTATTTTTTATTCAAAGAACGTTTAAACCACCTGTTCTTCCACTAGAACTAGGCCTTAGGCCGAAAAAATAGATGCCATCGCTTAATGGGCTGACCCTCCCGTACCCTACATGGTTGCTAGCAGAGATCGTGTGGGAGACCAAATGCCGAGGTGGAGCTGGATGGGGAACGATATGAAGTAGTGAAGGAATTCGTATACCTTGGTACACTGGTAACATGTGACCAAGATGTAAACTGCGAAATGAAACGACGAATTGCAGCCGCGAATCGGGTTTTCTACGGATTAGATAGTTAGCTAAAGTACCGTAGTTTGCAAATTCGCTCAAACTCTTCAGAACACTTACCCTAAAGGAAGTTGAGCGACGACCGTTTGGGGTTTGTAGAGCGTAAAGTTCTGCGATCAATATTTGGTGGCAAAATGCAAAATGGAGTGTAACGTAGGTGCATGAACCACGAGCTGTCTTAAGTAGATATACAAATCTGGCGGTAGTACAATGTGGGAGGCTGCGATGGGTTGGTCACGTGGCTACTGGCCAGAATGCCAGATGAAAGACTAGCCTAACTAGGAAAAGGCCACAGATTTCAAGGTAGACCTTGCACCCGATGGATGTGCGCTGTCGAGGCCGGTGCACGTGCCGCTGGTGTTCAAGGTGAGTGAAGAAGTGAAGCCCATGACCGACGGTACTGGATTATTGTTTAAGAGTAGCTTATTCAAATATTGCGCAGCCAATACCCGTGGAATAAGCGGCTGATAAGCTATTGTACAACGAAAATGTTCCGATGTTCTACCAATCAACTGTTTGCAAATCGTGGCTCTCCGGTTATTTTTGTACACCAAGGAACTCAAAATCCCGAAGAAATCTTCAATTGGGCGCACTGAGACAGATTTTTTGGGTCGTGATTTTTGGGTAAAAATTGGATCGAATGGGTATTCAGGAACGATTGTGGTTTTTTGGCGTAATGCGATGATGCTCTATCCGGCCAAAACACGTATTGTCCATCTGCAACTGCATGATGTTTTTGAAGAAACGGGATCAACATTTTCTTCAAACAGTCGTCTGGTGCATCTTGATTGATAGCCAAACCAGAGGGCTTGTTGTTGAAGAAACGAGAAAGAGAACGATGTTCTTCTGCGTCTATAATTTTGGCTGGTCTTCCACTACCTTGTTTGCGAATAGTTATTGGGCATCTTAGGACATGGTAAAAAGTTAAAGCCGCAACATATTTGCTTTTTAAATGTTGTACCGTATACTTTTTGCTGAGATTTCTGTTGCAGTTCGTAGAAGTGTACAACGCGCTCCCGAAATGCTTCGTGTTTCGGCGCCATTTTTAGCAAAACTGAGCAAGCATAAACAAAACAAAAAATATTAAAAAGCGGAGAGAGAGAGCTAATACATACATACTCTCATTTCTCTCTGAGCTTGTTTGTTGTTGAGCATAAAAGCCGCGAAAAAATTCCCAAATTTTAGTTACCACCCGTTATTCCATTTTAAAATTTAATTCATGATATATTTTAATTATATTTTTAATCATAAATTAATTTTTTAGAACTCAGGTGACAAATTTAATTTATTTTAACATTTGTAATACAATTTTGTACTATTTCTGATGATTCATTTGATCGGGACATTATTTATCCCCGAAATGTGATATAATATATAAGAGAAACACAATTGATGATATATTTATACCTTTCGTTTCCTTCGTCAAAATTTCTGCTCATTTGAAACGATTATAAACAGTGTACGATTTACGATAAGCAGGTTGACCGTAACAAAGTAACACGTAGGTACACTAAGTGATAGGGGCCTAAGAAATTACCAAATGATATCAATTGTATAATGGACGTGCAATAACTTACGCCAATGATAAGCAGCACGAGACAAACGACTGCGGGAGTAAGCAGAATGTTACACTCATTAGTTATTGTTTGTAAAATAATAAAGAAAGAGAAAAGTGACAGAATATTCTAACAATATTTCTCATATTAAATATGAAATTTTGGACTAAAGGGCAATATAAGAGGTACTAATCTATTGTTATAAGACTACAGTAAAAAAACTTTTACGGCTCGTGGCGCGCTTTAAAATTAGTTCCCTTTTCCCTGATTGTCAGTTGTGAATTTTAAATTACTCGAAATAAAGTCTACGTCATGTCAAGTTTTCAACGAACTTGAAGTCGTTAGAAAGAAATATAGACTTCTAACATACTTCGTTTGCTTTGATCGCTGGAGGTGGTGATAAAGTTTTTGGACATCCCGGACTGTTTACTACGTAGGACTGAGTTGTTTGGTGACGTCGTCTAATCTGATCGTATCAAATACATGGTGTCGGACATTTCTTCTGATACAATCGCTCCGGGATTGCAAGCATTCGTTCTCGATTACAATTCGTTAATCTCATATAAGCATGGTGTAACTGGCCATTTTCTGTTATTTGTAATCTGCTGGCTGTGCAACAACATCAACGGAAAAATGAACTGGTTTCCGATCGCAGTTGTCATTCTTTCTCTAGGTAGCCGGTCGCTCGGTCAGATAATAGCCATTGGACAGTGTCCGGAACATCCAGTAGTGCAGAATTTCGACCTTCAGGCTTACGTTGGCTACTGGTACGAAATTAGCCGTTATGAAAGGGATACACAACGCGGTGCGGAATGCGTTCAAGTGAACTATACTCTAAACGCTGACAATTCAGTACGTGTTGAAAATCGGCAGTTGATACCGCCCAG
This sequence comes from Sabethes cyaneus, assembly GCF_943734655.1. Lineage (NCBI taxonomy): Eukaryota > Metazoa > Arthropoda > Insecta > Diptera > Culicidae > Sabethes > Sabethes cyaneus. Next base: position 79,657,671 of record NC_071355.1, read on the forward strand.
CGGTGAATTCGACGTGATTGTTGGCCGATCTGTTTTATCGTTTCCCGATGAAAATCCGCTTCAGGGAAAATTCAACCTGACTTTTGGAGCTATGCGTAAGTCTAAATAATAAAATTTATCGTAGAAATTTGCTTAAATCATACTTTATTTAACTCTTTGTAGCTCCAATCTTGTCCAACTATTGGGTTCTAGATACAGACTATACCAGTTTTTCATTCGTCTGGGGCTGCTTCCCAGTTAGTGATACTATTCGAGGAGGTACGTATTAGATCAAACAGAATGATGATGGTTTTTTCTAAAACTGTTTTCTTACGACAGAGAACTTTTGGCTGCTATCGAGAACGGTTGAAGTCCCGCAAGCTGTTCAAGCTCGAATTGACGCGCTGATCGATCTTTATTTAGTTCGAGAACACATTCGGACGACAAGCCATGATTTGCACTAGTGAGTACCAAATTTAATTGTTGTTGAAACAACTTGACCACAAACGATGAATATTTCAGCTGTGTAAACCAAGATAATCTAGGAACGAAATTGAAGAAGAGAAATATCAACAGCCTATAAAAATATCTGCACAATTCCGTTCATGACTATGGTGGTAAAACATGGATAGATAATTGATTTTAAGTGACATTTGACCTGTAAATATTAAGTTTCAATTGATTGGGTTATTGTATGGCTTTTCTCCATATTTTAAACAGCGCTTTCAGGCTTCTGACACAGACACACAGACACACAGACATCGCACTCACTGTCTGTTTCTTCACAAGCTGTAACAATCATAGAAAATTTTGTATATTATGCTGATATTTGAAAATATTGATCATAGATGATGTTAGTGTTGAAGCAAGAATTGCTTAACGATATTGTTTGTGGGATATTTTTCAAAGAATTATATGCTTCAGGTTTTTTATTTTATTTTTACATTGTGAATAATTTTTTTTTTCAAATACATTTTTTATATGAACTCAATAGATTCAATATCAGCACATCATCAGCAATAGAGCAGAAAAGAAATAAAAAACTTTGATATTACGGTTTTTGAGATATGTTAAGGTACACAATAAATAGGCATCTGGTCCACTCATCATTATAGATTTTGAACGCATTGGTAATCAGTATCGAAATAGGACCGTAAAAGTGCGTATATATTTTATGGCTACCTGGGGCAACCCCGGCTGACCACATTCTTAATTGCGGGCAATAAAAGTAAAATTATCTGCAGTTATTCACACACAATTGATGCTGCTTTCGTGAGTTGCCAAAAAGACATCTTATCAATGTAATGATAAGTAATGGTTGCTGTTTGCAGTTCATTTGTTTAGTGGCATTGTACTTGGAGGCGAGAGAGAGTTCTAGAACGATATTTTATTTGCAATTGGATTTAAATAATTCCGCAAGTTTAGTGAAATGCTTAATGTAGATTATTCCAAAATAGTCCATTCGAAAAGCTTCAACAATGTAGGTTCAATTTCAAATTGAATGAACCCGAATATTTTTACCATAATTCTTTTCGAGTAAAACTCAAATCCATAGGATTCGAATACCAATATTTTTTTAGTGTTAAAACCGGAAATTCGATCATCTTGAACTAGGACAGGACGGGCCATCTGGTTTTTTACTCTTCTTTTCATTATGGCTGCCATCCCGATTGAAAATTATTTATACACTCTGCGCTATGGTTGGCTGCACATATTATTTTAAGAATCACTTTGTTCGCCGAACAAAAGCTGCGGAATACGCCGCAGTTTATGCGAGTAAAATCATGTTTTGCATTTCATTTTGAAAATCAAAATTCGTTTGCAAACAAAACTAACATACAACTATGTTGATGTTAGTACAAGGGTTGATTTTGCTTGTTAATAATATCTCATGCTTAGAAATGAAGATTTAACCGGCAAACGTGAACATCAACCAAATTAGCAGCAGCCAGGCATGAAATAAATTTCGGTATGATTATTTATACTGCCACTGCTAAACAATTTACGATGGGCACCCCCTGTGCGGGGCACTTCTTGCACTCTCACCAGCATATTTTACGTATTCAATCTGCCAATGGTCAAAAATGGCCAGTGATCACTGTTATGGCGATTTACAATTACAATACCTGTCCATCTTACCCCCACACATTGTGGCATTGTATTGTCCGTTTCACTCGTAGCACTGAAAAAGTTCACTTTTTCGGTCCATTTTTAGTTATCAAAATACACATTGAAAAACAATTTTTGTTAAATATTTCACTAGCTGCTTTTGAAATCAATATATTGAAATGAAGTAAACTCTATTTAGGTTTCAGAAATCATAAGTTCCCTGTACAGTATTAGACGTTCTTCTTAACCTGTTCGTCTTACCCACAGTTTCCCTACAAGGTTAGTAAAAATGAATTTTTTTGAAATTAAAGTTATCAATATTTGAATCGTACTTTTTTGTAGACTTATATGCCATACTTTATTACAACATTTCGTTGCAGTTAAGAATGAGTTTTCACTGCATATTCGAAATTAATTTTTTTTAAAGAAATTGTATCGCAAAAAGAAGAAAAATTGATTTTTAATATATATTAAGTCAACGTAATTGATCCCAGCTTTAAAAATCCATAATACTGCAAAGAAAAAACTAGAAACTAGTATTTTCAATGATTTTACAATTATTAACAAACGTTGAGCTTTAATATTTTTTCTCATGATAGTTCATTGAAATGCCTTTTATTTGATATCGAAATCTATGAAATAGCTCTATTGAAGTTGCATAGTTTATGAATGTGTAATCCAGTCTGTCTTTATTTTATGGAAATACTGAATTTTGGTTTTTGTGATTCAATTTGCTAAAGAGTGCCCCACATCAAATTGCACCACCGAAGAAACGCCGTAGAAAATGACCCATTGGGTATTTTCTCTTGCAAATTTGGGTAGAATTAGTTTAGAGTGTATTATTTACACTGTATTTGTATCGTGGTTAGTTTTCGAAAATTGGAAAAAAGGCGTCACCTGAAAAGCAACGTCGCGAATTTATTTTGCGCAAGCACCTTGAAAATCCTCAACTCCCTCATTGGGATATAGAAAAACAACTCGGAACCGTGGCAGTCAACGGTGAGTCGTATGATTAAACATTACTATGAAACTCTGAGAATCAAATGGAAGGAGAAATGCGGTCAGAATAGATGTTCTAGTAGTGATCTAGATCTCAAGCGTAGCGTGGAAGCGTTTAGACGAAATCCCAATGCTTCGGTCAGGGATGTGGCTAAATAGTTGAATCTGTCCAAGTCTTTCGTTTAGAGAGCCAAGAACTGGGAGGGACTGCATACGTACAAATTGTAGAAGGCTCCAAATCATGGTGAACGGCAAAATACGGTGGGAATGTCACGGGTCCGAAAACTGTACACCGAGATGCTGACGAAACCTCATTGTCTCATCATGGATGAAGAGACTTACGTCAATGTGAACTTCCGACAGATTCCGGAGCTACTATAGTTCTCCGCCCTGCACAAGTTTGATGTTCCGGAGGAAGTAAGGAGGCTAAAACTATCAAAGTTTACCACGAAATATATGATTTGACAAGCGATCTGCTCATGTGGTAAACCGAGTGCGGCGTTCGTGACTATCGGAACTATAAACGGGCAGATCTGCCTCAAGGAGTGTCTACAGAAGCGTCTGCTTCCTTTGTTGAGCAACACAAGGGCCCAACGATATTCTGGTATTTTTTTCGTGCCACTATTCAAAGGATGTCCTGGTGTGGTACAAAGTTAACGGGTTCACTTTCGTACCCAAGGACATGAACCCCCCAACGCACCGGAACTAAGGCCCATCGAAAAATACTGGGCTATTCTAAAGCAGGCACTACGGAAGCATCTCAAGGAGGTCAAATTTGAGGAAGACATGAAGAAAAAGTGAATTTCCGTACAGAAGAAACTGCAGCCGGATGTTGTACAGAACCTTATGAGTGGAGTTAAGCGTAACATGCGAGCATACGGTTTTACTAGTGGGTTATATTTTATTGGCTGAAAGTTTGAAAAGGATTGGTCAATTAGGTAATTTTCTACAGTGTTTCTTCCGTGGATGCAATTTGATGTGGGACACCCTTTATTTGTACATTTTTGTTTAATTTGTGATCATTTTGGTCATCATTTTCATTGCATTGAATCTAGTTATTTTTATTATGATTCAATACGGCTTACCATATCGACTTGCACACAAGTTGAGTAATATATTAATGCGCCTTCTACATATGCAATGGATAACATACGTGAAGGTAGCTGACAGGGTGTTTCGTTCGCACTTGCGAATATTTTTACCACGGATTAGAGGATCTTCAGTCAGAGAAAAATCAGAGGGGTTGTGTACAAGACACGACCGCATATATAGGTGACGCAGGACTACGTAAGTCTCTTTATAATGATAGAAGCATGTATTCATGCTTGTAATCATTCGATTCTTCATGTATACATGCTATATGCAACATATATACATGCTACATGCATTGTATGTAACATTTATCAAAGTAGTAACATTGCATACGTTCAATTCTCAAAAGATTGTGCATTTGAAAACAATTTAACAAAATCAAGAACACAAACTATTGCTTTCCTGCTACCTTACTGAAATTAAAGATTGTTTTTATTACCCATGGTTCCCACGTTGAAGGGATTTTACCAATTCAATCCTATTTTATCAACAGCACATCTTTTCACTGCACTTCTAATGAAACGGCAAGCATGCGTATTCACAGAGTCGTATTATAAATAACCGAACACTTCAGCTGTAGCACATTTTTCCAGGTTTAATCGTCTAGCAGTAAAGAATTTGCGTTCTGTTGAGAGAGACAACGATCTTGTGTCATTTTTTCTGGCACACTTTCCTAACACAGACATCACATTGGGCTAGGTTTAATCGCGTTCGTAAGAAATCTGTTGGCACGAGGGGGTTTTGTCACTCTTTCTGGCGTACTTCCCAAACAAGGACATCAAAATGGTCTAGGTTTAACCGCGGTGTTAAGAAATCTTGTTGAAATGACGAAACTTGGTCACTTGTTTTGGCTTACTTCCTAAGCACAGATATCAAATTGGTATAGGTTTACACACTTAACAAAAAGCACCGAATTCGGTAAAATTTTACCGAATTCTAAACAGCTGAACGTTCGGTAAAAATTTCGATGGTGCCAATCGACGTTTACAGATCATTAGTAATGTTTGGTGCAATAAAAAATTTTACCGAACGTTCAGCTGTTTAGATTTCGGTAAATTTTACCGAATCGTTTAAGTGTGTAGATCATCACAATGAATCTTCCAACCACTCACGAAGCGAGAATTTTGATAAAGCATTGGTTCATTATTTTCAATTTTTAAATAGTTCAACATCAAGAATCCATACTTTTCTTCATTTGGGTCAATTCTTAGAAGATTTTCCGATCGATTGGTGTAAGAATATTGAAAATCGATCGGAAAACCGCTGAGCTATTAGCGCTCAAAACCTTTCATTTTTCGTGACGCTCGTATTTTTCGATTTTTTGGAATGACACCCTATCTCAAAACTTGCCGTAAGACGTAGTCCTACGTCAAAAAGGGTTGCAGGATTACGTTTGATGGAAAGCTGAGAAGGTGATCGAATGTGTACAAATATTGTATGGAAAATAAAAGAAAAAGTTCTTTCTATTCAAAACTTCTCATGATACCATAAACCCCCACTCATGTGACCCTTTAATCTGAACTACGATAACTTGAATGCGTTTACGCGTGAATTCACATTAAAATATCAAGCAGCATACAAAATTGCTAGTTAAGTTGACCGGAAAAACTGGAAAAGTGCAAGAAAGGTAATGCGTTTCCTCTCTCCGAGCAGCACCCAAAATAGACCGTTTTAGTCCAAATTACCGAACACATTTCTTATCTTTTACAATCCGGACTCTGAGTCTTCGCACACATTCAATAGGGTGACGGAGCCACCTCGTCATACGATTCACACTTCATTTCGAGTTTTATCCACATATCCACAAGTGGGGTACGGGAGGGTATTCCCATCACGTTACTAATTTCGGCATACATTACCTTTTTTGGCTACACTTTCCCAAATAAAAACTTTGCCGCTATATAACAATACTGAAACGAATGTAACACTGATAGGCTTTAATGTGTTATAACTATTTTCATAAAAATGTAAGTAATTTGCTTAATTTTATTCAATAAACATCAAAACCATTGTTTTTCCACTAGCACGTAACCAAGCTGAAAAAACCAGCAGCAATCGCTTACGCGTATCCGCTCTTGATGATGGTTTGGAAAACACACAATTATGATCACGTTTACTTATTCTAGAAACTAAACAGCTGTGAATATGCTATCACAGAACAATTCTACTTCTTTTTATCACGGAAGAACACAAAAATTTCCCTCTGATATGAAAATATAAATCAATTTTCATTCACTAGCCATTAGCAGCATTTTGTTTTTAATTGCAGTATATGGTGCGTTATTTACACTACTACCAATATATGTGCTGACATATCTGGTATTTGAGTGACAACTGGCGCTAGTTTATATGAACGATTCAGTGATACACTAGCACCAGCAGTAAGCTGTTGTCACTGCAAAACTAATTATTTTCAATGAGCCCGGAATGTAGGCAATAGCGAGAAGTTATCCATCGGTCTCTCTTTTCCTGTCTCTTTTGATCTGTTTTTGAAAAGCATTTAATCGCTGTGCAAGCTATTTCGGCCTGTCGGATTTAAAAAACACAGACACCACTATAGAAAATGGGCTCAATTTCGCCGCAGCGACTTCATCGTTTCTCGCGACTATAACTCAAATTCAGTAGCGTTTTATTAAGACCAAAATACACGCCGATATTCAGTAAATATTATTCTATCAACTGGTATAAAAATCTTGTCTCGAATAAATATAGTTTCAACATAGTTTCTGAATATTGTTCAGGCTACCGCTTAATGGGCTGGAAATACCCACCCGTACCCTAATTTGAATTAGAGCTCAGCTACTGATGCTCTCCGTCATTTTCAAAGCGGATAGTAAAACCAAAAGGATTTTTATTTTTTTTTTAAATAGTGAAAATAGTGGTCTTCTTATATTATCTTTTGTCGATTACGAAGGGAAAATGCATAAATAGTGATGCCAAATATCAGTTTAAATGTAATTCATTCGCCTCAAAATTGGTTATAATGCTAGTTTTTCATGCCTATGTCGGGAAAGTAGACGAAGACCCGCCGTAGACGAAGCCATCCAGCATATTTAGCCTTAAAGCTTTATAAAAACTTATGAACATAGATTTTACCAAATTTTTTACTTTATTCCTCGAGGAAATATAAGCAATACTTAACTTTACATTTTGCAACTATAAATATATACTGCGTATTTTTCCTCCTCTGCATTTTATTTTGAATTTAATTTAGAAATTATATAATGGTATTACTATACTCGTCTCGTTTATTGACATACGCGCAAACCCGAGTTACTTTTTGGACCCGGTGTGATGGTCTCTAATACGGAACGTATGCTTCAAATCTGTAACATTGCGGGACGTCTGGTATAACTTTAATAAAAACTATTATTACCCTATGAATACATGTAACTCAATACATTTTAGTATGGACCTACCGGCAGCGGGCTGGGGGGAAATTAATTTTGGATTTCACTGTGGCACAGTGGGCGCATGATGTATTCCGAATAAATGGGCAACCTCGTTCGGGTGCATCGCGGTTTCCGATCGCCGGTGCTGTCCCCGCAGTTTCGCAGCTACCCACTAATAATGGTGGCCGGACGACGGACGGTTTTCGGACGGAATGTAAATTCATATTGCACATCGATAGCGGCCGATTGCGTCAAGAGTGGACACGCTTTGAGTGGCGTCGCATCTACGGTTGGAGCGACAATCGGATTGTTTCGGATAAAATTGAAATGCAATTATTGTATTGATATTGTTTCTCTGTTCGATATTTTTATTCTTCCTGCTTTTTATTGTTTTCAAACTTTTCAATAATATTAATGTACATAAATTTAATTAAAAAATTCATTTTGCTGCCCGGGTGTTGCATTTTATACAATTAAAACGGTTTTTATCAAGCTTGGATTGGTGAAAATTACATGGATCGCCGATAGCTTAAAATGGATTGAATGGGGACGATAGCATTCACTTCCCGTTACAGAATTGATCGTAATAATTAATTGGAAAATTAAATGATTCTATGGTACTACGCGGGCAGCGAGGGGACGGTGTGCAACCTGTGCGGTTGGCAAATTAAGCAGCTCGCAAAAACTCAGCAGAATGTGAAATTGAAAACCGACTAGTTCATTGAGTGTGATTCTCATTTGCCATTTGTTATCCTACTATGATATTTATTTTTTTTTGTTCTTTATTTGACAGTATCAAGAGTTTTTTTTTATTTCTATTGATCCTACTCTGTGAATCGATTAGTTTGTTGTTATTGTACTGAAAGAGTTTTATGTACAGGAATTGTAGAATGCGCTATATGTACAACAGATAAGTTATCAATTTTAGTTTTGCTCTAAGAGTTCTCTAAAACTGTATATTCGATCATAATGATATGATGGATATTTGTCTTAAGTGTAGGCGTGTGAATAATCCCTCATAGAATGCTCTCCTGATTGCACTTCCGGCAAACTGCGAAGGTCTGAATCTTGTTTTTTTTTGTGAAGAATGACAGGTACGGGTGAAAAGATAGCGGAACTGCTGTCGCAAGTCGGAGCTACTGTACCGTGGATATGCGCACAGTCTGATGATAGAATAATGAAACTTGATTGTTACGAATTGACGGGATTACTATCATTCGACATAAATATATTTATGCATAGTTTTTACAGAGGACGATTTTATACACTTTACACATTTTACAGTAAGACCATGATTGTGATTTGGTTGAACTAATTTTTATTTGATTTTCTGTCGCTAGAAGGGAAATTATTGGCTGGGAGGGCAATAGGTGTGATGATTTGACAGTCTCACTCACGTACACACACAGGTTTATGTTTGCATCATACACATTGGCTGCTAAGTTTGCATGAAGCGATGAACAAGAAGATGAACAATGCAATGAACAAAAGAAATAAACCTCGCTTCCAATATGGGAAGGCCTGGTCGAGATAATTGCTCTGTTTAGTTTTTGTGTGTTTCGCACGTCGCTCCTCCTAGAGTCCGGACGGCTCCGCGCAAACCAAAGAGGCGTAATGAAATGGTAATGAAAAAAATAAAAAAATACATCCACAAACGTTATACGTTTCTACACGCACCTGTGGGGAAACACAACATGTTGTTGGCCGAAACGAAACGAACATGATGAACGTTAACTTTTTATTACAGCCAAGCAGATGAATGGCCACAGACAGTAAACGGCAAACGTGAGGAAGAAAACGAACATTACTATATAAATAAACATGGAGAGTCTCCCGAAAATGGCTCCCAGTTTATAGCGAAATATCATTCGTGCCGGAATGTCATGGCCTACTGTGCGTAGTTGGTAGCTCCAATTGTACACACACCTGGACTTGCGTGCAATGATAACTGTCAAAAAGTAGAACAGGTTTAACCTGAGAGGTTTAACGGCTCTATATGATAGTAGTGGAGTTGGAAAATGCTGACTATGTTTTGTCCCTTTACAGTTTGGATCTTTTCCAAGTGAGTTCGTTTATAGTTTAAATTACAACCGCTAGAGTACGTTCATTTTTGACTTTAAACAGGGTTTTGGTTTTTCTTCCTATAGGAAAAAAATTCTTCGAATTAGGATTCATATTTGTGCTCTTAGATAGGTATCATTCGATCTCATCTCGATTGCTTTGCGATAAAAAAGTTAGCTTTCTGTCTACTACTTATATAGTTACTGTATTATCGAAGAAGATTGGCGCGATTTGAATAAGGGTTTTAATGTTGCTACGTACAGGGGTAATCTTAACGTTATTTGATAGCTCGATCGGGTATCTGTTTATCTTTCCATTTCGCTGAAGAGTCGGTGAAGTTAAGAGTAAAACTTAGCTTAGCAAACAGTCTTTGTCTGGGGTTCGATTGGCAAATGGTAATGAGCCAAATGGTTGATATTACGCAACACATCGCAGCTTACAAAAGACGGAAACGGCTTGCTCTGAATATGACTGTACACAGTGATTTAAATAAGTCCGAATAGGGTTGTTGTTTTTTTCTGAAAGTTTCTTTAAAATTAAAATCACAATTGTTTCTGCTTATAACCTATCCGCTCATGTATCGCACACTCACACTTTAGGTGCACAGGGAGATTTTACTTGAGCCCCTGATCTCAATGATGACGCCCGCCTTAGATAAGAATCTTGCCATAAACGAGCTGCGAAACGAGTGTTGCCGCCGGAAGGGGAATTTTTTCTCAAGAATCCGCCACCGCCTGCGGTGGTTCGCTTCGGGACGGCGGCGGTGGCGCCTGATGTATCTGCTGCTGAGGTGTCAATCGATTCCTGCACCAGCCGGTGCTGCGATTCGAGGCCTGCGTATGCTGACTGTAGCCCGAATCGGACCCGAAGCTGCTGTCTCGCGAGTAGATGGCCTGTTGGCTGGCTGCTGACCCGTTGCCGCCATGCGTGCGAAAAGTGGTGAAATGTGGCAGAACGTACGGATAGGGAGGACCGGCACTTCCGCCACTGCTGCGGTCGCTGTACGATAGACAAGCGTCATAGATGAGGCCTTCGTGGAAAACCGGCTCGTGGTAGATGTACTGCGATGGGTCCTGCGTGGATATCACGGCCAAGTTACTACCGTTGTTGTTGTTGTTATTATTGTTGTTGCTGCTACTGCTGTTGTTGTTGATGTACCGTCGGCGATCCAGCGAACGAGGATTCGTCCGCGATCGATTACTTCCGCTCGATGTGTGATGATTGTGATGGTTATTGTTGTTACCGCCAGGATACGGCGGCCGCCCGTTGCGGAAAATAGTAGACACACTCGGGCCACCGTTGTGGATTGTCGCACTCGATGCGGACAACTGAGCGTTGATTCGATTTCGTCGTTCAACGGGATCGCATTCATCGTCGATTGTACTGTAATAATTACTACGGCTACCGTTATTATTCAGACTATTGCTATTCAGAAAGCTATTATTGTTGATGTTGTTTAAGTTGTTAGGGGATCCTGTGCCGGTAGCTGCTGCTGCCGTCTGGTAGGACGGTGGAAGCGTCATCATTGCCCTTTCTTCGTAGCCTGTCGGCATTAGGCGCATTTCGCTCGGCGACTCAGCCGACGATAGGGGATTGTTAAAATGCTTATTGCCTCTACCACTTCCGAGTGTCGACGGTTGTTTTCTAGAACGAAACAGACCAGTGCCCCCGGAACAATTGGTAGCGGCGTTACCACCACCACTGCTCGTTTGATTGTTGTTCGTTTTGTTGCTGGCAGTGGCGTTATTAATGCTATTGTTGGCATTGTTCCCGCTCGCACTACTTGCGCAGTCCGTGCTGGAGTTGGAATTTCTATTGTTATTACCACTGCTGCTACCACCGGCAGCACCGCCGCCCGCTCTCAGGTTATTGTCATTGTTGGATGATGACGACGACAGCAGCGAATTTCGCTCGGTTCGATTCCGTTCCATGTACTGGTCCGTGTTGTTGCCGCTGTTTGTTCCTGCGTTGCTGCTAGCGCTACGGTCATGATAAATTGTAGCCACCGTTGTGCCACCGTCGGAGGAGGATTTATGAAATGACCTATCGCCCGGCAGGCTCAGTTCATCTTCGGCAAAATCGTCATCCGATTGGACCGGTGGCTCTGAATCGGTGTCCCGGGGATGCTCCAGCTCTTCGTACACGTTGTCGTGCGATCGGTACGGGTCCGGGCCCGGCGAGGAGCAGATGAACAGTGGCGGCGACCGGGGCATCGGGTAACCGCTAGGATAATGAATCTGCTTCGGGTGGTGGAGCTGAAAGTGGTAAAAAAGCGGAGAAATAAAGAATAATCGTTATTAGAATAATGCGTTTCCGGAGGGTTAGAGTGCTGATTCTTATCCGGCACTTAAGTACGAGAGATTTTCACACCCCTGAACAAAGCACAACACTGACTGGGTGTGGAGAGCCTAGCACTTGTGGTGGTACTGAGCCTGGGGCAAAATGTATGGGAAAGGGAAGGATTTGCTCCTCGCAGCCAGCTGAATGCTGTGCTAGAGTACATAATAAAATGATGAGATATGAGGTTGTAAAGGTGTTTTTGTGTTGCTTATAATAATGAAATGAAAGCAAACCCTACACGCAAGAGCTGTTCAAGTTTTGATCTGATTGTGTACAAAAATGACATAAGCAGAAATAATATATGGCGAAAACAATGTATTTTTGAAAACTGCAGGAAATAATCGAAATATAAATATCTGTGATAGAATTACATTTCGAAATTCACATAATAAACATTTAACACGATTTTCGAATTTGTTATTAATTGACACAAACATCCGACCAGATTTTAAAAACGCGATTTTCGTGAAAACTAATCAGGCTTCGAATGTTTATACCGAAAGTATCAAAACTTAACTAGTTTTTGTAGGGAACGATTGTATCAAAACTTAACTAGTTTTTGTAGGGAACGTACGAAGTTACTAGGGGTAAGGACGAAAATGATGATATTTTTTGTCAAAAATGATGATGAAAACGGGACAATGAGAAGGATTATAATGACCCAACCGATGATAGTGATGATGGAAATGATGATGGTTATGATAAAAATAATCGTGAAAATGGCGAAAATAATGACTATAATTACGAAAAGGATTATAAAAATGACAAAAGTGATGATAATGACGAAACTGAAGATGATGATGAAGACAAAAAATTGATGAAAATAATGTTTTATCAAGATAATTTACCAGAAGAGTAGGAAAGGGGATGAATGTAGGGAACGTACGAAGTTAGAAGAATTAACGTAAAAATAAATCTAATGAAACTAAATCATTTGTTTCAGTGTAACTGAAATTGCTTTGCATGTGTTGCGAGAATGTGTCATACGAACGGTAAGAGACAAGCAGAGCAATCTTGAATCGCTCAATATGAGACTCACGTATACTGACACATGGCATGATAAAGCTTGCTCTAAAAACAAAGAGTCAGTTTTTGGACGAACGTAGACGTTTACGGACGTTGTTCCGTGTTCCGGAGGGCTCGGTCGGAGGCAACCGAGACAGACACTACAGTTTTCATAAAAACTATGCATTTATTTAGTGAATTAACGAAATAAAGGGTGGAACGGTTAAACAAATTGGTTCAATATTCCATGTTTTGGTCGGCTATTGTTTGTAATCGAACTGAACTTTTCTATTCAGTTGTTAAATGTTATAATAAATTTTCTTACGTGTGTCTCAATTTCACCTTCACCGATTCAACGATTTTCCGGTCGAAATTATTAGGAAAGTTGATTTACAAATTTAAGCTTTCGTTGGATTAGATGCAAATAAACATGTTCTATGGGTTTTGTAGCATTGATAGAAACTTACTATGCTCAATAAGTGAATAAAATTGGGTTTTTATAACACAAATTGCCGATAAATTCGTTAGTTCAATCAGTGGAACACCGAACGACACTCCTTCCAATTTTATTGCATACGTTCTAACCCCTTTTTTCTGCAACGCGTATTTGATAGTTCACTTCACTGCGGTGTTGCTTTTTGTTTATCCGTATCGCGATTTTTGCCATTTTCACCATTTGTTGCCAGGTTCGTAATGGTTGTTAAGGTAATCCTGAAGTATATGTAAGTGATTTTGTCCACACATAAAACAACTTGGCAATTGTAGTAATGAGGAAAAGTCAAAATAAAAGCTGAAGGTTATTTCAGTGTGCAATAAAACGTATTTGATTCGGCGGTTTACGTTAGGAATTCCACACAGATGGTTATGGGAACTAATTTTATATTAGTCTATAAGCATAGTAAGCGGTTTTGCCAAAAAATTGATATTATTTGTTCAAAATCGTCAAATTACTTTAGACGAGTGCTTAGCTGTGCAACAATCGGCTTACTGTTTATTCTCCACCTCCAATTTCAAAAATACTCGGTGTCACTTCGAATAATTTCAAAAACCAGAAAACATTTCAATCACCTTCCACCACATGTGACGGCCGGCCCTATGTAACCAATATACTCTCACACATAATTTGACAGTGCCCCGATATGATGGGCGGTTCGATGCTAGGCCCCAAACAACAATGGCCGTTCTACAGAATTTCAATGAAGTGATTTCCCATCCAGTGCTTTTGACGTTTAGATTTCAGTCACAAAAAAATGGCAACAAGCCGGGGGGCCTCACTTTCTGTGGCAACCCAGAGTATCTGGCAACCAAGGAGGAGGAAATGTCAACAAAATGTTAAAAATGGAAACATGAAGCAGGAGAATACAACAAGCCAGCAACATAAACAGTGCAAAAGTTGTACGACCACACCGCATGGTTAAAATAGTGCTACATTATTAAATTATTAATGTTCGTATAGCAAGGTCATAGCAAAACATTCTATTAAAAAGACTGGGATCTGACAAATGACAAATGATTTTTCGCATCAGACATTCCTCCCTTTCCAAAAAAGAGTTTACGTTTATGATCGCGTACAGTGTCATATACAAGTAAATAAAATATAAAGTAAATAATGTTTTTTTACATTGTCTTTTTATCGATAACGATGAGACAATCCCTTAATATCAATATTGCGATTATTATCTAAAATTTTTCTTTCGTAGGTTTAGTTGTGCGCCTAACAGTTGCGCGCAGCTCTGTTCTGGTTGCTCGCAGTCAAATTATCTCTTTTACACTCACACGAAATCTCGTAAGAAACTGTCAACGCAAGAGTGATGAGAAAGGCAACAATATTTCTCTCTCGCTCATCAGCTGAATGCTAGGGTAGCTTGCTTCGTGTTTGCCCGTACAAACATGGACAAATTTTCACAAACGCAATCTGCATTTAAATTTTATCATTTTCGGTTAACGTAAGACATTGTAACTGTGTTGTTTGTAAGTCTGTACGTAATAGAACAAAACAAAAGTTATCTAAGCAAAGAATAAGAGCATAAACATAGAAAACTTACACGTGCTTACACTGTCAATAATACATGATTTACCTTTGCGCACAACTATACAAAGCTGAAAAACGAAATATTATCTCGGGAAGCACAATACCAGGTAATATGTATTGTTTGCTTTCACCACAGACTAACAGACGGGACACTCGCGTTAATTCCATCGTCCAATCAAAAACCACTCATTTTTTAAAAAAGCATGATTCGCAACATGACCACACCGCGGCGCGCGAGTGTTGTTTCGAGTTTTCAGTATAAAACCATACAAATGTAAAAAACTCTATAGCGTAAAACCCTGCAAATGCAAGCTACTCCGCAACATGCATTACAGAGGGTGCTAGTGTGCAAGCAAAATGTGTAGGACGATGGTTTTTAAAGGATTTTCTTCTATGTGTCATGTCAGTTCGTCAGTGCTTTCAAGAAACTCAAATTATACAGGTAATATGTAGTTTGAATGTAATTCGCATCAAAGATGGTTCTAATGCTGTTTGTTTCTATGTCGGGAAAGTAGACGAACTCATCCAGCCCCCTGTACGAAGGAAGTTATGTAGGGTATGTTGCTGCTTCGTCGTAATTGCCTATTCCCGTCCTATCCAACACAAATCATTAAAAATATCAGCATTTTAATGACACACAATGCAAAACTAGTTATTCTCTAATATTTTAGTTTGTTGTCTTTCATACTTATCACTAATCCACCTCCGATTTGTCAGATGTTTCAGCATGAATAGGGCATTAATGAAATTAGTTAAAGATAAGCTGTCATCTTGGATCACTGGACCACATATTTTGGCTTCACTCAAATTGTATACAGATGACAGTCTTGCCTGTACGTTGGAGAAATCAAGTATCAATATAATTGATACGTTTTCAAAACGTTTGTTTTCGCCAAATTAAAACAAGAAATTCATCGGGTGCACAACTTGAGAATATGCAAAATTGAATTGAATTATCAAAAATTAAAATTGAAAGTAAACTCGCATAATCTGAACTAGGTGTCATTCATATTACCGAGGGTGCATAGTGTTCTAATTTGGGAATCACCGCCAGCAGTCGAATAAAAAAGATTTCAAAAAAGAGAGGCTGAATTTAATTTGTTTCCTTTTCTTTACTTAGGAAAACGTGTTTCAAACAAATTTTCATTCCAAACTTCTGAAAAATTTCAAAATATGTTTATTTTGTTTGTCTGTTCGTAGTCTTTATGTGATAAAAATTATACGATTGCGTTTCCTTTGTTCCCCTTTGAAGCTTGATTTTCTTGAACATTTACTTGCTTCGAAAATTCATTCTCAGAAACCAAGCCCAGTCGGAGAGTAAATTGTTTTATGAAAATGTTAGAAAGAAATTTTCCATGAGGTGGACTTTCATTTTTTCAAGTTGCCGAAAATTTTACCAAAAAACTTTTACCAGATATTTTTTTCTGAATTGCTAACATCGTTTGTTTACATTTTCATGAAACATTTGGTTCTACGTTGCTTGGTTTAAGAGATGATAATTTTGGAAAAATTTTGTTGATATCCGAGAAAAACGGAAAATTTCGGTTGAAGCTTTATGGGAAAATGAGAGAGTTCAATCTTTTAAAATAAGCACTACTTTCGTTTAGGAGTCCATTAACGATGCTCGTATACAAAACTTCAAGAAATTCTGGAAACCATCGGTTTACATCTTTCTATAAAGTCCAATTGTTTGCAGTCCTTTAACTTGTCAAATGGATGAAGGGTACAAGTCGTAACAGAAATACCCGTATCTGTGGAGGTCGCATAAAATATAATACATAGAATTAAAAGAAATGTTTTTAAGTTTTGATTTATCCAATTGATTAGCATTCAAAAAATTTATAAATTCATATGTGAAAATACATGCTCCGCGTTAAATATTAGTCTTAAAAAAAAGATTTCCTTCACTGAAGACATGTTGAAAGTTTAATTTTAGCCAGAGACGACCAAGTTGAATCGTTTACTCAATTTCACGAGAAATTGCTCACCTGACAGCATGAAATAATAATTAAAGAATCACAAGTTCTAGTAAACTGATAAAATATGTAGTCTAATGACGACCTCTCTCATGTCCCATGTGGATGTACACCTTGAAGTTTTTAAATGATTTAAAATCACCTCTGGTACAACCCGGTGACGCACTGCAAAGGTCACATTTGTGGAAAATAAACAGATACTTATTTTAGGTTTCAATGAAAATTTCCACCCTTCTGGCAGAGAGAAACATCCCAATAATGTTAGCGAAACAACAGACAACCACTGGAGCTTATGTCTGTGTACCGTAATAGAATATGTATAGTTAATATGCAAAAGCACTATATGTACAGTGTTAGATCGGTTCTGGCCGGGTAGCAGTCGTAGTCGGTTCGCGGGAGGAGCACAAATCAACATGAAGCATAGACAATGAGTTCACTATCTTCATTCTATAGAGCGAGCGTTCGCATTTCCCGGTACGGAAGGCCAAGGAGGATACATGTAGGTTAACAATGAAGAAACAAGCACTTGATGGCCGCCACAGTGTGTGGGGGTACACCATCAGGGTTTGAACAATGGAAAAGAAAGCACAGTCAGTTGTTGGAGTGGGTACACACACACTTCAGTTTTCAGCTACAACCAGGCTTGAAAAATGGGAATAGCTCCAGACGAAACTGGCAGCCGGGCGGGTTTCGTGTAAATAGAAGAGTATACAAAAGGTAGAGCTTTAGAAAGATCATGATGATCAAACATCACTTGAGCCAACAACAACAGCCCGTTTGAATAACCAAAGTATCAAAATAACAAAATAAATACACGTAAAGAGATACACCGTACTATAAGCGCAAACAGCCGCGTCCAGGGAGGACAGACAGGTCAGTCACAACTAAGCGCGCAGGTGGCGGGGTATCAACTCTATGGGACCGAAGCGCACCCAGACGACGGCAGAAATACCACCCAAATAGTGGCCCGGACTGGACTCGACTTCCCGCGCCTTCTTTCTGGTATGTTTCTTCCCGGGTTAATACGCGAGGATGGATGTGATTCCGCGTCATGGTCTCGGTGCCGAATGGGATTTCATTTCGCTCGGCGAGGCCCCCTTCTGAACTCCGCCATCGCCACCGCGCCGCCGGTCGGTCGCTCTGGCGGCGGTCCGTGGTGCGGTGCGGCGCAAGTATGTTCACAAATGTTTCGAGTATTTACACCCCTCAACGGGGCCATTATGCGGATGGACAAAGTCAAATATTATCGCTAGCTTGACTCAGAAAGCACTAGCCATCGAGTGGTTGTAGTCTGTCGAAAGTTTAGAGTTTTTCGTGTTGCTTGGTAAATATGATTAATTCAGCTTGGTGATGAGCCGTATCCGAAGTCATCGGTGTGAATGGAAAAGGGTGTTGGAATGTAGCGAACCGACTCGTAACAACTCGACGTCAAAATGGTTATAAAACATGTTTTATTTAATACACGATTGTAGCAACTATCAGCCAGTGTAGCTGTTCAGATGTATAATAGTTTGAAGGACCCTTCTAGCTGCTTGCACGGGTGCACTCACAGCCCGACCTGGGCCGGTCATGTACAACAGGCATTGGCGGGGGTATTATGTTTAGTTAACATTAGAGCGAGAGGTTTTCCATATTGTTTGAAGCGATAATTGCTGTTCAAGCATTCCTTTCAACTGTTTTATTGTATTGCAAATAAGCCATAGTATTCCTGTTGTAGATATAACCTACTTAGGACATTAGCAATAAGACGATCGCAAAAATTTAGATCACAAGCACTACGAATTGGCTTGCAATTTACAAACACCACTCGTCGCTTCCCGACAGGGATTACATAAAGCCTGTTCGATTTATACCTGACAATGTCACTTTCGTTGAATTCATCGTATTCATGTCATGCCCAACACAACACCTGATTGTTCGTTCCGACATCTGTACGGCACTCGGTGTCTACGATTGTGTATGCATCCCTGATGCTGAGACCTGAACAAATCCCTCCATCACAGATCTGAATGAAATCGAGAGCAATTGAATGAGATTAATTTCCTGTCGCGTACCGACCGCTCACGCAGATAGTAGGTACAGTAGTCTGTTACGTAGATCGGTGTGTAAACAGGTAGAGGGGCTCATTTCCGGAATCATTCTATCCCTATGCTGGAGCATTGCTTAGTTCTACTCTTAGTATTGGAAGTAACATGGCCCAACAGAAGACAGTTATTAAAACAATTATTGCTCACATGTGCTTCAATCGAAACTTGTAACATGAACGATGGACTACGAACGATGACCATCTGTAAGATAGGCCGACAATATCGTCACTTACTCCCGGTTCGTACAAAAGGTAATCCAATTTCAACAGAAAATCTTGCACAGGATGTTGAACTGAGGTGACAACAAAAGCCGACGACACACATTCGACAGGCGGATGGCGGCTTTTTCTTCTCCGGTGTGTTTGCGTGCTCGCAACCACTCTCGGTACAGTACCACCGTAGCATAATACCGTCCGCCTGCCTCAACGTAAGCACTGTCAAAATGTTTAGACAAACGATGTCAAAACATATCATGCACCAGTGGAAGGACAATTTGATCCGCGGATGTTTTGCGGGCTGAAACCACATACGGTATTGTCTGTGCCGAGCGATATTTCCTTTTCTACATATAGATATTCATCTGGTAGGCTGGGATGCTGTGCCTACATAATAGTGTCTGGAAGACGGTATAATTTTCTTTACCCTTAAAGTTGTCCATCTGAAGTGGTATTATTTTCAGTCAGTTCAGTATCCAGAGTTCCGGAGCGAAATAATCGAAATGACTGCTGCCGAAGAAATATGCACTTTAGGGTACTTTGCTTTTAAATTCAACAATCGGCTCACATTTCGTGATAAAAATTGCAAAAACAAAAACATAGGATTTTGACCGATGTAGTGCCGAATGCAGCCTTGTAAGGAACTATACACATGTATTTTTTGGAAGTAATTTTTAATGAAACTTTTTCTTAGAGGAGCAATCCAACCAAATTATATTCTGTGTCGTGTGGTAACTTAAGACGGCGAGGCAACTTGCCAAACTTTCACGCATTTGCGTATGGCAAAGATAATTTACTGAAACACAGAAGAAGATATCAAGTGGTAAATCAACTTTTCAAAGTGCTGCTTAGTGTCCAAAGTGACCACCAATTTCAACTTCAATTTTAAATCCCATTGAGGTCCAATTTCTCGTCTCCAAAGTCTCTCGGCTAGGCGGTGTTGCTAGATGGTGTAAGTAGGATTGTTGCACTAGT
Organism: Sabethes cyaneus; assembly: GCF_943734655.1. Classification (NCBI taxonomy): domain Eukaryota; kingdom Metazoa; phylum Arthropoda; class Insecta; order Diptera; family Culicidae; genus Sabethes; species Sabethes cyaneus. The sequence goes on from NC_071355.1 coordinate 79,677,933, forward strand.
CCCGTAACTATCCTGTACTTACTCTAATAGCCGGCTGTGAAGTCTGTCGATAACGAATGCTAGGTAGAGCCACTTTAAGTCCAATTCGGCGCATAATTCAACGCCAATTTCACCTTTGATTTCAAATTCAATTTAATCCAATTTCAACTCCGATTTGAAGTCCAATACCAACACTACTTTGAAGTGCAATTTCAAGCCCAATTTTAAGTTCAGTTTGAAGATCAATTACAATTGGTACAATTTCAAGCCCAATTTAATGTCCCATTTTTAAACAAAGTCGAGTTTAATTCCAGTTTCAACTCCGATTTGAAATCTAATTTCAAGTCCAATTTTATTAACGACGTCCAGTCGTCAATTTCAAGTCAAATTCAATGCAGATTTCAAGTCTGTTATCAAGTCAAAATTCAAGCCCAATTTGAGCTCAACATCTAGCAAAGCAAAGCAAATTCTAGGTGCTACATTCCGTTATCGAAACTTGACCGTCTGTTTTATACGACAAACTTCGCAACCAGCTGTTAGAGTACAGGACAGTTGTAGGGCCAGTTGCTACAATCCGCTTGACTCTAACAGCCTTTTCCAGTCGAGATTCGAACGTACGACGACTGGCTTATTAGGCCAGCATCATACCTCGAAGCCAACTGGGAGGGAAGCTTAACATGTAGTCTAATTTAAATCCAATTTATGTTCGACTCAAAATCCAGTTGCAACTTCCAATTCAGGTCCACTTTGAAGTCCTATTTTTAGTTCAATTTTGATCCAATTGCTAACAAAACTTAAAGTTCGAATTCAAATCCTAATGCAAATATAATGTCTAAACTAAAGTTCAATTTTAAGTTTGCTTTCAAATCCATTTTAAATTTCACGGGCGGGCTCGGACTGGAACACAAATCTCGTGTTCTCTGTAAAATTTACTGTAAAAAAAGTACTAGTAGTGGAACTCCGAACTTTGGAGTTATTGACCTAACCGTCTAGAATTTTTACAATAAATAAATTAATTACTTCAAAAGTTCCGATATCCTACGATAACTTGACAAATTTTTGGCCAAAACTTACTTTTGAAAGGCCGGTGCCCCATCTTCTGTTTGGTCTGGGAACGCCAGTGCGCAGTAAAATTTTGCTCGAGGATCGTGAAAATCTCAAAATCCCTTTCAAACGGAACCCTAACCTCGAGACGTCACTTAATGTCGCTTCTAATTTGTCCCATTTTAAGTCGGAATTCAAGTCTAATGTCTTACTTAAAGTCCAATTTCGTGTCTTATTTAATTTTAATTTCAAGCCCGATTCGAAATCCAATTTCAAGTCTATTTTCAAGCCCAATTTCAAATTTAATTTCCAGTGCATTGTCAGTGCAATATGATGACCGATTGAGATTTAACTTGAGGTCCAATTTAATATCTCATTTTGAAGCCAATTTGAACTCAAATTTAAGACCAAATTAATCCTCAGCTTAATACCCGACTTGAAGTTTAATTTAATTCCAATTTTATCTCCGATCACAACCACAAGTCAAATTTTTGTCCCATATAATGTCTAACTTCAAGTCCAATTCCGTGTATTATTAAATTTCAAATTCAATTCCTATTTGAAATTCAAGTTCAAGTCTATTTTCAAGTCAAATTTGATGTTCAATTTCAACTGCAATTAGAAGTTCGATTGATATTCAATTTCAAGCCGAATTTATTGTCTTATTTCAAATCCAATTTCAAGTCTATTTTAATTCCAGTTTCATCTCCGATTTTAAATTCAATTTCAAATCTGCTTTCAATTTAAAATTAAATTTAAGATCTAATTCAAGCTCAGCTTAATGTCCAAATTGAAGACTAATTCAATTCCAATTTTGTTTCTGATCTCAAGCCAAATTTGAGTCCAGTATATTGTCTTACTTCAAGACCAATTTCGTGTCCAATTTAATTCCAATTTCAACTTTGATTTGAAATTCAATTTCAAGTTTCAATCCCAATTTCAACTTCAAGTTTCAAGTTTGAAAGCCCAATTTCAACTGCAATCTGGAGTCTGATTGAGATTCAATTTCAAGTTCAATTTAATGTCCCATTTTAAGTCTATTTTAATTCCAATCTTTAATCTATAATCCAATTTAAGTTTAATTTCTAGTTCAATATAATGTCCCAATTTTGTGTCTTATTTGATTCCAATTTCAACTTGAATTTGCAGTTCAATTTCAAGTCTAATTTCAAGTCCCATTTCACGTGCAATCGGACTTCAACAATTGAGATTTAATTTCAAGTTCAATTTAATGTCCCATTTGGATGTCAATTTCAAGTCCAAGTTCAAATTGGGATATCATTGTAATATTCAATCTTAAGTTTAATTTAATTCAAATTTTATTTCTTATCTAAAGTTTAATTTTAAAGTCCGAGATCCAATTGCAAGTCTAATTTAATGTACCATTTCAAAGCCAATTTAAGGTTCAATTTTAAGTCCAAAATCAAACCGAATTTAATATCCACATTCAAGTTTTTTTTTCCTGCGACCAGTATAGTCGATTCCACCTTAACTTGATTTACCTTACCCACCTATTCCTCACTGCCAGTACTATCCCATATTATAGCCGTCCCTGGCGAGGACTCATCCGTTCCTCTGACCAGTACACTTAACTATAGGAGGGACTTTTGCACTGTCAAGAGGCTTCAGTGGGAAAATTTAGAATTTAGCGTGAAGGAAGGGTAAACATTCAAGTTGAACAAGTCCTATTTGAAATCCAGTTTCAATTTCAATTCTAAATTGAAATCCAATTTCATATATGAGTAATTCTCGTTGAAAAGGGGCCACTACTCACACGAAGTCTTCAAACATTGGAACTTTTGTACTTGATTGGTTGAAAAATTTTTAAAAATGAGAAATACACTTTTAATACCTCGAAACAGCGGATCCCTCGTTCGCCAAGGGGCCCGACAGTTTAAAAAAAATGTCGAATTTTTAGTAAACCTTGAGATCTTTATCATGTGATATTTTCTAAATTTGCAATGAAACAACTAACAAATGCCGCGGTTGTTAGTTGTAAAGAAGAACTGGGGTTTCAAATGGAATAAAAATTTCTTGGCGGTCAACTTGAATTTGGTAGCCTTATTGGATTTAATCAAAAAATCATCATTTTTACCATTAGCCCCTCAACTGATTTTCATTTTAAGACCATTATTGAAAAGCTGAGAGAAAATACTACAAGAAACATGCATAAAATTAGATGTGCATCGGCATTAACTAAATGAAACAACCAGTTATATCTGTAGCAAGGTTCACAGTTTCATATAATTTTGTGAGTTTTTGTTTGCAAAAATTTGCTATGAAATCTATACCTATAAAGAAGGATTTCTGTCTGTCTGTCCTGTGTTCCTTATAGAATCAAAAACTACTGAACCAATCGGCGTGAAAATTTGCATGTAGAGGTTTTTGGGGCCAGGAAAGGTTTTAGTGATGGTTAGAGACCCCTCCCCCCACTAAGAGGGGGGGCTCCCATACAAATGAAACACAAATTTCTGCATAACTCGAGAACTAATCAAGCAAATAGAACCAAATTTGGCATGTGGGTGTTTTCGGTGACAAGAATTTATTCTATGGTAAATTGAGACCCCTCCCTCTTTATAAGGGGAATTGTAACTCGACCCCCCTTTAAGAGGGGGGGCTTCCATACAAATTTCCTCATAACTCGAGAACTAATCAAGCAAATGCAACCAAATTTGGCATGTGAAGGTTTTCGAGAGCAAGAAAATTTTCTATGGTGAATTAGGACCCCTCCCCACTCTAAGAGGGGGGGCTCCTGTACAAATGAAATACAAATTTCCTCATAACTCGAGAACTAATCAAGCAAATAGAACAACATTTGGCATGTGGGTGTTTTTTTTGGTGACAAGAATTTATTCTATGGTGAATTGAGACCCCTCCCCTCTTTATAAGAGGAATTATAACTCCTCTCCCCTTTAAGAGGGGGGGCTTCCATACAAATTTACTCATAACTCGAGAACTAATCAAGCAAATGCAACCAAATTTGGCATGTGAAGGTTTTCGAGAGCAAGAAAATTTTCTATGGTGAATTAGGACCCCTCCCCACTTTAAGAGGAGGGGCTCCTGTACAAATGAAATACAAATTTCCTCATAACTCGAGAACTAATCAAGCGAATTGAACCAAATTTGGCATATGTATGTTTTTGGAGACAATTTTTTTTTCAATGATGAAATGGGACCCCTCCCCACTTTAGGAGGGGGGTCCTATACAAACGAAATACAAATTTCCTCATAACTCGAGAACTAATCCAGCAAATGGAACCAAATTTGGCGTGTAGGTGTTTTTGGAGGCAAGAATTTTTTCTGTGATGAATTAGGACCTCTTCCCACATTAGGAGGGGGGGCTCCAATACAAATGAAATACAAATTTCCCCATAACTCGAGAACTAATCAAGCAAATAGAACCAAATTCGGCATGTGGAGGTTTTTGGAGGCAAAAATATTTTCTACGGTGAATTAGGATCCTTCCACACTTCAAGAGGGGGGGCTTCTACACAAATGAAATACAAATTTCCTCATAATTCGAGAACTAATCAAGCAAATGGAACCATATTTGGCATGTGGGTGTTTTTGGAGGCAACCATTTTTCCCATTATGAATTAGGACTTCTTACCTTTTTAGTAGGGGGGAGGGGCTCCCATTCAAACGAAATACAAATTTGCTCATAACTTTAGAACTAATCAAGCAAATGGAACCAAATTTGGCATGTGAGAGTTTTAGATGGCAGAATTTTTTTTCCGTGGTGTATTACGACCCGTTTCCCTTTTAAGAGGGTGGGCTCCCATACAAATGAAATACAAATTTCCTTATAATTCGAGTACTAATCAAGCAAATGGAACCAAATTTAGCATGTAGGAGATTTTTAAGTCTTGAATTTATTTTATGATAGTTAGAGACCTCTCACCCCTGTGGTAGGGGGATATGGACTCTCATACAAATAAAACAGAAATTTTTGCGAAACTCAAAAACTAATCCAACTCGAGAAATTCGAGACTCTTCCATAAAACATTAATCAATAAGAAGACCACAAAAACTATCTATAGTAACACTAGATCATTCAGGACGAGCCGGTCGCGAGTGTTGCCGGTGACCCGCCGTCGGAAGCGCAGCCCACTGGGGGGCTTGCAAAACTCGAGATAGTGACAAAGATCATCCGAGATTCATGATTTATGTACAACACAGGTTAATTTGTGGCAATACGAGTTTGTCGGGTCAGCTAGTAAACTATAAACGACACGATTTTGTAAAGAGGATGGGGGAATCATGGCGAAAACGGCGATTTTTTATAGAACTCAACATGGCCTCCAACATGACCGCCGATTTTTTTTTTCACTTCATTTGAAAGCCCTACCCTTCCTCAAGTGTAATTTTAGATCAAATTCCGAATCCAATTTGAAGTGGAATTTCATGTCCGATTTATGTCGGATACAAATCCAATTTCAATTCAAATTCAATTTTGATATCAGCTCCGATTCCAGATTTAATTTCAAACCGAATTTCAAAGCCCAACTCAAGTTCACAATCCCAATCTCAACTTAAATTGAAATAAAGTCTTACAAATACAATTTGAAGTCCACGGGTGGGATCAGATTGGGGCACATTTCTCGTCTTCTGGATAAAATTTAATGTAAACAAAAGTCTTTGTGGTGCAACTTAAACGGGCAGTATTTTTTCGGATAAGTAAATGAATGGTGTAAGAAAGATCTGTCATTCTACGATTACTTGATAATTTCTGTGAAAGCTATGGAACCCTTTCGCCGTAAAGAGAACGGTTGATATTCCATGGATCGTTGCTTTATTATACCACAGACAAACAGACATAACACTCGTTTTCCATTCTTCGTACCGATTAAATCGTCATTTCAAATTTAGGCTTAGTTGGGAATGTCTCCGTTTTGGTCAAAGTGGCGCTTTTTGACGAAAGAAGGGGAATTCCCCATAAAAAATACTTGCTGCTTTTCGAAGGATACCCATGTTGCTATTTGATATTTGGGAATGTCGATCATAGATGGTGCTAGTGTTCAGGCTAAATGTGAGGTACGATAATTTTTGTAGATTTTTCTTCCAAGAGTTACGTCTGTTTGTCTGTGATTATACGTAAACATCAGCAGGTGGTCCGCCACCTAACATAAAGCACTAACTCTTCAATGAAGTTAGCAACACTCTCTCAGAATCAAATGATGCTTTGTGAGAATTTGTTTAATTAAGCAAATTGAATTTATTTTTCCAAAAGGAATGTTAAATAATTGTTAAAAGGAACCGAATTTTTCCTTTTTTTAGAAAAAAATCATTTTAAAAATAACAATACTTTTGAATACCCATAGAGTGACCTATAGAAAATAATCTGAAGTTTCATAACCAAATTATATAAGTACTATGTTTGAGCACCCTTAGTTAACTTAATCATGATCAAAAGTTTCAACACTACCTATTCAATCTCCCTTATCTAATATATAATTATGCTATCAACATCTTTTCTTTTGATAGCAAAGGCCCTTTTCTTTCAGTTTTATATGTTTTGTTGGATATGTTTTGTCTTGCTTGCTAACTATCCATACAAGTCATATACGAATGAAAATATCTAGGGGTCAGTTCCGGCGTAGTAGTTAAATGCTCATGTGAATGCTCACGCCTCTCACGCCGAGGACCCGGGTTCAAATCCCAACCCCACAGAAGTCACGAATGACCCAAGCTACTTAAAGTGACTATAATCTAACAAAAAAAAATTAAAATATCTGATAATCAAAATAAATTCTCAACCAGTGATATTTCCAAATCCGTGGTGCCCCATCTGCCCTGGCAGAAATAAAAATCTTTTTCGTCTGCACTTTTGTTTTAAAAATGCTGTATCAATATCTGTACCGTCATAAATATTAGTTGTATAGAAAAAATTGATTTGCTTGCATTAAAAATATGCACTAGTCTCAAATTACTCATTTGTTTGAGGCTGTTTGCATATATTTTTACTAAACATAGACCCAAATACGACTTCTTTTGTTTTTATTCGTGTCAAGAGTTGTTTCTCTATTGATTTCATGTAGGGTAAGACGTGGTAAGAAGGCCCGGCGGGGTAAGACGGACCACATCGATTTCGAATAGAAATCCTTAATTTTTTTTGCAATTACGCTACCGTACCTTCTTTGTTAACGTATTTGAATACTTTCGAAACACTCTGTGGTGATCGGCCACACGAAACGTTAAAATTAGAATCACAACAAACTATTCGACCGTCGTTATTTTGTGTGATCTAATTTTAGCAACAACAAAGTTAAGGGAATTTGCAAAACAACAGAGTATTTCGACGTTTCTTCGTATCGCTGACGTTTGTAAAACGATTCCTGTTTTGTGTGTGATGAAATAGGTATGTAAAATTTATGTAAATTTCACGGCTTAAGTGAAAAATGCAAAATGGTGAAGTTTGGAAACTAGGGGTAAGACGGGCCATTTTTCACGGGGTAAAATGGACATGCGTTGTAGCGCTAATAATGTTTAAAGGTTGTCCTGTGTGATGTTCGTTTTTGTTTGCGTAGATGCCTCGAAAGTATATTAGAAACACATCACGGATGCAGAAGACGGCGGATCAGATGAATCAGGCCAAATTAGCCATTGATAAAGGTATGTCCACCAGGATAGCATGTACCACATTCGGGATTCTCAAGACAACTCTTCGTCGGCAGATTAAAGTACGTAACGATACGCCAACAATTTGGCTCGGATCTTGAACTTGTTCAGCATTTGCTAGAACTGGAGGAGCGGTTCTATGGGCTCAGTATGATCAAAGAACTGACATTTGAGTTGGCTGAGCAGTACAACTTAATTTTATGTTAGTTACAAGCTAATTTTATGCTATTTTATGAAAAATCTTTACAAAATTCGTTTCTGTTGAGTAAATACTATTGAAGTTAGTTTTGCAACTCTCAAAACGCTTAAAAACTGCCCCGATTCGTCTAACTCCGTCATGGTCCGTCTTACCCCTTTGGTGGTCCTTCTTACCCCGCCTGAAAATTGACGCGTGATATTTGGGCGGTTCAAAACTTGGCGAAAAATCGTGAAATAGTAGGAAAATAAATGCTTATTCATGTGTGATACAAGAAAAAGCGAACTTTCGAATGCATTTTATGCTAGTAATTTAATTGCTAAGGGGGCCGTCTTACCCCGTCTTTCCCTAACAGCACTTAGACGAAAAAAATGAGTTTTTGACCCTCAGAAAAGTCTTTACGATAAAATTCTGTATCAACATAGTCGGAAAAATGTATGTCGCCAGATAAATCTGTACATATGGCAACACTTTTTCGAATATTATCGTTTATATAACAATGGAGAACGACTTGTGATGTAAGAGAAAAGCAGCTGTAACTCTACATAGATCTATGAAAACAAATTCTAGTGTAACTTTCGTTAATTTGAAAAGGTGCGTATTTCGTTTACACATATTTGCACACATTTCATAGATTTGCAGACATGTCATTGAAGCCATAAATATTCACAAAGTATTAAAAAACAATATTTGGAATTGATGGAATCAAAGATTAATAAAACCGCTACCAATTGGGCTCCAAAGTCAAATTAGAATGCTCAGTTTTTGCAGTCGTAAAATCTTTATAAATGTTTTATCCAATGTAATGATAAAATTTTTACATTTATCCGGTGTATATTCGACAGACAGTGCAAACAGTGTGAATTCGAATGTGAAAACCTCCAAAAAATTTAATTTACCTAACTTGTTAGGTATTTCCAGCTATCAGAAGTTAATCACGGGAATAACTATTTTTTATCGACTACATATGATGCAGGTCGGGTTAATTTGCTTCTCGGAATGTGGCGATGAGGATAAAAATAAAAAAAAAAATGTGACATTGCAAACTGCAAAGAATATTGATTTCATACAGGTGCAAGTTGTGAACATTAAAATAACAGTAAACAACATAACATAACCAGTTAAAAGTTTGTTATGTTTCCCAGGAATTGAAAAAATACGAATGTTGCTCTTTTGTCCCAACTCCATCGACAAGCGGTTTCTAGTATGTACATCACGCGGAACAATTCCCCGTCCCGTTTTCCTCTGGCTGTCTCGATTCAACATGGAATGCGATACCCGACGACTCGGGGCATTTCTCAGACAAGGAAATAATCCAACTTTTCATGGTAAACTTCCAGCTGCAAAAGATGACACAAACGCAGGCATTCGGTTACATCGCTCTTTGCGGATACACTACATCACACGCGGCGCGTCAAGACAGTTTGGGACGTTTCGGGTTTTAGGGGGAACCAAGCTTGACCACCGACAATGCCGGCCGAGTGAGGGTGAATGGGCAGGCACGGACAGTGCGCGGAGGGAATTATGATTGGCGTGTGACGATCAAATTTCGTGTAGCTGTGTAATAATGCTGTCAAACATGTTTATGGCTTGTACGGCGCGCGGATTGGTATGCCAACAGTCACGCGTGAATTCATCGCCGAAGCCGCCTGATTGGTAGCAAGACGAACGAAGGTTCAAGGTGTGTCCTGCTGCTTCCTGAGCGCGAGCGGTTCGGTTCGCTCGCCAAGCGTGCCAAAACTAATCAATGAAATGTGGATACCGCCTCGGATGCGGCCTGCGAAGACGCTTTGCGTCGATCTCCCAGACACTGCAGATGTTATATAGCGCGCTGAAATTAATACCATTCTGATTCATCAAATTAGAGGAGGGTAGGAAAAATTAACGAATGACTGGTGAGCATGCAATTCCTATCGGATTGCCTTTATGCCCGTTGGTTCGTTTCCGTACAGAGGATAATTAATGAGGCTCAAAGCATTCCGCGGGCTTGCAGCAAATTACAACAATGTATGCAGTTCTGGAAACGGCGTTGTTATTAATTCTATTTGAGCGCTTCAGTGTAATAATTTTGAGCTGTGCTAGTTAGTTAAAGTATAGTCATTCCCGACATCAAAAACTATAAAAATAGAAGATAGATGGTCAGTTGAGACCTCTAGCGCCATAACCGATCTCAGAGACATAGCAATGAATTGAAAAATTTATTGGAATAGGTGGAAGAATACATCAGCAATTGCTAGTTATGGACGGGTCGGATCTAACTGCTGAATAGCTATAGGCAAGGGCAAACAGAAACAGAACCCAAGACTATCCAACCTGCTACAATTTGTTTTGCGCTCAAACTCATATAAGAGATTTATCGCGGCCCAAGGGTTGTTATCCTTCCACTTCTGTCTGCACTAGTGTCCTTACTTTGGCTGCTGGTGGTGACATTATGATTATGTTTATTGTTATTATGATTATATCTAGAATCTTGATTTAGAGTCACTTCTTTCCTGGTTGTCGCTGCTGCTGGGTGCTGGTGCTGCTATTTACTTTTTTGTTTCTCTTCTTCAGTCCTACACAGTTTCGGTCGTCTGCATGAAATTTCAAGCGTGTTTTGTATGCATAATTTGAAACGGTTTAGATTGTTGCTGTTAAGAGTTTGTTCGCTGTTGGTTCCTGAGATTTCTCCGTTCGAGGCCGGGCCAGGCGACACGGGAAATCACGACGAATAAGAAGAACGGCATTTTTATAACTTCATACTATGTGTGGCACGCTCTGTCAGAATGTTGACGTCCGCAATCATGACGGCGTGGTTGGATTTGTTTTCTTTTTGATGGGAATACCACTCACTGCCGCGCACAAACAACCTGTGACAGCATCCCTTCCCAAAAAGTGAGCGAGGAGCAAAATATGTCATTTCGAATTATTCATTTTAATTTGATTTCATTTAATCTGACAAAGCAAATTAGTTTAAAAGAGGTTCGTGTCTTGCATCAGATCTTCAGGTGTGCGCGCGCTTGTGCGTGTGTGCTGTCAGGAAGGTAGGTACATGCGTTTGGATCGATACAAATATTGTCAATAGTGTTGGAAAAAGATAATCCAGTTAAGGCGAATTAAATTGGATAACAATTGAACAAGTATTAAGAGGCTTTCATTTGTTTCAGTTCGGAACATCTCTCGTATGGTATTTAGATAGAGCAGATAATTCTACATACCTCCATATTGTGATGGTGATGGTGGTGATGATGTCGCAACACCAGAGGATGGTGCCCTAGGTGCACGTCGGGGTCCTCGTACGTCACCGAGTGCGCCGTTGAGACACCTGTTGCGTCCAGATGATGTGGTGGTCCGCGGGTTGGCGTTTTGCAGGGTAGGAAGTTTTGAACTTTCCGTTTATGTCTGTTGAAGAAAATGGAGAAGAAAAAAAAGAAATAATATTAATTGCCTCATTGAAATATAATACACACGAGGAACGCGCGAGAAATTGAGTCGGTACTCGACTTGGCAACTAATTAATGTCGCCGTCGCCGTCGTCGTCATCGTCGTCGTTGTCACCGTCGTCGTAGGATAGACGGTTTTGCCTGGCTGGGACACGTGGTTCCCTCTTGCGCCAAAGACACTTCAAAGCAAGATTCTAATTTATCAGCAGCGCTGTCTTATGCCTGCGCTGCTGAGGAGATTTCACTGCAGGCTCGCTTTTACCGCATCCGTACAGTTCTCCGTGTTGTCTGGGTCGGCTTTCGATAGAATGTATGGTTGTCTCATGCGAGATAGATGAAATTAGAGGAGTAAATGAGTTTCATATATAGTCACTCTAAATTTAGTGCCTGTTTTGAAAAGGTTAGCGGAGGTCCCACGGGGATTACTAATCACATTTGGTTGACAGAAATCAATTACGCGGGCTTGGGTATTTGAGCTTGTCAGTCGGTTGCCGGGGATTGTGAAAATGTAAATAAATTGATAAATGTTGTAAGTTGAAGAAGTTCAATGCACGGATGGATTCAGTGTGGTTTAGGTGATGTTCGAATTGTAATTTCGGTACGATTAGTTTGTATAGGCTTCATACGTATAAGCTCAGAAGCCATCAATCACTCGGTTAAATGAAATAAGATATCTAATGATTCGCGTTTCTTCATTAAATTTTCAATCGAATAATTAGTCTATCATTACAGCGGCATTTCATGATCAACGACTAATTTAAATAATTTGATTTACTTTTATGTCACCGGAAGTTTTCTTTTATCGGAAGTTAACTTCTTTTTCCATATAAAAATCCAAAACTAAAATAAATAAAAGTTATAATGCTACATTTTATCAAGATTATAATAATCACAAGACATTTAGTACAAAGGGCTTTTCAAAATTAACGTATTTTTAACAATTATTAACGTACAACATTTGAAGGTTTGTTAGGATTAAGTGTTGTTAGTTTTGCTGAAAAGCGTAAATTAATTTGGATGCGTACTGCTTTCTTATAACTAGAGGTTGTTTTTACAGGGATGAATCTCGCTTCATTCCACCTAGAAGTGGAATCATTCTTTATCGTATTTGTTTTATAGCTATTGTTCTTGATTATATTTGAAGAAAATTAATACTGTTTTGAATCAAATCTGGTTTTGATACATTTGAGGTTTTTGCATCAATTGATCGTCAAAATTTGGGATACGGAAAGACTACCGGAGGAGTGGAAAAACGGAGTTATTAAGAAAGGTGATAAACTGGATTGTCAGAACTACCGAGCGATCATTATCCTGAACGGCATTCAGGCATGCAAAGTACTTTCCCAAGTCATCTTCCATCGACTGTCGCCAATAACCAATGGATTTGTGGAAAGTTATCAGTCCGGCTTCATGGAGGGTCGGTCTACAACGGACCAACTCTTCACCCCGCGGCAGATTCTCCAGAAGTGCCGAGAATTCCGAGTCCCCACGCAACACGTGTTCATGGATTTCAAAACCGCATATGATACCAATACCAGCCGTGACTCCACAAACACCTGCGGTCCAACAATGTGAGCCCCCGTGCAAAGTGCACGTTGTACAAAACGCTAATTAGACCGGTTGTCCTCTACGGTTACAAAACGAGGACACTGCTAGAAGAGGACCTATGAGCACTCGGAGTTTTCGAACGGCGAGTGCTAAGAACTTTGCCGGCGTACAAGGGAACGGTGAATGGAGGTGAAGAATGAACCACGAACTCGCGTGTTTTTGCGGCGAACTCATTATTTAGGAAGTCGTTAAAGATGGACGGATACGTTGGGCAGGACATATTGCTAGAATGCCGGACAACTATCCTGCAAAACTGGTTTTCGCATCGAATCCGGTAGGAGCAAGACAAAGGGGAACACAGCGAACGAGGTGGCAAGACCGGGTGAAGCGAGATTTGACGAGCCCTGGGTGCCCGTGAAACTGGATACCAATTGCCATGAACCGATTGAGATGGAAAAATTACGCTACGCAGGCCTTGTCATAAGGTGTAAGGTCAACTAAGTACATTTGAGATTTATTAAGGCCGCTTACTCTTAACTTTCGTTTTTGATCTTTCATCATTTGTCTATTTTTCCGTATTTCATCTTTCCTTTTTCGTCGTTTGATTTTATTTGTCTTTGTTTTCAATTTTGCTTCATTTTTTTATACATGTACTCAGTTACTTTTCGCTATCGTCTTCTTGTCATTTTTTGTTGATATTCAACGTTTAATAGATTCTCGTTCTTTTTAATATTTGACTTTTTAGTATCTTTACATCGTCTTTTTGTTTTTATTTCAGCGATTGGTGTTTTTTTATCATTCTTTGTGACTTTTTTGTTGTTATGTCGTCTTTTTGTCGCCATTTCTATTCTTTTTTAGCATTTCTTGCTGCTGTTTTGACATCTTTTTATCGTCCCATCGTCGCCTTTTCTGTAACTATTTGCTATCTATGACTTGAACAGTTTTTGTCGCTCCTCTGGCATTTTTACGGCGTCTTTTCTTCATATATTTGTCGCCTTTCATATTTTTTTCGTCATTTCGCGTACTCGTCATCTTTACATTGTTATTGTTGAATTTTCGATACTGTCTCGCTATCTTTTGTAATCTTTTTGTTCTTTTTTGATTAAAGCAGAGGAGTGTTTGGTGCGAATAATGTTAGCCTGAATACTGGGCAAGTTTCGATCTGCGGCTAAAAATATATTGGGTTTAGTTCGTGGCACTGGGACTGCAACCCAGAATTTCTCGATTAGTACTCGAGTGCTTTACGCATTTAAACTATACCACACCCATGTATGCGTAAAGCACTCGAGTACTAATCGAGAAATTCTGGGTTGGAGTCCCAGTGCCACGAACTAAACCCAATATATTTTTAGCCGCAGATCGAAACTTGCCCAGTATTCAGTCTAACATTTTTCGCACCAAACGCTCCTCTGCTTTAATCAAAAAAGAGTTTACGTTTGACCGCGAAAAAGTCAGTACCAGTAAAAACAAAAAAAAATTTTTTGTTGTTTTTTTTTCAGATTCATCATCCATCTGTTATTTCTCTGTCGTATTTTTGTTCTTTTTCCATCGTATTTTTGTCGTTCTCGTCGTTTCCTTTGTTTTATTAACATTTTGCTGCTTTTTTCAGGTTGTTGCGATGTTTATAATCTCTTTTGCTGGCGTCTTTTAGTCGTCATTTTGCCGTCATTACAAAAAGTTTTGTCATTTTTTCATCGTCTTTCTCGACAACAAAAATGTTGATGTTTTACTGCCTTTTCATCGTTTACGACGGAATTAACATGAAAATACGCAAAAATAGCGACTAAAATGACGACAAGAAACGAGAAAAAGTCACACAGTCTTTTTGTTGATTTTTGTAGTGATTTTTTGTCGCTGTGCTGGTGTTTTTTCGTCGTATTTGTATCGTCTGTCGTATTTTTGTAGAGTTTCGTTTTCTTTTTCTCAACTTTTCGGCATATTGTTGCCATCTTATCATCACTTTCCTATCATTTTTTTTATATCATTTTTTCTCAGCTTTCCAATGGTGGTCTTACAACGAAAATCGATTGGGGGGCTCATGGCGAAACGGCGATTTATTGATAAAATAAAATATGGGGACCAAATCCAAGATGGCCGTCAAAAATGTTTTACTCCATTTGAAAGCCCTGTTTTTCTTCTTTACAGAACCGGGCAATTTGTTAGTTGTTTCATTGCAAATTTATGAAATATCACCTGATATGGATCTCAAGGTTTGCTGAAAATTAACCTTTTTTTGAAACTGTTAGGCTCCGGCGAACGAAGGGTCCACTATTTCGAGGTATTAAAAATGTAATTCTCATTTTTTAACCATTTTTAACCAATTAAGTGCAAAAGTTCCAATATTTGTAGACTTCGTGTCAGTAGTGGCTCCGTTTCAACGAGAATTACTCATTTATAAATCATAAAGAAATCATACGGTGAACAAAGCGCCTCCATCGTTTTCGAGTCGAATGGAGACCCACGGTTATTTTTCAAATGATTAGATTTAGTGCTTTCGAGTTAGTTATTATCCTATTTTTATTGCCTCATAAAGATGTTGTCTTTTTGAAAAAGGAAATATAAAAGCATAAAAAAAAACTCACAACCATAACATAATCAGTAAATGTCTAATTAATGCTCATTTCATCGAGCTAAAGTTAAGCTAATATTGTGCGCCACAAAACACAACCACCCAATAGAGAAACCATTGTCAATCAAGTGGCTCTGCTAGTGTGGGTTATACCCTCCCCCCTCTTCCTCCTCTTTTCCCCTCCGCCCGTCAACCACCATTGTGATTTATGCTTCGCCGGATAGGCAAGCGGTTGACAGACTGCTTAACTATAACGAGCTAACTTTCATCTTATTTGCCGCTTGACAGAACTTTCCGATATATCCGCTTCCTGGCAGATCGTACCGAGCGGGGGTTGCGCCGTTTATGTATGTGCCGAGTATCGTTTATGAGGAGAACGGGAAATTGCTCAAAGAAGCGCATAAAATCAAAATCATATCAAAGCAATATCGGAAACGACGTAGATGGAACCGGTGTGCGGATGTGTCGGCGAGTGTGGCTAAAATGGCGCAGAAAAAAGGTTTAAGAGAAAGAAAGAAAAGTGATTTGATAAAAAAAAAGTAATTCGTGGAGGACGTACGGTTCAGCCTGGCTTGGAAGCCGAATGATGGACGAGGGGGGTGGGGGTGGAATCGGTTATATATATCCTGAAGCTGATTGTCAACTCATTGCAATTGGGTTCAATTCCGTCGCGAAATCCGAAAACCAGAAATGAAGGCAAAAACATTTTTTCCTCTACGTTTCGTTCCGTCGTTTATCCGGAAACGAAAGTCGCTTTGATTGGCCCTTGGCTGGAATGTACAGAATCTCACCAGTCAGTTGGACAGGAATTAGTTTCTATGATATTGGTTGAAAAAAAAAAAAAATCTGGATCCAGACCGGTGTCATTGGAAGTTGAGTGCTGTCTACGATATTTCGCTCATTTTCCAACGAGTGTCGATAAAAAGAGAATGTTTCTGACCGGTGATTGGCATCAATTTTGATGACACACGGATGGATGAGGTTGGGTTTTAGCAGGAGTAATTAATCGTTAGAGGAAACTTGTTTTTCAGCATGGGACTGACCGACTCTGGAATTGAGTTTCTAATCGTAGTGATTTTGTGGCCAATTGACCTAGTTGTACACACTAGCAGCACGATTCTTACATAAAAAACACATGTAGGGAGCAAAAACCTTACAAGTGTTGGGTGAATCTGACATTTGTTATTAATTCGCAGCACCCATCCAGTTTTTAAAAGTTAATTTGTGAAATTGGCTCAACTAATTTTTTTCTGTTAACCTAAATTGACACTAAGCACTTTAATCTCGAACATCTCGGCTAGTGTGTTGGTCAGGATAGAAGAAAGGATTCAATTAAGTAGATGAAGGCTCCTATCGCGACACACCACCGACGCCGTTAGGGTACACCAGAGAGTGTGCTTAGAGTAGTTCAGAACGACTTTCAAATAAAAATGAAATGAATTTTGAAATTTGATATTCACCTAAACACATTATTGAAAAATATAGTCCAAACACTAATTGCTAACTTCGATATGGTGCCTATAATTTATGCAAAATATCAGCAGGAGAAGTTATTATCATCATATACGATCCAAATGACGAACAAGTAGCTTTGAACCATCCTAGTCTGTGTGTATAGTGGCTGTGTACAATGTGCTGGTACATGTGTTAGCGACCGGTTTATGGGAAAAGCTGTGGAGCCACAGAGTGGTTTGTCAAGCGTATAATCCTTTTGATAAATCTAACCTCTTGGCGAAAAGTTTACCAATTTGACGGTTCGAGGGGTACCCTTTCCTTGCTGGGTGAAACGTGGGGCGGGGTTTCTTTTCTAATATTATAGGATACGAAAATAGGTCTTCTTTTTCAATTGTGAAGAGGTAGAAGAAGTTGGTTGTCCTAATTGCACGAACGAAAGAAGTTTTATATATTTAATTTGAGGTTTCTTTGCATTCTTTTTCCATTGTGAGCTGGTTATTTTTAAAAGAATGCTTTCTATTGTATGACGGTCAGGGATTTGTTTTTTTAACTTCGCCAAAGCACTTTTTATGTTAATTTTTGTACAATTCCCTATCCTGAAAAAATATGTTACAACTTAGAAAAACTTTTCGGAAAGGTCGAAAATCGATTAAATTTACATGTTTCTTGTGCTTAATTTAACCTAGCTACATTTTGTAGCAAAAAAGAAAAATAAATCCAAAGTAATACTTTATCCTCAACCAGAAGGACACAATCTTTTTGAATATTGAAGTTTTTCGTCCTTTCAGCTTTTTGCTAGGCATATAAAAGCCGGTAAAAGTTGTGAGGTTGTCAGCAAAGGTGAACCGATCCTGTTGAATGGTGTTACGTGAAAGGCAGGCATTAAACTTCCGTTAATAATCGGTACGGGGTGCTCGACGGTTCATCACCCTGTTGTAACTAAACCAGAGTAGGGGTGCTTTTCCCATTTGCTTTAATCCGTTTAGTATGGGAAAGATGAAATGGCACATTGTACGCCACCTCTGGTTTCGTATAAGTTTGCTGCTGCCAATGGCAGGAAGCGAGAGTGGTTTATCCCTTTTCGGCACCTTTGAAAGTGGGACCGAGCGAGCGTGAAAGCGGTCGCTCACAACCAACTTTAATTTTTTATGAGCTCCTAAAACCGAGAAAGGATCCTCAGCTTTTCAAATTGCTCTTCGCGCTGAAACTCCTGATGCCGGACAGGATTTAACGGCGGAAAATATGTTTATTCTGGCAGTGTCCTTTTCGCTGGGAGACAAATGAAACTTTTACGACCAGCCATCCTTGGGAGGCTAATGTTTTTGGCAGTTTTAAAGCCTTCCGGTAATGATTAATAAATGATTCCGTGTGCAAAGTCCTCCAGCGAGGGACATCCGCACTTTAGTGAACGACTGGTTAATGGCTTTCTGACTGCCGTTGACGTCGGTTTATTTTCCTTTCGTAATGGCAAAGCAAAAACACGTCCGTCACCTCAGATATAAACGGCGGATCAATCCGTATTCCGCCTGTCGGTTGCTGTTGGTCTGTTGCGCGACACAAAGAAGATTAAAGGCTTCCTGCAAGCATTCTCAATAAACATTCGTCACCGCTTTGCTCGTCCAGTTGCACCGCATCGTAGGGGGGCTGGCTGCTGCTGCACAGTCTGGCTGGCACTTGTCGTCACAAGTTTCACAGCGGGATTTTTCGAGGTAAAATTTCGAGCTAAAGCACGTGATTATGCTGTAAGACTGGAGATTATTTGGTCGCTTCAATATATACCTAATGCTATTGCAGGGCCCTGAATTATTGAACCCAGCTAGCACCAAGTCGTACATCAATGACGAAAATTATCGTAAATAACTCTTAACAAATCCTGAATCGTAACTAAAGCTGGAAAAAGTGCGCCCAAGTGGATTTTCAATCGTATGTAATGATAATAACTGACATATATACGATTTTTAGCACAGAATTGCTTAGCAGTATGGAGCGAGTTGTGCTTAATCGGATATTATCGTATATAATTACTTTATCACGTATATCGCCACCAAAATAGAGCGGGTATGCCAGTTTTGCGCATCAAATACGGTTTATTGGCATGCATATCTGTACAAAATGCTGATTTTTAACTTTGATATACATAAAAGTGCTAGCTCGGAAAGTATGTAACATGCATTTTGTCTTTCAACTATTTATATTTGAGAAACAATCTGTTCAATCAATGAGAAAATATAGTTGCGTAGTGTCGCGTAGGTAATGAACCAGAAGATATTACATTGGCGATCCATTGCCAAATTGAAATTTCTGGGTTCATTTAGAAATAGAAAATGACTTAAAGAAACGAAATACAGTTTTTAGCGTTATGTGTTAGCCATTCAGGTGGAATTTCGAATGCAAGTGCGGATTGCTTCAGCTGGCGTTTGTTTTGCGCAGCTCGTACTATTAGTTGTTAGGCAGGGCTTGTTTAAACAACGGACATCGCGCTAAGACAAGCAAGCGAGTAAGTTGCTCAAATTTAGAGGCAGCATTGTTCCGGGGCGAAATAGTGTGGAAAGGGAAAGGTAACCGTATTCGCAACAAGAAACGAAGTTGGACGAGGGGTGTGAATAAAGTAATACAAGGTAATGGAAATTACCATTAGTTAGATTCGCATGCCTATTAAGGTTGAGTCGGCAAGGAGCCATGTTAAGGTTGAGCTGGGAAACATCCATAGCCAAAGCGTATTGAAAATGAGTTAAGAAATGCCATGGCAAGCATTTGTTAGCGATGAGTCGGGAAAGGCCCAAGGCCAACACCTATGAAAACTAAGGCCAATTTTTTGACAACGTTGATCGGTACATGATGACATCATGACCTTCGAACTCAAGAAGGTAAGGTTTCTACACATACAGTATTAATGCGAAGATATGGTAGATACTGGGAAGAATATGCGTGTAAAGCTTTTAGGATAAGCAGTATTTTCTATTTTAGGTCGTCACATACCAAAACGGAGAGTGATTTCACTACAGGTTGTGTATGGAAGTTGACGAATTTCAATATAACAATCAAGAATAATTTGATGACTATACCAACAACGAATATAACCTGTAATTGACCTAAAATCATTTCATATGTTGTTCATTTTACGCAGGGGGAGGATGTGGCATCCTGGAATTTAAACCATATTAGAAGAGTTGCCTGGAATATGTAGTGTGTGTTGTTTACCAATTATTTGGGTAGTTTATAACTGGTACAGAGAGAAAGTGTTGGAGTTGGTTGACAGCCTCCCGCGTAAATGGGATCATGAGTGTATCCCGTAGATGATGAATCAGAGGATATCACAATAGGATATCACAAATGTTAAGTGAATGTGAAATTTAGTCGAAACTAAATTTATCTCATTCCAAATCGGTATTCTGCTCACCTTAAGCTTCAAACACGCATAACAGGTTTTTGGAATTTCATAGGATTTTGTGCTCTGATAGACCAGGCGTCAAGAATGAATTAAGAGTAGTTTCACGAACAGAATGTTTATTTTGAGTATAAAAGCTGCTTATGAAATTCCAAAAATCAATGATGCGTACTTGAACCTTAAAGCAGGCAGCACTCTTATCGGCCTGACTTTCGTGCATTTGAAAACCATTCGAATCAATTACCGGTTTATTCTTCCTAGCATAATTTGCAATCGTCGCCATGCATTGCCAAAGCCAAGCTAACTACCGCACGCACACTTCTTAGAGAAACTATTTACATTTTACTGCCGACTGGGATGCAACGTAGTTAGTAATATGAAAACCCCGGAGTTCTCCACCGTAGTTGAGACATTGCTGCTTGCGTTCAATAGAGTTCCCAGTATTGGCTGCTGAAGTGATGGAGAAGTTCAATTGGCTATAAATGGTAAGTTAAATTCCGACTTCGTCAGGTGTTAATCTTCTGCCATCGGGATATAAACTTAAAAGCATTTTGGAAGCCCCTGATAGTCTTGGCGCAGTCGAGTTATTCCCGCCAGTGTGCTACGACCGATCGTGGAAACACGTTTTCCAATCCGTATTCGCAAGCAAGTACTCGTAGCGTAGGAATTTCTCCAGTATACTACCTCTCCTGTGTAATCCAGGCGGCAGTCGCCCGACGCTGAGGCACAGGTAGTATACGGTTATTTGTTCTCGATTTATTATCAGAACGTGAGAGGTTTTTGCATAGAATTACTTAACTGCTGTTGTTAATGAGTAGTTGCGGCCACGACATTCTCATCTTAACGAAAATACGGCTCCTCTAATACATCTAAAGCAGTGAAATCTCTTTCAACTCTCAATTTTTTGCTGTGATGCTTGGAATCTACTGTATTGGTACCATCGGTTGCACTACGTTGCGGCCGTGTGCATTCTACCAAACTAGGCTTCCGAAATATACTCCGCGCATGTAAAAGTTACGTAGTACGATTCAAATCGATTTTCGGATGCGATGTCATATAACTAAGAAACTTATAGGGTAGACGCACCATTAGTGGTGGTAGTACCAGCAGCGGTGGAAATTCGAATTATTACATTATTGTTGCAGATTTTGGTACAAGTTTGATACTTATCAAATAATACTGTTACTGGTAGTTCGATACTTATCAAACTTGTACCAAAATCTGCAAAAATAATGGAATAATTCAAGTTTCCACCACTACTGGTACTACCACTATTACTGGTGCGTCTACCCTAGTCTTCTAGTATTATAGTCGTATGGTCTTAAAAAAACAACTGAAATCATTGTAGAAAGCGCGGAAATGTCTGATGCGAAAAATTATTAATTGGATAAACTGGAAATTTTCAATATAGACAAAAATGTACCGGAGCGATGGCAGGCGGGGTTCGCACCCCGCCGTTCGGTTGGTATCCGAATGTTTTACTAACTTAACTACTGCCATACGTTATATTCGGGAGTCTAATACCTAATTTTGTTTTGTTCTTCCAATTATATCACTCACCGTATACGTGTCATACAGTTCCCTATGTAACGATATTATTTTTGTATGACTGCTTTTTTTTCTACCACCGAGAAGATAGACTGTTATCTACTCGGTCAGTGTGATAGAAGCAAGTCAGTAGGTTGCCGACGTTTGCACAGCAAGTCTCGGATTAAAACCATCACCGGGTTAGTTTTTTCTTTTTTATTTACTGGTGCCGGTGCCTACGCGCGGTTATGGCGTTAACTATTTTGAAAAGTGAGGAAATGTCTGGCGCAAAGAATGATTAATTGGATGAACTGGAAAATTTCGATGCAGACCAAAATTATACGTACTGCGTTTCTACGTCTTTGTGTCAACGTTTTTGTTCAGAGTAACTGAAGCAAAACGACAGATGAGCTCAGTGATATCGACTTTGCAAAACCTTTCGATACTGTGCCATTAATTTTAGTTCTCGCTAAGTTGAAGCACATGGGCATTCCAGATTGAATTACAGAAATTACAGACGGAGACTCTTGAACTTTTCTTATTCCATCCGGTGTACTCAAAGGAAGCGTACTAGAACCATTGATATTCAGCAGACTTAGATGATACTTAGGTGATACTGTCACCTGTACTATCAATTGACAGTTTGAATTGTTGATTGAGGACTGCAGAAGCACTGCAACTGCACGGTATGACTCTGGATAGTATAGAATTTACAGAAGGTTTGACCTATAATATTTTGAACAAAAATATGTTTTTATATGCTGATTATATCTTCCAAATCACCTACAATATCTGTTAGACAACTTAAATTAATATCCTGTAACTGTATGTAGAAATAGGCATTCAATTAAAATAATAAAAGAAGTTATTTTTGAGCGCCTTACTAGAGTCTTGAATATGAGTAAGCAATGGTAATTTGATTAAAATCTTGCAAAAAGTTTTGTGCATATTCAAATCGGGCCCTACGTTTCGGTTTAGTTGCAAAACTCTACCCCAAGAAATGGCTGTGAAACTTTTGAAACAGATGTAATCTAGCAATTGGAATTGAATGAATAATCCGCTATTTGCACCCGTCGTCGTGTAGCAAATTTTATAACGCTTAACCCGATTTATTCCGTTTCCCATGGTGTAAGCACCGGCACCGGCACCAAAAAACTTACTTCCTCTGCTATTTGATTTGCACAAATTCCTTTTCATTCTGTTGCGGTTTGACTCCATCTGGCCTGGCCTGTCGTCGACTTAATCGAAGCCGATTGCCGTCCATTGTCTCACCGTGCGTTCGCCGTTGTTCCGTACGGGACGGAACTCTGGTATGGTATGGTGGCGTGATTTGGCGCGCACACCATTGCTTCAGCTTCAACAATTTGCACTTTTATCCGTAAGATAAACATCACATCTGCATGCGAAATCCTTTCACTTGCGCTTGAGTCATAAATGTTAAAATTTTAAGAAACACTCGCACAAGAAGTTTCTCAAATAGCTTGCGGCCATAAGACATGCAGCGAGTGGAACTCGGTGAATAACGTAGAATTTCAAAACAAATATTATTTTAAAATCAATTTCAACGGAATTTCGCCATCAATCATCAGCAGTGTTTCTCGTTTGCCGCGCAACCGTTGTTGCTGCCACCGCTCGAACCGATTGATGCACACTGTAGAACTCGCGCAGTACAGTAAATGATCTTTCGCTACCCGGTAGCTAAAAGTTGTTTCTTCTGTCTTCGAGCGTATCAAGCGTCGTCGTATGATTAGGGAAATTCTCGACGGATGTGCGGGTGGTCGGAGGAGTCCGGAGTTTGGGTGTGAACCGCACCCCACGAATAAACAAACAGTCAGCATAAAATCACATGTCGACAGTCTGCCTGTGTACGGGCCGGGGACGCAACGCAAGCATCCGCGGGCGGACCGGCGGGCGGCGGGATAAACTTTGACGATCTTGTTCCGCGGAGAAATTTTGCCAGCGTGCTGTTTTTTTGTTTTGCTTTATTTACGTTGGTTGCAGTGTGCGACGACCGTATGTACCTAGTTCTCACATGTGGTTGTGTATGTGCGGCGAAGGGGTACCATACCATACTTGGTTGTGCCCGGGAAACGCTAACTGCCGCTGCTGGTGGGTGATTGCAGAATAACCTCCAGCCAGCCGAAAGATAAACATCGATTTTGCTACTTCTGATTGGAAGTTTGCTTATCAGAATTGATGGGAAAGTTTCCGGAGCGCTTCTAATACGTTGCCAGGAAGATTTTCGATGGTAAATATTATAGAGGTAAATTTGAATATTTGCTGACGAGAGGATCATTAGCGAGCTGTACTTTATGAGGGTCGATACGTTCGTAAATTTAAGCTTTCCAGAGAGCCACATGGAAAACATAGACATTCAATTTGAATAAATAAAATTCCACGGATTACGATGAAGTGCCTCTTAGATGAAATAATTTGTACGGACGAACGATTATTATCACAATGTGCAGTATGTCCAGCGTTGAAAAAATCAATATACGTCTCCGAATATACGACAATGGGTGTCCGTCATATTTCACAAGAGAAGTGTTGCACCTCATCGCTTGAACAGAAAATCCCCAAATTAGTCGCTAAGCTGCCACAGCTGTCTATCAAAACGTACGGATAATTACCTGTAAAGCAGGCTCGGAACATCATTTTTCATCCTAAACTAACCCATTAGGCCACAGCACAAAGGAGAATAGGCCATCTTGCCGTCCCGGTCTCTTCCCTGGACATGGTCGGCCATCAATGGGCTCTCCAAAACATCAATAGCTCAATAAATTAATCACAACAAGATAATCGCTTAGTCGGAGTATAAATTACATCGACACGCACACAGGCCGGGCAAAATTTAGGAGATGTGGGCGCGCTCCACAGTCCCCCGTTTGTGTATATAAAGTATCTAATCGGAGACCCTCGAAAATGGACGGACAAGCTGGACGCCAATCACCGGTGCTTGACATGTTGGACCCGAAGTTGCTCCATACCTGCGTGAAAATGATGCAGATAAGCGAAAGAGGGCCACAGCTAGAGAGCCGGAAAAGGTAGATCAATAACAAGCGATTACGAAGGCAAAACAGCAGCCGCAGTTTTAGAAATTATGTAAATTCAGGCCGATGTTGGACCTAGGAAGCAGCTTTTGCACGTTGGCAGTTGGCACCGTGCCCCGTGCGTGTAGTACCTACGTTTGATTTCGAGGTGGAAGGATTCGGTCGAAGGGATGTGAAACGACAGTTAAACTGTGGTGAGTGTGGCAGCTGTCTTTTCACCGTGGCTGGCCCTGGCACTAACTAACTGATTATGTAGCATGGTGTTACGATGCTACACGGGTGCAGAGAATTCATAGCTCAACCGCAGGGAAGTTGCTTTTATCAAGGTATTTTAAATAGTGTCTTTAACCACGCCATACTATATTTTGCACAATGAGTTTCTTCTAGAAATTTTGAACCTTTACAAACGCATCATCATGTTGTAGACAGGGTTGCCACATGCACAGATTATTCTGTGTTTAACAGATATTTGAAAGAAATCGCCTGTGCAGAATCTGTATGCACAGAATACAGATTTTCGCCAATTACACAGATTAAACAGATTTTTGAGCTTTTACATAAGAGTGAAAGAGACGGAAATAGTCTGCAAAATGACTCTCCGTCTCTTTCACTCTCATTGTTTTACATTGGACAGATTTTTGCACAGATATTTTTCCTCGCTGTGCAGATGGCCAGATTTTTCCAACAAAATACACAGAATTATATGTGGCATCCCTGGTTGTAGATCAATTGATCTTGTAGATTAAGTGAAATCGTAGAAAATCCCACTATTCAATTTTTTCTTTACTTTTAGGGGAGAGTATAGAGTTTCACGAAATTTCTATATGCTCCTAGGGTTCGCGGACGACATCGATATCATCGGTATTAACCGTAGAGCAGTGGAAGAAGCAAACTCGCATCTTAAGCAGGTAGCCGTGAGGACAGCCTTATCATAAATTCTTCCAAAACAAAGTATATGCTGGCTGGTAGAGAGCGTGGTAGCCCTTCGAGTGTTGGAACTGCGGTGATGATAGCTACCTTGGTACGTTAGTGACATGTGACAACGATGTGAGCCCTGAAGTAAAAAGGCGGATAGCGGCTGCCAACAGGGCATTCTACGGATTACGTAGCCAGCTGTGGTCCCGGAGCTTTCAGCTCCGTACAAAAGTCGCGCTCTATAAGACGCTAATTCTCCGGGTGGTACTCTACGGCCACGAAGCGTGGACGTTGTAACGATAGCTAGACGAGCTTTTGGCGTGTTTGAACGTAAGATCCGTAAGACGGCGTATTAGACGAAGGAGTATGGCGCATGCGCATGAATCATGAAATATACCAAGTATACAAAGATGCGGATATTGTGAAGCGACTAAAACACGATAGGCTACAACGGGCTGGCCTCGTAGCAAAGATGCCGGACGAGAGACCAGCGATAACAATATTTAGAAGAGAACCCGACAGAGGCCGATGACTTCGAGGTAGACCCCGTACCCGTTAGATGCGCGCTGTTAACGATGCTAGAGCAGCGGGTGTCAAGGGCGACTGGAGAGCGAGACAGACTCTGACCTCTATCTCGTCGAGTGGAAGATTCGCGAATGGTTGACGAACGCGAGGAATGTTCGGACTGAGAGGACGCTACGTTTCAACATCCAGCGGTTGACGGCAGATAGCGTGGCAGCAGAATACTCCAAAAAATTTGATCAACGAATCGCAGAACAGGAGAAAAAAAGAGAGATATAAGTGGGCTGTGGAGGAACCTTCGTGATGCTATTGAAACATCTGCGAGAGAGAAACAGGGATAAGAATTGTGAGCGATTACCAGGCTGTGGAGCCACCAACACAGAGAGAGGTTAAGGGGGTAATCAGTGAGCTGAAAAACAGTAAGGCTGCTGGTAAGGACGGCTTCTCGGCTAAACTTCTAAAAGCGGAAGCGAGCGGCTGTCCGAAGCAAAGTAGCGGATCATTGTCAGGAAGAAGAATAAGTCTCGTGAGTTGGATTCTCATAATCTGTTTGTGGACTTTAAAGCGGCGTACGATTCAGTCAAACGAAATATATGTGGGAAATAATGCTAGAATATGTCAAAATCGTCAGAACTCGAACATGCGACGACTGGCTTGCTAGGCCAGCATCGTACCTGGAGGCTAACTGGGAAACGATTGTTACTACACCGAAGGTAAAATAATTCTTTACGCTAGAACTCACCTAAAAGAAGTTATGTTGACGTACAAAGTCGGTATTTTTTAAACGAATGTAGTTAAAATCAAGTCCCTGCCACATAAAACCACTTTGTCACGAACTTTAGCTAATAATAACATTTACAAAATAGAAACCAACCACGGTCAGTTCCGTGTTTCTTTACCATACCTCCAAACTGTTCCGGAAAACTGGCAAAAGTAAATATTTAAGAGTTCGTTATTTCAGGGAAATTTCACTGTTAAATCAGGAAACGCTCCCCCACTCCCCGTTTGACTGGTTGTAAACTTGAAATTCTTCCATTTCGTTCCTTCGGGTAGAGTGAACTTAAAACTTAAATATTACATTTTGAAAACCACCCAGTCCAGCCGATTCCCCGCGAAAACGCGCCCACCGGCCCACCGAGCTAAAGCAGAACATTTTAATTTCCCGCTGAATTTTACCGCAGTTCGCAGAGGTTCGCAAGCCAACATCGGCAGTACCAGTACCATCATAAATTTGTCACGCTGTGGTAACTTTCGCGCCAGCAGCAGCAGGGAGAGAAAAAAATGCACAACTTTGCCAATTTAATATTTCCTTTAGCTGGCGGAGGGATGTGCGGTGATGGCCTCTCGCGTGAACTTAACCGAAACAAAAGGCGTGAAAGAGGAAGGCAATTTTTGGCAACATTTGGCAACGCTTCGTACTGACAGACTGGCTGTTCTGGTCGTGTGCGCCTGAGGCGCAAAGCAGCAAGACGGTTTATTGCACAGGCGCTTGATTTGTTATGTTAAATGAAACTGCAAAATTAGAATGTGTACCAATTTGGATTATGAGAAAAATAAGCTGCGTCACCGATCTATGAGAACCTTGTGGCAGCGATATTCTGAGGCGCTATCCGTTCATTCTAACGGTAGATAGGCGTAGTTCCGGTTGTCTATTTCTATTACTACCCACAAAATAAGGAATGAGAATAATTTCAATTTCCGATAGACTTCTTGTGGGCAGTTTGATGAAACATTTTTCGTGGAATATCACCGTCGTCCCTGTGAATGTAAAACAAACGAACGGTGAAGTTAATTTTTGATAGATACCTACTCGAAAATAAACCTAACCAGAAAGCATCAATCGAACTGCTGTGTTCGTCTCTGCCACAAGCCAACATTCCCGAATATTGCCGGTGCAAAACCAACAACGGCCGTTTGTTTGATGCTCACGTAGGCTGCTGTTTCGCAGAAGACTCAAAATGTGCCAAAATAATGTCATTTACCGCAGAAGGAAACAAGCCAGGAAAACTTTTCCGCTGCAAAGGATATCCTTCCTTCGGTAGGCCTATGTATCCCCGAAAAGGGAATGCGAAAAATAACAACGGGACGAAAGTTAATAATCCGCAAGCGTTCCGGCAGTATTGGCAGGAAAATTAAATGTCAAATTCTTCTGCCGCATTCTTCCGCAGATGCCGTTTATTGTCTGCCGATGTCCTAAATATTGTATCCGTTGGAAAAATAGTCCTGTAGTTGTCGTTGTTTTCATCGGGCATAAAGTGGAGGTCAGACCAGCTCGGAAGCGCGCGTGTGTTGAAATCGTAATTTTTGGTGGTTCGTGTCTTATCTGGATCACACTTTTGCAACCTAGTTGGGGAGGTTTTGGGACGCTAAAAGAAAGTCACCAGGATTTAGCAACGGTGGCCCAGTTTTCATACCCGAATGAGCATTGATGCGGTTGGCGGAAACGTGACTGCACTGTTCAAACAAGCCCGCGACTGAAATTATCAATAAACAACCTCGAAAATGTGCGAAGGGTGCGAAGAGTTTCCGCTCCATTTTTTTCTCTCTCGAAATGTATGGACAGGATAATGTCACGTCAATAGAAGTGAATTAATTTTCGGCAACTTGTTGGTGACGACGTTTTCCTTAGCTAAGTAAATTTCATCCATCTGCGTGTTCGAAATTTTTTCAATAAGGTTCCAGGAAGATTGCTGACGATGTTGAGAGGTTTGTCCGAAGCACGCTGTACTGAACGAGAACAGAGTATGGAATGTAGTCCTTCCAATTCCTGCAACCGCAATAGCATTAATGGTGATGATGACAATTTAAAAACCACAACCGCATTTCTGTGAGGGATTTTTCCCTTTCCCTTTCGTTTTTGGTTTTCTTACAAATCAAAACCATATGAGGCAACCATTCAGAGCACAGTGAGTACAGGCACTTGCACTGTCACTCGCGCAGCAAAGCATTTTTTTTCTTTCCTCCTGCAATCGTTCCAGACACCGGAAAGTGCGGGTGGAGAACCAATCTGACGAAAAAATGTACCACGCTTGAGTGGAAAAAAAAGTCGTTTACTGGGTTTGGGACTGGGCACGAAAAAAAACCCTGCTCCTCGGTGACATATGTTCGGCGCAGAGTTTTATTTGGAAATATTGAGTAAAATGTGTGGCTGGCAAGAGTCAAACGTGGCGAAAGAATGAGCCTTCTGGATGAAGATCTATTTTGTCAACAACCAACCCCTCCCATTCGAAGTCTGTCATCGAGATGGTAATGGGTCTTAAACACCGTTCAGGACATGCAAGCGTTAATGAATCACTGAAAAAAATACTTGAAAAAGGACACAAATGACTTATATCCGGACACATAAAAAATCTATTTATTTTATGAGTAAAAATTTTAAGTCGTACTTACACTAACTTATTGCAAACTGTTACGTGGTAGCGAAAGGCAAAAATATTTTGGTTTGATGTATAATTATTGCTTCACCATGTTTTCACTTTTCAGATTTTACATCCTTGCATTCCCGTAAAAGCGATAACAAACAGATTTTACTTGAATTTTACGTTTATTATGAATGTTGCAGCCATCGCGAAAACAGTCAAACAACTACGCTTGATATTTTGTTCGTACAGCCAGCTCCACTCCGGAGCGTGAGTTGAACATCGTGAGGCACTTCGTGTTCCCTGGATATAGTCGATTTAGCATTTACGGCATCCTCTTCTTTCTAGAGAAAGGGGAGAGCGTCGAACGGAGGCCTGGTTACGGCCGCGCGACCATAAAGAGCAGCAGAAACTGAGAGTAAGCTGGCCTCATCGTCCTGCGTGTTGAACCGGGAGGTCAGATCCACCAGCCAAACGGTGAAGAAATATTTGACCAAAATGAACAGTTTTATGCGGAAGCCTGCTGTATCAGTCGAAGCGGGCCGTATATGAGCAGCATGCAAACACCCACAAGGAGCGGTGGAAGGTGATGGTGAAAACATGTTTCCTTCGAAGAGCGACGTTGTGGTCATAATGGATGACGAGCCCCCTACTTAATCCTGGATGATAACGACTGGTAGAGGATCAAGTTCTTTCAGAGGTCGGAAAACTCGCAAAATGAATATATACGCCGAGCATCGGCAAACGGTTTTTATCATGATAAAACAGCTACGCGAGTGGTTCAATTCGCCTATAACAATGAGCATCATACACTCACGCTTCATAGCATCGCTGAATATACGAATATCGTGAGCAACGCAAAAGTGCAAATTACTGCTTTCTGGTGCTTGTAAAGCCACTAACACTACTTTAAACTATTCCCTTTTCGTGGTAATATTATTTTGAATACTTTCTGGCGTCCCCGGACATTCTATATCCGATAAATCGAACACACTCAATGTTCAATATTCAATTTTTGAACGAATTCTGATGTTCACATTGAGGTTCTGTTCGTGATAAAATTCAAAGCTGATGCGTGCATTATCGCCGAGGCAGGCGAATAGTGTGTGTTCATGAGGGATGTTCATCGATTCAAACGATCACTTTTTCGCGAATTCTCCAACCACTGAGTTCTTTACGTCCTCCAGCCAAGGAGGTAAGCGATGCCGTCAAATATATCTCCCACAAGAAGCTCCGGGATGGAGCTGGTAGTACGAACAAAGCATCGAGCGTAGTTGCTTGGCTGTTTTTGCCATGACTGTCGCAAATCAACTGATAACGTTGCTAATTTTTTGATACAGACTTAATAAACGAAGGATTCAAAGAAAATTTGATCCATTAATTTATCTGTTGTAGGTTTTTTTTTATCGCCAACCGAAATTAGTCAATTTTTTAATACTGTTAACGGAACTGTTAACGATTTCGGTACTATTGACACACTTGTGGTCACAGACGTAATGACTCATACACACTTAAAAAAAAGTGCCGAAGTCAGCAAAATTTTGCCGAGATTTGGACAGCCGAGCGTTCGGTAAAATTTTTTATGATGCCAAACGTTAGTAAAGATACGTAAACGTCGATTTGCAAAACTGAAATTTTTTCCGAACGCTCGGCTGTCCAAATCTCGGCAAATTTTGCTGAGTTTTTTAAGTGTGTACTTCATAGAGCTGACAAAGCAGAATCTTTTAATTAATTACTTCTCAATCGTTTGTTTGCCTAAAAGATACATGGATTTACTTCCAATGTTCTGATTCAACATCTCTCAATCACAGAGATGTAGCAACAGTTATCTTTAGTAGTGCATAGCGTTGCACTTTCTTGCAACACGTTGCGAACTTCCTTAATTACCTTCATCAGTAAATTCCCAGCTTCTTAAGCCTACTACAGCAGCGATAAGCAGCTTCGGTCCGTGGATCCGTACGTACGAACCGACGATGGAAACCGTGCAGCGAAGAGTTGGAAAACTATAAGTAATTCAAGCGACAAGTTGGAAACCTCATTTGGCGGAGGCAAACCAAAACTATTTCGGAACAAGTGCGCCACAGAATACTGCACTGTCAAGGCTTCTGCAATCACTACTGGAGAAACATAACGAAAGATGAGAGCTGTCTCATTAAAGGATTTTAATTACCTCTCCACATCAGCGCATCAGCGCGGGTGCGCCAGTTGGCGGTTGCATAAATTAGTGGGGGAATGGCTGTTAGATGGAAATGGCGAAAGCAACTGAATGAGTCAGCAGGAAAAAAACAAAGGAAAACGTACCCGAACAAAAGGATTGCTCGCATGTTGGTTTAGGGAGCGAACACGTGCACTGGGAAAAGTGTGTAGAGGGAGAGCCTGATGTGCATTCGTGTGTACCGCCTAATGAGCATCGCGGTGCACCGGCTGTGAGCAAGAAAAGGAATAATTAAATTTGGTAAATTTAGGATGAATTAAAAGTCCCTTAATGAGCATAAGAACGTTATCTACGGTACAGCCGAGACTAAGTCGTACTGTTACCCGAAAAAGGATTGTTATTTGCGTTGCTTAAAGAGTTTGCTCTACTTAGTTACGTAGTCGGATCAAAAAAACCGGTCTTCAAATCAACGCAACGAGGAAATCCTTGCGAAAGAGTGCAACACATTTTAACGCTTATGCTGACGGCGTCACTGACAGCAGCTGTCTGTTCTGCTGTGTTCCTTGACATGATATTTACATGGCGCTTGTAAATCAGCCTTTCAAAATGAACGACGCAATCGTTCTATCAGATTTTTCGCTCACTTTTTCACAGTTTTAATCGGATATTGCCAGTTGTTGAATTATTAGGGAACTCGTAGATTAACTTTATTAATATTATAAAAACCAAGACACGATCTTCTAGTCCTAGGCAAACAAATAATTTCCAAGTTATCGTGTGCATTTGTGACGATGAAAAGTTTTCACGCAGCCACAATTACTCTTTCAGTCGAAATATCGGCCACCAAAATTGCACGGAGTCAGCGCCAGCCGCACGGAATGGAATGTTCAAGCTTGCAAAATCCCAAATAAACAGACTTAACTCTCGTTCGAAGACATAGGCATCGGCAAACAGACCGCGGGCTCGGCGTGAAACTCCATACCCCGGCAAACAACATATCTGTGCGCCTTTTCGCATTACCAACAGGATCAACAGAATGTTTTTCGCTCGGTAAACAATTCACTCCCGCATTTTGTTTTTGCTTTTTTTTCGTGTTTTAACCGTAGCGCACTCCCGCGGAAAGAGGAACACGGTCCAACACTTCTATGCTGGTTTGTTTATATTGTTCATCCGGTGCTCGGTGCTCCGGCAGAGAAACGCCAGGAACAGTCTCAGTCTGGTACCACCGCTGAAGAAGGTTACCGTTTTCCGCTGCTGGTTACGGCAATTGTTATTGTCGGCAGTTTTTTATCTTGTTTATTGAGATTTGCTGCGTTAAACCCGAGCCAGCCAGCCAACGGCACTGTGGCCGCGCTTTTTGTTTCGGGTGACGGAAGTACGAAAAATGACATTTGTCGTTCTGCGTTGTACGGATTTAATGAAACCAGGAATAGAGCGTAAGAATGTGACGATTCGAGCAGCAACGAAGTGATAAAGCTTGCCTGTGGAAAAAGATTAACAAGTTACAACCGTCCCGGGTTTATTACAGTTTTATAGTTTGTGTTTTAGTAAAGGACCTCAGCATTGTGTCTATGATAGGCACATTTCAACGAATGAGTAAAGTAAGCTTTACAATAAAAATCCGTAGAATAAAGTCAAGTAAGCGTTTACTTGAGTGTGTTTCTCTCATACCCAGTTATTATTTTTTATTGTCAGTTCGCTTGATATGACCGTTCATGGTTGGAGATTAGTTGATTTTTACTGTTGTTTAACGTTTAATAAAAAAGTTTTGAATTTGTGTTTTGAAAACTTACTAACTCATTATTAAGTATCTTTCGATTACTTTTCATTTAACATTTTATCAGGTAATTAGACATTTTACTAAGGATAAAAAATATTTGAATAGAAAATCAGAATGTAGTTCAAGGTTATTATGAACAATGAAGAGCATATTCATACTGTCACCACACCTTTCATATACCTATTTAGTTTACATGGTCGTCGTATTCACTTAAAAATTAACACCACTAACCTTTTTCTTCTGAATACAACACACTCCATTCACGCACGTACCGTGAATGACACTCACCGACGTGTCTAGAATTCAACAGAATGCGGGGCACCAAACTTTGA
The DNA here is from genome assembly GCF_943734655.1 of Sabethes cyaneus. Taxonomy (NCBI): domain Eukaryota; kingdom Metazoa; phylum Arthropoda; class Insecta; order Diptera; family Culicidae; genus Sabethes; species Sabethes cyaneus. Next base: position 79,711,792 of record NC_071355.1, read on the forward strand.
CGAGACACAGCAGACTTTAATTAAAAATTATTCATTTATTCTGACGCTGAAGTGGCCATTTGGCTCCAATATGTCCCAATTGAACTTCCATCAGCGTCATTTTATCAAAGCGATATGATTTGATGTGCTGCATGATGAATTATACCAAAATCCACAAATGCCCTCCGAACCAGGTATCGGATGTTTTGGAACCGATGGTAAAGTGGCAATGATCCTATTTTACTCCCATCAGTCTTATTTTATCAAACCAATGTGATTTCATGTATCGCAAGATGAATTATCTAAAATTCAGAATTGTCCCCACCGGGTACCGGATGTTCCGGAACCGATGGTGAAGTGGCCTTGGGGTCCAAAATGTCTCCATTGTACTTCCATTAGTCTTATTTTATCATTGCAATGTGATTTGATGTGCCGCATGATGAACTATCTCAAAGTATAAAAATGCCCCCCGGAACCTAGTAGTGGATGTTCCAAAACTGATGCTGAAGTGGCCATTAGTCAACAAATATTCCCTGACATACCTTGAGTGCCAGTTTTCGGTCATACCTTTCAAACGATGTAAAGGAAACGAAATTCGGATTGAAAATGGGTGAATGAGAGCAAGTTCAAATCTTGGGTCTTTGTCGACCCCAATGCATAATGTGTAACTTTTTTTACTGTGCCTCTACTAGATGTCGCTGGAAGCTGAAACTCTCCCACAATGCTAGATTTCCAAAGTTAGGAAAAGTCAGAAAATTTCAAGTCTCTAGCTTGTTCTGCTGTCGAGTGTCGAGCTCTGCTAGTATGCCGATGGGCCGAAAACGACCCCAATGCACTTGGAAGGTTAAGTGTGTGAAAATATCTGATTTTATGCTGCGGAGATGCTGCTCTAAGTAAAACATCTGTTTGAAGGAAGGTTTATATCCCTTAAAATACCGAATATAAGCCAAAAGGACCCGAGGCAATTACTACGAGAGCTTCAGCACTAGGAGTTACCTTCCAAGCCATTTCCAAACAAAACCAAACAAACAAAACACGCGAAACCTAGTCACAAACGAGCGCTGAGGTGGTCGACCGGTGGAAGTACTTCTGGGATGGGCATGTCAATCGCTATATAACAGCAGGAAACGAAATGGAAGTAAACCTATAGGAGTGCCTACAAACGATAACAGCGTGCCGGCTCTTGATTTCGAAGAAATTCGGCGAGAAATCGGTCAGCCGAAGAATAACAGAGCCTCCGGAAAGGACCGACTTTTGGCAGAACTCCACAAAAGTGGCCAAGAACCACCAGCAAATGGCACTTCACTGAATAATTTCAAAGATTTGAGAGGAGGAGAAATTAGTGGAAGAGTGGATGGAAGGTGTGGTTTGTGCCATCTAAAAACTCTAAAAAGGGCAAACGACTCGATTACTGTAATTATTGCAGCATTACGAAGATCAACGCGCCTACAAGGTAGATTTTCTAAATTTTGTTACGTCGTCTATATAGCAAGAGAATTCGTAGGACATTATCGGCGGGCTTTATGGGGGCCCGCACTACTACGGATCATCATTTTAAATGTTTTTTTTAATGTTCACACTCTGATAAGTCCCTCAGAAATGTCGGGAGTACAACGGGCCCACGAATCATATTTTCATAAATTTCGGGGTTGCATATGATACAGTCGAGCGCGAACAACTAAGGTAGATAATACACGATAACAGTTTTCTGGACAAACTGACGCGAATGGGGCTGGAGCAAGTCATGTGCTACGTGCATGTTTCGGGGATACTGTCGTGTCGAGTTTCTCCGAATTGCGCTGAGGCTTGCGGCAGGGACATGAACTGTCCTGTATATTATTCTACATTGCTATTAAGGGCGTGATCCAGCGAGGCATCGAAATGAAAGGAACGATCTCCGGCAAAAGTAGCCTCCTAGCCTTCGCAGACGACCCCGACATTACTACTAGAAGCCTTGGGACCACGGAATCAATCTACGCCAGACTAAAAACGGAGCCTAGGAGAACTGAGTTACAAATCGAAACTCAACTCGTCGAAAACCAAATATATGGTAGGAAGAGGCTCCAGAGAAAACAACGTTCGCCTCATACGGATAGTGACTATTGAAGGTGATGAACTGGAAGTGGTAGCTGAGTTCATATATTTTGGACCTCTGGTTACCGTCGATAACAATACGGGTAAAGAGATTAAACGACGCATTCAAGCTGGAAGTTGAGTCTACTTTTCCCTGCGTGGACGCTTGCCCATCGCCGCCGCACTAAGCAAACGATTTACAAAACGCTAGTCAGACCAGTAGAGTTCTACGGTCTTGAGACTGCAACTTTGTTTACGGAAGTCATTCGTACCCTTGCCGTATTTGAATGCAAAGATGGATTATTTTTGACGGAGTACATACAAACGGAAAGCGGAGAGTGGCGCAGGCATATGAACCACGATCTGCAGGTACTACATAAGATTACCATTGGCAGACTACGGTGGGCCGATCAAGTCCCTAGGTTGCCGGACGCCTGTGCAGTGAAATCTGTTCTTTTCAAGAACCGCGTCGGCACCAGGAATACAACGTGAAAGATGGCTTGACCAGGTTAAAGTCGATTTGCGTTTGTCGAGACGCTCAACGAATTGGAGAAGAGCAGCCCAGGACCAGGACCGCGTATAATGCAGAGGAGTTCTTGATATTGTAAGAGCCATCCCGACTCTATGCTTCTGTAAGGAAGAAGAAAGGAGTCAAATATTGCGTTAAAATAATCATAATACAAAACTGATTTCACAGCATGACAACACTCGGCTTCCCCTTGTCAAAACCATTAATATGTATTTGTAAATACTCAAATGAGGAGTTCTACGGCATCTGCCATATTCCGCTGATTCTGTGCTGTCCGTTTGTTACTTGTGTCGTTCAATGGCGCAAAGTCTGGCTGATCAGCAATTCCGCTCATTTGAAGATAACACAAAATGGCTTGATTCGTGGATAACCTCAAAAGATCAACAGAAGAAGCTCTGCTTGAAAGATGAGAAAAGGTTGTAGCTAGCGATGGACAATGGATTGAATTTGTGGTCAATTTTTGATAATGAAGTTATATTTTAGTAAAAGAGGAGCGAGAATATAGTTGCGCTTTTCAGTTAGATTAGAAGGTAAACCTGGAGTAAATGACCTTTCAGCGGAAATTTTCCATCGCTGATCCGTATTATTCGGAGTTGGGTTTCTTGTCAAAATTCATTTTGTCTGTACCTTGAGAATTCACCTGACTCACTGCGAATATGCGTGTTATTGAAATAAAACGTCACCATGCGTTTTATTCGTTTATAACGCATATGCAGCTAATATCGATAACAAACGATTATTTATAAGTTGTGCTTTTGTTATTGCATTTAACTTGTAAAAAGTTGCATAAATAACAATTCAGTTTCACAATACAATTATTGCGTACTACTAGCACTTATAACGTTTAAGTACGTTATTTTTAGTGATCAAAATTAACGATATTTTCGATACAAGGGCGATATTTTTCGAAACCTTTCGAACCAACACGATCCCGCGAATACAACGCATATTCGCAGTGAGTCAGGTAACACAGTAGAGCACGTGGTTCCGTGTGTTTCATACCCTGGGTACGCCCGTGGTGACATCTACCGTAGAAAAGCAGCCATTGATGTTACAAAAAGCAAAGCGAGCAAACCACATAAATGAAACAAAAGACAAAAGCAAAATTTTTTGGTTCATTCTCTTCCATGCGAAGGGGGCTAAACCTAACGTGCCATCATCATCGTGTGGGCTTGCATCTGGAAAAGCTGCGAAACTTTCGTGTATGTTCACTCGCATGCAAATACACACCGTGATGCAAGTGTCAAAATGATAAACGTAGAGGGAAATTGTTTTCGCTCGGTGGTTTCCTTTCAACGGCAACTGACAGCCCGTGAAGTGATGCGCCACTGCTGCTGTTGCTATTGCTGTTGCTGCTGTGAGTGATGTTCCGACAGTGAAAGAAACAGAAGGCAGTCACTCATCACGTTTGCTTTACTTTGATGGCAACGCTTGCTATTGTGCTAGCGAGGGTGTAAATTCCGAGTGATACGGTTTAGTGACAGTTGTTTGCAGTACACGTCCGTGTGTGTGTTTCAAAAGGTGCGCTATTCAGTAAGGTGTCGCGTTGGGAAAACTATCTCTTTTTGTTTCTGGTCGCGAAGTGAGTGTACTTGTGCGGATGAGTTGAAGTGGCAGTTGAAAGAAACAAAACAGCTGCCTAGGGAGCGGATTTACAATGAACGGAGCTTCATCGACGATGGCAACATCGGGTGAGGTTCGTTCTGTTTGACACTTTGCATCGACGGCCTGTTTGGCGCAGTGGCAGTGGAGAAGGGCAATGTCATGAATATTCATTTCTGGACTCGGTCGTCGCAAAACGGATTACATGAACCAGCCGTCGGACTTCTTCGCATGAAGCGAACGAATATGTGATAAATGCTGCAATCACCATCATCAGCAAAAACAATCACTACGAAGCAGAAACAACAGCAAGACGGAATTGTCTAATTGAAGTATCTCAAATATCTTAATTCGTTTAATAAACATGTAAAAAGATTTAATTAAATCCTACACGTAAACGCTCGGACTGTAGGAGGCCCGCCTGTGGTTGGTGCAGCTCTAGCTAAGGACCAAAGAAAACCAGTCGGAGCAGATTGAAGGTTTGAAGAATTGCATTATTTGCAGCGGTCAGGAGTGCGTGGCCGGCCAAAGCGCAAGAGAAGCGACAGGAAAAGATTTATGAAATCGTAAAGTATTGGTTCATTTAAATAATTGAATATGTAAATTATTCATGTTGTTCCAAGCCAAGGGAAACTGGGAAAAAAATGACATTTCAAATAAATTAACCTTATGTCATTGGGATCCGGATAAACCTAGCCGACCAGTAGAGAGTTGTGCTAGTGACCGATGCATGGCAGAGCCGTGCTCCAAACTGTTCGAAGGTGCACGTCTAGCACAGACTAGCCCCCCATCCATCATGAGCGGCCGTAGCATACCGGCAGGAATTCAGCAAGACAGCCCAGTTGCTTCCGATCGAACCGTTCAGTTTCGTGGTGCTATTAATCAATTTTAGACATACACTGGGAATGTTGTCGCTGTTGTCGCCCGTCGCTAGTGACTGAAATTCAAACACTGTTGTTTGAAATGATTTTACTGTAGGTACTTTATTGGTACGAATTCAAAGCGAAAGTCGTTGCAGAGCCGGGAAGAGGCCAGGAAAATGTTTCGCTTCAGCTTTCATTTGCCTGCGAACCCCGGGAGTTTATGACTTATGGTTTTACACGGAAAAAAATTGCACTCTGAAATTTTGCTAAAATATAATTTATGTATTTCATTGGTGACCAAGTCGGGGTTTTCGTTCGAAATAGTAACAATTCAGTAATGTTTTAGTAATTTAGTAAACATTGGAAAACAGCCAAACTGGTTGTTTTTGTTCCATTACAACAACGCGTTTTGTTCCAGTTTGGTGCTTTGTGTTCATTGTGTTCGGTTTCGATTTATTAGTTGTGAAAAGGTAAAATGCCACTTTTAGTGTCCTACGAATCACCACAGTATATTTTCCGTGCAAAAGGAAGACAGTATGCGCGCAAAAGTCGTAGATATTAAATTTATATTCCGCTTTTATCTTCTCTATTTTAACGTTGTTTTTCGAGATTCGTTGACTCTCGCCTGCTGGTAGAGCGTTCTTCTGTAATGCTGTGTCGATCTGCAATACGAAGGCTAGCTTGTACAGGGAAAAGGGGTCGGCATATTACCCAGTTATGTCGGAGTAAAAACTTTCCTGGTGGCCTTCGCCGTCTGCGGTATGATGGAAATGGGATTGCCCAGACTTAGCGCGAAAGCAACCAGTGAGCATGAAATATGAATAACAAATTAAAGATTGTGAAGAAGATGCTGCACCTTCAGTTATTATTTGGTTTTGAAATATTATTCGATAACGACTCCCAAACGAAAGAGGATATTCTTATGCAAACTCAATTGTGTTGAAAATTAACACTCTGATCGGCACTGTTTGAATACCTCTAAACAATCGCAAAATCTTTTCAATGTGACAAGGATGTAACAAACAAGATTTGTCGGTAATATTTGATACCACTATGTGTGAAAAGATACGGGAAAACATATTCAATTCCTGTTTCGAGAACCCCAATTTTCACACATATGCTGCCGTTGCAGTCGGGTCGGGACACATGTTTGAAAACAGAATCATAAGAATGGAAACGGATTATTTTCTCTTCGCCGAGCTGGCACTCAGGAAAAACCAACCTCACACTTCTGCGCAAAATAATAAAAAAAATCATCGTAAATTCACCCTTTTTGCTGCGACGCGGCGCTTCGTTTATTCAATTGTACGTTTTTGGGGTTTCCGTCGGGTTGTTGTGTTGTGTTGACTTCAAATCTATCTTTTATGCTTATTTTTTCCTGGCTGCTAAAGCCACCCTGTCATTCACCCGAGTCTACCTATTTGCCTACGTTAAAATTTGGGCGTAACGTTTCCATCTTAATTCGATAACAAACTCCTGAGTTGCCAACCCTCCGTTTTCAACACCGTTGCTTCTATATCGTAAGCAGTCCATTATTTTTTTGTCATCTATTGTTTCGGTTTGCGCGAAAAAAAAAGAGCCAACCATCACATTCGTGATGACATGAGCCGGCGAACGTACGTCAACGTTGAGAGTATAATTTTGATTCAATATCAACATGGCAAGGGGTTTGTTCAGTGCCGTGTCTAGGATGGGTTCGAAACATTAACTTTGAAAGTTGTTAAGTCAAAGTGTAATTTGTTGGAAGGAGGAGAAATTACCGCGGCTTATTGGTGGAAGTTTGTCTAATTTTGTGCTAAAAAGAATTGTTAATTATTATGTCTATAATTATTGATTACTAATATCAATCTGACACTTGGAAGCTGCATAATTCCTATAGAATCGAAAATGAAAAAACGAGTGTATCGCTGGGTAGCGTTCTTGGTCTGCTTCTTTTTATTTGAGTGACGAAGCTAATATCTGAAAAATGATGGAAGCTAAATTTCGCCGGACCTTTATCGATGAACCAACATGTGTGCATCCTTAAGAAGAGTAAACAGAAGATTGGTAGATTGGATCTGGTCCAGAGCTGCCTATCACAAGCTGTGATTGAGAGGTTTTGTGATAGTCTCTTGGCGTGAAGTGAGAACTAATCCTGAACTATTTGGAGCAATACACAGCGCCTCTATTGTGGCAAATGTCGTTGCAAATTGACCTCAATGCAGCAAGCAGCATTGGTGCATGCTACATTCTGAGTGAATTGCGGAAGAGTACTCCAATTCATGGTATTCATGGTACCCGTACCTAGGGATGAATGCTGTACTGTACCGGAGCAGTAAACTGCTTCCTCTGTTTCAACCTGGTGAAGGACAGTTGATTTTCTTTCCAGCAGCTTAATAACGTCGCGTTGTTATAATTCCAATAGTCCGTACAATACATCAGAGTAGGTGTGGAGATGAAGTACGGAAGCAGAAAAGTAATGCGCTGTTCAACTGATAAGGATGCTCTGGCGGACTTGAGGACGCGGAATTTCAACCAGAATTTGCCCTCGATAGCATGCCATTGGATGGCGGACCTTCCTGACCGCCCGCGTTCTGAAGACTGCGTGCGCTTTTCTTATGGAACGCATTGCCGACCAGGAGATTGCAGACATCAGTTTTGGAGATACCAATTTGAAGATGGCTACTTGATTGGTCTGACTATGACTATTTCCGAAGCATTCGGCATCAACTCTCGTTCCGTGGGAAGAGATCTAATTACGTGCTTGCAATACGAAGAACTTGCTCGTGTAATCATAGGGTAGTTTTAGAACAGCGTTAGTGTCAACCGGGCGTACTCATCATTTCTACAGACGTTAACTGATACATTTGAACGATACACTAGAGCAAAATAGCACGCGATTCAAGAATTGACACCAACGCATTACTTCTTTTACGACAATACTAGACGCCCTTGCGGCGACAATCATGAAAACTTATTTGGAAATGCTAAAACGAAAAGTTCTGTCCGACCCGCCATATTCACCAGATCAGTCCATCTGACTACCGTTGGCATTTAGTTAGTGCATCCGATTTATAACTTGCAACCGTCAAAGATGAGCTGACAAATTGATTGTTGTTGTTTAAAAACTTTTATACTAGCTTTGAAGGAACTAAAACTTTTTTTTGTCATTTTTAAATAATAGGTAAGTATTGCAGTTTTGCCGGTTTAGGATAGTTATTGCTTGAATTTTTTTTGCGTAAAAGTTTAACAGTGAAAAATTTTAGTTGGTTGATTTTTCCCCACCTTTCGTTTGAGGGCTGCATCCGCCAATGAGTGACACTGACTATTGCAAACCATCTACCGGCTCACGAACTGAAGGCATATTTAGAATTCGCTCTCCTACATCGCGACGTGAAGTAGGAAAATAGCAAACACAAGACAGAATATCCTTGTGTGACGCTGGCTTTCGCTCTGCAGGATACTTCAGTATTGCCTCGGCAACTGCCTGTCAACGAAAGTTGGATATTTTGTGGTGCCATTCTGCAGCGGATTTATTAAACAATATTTTGCTCGACAACACCACCGCCCATGTTGTGTACATGTGTCGGAATTCTATGCTGAACAGGTGGAAAATAATCTACTCGTATGGAAGAAAGCTTTCTATTTCCTAGCAGAGAAGTTTTAACCGAGCCAAGCCTCTGAATAAGATAATTTCTCAAAAATCCGTGAATAAGTAAAAACTTTTATTCAAATTTCACGAATGTTCTGTAGCGGAGCAAAATGAAAAGAGTAAGTTAATCTTTATAAGATCTGCAAAGATATCTTATTATTTTTATATTTCTAGTTCTTTGAAAAGCTTCGCTTTTGTCATCCGTTTACCAGCCTCCGCTTGACTGCTGAACGCTAATTAAATGGTTTCACTGGAAATTTCAAATCCCTTCGGCTTACCACTGAATCCGGTCGTTTTTCGTTCATCGGCGGCGACTGGTGCATGTTGTTGTTGTACACCGTTCCGGTTTATAGCCGGCGGAAAAAGGGGTTGCCTTTTCCCCCATCATTTCCCCTAACACCCGCCGCCCAAGCTAGCCGTTGAGCTGAGCAGGAGTGAGAGAGGATAATAATCCAGTTTCATTGCGTCCTAATAAGTAGCCTCACGTGACATACGCTCGACTCGAGAGGACCGACAAGATCTTAATCGGATCCACTTGATGTGACGTTCGGTCGTCGCTCGCGCCTGTCGATGACAGCCAAATACCATGTAGCAGCGGCGGGCAGCACGCAAAAAAATGGGTAGAGACGATGATCCTGAATACTGAAGATAGTCATCGAACCTCACTGACTGAATGGCAGGATAAATTAAACTGATAGCTAATATCCTGGTACCGTTCCGTACCCTCCACCGATGATGTTGTCGTCGCTTGCTAGCAAGGATGATGGAAAATTGGAAAGTACTTATCAGAAGCGCCCGGATGAATCAGCGCAATTTCGGACAGGATTCTAATCCCTTGGGAAATCCTTTCCGGTAGCAGCAGCAGCAGATTACAGTCGATTCTAAATCACTGCGCTTTCAAAAACATCGGTAAATCTCCCCTTTTTAAGTCTCTGGGCTGAGCTCCTCTCGGTGCGGCTCGGAGCTCGAGAGATAAATCGCTACAGCGAAGCGAACATGAGCGCAAACACAGGCAGTCGTGCTCAGCCAGAAGAAGGACCTGGCATCAATTCATGTCATTCGCATTTTTTACTTCGGCCTGCCTAAACCGATTCAGTAAAAAACCCAAGACATTCTTGCCTTGCCATTATTTCCAGTGGCGGCACGGGAGGGGAAGTTCCCCCGGAGGGGACGGAAGGAAGACATTAGCGATTTTCGGCTGGCGTGAATACGAACCAGGGAAGGATACTTAAAAATTCGTAAAATATATGGGTAAATTTGTAACGTCAGCAATTTCCCTCCGGCCGACGGAATGATACCACTTTCCACAAAAAACGCACACCGTGCGTGCCAGTGTCGGATTCAGTCTGAAAGGCCGCATAGAACGGGCTAGGCTAGGATGGCCGAGATGTGCCTGGAATCTGGAGCCTGGCTGTTGACTGCTTTATGGAGAGGAAAAGTTGTTGTTTTTTGCCGGAGCTGTTGCTTTCCCTCCAGATTGTGGCCCACGGAAAAGTTATTAGGACCCCCAGTTTCGAGTGCAGATGGATTCGTTCGTGCGCTGAAAGCAGCAAGACGGAAACATCGTATAAATTTTATTGTCTAATTTACTTCCTTCACGCAATGATTTTAATGGGAATCCATCAAGTTTTTAGCATCGGCAGCGATGTTTCGCTTACGCGGCAAGTTGTCCTTTATATATATCGGCAGGAACATTGAAGCGAATATACGACGAAACTCTTTAGTGGCATCACATCTTTTCTTGCCTTTCTTTGGAATGTCGTTGCTCTGGAAGTCGGTCGGTTTTCACGTAATGGCACTCTTGAAAAGTGGAACTGGATGAGGTTCATAACAATAACCGTTCTACCAGAAAATGGGAAACACTTGGATTTATCCTGCCACTCTGTGGCGCGTTCCGATTGCGGGCTGGGGCGATTCTGTGTGCAGTGTCACGTAGTGGGCTTTAGGGGGCACACCGTTTGAAGGCTTTGAAATTTTAGTGCGAGTATTAAATTGCTACACAGAGCGGTTTCGTGTGGATAAGCTTGCGTGAGGATTTATCATAATCACATGGCATATTTTGTTTTTGCATTATAAGATTTGTACTATCTTGTGAATGTTTTGCGGCGCTTCTGTAGTATTGCCAAGCTGTACTTTCAGTTGTTATTCTCTTATAAATAATTGAGCACAACATTAATGAATTCTTTGAAAATGCCATCAGTTTTCGCTTTCCGAGGCTCTTTTTGCCTAGTAGATTAACAGCTATAACGTTTCTGATTGAGCTTTTTATTTGGGGACAAATATGGTATTATTGCCTAAAGCTTAAACGATTTTAGAATGAAAACCGTCCTGCCCATTTTATTTACATAGTTGAGCTGGATAATCATTTCACTATCATGATTGAATCGGTTTCAGTTAGATAAAACAATAATTCTTCAGCAGTCAAACAATGATTAATTCATTATTAGGGTAACTTTATCTCAAGAAGTTAAATCTCTTCTACCGCGGCATTCGTCGTTTAGGCGCAACTCATTCATTACGTCGAAACCGAGCTTCTGTTGACGTTCCACTCTCCTTTCGTTGTTGTAACCCTTTCAAGAAGCGGACTAGCTGCATAAAGTCATTAAGGAAAAAGGTGTGGAAAACCGCTGTCGGCTTGGGTTTCCCTCCGGTTCATAGGCAGGTATGCATCAGCATGCTTACAAAGCAAACAGCAGCCACTTGATTTTTAATCTAATCTAGATTGACTGGGATGCATTTATAAAACGCGCGGGAACTCGGAACCCTGTGCTTGCTTTCAGAACGGAATAGAAAGCCCATCGTCACCTTCGGTAAACATCCCGGTACCAAGAGGTTGCGAAGGGAGGACAACAGCTTTGCATAGTGCTCACACTATCACCATCATCATCATCAGTAGCAGCAGCAGCATCATCGTCATTGTCATTTTTCTCATTAGCCCTGGTCGGTGTCGTCCCTTGACTGTAAGGGCGGTTAAAGCGATTCATGTGTCTGCCTTTTTATCGCCATAAATCTTACGCCGTAGCCAGTCTATGACGGAACGGACGAAAGAAGCAATGAATGGTTCCAATTTACCCGTGTTGGCACATTATCGTACACATGACCTCGTTATACATTGTATTTGGTCTTGGTTAGAGCGACCAGGATTTTAAAAGGGGATTCAACAAAAACTGCCATCTAATAAGCACATTTAAAACTTTAATCTCACCTGACTGAATATGGTTTTCAGCAAAGATTGCAGGCATTTTTGTCGTGGTAATCCCTGCATTACACCGAGCTGCAGCTAGCATGTACATGAAATGGGTGGGTCTACCGTCGATGCTGCTAGATCAACTTTGATCCCGAACGGAAGGCAATTTTGTCTGATACGAACGATGGGCTCTACCATATGCTGGAGACTTCAAGCACCCGTTCTATATACCTAATATCATGAGCGCACAAGAGCGACAAGCAGAGCAAGTGTCAATGAAAGGCCTCTATGTCATGGATTCCGAGTAGAGTTCATGTAAGTAGAGAGAGCACAGTGGGGCTTCCGCGTGGCATCATTGCCGGATATAATGTCGGTACTCAGTGCCGACAGGTTCCCGCTTGCGTAAATATGAAAATCGTATTATGCTATAGAAAATGAATGAATGAGTGGTAAAAAATGAGGGAATAATATTATTAATCCTTGTTCCGTCTTAGCTCGGCTGACAGAGCGTTCGGTTGAATACCGAACCTGGCTGTCTTCAGCATCATCGCCGACCGATGACGCAGGGGGGATGGGGTGTGATCTTTGGGATCCCTCAAGCCGAAAGCGGGAGCAGAGAGCTTTTCCCGGGTAAATGAGTGATATTTATGATGACGTTAATGACTGCAGAACAATATGACTCGCTGCCGATGACAACGGCTGATAAGCAAGCAGACTGTCTATTTTCCTCTACCCGAAAGTGTGTATGTATGTAGCATGGTTCGCCGTGCTGCTCGGTACTAGAGATATCCCCTACCGTTTTTGGTCCTTTTCGATCTGGTCTGCTGAGATGATGATGGTTATGGTGATTATAATGATAAAATTAAAGTAAATAAAAGCGATGCTTCTATTCTTAGAATTTTCCCGTGCTGTGCCGAAACGGAAACGACAAGCGTTGCATCGACTGTACAATAGTGCGGTCCTGGTTGACGGATATTCGGTTTGCCGGTTTCCGTTCGGTGGAAGTTTTTCCGGAATTTAGATGAAAAATTCTAAATGCTGTCTGTTTTGTGCGGTCGTGTACGTATACTCACAAATTGTAATTGACAATGTTGACTTACCTGAAAAGAGAAAGAGAGAAAAAACAAGTGAGTTAATTTCATAACTGAGAACTGAGAGCGAATCGGAAGTATCAAACCTAACTTTCTATCATTTTGGAGAAAAAATTACGAAGATTCACTATAACAGAGATAAACGGGATAACTGATCAAAACGCCTACATGTATTTCTAACGGTAAGTTACTTCATAAGTTGCAACTATTGTTGTAAATTTTCAAATAGACCTAAGTGACAATGAGAGATTCTCTTCGCGTCTCCTCTTTTCCGCTTTTTACGGCGATCCTAATGCATTTTAACACATCAGCTTTGCATAAAACGGTTGCCGGAGTCACTAGTTAGCTAAATGTTTTGAAAATTTCCTTTTCTATGCATTTATGTAGCCGTGAAAGACGGAAGAGAGGAGACGCGAAGAGAATCTCTCATTGTCACTTAGGTCTATTTGAAAATTTACCCGAGATTTGTCTTGATTGCAATCTAGATACAGTAACGTTGGTATGATTTTGTTTGAGTTCACCTTACATAACTTTTATACTCACAGATAAATTTTCCACTGTGGCACTGCCTGTGGGTTTGCCCAGAGTATTGACATTTCTTTTTCGTTACCTTATGTTTACTAGTAACACTTATTTTGGACCTCTTCTCTTTCGGGCCCGCAACAAATAATGCCTCGGATAGGATGAGTGAGTGTTCGTGAGGTGCTCGAATCAACTGTAGTTTAGGTGCACTTGTAATGATTTCAGCGTTGTTTAAATCGTGAGAGAGTGAGCCGCGATTATAGACCCGACTAGGTTCTTATACAGTAGAATGTACATCGCAAACGACGCAACTTTTTGAGAGTACGAATGAATTCACTCTTTGATGCAAACTAGGCTTGTTCTTTTTACTTCGATTTTGCTCATTTGATTGCACCGCCTTAGCCAAGCAGAATTAGAAAAATTGATGCATGAAGCAGTTGTAGAGTTAGTTGTTATCTAAAGTATTGCTAAACAGAGCATAGTTTTATCGTTTGTATTTATGGCGATATAAGGCTGCTACTCCATTGGTAAAAAAGAGCGCTTTTTGGCTACCCACGGTATTGCAGCCTCATAGCTCCAAAGATATAAAAGATATTTCATACATCACATTTTCAAATTCTAGCTAGCTGAAGCTGAAGATCGAAGCAAAAAGAGCTTGCCAAGCCTGCTCAGAACTGCAGCATATTGCATTACGAGAGTGTTGCTTTGATCGAAATAGATTATAGGATGGTGCCAAGTTTGGTAAATATGGCGGGTGTAGAAAAACTTCTCAGCTACAGCTACTGATTTGCAAACAATTTTAACCGTTCATTACCACGATGGAATATTGAAGACCTAACAATTTAATTTCAAATTCACATCGTTTTCTGTCAAAGCTTACTTCAAACGTACCAATTGTTTTCAATACTGCTGTTCCGTAATAGATTGACCTTATTTCTTTAGTCCATAATGTATTGGTCACTTTTGCTCTCTCCGAATTCAAGGTCTCTTACTAAGTTAAAGCTTGATTAATTTAGTAATGAAACCACCGTTTTTGCATGTTAAAACTCCTCCCAGACTTTGTAACCTTTCATACAATTTTCATGTTACATGTTTTAGACAAATAAACAGAATTTTACCCTAATTGTATCAATGTTAAATTGAATATCTTTGGAAGCACTGGGATGGATTTAATTATTTTTTACCAAAAAAAGAAAAATATTTTTAAATGCATTTCAACAGTTTAGTCACAAACAGTCGTCAGTGGTTTGGTGTTGGTTCACAGAACCTGCATGTTTCTTATAGTTTTAGCCACATGAAGATCCGTTTACTCAAATTTTTGCGGTGTTAACTGAGAAAATTGGGAATTCCTCTCACGAATTTCATATAATAACGTATTTTGCCGCAATCATATAGCCTGTCATCGGAATCCACATGAAGATATCTTTCTTGTGGTGAAAGAAGATCGGTTTTATCCCAACGGGTTCCATAGTTACTAATCAATACATCTCTGTGCGCCGAGAAACGAAGGGTAAAATGCTTTTAATTTAGCCAAAATTTCTAGAAACAGAGCGTGCTGTAAGTAAGACCCCCACCATCAAAATCCCTATAAAAATAAGTATCTGTTAGCATCAAATGATTGCAAAAAATCAGCATTGTGCGGTCTCTCAAATAGGACACTGTTGCCAGGACAGAGTACGGGACAATTGTCGGGTTAGCCCTGCGATCCTATTAACCCTAACGGTCACTCAAAAATTTCAAAACAAATTTGCTGGCAAAACGTTCCACTAGGAGCGCGGCAGTAAAATAAACAGTGCGCCGAGATATTCAATAACTCGAGCTTGTTTCCCAGTCAGCATTTTCTTATGTGTATAAAAGATAAAAATCAGCACTACGTACAGATATACATGCTAATAAATCGTATTTGATGCGCAAAATTGGCATCCGTACTATTTTGGAGGCGATATACGTGATTAGGAATTATTATAAGCGTTACGACTATATAAGTATTGATATACGATAATATCCGAATAACCGCGACTTGCTTCGTAATGCTATTCTATTCTGTGCTGAAAATCGTAAGTATGTCAGTTATTATCATTATATACGATAGAAAATCGACTTGGGCAAACTTTATCAAGCTTTAGTTACGATTTCGAATTTGTTAAGAGATATTTACGATAAGTTTCGTACATTGATATACGAGTTGGTGCTAGCTGGGTTGGGCTAACAGGAAGCAGGAAACTGAAGGCGTTACTGCATGGCCACATTCGAATAAATTCTTCTACAAAATTTTTTTGCCTAGTTCGACCGCAAAGTGCCCCAAAATAAAAAAGAGGTAAAATAAAAAAAGTGGTTTCCGAAATTTGGTCCCTCGTTTAGTAAGCACTGCAGTTGTGGACTGAACAAAGAATGCAATGAACCGTGAACCGTAAAATTTATCAAAATGCCTTTTCTGGGGAGTATGAAGTTGAACCAAACAGCAGCGGTACAACGACAATGGCGTTTTTAAGGTTCTTTCGAAGCTGTCGGCTCTACACCGAACGAAAAAATGAATCTCAAATTCGACGTAAACCTAAATGCATATAAATTAATGAATACGTAAAAAAAATCACATGTATTTTCCATCAAATAAAACGTAAATAGCCTAAACCGTTATTAATGGTATATTTTTACATGAAGTCAAATGATAATAAATAAGCCTAGATGTATGCAACCCATGCAATGATTTTTTATATTGTGAAATAACACGTAATTTTACACTTATCACTTATGTGCATGTCAAAAGAAGTAAATTTAAAGAATATTTTCGGAGTGTGTAGAACTAAGGCCGACTGAGGGCAAATTGAACTGAGAAACTGCTGCCAAACAAGTGGGAAAACAGCTTCGGCAAACGACGACTGGCCGTGTTTGAAGAAAAGTTGGAATACAAGACGCCATGGTAAGAAGTAAGGCTAAAGCAATGAATGAGTATAAATTTAAGTGATGTGCACTCGATACATTGAACAATAAAAAGTAAAACGCATAAACGCAGTATCTAAAATAAGATTTTTGTGTTAGAATTTTCTTTTGTTCAAACTTCAGTATAGGGTGAAGTCGTTAGAGTCGGGCCACCGTGATTTTATAGGTCAAAACAGGCCGCTCAGAGACTAAAACTTACAAAAAATATTTAATATATAATATACATAATTTATAAATTGGAAAAAGTTTTATCTTTTTTTAATTTTGGGTTTCGTATTCTACTAAGACGCTCCAAAAACTTCCGTCAAAAAATATTTTCCAGACGCAGTAAAATTTTCAACAAGAAATCTAGATAAATATTGAAAATGTATTAAGTGTGTTGCACATTTATTGTAAAGGCCGGGCCACGTGTGTAGTCAAGGTTGGGTCTTAATAATTTGAGCACAATATTCACTAGAAAACGTTCGTCATGTGAAATACGACGAAATAAACCAATGAAACCAAGGTTGTTGCTGTCATTTCATTGTAGAAAATAGCAAAATGTTCCTTTCTCTTTGTGTCTCCAAATCGGCTACCCACAGTAAAAGTTGGCGGATGGAGGAAACGTACATCGAACTGAAAGCTGAAGCCAAACGGATTGGACTTGTCATTAATGTATCGAAAACAAAATACATGAAAGGAAGAGGTTCTAAAGAAGTGAATGCTGACCTCCCTCCCCGGATTCATTTAGACGGTGATGAAATCCAGGTGGTAGAAGAGTTCGTGTATCTGGGCTCACTGGTTACCGCAGACAACGACACCAGCAGAGAAATACAAAGACGCATTATGGCAGGAAATCGCGCCTACTTTGGACTCCGTAGGACGCTGCGATCGAACAAAATTCACAACCGCACGAAGTTAACAATCTACAAGACGCTGATTAGACCGGTAGTCCTTTACGGCCATGAGACATGGACTATGCTCGTGGAGGACCAACGCCCCTTAGTGTTTTCGAACGGAAGGTGTTGCGCACCATCTACGGCGGAGTGCAGATGGAAGACGGAACGTGGAGGAGGCGAATGAACCATCAATTGCATCAGCTGCTTAGGGAACCACCCATCGCTCAAACCGCAAAAATCGGTCGCCTGCGATGGGCTGGGCATGTCGTGAGGATGTCGGGCGACTGCCCGGTTGAAAAGTTCTCAATAACGATCCGACTGGAACGAGACGGCGGGACGCGCAGCGAGCAAGATGGATCGATCAAGTGGAAGGCGACCTGCGGACCCTACGTAGACTACGTGGCTGGCGAATTGCGGCCATGGACCGAGTGGAATGGAGACGACTTCTTCGTATAGCAGAGGAAACCACGGCCTGGAGCTGATTAAGTAAGTAAGTTAGTAAGTAAGTAAGCAGTAAAAGTTCGTCACTCGGCGTCGTGTCGGTCCGACGCAAGCAATATGTTCGTTTGTGTCGGACGGCGTCCGATTGACTTCTTCCATACACTTGTAGTAGTTGTTTTTTGTAGTATTGAATTATACGATAGCGCGTTTGTTTTTCATTAGTGTGGTTTCATTCAATTGACTGTTTTGCAGTCATTCGCTGCAGAAAACGGTAGAGGAAACTTGGTCGAAACGAAAATGTAAAATAGATCAGAACGCATTCATTCTGCTGTACAATCGAAGGTATGACTGAGCGACCGGCTGGTTGTGTTATGCATAGCGTTCGTATTCCACCACTAAACGAACGGTGTGAATCTAAATGCGCAGTATTGTGGCTGCGGTAGAAAAAATGGGTCGTTTAAAAGTTTCGTAAAAACCGTGGAAATTCCAAAACTAGCATGAAAAACCGCGTAAAATCAGATACTCGCGTAAAAAGCGATTTTAGTGTATCTTCCATCCGTGGAGTGCAGTCTTTGTTTTTTTTTGCAGTTCTACGGAAATAGTCCTTTTTGACACAACGACCAACTCCTTAGGATCGTTCCATTTGGAATAAAGAGTTCGTCGTAATTAATAAAACTTGCGCAGAAGTGTAATAAATTTATCGCTACTACTGGACGTTTTTCCCTTGTAGTTAAATGAGTGAAATGCGCGATTCGCTGTCGTTGTTTATTTCAGCAACGTTAAGTTTCATTAAGACTCAAGAATAAGCATTTTGCTTTCAATTCTGCAAATACAATATTGCTAGTAGGATCACCGCTACATGGTTTTGTACGATTGGGGGAGCACTGTAAAGCTAGAACTTGTTGTAAAAGTCGGATCAATTTTGTTATCAAAATCGATTGAAACGATTTTCTTTTTTGAAAATGTCGAATTGATTCGATATCAAATGTTAACGATAATCCTTTAAAAAGATGAGTATTGAATATAATTCACAACTTTGATTGTGACCTAAATCAATTAAATAGTAAAGAAACAAAACATAAAAAAATATTGATGCAAACATTTTCACCGTCAAGTTCACCATTACGAACACCGCCACCGTTTTGCCGTGCCGTGCAGCTACACGCAATGGACTTTTTGTGGCGACAAGGACCAACAGCGGCGGCAGATAAAGTGTAATTAAATGAGGAAGGATGAAGCGCCGTGTTCATCGCACGTCGGTAGACAGCAGAACTGCTGCTGTGTTTTTCCTGTAATGGACCTCCGCTATACAGTTGTAGTCGCGCAAGGAAGTCTAATACACAACACCGTACGCATTATGACGAAATGGGAAATGACAGCCTTCATAAGCTCTTGCCAAATAAAGCACGAAACAGCAGATAGTTCGCGGTAGGTACTAGAGCTTTACTAACCGTACCAACCTCGTACCGAAGAGAAGGGTATCGTGCATGGTCGCCATTTACTTATTCATTGCCGCATATGCTGGAGTAATGAAGCACTATCAGCATTGATGGTACAGTATCGCGTACGAGCGACGATATTCATTACAGTGGGTTACCCCAAAATTTGTCACGGAAGGATTTGCCTCCGAGCCGCGAGATAATTAAAAGCTTTTCCTTCATCTCGCGAGAAGGAACCAACACGCAACCGGTTCCAGTAGATGGGAGCAGCATATGGCGATGTGTTGTTGTAAATTTACGGTAGTATCATATGGAGCATCAGGAATGGAAATTCGCGGAAAACTGATATTGTAGAGTTTGAACCGTCCAAGCAACGTAGGTTTTAGAATAAAACAATATATTTTGATGTGTGTAATTTGGTTTCTAATTCTAATAAGAGTTCCGAGTAGACAGTTTCAACATTCATAACTTTTCTCTTCATCCCGTTTCCGCTACTACTGCTGGCTGGTATGAAATTTTTTTCGGCAATATTGCTAGGTTGAAGCCATAACTTTGAACGAATACAAATCAACAGTGATTAAATTCTTACTCGGACAGCTGTGCTCACTTTCGTTTGGCACGGTAAACCAGGATCGTCGGAGCCAGGAACCAATGTCGCTTGAAAGACAAGCTTCGCTTGATACATCGGTCAGCAATGTTTGCTGTGCTGTTTGCCTGTTACTACCGGTTCAATGCATCGGATGACAGTAGGATGGCACTATCCGACGGCAACCAACTTTGCAGTTAGTTGGAAATTTGAGAAACTGCTAGCGAGCGTATCAACTACTACTGTGAAATTTACCTCCGTACCCGCAGGGCGAATGTTTATATTTACTGAAGCAGATTGACATATTTATAAATCGGGCTACGCTGCTACAGCAGTAGCACGATCAAAGGTAAGTAAAGTAGGACGAGAGATAGTAAATATAGAATGTTGCTTCATTGGTTTGGCGGTTAGGTGGAGCTTCCGAAATGCATGCATTCAGCATAAACAAACATTGATATAATGAAAATCATAGAGCGCCTTGCAGAGCCAAGCGTGAAGCTCGGAAAAGCTAGCTGCATAAATATCGGGTGAATAGTGGTAATTCAATGTTTAGCTGACTTTAATTAGCGAGAGGTTTGGATTTGAACTAATTTTCACTCGATTTAATTTTCACTATGTTGAACAGAAGTTGAAACAGAAAACAGAAAACAGAAAACAGAAAACAGAAAACAGAAAACAGAAAACAGAAAACAGAAAACAGAAAACAGAAAACAGAAAACAGAAAACAGAAAACAGAAAACAGAAAACAGAAAACAGAAAACAGAAAACAGAAAACAGAAAACAGAAAACAGAAAACAGAAAACAGAAAACAGAAAACAGAAAACAGAAAACAGAAAACAGAAAACAGAAAACAGAAAACAGAAAACAGAAAACAGAAAACAGAAAACAGAAAACAGAAAACAGAAAACAGAAAACAGAAAACAGAAAACAGAAAACAGAAAACAGAAAACAGAAAACAGAAAACAGAAAACAGTTAATAGACGCTTTTAACCTATTTTAAAGTGGCTTGGTCGGGGCTCAAAGCAATGAATTCCAAAAATTACAATATAAATCTTCTAAAAAGTTTGAAAAAGAAACATAAATTGTATTTGAAAGTTTTCCTATTGCATTAAACAGTTCGTAAGTTCGCAGAATACCGCCATTAAAATTTCTTTTCAAGCCCAACCTTGACGGGTTTCCGAGACGGTCATCATTCTCGAGATCAGGCTGAGAGCCCATCATCAGCCCGCCGAGGTCATGTTTACGATGTGCTAAACCCAGGCCAGGCCAGACAGGGTGGCAAATTGGATCATTTCTTACTGATGCGGCGGAGGCGGCGGCGGCATTCAGAGGCTGCGATACGGATTCCGCGATGAACGCGTTGATCCTCCACACAGTGAGTGGCGCTGCCGGCAGACACCGAACGTAGAACGGAACGATACGATTGACGTAATTTGATTGATGTAAATTAGAAAGTAAACAGCCCTCGCCTGTTGGTTGGCGCTTTGCGAGTTTCCGTGCTTTATGTGATTTTTCCGCTTTTCGTGTAACACTGCACAACCGTCGATCGGGGACGGAAAGAGAAGAGGGAAAAGCTTAATTCTTCCGCACTGATTGCCATCTTTTCTTCGCTTGGTCGGCTGGTACTGCAGTACTTGACTTCGCGGTGAAGCCACGGCTGGCAACTACTCTCGGCGCACTCTGTTGACTGAGGGCCGTCGTTTGTCATCAGAACCGTTTCATTAGCAGCCTGAAAGGATCTGTTTAAATAAAAAGTAAATTGGGGCGCTTCCGAGGGGTTGGAACGGTGAACCACCCGGCCCGTACCTAGCATTTACATTGTAGCGAAGAAATCAATGGCTGGGTTTGTGCGGGAGAAAAAAAAGCAAGTGAATTGAATTTAATTTGATGGAGCATTTTATCGGTAGATTTTTTCTTGTCTGTAGTTTGGCACCAGTTTCCTTCAAAACTGTTCAGACGTTTGCTGAATTGTGTTATGTGTATGTAGAATTGATGAGGTCGCACCAATCTCTGAACGAAACGAAACGAGACTCTTTCCTGCTAAGGTGCAACCCAAAACAGGATTTTTTGCAGAGTGGCGTTTTTGCTAAAATGTGAGATTTTCCCATTTGACATGTCAAACCGAGCTAACGGATCCGGAAGAAAACGTAGACCAAAGATGGCATTTTTAATTTAGTTAGTGCCGTTCCCTTGGTTTTCGAAGCTAAAGTCGGAAGCTAGCAGTGTGTGTACTGGAAAATCGAATGAAAACTACTGAAGAAAGTCACATGTGGCTGGCACGGATGACAAAATGCTGCTGCAAGCGCTTGGTATGCACTTTCCGGTCATTTTACGTTCGCCGGTTCGATTGGGGTGAGTGGGGTAGGAAAAGCTTCCTGATATAGTAGACTCCTGTGTGGAAATTGTTCCCTAAAGAGTGGATAAAAAAATGCAGATCGAAATGTTCATCGGGTGGTACCTTTTTTGTTTATCAACCATTCGTCGAACTCAGAAAAAGTCTTTTTGCCTTGTTTGATGTGGACTTAGTCCTTGAAGTTCTGCAGGCTTATAAATGTACGATGTGACAGAGTATGGTAAAAATGTGGTTTAAGGTTTTGGGTTGGTCCACGTTGAACTATTTTGTTTAACAAGCTGTCTAGTGGCAGTAGTACGAGAAATTAGTCATCTGTTTTTAATAGCATCACAATCTTGAGAATAGTAAAACTTTAAAAAGCTGATAACAATCTATCACCACGCTTGACCTGAATCAAGGAGTAAAATAACATTAAATGGTTCTTTTGCAAGTGAAACACTGCCAAAGAAAATATCCTGCCGTGAAAGCGAACACTACCGAGTTTGGTATGGAAGGCGTGCACCGACAGCAGAAGCAGACATTGTAGAAAAAATCTAATGGGCTCTAAAACCATTACCCATTATAAATCATTTAGCTCGCTTTCGGTGCGCTCTGGGGCGGTGGTGAAGGTGGAGGTGGAGGTGGTGGGGGTGGTGTGGTGTGAGCGAGCATCTTTTGACCTGGTTTCATGAAGCTTTTTGCTGCACTTACCATCAGCACTTCGGTTTAAGTCACGTCAAGACAGGTCGGGTCAGGTTGAAATTCAGTGGTTTATTTTTTGCTGACAGCAGTCTAATGGCAGCGAGTAGTGTGACACCTTTTGTAGGTGAGAAAAATCCCAATGGATCCTTGGGATGGGTACTCGTACTTGGTTTCGCTGTCGTACAAAGCGTCGTATAGCTCTGAAACAACCATAAGTGCTCTGGTTTTAAATTTTATATGATCTTTACTGTCCCAATTATTTCACTATTGTCACTTGTCTACTGTGCAAAAGACTCGTGGTTAGACACTCACTTCTATTTGGTGAGAACTCTCAGGTCATAACAGGTCGCAGATATTCACGACCTTGATTGAAGTGGAAACAAAACAATTAAATGAAATCCATTTGTGCAATATTCAAAGCTGGTGAATAGTCAGTGCAAAGGTGACAGCCGCGTGACAGAATTAGAAATTTCGCTGTCCAATATGACACTCAAGGCGCAAGGAGCCATCGGAACGACAAAAAGGAACGGAGCACTCTGTCCTCGAGTCAGTCAAAGTTCGCGACACCTTGAAACACTCTGCTGAGGCTGCAGATTACTCTCGCTGTAACTACTGCGAGATACGGGAAACCCCGAGGGATTGTGAACTTGACTGTACGGGAAATGTAAATAATTTATTTTGACAGTTGTGTAACCTGAAAAGTCAGGAAATTCATAACTTTTTCTGTCTTTTGTTGTAGTTGAATTGTAGCGATGGAAAGTTCGTCGCCTGCCTCTTCGGCATTCTCGTTTTTTTTTGGAATTGTTTCGCTACTACTAGGCGGGTAAAGCATAATCATCCAACAGTTTGGAGTCGTTTTTATGCCACCCGGCGTGGATTCCCCTGCAGTTAGCTACGGCGATTCCTTTTGCTCAACATGCCGCGGCGAGGAGTGCACAGACATTCACTACAAGCACGTGCATGGCGAGAATAAACTGTCATAAAACTCGCGGCAGGCAAAAACGGAACGTGAACAGTGACAGTGAAAAAAACAACAAACGTAAGATGAATCTACTCAGCAGCAAGTTGGAAGCTTTCATCAACTTGCCATCCAACCGCTCCAGGGTTCATAACTTGATGAGCAGTAAACTAACCTTGCTCCTCTGTCCGCTCTGGCGGTCATTCGGGATCGCACACGACGGAGCACAGCACCATTGACTAACAACAAGCCGGTAAGTAAGGTGACATACTGCGGGATGATGTGGGCATGGATCCCTCGGTTCGCTCAACGGGTAGACAGAAGCCAATCAACGGTTGGGCGGAGGAAGGGAATAATAACTGCACACATCCCAGTCAGTACAGCCGCCGTCGTCGTCATCATCATCATCATCATCATCGTCGTCATCGAGAGTGAGAGTTGAAGATCGAGAAAAATGTGGAATTTTTTTTTCTACTATTACAGGAGCACCGACTGCCGAAGCGGACGACAAATCGACGGCTCCCGGCTTATGGCGCAATCCCAGATGTGAGCATGGGAGCTGCCCCTCGCAAAAAGGGCAAAGACATTCATAAATCAAAAAATGAAATATTATATTGCAGTGCAACATATTTTTATGCTCTCGTCTGTGCTCCCTGTGTGTGCCATTCGGTCTGGTTCTTCCGCTGGTTTATGGCTCGAACGCAGCGGTGCGCGCCGGCCGGTCGTTCCTGCTGCTGCGGATTGAAGTGTAAGTGCAAACCGTCGGTACGTGTACGCGAATGTGAGCAGGCTAGCAGGCTAGGGAGGATTTGAATTCGAGTTTTTCATCCCGTGAAGGCAACCTCCGGCCTTTGCAACCGGACAGCCGGTTTTACTCTCGACAAGGTTAAGAGCAGGAATATGCTAAGGTCAACTTTAAATTTAGAACAATGGTAGAGCATACGTGAGCAGGAATTTTTCAGGTTATTTCGGGAAAAATTTACCCGGTTGAACCTATCTTTAAAATTTCCCAGTAGATTTAGATGGTTTATATAACAATCGTTTAATAAATTTTTTTTCAATTTCATAGAGTTAAAGTCAAGCACATTGTTCCAATCATTTGTGCGATTGCTCTGTCCATTTTCAATTGATATTAATCGTTTTTGCGATTAGGGATGAATCTGACAGCTATGAATTTCTAATCAATTTTTTTTTCTTAATTGAGAAACAGGGTTTGACTGTGTCCAATTTTGAGCAAATATAATGGCAACAATAGAATAAAGTAATGAAATTATTTGGATAATACTCTTAAGGTAGAGTAAAGAGTGCAGAAGAGAGAGCGGAAGAATTGGAAAATTGCAAGTTGCATATGAAGCTAGAGCACTGAATTGAGAGACTGGCCATATCACTCAATAACTCGCATCATTAAACCAACGACACTCATGGAAGATACGAAAGAACGAAACGTGTGTCGCTTACTTAAGTACTCGCGAGCTACTGAGTCACTATGGCCAGTCTCTGTATTCAGTGCTCTAATATGAAGCGCACTAATTATATTACTAGGCACTAGTTCGTCAGCCTACTTCTATTCTCGACCTACCTTCTGTTCTCCATATCCTAGCGGGAAAAACTATTACTAATTATAACCGACATACACTACTATAATTGCACGTTCGTTTCGTAGTGATAAATTGGTCCTTCAGTTCAGGTCCAGGTAATTCGAAAACAGGGCAGGCTCAATAATTAGAATCCTGCTGAAAATACAATCCAATCCTCTAGTTGGATTCTATTTGTAAAACTGGGAGAATCAGGGATTGAACCGCTTTATAATTTGGGTCAATAAATGCCGAATTCGAACCCAATGGACCCTCATGACTCACCGTTCTTATCCACCAAGATGTCGGTGTTGTTCCTCGACATTGAGTTAAGACAACGAAACGAAATTAAGTCTTATTAAAACCAGTAAAGTAACCAGCTACGGTATCGCAATCACAGGTGGGCACCGCTAATCAGCTAACCGCTAACATTTTAGCTAGCGAGTAGCACGTTCGCTAGGTTTTAAATGTGCTAGCGCTTCTATTACATTCCGATAAACATAAGTACTACTAAATAAACTACCAGCCACTAATTTTTTGAAAATAATTTTTGGAAATAGTTCAACTAGCCATTAATGAACTATATTTGCTCGCGTCGCGAACAGCAGCGAGCAATTTTATCAATTAGTAAGAAACCGCACACTTATTTTTGTTATTATTTTCAAAAATTAGCGGCTAGTAGTTTTTTTAGTGGCACTTTAACTTATCGGAAGCTAATGAAAGCGCTAACAGATTTGAAACCTAGCGAACGCACTACTCGCTGGCTAAAAGGTTAGCGGTTAGCTGATTAGCGGTGCCCACCTCTGATCGCAATGAAGTCAAAAAGAGCACCACTACCTGCATTGGTGTATTGCGGTTCCCAATATATTTGTTCCACATCGTTTAGGAGCTGCCATTGTCAATCAAGCTTTTCATATGTGGAAATAGAGGGCAGTGTCCTATGTACCCTATTACTAAGGTACGACAAACGCGGCACGTTTGTGTTCGTAATATGCTAAAAAGTATAGGTGTGTTAGTGTCATCGTTGTACGGCACAATGTTTATGCTTTTTTTATGCCCGTAGAAGAATAGTGCGAGATTGACGTCACCCCTGCTGTTTACATTATTTGCGGTGCTAACACAAACAAACGGTACTTTGCTCCACACATCTTCTACTTCACATTAGTGTCAGCTTATTTTGACATTTCACGCAAGTGGAATATAGCAATAAAGCATTGCACGTAG
Source organism: Sabethes cyaneus (assembly GCF_943734655.1). Taxonomy (NCBI): domain Eukaryota; kingdom Metazoa; phylum Arthropoda; class Insecta; order Diptera; family Culicidae; genus Sabethes; species Sabethes cyaneus. Next base: position 79,738,343 of record NC_071355.1, read on the forward strand.
ACGTCAGTGCGTTCTTTCCGTCCCAGGTTTGACAATTTTGTGTGCTTTATTTTGATCTCTTATTTGCAAAAATTAGAAGCAGAACGACAGCAAAAATGACATAAATATGTGTTGTGAAAGACGACTATCATTTTTCTGCTTCGGACAAGTCGGTTATTTCCGGTTTCCGCAAACAAGTGGTCCGAATTATACTAATAATAAATCCACTACCACTAATATGAATTTAGGTTACAAAGGGAGTCAAAATAAAGAAAATAATGACTAAAACAAACCACACAAAAACTTCAAACCATAAGTGAGGTTGGGTGCCGTGCAATGGTCTATGCCGTGCAATGGTCTATGCAGTGGTGATGAAGATCCTGTTTGATTTTAACCAAAAACAGTATCGCAATCATTAACAAAGATCGATGTTAAATTTCTCATGTTTCTATTATAAACCGAATAAATTTAATAATAATCAACTAGCTTTTCAGAAAAATTGCCTATTTTCTTAGGCCTCCCGATAAGCATCCAAACAAGAAATCAACCGTAGTATGTTCGAATCTAGGCCGAATAGTGCTGCTAAAGTCAGTAGCACCGTTTCACTAGCCTCGTGATTGTCTGTACTCTAACAGCCGGCTAAGAAGTCTGTCGATAAAGAAGGATCAAGGTTTAAGACACTTTTTTTTGCCTATTGACTTTGCTGCTAAGCAAACACACTCTTTACACTCTTTATAATTCCACCTGCATGAAACGTTAAAATCAACTGACAGCATGCTGGCACTGTCCACCATTTTCGTAAATTAACTCGATTCGTTAGTTCACGTCAGTGCACCCTTTAACTTGCTTTGATAAATGGCGAATGTCGATGTTGACGCGTTACGATTGCATTGCTGGCATAAATATTGCAAACAATAGTGAGGAGCTGTTACAGATTTCTAAATTGCTTTGCACAATTTTTTGACTTAGGATCAAGTCTTACGGGAAGGCCTGATATACAAGATTTTTGCATCAATTGATCACAAATTCTATGGCCGCGTACAGAGAGCACGCGACAGCGACGCGACGCAACTTCGCTCACATTGTTTTAAATGCGCAGCCCTGCTTCCGGCGAAAAAGAGCTGCGTATTTAAATGGATGTGAGCGAAGTCGCGTCGCATTCACTCTGTAGACACCCTATGAGTTGATTCGTATGGCAAAAAGATCGTACCTCAATTGTTGTATAGTGAAAATTGATATTAAGTAAGAAAATGTAAATTCTGCATGATTACGATTTCCCAATTTCTTGGGAGGTCTTCAATAATGCATACAGCTAACATTGATATGGCAAAAACTATCATGTAATGATGGCATTTCGGCAAGAAACTTCAGGATACGATCTTAGCGGAAGAAAACCTAAGCTGCCGTCTTGTTATGTCGGTCTAAGACGGACTCCGCCAGCTTCGAGGTACAATGCTGGTCTAACAAGCTAGTCGCCGTGTGTTCGAATCTAGCCTTGGTGGCGCTGTTAGAGTCAATAGGATCGCTGACTATCTTCGTAATGGTCCTGTACTCTTATTACTGGGCCGGTTATTGCTGGGAAGTTAGTCGATAACGAACTCTTAAAGTTTACCTGTAATCCAAGGCTGTGATTTACTTTGCTTTGCAAGTCCAAGTCCAAGTCCAAGTCCAAGTCCAAGTCCAAGTCCAAGTCCAAGTCCAAGTCCAAGTCCAAGTCCAAGTCCAAGTCCAAGTCCAAGTCCAAGTCCAAGTCCAAGTCCAAGTCCAAGTCCAAGTCCAAGTCCAAGTCCAAGTCCAAGTCCAAGTCCAAGTCCAAGTCCAAGTCCAAGTCCAAGTCCAAGTCCAAGTCCAAGTCCAAGTCCAAGTCCAAGTCCAAGTCCTTGGTGACAAAGGAATGCATCTCTTTTGTTGTTGTTGTTTGCCTCATTTTCAAGCACCAATACACACATAACTGGAAAGCTCTATAGCAATAAAGCATTGCACGTAGACGTCAGTGCGTTCTTTCCGTCCCAGGTTTGACAATTTTGTGTGCTTTATTTTGCAAATAAGAAAAAATTAGAAGCAGAACGACAGCAAAAATGACATAAATATGTGTTGTGAAAAACGACTATCATTTTTCGGACTTTTGGCTTCGGACAAGTCGGTTATTTCCGGTTTCCGCAAACAAGTGGTCCGAATTATACTAATAATAAATCCACTACCACTAATATAAATTTAGGTTAGAAAGGGAGTCAAAATAAAGAAAATAATGACTAAAACAAACCACACAAAAACTTCAAACCATAAGTCCAAGTTCAAGTCCAGTCCAAGTTCAAGTCCTAGTCCTAGTCCAAGTCCAAGTTCAAGTCCAAGTCCAAGTCCAAGCCCAAGTACAAGTACAAATCCAAGTCCAAGATCAATTCCAAGTCCAAGCCAGGAATGAGGTATATTGCCGACAAAGTTCAAGTCATGTTCAAAGACAAGCCTCTAAACTCACCGGAGCTATTCACAATTAGAAAGTATTGGAGAAACATTCAGCGGAGCCTCAGAAAACAGAGAAAACAGAGAAACAGTTTAACAGTAAACTGAAGCATAAAGTAAATACAGCAGCGACACAAAAACAAAGTGGAAGGTCTGAAACATGAAGCCTGACAAATCGCATTTGGAAAATCGAAAGCATACCCAAGTTATAATCCTGTATTTTGTAACAATTGAACTTCAAAGATAAACAAAGTTTGATCATTCATATAATAATATAACCAGGGCGCACTTAATCATGTTTGATCAATTTTGTCCGTTTCCCCATTACTGTATCGTTCTGAAATCAGCAACACTCTGAATGCTCTAGAAATTCTCAATTTAGCCAATGCTCTAGAAATTCTCAATTTAGCCAGACTTCAATCTACAGCAAACTGCGCTAACCTTTTTAAGGTTTCCCACCTAATTGATTGATGGAGGCTGCATTCGTCTCTATTCGAAGGAACAGGGAACGGCATCGGCTCGGATTCTGTGAGTGAAAAAAAATGGAAGCGAATCTTCCCATCGATCTTATTTCGCTAGCCTATAGGCACCGCATTCAATCGATATACGAAGCTGAAAATTCTTGCCGCGTCACTCCATCGCCCTTCTGCTAGCCGGAAATACCAAGCGCGTCCGTGTTGGGATAACGCCAGTTCCGAAACATGCAACATTCGGTGTTCCACATTTCCCATAGCGAGTGCTCTTAATTTGACAGCCGAAAAGACAAACATTTGACTTTTGAGCCGGGGGCACTTTGCTCGCAGTAGGTGGGTACATTGCAATCTTCTGTTTGTCCAAGAATACAGGAAATCACGTCGACCAAAAGTCAATTGGCAGTAAGAAATGAAACCCGAGAAAGCATTCTCCCAGGGACGTACGTATCTATCGGAGATTACATCAATAATTCATGTTTTGTCGCTTCGTGACCGACGTGTGAAGACACCTGTGCTTGCGCTTGGGAAGAAGAAAAAAACCGCTACCCTGCCACCGGGTCGGGTCGTCGTTATATTTTCGATTGCTAAATCGGGAGCGACCGGAACAGGCCAACAGCTCGGGCAACTCAGCGGGCTATAGGTCTATTTGTTTATTTAAATTGGTTCAATAGAATGTGCTGATTCCGACCGTGACGTGCTTGGCGAAGCGTGTTTTACCGTCATTGCAGCGCTATCTACGGTTCTTGTTGCACGAATTTGCATATAATAAGTGTTGCTTAGATTCGTTTGTCCGAGTACGGTTATTGAATTACAATTAGAGTTGTTAGCTCCACGGGGATTGTACTACAGGGTGGCTGCGATGATTAAACGTTAGCTTGTTTTGTTGGTTTGATAGAACAAAACAAAACACCCTGTTTAGTTTGACTCTGTGAACAAGTCAGCGGTCGCATCATTAAATATGAAAATATACAAGCTCCAAGCAGGAGATTTTTGTTGGTTTTCCCCCTTTCGGGATTTCGCAGCTATCCCCGGAGGAAGGAGTAAGCACTGATTTTCACAGCCTTTATCGGAATGTACCTGTCGTTCGTTGGGTTAGGGAGATTTCAGGCCTGCTAGTTTCACGTTTCAAGCTACAAGCTGAACGTCATTCTAGCGAATAAATATCCTATGATTTATTTGATCATTAATATGAAATAATGCATGTGCTTCCTGGACCAGGGACCAGAGGAGCAGAGGAAGGACTGATAGGTCGAAGTACCTATCGCGCTTTTCATGTTTCGTTGTTCGACTCTGCTGGGGAATCTCGCATTTCACGCAACAGAACGCAGTGAATAATATCGTCTATTTCAATATTTAATAAACTCGCCAATTCTGCTCAAATACACTAGCACATACACAAGCTCACACACAGGCACACACAATGATGGCCATTCAGTACTATGGCCTGCCGGGAACAAGTTTCATTCAATCACATGTATGTATGAATTTCGAAACAAAAAGCACTTATTTATTCATAACGCAGCCCGGCTTTTTTCCCTGCCGCAATCCTCACGCACGCGTTTGTCTAGGTATGCAATCACGAAGGCACTTAATTTAGTGCTCAGTGCACTGAACACAGACGCAACCCACTGGGACAAACCTGGCTGCTTTTGGGAGAATGTAGAGTACAGTGGGGTAATTTGCAATCCTGATTACTGTTGTTGAAACCATCAGTACACACATCTGTATATTTGCTCCGCCTCACTCACTCGGTACAGCCCCTGACCACACCTTCTCTACCGCCCCTTCAGTTAGACTGCCTCGTTCAGCTGTCAATATGCTGTAACTTGGAGTGTGCTGTAAAATTTAGCAGATATTTCCAATATTTAACAGTACTTCCCGACTGGTGTCCAAATTGGAATTCTTTTTTACGCCAGTTGTGTGCCCAATTTTTGCAGAGTACGAAGCGTACGGCATGGAAAAATGAAACTCACGAAAATGAATACACCCAAATTCAATTAATAATTTACTACGGACCATCACTCAGACCGGCGTGATGAGCTGGAAGAGTGTAGCCACATGTTGCTATTTTCACGAATGGCAACAATCGAACACTGACAATCACTAGCGAACTAGGGGGAAAAAGATTAATAGCCATACCGTGGCAAACATCAAGGGTTGACGTTTGGTTCTTTTTTCCCTCTGCGCCGCATTCAGGCGCGAGAAATCCTCTACCGTACCGACCCGACAGACAGAGACAGGTCCCGCGAGAGCCGTTGCAACGCAATCAGTGTACCCTTTTGGAAGACTTTTCATTTATATGTACCGTACTCTCGGCGCATTTGCAAGGAAACGGAATGACATTTGCTTGACAGCGAACGGGGTGCGGGGCGGTGCGGTGCGGTGGCAACGAACGTGAACACGAAAGGACAGAATTCGCTTTTCTTGTTTTGATAAGTGTGCGAAAACGAGGACAGGAAAAATCGTTGCTTATTTCAACGAGTTATTTGTTTTTTTTTTGCGCTTTTCTTTTATTTTTAGTCGGCATCTGTCCGTCAGTTATTGTGCCAATCACCGGCACGCCCCGGGGAGGCGACTTCAAACCAGGATTCTAACCTAAAGAGCCATGCATCAACGGGAAGGCGCCACCACCGGTTTTATTTTCTTAGTCTCAGGCAGTGTCTCAGAGTTTTTTTTGTCTTACAAAATCTCACTGGAAATTTTTGAATAAATCGTAACTAGACCAATTCGCGGGTATTCAGGCCAGAGAGTTACAGAAGAAGAAGGACGAGGTTGCTGCTACTTAGGAAATACGATGATCGAAAACGGGAGAACGTGAATCCCGAGCAGTAGACCCTACTGTGGCAACAACATTCAAATATAACAACTAGGTACTACAGTATACGGTCAAAAGTAAAACGTGGCCTTGGATTTATTACTTGGGATTACTTGGGAAACTAATAAAGCTGGACGCCCATCAATCACCGACTATGCGTGTTGAGAATGAAGGGCAAATTCGTCAGCTACAGCATCAAAATCCATAAATCCAATGACCCGAATAAGGAGTTCCATGAGCTTCAAGAGAAGACGTATGGAGAGTGACCAGGAGACGGAATGCGCAGGCCCGTTCCGCCCCGTTACTGCCAGAGAAACCTCCAATCTACCACAAACGGCAACAGCCTGAAGTTTACCTCCCTGCAGACAGAAAAATGGTCATAGTACATATTTCGCACGATGGAACATTCGTAAGCATACCTTGAAATACCCTGATGGAAAGGCCTGCTCTCAGAACGTATACGATCAGGTTGATCTGCTGGATGTTCTGGACTCTTCAGATGTCAAAGGCGTGCGATGTTTCCGGGGACCGGATGTTGATTCGGTTTACTATCTCGAGGCGTATGAGATTAGCGCCTGGTTAACCAACGCAAAAAGCAAAACCTTGGACTTAAACGAACTTTCTTAGACCTGACCCTTCTTTATCGATAGACTTCAGAACCGGATATTAGAGTACAGGACAGTTACGGGGCTGGTGCAAGAATCCTTCTGACTTTATCAAGCAGCACCGCCTAGCCGAGATTTGAATATACGACGACTGGCTTGTTAGATCAGCATCGTACATCGAAACCAACTAAGCGGTTGACCAACGCATGCAAGTCGAAATTTACAAGATACGGTTGAACATTAGACGGTTGGTTATCAATAGAGGGAGTTGCAGCAGACCACTCACGGAAAGCCTATGCACATCAACAAACGGATTTGAGAGAGCCTGAACGAGCAGAAGCGCATCCATGATCATCATGATATGTTCAATACCGCAGGGCGAGAAGTATTGGATGCTGCATCTGCTGTATCCACATCCGTGAGTGGCTCGACGCAGAGTAGTAGATGGCGACAGTTGAGAAAAACCGAACCGGATGCTTCATGTTGTTTTACTACTGCGACGCACGGAATAATATCAAGTAGCTGGAGTTACCGAAATGAGACTTCCCCCCACCGAAAAAACGCTAGCTACTATATGGAATCGTGTTCTTATTTGTTTATTATTTGTTTATTTGTTTATTTGTTTATTTATTCATCTGGCCATACAGGCCTTCATGAATTGGATTGGATGGGGAAAAGCCTCCTTGAGATGATCATACATCGACCGTTCTCAAGCAGGCGTAAAAACCCCATCATCTTTAGATATTAATACATAGTATACGTTTACAGGGCTTACAATACATTTTGGATCACATTTAACTTACGACTACTTTAAACAATGATTTCTTGGCATGATGGGCCAAGACCAGGGCCGGCCAAAAGACTTGCGCGTCTTTTGCGCGATAGTTCTTGATGACGGCGGCAACCTCCTGGAGGTACTCCGTACTGTATCTTCGTATCTCCTCGTTCACCGTAAACCCCGATCGAAGCAATAGCGGCTTGAATGTTCTCTTCTCGCTGATCGTCAGCTACAGAAGAATCTTCTTTGGGATGATATACTTGACGTCATCGCTTATCTTCTTGATGAGGGACGTAAAGTATTCTGATAGTCGTTGCCGCCCAAATAGTTTTCGTCGCCCATTACGCCCGCAACATCGTGCTTCGCCAGGAAGATATGCAGGTGGAGTATTACTTCATTGAGCATAACACGAGAAGTTTCTATAGAACGATCAATGCAATCACGAATTGGACCGTACCAACTCCTATTATTATGTAACGATGTTGAAGCGAACTTGATTACCGACAGATGGCGTTAACCAGGTGACTAGCTGTTGGAAATAACATTCCGAACTGACGAACGGCAAAGACTATGGAGTTGTTGATAGGAACAAAATACAGAATGAGAATGATGGACAAGCAGCAGATTATCCCAAAAAGCACAGCATCTAAAAAGGACAGCATTTCTGCTGGTCTTTTGAAGATCAGTAGCGATCAGTTGTATTATGCAATCCAACTCGGCTTGAACGTTCAACCTGATTGCTGTAATTACCGCGGCATTACGCTGATCAACGCTGCCTACAAGGTGCTCTCCCTGATCTTGTTACGTCGTCTATCCCCGATAGCAAGTGATTTCGTAGGGCAGTATAAGGGCAGGTTTAATGTGGATACGCACAACTACGGAAAGGAGCGAACGAGGTCTACAGAGAAGCACTCGACTGTAATCCACAAGGACAGCGTAGAAGAGGTAGACCCAGAGGCTCATGGCGACGCAGCACGCAGCTTAGCCAACGACATCCGGGCTGTAGCCACAACATTATTGGAGTAAACGCTCCGTTTGAGCTTCTCCCAAAAATTGTTTACTGGTAGCAGTTGGGGAACGTCGGGAGAGTTGGTGATTATCAGTGCAACGTTCATCTTCTGCCGGTTTATCTCCTCTAGTGATTTCTTGGCATGATGGGCCAAGACCAGGGCCGGCCAAAAGACTTGCGCGTCTTTTGCGCGATAGTTCTTGATGACGGCGGCAACCTCCTGGAGGTACTCCGTACTGTATCTTCGTATCTCCTCGTTCACCGTAAACCCCGATCGAAGCAATAGCGGCTTGAACATTCTCTTCTCGCTGATCGTCAGCTACAGAAGAATCTTCTTTGGGATGATATACTTGACGTCATCGCTTATCTTCTTGATGAGGGACGTAAAGTATTCTGATAGTCGTTGCCGCCCAAATAGTTTTCGTCGCCCATTACGCCCGCAACATCGTGCTTCGCCAGGAAGATATTTTTACCAGCACCTTCAGGCGTTCGCTGGGCGATTGCATGCTACTCATACCCAGGGTTGCCACATGCACAGATTATTCTGTGTTTAACAGATATTTGAAAGAAATCGGCTGTACAGAATCTGTATGCATAGAATACAGATTTTCGCCAAATTACGCAGAATAAACAAATTTTTCAGCTTTTATATGCGAGTGAAAGAGACGGAAATAGTTAGCAAAATAACTCTCTATCTCTTTCGCTCTCATTGTTTTGCATTGGACAGATTTTTGCACAGATATTTTTCCTCGCCGTACAGATTGTCAGATTTTTCCAACAAAAAACACAGAATTATATGTGGCATCCCTGCTCATACCTAGCCAGCATCGACTGACGCTTCCGCATAAAAATGTCCATGTCGGAGGAACCGGCTAAACGGAAAAAAATCCGGGGCAAACCGCTTCTCCCGACCTCCCGGCCCAACGCGCGAGGTGATAGGACCATCTTACTTTCAGACTTCAGTTTCAGCTTTTGCTACATGTTTTGGCTGAGCAACACTGTCGGGTAACCAGGTTTCCGTTCAACGCTTTCGCCTTTCTTGCGGGGGAGGATGTTTTTATGTTATTTGCCAGATTGGCTCTATTCGGCGGATACGAAGTGTTTCACCATGTCCAATTTCTTCGCTACAGGGTGAAGCAGGGAGTACGAACAAAGCATCGAGCGTAGCTGTTTGCTTTACTGGAGTGCAGGCCCTTTTCAGGGCCCCCAAGAGTAAGCGCCCTTGGCAACTGCTAATCTGGACAATCACACGCTAGGGCGCTGAGTGCACTAGTCATACTGGAACGAAAAGTGTAGCAGACTATGTTGGACGATTTACAAATGGCAAGCAGAGAGTGGCGCAGATCTATAAATCACGAGTTTTAGGCCTTACTTCGAGAAACTTCCTATGTACGCCTGATGAAAGTCAGGAGGCTAAGGTGGATCAGTTATCTTCAAGAATACTACTGGTACCAGCTGGCTAGATGGCTCGACCAGGTTTAGGCCATCTTGCGTGTGAAGGGACGTTCAAACAATTGGCAATGAGTAACCGAATAAATTATAGAAGTATTTTTGATATAGCATGAGTAACCCCAACATAGAGCACAGAGCTGCACAGAGAAGAAGAAGTATGGTATTACTATAGGTATGCTCCGACGAGGAAATACCGGCCCTATTTACACGACATGCAACATTTATTGAAGTAGGTTTAACCTTCCTCAACTTGACATACAAAGTACTTTCTACTATCTTGAATTGTGCAAAACTCCCGCATCTTGTTCCACAAACTGAAGCCATTACAGGAATTCTTTGTAGACGACCCGTCCATAATGGATCAAATGTTCACCTTGTGTTGTGACGTATCCTCGGCAAATTCAGAGAATTCAACTTGCAGATCCACCAAGCGTTCATAGGTTTTAAAGCGGAGTACGATTCAGTTATGGCTGCAGCTTCGTACGACATTCGCAATTTACAAGCAACTTATGTTGGTACTTCACCCAAACTACCAGGGTTGGCGATCAGCAATGTGGAGAAATTTCCTAAATTCAGCACTGAATCGATAACCGGATTGTTACATTTGCATAAAAAGCAATTCAATGTTTGTTTGTAGCTTCAGTTGTTCTAATTCGAAAAAAAAAGAAAACAACCATACAAACAAAGTGCAAATGAAGGTTGTGAAAGAACTGTAAACCAATTTTTCAAGCGAGAAACCCAGCTATACAACTCTACTTCCCATTATGTCAACACCTTGCCGTAGCGGAGCATAAACCTGCTGCTGCCAATTCTCGACCGATCGACCAACCGACCGACCCTACTGGATGGCGTTTGGTTTGGTCGCAAATGCAATGTTCTAGTTTCTAAACAGGAATCCAAACAACGCCAACGGAGCGGCGGCGGTGCTGCTATCCATCCAATCGCTCCCAACTAGCACATTTTCGAGAAAGCAAACCCCACAAACTCCCACATCGAACAACTGAAAAAAGTACAACAGTTTTTCACTCAGTTAACCCAACTCAGTTGCTCTTTTATTCGCCCATCGGATGGGTTTTGCCACCCTTGCCGCAGCGAAGAAATGCTTTGCGGGACTGAATCCTTTCACGGAGGCCACCCGCCTCGCTCGCTCGTCCGATGGATGCGTATCCTAGCTATAGGGTGGCGGGCGGTATGCTGTGCTTACACAATCGCTTTCAGCCATTTGCATGTGATACATTTTTTCGTCAATCGTTGCCGGATTTTCGGGCCTAGATGTTGCTGCCGTTGCCGATGTTTTCCGCATTGAAGGGACTTACGTGTATTTGTTTGTGTTCGATTTTTACCGTTCACCATTGGCCGGGGAATGGCTCGTCATTCTCAATCAAAGTGCAGAAAAACGCTAACGAAAAGCTACGACAGACTTCTAACTGATAGGTGAATAGAGATGCGAACAATTTGGAAAGCCAACGTTCGATTTTTTTACGACCACTCAATTCCCCATTCGGCAAAGTTTTCCAATATGCATTAGGATGCTCGGAGGATTTTTTCTTGTTTTCGCTACTGCTGCTACTGCTTCTACTGCTGTTGCCATCGTTGATACCACTAGTGGTGATGATGGTAGGATCCTGCCTGAAAAGCCCACATATGTGAGCAGGCAAGCGAGCGAGCAATAATGGGTTACAAGTGTGACTCGGTCGAGCGGTGACGACTGAGCTGAGGACGCTAATGGCTGAATGATAGTAACGCCCGCTTCGAAACTAGAAAAGTGTAAGAGCATTTGTCGGACTCAGTGATAGCAGGAGCGAGGCTTGGGGGATGATAAGTGATTCCGGAAAGGGAACGAGTCCAACCCGGGCAGCAGAAGCTTTCTGCAGATGTATCTTACCGAACACCCATTTGCATGCAATAAGTATATGGATGAGCTTGAGCCAACGGCTGTCGGCGTAGGTTATCTCGCTGTTTATCGCTTCAGAGACACTTACCTGAAATGAGGAGAGAGAAAAAAAAAGTGTTGGAGTTAGTGAAGGATTTTCAAAAGTAGGGCGAAATGGTTGTTGACTCAAGAGCTGGAAGGGTTGAAAGAGCTTCCCAAGGATGATGTTTTGATTTCTACCGTACCGGGTGCGGCTGGTCGGCTCCCATTAGCTACACGGTCTGAAATATTTATAAAGGCCACAACGCAACGGAGACGACAACGCGGGGAACGCGATGACGATTGCCGCCCTGCAGAACTAATCGCCCGTTTGGAGAGGAGATGGATTAGAGACGTGTCTTAGTGTGGAATGCAAATCAGATGGAAATAGCTTGTGCCGACGGGAGCTCAATGCAAACCTGTCAGAGGGTGAATAAGTGATGAGCTGTGCCAGTGTGTGGCATGAGGTAGAGACATCCTGGCAATGTCTTTAAATATTCCACCAGTGAGAGAAAAAGCTTCAAAAAGAATGAGTTGGTTTGTTTGTCATTAGAAAGCAAAACACTATTTTAAAATAGATGTGTTGCTCTTAAAACTTCTTTTGTGATGAATCACCAACAATACAAAGCTTTCGAAGAAAAACCTATTGTTTTAAATGAATCGGAAACTCTGGATGTGACAAGTCTTTCATTTGACGTAAGAACTGCTTCAATTTCATTTATCCTGATAACTTCTGACAAATTGCAGTATACTATAAAGTACTATTAGTATTGAATTCTAAACTTGTTAGGAACTCTTGTTTTTGTTATTTTTTAATTAATACATTAATTGTATGGGTAGTGTCGCTACCCATACAATTAATGTATAAATATAGTCCTTTTAACGTATTGGTCATCAAAGAAAATGAAAAAAATAATTGCCTAATTATGCTAGCAATGCTGGCAATCTAGACATCTTCCACCGTGGTGTCAATTGAGCAACTTTCAAATTGAGCCATAAAAATAACAACTCATTATAGCAGAGCTTAATGTTTGACTGCTTTCATGTTTGAATCCATCGCATGTGATGCTTGCAGTTTTATTACAGTAAATTAATCATTGCTCAATGTCAAACTTATAAACACGACTGCCAACATGGATACATGATACGAGAAGAAAGCGGACATTTCGATGCGAGGTGATGTTCGATTCCGGTTGGCACACAGGAAAGCTCATGATTTCCCAACGCTGGCTGCGCTGCGATACCGGAGCGCGGTGCCTGCCCAAAAATAATACATCAAAAGACACTGACTAGAAGCTCAGGAACCTAATTTCTGTTCCGTCCTACTTGCACTTACGCTGAAGCACCGGAGTTCCATCGTTTGGAGTGAGTGAGCAGCTCAATTCAATTTCGTCCGATGAATTTAAATTAATGTTACAGCTAATTACATTAATTAAATGTGCCATATAATGCGAGCCAGCAGCGGCAGCACTTGGCTTTTGTGTTTGCCTGGCTTGATAGCAGCGCGCAACAGCCGGATCATGCTGTGTCTCTCTCCGCCGCCAGTGGCGTTGGCACGCCAGAGATGAACACGAGATGAAGGGCTTTTGATGTTCTGGTTTTCCATGCATTCGGCTGCGCTTTGCACTTCCGCATCACCGTCGCTGCCAGGAGATGGATTCTCGGATTCTCCGGGTCTGGCTGCATCTCCTCGTCGACGTTTTCGTCGTTGTTGTCTCTTAAGCTCTGCACGGTAACCCAAGAGATAATGACTGTGATAATGGCACTAGGCGCATATAATTAGACTACGCTTCTCTCTGTGATTGGATTTATTTCTTCCTCCGCTTGCGTCCACTGACTGGGAGAGTTCCTAGACCGGATTTTACATTGCAGTTTTGCTCACCGGTTGGCTAAAGGTACACTGCCGTAAGTGAGATACCCGATCTTCGACAATCCTCGAGCCTTTCGGGACGGAATTCATGTTTGCATCTTAAGTGAACATGTATCAAGTGGAATGTATCACCGTCGAGAGGTCGAGTTTACGTGCAAACACTGGGTAAGCTGTGCTCGCTTGTCTGTTCCTAGAAGGTGCAAGAGTCAAGTGGAATCGAAACTTAAATTAAGCTTACAATATGCGATCGTAATTAAGATTGTATAATTTTATTAGTTCAACGTGACAATCTGTTCCCCCTTTGAGCTCGGTTCGGTGTGCCCATGTACAGTGTCACTAAGTGGATAATAGCAACATTCCAGCTGATGGCTAGGAGCACACATGTATACATCGCAATTGTATCGTGACTCACCGATAGTGCCAGCCTGCTCCCAGGTGCTTGGATTTGTTCTTCAGTCCATCGTTCCCAGCCTAGCACAGCATCCGAATTTTGCCATTACCTTGATTCTACATTAAATTATTTATTGTAATATTATTCACAGAAGCACTCCCGATACGCCGTATCCCGGCTTGCTATCACAAAGACCGCAAATGTGGCGGAACGTAAACTTCCGCCAACGAAGGAAGGATGCGTCCGGATGTGTTTTACCAACGAGCACCATAAAACGTTGATTAGTCGCTCCAGAAGCTGCTACATACTTCCGTGCTATTAAAATGCTGATCTGATTTGTCCGAATGTTCGCTTGTTTCTGGCTGACTCTTGGCATGAATGAGCAAGGGGGCGGGTGCTAAGCATGGAGAGGGCGCATTTTTATGCTGACGATTATAGTTTTCCTGTTTGCTTCTGTTCTGAGTGGTGTTCCCGGAAAGATCCCTGCGCGGGGGTGTGAGGATGTGGTAAGGGTAATCCCCTCGGGCGAGTCGGTAACTCGATGGGAGGTGAATGGGAGAGAAAAGTCTCGGTCCAAATGGCAAACCGATAAAAGGGCAGCCAGCGAGATTTTTGGGGTTTTGTTTGTTCTCCGTTCGAGGTTGGTTGAAAATGTTGGCTATTGCTGCCGGGAGGGGAAAAATGAAATTAAGCTTGAATAGCACCCCCTATGTAGACGGGCCAACGATCGAATGGTTCGTTTTTTTAGACGCAAATTTGTTTTGTATTCATTCGGTGGGCAGGGAAAATTGTATTAGTTGGTCGTGAATTTGTATGTCATAGAGTTTACCAGAAGAGGAAACAAACAAATGCTGCGTGTTTTGCCCGGGGAAACCAGGGTGTGGATGGATCTCAGTAAGATATAGAATATTATCCTGAAGTCTGTTGACATAAACCATATAATTTGGTAAGTCTCGGACAAATTTTGCGTTTTACGAACAATTTCTAAAAACCTCTTTTAAATTATAACAAAGGTCACAAAGTTTAAAGTAACCATGAGTATGCCCATTAACTCTTAGCAATAATTAGAGTTTCAGTTCGCACACAGGGATGCCACATATAATTCTGTGTTTTTTGTTGGAAAAATCTGACAATCTGTACGGCGAGGAAAAATATCTGTGCAAAAATCTGTCCAATACAAAACAATGAGCGTGAAAGAGATAGAGAGTCATTTTTCTGACTATTTACGTCTCTTTCACTCTCACGTAAAAGCTCAAAAATCTGTTTAATCTGTGTAATTTGGCGAAAATCTGTATTCTATGCATACAGATTCTGTACGGGCGATTTCTTTCAAATATCTGTTAAATACAGAGTAATCTGTGCATGTGACAACCCTGTTCGCACATGGTTTCACTCCAGGAATTGATTTTTATCCTTTTTGAGTCCATTTGATGAGTTGTCCTCGGAATGGCCACTCCAGAAACAACTCGTCAGATGGACTCAAAATGAATAAAGATCAGCTCATGGACCATCTTTTTGGGTTTTATTGACACAAATTACACAAATTTGTATTGGATCTGTAACATGGTTCCGGAGAGCCGGATTTATGGGAACCCGATGGAGACCCAGGGCTCATTAGGCCCTGGACGATAAAAATTGGACTGATCGAGATCCAAAATCGGTCAATAAATAATTGAATTAGAAGCATTTCATTTCGGTGGGTACCCGGGTACACAGTCGAGCACTTATAGGTATTAAATTTCCCGTACACATAACGGTTAATCAATCTGATGATCATAGGGCCATTTCTAGACCTGGTGAAGCGTGGTCAATAGCAATTTTCCCGGTAGAGGGATATTTATTTGAAGCATTTTTTACAGTATATTTGTCTCAAACTGCTTTTTGAAACATTTCCTCTTGTATTCGTAAATAACTTTTCTTCTTCAATCCAAGGATGATGAGAGTTATATACGCGGTTGACATCACAAAAACAAAAACTCATGAGTATTTTTATTTTTCATCGTACCTAGGTCTGTTGCTGCTTCGTCGTAATTGCCTATGGATCATTTTAGGTAGCTTTTGCTCATGCTTACCGCTAGATGGACACTAAAGCCCCACGTGGCATATTTAGAGTAAACTTTAAGGCTGATACAGATTACATGTCATAATTTCTTGCCGTTCCGTTGTTGTTGACGGTTGATAACAGTTAATCTGAACCGGTCTTTTTAGGTGGACCAATCAGATTGCAAGGCAGTTTGACAGTCGGTCATAGACGTTCGTCAAGTGTGTTTGACAGAACATGTCTATGCTCTATGCTGGAGCCATTTGTGATATTTTTTAGCTTTTTCAATGATCCATTATTGTTTCAATTATTGTTTCCTTAGTACGACGACAGGATTTACCAATAAACTCTATATTCTGCAATATTTACCTTGCGTTGCTAAAAATACACTGAGCACAACACCTAACTTTTGAAACAAAAGTTTCACGACTAGTTTTTCACCTTTTTCACCGATAAAAACAAATAAAAGCGTAACTTTATCTTTGCTTTGGTCAACACAAAATGGTGCCTGTCAACAGCACACTGCCAGTGCCAGCATACTTTCATGTAATAGCTGAAAGTTCATGATAATCTTGATGCATAAATCTAGGCTCCTCAAGCATTACGTGCAGTATACGCTTAAATGAAGTTACGTGTAAATAGGTTGAGTTGAAGTAGAACTGAACTAAACCAGACGTACCGGATTTGCGGGACAGTCCCAGGTTCAGATGGCTTGTCCCGGATTACCAAGCGTCCCGGAAAGTGTCTCGCATTTTTTATTATGCTAGTTAAGTCACAGACCAACAGACATAACTTTTGGAAGAAAAACAAATAAAAATTATCGTTACGTACATTTTGTCTGAACTCTGGCCCCATCTATAATCGACTTCCCCAAATTTTCGTTAAAAAGCGTCACACCCAACCAACAATAAATTTGAAATGACTGTTACAGCGTGCGACGAATGGGAATGTGAATGTTATGTTTGTTTGTCTGTAGTTGAGTGTTGAAATACTTAGAGAAACGCTACAGGTGAGTTCTAGGAATTTTTCAAGAAATTCTCTATGTGCGAATTATTGTTGAAACAAGTGCAAAATACAAAATTACATTAATATGCCTCTAAATAAATTTGTTATATTTAGTGTTGCCTGTAGCTCGGGATTTATATGCCTTCGCCACTTTCCGCTTTAAGTTGGTACTCCAATATAAGTGTGTTAGGTTTTATAATGTTTCTCCTCAAGTGAATTTTATCTTATTTGACTAACATTTCTGAAGTATGACTGAAGGAGACTTGAAGAATCACCCATAAAACTAAATTAACAATAAGTGTAATTTACCTTATAAGGGGTTTTAAAGGATACTTCATTTTTGCTTAAAAACGACGCTGCTTAAAACTTAACAATAGTTTTGACAAAAACTTATGACATTCTTCTGCAAGATTCGTTTATCTTAACAATACTGCCATAAAACTCTCTTAAAATCGTATATTCTTGAAAGAGAAATTATACTCTTGAATAAGAACATTCTAATGTAGACTAATCTCAAGTTTTTAGTCTTGACCTTGAAATGCGGTCATACATATATATTAATATTTTTTTAAAACGATGGTTCTACAATTGATGAAGGGACGGTAGGGAAAGAAATGAAATTTTTTTTGGTGAAGGTGGGGAAGAGCGGAAAGGGGGGGGGGGGTATTGGTAGCTATGCTTGACAAGTAGTCATTTTGACTGCTTGGTTCGACTCATGCACCTTCCAGTATTGGACAAAAGGTAGGAGTGAACTTGGAGAAAATTGAAGAATACAGATCTTTTAAACGAAAATTAAGCGAAAATCTGTGTAATATTTTGAAAACTCTTTCATATGAACAATCAGCGAAGTCACAAAACAATAAAGATCTCAGGACTAACTGTGCATTTCCCTGATGCATTTCCCAGAGGCAGTGCGGGTTTCCTCTAGAGCTTTTCGTATTTTTTAAACTAAATATAGAGTTCATAAGTCAGATGTCTTTGTATGGAAAATGTTTGAAGGCACTGAAGCAGTTGAAGTATAATTTTTAAAAACAGTTGTACCGATTGTAAATTAAACGTTTGGAACTGTCGTGCAGTCTGCAGTTTGGACTGCACGACAGTTCCAAGCGTTTAATTTACAATCGGTACAACTGTTTTTAAAAATTACACGTTACGTCGATTCTTTGTAGATGTTTTCTTTGTTTATACTAGAATGGTTATCTTGCAAAAACTTGGTGCCCTCAAGTAATTCAAACAATTCTTATTCAAGCGCAACTTGTCTTCTTCAAGAATACAATAAGTATTGATTAACTTATCGCGCTCTTGGAAAAATTTTCTTTGGCTTGTGCAAGAAATGTTAGTCTAATAAGCGCTTTCGGGTTGATTTGGATAAAACCAGTGAAAAAATGGCGCACAGGGCTATTTTGATTACTTTTGAAAGTGTAGTCAATTGCATACGGGCGCTTATAAATATGGTATTATGCAATACCATTAGTGATCTTATCTTTTTAAATAAATGTTAGACATATAAAAGCCTTTTTGCCACAATTAGTTAAAAATTTATAAGGTATCAACTTCTTCATGAAATCATTAATTGTTTTTAATAATTTAATTTTTCAATAATCTAGCAAAAATAACTGGCGCGTTAAAATTTTCTAACTTTCATGCCACAAAACATCGACAAACCGAGCGTGGCATGAAAAATTTCTAATTTATGAGCAACAAAGCAGCTGCTTTTATCACCATTTTTATTTTCAATTTTAATTTATACCCATTTCGAAATAGCAATATCTGTGAATGCTTATAGCTTATAACTCTTGGTCAATTTAAAACATTTAAGGCTGTGAAAAGTGTATGATGTCTTGCAAGTGTTCTTTGAAGAGACAACCGTGAAATCATCAACACTTGTGGCGGTTTTCTTTTTGTTTCAAGCGACTCTTGAAAGTCATTATAAATAGATATCGATAAGAATTACAAGTTTTAAAAGGATCTTTGGAAATTTTCTTGAGAACCTTCTTTAGTGTGGGCCTCCCTCGCCTTATAAGGGTTTTATGGCTGTTTTATCGCAGTTTTGTAGAATTACAAGTTTTGAGATCGGTTTTAAGCAGCAAATGCTGAAATCCTCTTCAAGTGCACCTTAAAATTGAAATTGTTACTAACTGTAAATACCGTCCGTAGGATCTTCCGCTCGAATGCGATAAGGGCGCATACGTTTCTCGTGAGCAGCTCCACAGTTCCAAGTCTCCGTAAAGAACTACTAATAGGGTTTTTTTAAATTGTCAGCTTCGTACGATGACATATGCTTATTGATTATGAAGTTTTGCGAAGGGCAAAGTAGCCCCGATTTGATCGACCATTTGAATGCGTTGCTGGATTTCCTTACTAGTGTTGTCCACGGTCGTCAACGATCCCATCTACCACTTATAGTTCGTCACCGTTAATGATTACCGTCTGTGGGAGGTGCGTGTTGGCACCCGTTGTCCCGCTATCTTCCATGTATTTGATCCTCAACACATTTTTTTAACCCAATCCTCTTAGGCTTCGCTTTCAGTCTGGCGTAAACTGCCTCAGCCGTCCCGCATTCATCCAGAAAAAAATCTGGTCACTTTAACTTGAAGTATACAAACTCAGATTCTGAGTAGTTTATTAACCAAAAAGTTGATAGTGAGAACACAACATTGCGTTATTTGTCACAGCCAATGCTCGAAAAAATTGACAGCCCTGCATGAAGGCAAATATAAAACGCATTCAGCGCAGACAGTTTTACCCACCCCATCGGCAGGCAACCATGTTTTCGCCGCTAACATCTCGTGTGTGCGAAAATGAGATAGCATATCAGCACTGCGTTTCACTCAACTGCCAGCAGTCTGATTTGGGCCCGCTGTCAAATTTTGAGCCCAGGACATGCTGTCGCTGACGTTCACTGCAGCTCGATATAGAGATGTCGATGGGGTGGTTTTACCCCTTGGTAGTATTCGTTTATCAGTCAGCCCATGGACATTACTACTGAACTGCTGACAGTATTCATTCATGAATTGCAGTGCTAAATGATTACTCGACTAACACATCGGTCAATTTTCTTGCTCTTGAAAAAGCAAAGCAAAACCTAGGTGCTACATTCCGTTATCGAAACCTGACCTTCTGTTTTTTTACGACAGACTTCGCAGCCAGCTGGTAGAGTGTAGGACAATTGCAGGGCCAGTTGCTACGATCCTATAGACTTTTGCTCTTGACTGATATTTAAATCTCAAAGTTTAGTTTTTTAAATTGCCTGCTTTAAAAAGCCAACCAAAATCTGACTGAATGAAATTACTTTAAGCTTCGGAGCAATGTTTACGTTTGATTCAATGAATAAATGAATGATCCACATTTGATTTCATGCACTATTGTCGAGAATTAATAAATGTTGAAAACAACGAACGAGCATGAACGCAAGTTATCGGTAGGTCACTAGGCTACAAATCAATTCGATAAAATGATAATGTCCACCCCACGACCGTAGAACAGCTTCAATTTCAACATAAAATGTGGCCTATGACTATCTAAAGAAATAGACGCGGAGCGTGAATGGCAACCCAGAGTCTAGTGCGAGAGAGAGACGAGGGAGAGGAGAGAGGAAATGAGAGAATGAGGAAAGAGAGTACTTAGAGTTGAGAGTTGAGATGATAGTTGAGATGAATGGTAGTTGAGATGAGATGAAATGAGAGTTGAGATGAGAAGAGATGAGAGTTGAGATGAGATGAGATGAGAAGAGAAGATGTGGGATGAGTGAGTTGAGATGGAATGAGAAGAAATGAGATGAGATTATGTGAGATGAGAGAAAATGAGAGGGCGAGAGAGTTAAAGAAAGGGAGAGAGAGAATAATAATGTAATCTATCTATTATAACCCCGGATTAGCTGCTTGGAAACAGTTAAGAAATAAAAAGTTTGACGTTTTAGGTAGAGCATCACTGATACATCCTGACGGAACTCGATCCAGGTGGACAGCTGACATCAGTGAATTCATTTGTGTCTACAAAATACTGAAAATTTGAAAGATTGTGATTTCCGGAAGCCATTCCCGGGATAACGGCAGGACGATTTATAAATTGTTAAAATCGTGTTCAAGTATTAAAAAGGGTGGTTACCCGGTTTCCCTTCTACACAAGTAAAATCATTACTCACATAACGGTTGATATTGTTTCGATTGTTTGGTTTTGTTCAACTTACAGTTTTAAATTTCTTTGCCATTTTTTCAATAATTGTTTTTGTTAAAATTTAATCTCCGAGAATTTTTATTTATCCGTTGGAAACTGAGAATTGAACAGTCGACATTTGACAATGCCATTTTCGTCCAATAGTTTAACACTAATATTAGATATAGTCGTTCTAAAATCCGACAATCAATTTAGTTTTTTCTTATGCTTGTAAAATGTAATGTAAAAATAAAACTTTGACAAAATAAATCATGTTTGTGGACCATTTTTAACAGGTTAGGGTGATACATAAAACAACAGCTTTTTTACCTTTCCGATTTAACCAAGGATTAGAAACAAAGTTTTATATTTTTTCCCGAGTTCAAACAGAATCGTGCTATAATCGAAAAACATAGATATAAATCCGAACTCATAACTCCGCAAAACCATCATTCCAAAGTTCCTGACCCCATCGTCGGGCGGTCTCCCCAGCGAATCTTGAACTGCTAAACCCAGTCAATCAAACCCGCTTTCTCAAACACTTCATTTCGGAACCCTTCAGCCCGGCCCCGTTGCGGTTACCAATCATAGTCACGATTACCGTCATCAACATCAAGAGCAGAAGCATCGATGGTGTGCTGCTATGCCGGCAGCGGCGGCGGCGGCGGCAACGGCGACGGCAGCGTGACCAATTTTATCCTACACCCTGCCTCGTGATCCGCGGTCTGTTTGCTACGTTCATGGTTTTGCTACGCGCTGTCTATCTTAATTACTTAATTGACCGCCCGGGACCGGCTGTGCTTGCGTCCTGCCGGCTCTGTCTTTGCTCCGGTTACCCCGATCCCGTTGCCCCCAGGTGACCGGGCAGAGATGAGGCTTATTAAAAAGCAATAAGTAACTATGACGCGGAATGACAAAGTTCAGTACCAGCGGCCGACGGCCGAGGCTCCCACCAGCCGCGGGTATCATCATTTGTCAAACTGGCAGAATCCCGAAGGAGAACGGGCTCCGATTGTAATCGGGCGCTGGCGATTGGGCAGAAATTTTTCGATTAACGCCAGAGTCAGAAAAACGCTGCCGCTTTCTGGAAGTCATCTTCCAGATTTTGCAGCCAGCAGCAGCAGCAGTGAGAAGTTCGTCATAGATATTTTACCTAGAGTCATCTAGTTAATGATTGAACGGCAATGAGTCTTCAAAATAGAACAACACTCGCTATCTGAAAGAGGATCGTTTCTAGTTAAGACGATGGCAGGGTAATTTTCTAGTGTAGCGTTTTTTGATAGCCTTATTAAAATGAGTATAGATTAATTGACTTCTCTCACATCTGTGATCCAGGGAAAGGGCGTTCATCAAGGATAAATTAAGGCTAGATAGACCATAGAGTGGAATGGATAAATGAGTTGCCTAAGTAAATGAAAGCAAATATCTAACGAGGCCAACAATTTTATTACCGATTTACATGGTAAACCGTTAAACCGTTGACCGATAGGCAATTTTACAGTTGGGCATGCAATGGTAACTGATCGATTATGGCTCTCGATATCCCAGTTAATTTGCTTGCTTTGGCTTTATACAAATAATCAATTAATATGTGTAACATATTGATTATTGAAAAGCCCTTTCTTAGGGTTTTTTATCTGCATTATTACCTACTACAATATTCTCTTCTTATAAATCAAACCATCCATGTGCTTCACCATACTATTGTATTGGTTGATACAGTCCAAATAAGTTTTACGTGAAATTAATCAAATAAGATCTCGGAAAACAACCAATCCAATTGGCCTTGCCAGCGTTGCTGATATTGTTCAGGGTTTTGCGTGAGAAAAAAAGAAAGGGAAGTATTTTTGCTTTTGTCAACACTCACGCGTTGACAGTTCGGCACGAGATTTCCTGTAAGTGCGAGCAGCCTACGAAATCTCTTTCAACGCTGGCAAGGCCAATATCAGATGTAACAAGAATGTCATCCTTTTTTCAAATCCTTGTTCCATGCTTTGTGAGTTACTGTTGTTTTCCAGAGGAAACAAAGGAGAAAGATATTACGAAACAAACACTCATCAAAAATCTGTAACCCCTTTCAATTCCTGGCGTGCAGTCTTATCTCGATTTGACGAAAGGAAATCCACTTCAAGAGCTCGCTGTCAAAACCGACGGACAGTCGTATCGAATAAGCCGCTCAGAGTGTGCAGTTCGAAGAAAGCGGATAGGAAGATAAATAAATCGAACATAATTATGGATTATGCTAGTTTTTTTCATCTCCTTCGGGTCCGGACAAGAGACCCTTTAAGACCTAGCATCAGCAACGCAGACAAAAGCCAACACAGCGTCTGCCCCGAATGGGAAAACAGAAAAGTTACAACCTAAATATATAAGCCAAGGGCTTCAGCACGGTGAAGAGTTGAATCATTTATGTAATTCTTGTTCCTATCTTTCCTTCCGCATCGTCTCCCTCGCTCAACATCGGCAGTGTCGGCCGCGAGGCTCACACCTTCTCCACTCTCGAGTGGCCACTTCTTTAGTGCTCTCGAGTGCCACACCGACTGCGGCAACCGACTTCACGGTTTCTATTTTTGAAGGAAAAAATCTGAAACGAAGTGTTTATTGGTTGAAAGGATTCGGATAACGTTAGACGCTGAGAGGGTCTCTCCTTTTGACAGTGTAAACATTTTGCATAAAATTAGTCCGGGAAGTGAACTCTTATCGTGTGTATTTTATCACGATGCTACTCTATGAACAAACGTAATCAAGGGTTGAGAAGTATTTATTGAAATTTATTCATTTTTTTATGAAATTTTCAAAAGCTTTAAATCAAAATATTATCTTAGTCAACTTATGATTGAGAATTTGAAATAACAAAGACAATGATGCTTCAAGAGAAGCCGAAAAAAATATTATAGAAGGCAATGCAGTAGTCGACCGTTATTAGCTCAACACATTATTCACACAAATGTTAAGTAGATTAGCACATCTCAAACCACGTCGTTTTTGTGACGTTTGAACATTTATTATGCATTAACACACCGTCACAATGTTATTCTTTCCGTAGACATTCCCAAAACGAAACACCGTGCAAGATGCGAACCACCCCCTCCTTCTCCTTACAAAAAAAAACATGTAAATACTGGAAAAACAGACCTCCGCCAGATTCTTCACCGACAAACGCCACCACACCACCTAGAGTGACGATAATAGGTTTTGATGCTTTGAAGGTATGGCCACTCACTCACTCCCTGCACTCAGCCGCTTCTTTGAATCCTGTGAAGAGGCCTCTCATTCACCTCACTTCACGCGAGACCAGTAAAATGGCTCTGTGATGTTTGCGAGGCGCGCGTGCGCTCGTTCTCACTGCTCGCTTCATCTCTCCGGTAGAGGATAAGTGCAAAATAAACATGTAATACATAATTTATGTCAAAAGTGAATGAACGGATTCGAATCGAGTGCTAGCATGGTGAATATTCTGGAGGGCCGGAATCCTTCCCAGAATCGAAAGGTATTGGAAATTAGAAGTTAGGAATTACCTGCATGAAGACAAACACACGCACTGGCCAGACAAGTACATCTTACCGTCGCACGGAACGGGCTTGTTTACTTTCGAAATCTTCTTCCGAGCAACTGGTCCCGCTGCTCGAAATACACACTAACCTTCACTGACGGTTGCAGCCTTAGGGCCTAAACGAGCAGCTCTGATCTTGTTATGTGAGCAAAACAGGCCGTCGTCGTATTTGGCTATTAGCTTATCCACTCATGCCGCATCCGTCCGTTCAATCGTCCAAAGCAATTGCAGACGTGACTTACGTACAGAACCAGTAAACCCTCACCACCACCTCCTGCAGGCCTCCGTTGCTCCGGAAGGAGAATATCAGGTACACTCAGTATCAATAGGTTGGCTCCCGCAACAAGCAAACAAACAGATATTGGAATTGAATTGGTTTCGTTTTCGGATTGACCAAGACCTTGTGCATACTAATAATTTCCCAATTGGGCCGGAGCATGTTCGCCTTCAGGCTGCAGCCGTCCGATGCACATCGAAGACTGCCGCTGAGGCTGACCTCCCGTTGCGATCCGAAACAATGAAACCGGAACCGACAATACGCTTGTAAGTATTATCTCTAATTATCCGACGCTGTTAGCAAAGGCAAGAAAACAGGTTCGCTCCGTATTAATTAAAACTTCTCGTCGCAATTCTGCCTTGCTCATAGCAAAACTTGCTGTCAGCACCCGGATTAGCAGCTTGGGATGACACGAAGGTCAATCAATCTTCCCGGAACTCGGTGCACGTTTCAGTTGTTCCCCGGTTATTTAGCCTTTACTCTACCCGGCAGGACAAAGCAGATTGATATGGGTTTTCCGCTTTCGGGCAGGGGGGGGGGGGGGGGGATGGCGCTGCCGACGAACCGAAAATTAATAAGGGATATATTTTGACAGCTGTTGGTGTTGGTTCGCTTCATTACGGTTGAATATCTTTCGCCAATAGGAAGGTAAATGTTCTTTCCGGCTTGGGAGGCTTGCGCGTGCAAGCGGAAAGTTGATGTGGTTATGAAACTAACTTTAAAATGGACACTCAAATGAAATTTTAAATCTAAGTAAATGCAGCATATTCCCATTCCAACTTCTATATTTTTTTGACTGGACTGTTCGTTCAAGAGTTATACGCAAAAATGTGAAAACTACATGGCACGATTTTCTCTGGAACCACTAATCCGATTTCAACAATGTTAGTATCTAGTAGCAGAGCGCACAATTGCTATGAGAAGATGAACGAATTTCGTATACGCTACACACCGAAGGGGTCAGATTTTTACTTTTCGAACCGAAGAAGTACAATGGACCCATGCATCACACTTTCGTCGATTTTAAAGCAGCATTTGGTACAGTCGAACGGGAACAGCTATAGCAGATAATGCTCGAAATAGGATTTCCGGACAAAGGTACTCTGGAATGAATAATGCGTTCAGAAGCACTTTCGTTTACCTTAGAATGGCGCAGAAGGACAAGGAAATGGATCATCCTGTGCGTTATTTAACATTGAAGATGTTATTCGATTAGCAGACATCGAAACGAGAGTACGACTTCCAGCTAGAGTAGGAAACTCTTAGGCTACGCGGTCAGTTTGAATTTTATCACTAGAAAATCTGCGACAGCGGTGGCCATCTACGCTAAAGTAAAAGCCGAGGCTAGGAGGATTGGGCTAAGAATCAACGCATCGTCAACCAAATATATGAGAAATAACGGCTCGAGGGGAGACAACGTTTGACTTCCACGAATAGTTAATATAGACGGCGGTGAACTTAAAGCTGATGAAGAGTTCTTTTATTGGGGATCTCTTAAGTTTGGCAACAACACCACGAGCAAAAAGACGCAACGGCTGCCTTTTAAATCGAGAATTTTGAAAAATGACGGAGCCGACTTTTCGTTATTGCTTACGTCAATAATAAGAAGTGAGTAGTGAAAATTGAGTAGAGAGAAACGAGTAGTGAAAAATGAGAAGTGAGTGGCGAAAAATAAGTGGTGAGAAATGAGTCAGAAGTGAATAGTGGGTAGTGAGAAGAGACGAGTGAGTAATGAGAAGTGAGTAATGAGAAGTGAGTAAAAAAGCAAAACCTTGGGCTTAAACGTCTTTCTAAGATTTGACTCTTCTTTAACGACAGACTTCGCAACTGGCTTTTAAAGTACAAGACAATTACGGGGCTAGAGCAACATTCTTACTTACTTTACCTAGCAGCACTACCTAGCGGTGATTCGGACATACGACACCTGGCTTGTTAGACCAGAATCGTACCTCAAAACTAATTAGGAGGTTTAGAAAAGTGAAGAGTGAGCAGTGATGGTAAATACTCAAACTTTCAAAACTCATCAAAAATCAAAATCAACTGTGAATAATGTCAACCGGATCCTGTGCAGAAAAACTCACGCTTGAGTTTTTCTGTTTCCATATCATGAAACACAAAACTCATACATATTGCTTTCCGTTTGATCACATTCTGCTTTGCTTCAACTGCTGCCCGGAACTTTGTACACATACATACAAATTTGTTGTTGAACTGCATAGGCATTGTCTCTTGCGATACTTAGCTGTCAGTGAGCCTGAGAGAACGAATCACTAAATAAATCGCAAAGTTAAAGTAAAACACATATTTTAATTGCATGTTTAACTAATTTTTGTTAAGTTTTTCACTTTCTAATTAAGAAAATGACGATTCCCGCGAAGGAAACATGTAAATTTCGCTATTATGTTTGGCATCTTAATTCATGAATGAGTGCGGCATTTTTCGTTGCTAATGTTTTCTATCATAATATACACTCTTTCGCTCTTTGGTTCATTACATGAAATGCCTACCTGCGGAAGAAGGAAGCAAAATGCTGACAGCTGAATTTCGTTCACATCGCATTGCAACAGATACATCACTTATAATAGCGAGAGAAATTCATATGTGAGTTTGGCGCTTGTGACCATGGTTGAAATTTCGTGTGGCTGAAATCTCAATGAGTTTTGTGCCGCTATGAATTTCCCAACACTGGTAGTGAGTAGTGAAAAGTGACTAGCCTGAATAGCGAGAAGTGAGAAAAGAAGAGTGCGTGAGGAGAAGTAAGTTGTGAGAAACGAGAAGTGAATAGTGAAAAGTGACTAGTGGGTAATAAGAGGTAAGTAGTTCAATACCACTAAGTGTCGCATTCGGTCTCGTGTTCATTTGGCTTTACGTCACTTTGCTCTAACGTTCATTATAATGTGAATAATAAGTAGTGAGCAGTGAGCAGTGAGCAGTGAGTAGTGAGTAGTAAGTAGTAATTAGTCAGTAGTGAGCAGTGAAAAGTGGCTAGCCTGACTAGTGAGAAGTGAGAAGAGAACAGTGTGTGATGAAACGTGAGTTGTGAGAAGTGAGAAGTAGTTAGTCAGAAATGAGTAATGTGAAGTGAGTAATGTGAAGTAAGAAGTGAATAGAGAAAAGTGATAAGAGAAGAGTGAGTAGCGAGAGATGTGTTGTGAGAAAGTGGTAGTGAGTAGTTAGTAGTGAATAGTGAATAGTGACTAACCTGAATATCGAGAATTGAGAAGAGAAGAATGAGTGATGAGAAGTGTGTTGTGAGAAGTAAATAATGAGTAATGAAAAGTGACTAATGGGCAGTGACTAGCGAGTAGAAAGAGGCAAGTAGTGCAATACCACTTGATGTCACAATCGGCCTCGTGTTCATTGGGTCTTACGCCTCCTTGGTCTAACGTTTATATACCAATTGACAGACCCGTCTTCGTTCAAAACTCTTTTACACTTACAAACGAGAGTTTCCAGGACGTAGCAACTTAACAGGTTGGACAGTGCGGCCACCGGGCGATCTCACTGACTGAAAATGTACGGAGAAATTTGACCTATACTTTAATTTTCACTATTTAAAGGTAGCATTTAAATAATCATCTCGCAATTTCTTCATCTTTTAGGAATCGATTGGTCAAAATTCGATCAGAATTATTTGAGTCATTAGCGTTTGAAAGTTTTCATTTTAGCGTGATGCTGGCCTGAATCTAAATTTTGGATGGACCCTGTGGTAAAACGTGGTGCTACTTAAAAAAAAATATTTCGATAATTAAAAGCATGAAAGTTCCAATAAGTTCTCGAAACATCCTCTTTGTCAATGATGCATTTAATGGCTCACCGCCAACCAAGAAAAGTTTCCCCAACCATACCACGCAATGCAACCAGTAGTTGAATGGCAATTTATCCATTTTCCAGCTCAACAGCTTTGAATGAGATCAATTGGCGGTTGTATTTCCCCACCAACAGGCTGGCAGTCAGTAGTAGCAATACGATTAGACTTCGGAAGTTCGGAAGTCAACCGAAGTGGGCTGAAGAAGCGAGCAAAGCGCGCGTGTCATTTTGGGCCAGCAGCCAGCCGGGCACGTCCTGTCTGTCAACCAGCCCTCGTCTACCCGATAACAACGCAACGGTTGGATTCTTGTAGGATGGGATGACTTTTCCGAATTTTCCAAATGATTCGATTAGCCCCAGTCAGTCTCCAAGTCAAACCGGTCGGGCTGATGATGATGATGGTACGAGCTTAATCTTGTCTGCTTGTCTGTCTGCAGCTATTTGAAAGTGCGGAGTTGGGGCGCGGTCGGGTCTGAAAATGAGCAATCGTCGGGTTCTTTCTGCAGCCGAAGGAAATAATCCGGCTCCGAGGGTGAGAAGCGATGCCTTTCTAAGATATCGACCATATCAATGAGCGATATTGAATGATTGTAAGAGCGATTAAGTGGATTAATACATTAGAGTCGATATCTTGGAACGATTCCAGCAGAGAAACCGAGAATCAAGTGAAATTACGCTGCAATAAAAATAAACGAGCTGAACGAAATGGAAAAAGTCGAAGACAGTCGGGGCGAGTTGAAGGCGAACCTTGAGATAGCTATAATAAAAATTAATAAATGGTGCACATGTGCCACTCTTAGCGATTATTATCTGTTTCGCAATCGATGCGAGTTAGTGGCAGCGGGTAGAAGAAACTAGAAGATTTTGTACTGTTAAAAAACGACTGGAAATACCATCAACTTTATGTTTATATTGTGTTTGAAGGAGACGTTTGGTAGTTTGTTAGTGCTTCGTTTTCTACCGAAAACACACATACAGGGCACACATACAGGGCAGCACCTTGAATCGATTCAAAAGTGCCAAGTTCAATCTTCCGTGCAAATTGTTCCCATTCCAGCGCACCGACACAATCGAAACGGTTTCTGCCCCATCCTGCGACAGAAACATTCGTAAAGAGACAACTTGAAAAGAAAAACGCCATCGATTAGTCCTGAGCAATATCTTTCCCAATCAGCATATTCAGGATGATTTCCTCCGTTTTCATCATTCCAGTAGAATATTTGGCAGCCAGTTTCGTTCGACCTATCCGTCAGCCAGCGGGTTGAAAGCGGAAGAAAGGGTCACCCAACCCTCGTTCACCTAGCAACGAACTTGGAAAAAGCTCGCACCGTCATTTGCTGCCACCAACAAATTGAACTTTAAACGAATTGTTTCTCTCGTTCCGTTTGCCTCATTTGATTCCTTCCGAAGTGAGGTTTTTACCGGGGTGATATGCTGTTTATTCTCTCCTGCTTCGGAAGTACCAAATTTGGCAGGAAACTGTAGGTATGTGTGAGAGTGGGGGATACACTCCCAGCTCGCTCGGTAAGGAACGTGCTTCGAATGGAAGATTTATTGCCAAAGCTCTGACGGATATCCCTACAGCCGCTGTGCGCCTTCCTCCCGACCCCGGCCTCCAGATCCAGTTTAGTCTGAGTGTCGCATTGACTTCTGCTTGTCTGCAACCGATTGGGCTTGAAAACTGTTACCGAAAGCGTAATCAATCCTGCTTTCAAACACAACTGCCAGGATTGATTTCAAATTGTCGCGCGAGATACTGGTTATTTCGTTGAGAGACATTCATCTGCTTGTTTCTGATTTAGAGAAACCAGCCTAAACGTGGCTTTAAAAAATTTTTATTCGCAAACATTAATACCAGCTACGGAATAAATTTGCTTAGTTTGATGGGCGTTGTTATTTTTATGCTCAATTTAAATAATTCAATAGACAGATGAGTACAAGAGCAGCAAATGCCCGCTAACTCCGGTACCAGCGAATTTAGACCGCTGGTGGCATAAGCATGTCCTGAATACGAAAAAAGCAGAAAAAATTGCTCCTCGATCCATCTAGAGAAAATGCAAACTAGGCCTTATACCCGAGCTCTAGTCATCTCGAAAGTTGCGCCTCTGTTAGCAGGAGGTCACATCTGCCCATTTTCAGAAGCAACCGCTGCTCGGGAGCAGCAAAAAAATCAATTCCGATTTTCAAATCTCCGCTATGGCTGCCAGTCTAGCCGAGTTCGGTCGCAATCTGACGTGACGATTTTTCCGAAGCAAGCGTAGAACAATAAAAATAATAATAATCGTGGCACAAGTCGGATGCAAGTTCAGAGATAAGCAGTTTTAACAACATTTCGCTGGCTGGCTGGGCTGGAAAGCTCCCAGGGATTTGTTTTCACGCTGTTTTCCGCTTGGCAGCCGGCGAAACCAGAGGGAATGTTTTGTGTGATTGGATCACGTACCGCAGCAGTGCGGCCGGCTGTGCGATGGGGCGATAAGAAAATTCGCCGCTGCTTCTTCCTTATTTCGTGTTTAAATTGGATCTCCGAATCACCTTCCATTTCTCGGAGCTCTCGGAAAAAAAGCCGGCGGGAGGCGGCAGCAGAAGCAGACCGACCATTCGGGGGAACGCGGCCGCTGCGCTGCTGGTGGCTGGTTGCCAAGACAGAACTTTCACACTTCGCCGATGTGTTGTAGTACGCTGTCGGAACGACGGCTAAACGGGATCTCAGACTGAACCATCCTTTTTTTGCAGCCGGCAAGTAGACCGGGTCCTTGCGTTGCTAGTGGGAACATCATTAGCATATTTATGATAATGAGATTATTATGCTTATTATGCTGCGAGAGCGTTTTTCTCTGTTGGATTTGCTCAGGTTACGAGCCTAAGGGAGTCCAAAATGGCGAAAGAATGGCGAGTTGGTATAGGGCTAGATCCCGCAACAAAGGCAGCAAAGCCGGGAGAGCTTCGTTGTTTATTGACTGAGATCGACGAGTAGAGGAAATTCTCCAGGAACGTTATACATCCATTGATGTTTTCATCCTGCAATCGACATTTGCTTAGGATAAAAGTAAAGCTACATATGACCCTCTCTGGTTTAGCTACATGCGGTTTGGAAATTTACGCGTTGCTGCAATTATATTATAAAAGTCATGTCAAAATTTAAAAGTGCTTTGATTTTGTTCAAATTTTTACTTTACATTTGGCACATTTGGCATTTTCGTTATACCAAATGGCTTTATGCCAAATAGTCCCTTATGATTTTGCTAATGTTGTTACGCCTAACGGCATTGTGCCAAAAGGCTTTCTATTAAATGGGTGGTGCCGTTTAATTGTATTGTGACGGAGCGACGGTTTGCTCGAGTATGTATTCATAGGAAAGCGAAATCTTGTAAATTATGCTCATCGTCTATTAAGCCTTACGTCCATCATCCCTATCGTAGGTGTACCTAACGTCCGTATGTCTACCGTTCGTATGCCTATCGTCCGTAAGCCGAAGGTCGCGCACCATTTTTGCCAACCCGTTATTATTTGAAAATTCATAACTTTTAAACCACGGAACCGACTTTAATCGCTTTTACCACATGGAAAGTAGCAGAAAGGTCAAATTTCTCCATACTTTTTCTTCGTGAACTCCTCGCTTTACAGCTTGGGACGACAGTTTAATACAACGGCTGCTTACTTTTAATTCGATTTTTTTAGTTTTAGAAAAAAAGTGACAACGTATTCTCGTCCCAAACCTCACGACGATTAAACTTAGACCAATTTGATGTCCATACTTGGGGAGTACACCGAAAAAAGTGACAAAACCTCCTCGTCCCAACAGGTCTAAGGTTTTTTGCGTACGACAATTAAACCTGGACGAATTTAATGTCTGTTCCGGGGAAGTATGCCAGGCAAAATGACAAAACCTCCCCGTCCTAACAAGTCGAAGATTCTTTACTACGATTAAACCTAGACCAATTTAAGGTCCGTATTTTGGAAATAAATCAGAAAAAGTGACAGTATCTCCTCATCCCAATGGTTCCAAGATTACGTGGGACGATTAAACCTAGACCAATTTGATATTTATGCTTGGGTAGTGCACCAGAAAATGTGACAAACCCTCTTCGTTCCAGCAGGTCGAACATTTTTAGGGCCATTAAACCTAGGGCAATTGGATATCTGTGTTGGGGAAGTGTGCTAGACCTGTACTGTTTCGTTGAATATGATTCTATAAGCTCATATCTATGTTTGCGCATGATTGCCATTTCATTGGAAGAAAAGAGATGAGAATTTAATGAGTTGTGGGAAGGATGTGCTATTGAGAAAAAGAGATCGAATTGGTAAAGTGTCTTCAATGTGGGGGAATAGTTGGTATCTAATAAAAATAAGCTGTGGTTTCGGTGAGGTAACGGAATAGTAGTGCTTTTGTTCTTGATTTTGAAAATTGTTTCCACAAGCAGTTTTTCTCCAGGGCATCCAAAGAAAAAATACATATTTCCGCTCTCATTAATGTTTTTGAGAAGATTTGAAAGTATTAAATTAAAAATTTATGCAGTGAAAACTGCAATCTTCTACATAATCTGTTACTGTTATCATTTTATGATTGTTTTTGAAATATTATGCTAATAAGCTTTTTAATTGAAAAAACTACATACTAAGTTTCAACAAATTACAACAATATTGACTGAAGTTTTTGGAGCGTCTTAGTAGAATACGAAACATGAAATTAAAATAATTGGAAAAGTTTTCTTTTTTATTTAATTTCAAGCACAACAATATTGTTTTCTCGTTGTTCAATATAGAAAATTGAGATTTCTCTTTATGAAATGCAAAATCAAAAAATCAAAATCAATCATAGCATCATATCACATGTTGCTTCCCGCTCGATCACATTCTGCTTTGCTTCAACTGCTACCCGGAGCTATGCACATATACATACAAATTCCTTGTTGAACAGCATAGGCATTCTATAGTGCGATACGTAGCTGTGAGTGTGCGCGAGGAAATGAATCTCTAAATAAATCGTTAAACTAAAACGCACATTTAAATTACATGTTTATCTAATTCTTATTAGGCTTCCCAGCTAGCACCAACTCGTATATCAATGTACGAAAACTATCGTAAATATCTCCTAACAAAATCAAAATCGTAACTAAAGCTGGATAAAGTGTCTACATACGAATTTCAGCACAAAATCGTAGAGTAGTACGGAGCGACTCACGCTTAATCGGATATTATCGTACATAAATACTTATATAGTCGTAACGCTCAAAGTTATTCGTAATCACGTATATCGCCTCCAAAATAGTACGGATATGCCAATTTTGCGCATGAAATACGATTTATTTAGCACGTATATCTGTACGTAATGCTGATTTTTACCTTTTTTATACATATGAAAATGCTAGCTGGGTTGTTACTTTCTAGGTAAGAAAATGTCGATTCCCGCGAAGCAAAAATGTAAATTCCGCCTATATGTTTGCCATCTTAATTCATGAATGTGTGCTGTCGCTGCTGCTGTTTGCTCTGACGGTAGATTCTCTTTTGCTCTCTGGTTCGTTGTATGAAATGCCAGCTGTGAAAGAATGAAGCAAAATGCTCACAGCTGAATTTGGTTCACATCGCAAAACAACAGAGACATCGCGTATAATAGCGAGAGAAATTCATATGTGAGTTTTGCGCTTGTGATCAAGGTTGAAATTTCTTGTGCTTGAAATCTTATTGAGTTTTTTGCTGCTATGAATTTTTCAATACTGGTTTTGGGGAAGTATGCCAGAAAAATTGGAAATACCTCCCCGTTCCAACAGGTCGAAGTCTCTTTACGACAATTGGACATAGTCCAATTTGGTATCCGTACTTGGAAAGTACGCCAGAAAAAGTAACAAAAACTTCTTTGTCCCAATATGTCGAAGATTTTTTAAGTGCTACGATTAAATCTAGATTAAGATGATTTCTAATCCTGGGAAGTATGCTAGAAAGAGTGACAAAACCTCCCCGTCCCAATATGTCGAAGATTCTTTGCTACGATTAAGCCTAGACCTGCAATTGTAGGTAAGAACAAAAAGTACGATGCAAGTCTTTTGCATTACCGCAACCTTATTTGTTGAAAACTATATTTCTATAACTAAACTGGTAACCAATTCCAATCAAGTAACAATTTGAGTTTTATTACACTCTTATAAGGGTATTTATGACTAATTATGATCATAAAACCATCATAAGAGTGTGATAAAATTTTTAAAGTTACTTGGGACTGCCGCCGTGTTAACGTAGGACTACACAAAGCTGATTTTAATATAGTTGAGAGCTTCCTTATTCACACTATTTGTATGAAAACAAAAAATACTAATTTTACTCAAGTAAATAATAAATTCATAATTTATAACGGCTATTTTTGGCAAAGAACCAGAAATAACCGTGTAATTGCCGGAAAAAACAAAATGCCGTGCGACTCCAATGCATTCTACTAACTTTATTTTTTTAAATTTAACCTCAAAAGTTAACAATTTTACATCTTTTAATAGGGTCCGTCCATTTGGTATATTACTGTTTGAAATAATCTGGAATAATTTGGAATAATTGGCATAGTGACCATTTTTAATGTTTTCTCGGGCAAGAAAAATTATGAGCTTCAAACCGATACTTTTCTTAAGAAAATACATTTTTTTTAGTATTAAAATCCTTATAAACGGTTCACTAATTGAAAGGTTATAAACTTTTAAAGAAAGAGAGGTTGGTAAAATGATGATTTTTGGCATCACTTCAACTCAGAAAGGGGAACTCTATGCGCCAAATAAAAAATATGGGTTTATGATTTTCTAAAAAGAATTTTACCTGGTCCTACGTTAACACGGCGGAACGAAACACGGAAATTCCCAAGTAACATTTATGGTTTTATTACATTATTATGATGGTTTTTGTGCAGTGTTGCGAAGCTCTCACTCGTGTGGTGTGGTTTAATTTCCTCACACACGCGTACTGATTCTAACGAACACGCCGGCCTAAGCATCCCTTTTGGACACTCGCTTTTATTTATTCAGGCACTGCGATGAGCTTTTGTGAGTGTGTATTTAGCTAACAGCTACGGTAGTCACTCTCGTTCGTCATTACAACCCGAGCTGCTGATATCGATTACTCACGAGGGCTCACACTCCCGGCCGTGAGTAGAACCGAGGGCGAAGATGAAGAAGAACAGAAAAATTAATGCAAAATCTGTATCCCAGTGCGCCACTTGCCCTCAGGGCACCTGGTTGCTCACGAGTTTTTTATTTGGGAGTAAGCTATGCAGAAAGGCTGTTTGTCTTACGCTTGTATGAGCGGTGTAAGTACTGAATTTTGTTTATTTATATTATTATCTTCAACTTAGAGTTGTACAGACAATTTGTTTTAGTCTAATAGTTGTATCCTACGCTTATAAATAATTTTGCTAATGTCGAAATCGTACACGTCACTAGTATCATTGAAGACACGGCAGCACATGGCCCAAGGTTCGTTGTAGCCGTAGTTTGTGCGATGAGAAGGCTGCCACAGAAGGGAATGATTCCGGAGTTGCCTTCGGGGGACACGGATGTTCACTTGGTTTAAAAGAGAGCTGCAATCAACATCTCCGTTTAGTAGTCCGAAAACAAAAAGTCTTTGCAATAATTTCCGTCTCGCAGCTAACGAATGCAGGCCGATCAGTTTACAGCGTTCCCCATAGGCTGGTAAATTTATAGGATCATCCCAGGGTAGAAAACGCAGAGCGTATCTCAGGAAATTTTTTTGGATAGCCTCTAACCTATTGATAAGCACAGCATGGTATGGAGCCCATACAACAACAGCGTATTCCACAATGCTGCGGACAAGTGCACAGTACAACGATTTAAGTGCGTATATATCCTGGAATGCTTTAGTGTTTCTTTTCACGAAACCTAGAATTGCGAAAGCCTTAGCTGTTATTGTAGAGATGTGATTATTGAACCTGGCTTTACAATCAATAGTAATGCCCAAATCCTTAATAGACTGTACTCGACGTAAATGGTTTTGCCCGATAGTGTAATCGTTTTGCAGGGGGTCACGTAGGCGGCTAAAAGATATGACGCAACATTTCGTGATGTTAACTTCCATGCCGTTCAGAGTGCACCATCGTGAGAGAGAATTAATATCGCCTTGAAGAGCGCACCCATCAAGTGCGGACTTAATTTCACGGAATATCTTTAAGTCGTCTGCGAACATAAGTTTAGAACAGCTCAAACGACTGCACAGCTTGTTAACAAAAAGTACAAATATCAAGGGTCCTAGATGACTGCCTTGAGGCACACCGGATGGTACCTCGAAACAAGCCGAATTAGTACCATTGATGCTGACAAAAGCAGAGCGTTCGGTAAGGTATGATTGGATCCACTGTGTTACCCAGGTTGGTAACCCCATACACCGCTTTTTTCTACTGCCAGTGCGTGTGGAACTTTGTCGAATGCCTTGCTGAAGTCGATGTATATCGCATCGACCTGTCTTCTTTTTTCAATGCTCGTGTTCAGTGAGTTGACGAATACCATCAAATTTGTGGCTGTAGACCGTTTTCTCATAAAACCGTGTTGGTGTTCCGAAATTATTGGGTGTACTGCATGATACACAACATTATAGACCATCTTTTCAAGAACCTTGGGGAGACAGCTCAGAATTGAAATTCCGCGATAGTTCTCAATGTCGTAGTCAGTTCCAGTCTTGTGTATAGGAGTGATGGACGCGACTTTCCACATCGTTGGAAAAATACCACAATCACAATGTGGCAAATTGTTTAATGAACGATGGTGGCAGACTGTCTGGACCAGGACCTTTTGAGGACGAAAGTGCTTGTTTCTCATCCTCGATGGACACGATCAAGTGTGGCAGATAGATGTTGTAATACGCTATGCCGGTCAGCCAATCCCGATGTTCATCCGGCGTATGAGAAGGATGAATGTTCGAGAACACACTCTTGAAGAACTTAGCAAAAAGTTCAGTAGCAGCTACCGCGGAGTCCGTGCGAGCTTCTTTTAAGAAAACGTCATGCGGAATACCGCCATTACGTCTAAGCTTCTTCACAAAAGACCAAAAAGTCGATGGATCCCGTTTTGCGTTCGCCTCATTGCGCAACACGTACTCATGGAATACTGTGTTTAACTGGCTGGAGTAGAACTCTTCCATGTCGCGAAGTAGCCGCTTGTTTTCCTCTGATCGTAGTTTAATAAACCGTTTTCTGGCTTTTCGTAATCTGTTTCTAAGATTTCGCAACTCAGGGTTCCACCAAGGTTGGCTGAATTGCGCTCGGGGCAGTCTTTGTCTAATAGGGATACAGTCGTGGATGATATCGAAGATCACATCATAAAACCGGAGAACAGCGTGGTCAACATCACAATCTGCTAAAACTGTTGCCCAGTCTAAGGATTGAAGGCGTGTATGAACTGCAGCTTCATCGCAGGAGTCATAGTCATAGTAATAGCGAACTGTAGCGAAGTCTTCAGTAGCCCGAATGTAGTCAATTTTAACAATATAAGGTCTATGCTGAGCGTCAAGTTTTAAAATTCCACTGGGTGGTTCGAAGAGTTCAATTTTGTCAGTGTCGCTAACGAAAGCCAGGTCAAGTAGTCTGTCATTCACACTACGAATATCCTGAATCTGTTGTAACCCACATGCTAGAATGGATTGAGTCAGGACCATTTCTTGTTCAGACGAGGCGTTAATTGGAATATAACAATGCAAGTCGGCGTCAAATTCCCACGAGAGCATAGGCAAGTTGTTGCACACAGGATGCATGGTCAGAGTACAAAAGTGGGTATGAGTTTGGTCTAATGTAGACACAGCATATATATACAGACCAAGGTTAGTCAAGAGAGGTTTTCTGATGTTCAAATTTGTTTTTCACCCCCGCTGGGTTACCCTTGACGATCACCGAAATTTTCAAAGCGGAAACTGTTGAATGTATAAACAGCGTCGATGGTTGCTAACCAATCGTTCCGCGCACTTCTGTTCTACAAACTGTGAAAACTAGATCACCTATTTTAACTCACCTTGATACAGACTGCATTGGCAATGATACGCACACTGCGACTTGCTCCAAACTGTTTGCGTTAACCAAGAGAACCAACTTACATCGCAGGTGCTTCTTAACGCCTATCAGCACGCCACCGCCCCGCAGGAGCTGAGACGTAGCAGGATTACGGTCCAGACGGTAAATCTCGTAGTCAGACGAAAGTTCAGAGTTTAACACGTCGCTGCTAAGCCAGGTTTCAGTCAGCTTAATGACGTCATAGTCGCTGGAGGAGAGAGCCAAGCGAAGGTCATTGGTCTTCGTACTTAACCCACGAACATTCTGGTAGTATATTGTTAACGAAAGAGCAGCTTGAGAAACCTGACGAGGGAGTGATTGAAGAGGTCCCGATGGGCCGGAACCTGGATCAGCGGGTAGGTCAGGCGGACGGCTAGAAGCGGAGCAGGGATCAACGCTTTGATGATTTGAGGAATAAACATACTTGCCATTCATGGTGGCTTGGAATGCTATGCTTCTCATACTCTCACATTGTTTTTACATTGGTACATTGTTTTTATTATAAAAATTAGTTATAAATACCCTTATAAGAGTGGAATAAAACTGAAAATGTTACTATGGGTACCTCAGAAGCAATCTTTAACTTTTTTTAAATACCCAAACACAAAGTTTGAACAAAATCGTAGCAAATTTCAAATTTTGTTATGTCTGTTTTTAATAGAATTGTTGGTTGGAAAAAGGGAAAAAGTTCCTGTTTCGATTATTTGTTTATCTGTTCAAAATCATTTAAATCAAGTTAGTTCCGAGCTCTTGAATTTATTGCGACCGTCAACCCAGAGCAATTTGATAAATTATCAGTATAATAACTCAGAGAGCTTGAATATGAAAAAACTATTGTTGGAAAAACTTTAATAATCCCTGCCGCCAAACACGCTGCTGCTGTCCGTCTGTCGTTTGCAGTTCACTTCACCATCTTCTGCACCAGAGACGGTTACGTGTTGTTGATATTGCTCGAACACATCCGGTAGTAAAGCGGGAAGAAACGATGCTTTTTTTTGCATTGCTATTTTCTTGTAAAGTCTCTACCGTAGGACTAGGCGAACCCGCTCGAGCTATTCCTGCAAACCATGCTGCTGCACAAAATATCAGTTTTACGCGGTAAGAAAGCCAACAATAAAGCTCAATTTCAAAGAATGCAATCCCTTCAGGTTGCCTGCACCAGTCAAAGAATGCACAAAGTACAAAATTCCGGCAGCATCAGCAGCAATAGCAGCAGCAGACAGGCAGCGGTATTATAGTAAAATCGCTACAAAAAGAACGCGCACACTCCAAATTCACTTATTTTTCCGAAAAAAAAACAACAACAACCATCTATGATAGGCAGCCCCAGGTTGGTGCCTGTTTTACTTCGGATTTATATGCGACTAAGCGGTTCACGTATCGGATCCTGCAGCCAGGAATTCAACGGAAAAAAATTGTTTGAAAGTTTCCGCGCGTGTTCGCCTTCATTTTCGGTTGGGTTGGATTTTTCTCGTGCCTGAGCATACAACGTGCTTAGCAGCTTTCTGTTTTTCACTTGGCTGTCTCAGTCTGAGTATGTGTGAATACATGTTACCTTTGAAACAGTGCAGTTAGTAAACTCACCTTCAACGTTGAACTTAGGTTATCAGAACGGACAAGAGCGACAATAAGATATGCGTCAGTGACACGAGGAAAGTCGAGTGTAATGTATACCCGGAGTGATCTACAATTTGTTTCCATAGCGTTAGCAAAACGCTTCGTGAAGCCTGCCATTTTCATCTAAGATTTTGCTCTGCTTGCATGATAAGAATACTAGACACGCCACATGTTATGTTTGAAATTTTCCCGACACATCAAAGGTGAAATTTGGTCCAACAGGGTAAGTAATGTACAAAAAATTTCACAATCTGAATCCAGGATAACAATAATGCTATCTGAAAATCATCATGTATATCATGTACTCCAGAATCAGCTTCAACAATTTCTCGCAAACCATTATTCCCAGCCTCAAATCGGCAAAGTGGGAGATTTATCACGATAGGGCCCGCGCCCACCAGACACACCTCGGCTGCGCGCCGGGTTTGAATGGTTCCAAAGATTTCCATCGCAGAGTCGCTCTGCGGTGCGCTGATCCGCGTACTTGAACGTACTGCGCTCGTACTGGAACCGCGCTGATTGAGGGCTCCGTACGAGTGACGGGAAGCAAATGTAGTAATTTACAGCAGGTCACGCGAGTTAAAACTAAACGTCTTCATTACTTCGTCACGATTCGTCAGAATCGCCTCATTTCGTAGCATTTTTTCCGGCTCTCCTGCAACTATACGTTTGAGTTTTTTTTTGCTGTATTTATGCTTTTTGCTCGTTCCGTACACATTGCGGGTACCTAGTATGTATGCTTCGCTCCGTTCGGAGATTGATGGAGATCTTCAAGTGCTAGTCGCCGTTGACATTGCACCAGGCAGGGAACGGCGGCTGCTGGCTGGAGAGAAGAAGCGGTGGGAAATCTGCCGGAATATAAAGATGTAATGATGGCCCTGATGTGCACAGTCAGCAGTGCAAAAGAGTAGCGGCAACCGGGAACGATGAGAGAATATGAACATAAATTTCTTCATCAAGGTCAGCGGCGTGCAGTAGATTCAGCTTACTGCCGCGCGCTGACTGCTCCGAGTGGAACTCTGCAAGATCGATTAACTTTGCCGTGATGGGTGGATGAGAAAAAAAACGGAAACTCACGCCGCTCGCTGTTTGCCGCGTCAGTTGGTGCAGGCGGAGGCGGTTCCTTTGAGCTAACACGAACCAGTCAGGGCGGATAGCATCGGTTAGCTCATCGGTTGAAGCTTGATTGAAACGTCCGAACAGGTGCTGCCATTGGACCGAAAGTGATCTTTGCTGTTGAGATGCTAGAACCGGAATTTGCTACGATCCAACGGAATAAGACCACAGTTGGACGTGGTCTGGGTGCTGAAAAATGTTATTAATATTTCGCATTAAATTTGTTGTCATAATTGGCACGAAATCTGTCACTCTAATATATTGCTGCATGCTATAGAGTAAACTGTGATAAATGTACAAAAAACGATTAAATCCTTTACGTCTAAGTAACATTTTGAGTTGCATTACACTCTTTTAGCGGTATTTATGACCAATTTTAGGTCCTTTATAAGCGTGTAATAAAACCTTCAACGTAGGAAGAGGTTCCAGAGAAAACAATGTTCGCCTCCTTCCTCCTATAGTATACGGATAGTAACTATTGAACGATGAAGTGGTTATGAGTTCATATATTTGGAATCTCTGGTCACCATTGACTTGCCGCACAAAGCTAACCATGTACAAAACGCTAATGAGAACGGTAGTCCTTTATAGACTTCCCAGCTAGCACCAACTCGTATATCAATGTACGAAAACTATCGTAAATATCTCCTAACAAACTCGAAATCGTAAATAAAGCTGGATAAAGTGGGATTAAGTTGATTTTTTGTCGTATATAATGATAATGACTGACATACATACGATTTTCAGCACAAAATCGTAGAGTAGTACGGAGCGACTCGCGCTTAATCGGATCTTATCGTATATAACTACTTATATAGTCGTAACGCTCAAAATTATTCGTAATCACGTATATCGCCTCCAAAATAGTACGGATATGCCAATTTAGCGCATGAAATATGATTTATTTAGCATGTATATCTGTACGTAATGCTGATTTTTACCTTTTTTATACATATGAAAATGCTAGCTGGGTTGGGTCTATAATATTGCTCACGACACGTGTACTTGCCGTATATGATCCAAACGTGTGACGGATTAATTGTAGTGAAGTACAAACGGAAAGTGAATAATGGCACAGGCGTATGAACCACAGCTGCAGGTACTACTTGGGGAGCATCCCATCGTACACCTGGCAAAAGTCTGGAACTTACAGCAGGCCGGCCACGTCGCAAGGATGCCGGACGATTGTGCAGTAAATTCTGTTCTCTTCAAGAACCCCACTAGCGCCAGGAACAGACAGGCTTAACTCGACAGACAGATTACTCGACCAGGTTGAAGTTGACTTGCGAGTGTCGAGTTGTTCAACGAATTGACAGTGAGTAGCCCAGGACCGAGTATAATGGAAACTCTTGATACAGCACGAGCCACCCTAGTTCTATGCTGCTAGAGGGGGAGGAGGAGGAGGAAAATGTTATTAGAGAATTTAGTTTATAAATCGTCTAGTGAAATTTGATAGTACACAACTAGCTTTTGATAGCAATTCCTCAAATGCACCGCGGTTCCTTTAGCAGTCGCTCGTCAACGAGTCATTTTTATTAGAATTTAAAGACTATTCTTTGAATGCAACGATTCATGCAAACTTCATATAAGTTGTTTAGTTGAACTTTAACAAGGCACTTGATTACGTGGGCATATCAATGCTACACTTAATATTGCAAAAAAAAAAATTAGCCAGCACTCCTGACCAGGGCCCGACAACGTCACCTTCAATTGTATAGCGTCACTCAACAATGAAGCAGTGAAGCTTCGGTTTCAAACTGGCTTAAGTCAGCGTCAGAGAAACGGGTTTCACTTCATCATGACTATCGGTTTTATTTTAACTTTTCATTTGTACTTTTCTATCAAATATTCAGAAG
Organism: Sabethes cyaneus; assembly: GCF_943734655.1. Classification (NCBI taxonomy): domain Eukaryota; kingdom Metazoa; phylum Arthropoda; class Insecta; order Diptera; family Culicidae; genus Sabethes; species Sabethes cyaneus. The sequence goes on from NC_071355.1 coordinate 79,781,544, forward strand.
AAGGTCAGCAACTTTGAATACAAATGTATTGAATTTGAGTAATTTTTCCTGCAATGCAACGCATATTATAGTTAACCTAGTCAATGTCGACAAATCGTGCCTTACTTTCTACCGTCGTCAATTGAAACAGCCACCAACTTCAACTGAAGCTTGCTTGAAATGTTCTGTTCAACAAATGAAGCAAGTCACTTCATGTATGATGCGAAGGTAAGAGGAAGTCAGTTTCATTTATTTGTTTCGACGATGCCGGGCCCTGCTCCTGACATTAGATTAATTATATTTAATCACTAGTTGAACCCGACTCTTACGATCCGGGAAATATAAATGTCTTTTCAGAATTCAGAAAACTGCGGATACATTCCATTGGCCAGTGTTCTATGTATTGGCTGTGTATTAGTTCTTTGAGTTCTTATATTGCATAATTGCTCTAAGATGTTGTTCATAAAAGAGTCATAGCCGGAAAGTAAAACAAATAGTTTTTATGGTCGTATTGGATTTTATTTAACTTCATAAAAGCTTCTGGCTGTTTGAAACATTTATGTATTCTGATTAGAGTAAAATGTTGCTTAGAAAATTCTTGATCGTTTGCTATCATTAACTCATTTTTTAAAATTTTGCGACTTGGTCCGGTCTGATTTAACACCGACCATATGATATCGCGACAAGCAATCGAGTTGAGCAGGCGAGTCGAGCAGTCAAGTCGAGCAGTCAAATCAAGCAGTCTAGTCGAGCAGTTGAATCAAGCTGTTCAGTCAAGCAGTCCGGTCGTGCAGTTGAGTCGAGCAGTCTAGTCGAGCAGTCGAATCGAGCAGTCGAGTCGAGAAGTTGAATCGAATAGTCCAGTCGAGCGGTTGAATCGAGTAGTCTAGTCAAGCACTTAAGTCGAGCAGTCGATACGAATGGTTTAGTCAAGCAGCCGCGTCAAGCGGTTAAGTCTAGCAGTTCATTCGAGCAGTAGAGTCGAATAGTACAGTCGAATAGTTTATTCGAGCAGTTGAGTCGAGTAGTCAAATCGAGCAGTCTAGTCGAGCAGCTGAATCAAGTTGTTCAGTCAAGCAGTTAAGTCGAGCAGTCGAGTATGGCAGTTGAACCGAGCAGTCTATCAGTAAGTCGAGTAGTCCAGTCGAGTAGTTGAATCGAGCAGTTAAGTCGAATCAAACAGTTAAATCACGCAGTTGAATCGAGCAGTCTAGTCGAGCTGTTTAATCAAGCTGTCAGTTGAGTCAAGCAATCAAATCGAGTAGTCTAGTCGAGCAGTTGAATCGAGCAATCGGGTTGAGCAGTTGAGTCGTGCAGCCGATTCGAGTAATTGAGTTAGGCAGTTCAATCGAGCAGTCGAGTCGAGCAGTTGAGTCGAGCAGCCCAGTCGAGCAGTGGAATCAAGCAGTTGAATCGAGCAGTCTAGTCTAGTCTAGATGAATCATGCTGTCCTGTCAAGCAGTCCAGTCGAGCAATCGAATCGAACAGCCCAGTCGAGCAGTTCAATCGTACAGTTAAGTCGAGCAGTCGGGTCGAGTAGTAAGTCAAGCAAATGAGTCAAGCAGTTAAATCGAGTAGTTAAATCGAGTAGTGCACTCGAGCAGTTAAATCGAGCTGTTCAGTCAAGCAGTCAAGTCGATCTGTCCAATCAAGCGGTTGAGTCGAGTAGTCGAATCGAACAGTTCAGTCGAGCAGATCAGTTAAGCAGTCCAGTCGAACAATCAAATTGATCGTTCTCATCGACCAGTCCAGTCGAGCAGTCTAGTCAACCAGTTGAGCAATCGAGTAGTCCAGCAGTCGACCAGTGAGGTGACTGAGAATAGAACTCATTGCTACAAAAACATGATGTCCTGTCAGGGGCCTTTTCTTAATTACCGATAAGCCTTTTATGACGTCCTGTCTGAGACCTGGTTTTCGGTACAGAGATAAGCCTATAAATAGATAAACATATTCGCTACAAATCTTCAAATAATAATTCGAGAGAACTCGAATCCATTTTACATCTCTTCTGTTTTTTGTACGTAAACGATGTTTTCATCATTCTTAAAAGAGCTTTCTTAACTTTCTTTTGGAAAGAAGAAATGAAAAAGACATTAGTGTGTTATAATATAAAGTATATGTAAATCGCTTTTCACGCAAAGGATACGTTCCGTGTTAACCAAACCAGGCAAAAACAGCCTAAAAACCACATAAATTCTGAAACACGCATAAAAAACCACGTAAACTCCGAGGTTGGCATAAAAAATAAATACATTCTACAATTTGCGCACACAAAATATGGCGTAAATGCTGAAAACACAAATAATTTGCAAAAATCGACTTCAGCGTACATCAATGTTGCAAATCGAGCGAGAAGCAAACTATGCTTACTCTTACATGAGCTAGTGTGAAAAGCATAGCATCCAGCGTATGCATATGCATAATAAAATTAACGTGCCATCAAAATTATGCAATTTTGGAAAACCAGTTAGGCCATTACAAATATTTAATATAGTTTTTGTCTTTCCGGTGTTAGGCCGGGGGGGGGATAACGGGAAAACTAAAAGCTTTTAATATGTACCTTATTATATTCCATGCAAAAATCTACGAATAAAAGACAAAAACAAAAGAAATTTTTTTGGACAATTTTCGGAAATTTCATTGTTTGAATTTCCATTTCTGTTTCGTGCTAGAATCGTTAACTCAACTCGTACACTCATTTTTGGAGTTTTACAGGCTGTAGAGCCCACGGATAATTGATTTTATAAAAAAAATTAACTCATATCCTACAAATTATTTTTTTGTCCCCCGATTTTTCAAGCCCATTTCCAAGCAAGGGGTGACAAAAAAATAATTGGCAATGACCTAATATAGGCAAACATAACAATTTTGAGCTATTAATAGTTTTATTATGGTTTTATAGCCAGCTAAAAGTAGTTTTTGACTTTTAAAATGTTGGTATTGCACAACACAATTATAAAACCAGAGGTAATGTTTTATACCGCAATAAAACCCTAAAAAATTCAAATGAAATCAATTGAAAGAATTGTTGTTTGAAATATTTATTATTTGGTGCTAACCCAAGCAGTAATTTATGTTTTATAACTTTCCTGTAGTCGTTTTTATGACCAATTTCAGAAACCCGCTTATAAAACTATATGAGCTCCACTACAACCTTCTGATGACCGCTATTAAACTGCCTTTCGATCAGCCTCTTGGTCTAACTTGGTCCTAACTGTTGTAGAGCTGATTTTGCTTCTATGAGGTATTACAGTCCAATGAGCGTAAGTGAGTGTAATTGATCGTAGCAACCTTGAATTTGAATTTGACTGACCGCTCATTTTTTTGGAGATTATCGGAAAAATGTAGATATAATCGGAAGCTGATATAATCGGAACAATATTGTATAAACTATTTGCTATATACAATAATTAGATATAGGTCCTAACTTACCTCCTTGCGGAACACTAAACGGTTTTCGAAAACCATGCGAGGCGAAACATTCTGATTTTATTAAGTGATTACAATTCTGTAACTAACAAACCACATCACCAAAAGTTCCTAAACGGAGCAACCTCCATGCAGGGTTTTCCTTCACAAACTTTACTAAAAGGTACGTAAAACCCAATTAAAGGAGCTCCAATCGACAGTAATGGATTCAACTGATAACTATTCCGTCAAACAATAAAAGCTGCGAATATTTTCGACTTTTATTCCGTTCAGAGTCTGCGTGAAAAGTTTATTCCATGATCATTGTTGTCCCAACAAGCTCACCTTGATCTGAGATCTTGGAGTGAAATCTTGTTGTATTGCTACAGTTTTTAAGAGCAGAAATAAACAGAAAGAGGAAATTATATTACGAACAATTTTGTCGTAAAATCCTGTAATCAAGTAATTACGTTTTCGGCATTTGTTTTTTTTCCTGCAAAGGTCGTTGTATTGATTTTCATCTGGTAGGAATGAAGAATCACGAGGCAATTTCAGTCATTTTACCGTGTAAAAATAATGTCGGTAAGGGTAATTTCAGTTTAATTTTTAACTGATTTTTTACTACATTTGGCATCTTTTAGTTTGAATGCGTATAAATCAGTCGGTAGTGTTGTTGTGCATTGCGGAAAGCAGTAAATGAACAATAAACTTTTATGATAGCCGCATTCATCTGAATGCGATATAAAATAACGCGACGTTTGTCCGTCGGAAAAGCGACCGAATGCGAAAGAAAAGTCACGAACCAAGAAAATCGATCAAAAAGTCCTTATCGTCAGTCGGTATCTTCCGGTTGCCCCGTCCACCCACTCGCGTAGCGCGAACTGTGTGCTCTACTGGCAGTTATGCTTAACAAATTGAGATTGATGCTTTTGGTTTTCTCAGGAATGGCAGCAGGGTAACCTAAATGCCAGAAATAAATTGGAAAGGGGTAATTATTGCATGACGCGACATAACGCTTCGATCCATCATTTCAGAAGGTGGTGTGATTTTGATGTATGACTCTATTAGGATGAACTGGCTAATATATTGTGAGTAGATTTCGGTTAGAAAGTAACTCATCCAAATACACTGCTTTCAACGTCATTAACGCAGCAGATTTCAAGAGACTGCGAGTCCAATTGAAATGCTGTAACCAAAAAGATGTTCACAAATTTAGTTGCCCTCCCGTCGTGTCGGACTGACGAACTATTTGTATAATGTCCAGAATTCGGATCTCAAACTCAATTAGCTAATTAGCTATGCGGTAAAATATCCCCCCGAGCAGGGTAAATGCCTCACCTTTCCAGATGGCAAGCGCAACGTTACGAGACAGGAGCAGGGATTTGGCTACGGTTTATTTTCCGGTCCCGGTCTGGTTGGTCAAAAAATATGAATCTTAACCCACGAGCAGCACCATGGAAAAATAACACAAAACGACGATAAGCACAATCTTTCACTGTCACTGCCGAGCGCCCTTCACCCGGGATGCGCAAAGGTGGCGCATAATTCGGGTGAAGATGCACTTTGCTCGCTTTTAATTGCACACCGCAAGTGGCGACACGGCCGGGAATGCGCTCGGATGTCGCAGTCAGTTGCTGCAGCAGTGCGAGTGTTGTTAAAGGTATTAGCTCGAAAATGTGAAAAATGATGATGATGTTATGTGGAGCACTTCAATTAAAATAATTGCGGGCTCGCCGGCAGACAGCAGTGCTGGGGCTGTTACTATGGCTGCTGGCTGATAGGAGAGTTCGGGCTGCGTCGTCTTTGTTGTCCTCGCAGCAGGCGTTGTCGTAACGTTCTTTATTGCAGAGTATGCACCTATATTGCTTCTAGTACTTAAATGGTAAAGGTATTGTTGGCTTGGTGTCTGGGTGATGTTACCATAAAGAAGATACTTGGCTTAGCAGAGTGGCTTGGATGGTAATTGTCGTACTCTAATGAGAAGTGGTTCCGTTGACACTAGTGGTAATTGGGAATTGTCGTGTCAAGTGAATCATTAGTTGGTGCAATTTCACACTTGACGCATATGCAAGTCGGATGGAAAGTGTTAGTGAAACCATTAAACATGCCTAGAATGCTACCTTGATAGGAAAAATAAACTTTGATGAGTTTTTCCAGCGATGGTTAAATGAGATGCGGTTGATTGTATTTCGCAGTATTTTTCCCTGCATGGAAACACAAGCAATAATGTCCAATATTAAAATGACAAAATCATTTTCACATTGCAGTATTTATCAACCGTGTTCCCGAGTACCTTTCATGTGCAGTGACTGTGGCGAAAGATCTCGCGCTAACCGGAATTTACGACCGCCGGTGTGTGCATTTTTTGTGCACCAATTTCCTCAATGACTCTATGCTACAAAACCTCACAAAAAAAAGAAGGAAAAACGAAGTCAGACCTTCCAGCAGCCAATCGTCGTCGGCAGGCAACGCGCAGTCATTGAGAGCAAAGTAGCGAAAATCTCAAACGATAAGTGGAGCATCGGTTGCAGCAAGGCAGCATCGGCCGCCCCAGAAGTGGTGGCGGCAGATTTATTATCAAAGAGGATCAATAAATTCCGTAATCCGGCGAAGGTTTTGTGGTTCCGTTCCTCTTTTTTCGGCAAACGCGAAATCGGCACCTTCCAGATGCAGTTTTCACACCGGATTGGGCGGCAACGCAGCTTCGTTTGGTGTGATGTCTTCTTGTTCCTCTAATGATTCTGGCAGTGAAACCGCTTAATGGGAGTTCGATCGCTCCGCGTCGTGCTTTCTTCAAGGATGATTTACGACGAAAGAAGGCGGCCAATCGCTGTTTTGTGCGCTTCCTTTCAGAAGCGATTTTCCCGCACTATTGGCTGCAGTGGCGCGCCGCGGCGGTGGAATGGCCGTGACTGTCAATAACGAGCGTTTCTTGGATACGGGATGCTACCGGGCTTTACGTACCTACTTACATTTGGGTCTTAGTCAGTGCTAACGATGATGCGGGAAGACTTCAAGTCAATAAAATCGAAATCACCTGTAATTTGTTAGGCAAGTGTCGCATTATACGGCATAATCCGATTAGCGGGAATGAGGTATCAAAACGGAGATATTACTCGTGCGTCGTTTAATGGGATGACTTTAATGCTTTGAATACGACGCACTAGACTTCGGGCGAACATTTCCGTCCTCGTTGAATGTGCGGATTTTGTTGACAAATCCGGCTGTCGACTATTCGCCAGACACGTCCGAGCGAAAGGTTGTGTAAAGCAACAATCATATGTACCTACGTGTTTATCAGGAAGAGTAAGTTGCCCCGCCCGTATGCTGAGAAGCCCTCGCATTATACACGGCAATAATCGGATTGCACTCCCTACATTCGGCATGAAGTACAACAAATTAGATTCCAATGAAACTCCCACGCGAGATGCGTTGAAAAGTTGGTCCCCAGTTCTGCACACAACAGCTGCCAATGTGCTGCTACCATTCCCACACACACAAGGTAAATTTTCAATAAAGCATAGCAGATCGAGTATTTTCTGCAGCTCACTCATCAAGGATACTCGTCAGAGCAGCAGTGTTTGGTCAGGGGTTTAAACCTGTCGCGCGACCAAAAGCACGAGAACATGAAAACAATTTTAAGACTCTCGCCGGGAGGAAGTTAATTTTGAAGAATTCAACTGAGGCAACTACGGCAAACAGTTCCGTGCTCGGTGGTGCGGCAACAGCAGGATAGCAATGTATAAGCAAATGAGAACCGAGTTCCAACCGAGGCACGGGAAAGGAATTTGTCTTTGTGTTCCTCGCTGTGATCTTTGAAGGAGGCAATCGGAGGGTCGTGACTTTAAGATAGGAGCATTCCTTATGTCCAGGGGGAGGCGGGCAGAGACAACGGACGGACGAAGCGGTGCCTGAACATGAGCGATTTAATTAAAAGTGTCCAATGAGCCACATTTCCACCGTAGCGTTGTTGTTGGCTGACTGTTTTCGGATCTGATGGTGAGAACACCCATTATATATTGGAAGAAGCTCGGTTTTTATGTAGTAGAATGGTTGTGAGCCCGGGGAAATCATTCACGGACCGAAAGGATTCGCGGAAGGCGTAGTTAACAAGTACTCTTTGATTTAATTGTCCCGATTAAAATGGGGGAGATCAAACGTGTCAACTTGAGTCGGTCGGTGATTCGAAAAAGCAATACAGAAACAACTGTTGGGTGGAGACTGAGGTTGGTTGAAACATCCAGAAGCCGCTGGGATGGTGAGATCAATATCCTTTTTGGTTGTTTACAGTTTAAAGAAAGTGAGAAGCTAATTTCACTTTTGTAACGACAATACTGGGGAAGATAACCTAGTTTTTTTTATTTGACATTCTTTTTAATAAAACTCAGTGACTTGCTAAATTTGACATTTATTTCGACGGCGCTCGGAAAGTAAGAAACTAGAGATGCTCTTAAATATTGTTTTATTTTTATTAACAGTGTTGTTAGTTCATATAAAACTTAGCATTCTGAGCTTATTTTGACAACCGCAACTGACAACCGAAAACACTTTTAACACTGTTACAGATTTATCTCGAGAAATACGTAAACATTATGTGTACACTCAGAATTATTTTTGGTCAAAATCTGAAAAAATATAAATTTAATCACCGTTTCAACGATGTAGAAACATATTTTGTTACAGTTAGCAATGTAAATACGAGTTTGACTCGGAAAAGGTTAGAAAAAACACCCCGCTAGAATCAAACATAGGGCTGTACCGAGCTAAACAGAGTAACTATCTAAATCGTGCAGGAGTTAAAGAAATTACTCAACTCGTAGTGAACTACACATAGTTACCATCTCTATCGGGATGTTCGTCACTGACACTAAACGAAACCCAAAAATAAAAAGTCATCCTGCAAAATAGTCAGTCCCATGCGTCAGTGACATCATTTTGAAATCCAAGAAGGCGAACCATTAGGTATCAATTTGCATGAAAACCCTTGCAATATGGACTTTAATAAAATGGGAGTGAGTGTCGAAAATAGTTGTTTGACGCCATTTTGAAATCCAAGATGGCGCACTATCATTGGCATAAAAACCCTTGTAATATGGACTCTATTAAAACGTGTGGCTGGGTAATGCGTACCATCGATGCCTTGCGCACTGGGCATAAAATATATCTTACTGTGGTCTGGAGGACCCCCCTCCCATATACTAAAACAACCGGGGAAGGAAATAAATCGAATAAAACACCGCAGTTTGACTTGTCACCGACCTTACTCGGCCGGTCCGTCGGTCTCTATATTTCCTCAGAAGTACTCAGGTGCTTTATGAAGAAGTGAAGAGCCGCAAGTTCGCATAATTAACTTACACAGCCCTCATCAAGTACCGATGATGACAAAGCCGAGTTTTACGGGCAGTTGAAGTGTGAATACAACCGCTGTGCTGCCCAAGACATGATGTCAACATCATCACCGGAGATTGTAATGTTTAGGTTGGTCAGGAGGAATTTAAACCGGTAATTGGACGTTTTAGCGCACACCCGCAAACGAAAGAACACGGCCTAAAACTGGTCGACTTCGTCGCCTCCAAGAACCATACGTAGTACCTTTTTCCAGCATAATCTCCACCATCGATACACCTGGAGATCACCTAACCAGACGGTACCATAAATTGATCACGTTCTGATAGATGGTCGGGACTTTTCAGATATAATCGACGTCAGAACCTATTGATAACATTGATTCGAACCACAACCGAGTGATGATTAAGATACGTCAAAAACTATCTGTTGTGAATAACATTCCATGACGACGTGCGCCACGATTAAATCAAACGCGACAGAAGCAACCGGATGTCGCCGAAAGCTACGCATTATCTTTCGCCGCGCTGTCGGAAGAGGGTGAGCTGGAAGAAGCCGTGAATACAGCCAATAACAGCGTAGCGGAGAACGTCTTAGGCCGTGTGGCAACGTATTGACGTAACGAATGGTTTGACGAGGAGTGCCATCAGATATTGGAGCGCGGGTACAAATGCTGCATAGAGCCACCCGTCAGAATATAGAGCGATACCAGCAGAAGTGGAGACAGCAAACCCGACTCTCCCAGGAGAAACAGCGCCACCAGGAGGAGCAAGAGTGCGAAGAACTCTAGTAGCTATACCCTCTAGTAGCACACTTTTGTCATTTCTGGTTGCTGCAACTTATTTATGACTACAATCAGTCGTTAATAGGTTACCACAACTAGCTTATAACAACTGTGCTAGTAGGGTCGCTTTCACGACACACGGAAGTTCTATCAGAGACTGAACGAATTTCGCAAAGGCTTGGTGCTGCGAGCCGAAATGTGTAGAGATGAAGATGGTGGTATTTTGACTGATGATCGTGAGGTGATCGAAAGTGCCACCCCCATCGATAATTGAAGTTAAAGAAGCTATCCAGCGATTGAAGAAAAACAAAGCAGCACTAAACGATGACATTGGAGCGGAACTAATTAACACGGGCTCGGACAAGTTGGCCAGTTGTTTGCATCAATTGATTGTCAAGGTTTGGGATATGGAAGGACCACCGGAAGACTGGAAAGACTGGATTATCTGCCATATTTACAAGAAAGGGGATACGCTGGATTGTGAGAATTACCGAGCGATCACTATTCTGAATGCCGCCTACAAAGTGCTTTCCCAAGTGTTCTTCCATCGACTGTCGTCAAAAGCCAATAACTTCGTGGGAAGTTATCAGGCCGGCTTAATGGAGGGTCGGTCTACAACTGACCAAATCTTCACTCTGCAACAGATCCTGCAGAAGTACCGCGAATTCCGAGTCTCCACGCATCACCTGTTCATTGATTTAAAAGCCGCATATGATAGTATATAGTGACAAAAGCTAAATATGGAAAATTTTGGATAAAAACGGCTTTCCAGGTAAGCTTACTGGACTTATCATGGCTACGATGGATGGGATTTAGTGCTCTGTGAGAATCACGGGTGGATTGTCGGACCCAAGTAACACTTGCAACATGTTTTTTAGTGAAATTTTCAAAAAACAATTGTTTTTGAATTATAAATAAGTTTCATGGAAAATAAGAAAAATGTTTTATTTCTAACGCCGATGACGATGTTTTCAACCCGAATGACAAGTTAAAGTTGTATTTTGGTTGTAAAGCTAAGCTTTCATCGATTATTTGCAGCTTAGTATTGATACAAGATAATGGGCGGGCTTTCAGTTTCAAGGTTTGCAGATTCAATTATTTTTAGGCATTTAATCAAAGAGGAAATAATACGATGAGTACAGCGCAGATCGATAACTTTGACACATTTTCGCAGCATTGCAATATTTTATTGAGCTATAATGCTCTAATTTATGAGTTCGAATATCATCTAAGTGTTCTTGATGTTATACAATTTAGCGCAATTTAAATTCTATTTCACATGAAAATTAACTTTGAATCAGTTGTATGCTAACAAACTGTAAAGCTTTTAACTGGTTTCGAAATTTTCGGCTATCGGTGTGCTCATTCGTACGCAATCTTGTGTAAATATGGCCGATGACTGCGCCAAAATATAATGAAATAGATTCTTATTTTTGTACCGTAGAATGATTTTATGTATCAAAAGAACATATAACATAATTAAAATGAATAATCCCACTGGTTTTCAAAGAGATTAGCATGTTTTTTTAGGTCGTCAAAAAATGACATTTATCTCAACTTCACTAAGTTTTTGCTTACCAAAGCATTTCTTGAGCGCATCAATTTTATGGAACTAGAACAGCGTCAACAGCGCAAATAATCTGTTCTGTTGGTAGTACGAAAACCATGCAACGCATAAGCATTTTAATAGTAAAAAAAACTAAACTCTGAGATCTAAAATATCAGTCAAGAGCAAAAAAAAAAAAATGACTGACAGGTTAGACGAGCAATCATCCAGCACTGTAATTCATGAATGAATTTTTTTGAAGTATAGGAAACTGATAAAGACAAACACTGTCAGAAGTTCAGTAGTCATTTCCACCGGTTGACAGACAAAAGAACGCTATCATGGGTAAAACTGTATGCACTGAAGGCATTTTATATTCGCCTTCATGCAAGGCCTTCATGCCAATTTCTTTGAGCACTGCCAGCTGCCATGGACCGAGTTAGATGGAGGAATTAAGTCTTGTTATTAGCCGAAGGTCGACTAGACTAAGGATACTAGGGCCCGCTGTAGTCGTTACGTTTGGTGAAGTCCATGCTGTTAAACTCGCGATTATTCAGCTGTCTATGCGAAGCTGGATGGAAGCGAGAATTATATTGAAGAACCTTCTCCATACTCGAGTTAGCTCTATCTGGAATTAATACTTTTGAGGATCACTTCCCGCTATTTCTTGGCGGATGTTCAGAAGATATTTTAGAACGTGACCGATCCAATTGACTGCTATTGGCATTGTAAACTAAGCACTAGATTTGAAAATGGGTAAACTTAATAAACTGGAAAAATTCTTGACGAATATGAGTTAATTTTCATTCATATAATGTATAGTTGACCTAAGGCTGGAGTCCTTCAAGCAGGTTTGTTCAACAATCAAATTTAATCAAGATGAATAGGTGTATAACATAACAACCCTACAACAAAAAATTGCTGTTACTATTGAATTCCCAAAAAATCATCAAAAAAACCAAACAAATCATTTCTTATATTAGATTTGTATTTTGTCTACCCAAGCGAAATTATTCGTAAAGGAAAGCCATCCCATTTAAAAAATAGGCTTTCACTTCGGTTGCCGTCTGACAAACGCAATTCAAAACGAATCTACGGCATCATGACTACTGTTCGAGGACTGCATCAAACAAGGAACTCGGCTTTTGCTCGAGTTTTTGGAAGGCTTCGCAGCGCACCTTTGCTTCGGGGCGGCTCCTCCCGGTGGGTGCGGTGGTAGATCCACTCTCTGTCTAGCAGGGCGGCAGGAGAATTCGAAGCGATGCGAGAACATTATTCTGCATGAAAAGAATTCATAAACATACAGAGCCAGCCTCGGCAAAAACGCTTGCATAGCATTAGATTAAATAGAATGAAATCCCATCTCGGAAATAGTGTCGAGAAATATATGCAGTCGGAAGCGGTTGCCTTTGCCCTGTACTTTGTGCTGAATGTGAGAAGTTCCCCAGCGGAACTACCGACGAAAGGATGCGGTGAATCCAAGGGGTTAACGGGGTTGTTTTATCATTTAATTAAACTCCTAAATTTTTAGTGCATACACACTCACAACAGTGCATGCCCGGTTCGGTTCTTATGCAGATAGCTTTTTCGGGCTTCAAATAATGAAAAAAAAAAAAAAAGATTAAAACAAAAATCTAGACGACCAAATGAGACCGAATCGTGTACGCATTCGACGAAAAATCCGACTGCTTGAATAGTCAGCACTAGTCTAAGTAAAGATGCGATGATCTTGTTTGAGTTTGGCTGTGTGTTTTTTTTTCTGTCCGTAAGCCAGCAGTGTGTATGCAATTAGCCGGAAAGTCAAACTTAGCTAGGATTTCGTTGTGAATGGTATCAAATTTCATTATTTTTCATCGCTCCGAAAGAATATTTGGTGAAACGAGAGCACGGGACGATATCGTATGGCGTTGGGAATGCTAAGAACCGATTTAATTACGGTGAGTATTATGCTGTTTACAGTGCTGCTTTTCGAAAGTTTGTACTGCATGCGAATCCTTTTTTTTATGTGGGACGGATGTAGTGTTTCGGTTGTCAAAAGTAAAGAAGTGTATTTTTTTAAATTAAAATGGGGTAAAATTATCTTAAAAAATTGGAAAACATTGCAGTATATAATTCTAAGGGGCTAAGCTTACCATTAATTAGGATAGTTTTTGCATCTTCAGGGTAGCAGCATTAACTAAAACCACGTCGGGTGATCGGATTAAAAGTAGATTGAGCACAGTAAACAAACAAGAACCCGCCCCGCAAAAGTGGATACGGTTGAGAAGGGTTCTTAGTTTAAGGAAAATGCTATCGGATAAACAACACCTAAAAGCACCGTGGAAAACGAAAGCAAAGAAAAAAAGAGTTCACGAATATTTTCACGGAGCCAGACAACTAACTGCTGGAGCTTTTCTCTGTTTGAGATGGACAAATGGCGAAAGTTTTTGGAAGGGGGAATTAGAAGAAGACCGAGCTGAGATGCTTGTTTTCAAATTTATTGCGGTTCTGTAGCAGTTTGTTTCACTTTTAATTAATGCCAAATTGCTTAAGTGCGCGAACGAAAATGCAGCGGGACTTTAGAACGTGTGAAACTGTCGTGAAATGCTGAAGTTTTATAGATTGCTCGGTTGTTTCGGTAAGCAATCTTACTGAAATGAAGTGCTTTCGCAGCGCAATAACAGCCCCAACCAATAATGTAGCTAGTTTATATTTCTGTCTCAAGCAGCGAGTTGTTTTGTTGTTTCGTTTGCTACCTTATTCGTAACAAAATGAATTGCATTACAATACAAGCGCTGTGGTATTTAATTCGTTTTGCTGTATGATTTCGTTGGATGAACCTTTCGAAGATTTTTACATTACTGTTTTTACAGAAAAATATTTAATAAATTCAATTTCTCGCTCTATTTACTACTAACCATGATTCGTATGGAACTCCTTAGCACCCAATACTTCGCTATTCTTTTGCTATTACCTTGCTGAAATTCATGCCCTTTTTTGCACCTTCGCAGGCTAGTGAACTTGGCGAGGCCCAGTCTAGCCAACCGTACGCTGCAGTCTTGCTTTGCAATGTTTACATCATTGAAATAGTATTATAAATTATCGAAAAATACTCGTCTATTTTAATCTGGCCAACTAGCGTTTGTTTTATTCTCAGCAAATCAACTTAGTTATAACGAATCCAGGCAGAGTAGGAGCCAGGAAAATTGTTTTTAGAATTCAAGGAAAAATCCGCCAGGAGATCATAACGGTAACGATGACTGTTTTGCTTGGGGCGATGAATTCAACGGTGATCTGTCCAAAAATAGAAAAATGCCACACAAGGCAGGTCTACTTGTCAGTGGATGGCAACGGCCACTCCGTCTCGAAAGCGGTTCCATTTAATCTTGTATACCTACTCGGCAAGTGGGACGACACAGGAAAGCTCTCTCTTCCTGCGACTCGACTGGTTCGGTGTTGCAATGCTGGAACGCCGAGGAAAATTGTGCCCTGTCTGTTCGGTGTGGTTTCCACTTCGCTACCCTATAAAGCAGAGGCACTTATCTTCCGCTTCAGTCATCTTCAGCTTCCGTCATCTTTCGCAGCTTCGCCGGTCTAAGGACACTGCCGGGTTGCGTGGACTGAGTGTAAAATCTGATCTTTTCCGAAGGTAAAAGTGCACTTCAAGAAAGAACACTGCTTTTGTTGGGCCATTTGAGCTGTGTTTGCCTAATGTAAGTAAGTTTGATGGTTATACCTAATCTCAGTGATAGCTATTGTCATAGACGCAGTAAAAAAGGAACAAACACACAACATCCGAGGACTGCAGCGTCATAATCCAATGTCAGTTGTCAACATAAGAGATTGGATGACGGAAAAGATGCTACGTTTGCGTCACCCCAAAGTAAAAGTATACTGATAAGATAGACGGCACATAAAACTTTCCAGTCCAATAATACAAACTATCTACTCCATTTTAAAAATGGCCGTATCTTTGCGAAGCAACACAGATAACCGCACAGATTTCCATTGGCAATAACTTTGCTTCCTGAATCAGAATACTATTGAAGTAAAAGAAATTGTGCGCTTCCTCGGCACAGGGGGAAAGCAGCAGCCGGTCTGTTCTGTGGATGTACATGACAGGGGCCTGCGAACAGTCAGCTGGCATTTCCACAAGCCGGACGCCGGACACATATCTCTAGCTGCTTAATGAAACTATTGGAAGGGAAATAGTTCGAGATCGAGGTTTCATCAGCAACTGCCCAGTTCAAACTCCAAACAGGGAAAACTTTGACAGACGCCCGGGGGGCAGTTGCGGTAGATCCTGTTTCTTTCGGTCGGTCATGGCACACATACACATTCATATGCCTGCCGTTCGGTTTTGCTTACAAGTGCGACTTCCGGAGTGTGTAAGTACGAGCCAAGGAAATAGTGTGGTTCCGTTTCCTATCAGCTGAATGCATACGGGTGTAAGGTCCGGGCGCAGAGGTCTCATGGGTGGATGACTGTATAAGTTTGTTTGCAATCTAATTTAAATTTTCCATTCACAAAATAGAAGGTGTTTGTTTGCCTATAAAGGTATGACTCTAAAAGCCACCCACCCATGCTCAGCTGTCAACCGCAGGGAAAAGTTTTCTTTTTGACTTGCTGGTCCTGAAGCTCGCAGGAAAGGATGCTCTTACGAAGAATGCACATTCGATACCGAATTTTCCTGACGTTCGTTGGTCGGAGTTTAGGGGTTCTCCAGTAAAGCAGCTTACCGGTGCTTGCTCTAATTTGATTGGGTGTATAAATTTACGTTCCCCGTAATTTCTGCATCCTAGTGATACTCGAACAAGTTTGGCTGTTATACACCGTAACAAAAAAAAATTAAATCACACCTAATTCGACAAACAAAACTTGAACAGTTTGCAAGTAGACGTCCGCATGGTGCACATAAAAGTAACACGAAAATCATCAGAGAGTTCATGATGAAGATGCTGGTACTTAGAAATTTTTACTGAAAAAGTTTAAGTGCTTGTTATGCGCTATTTTCAAAGTTCCGCTTGCGTCTATCATATTGACAATGCAGTAGAAGCACAGGTGATCTCGCAGTATGAACAGTTCAAAAGCATCTTTTCCGTGCGCCCGTAGTTGGTCGTATTTTTTATTATACCTTACCGTCACGTTCCTGCAGTCTCAGGTGGCATTATAGAACAGTTATCGATTTCCAGTGGCCCTGTTTTCGGTCGTACCTGCTTTGTACTCCTGTGTTATTTCGTTACGGATTAGGAAGCCGCTGTGTTATGTTTTTAACATGTCAATAATACTAGCCTAAATTTTGCGATACAAACAAACGGCTCAAATTTCAAAATCGATTAACTCGGGCTGGAAGCAGTTCCGAATTTCTATGGCTCAAAAACGCTATGCTCCAATGAAATGGCACTACACTGGCATGCGGCAGATTGAATCCTAGAATTAAAATATCTCGCACGATTGAAGCTTCATCCGTTGCTTGACATCTCCGACCGGATGCGTCATACAAAATGAAAATTCATTCATTTCGATTGATTTTGTGGAAAGTTTTTCCGAAACGCGGGGGGTCAGTTAAGCAAGCGGGATGTCGCGAAGCGCTGCGGCAGCGAACTGACAGCAACCAATTATGATAAATTTGTGCCGATTTGGATGAAAGTTTAATTGACACTTTGTCCTTGTATAATAGAGTGCGCTCGATTTCGATGCCCGGGCCGACTGGCGGATGACGGAACACGAGTCGAGAGTGGAAACTATTTTCGATTCGTAAAGAGTTCGACCGAGACGGGGCATTTAATTTTCGCGCAAATTGGAGCGGATAATTGGCCTTTGTCATTCCGCTAAATTAGGACAGGCAGCTTATCGTTGAGTTTGATCCGGCCATCGGCCGATGAAGTAGAATTTCATTGCTCGGATTGGTTTATAATAGTTTGCCCACTGAATGTTAGAATAACTAATATCTGTTAATGATCGTAATATGCTTGAAACATATCAAATAAGCCAATAACCTGTTGATGTTAGGATTAGCTCAGCAGTCCGTTCACAATATAATTACGTACATTTTATGCTCATAGTCTATTATAGACCGCAGATATGATGATTGCACGCTGATCTAACTGAGACTCGCGTGAGGAGAGCACCTCCATCATTATCAGTTGTTGCTTATGATTCTATTTCTTCTATTATTTAACTGAGCTAATACTGTTAGTCGGTTCGACGGTTTTGATTACATTAGAACAAAACGAGGAAATGGCTATCAGTAATGATAAATTTTCAGTTTGTTTCAATAGATGTTATTGAAAAATAATTCAGTATAATTTAGTCAGTTTTATTATCCTACTTCTATACCCCTTTGGAAAAGGCAATACATTTTGTAGGTTAAATGCAGAGCAATTTGAAACAAATGCCTCCTCTTTTAGCTAAAGAGTATTTCTGATCCCATTATTTTTGGAAAATGAATTGAAATGAAATAAAATCTAGCAAAGAAATAATAATTTTCGACAAAGAAGAACAATTTCCTTGCAGGTAACAACAAAACACCATGCGTCTCCATTATATTATCACAATTGTATTTATTTAATTTTTTTAAATATTTTTTAAATTGTAAAAACAAAAAGTACGAAAATTTTCGCATGGACCCCCGTTAATTTGAACGATTGCTCTTGCAAACTAACGAGGTTTATTTTTAATTTGAACAACTATGCTACAAATTGTGTGACTGGACGCCCTGCTCTTTAATGTTATTTTGGTTGTTTGATTCCTTTGATTCAGTTGGCAGTTGCCAGTGGCAGATATTTCGTTCTTTGACCAAATTTTATCGGAATAGTCAGGAACTCGGAATGTGGAACAGATTAAACATGCCAGATCAGTCGCGCTTATTGACTGACTGATGATTGTAAGGTGGATACTCTCCTGTCCCTTTATTTTTTAGGCGTAAAATTTCAGTTTCTAAAATATAACTGTATGGGAAAATAAGCAGTCGTTAACTTTTCGTCGGAAACACCAATTTTGAAACAGTTTTTGGGTACAAAACAGGGACTCTGTTTTGAAAAATGTATTCGCTGATTCTTCTTCCTAACCTGAACACGGAGAATATAGTTTCACAAACAGAATTTTTGTTTCAAACAAAAAAAAAACTGCTTTTGAAATTTACAGGATCAATGACGACTCATTTCTCCTTAACATCAAGCTTATTTGTTTGGTTTTACTATGTTTTATTCATCAGAATGTAAACATCGGCTTCATAAGTAAATTATGCCATGTTGATTATGAAATTTAAACCGTCTTTACTTAATTTGTACGTCGCGCAAAATAGCGGAGCCAAAATTAAAAAGTGCTCAAACGGTCAAACATACGGGGGTTCACGGTACACACAAACAATCGAAACACTTCTTCGAGTCTGTTAGTCTGTTCTCTGTGGTACTATTTTAGTAAGTGCATAATTTAGAAGTATTTCAAGGAAGCTTATAGCTGCACAATTAAGTTTCCAAAGATCGAAAAACGTTTCCATATTTCACTCGATGCTTCGTTAATCACCTTTTGATTTTTCTACTTCCAAGTAAGTAACATTTTAACATCATCTTAATTATTACTGATTGTTAATGTTGTACTTTCATGCGTTTCATGCCTTTATGCTGGCTGTGTTTTTGTCTATTAAGACGGCAGTATTCAGAAACAACTAAAAAAAAAACAAATAAACATGAAGCCAGCAGGTTTTCTGGTAAATGATAGCTTGGTAAATAATTGGTTTTAATACGTTATTCAGTTTTACTGTTAGACTATCTTACCGTAGGAAACCGTGTTTGCAATAGAAAAGCAGTTTACGATATATTCCGGCTTATTTGTAACGCTTTAAAGATGGTAAACCGATGCGGGGCATAATTAACTATGCCCACCAGCGAGTCTGTAATAGATAGGGATCCACCAAACATTTTTGTTCTATAACAGCTTATCAAGCGCTTGTTACCCGGCAATTAACTATACGACGGTTGAATAAGCTCCTATTCAACAAAAATGTTTATTGGGGAGACGCCATTTTAAACCAAAAATTCTAATCGAGCAAAATCAATTGCCACAAGTAAGTTCAATCGAACAAGAGACTTGTAAAAAAAACCTTAACGATTAGAGAGCCTATAGTAGATAGAGAGGCGTCCCCTTAAACCGAGAACATATTTTGGGCATATTTTTTTCAATTCAATTTTTCAACTCGTCATAAAAGGTTTAGTATTATTACATGCAGCATCATGAATTTCAAACTCTCTAATTGGAATGGTTTGGTTCCAAAAAGATTAGCAATAAGACTGCAACAGCAGCAGAATCATTCACAATATGACCATTGACAGCAGTAAACTTTTCAAGAAAAAGCATATTTAGATTCTGTACAGGGCCAGTTGTTAGCATCAATTGATTGTCACGATTTGGGATACGGAAAGACTACCGAAGGAGTGAAATGACGGGGTTATTTGTCTCATCTATACGAAAGGCGATAATCTGGGTTGTGAGAACTACCGGGCGATCACTATCCTGAATGCCGCCTGCAAAGTGTTTTACCAAGTCACCTTCCATCGACTATCGCCAATAGTCAATAGCTTCGTGGGAAGTTATCAGGCTGGCTTCATGGAGGATCGGTCTATAACGGATCAAATCTTCACCCTGCGGCAGATCCTCCAGAAGTGCCGCAAATTCCGAGTTTCCATGCATCACCTGTTAATTGATTTCAAAGCCGCATATGTTAGTGTAAATCGACAAAGCTATGGAAAATTCTGGACGAAAACGGCTTTCCGGGTAAGCTTCAATTTATCAAGTTATCAATTTATCAATTTATCTGCTTTGCTGACGACGTGGATGCTGTCAGCAGAACATTTGAGGCGGAAGAAGCTCAGTAGGGTATTGTCGTTATCGTCGGGCCACTGTTATGGTCGGGCCATCACGATTTTACAGTTTCAGTAACTCATGATATCTATGATACAACCATTGTAAAACTTCTTACTATGATAGCTAACTTTTCACAATATTGTGAGTTTCAATCGTGTATTCAAATCACTCGTACTGAATTCAGTGACTAAATCTTACAAAAAAAGTTTTCCAGGCGCAATGAACTTTTCTGAAGTGTATTGTGTTGCCGAAGACTATAGAAAAATCCGCTCCAGTAAGGTGTTTGAGAAGACTAAGGTGAAATACTAGAAAAGCGCTATTTGTAAAGGTCGGGCCAGTTGAGTAGTCATGGTTGAGCCACCATAATTTTAAGCGCAGAAGCGCAATAATCGCTAAAGAATGTCAGTCACGTAAAATGTGATGAAATAAAGCAAAATTAGTACGATAAAAACCTAGATTTTTGTTGTTTTTTTTTCATTGTAGTTGTACACTTCGGAAAAGGCGGTTGCAGCATTGATTTTACAAAATTGAATGTATATTCAAAACCTGGATTACCTTCTTAATTTCATCGCTAAAAATTGAAATTACTGGCAGCTACTTTCCGCTCAAACAGATACACTCAAGGTTAATGGATTGTTTGTTACATGAAAAGACCTTGTTAAGTTTTCATTTACGGACTCACCACGCTCAATCCACTGCGGTTCAGCAACACAACGACAAAGTTTTTTTTTGCAAATGAAGGGAAAGTTGGTGTGTTTCAGAATCTAGCAATACCACACATTTTCAGTGATATTTTTGGCGAAGGAAAATTTTCATAGGAAAGAAGAAAAAAAATTAGACAATTCTTCGAAGCTGGCCAATTTGCATGCAACCGAAAAGCACCAGACCGATACGCCGCCGGACGGAGCCAACTTCCGTTGAACCATTGCCATTCATCTTTTAATTGACTTCCCGCTAACGAAGGGCAGCCTCTACGTTCAACATTCCATACTCGACCTGTGGGGGTAGAAGGAAAACGATACTGATCCTCTCGCAGGGCGTTCAGCGAACCTTGCAAACAATAGCATTCTGTTACGTATTAAACCTTAAGTAAAGTTTTCGTTACTTGGTAATTTTCGATAATTTTCTCGACATCATTAATTAAATGCAAAAATTTCAATTTTCGCAAAAATATCGCTAGCCTTTCACGAAGTGATGTATTTTAAGTCTACTTATGCCGATAGTCGAATCGCGTTTCACCATCGAACGAAAGCGACGATGGCCAATGCCGGCGATCCGAAGCGATGTCTTTTCCTATTAACGATTCCATAAAAACCACCCGCCAGGCCAGGCGAACAACGCGGTACAGCGACCGACGGAAAGAGTAAGGAAAATCCTTCTCTTTACCGGGAACGCTGCGAGCCAAAAGCCCGACGGGGGATTCTTTAAGGACACTGACAAGTACCGCTCGTCGGTGCAGTAAAGTTGTAGGACACTCGCTGTATACAACTAATTAAATTAATTGAAGCATATTTGCAAAGTTTTTTGGGCCGAGCGGTGGCAGTCGGCGGAGAAGTCGGCCCGGCGAGACGCGTCTTCGCCCCATTTACCGGTGTAGGAGTTGCTACTAGCTGGTCAAAGGGGAAGTTAACAGGAAGTGTAGTTTGTTTGCAAAGTACAAAGTGAGTACTGTCGTTTCCGGCGAATTGGCATCGAAGGCTTATCACAAAGCGACGGAACAAAACGTTCGTTCGGCAGGGGTGGGGATAAAAAGACGGCGCGGTAAAACCACGCGGCACAGAGGGGGACGCCTTTTTTCTGCTCTTCTGCAGGACTGTGGAAGAATCACTGCGTAAGAATCGGTTGTACAGTTGTCGAGTTTGAACAGAAAAGGCTGTTGCCATGATAACCATGGAAATGTTAATTAGTTAAGTTGTTGTTTTTATTTTGGCACATCAGGTGGAGGACTCGCATAATATTTTGAACAATGACAAGGACGCAAATAGACAACTTATTGCGGAATAACTACATTTAGAAGGAATAAATTAGTCATTCCAGTCTTTGAACCTAAAGAAATGCAATTTCCTCTTGCTTACAGAACCAAGACAAGTTGTAAATATTTAACACCAGCTGAAGCCAGTATTGTACTGAGCAGTTATAATCTATCACAAAGAAATTACTCTTGCTGACCGCATGTTGTTGCTAATCCGGGTGGGCTAACTAAAGTGGAAAACAGAACACTGCAGCGGCATGGGAAAACCGCGAAAACCAAAACAAAATCAGTGTTACTGTGTACTGTGTTTTTATATCTTCGAAAAGATTTCTCTTTCATACTTAGGCTGAGTGACGAAGCTGGTTACGGAATCAAATCCCAGTCCCAGGGTTTGCTACGAAGTCGGAAACGGGAGGCGTAAAGAAGAGACAGTGAAGTTTACCGAGAGCGACGATGTCACATGAAACCGCGATTGAGCCCAGCTTTGGCTAGGCATGTAAATACATTTTAACTGCTCCGTCGTCAGCAACATCAATCCTTCCGGCAGCCGGATGGAGGGGATCGCAAAGAAATTGTTCGTCACGGCGGTGTTCGAATTTCGTTCGACTGAACGGGTTGGTTTGTTGGTTGGAAGGTGGATGGAGTAGCTTGGTAGTGGCAGGCAGTAGGTATAAATTTCAAACCTGTAATCGAAGCACTCGAAATGCGGTTTTGTGTCGTAGATAAAAAGCATTAATCTATCACTTGGTTGTTGATGACAGATCTCGTTGAACCATCTTCGGATGGGAGGGCTGACAAAACGGTGCCTGAAACCTGTTTGGTTTGGATGGATTGAGTTTCAACTATTTGAAGCTGCTGTGACAAAATTTCGTGAATGAGACGAGCTATTGACGATTAGGTAATAAAACATTTGGTTAAACCAAGTATTTGTAAAATAATCCGCTGAGTAAGCTTATTTTTGGGTATAGCACTGAATGGGGCGTGTCCGAAAGACATCTGTTTCTAAATAGTATGTGTCACTTCAGTTGGTGAAGAAAGTGACTAGAATGCTTAATCACATTACTAGCGAATCGGTATGGCAAACGGCTGCGCAGTTAAATTTAGCAAGACAGCATGACATGCGATGACAACGAATTTGACCACGCCCATTTTGGCAACCCGGTCTGTCACACGACTGCTAAGCAGCATTCTAGTGCGTGTTGTTTTGCTGCGTTTCTGTCTAGACATAAAAGCAAAACTTAGGAGGACTATAATTCAAGTGAACTATAAATATACGACTTGATTACGAATGCGTCGTCCACAAAGGCCATGCGTTCGCTAACAAGTCACGTTCTAAAATGGGCATCACAAGAAGCTGTCACTGGGCTTAAAATCACTTTGAAATATTAACAGATTTTTGTTGAACTATCTACTTGATTAGTTACCCGAAGCTCAAATTGCAAGTCAACCCTAAATAGAACCCTAAGTAGAATGTACTTACTTCCACACCAGCAGCGATGATATGAAGATGACTAACAACAGGAGCACCGAACACAGCACAATCATGGCGGACGTCTGAAATGATGGACTGCTGTGGTAGCTTGCGTCGAGAATCTGCAATTGAAAAAGAACATAGAAATAAAAAATGTGACGATAAGTTTGATAGGTTTGTTTGCATTCATGAGATCACAGTAGACAGTACATGCCATGCCATGGGAATAGAGTAGATAAAAGAATTGCTGAAAAGAACGGAGACGACGTATGACCGTGCGGGTCGGTGCAGTTTCGCACAAAAAAAGTTTCAATAATTAAAGGCAAACATTTCATTAAGCACTCAATTAAGATTGAGTTAGCCGGCTCTAGTGGCGACTGGATATGGTAGAACGGTTCTTGTATTCAATGTTTAAAGTGCTGTATTTAATTTAACTCTCCACTTTAAGCACAGAGTATTATGGGAATGTTAAAAGAGAATAATACAAATGCAGTAGAAAGTAACCTCATCCGTGGACGAGATTCTCAAGTGTAACTCAGTTCCTCAATATTCGAATCTTTGATGCATCATTACAGATTCGCTGTAAATCTGTCACCAACTTTTATTCTTTTTAATTAAATAACCTGCAGACTGCTCGGATACTATCTCTTTGAGTGACCCCTCTTCGTACCGACCCATCACCGTCTGAATGGGTTGTTTCGGATTAAATGTAATTGAAAAGTCACCTCGAGCCGCCGCTCTTTGCTGTGTCCTCCACTAGCTAAGTCATTCAATCATCGACCAGCCCGAAAGCCGGGCCCGGTAATTGAAAATTGCTCGCTCGTACTTCTCGCGGTACACGCCGGGCACCCGGTACACCCGCTATACATACACACACATACGTATACAATAGGAAATTGATTTTTCTCTTATCACTTTGACTAGTCGCCGGCCATATCTTTTCTATTCCGGTGACTTGGCCTGAATCAACAGAAACTAATACCCTTTCCCAGGCAGGCATTGTTCGGTTTTACTCTTTTCGATTAAAGAAAAGCACTGTAATCATAAAGAATGAGTTTTGTATCAAAAATAAAATTGCTTTGAAAAGGCTGATTTGTCAGTCTGACTTCAATTGAAAATTATATGCAACAAATCAAAGGTGAAAGAATCCTTCAGCTTTACTAAAGATTTGGTAATTGGCTTCATCAATATTTGGTCGGTAAACAGCTCGTACTATTCCGAACTATTCCTATTCCATGTAATCAGGATACCCTAGCAACAATTTGATTTTAACAACACATTTAACAAACAAGCTAAATTTGATACCAATTACGACGCGATAAATTTGAAAAGGCTGTTGCAATTTTCTCCTATTTTTACACTAGCTTTTTGTATGGAAGTTAATGAAAATTTTAGACTATTTATCTCATTTTCCATTTTGTTTGTTGATTCAAAATTGTATACCCTTTATTCCGATTTTAATTCAGTATTGTTCGATTCGGTTTGGTTTTTGTTTGTTTATTGTTAATTTTTTCTATACAGTGAACTCTAGAGAAAGTTACTTCTCAGACAAGTTAATTGTTCGAAAAAGTGAAGCAAAAATGCAATGTAATGCTTTAAAATGCGATTTTTTTCCTTTACTTTTCTGAGCTTTTGAATTCATTGTTTGTCCAAGCGTTCGGTCACACACATGTGTTTTCCTTTTATGTATATTTTTAATTTTTTCCGTTCATTGTCGCCTTTCCACAGTTTCATACAGAGTCGCATCATAGCGGGGATCAAATTAAACTCTTGTACCAGAAAGTTGCAACTACAATTTGATGCGAGCAGATATTTACTGCAGAAATTTTGATAGCATGCTTAAAAATCCCAAACTCCGATAGAGTTTATATGCAAAAGAAGGAACAGGAAGGGACAGAAAAGGCACACGAACATTTTTGAAACGTAGATTACAAAAGAACAAAAGCCAACTAGTATGTCAGACTGAAGAGACAGACTTAGTGAAAGGAACTACTATCTAATAATATAAGAGCCTTATTCGATCTGTAACGGACGCTTCAGCGCCAAAGTGGTAACCGATGTAACAACGGTAGCTGAGCAATTGCAGGAGCAATTGCTGTTTGCGGGTTGGTTTGGGACGATCAAAGCTGCATGAAGTAATCACTTAAATGATGTTTGAACAAGCAATGTTTAAGCTACTTTGAGTTTTTCAATCCAGCTCTCTCCCACAAGCTGATAAACAAGCTTAATAGCGGATTTTTCTGCTAAATAAAGCTACTCAAGGGCGTTAAAGTGGCTTTACAAACAAGTACCAAGCTTTCATTCGGCTCACAGCACACATACTGTCAGATCGTAGAATTTCGCAATTCAACTGGCGGCAAAAATATATGTCCGTTATCCACATTATCCACTGCATATTATTCAGGTGTATGTATTCATTATCTGTCCTACAGATGCAGATGGGATGGATCATACAGTTAGTGCTTATGGATCGGAAGATGACGGTTCAATTCCTGAAAGAGGACGACATGAACTTGTAATTGACAAATTTCACGCCAACTCGACCAAAGGTTCTCTTCAATTTGACCATTTTGTGATGTATGGAAGACATGTAGGCCATATAATTATCTGTCTTCAGAAAAAATTTCATCAATTTTTCAGATGGCGTTTTTTGAGAAATCGAAATTTAATTGAAATGCTTTTTTTTCCAGTGTAGGAAATAATTTTTATTTGTTTCAGTATTTTTTTATGAAAATTCAGAAAATTTTCTAAAGGTCACTCATACATCATTTTTTTGTAGATGCTATAACTTTGGAAATACTGAAATATCTTTTTTCCCAGTAAGGACTTAAAAAAGTTTTTGTTATGAAAACTTTTTTCCCTTTAGTTTGGCCATCTTGCTATATGGAAGATTTGTAGGCCACATAATTATCTATCTTCAAAAAAAAGTTCATCAATTTCTGAGATGACTTTTTTGGGAAATTGATTTTTAATTTTTAAAATGCATTTTTTCAGTGTAGAAACTAATTTTTAAATTTTTCAGTATTTTTTTTATGCAAATTCAGAATATTTTCTAAATGGGTGACATAGATCATGTTTTTGCAGGTCCTATAGTTTTCGAGTTAAATTTTTTATTTAAAAAAAAAGAGAAAAAATGCTCCGCCCTTTCCAAAAGTTAGTCTAGACCAATTTTGGAAAAACTAAGTATGCAAAGTGGCTTATTTATATGAACTCTTTACATACACAAATTTTCATTGAATTCTGAGAGGGTGCTGCCAACTCCATAGACGAGTTGGTGTGAAATCCATCAATTAGTGTAAAGTAGTGCCAATTTGTTACCTGGGCTTTTAAGTTACGCTGACTTAGAATCCCGGGCAACCATTTGGGTTTTAAACCGCTTTTGTAATAGTATTTATGATCAATTTTGATTTTAAAATCCGGCATAGGAGTTTAATAAAACCTTCAATGTTGCTTGCGAGGGAAGCAAGCCGCCTGAAGATCCGGGAGCTGAGCGAGGTCCATTGGCTGAACACTAGGTATCATCTGGGCAAGTCTAGCTCTATTCTGTCACACGAGACAGTGAGGCCACTCGGGAATGAAGAGTTGATTGGTCCTGTGACTAGAGACTTATAAGGTGAAAATCGATAAACAAAAGAATAATCGTCACCAGGATTTGAATACGGGTTAGGAAGCATCAACAGAAGTTGCCGACCTGCAACAGAAAAAGAGTTTCTACATCCACCAGAGCAGAAAACTGAAGTTGAAAGTCCTTTCCTGACTGACGTTTATTTGGCCTCGGTTGACCTGAGATGCGACACTGGCCTTATAAGCCAGAAGTTGTATGTTCGAGTCTTAACTGGGAGAGACTGTAAGGGAGATGCGAAGTCTGTCATATAAACACAGAAGGTCAAGTTTCCAAATCGGAATGTAGCACCTAGGCTTTGCTTTTTATTGAAGTTCAGGCCCTTCAAGTGTTCCCAAGAACTAGTGTCCCTACCGGGAAACCGCCAGACGACCGCGCGCTTTGGCACTGGTTGTTACAATGTCCGGTGACTGAGGAAAATTGAGGTTGAAAGGATCTTTGTCGAATAACTTGAATCGCGAGCCGCGGATTTGCCATTTGATAGAACTGTTGAATATCAGCATTGAGTGAGCGCTAACCGGCGTGGCTAAGATAGCTGCTCGTCAATGCAATGGTATGCCGAACTGGAAAGGGGTCTTAGACAATCTTCTGGGTGTAACAAAAGGGCCTGAACTAACTCCTTAGCTGAATAAAGAGAAAACGTCGCCACCAATGGCAATGGTGAGCTGGGAATTTGAGGTTCACCCAAAAATTTGGGAGGGTTGGCGGTCTTCGTCAAAATGTTTATCTTCAGTCGGTCCATTACCTCCAGTCTTCTCCCGACATATGGGTCGAGGTCAGGTTCGTCCAAAAGACCATATCCTCTTTCGTAACACTTCTTGAGCTTTCTGTTCATCGCAAGCTCCGAATGAAAGAGTAGCGGCTTGAACACTACCTTCTCACTGATTATCAGCCACACAAGGACCTTCTTCGCGAACTTGATGTGAGAAATCGGGGACGTAAAACATCGCTGTACTGTAAGTTTCCTACCAGCCGTTGCCATTCAGCGTTAAGTAGGTTTCGTCATCCATTATGACCACAACGGAATGATGTTCCTCAGCAGGACATTCAATCGCTCATTCTGGGTGATTATCTGCTGTTCAGTTACGGCCAGTCTCAACTGTCACTTCCGCATAAAAATGACCATTATGGCCAGGTACTTTTTCACCGCATGCGCATGACCGGTTGCTCCAACCTCCCAGCCCAAGGTGCAGAAAAGTGAGTCACCTTCACCGTCGCCGTCGGTCGGCCGGAGCTAGGTAGCTGTTCTACGCTCTCGCTTTTTTCCAGAAGGGAGAGGTTGTTGATGCCACATCGCCTATATCAGATGAATGCGAAGTACCTCACGATTAGAGCTTGAACCGATCCCTTTTTTTACCGCAGTCCCATCATCGCGCATTTAGATTCATACCCTTCGTTTAGTGGTGGCATCCGAACGCTATGCATAATACAATCTGCAGTTCGCGCAGTCATACCTCTGATTTTACTGTAGTACGAATGCGTTCTGTTCTTGTTTTTCATTTTCGTTTTGATCAACCGTTTGGGCCAGCGTATCACTGTAAAACAGTCAATTGACTGACAGTCACCTCACTAACGAAAAACAACCGCGCTATTGTATGATTCAATACTACAAAAAAACAACCACTAAATGAGCATGGACGAAGTCGGTCGGACGCCGCCCGAAACAACCGAACATTTTGCTTATGTCGGACCGAAGCCAGGCGACAAACATTTACCATGAGAAGCCGGTTTTGGGACAAAAAGAGAAACGGAACAATACGTCATCATATGCTCCCGCTCTACAATATTAACACAAAGCGGGAGAACAACTGTTGGCTTCTCTTGAGAAACCATATGGATTGTAGGCTACAGTCTTCGCAAACGGCAGATAGTGTTTGAAAAGTAAGTTGAATGCAGAAAGCGTACGCGTTCAAGCAGTTACAGTCCACTTGTGATCCCTTTTCAAGCCCTGCTCACGATGTCGTCCAACTTGTTTGCTCCAGGTGGATCAGGCGGTACGAGTAAACCACCGAGCTTAGTTGCTTGATTTTATTCACTGAGGCTACTGCAAAACAACTGATGAGTTGTCAAACTTTTATGTGCACAACAGAGTTGCTGCAATTGGCGGTACATAGGTAGTTAGCTTAAATACCGGGTCAATCCCGGCGTAGTGGTTAGCATTCATGCCGTTCACGCCGAGGACCTGGGTTCGAATCCCAACCCCGCAGAAGTCACGAATGACCAAAGCTGTTACTTCCGGCTTTCCGGTTGATGATTAGACATCCTTAACAGCGTTTCAGGACATTGCACACCATCGATTTGTGTTCATTCAACATTTCAGCCAAATGAACATCGGTTGGTCTGGGATTTGTATTTAGAGCGTGCAAAATCGATTCGCAAACGCAACGTCTTTGTTCCGGTGACGCCATGATGGAAACCAAAAAACTCACTCTGCCAAGAACTACTTGCTGTGATTCCATACACTTCTAACATAATTTAGTAAAATTTTGAAAAATCTTACTCATAAAATGAATAAATGACAGGGTTAGTGTTGTTTCCGAATTTTTTCATAATCAATCTTTAATTTCTTATTGAATATTATGCCGAACCATTAATAATAATTATCGCCAATAATCTTTTCTGCTGAAAGTTGATTAAAGCAATAATAAAACACTGCACTGCTACGGGTTCTGTTAAAAGCCACTTTTTAGTTCTTGTCACCCATGGCTAGGAAAGGCAGAGCCGCAAACAGTAGAAAAATTTGAACGAGGATTGGTTCTTTTCGCCGGTTAAGTGAGCGACTTTTTTGCTTTCACCCCGAAATGGCTGTAATGGCTAAGAATGGGCTAAAATGTAAGTGACAGAAACAGCGAATAGCAGGCGACTATAAGCGATACTGGATGGGTTGTTTCCGGGAAGCCTAACAGTCGGAGCCAATACAATTTATTGTAAACAATTTGTTGAATTATATTTTAAGTTTGATTTTTTTTTCGAAATGGTTTGTGAAGAGATTGAAGAAGGCTGTCAAGAGATTGAATTCGGATTTCACTGTGCACCGTTGAATACACAATGGTCCTTGGAGAGTATTTGAGTTACAAAATGTTTTTTTATTATTTCGTACTATCAAAATATACGTTTTTAATTCTTCTTAGAATAGGAATGTTCTAAAACAGCTTACTTTGTATCTAGTAGAAATTCAACAAACAACGATCAGCCGAGCACATAAATCAGACATTTAAAGAACCCGGTAAAAGTTCAAACAAATATATCATGAGAGGTCAAACAACTTTTAAAATGCGTTTACTTTGTGCAAACGAGTGGCCTTCCATGCATTGGAATGGGTCATAAAACTTTTCTTGTTTGTGTAGTGATAGAATGGGAATCCAATTGCATTCCACTGTTAACAGCTCTGGGCGGCATTTCACATCTCGGTGGAATTACGCTAAGCAATTCCACTTCCTCCGACATACAAGTGTTTTTCCACCAAGTTGGGGTCGCTCCTCCAAGTTCGTAAAAATCAATTTTCATTTCAACGCGATCTCGATGGATTTCTCGTGAAAATAAAACTAAATTAAAAATAAAAACTTTCCCTTTCGTGTGCTGCTTGGTTGGCCCGCCAGCCGGCCGGCCGGCACGACGCCGTACTAATATTGACCCAGAAAATTTGTCGTATTTGTAATCAAGATCCCGTAGCCCTGCACAGCAAGTCAAACTTTGTGGAAAAATTCAACTTACACTTTCAATGAATGAAAAGTTCTGCTACGGTCTGGAAGCCTTCGGCAATCGGCACCGGAAAAAAGGATTAAATTTGTATCCTCTACCTCGCTGGGTGGTTTGGGGGAACGGGCTATCCATCGTCCGAAACGTGTCCCGAAACGGAAGAAAACTTGTTCGGATGGAAGCTCTAGTAGAAATGCTTGGGAACTAGGATTTCATTTCGTTTGCTGCTGCCCCGATGTCAATCGCAGTTAGTTTTTCCCATTGACGCCACTCGGTGCACTCGAGAAAGGGGGCGGAGGTCAACGTGAAGCCAAATTACATTTGTGATTTGTCGAACGAACCGAGCGGGGATGACGACGACGACGACGACGACGCGCGGGATGATGTCCCTCTGCGAGATCTTTTTTTCGTCAGGTTCTAAGGAATACGGAGCGCGAGCATGGCGATATCTTTTAATTAAAGTTTTTTTCTGTTGCTGCAACACTTTTCTTGTGTAATTTGGCTACCGTGACGGCACAAGACGTTCTGGGTAAAGTGTGAAAAATCACTTTTGGGACAAAGTTTTATCTTTGCTAACTTTGCAGCAGCAGCAGCAGCAATGGTGGTGCAGAAAAAAACGGTAACATCTGGAACGACAGCTTCGCCGTGCTGATTCCGAATTTTACCGGTAGTGTGGAAGGATTGTGTGCTCGGCAGGAAGGTTTTTTTATCGGGAAAGTTTTCTTGCGGGAGACTATTAATTTTGTTCCTTTAAATAAGTTGTGTTATTCGTTAAACTTGGCAAGAGAGTTAGCGAAGAGACAAAAAATGGTAGGTGACTTGTTTGCAGAAAGCCCGGTAATATGTCTTTAGAGTGATTAATCTATGCAGAATAATTCGTATAGCTTTGTTTTAGTGACCTTATTCGAGAAAATTGTCTTATTTAAATCTTCTTTAGACAAAAGTGAAGAGATGAATTTCTAAAGCTATTCTAATCGGAAGTCACATCCCTTGGTTAAAATAAAAATCGTCGAGTTTGAAATTATTCTCGCAATTCACACAATTTGAATACTAGATTTTGAAAACCTGTTTTTATCTTATTTTTAGTTACATTAAGAGCAAAGACTATAATAGTTTCCAACCAAGTGCTAGTGCTCTGTTAAGTACTTTTAACTAAATATTTATTCAGCAGTTACGCTGTGTGTAAATTGAACTTAGAGAACTATTCGAAATCCGTAAACTAAACGTACTTGAGCAAGTTTTGTTTGAGCAAAAAACTCTAATCGCCTAAAATAAAACACCAATCCGGCTTGGTTCGCAGAGATAAAAACACACTTTCGAATGGTTGTTTTTCCTAACGAACGCGATAAGAGGTGGTACGATTTTCCGAGCATCAACAATACCGCCCGGTTTAGACCTTTGTTTGGCACGGATGGCGACGGTAGAACGTCGGATGCAGTATGCTCACTAGTCATAAAACGTGCCGTAAAAGTCACGATCTATCCACCTTGGAGGATGAACGAGTTTAATTTCGGTCTAAAGTTCACTTCAAATGGCATGGCATAATAAAGTTTCGAAGCTCAAGATAATGAGATTTTGAAAACTTGTTTTTTTTTGCGGAAACATAAAGAGGAAATAGGTTTTGTTTGCAAAATGAATTAAACAGCGTTCCTTGTTTAGAAAAGAACAAAAACTCGTCCCCGAGTGGGTTGATATCCTTTGCCCAAATAAAACTTAATTTTATTCGACATTTATAGTGCAGTTAATGGATCTGAGTGCATCGCAAACTGCGCCAAGGTTGTGCCTTTTTCGCCTGTGTGCTTAGGTCCATTTTCTCGTCGCTCCATTGTTGGTTTTTCCGATGGCAGTTTTTGCCGTCATTACAGTTTCTGCCGAGAGCACTTCCATAGAGCACGTATCGAGGTGATTTTAGTGGAGTCTTTCGTTCTTCCGACCCATTGGACGGGCATAAATTTCAAGCAAATTCTGCTAATAGTTTACGTTACACACGGACGAACCCAATGCTGTATTCAAAACTGAGATTCTTTGATTCGCAAAAAAAATCCGATCAGCAACCAACGGAAAAAGGTAGAAAGGGCTTATACAATTTCAGTTGGTTTTTTTCCGCCAATTTTCCCATCGACACTGATAGGTTTTTCGTAGTGCACAACAAGCTAGAAACATGGATGTCGGACGATTAGAAGAACCATTTCAGTTGACCGCGACAAATCTGCCTGAGCGAAAAGCATCAAGAGCAGTTTGGAAAAGTTGTTATGAAAATATTTCGAGTTTAGTCAATTCGATTATAATGGGTTGTTCAAAAGCATTTTACTTTTTGTATTTTCTACAAATACCTGTTAAATGTCACTCCGAACAAATAATTTTTTGTTTTGCTGGCGGAACAAAACCCAAATTCTGAAAACAATATTGAATGGCTGCCAACAGAGAATGGGTTCATCGAAAAATATCTTTCTCTCTATAGAAACTATGAAACTATTGTTTAACTTACACCATGAATGCAGTTTCATAAGCTACATATTTAATAAAAAGCGACAGCTCCGATCCCCGAGCCGGTACGTGTATAGCAATTTTCCTTTTCCTGTCAAGCGAACAAAACGGAGCTGGTCTAAATATTCATAGTTTTAACTTTCATTATTGTTTAGCGGTTGTCAGCCAGACTTATGCGCCAGCATAAGCAGAAACCGACCGGGTAAAAGTTGGACGTTGAAGCGATACCGACTGTCGTCAGGTACAGGGCGATTCATGGCTTTGCGAATGTCCGCTTTGTGCCGGCTTGCAAGCCGAAGTGTGACAGCCAGTTAGTTACCGTACGTACGGCACACGTCACAGTTCATTACGGAGCGAAAGCCAGCGAGTTAGTTTTGTCGGAATAATTGAAAAGTTTTCTGCGCGGAAGTTTTAATTACGTATGTCCACGAAAAACTACAGTGGGTACATGGATGGGAGGGCTGGCTGATGAGCCTGGGTCACTTACCGGGATTGCTTGACACATGTCTCCGTCGGTGAAAGGACCGCCGGGTCCGAGCATGGCCGTCACCGGCCCGTCCTCGTTACAGTTGTCCAGTTCCGCAAGAAAGGGCGGCCGCGGTGGGGGTGGAATTCGAAACTCTGGAGGTGGTCCCGGGCCGCCACATTCATTGCCACACTCTAGATCCGGATCCAACATTTCCCACATTAAAGCCGAACTAGGCGGCGGCACTCGACCCTGTCCACTACGGCGGAAGCAGTCCTTCGGTTAGCCACCGTGTTGGCGAGTGGTTTCTCTACGGCAGAGCAAAGTGGCTTTAGAGCAGTGCCGGTCGCACGTAATTCCCCGACTGACGGTGAACTCTTCCTTCGTTCAGTTTAATCCAGCTTACAATCACCATAGAGTCACAATCGTTGTAACAGTCGATTCTGAAATAGAGACGAAAAAAAAAGGATTTTATTCAGATTGCAGTTAATTTAACAAAATATTTTAGTGAGCAAATAAGTAGAAAAATGTGTACAAAGTATTTTGTAAAAAAAAACAAAACTCTGTCATTCACCATCACCACGGGTTGTCATGTTTACATCAGAAATTACATTCATCCGCCATCGGCGGTACTTCTGATTGTGAGCAAAAATATAGCCGACAGAACGCGAAAAACAAAAAATCCCGTTTAAATTGGCAAAAATTGACAGCAGCTGATCAGAATGGGTGTCGATATCGATGCGATCTATTGTGTGTATGCAGCGTGAATAATCTGCATAAATGAGTTTCAGGGTGCCACATAAAAAACACCACGCCGCGCGCCGGTCGGAACGCAAATGCATCCGGAGCTGCGGCAATTTTTTTTTTGTTTTCCCCCGCTTGAGCGGGCTGAGGGTAAAACCAGTTACATGTTCAATAAATTTCAATTGATGGCGATATCCTCCGGAGGGAAAATTCGGTCTGGCTTACTGAACGAACACAAAAAGCAGCTTTGATGGTGGGATTTGGTGCAGCTGTCGAATATTTCCTCCTGGAATTCCGTCAAAAAGGGCGGCTGGGGGACCGGATGCAACGTATCTCTTTTTAACGCACACCTGAACGCACGGTATTTAGGCGGCTCGGTACATGACAGCAGGAGGGTTACGGGGGTGTTACATAGGTTCTAGAGTTGGGTGTAACTCAATTGTAGCGCTTTTTATCAATACGGCACGCAGAGAATTTTTTTTTCGTTCTAACCAATTGGCGGTAGTGAATGAAAAAAGATCCCCCAAGGTACTGAATGGGGTTTTCGAAAATTTCGCAAGGGCATGAAATGCGATATCGCTGCGCGGTTTCGGAAGTGGTTTGCTTCGGGAAAATTGATCCTGGAGGATGGTTAGTCAACGTTCAGTCAACGCACCGAGGGCAATATAGTTAGATACAAGACTGGACGGATCTATGTTTACTGATGTGTGTTTTTGTATATAGGTACTATACTGATATTGGAACATTAGTTAAAAATGTTTTGTTATGGTGTCAATCCCCAAATTTGAAATCGTTTGCGATAGGTTTGCTTTATTTATATGAACATAGCGTTATTAAACTCGTGTGGTCAAGCTGGCTTCAAGCTATTCAACTCTTGGCATGAGTACTTATCAGAATCGGACTCTTTTTCTTATTTTTTCATGTAATGCAACGGTTTTTTGCAAGTGCAAGCAGTTGATGCTGATTAGGAGATCCAACGACGCATTCAAGGTGGAAATCGAGCCTACTTTTCCTTCCGCAAGATGTTTCGATCAAGGAGCATACGCCGCCACACAAAGCTGACGATGTACAAAACGTTAGTCAGACCGATAGTCCTCTACGGACATGAGACAGTAACTTTGCTTGCGAAAGACATACGTGCACTTGCCGTATTTTAACGAAAGGTGTTGCGGACTGTTTTTGGACTGTTGCGGAGTACAAGCGAAAAACGGAGAGTGGCGGAGGCATATGAATCACGAACTACAAGCACAGCTTGGAAGGGATTCCCATCGTACACGTAGCGAATATTGGGAGACTACGGCGGGCCGGTCACGTCGCAAGGATGCCGAATGACTGTGCAACGAAATCCGTTCTCTTCAAGAACCCCACCGAAACTAGGAATAGAGGGGCCCCTCGTGGCCGATCCATCTAGACCAGGTTGAAGCCGACTTACGTGTGTCAAGACGCGCAACGCATTGGCGACGAGTAGTCCAGGACCGAGTACAATAGAGAGGAATTTTTGATACGGTAAGAATCACCCCGGCTCTTGGCTGGTAAAATAAAGCAAAGTCGATACTGATCGCTCAAGAGGGACCACACTCTTACCCGCGTGTGTAAGAGAAGGCGTAAGATGAAGATGAAAAGAAAAAGTGAACAAAAATCTGTTTCCATAAATCCTAGTGTACCACTGGTGCTAACGAGAGTAACGAGCTGTTGGCATCTCATGAACGTGTCGGTTTCGTGAGCGGGCGGTGCAGAAAGACGCTACGAGAAATGTGCACTCACAAATGTGTGTGCAGCAGAATGTTTGTACGCAAAATCATCGGTAGTTTGTCGTACGTATGCATTAATGTAGTAAGTGTTGAATGCAATGTTTTTTACATTCGCTCGCGTAAGAGTGGGCATCGTGCTTCTCGCTCAATTTGCAACATTGCTTCTGCACGTTAATGCACTAGAATTTTATTTACGGATCCGATATATTTTAGTAAACCTTGTAGGCGTGTAATAGTATAGCGAATAAACTAATCTGTAGGGGTCAGTCCCGGCGTAGCGGTTAGCTTTCATGCCTCTCACGCCGAGAACCCGGGTTCAAATTCCAACCCTGCAGAAGTCACGAATGACCTAAAACTGGTTAAAGTGACTATAATCTAAAAAACTAATCTGTTTCTAAGAAATTTGTAACACATAATGATTAAAGAGTGTCCCACATTAAATTGTAACAGAGAATAAGCGCTGTAGAAAATTATCCATTGGGTATTTTCTCTTGAAAATTTGGGTAGAAGTAGAGTTTAGAGTGTATTCCTTAAACTGTATTTTTATCGCTGTCAGTTTTTCGAGAATTGGAAAAAATGGTGTCGCCTGTAAAGCAACGTGACGAATTGATTATGCGCAAGCACCTGGAATATCCTCAAATCTCTCATCGGGACATAGGAACACGGGAAACCTTCTAACTTAACTCGTATAGGAAAACAAATCGGAATCGTGCAGTTAACAGTGAAGGGTCGCGCAGAATTGGTACTTTATGATAGCGGTTGCGGCAATGTGACAGTTCTGCCATACAATCTGACAGATTTTCTGTCAGATTTACGTAACCGCTGCCAAAGCAAAGCAAAGCAAAACCTACATTCCGTTGTCGAAACTTGACCTTCTGTTTTTGTATACGACAGACTTCGCAGCCAGCTGTTAGAGTGCAGGACAACTGCAGGGCCAGTTGCTACGATTGACTCTAACAGGCACTCCCAGCCAAAATTCGAACATACATACGACGACAGGTTTATTAGGTCAGCATTATACCTCGAGGTCAACTGGGAGGCAACCGCTACTATAACGTACCAATTCTACGCGGGCCTTGAGTCGCGTGATTAGACGTTACTACGAAACTCTGAGCATCGAACGGAAGGAGAAATGCGGTCTGGATGGATGTTCAATTTGTGATCAGAATCACAAGCGTGTCGTGAAAGCATATATAAGCGGGAATCTCAATGCTTCGGTCAGAGCTGTGGTCAAAAAGTTGAATCTGTCCAAGTTTTCGTCCAGAGAGCCAATGACCGGGAGGGACTGAATACGTACAAAGTGCAGAAGGCTCCAAATCGTGACGAACGACCAAAATACGAAAGTTACGGGCTCGGAAACTATATACGAAGATGCTGATGAAACCTCATTGTCTCGTCATGGATGATGAAACTTACGTCAAGGAGGACTTCCGGAAGCTTCCGGGGCTCCTGTTCTCCACCGCCCAGCACAAGTTTAATATTCCGGAGAAAGTAAGGAAGCAGAAACTTTCAAAGTTTGCCAAAAAATACATGATTTAGGAAAACGATCTGCTTATGTGGCAAACGGAGTGCGACGTTCGTGATTATCGGGACTGTAAATGGGCAGATCTACTTCAAGGAGTGTCTACAGAAGCATCTGCTCACTGCATCTCTGCTGAAGCAACACGTAGGCCCTACGATCTTCTGGTCGGATCTAGCTTCGTGCCACTATTCAAAGGGTGTCCTGCAGTGGATACGAAACCAACGGGGTTATTTTCGTACCCAAGGACATGAACCGCCCGATGATTATTGTGAAGCAAGCACTATGGAAGCATTCCAAGGAAGTCAAATGTGAGGAAGACTTGAAGAAAAAGTGGGTTTCCGTACAGAAGAAGCTGCATCCAGATGCTGTAGGGAACCTTATGAGTAGAGTTAAGCGTAAGGTGCGAGCATATGGTTATGGTTTTGAAGTTGAATGAAATAAATATGCCAAAAGCGTACTAATGGGTTATATTTTATTGTCTGAAAGTTTGAAAAGGATCGTTCTACTAGGTAATTTTCTACAGCATTTTTTCCGTGATGCAATTTGATGCGGTACATCCTTTATGTAAGGGGATAGTGCTTCCAGTAGAGTTGGACATGTCACCAATGCGAACTCCAAGAACTCGGATTGATGGTGTCGTATGGTTCGATGTGCTGATAAGTTTGTGTATTTGGGCTAACTGTTTATCGTCCATAATGACTTCAGCAACGAAATACAAAGAAAAATTACGTTGGGAAATCGGGTTTACTGTGGACAATCCGATAGAATCAAATTTACCGCTCCACTAGTCGACCATCTACAACACACTAATAAGTTCAAAAGTGTTAATTCAGTCTAAAGAAACATTTCCCATCATTGATTTGCTAAAGAAAAATATTGTTTATGAAATATGACAAGGGTCCGTTTTTCCCGCAGTGTCCGTCTTTACCGCCCTTCCCCTACGGTACGGCAAAGAAGCATGGATTATGCACGTGTTGACCAGCGTGATTTTGGTTTCTTTTGAACGGATGATGGATAAATGGATAACGGAGCATGGAGAAGGAGAACTTACCCTAAATTGCATCAGCTTTCGATTGACTGCGGTGGGCTGAACACAGAATTGAGGCGAGAGTAGTGACAAGTAGTGAGAAGTGAGTAGTGATAAGTAGTGAAAAGTGAGTAGCGACAAGTAGTGAGAAGTGAGTAGTGATAAGAAGTGAGAAGTGAGTAATGACAAGTAGTGAGAAGTAACAAGTGACAAGTGACAAGGGACAATCGACAAGTGACAGGTGACCGGTGACATGTGACAAGCGACAAGTGACAAGTGACTAGTGACAAGTAACAAGTGACAAATGACAAGTGACAAGTGACAAGCGACAAGTGAAAAATTACAAGTGACAAGTGACAAGTGACAAGTGACAAGTGACAAGTGACAAGTGACAAGTGACAAGTGACAAGTGACAAGTGACAAGTGACAAGTGACAAGTGACAAGTGACAAGTGACAAGTGACAAGTGACAAGGGACAAGTGACAAGTGGCATGCGACAAGTGACAAATGACAAGT
The DNA here is from genome assembly GCF_943734655.1 of Sabethes cyaneus. NCBI lineage: Eukaryota > Metazoa > Arthropoda > Insecta > Diptera > Culicidae > Sabethes > Sabethes cyaneus. Next base: position 79,820,728 of record NC_071355.1, read on the forward strand.
GACAAGCGACAAGTGACAAGTGACAAGTGACAAGTGACAAGTGACAAGTGACAAGTGACAAGTGACAAGTGACAAGTGACAAGTGACAAGTGACAAGTGACAAGTGACAAGTGACAAGTGACAAGTGACAAATAACGAGTGATAAGTGAGAAGCGAGAAAGGAGAAGTGAGAAGTGAGAAATGAGAAGTAAGATGCAAGAAGACAAGTGACAAGTGAGAAGTGAAAAGTGAAAAGAGTGACGTATGAATTCAAAAGTGAGAAGTGAAATGTGAGTAGTTAAATATTCGATCTCATATACTATCTCGCATCTATTCGCGTATTTGTATTCGTATGTCTTATATCGCTTCTCCAAAATTCTTATCAACATGAAAAGTGGGTTTTATTTTTAACAGCTCAAGCGTGATTCGTGACATGTGTCAAAGTAGAAAAAGACACAATTTGATGCCCTTTTATCATGAACATTTACTCGAGCATCGTTTATAAATATAAAATTGCTTAGTGGCCTAGTGAACGAAACAATAAGGCTACAATTAACTAACTTCGGTGAATTTTCCTATGTTAAGCATCAAATTTTGTTTGTAGAATCCAAACAAAGTGTTGACAAGAACCGTAAATTGTCAGTTCGTTGTCGTTACCAGCAATTGGAATTGTTTTACTCGATCCCATGATAGGTTTCACGCGATGATCTCGGCCAAAATCATAAAAAATACAGCTTCTTTAAGAACTGATGCTAAATAACCTGCCTCAGGGTCGAATTTTTAGCAGGTGACTTTCAGATCAACTGAAGGATGATTCGTTTAAGTTACAGTAACATGTTCAGTGGCATGGCCAATTTTTGGTTAAACGAATACGTCAGTGAAAATAGACTGGCGGAATAATTGGTCCGCATTTTTCAACGATGATCGCTATGTTATTGTCGATGGACCCGGCAATCGGTCAATAATTACGAAGCATTGCACAGTGTGCAAAATCGATTCTTAACTGTCAGAATCATTCACCAATATGTCAGGATGGTACAAACCATAACAGTTATAAAGCAATCTCCCGAATAAATTAATGGTTGGTGCTGCGCGGGCGCCCACCGTAATTTCTTAGTTGCGCAATTAACAACCCAGCTAGCACCAACTCGTATATCAATGTACGAAAACTATCGTAAATATCTCCTAACAAACTCGAAATCGTAACTAAAGCTGGATAAAGTGGGATCAAGTTGATTTTCTGTCGTATATAATGATAATGACTGACATACATACGATTTTCAGCACAAAATCGTAGAGTAGTACGGAGCGACTCGCGCTTAATCGGATATTATCGTATATAAATACTTAGATAGTCGTAACGCTCAAAATTATTCACGTATCTCGCCTCCAAAATAGTACGGATATGCCAATTTTGCGCATGAAATACGATTTATTTAGCATGTATATCTGTACGTAATGCTGATTTTTACCTTTTTTATACATATGAAAATGCTAGCTGGGAATAAAGCTGATTGTTGGCATATGGTTGGAGCTTATCAAAAGCTTCTCGTCTACCAAAATCCAGCTATATCTATTTGAAGAAACTTGGGAACTTGCGATGAGCAAACAGAAACCCTCAAGGGCTTATTCGGTGGATTGCTGTACTTCAACAATAGATAAAAAGGGGGTAGGACATTTTACGTGCCGGTGTTGCCTCATACCGGCTCATTTGTTGATTTCAGATAATCGCCGCCACCACAATGTTTGTTCGATTTAATCGACGTTTTTCGGCGAAATAAGTATGAAGATTTAAATTACCAGTTAGTCCGGACGTTTCGAGCTACTACTGGTCTTCGCTCATCATCTGCGGACACTAAAACACTATATTAGGCACATTTACAACATAAAACATATTACAAATTCTTAACTTACACTTTTTCGTCCATTAGGTTCTACTTCGTTTATCTTTCTCTTTGCTATGTCTTACTTTCTATTTCTCTTTCCCCCAAGTTTTTTGATTACAGGGTCATATGCAGCTTTGAACGTTGCGGAATCTACTTGTCTATTCACAACATTGTTCTCACCTTTAATTTTAATGTAAAATGTTTCCGCTATTAGTCTAGTGTTATGTTTAGTTATTTTTTCTATGATTTTGGCTTCGTCAAATTTAAAAACATGACCTGTTTCAATGGTGTGTTGGGTTAAACCTGTACCACCAACCGTTTTTGCTTTGATGCTATATTTATGTTGTTCCATTCGTTTATGTAAAAATTGGCTTGTTTCTCCTACGTACGACTTTTGACACTGACCACAATTTACTTCATAAACGACGTTTGTGTTTTTATCTCTTATAATTTTGTCTTTGGTTTTTGTAAATAATACGTTTTTTACTTTGTCGGTTGGTCTGTAAGCAACATTAATCTTAAATTGTCTTAAATATCTGCCTAACTTTTCACCTAAACCGGCAACATAGGGAATTGTCACGAATTGTTGAGTTGTTTCTTTGCCTGGTACTTCTAACGTATTGTACATCCTGTGTAGTCTTTGTTTTATTACCTTTTCTACGAAATAGCAGGGATAGTGATTTTTATGTAGCATTGTCTTTACTGTTTGTAATGTTTTCGGTCTAATTTCGGCATCTGTCAACTGTAAAGCCCTATCAACCAAAGCGACTACCGTGTTTTTCTTATGAGCGAAGACCAGTAGTAGCTCGAAACGTCCGGACTAACTGGTAATTTAAATCTTCATACTTATTTCGCCGAAAAACGTCGATTAAATCGAACAAACATACCGGCTCATTGAAGATAACTAGTTTTGCAGTGACAACAGTTTGCATCTGGCTCTAGCACCAGAAGCAAGTGGCTGTTCTTCAAAAACTAGCTATTTCTACATAATAGAAGTGTTCTAGGCGAATCTGCCTCTCATATTTATAGTACCGCCATCCGGGGTGAGATTGTGCCACGGGGGTGAGATTGTGCCAAAAACCAAAAATGTTTATTTGTGAAAATTTATTATATCTATAGAAACTGGTGACCTAAATTCAACCTGATGATGAACATAACATATTTATTCATAACTTAGAGTGGAACACAGATAATATTAGCAAACTATTTAGCCCAAACAAGGCTTCAAAGTTCGCGATCAAAAATACTCGGAAATAACGCTTGTAAAAAATGTTCCCCATAAACCAACCCAAACAAGAAATCGCATCAACTTGCTATTTTGAAGGTATATAAACTAATCATTTACAATGTATTGAAAGGTTATTATGCGTTGGATAAGTTTTGATTACGAAAATAATATTTTTCGAAACTTTGTACTTTTCGAGCTTCATGGGGGTGAGATTGTGCCAAGCCATAATGATCGATCCTATTTGTGGATTTCACATACACAACAAAAATACGTCAGTATATACCAGTACACTCACATTCCTTACTATTAAGCACAATATTTTGACAGATTAGATTGCATCATCCATTTTAGGACAAACAGCATCATATGTCTGCTGAATAATTTAAACTAATTTTTACTTTTTCTCTGGAAATTTCAGATACTTTGAATAAACACTCTAATATAAGACGAATATATTATATCGTGTATAAACTGCAAGTTTTAAGGAGGGGGAGAGGCGTGGGATGTTCTGCGGCTGCGGGTTCTCGAACGAAGTAATGGTTACTTTTGTTAAATGATCAAATTGGTATGCCCTCTTAGGATACACACCTTCATATATCTCCCCCTTGTTGACCCTAGAAACGCTACTGGCTATATAAAGGCTGTCCATTGAATACGAACTCATTTTTAGTTATTTCAGCCCTCCCCGGGTTATTTTCGTTCATACTTTTTGTATGATGCGTTGTTTTTGGCTGATCCCCTGCCCCTAATAGTCCACTTAGTTCATGGGCAGCCCCATATGTACTACTTTATACTGATATTTATTTGTATTGTTTAAAAACATGCTAATGTTCACTGTTTAGATTTTTAGCCTAACTTTATCTTTTTGGCACAATGTCACCCCCTAGAAGGGGTGAGATTGTGCCAAAGTTCATGCACTTCCAGTAAGATAAGGTTTCATTGTAACTAAACCATCTCTACGGTAGTTGTTAATTGAACAATTTAGTATAATTTGACAGGTTTGAAATCAACTTAGTTCCTAAATTGCGTGTATACTGAGCTAAAGAACAAAAACATATGCTTTTTTGGCACAATCTCGCCCCGGATGACGGTAGTGTAAATGAAGCACGTCATTTCTTTAGGCTGAAATGAAAAACAAAATGTTGCATATTGCTAGTAAATGAAAATTGATTGATATTTTCAAATCAGAGGGGAATTTTTGTGTTCCTCCGTGGTAAAAAGAAGTAGAATTTTCTGTGATACCGTATTAACAGTTGTTTAGTTTCTATAATAAGTAAACGTGAACATAATTGTGTGCTTTCCAAATCATCACTGAGAGCGAATACACGTAAGCGATTGCTTTTATTTTTTCAGCTTAATTACGTGCTCGTGAAGAAACAGTGGTTTTGATGTTTATTCAAATAAAAACATTACCAAATTACATAAATTGTTGTGAAAATAGTTATAAGACATTAATGCCTATGAGTGCTACATTCGTTGAAGTATTGTTATATAGCGGCAAAGTTTTTATTTGGGAAAGCGCAGCAAAAGAAAAGGAATGTAGACTGATTTTAGAAGCATGCTGAAAATAGCCTCCGGTGCCCTATATTGATTTCATCGTAAGAAATACCTCAGTGTGTTTAACAATGAGAATTTATAAACTATTATAAAGGGTAGAAATAGATTGTTCTTCTATAGAAATACGAATGGAGCTAGTAGAAATGTCAGTAGCTCGATGAACTGATGAGGTATAGGGAACTGCAAACGTTTGGTATCGCATTCGTTTTCACAAATAATATGTTAATTTCAAACATCAAGCCATCGTTTTGATATCAATAGAACACAATAAAAAATCACATAATTATCAAAGATAAATATATGCTTTTGACTTGTATTGAAGCCATGGAATTCCGCACAGCTTCGTACAGACAAGGCACACTGCTAAAATGGAGCAAGAATGCATTGTTACCGCAGCTCCATATCCTGCGGGCTACAAATCAAATTGCATCAGCGCTAAGTGAAGTGAGGTTGGCTTTTTGACCATCGGTTTGATAAGCAAAATCAATATGAATGGAATATGTACCCGGCTAGCGCAAAGACCCCGCTCGCTAGTGTGTTTTACCGCAACATTATTCCAGCATCGCAGCCGGAAAAAAAGTTCGACTGGTAGCAGCAACGGCGCATTCCATGTTTTTCCGCTGCACAAAATGGTTCTATCGAAAATCGCAATCTTTGCAACTGTTCGCGATTCATCTCCTGTACCGGCCGCGGAAGACAAACAGAAACGCGTGATCCGCAAGGGGTGGCATTTTATGACGGCCCGGCCAGGCTAGCCGTACGCCGTACGCGCCGGTGTGTACCGATGGAGGTGCGCGGTACCGCAACATAAATTTTCATCCTGACGGTAGCACGAAATGCAGCGAGGCTTTCGCCGGTCGTGCGGGATCGAAGCTCACTCGATGTGTGGTGATATGCTGAATTGTGCTAAGCATCCATCTATACTCTACACTACCTCTACGTGCATCAGCACCGGCGGTATTCGGTAGCCCCGGCTAGTCTTGACCGACGTGGAATTTTTCGATTGTCCATAATGGCACAATGATGATGTATTGCGCCCGACGGTGAATGGTTTTGCGCTTCAGTTTTCCCAGTGTTGTGGGCATGCGCTGGTTTTGAATGTTGCGGCTAAAGTTTGGCCATGTTTTCGAGACATTACACAAGGCCAGGATGAAATTGACTAAAAACGAGCGCATACCAACCATGGAGCAAATGTGGTGGTCTGTTTGTTGTGGAAAATGTAACAATTTTGCTGACTTGTTGCTGCAAATTTGCCGATTTTGTGCGAAATTTTCTATCACGGGTTTTGCCTGCTGCACCACTGTGAACCACAGGCGAAGTTCGCGTGAACTTCATCAGTCTAATTTAATCAACCGCAAATCTGATCCACTTGCAACCGAATACAGCAGATTGTACATTCTACTGTGACTGCGAGAAACCCATCTCCACAAGTCACCATCAGCCAGGGAAGGAAAAGATCGACGTCGCAAAACCCGACGAAACAGGTCCTTTTCACAGGATTTTCTACATGCTGTCGCGGTCGTTTTGCGCTGCTACCACTATACCTAGCACTATAGCTACGCCAATCCTCGTACACCGTTTGGTTTCCAACTTGCACTTAATTTTCGCCGTCACGTTTCGCGGAACATCACGCCTGCAGTATGGAACTCCCGCGGAGCCAGACGCCAGAGCTAGCGCCGTGTCTGGAGGCAAGTGCCTAGCACTTTCACTTCTGTGTGCTGGGCGAATGACGCGTCCCTTGTTAGCTGTTTGTTGGCTCGTTAGTGTGCGGTAGCAATCGGCCACCCCAGGCAGGGATGAAGTCGGTAACGGTATATTTTGGCTGACAGTTATTGTAGGTTTATTAGTTTGCAAAATTTATAATTTAGTGATCAATTATAGTGTTATCAGCGCCAAGTAGAAATCTGCAAGTTGGTTGGTTTTCCGGGAAAAGTTACCCTAAATGTCAGTATCATGAAAAAATCTAATCATGTATCTAATTTTCTTTGGAATCGACGCAGGCGACTTATTTACCACGGTTTCGGCGGAAAATTTACTCCGCTTACGTGATTTGTAGTGGGACCATTCTTTTATTTAATCAGTTTAATAAAATTGATCGAAGTGTCATATGAAATTGGACTGATTCGACGGCCATTTGACTCTAACCCTGTTCGATTCTTTAGCTCAAGCTTTTTCCTATCACTCATTCACTCTCTTTCTCTCTTTTAGATGATGAACGTGCATCGGAACGTGAGCAGAATTGTGACTAGCAGATCAACCAACCATCGGAACGATGTTTTGGGTACAGCTACTAGTATCGTTACTACCGGCTGTGAGATGACGATGACGATGATACGGCTAGTCGGTTTGATGACGCTTACGAAGGACACATTACCTACGGTGAATGTCCTTTTTTTCACGCGCGACAGCAGCGAATGATTGTCACCGATTCGGTGCACGCTTTGCACTTCGTTAGGTATGTGCAGGTGTGCTTTGACGTTGTACAGGGATACGGAGATTTATCGTATCAATCATGTGGAAAAATTGTAAGGACTGGAGTTTTTGACAATAATGATGTTTCTGCTGTTTCCCTTTCAAAAATTGTACACAACCCAAAACCGATCGATAAAAGACACTCTTTAGTTAGATTTCAAACAAAACGAATCTGCAAGATGCGGTAAACCGTGTGATTTTTTCGGTCTACTGGCATGTCACTGAGTCTCCTAATTGAAAAATTAATATTGTTTGCATTAAAAATGATCGGATTACTGAAAGGCCGATCCGGGATTTCGCGACACTCTGCAAAAAGTGGCAAAAGCCTTGAAATCCCAGCCAAATCACGCCCAATGGCTACGCCGCCATCATTGTGCCACTCACTGCAACGGTAGCAGTAGAAAGCCAACCTGAAAGCCGCTCGCAAGCAATCTAGGGAATCATCCATTCTAAGGGATTATCATATGATTTATTTTCATCACGCTCCGATTACGTCCTCCATCACAGTGGAGCGTTTTTCATGTCGGTTATTTTTTGTTTCGGTTCCCAAATTTTTCACGAGAAAAAATACCATCACCGGCAAATACCGGTCGGCACAAGCAACGGATGTTTCACTGTGTATTGAAAATTCGGAGCGTCCGGAGGCGGACGATTTTCCTCGCGGTTGATCAGTCGTTTCTGTCCCATTCTCTTTTCACGTCTACTGTAAACATTGCGCCATGGAAAGTAATAACCCAAAAAGCCCTATCAGCAGATCGCCCAGTTTAAATACAGCTACCGACCGGTGGAAAATCTCCATTAAGCCATAAAACTTCCAATTATCACTCGGTGCTCATTAATCGACTACTGGGTACTTCGGTTACGATGGGGTCAGGCAAATTTTCACGCAAAAAAAAATCCTTCAATAACGACAGCGACGATGGGCAGAAATTTTAATTTCCGCTGACAACCTACCCGGATCGATGAAATAAGACCGTACTTGCAACTCCCACTTCCCGGCAACGATAAGGAAACGATGGAAACCACATTAAAAAAACCACCGGCTGCCTGTCACTACCGTTTGCAAACAGAGTGCGCTCACCCACCGCCGCACCAGCCGCAGAACAGGATTTAACTGGCCAATCATTGGAGGGAATAACGTTTGTGGTTGGTTCTTTACACGGTGGTTTGCTGATATACATATATGTAAGCCTTGTTTTTTTTTACGAACGAAAGAAAAGCATATAAATTAATTAATGATAGTTTTCGTGTTGAATTATTTCAATAAAATTTTTTTTATGAGAACTAATGTTGATATTAGCATAATTGGTGTTGGTTGGTTTTTAGTATCGATATTAGCGCGGGCAAATTAAGCTTAATGAGAATTATTAATTTTTTTGAGGTTTCCTTCAAATTTTCTTTTAGGTTTATTTAAAATTCTGTTCGGAAACTAACTTAATGCCTTTGTTGGAATTGCTTTTCCATGATTTCTTAACTTTCCAAACTCAAACGACTCATGCAAATGGTTACTGTAAATCAACATTCTTGCTTTGTTGGTTGTACAGGAATAAAAAACCAGAAAAGTACAAATAAGTTCGGGTGGGACTGCACAAGATTGGATAACATTAAAATAACGATCTTGCTTTTAGTGCGGTCAAACGAACGCTTGATGAAAATAAATTTTGGGGTTTAGAAACTTAATAAGAAGTTTTGTTAGAAGAGTCTGAAGATTTATTTGCAGTTTTTTTAATGCATGGTTTCCTAATTTCCCAAACACAAGTGACACATGATAACGTCTTATAATCCTAAGTAACAAATTCAGTTTCAAGGTGTACTTGAAGTAGTTGTCAGCACTTGTGCCTTAAAATCGATCACAAAACTTGTGATTCTACAATCTGGGATAAAACAGCTACAAAACTCTTATGAAACTAGAAAGAATCATAAACCTAGAAAGATTTCTATCGCTATTTTTTTGCATTGACTTCCAACAGTCGCTTAAAACTACCAACAGTGTTGATGGTTACGCAGGCGTAAGACAAAAAACCACTGTTGGTGTGTGCAGACTTTCTGTTACCTAGACGCTCGCGAACGCACAACCCCATATCGTCTTTCTGCATAGCCCACTCGCGAGTCAAATAACTCGTAGGCAACCAGCTGCACGTGAGGGTTTGTGGCATTAGGATAATGATTTTGCATTACTTTTTCTTTTCTTTTTTATCTTCGCCCTCGATTCTACTCACGGGCGGCAGTGCGAGCCCTTGCGAGTAAACAGTATCAGCAGCTCGGGCTGCTATGATGAACGATAGCGACGCCGTAGCTGTTAGCTAAACATACATTCGTGAAAACTCGTCGCAGTGCATGAATAAATAACAGTGAGAGTCCGAAAGAGATGCTTATGCCAACGTGTTCGTTAGAATCAATAAGCGTGTGTGAAAAAATTAAACCACACGAGTGTGCGCTTCATAGCACTGAATTCAGTCCTTGTATTATAAACAAAGAACGTATAAACGTCAACGAAGTGTGAAGTTCTTAGGTATAATGGTTACGAATTTATTACAACTGTGCTCCTAAGCATCTTCGTTGTTTTGTGACTTCGCTGACTATGAAGAAGTTTTCTAAATTCTGGATAGATTTTTGCGTAATTATTGTTAAAACATCCACCTTTTGCAATTTTCTGCTAGTTTTGACGGCTATTTTGACAGATAAGTTATTTACGTAAGAATATTCTTTCTTAGAAGTATGATTTCTGTTTCAAGAGTATACGGTTTTAAACGAGTCTTAACTATGGCGTCGATATTAAGATAAATTCATCTGCCTTCTGCAGAAGAATGCAATAAGACTTTATTGAAACTATTGTGGATTTTCGGCTTTACAGTCAGTTTTATATCGAAAACGACTTTTTTCTACTGCCTGACGTTTCGGCCTTCAGTTTTGGTCTTTTTTAAAGGATATATGGTTACGTTTTCTTATCTAGTCGTTGATTACCAACGTTGGTTTTCGATATAAACCCGACTGTAAAGTCGAAAATCCACAATACAATATACTTCAGTCGATCTAAATAACATTTATTATCAAGTTTTAAGGTGAAATTAGTCGTCATCGATTTTGCCAATTTCAAAAGAATTTTTTGAAATTTATTTTGTTTAAAATAAAAATTCTGTTCATGAAAATACATTCGCTGTGTTTAGATTGGCAAGAAGAATACAGTGAATACATTTTTATAAACACAATCGCGCTTTTGGGTCTAAAAACTGTTTTTGAAATTGGGCTTTTCGTCGAAAAGTGAATGACTGCTAATTTCCCGTTAAGGTGGCTGTGAATTGTCGTTTTAAATGGAAATCAACCATCTTTTGAAACCGTTTATGATGCGACTTACGTTTATTGATAATGCAGATTTATCAATGTTTCCTGTTTCGTCAAGTCTTGTTCAATCATACTATTGAACTATTGAACTATTAATCAAATAAGACAAAATTCACTTATAAAAAATCATTATAAAACCTGATAGACTCTGCAATGCTCTGATAAACCTACTCTGATAAATGCTCTGATGAATGAAACCAATTTCGATTTTAGCATTTCTCAATTTTGGTACTAGCGACAGTGACGCTACTCCATTTTTCTCAGATTTTCTAAAATACTCATTTTTCACTGCATGTCACTGCAAGGGGGATTGATCAATCCATACAAAACTTTGAGAAATAAAATGTGGAGTCGGAATAGGCAATTATACCAAATTGGGTTGAAATCGGAGGTGGTCGATTACAACGGATATGATCTCTTGAGAGGGGATGACCCCGAAATAACCTTGAAAATTGAATTTTTCAAAAAACCCACGATTGAATATTTTAAGACCTGTTCTAAATTAATTGTTTTGATTAATACTAACATTCTGTGAAGAGAAATCTGAGGTGCATGTAAGTTAAATAATAAATACCTTCGGACATAGCGTGAGGCATTCGCCGCTTTTTGCTTACAGTTATAGCTGGAATAGTATGGACAAGCGATAGAGAATAAGGTGTAATTATTGATGCGTTTTTCACCTGAAATTTATGTAATGAATAATTTTGCACGGTTTCGTGGTTGATCGCTACTTTAAAGATCTTGTAAGAATGGATGCAGTAGTTCGATTTCAATTTTGGGAACGTTCTTCTTTGAATCCGCATTATTTGGGGACAAGCTGTAGGCATACGAATGAAGCAGCAAACGAGAATACCAAAAATCACTACACTTTTTATCATGCATGGTGCTAGAATGTTGAAGCGTGTATCTGCCGCTCCGAAGTGTGTGCGACACGATGAGCAAGCTATGTTATCGTTATTCTTGTATTTCTTCTTGGTGCGTGTGCACTAGAAATTTGCCGCATGATTGGTCGCTTGAAATAATGTCAACTGTCTTCAGATTTTGGTCACCAACCATTATATTTTACGTCCCTGTTCGTGACATCTGCGAGGTTAGGATTTGAACCCAGGTCTTCGGCATGAGAGGTGTGAATGCTAACCACCACATCGGGACTGACTTGATCGGTCTTCATGGAGAAATGATTGAATGGGGAAAATCTTAGTTGAGGCCTTCCTCACGTGGGCATATAAACCCCATCATCTTTACAAAAATACATTAATAGATCAATAAAATAACATAGGCCTATCACATATCACATAATAACTAAACATTAGTTGTCAAATATCGCCAGATTTCCGAAATAAAGCTGAGTTCAGCGTTGCTTTAGCGATAGGCCTAGCGATTAAGATTGAAGTTGAGTTTAGCATCGAGAATAACGTTAAGATCGTTGACTTGTTCAACCCTTTTGAGTGCTTGACCATTAATGTTGTATTCGAAAATCGTCAACTAGATACAGATACAATTATACTAGATACTAGATACAATTTCAGCTAGTCTGTGCACCCTAACTTGCAACCGTCATCCAGCAGTAAAGCTATGTCACTAAAGTACAGCGAAAAAAGCAGTGGACCCATATTGCTGCCTTGTAGTTGGAGTGTTCGGACGCATAAGTAGGAGTTTAACCGCTCAGTAAAGTTTTATGATGCACCAAGTCGAGAAAGTTTTCGTAAAAGTCTTTGGTGGTCGATACGGTCAAACGCTGCTTTCAAATCGATGTACACTACATCGGTTTGGGTCGTCTGTTTCATGTGCGAGATGCAAATCGACGTAAAATCCACAAGATTAGTATAAACGGATCGTCTTGGCATAAATCTATGTTAATCGACAGAGCTATAGATTTTCGAATGAGAGAGAAAAACTGAGCTTACTATTATTTCGAACAGTTTGCATGACTAGATATACAACGATTATTCCTTATATCTTCTCGATCGCCGCTTTTGAAAATCGGAAACATGTAAGATAGCTTCCAAATTGCCCGAAATTTCCTTTGATCAAACGACCGGTTAAAAACCCGACATAATACTTTAGCCAAAACCAGTACTAACACAGGTGTTACAAAGTAGTTGGGGCAACCGATATACGACTAATTCTGGTCATAAATAAGTTTATGCAACTAAAAGTGTTAAAATTATGCTGCTTGAGACGTTGCACAGCACGTATCAACAATAGCAGGAATCCCGACCGGACACGTGTAAAAGAAAGTTTTCAGGTTTTTTGTGGCCTCAAGCCAATCAGATCAAGCGGTATAGACTCGGTAGCTGCCTCGACATATAATTCAGATGGAGCGCTGTTGGTGAAAACCGAAGCGAGAAGCTTAGCAAAAAATTCACAGTAATCCAATGTAAACTTTGCTTTAATGTCATCGAGGCAAAAATTTGATAGAATAGTAGAGTTTTTCGCTTAGAATCCACAAAATTTCAAAATAGTTTGGAGTTTTATCGGAATCCATAGAGAAAAGTATGCAAGTTGTATCCACGTTGCTCGCAAGTTTTCCTAGCGATAATGCCAGCGGTAGCGTCAAATACATGTAAACTACAGCAATTTCATAGAGAAAAGTATTATGAAAATGCACCCAATGAAAATCATGAAAATGAAAATGCAATCTCGTGTACTTGTTTTTTTTCGGAAGAATTTAGACCCATTAATTTGGTACTTGAATTGTCACCTTCAGAGGTATAGTTAATCAGGGAAGAGGAAAAAGTTCTTGAAAAAATGATCTAAGTCAGTGGTGCCCAGGCATAGGCATGGTGCTGGCCAAATCTGATCGTCCCATGAGTGCCGCGGGCCGCAACGACCTCTGACTATTCCTGCACATTACAAAATATAAAATATGCGGCAGCGAAAACCATCTAGGAATCACCATCGGAATGGAATTTAGGAAAGGTTTGAGCCGGAAAGCATCCACAACATGCACGAGTCATTAAGACTAAACTGAGTGACCCCTATGTCATTTACTCATTTACTCAAGTCCACTGTCCCTCAAATCAGTTCGCGGGCCGCTCGAATTATTGCGAAGGGCCGCAGTTTGGTCATCACTGATCTAAGCATTGTCAGGAGTGAAAATTCAAAGTCAAGTATCGAAGAGTACAGAATAAGAAGAAGACGATCTTGTGGATGATAAAAACGCCTGAGGGCAGAGAACGTGAAGAAGTAGAACAACTCTTCTGGAATGCCAAGTGAACTGCCAAGCGCAAGTTATACGGGAAGATGAACCAATCTAGTAAAGGATACACTCCGTAGCCTGATATGTGTGGGACAAGGAGGGAAACCTGATCACAAACGAGTGCGAGGTGGTCGACAGGTGGAAGCAGCATTGCGATGAACATAGTATAAACAAAAACAGCACAACACAAACGCATAATTTGCCAGATTTACAAGGAGAAGAACCTACTGGAGGAGTAGATGGAAGCTGTGGTTTGTCCCATGTGTAAAAAGGGCGATCGGCTCGATTTTTGTAACTAACACGGCATTACGCTAATCGAGCCCGTCAACAAGGTACGCTCCTAGATCTTGTTTCGTTGTCCATCCCCAATATTAAGAGACTTCGCAAGGAAATATTATACAGGCTTTATGTGAGTCTGTGTAACTATGGATCAAATTGTCACACTCTGATAAATTCTTTAGAAATGTCGGGAGTACAACGTGCATGCTTCATATTTTTGTAGATCAAATCTACGCCAGACTGGAAAGGAAGCTTGTAATAACTAGGCTAATTGTTGATGAGTTTATGATTTATATGGGACCCATGGCCATTGCCAATAATAATACGCGTAGGAAGATTTAACAATTCGTTCAAGCTGGAAATCGTACCTACTTTTCCAACTGCAAGTTGTTTCGGTTAAGTAGCTGTCATACAAAGCTGACGATGCACAGAAACCTAGTCAAATCGGTAGTCCTTTATGGGTTTGACCGTACCTGTAAATTTGTTGACGGGAATTATATGAGCTCTTACCATATTTCTACGAAAGGTGTTGCAGATTATTTTTGGCGGATTCCAAACGGAAAGTACAAAATGCCGCAGATGTATGAAACACAAACGGCAGGCACTACTTGGAGAGACTCTCATCTTATACCTTGCGAAACTCGGAGGGCTACAGTGGGACGGCCACGTCGCAAGGATGCCGAATGACTGTGCAGCGAAATCTGGTTTCAGATTTGAAGGGGCCCAGCGTACTAGATGGCTTGACCAGGTTAAAGTTGACTTGCGAATGTCGTAATGCTCAAGGCATTGGAATAGCCCATGACCAAGTACAATAGAGACAATCCTAGTACCAATTTGAGTTTTATTATACTCTTATCGCGGGTTTGTGACCAATAATGATCAAAAAAGTCATCCCGTTAGTGTAATAAAACCCAAAATGTTACTTGGGAGATTCTTGATACAGGACGAGCTACTTCGGCTTTAACATGCAGGTATTTTGATTTTTACTGACAATCTTCTGGTGGATTGTATTATAAAAATACCAAGTGTTCATCTAAATATTGGCAGCCAGCGCTTAAAAGATAGATAGGGGAGTGTCGTCGTGGTTGGGCCACGTTTTGGAATTCGCCCATAACTTTTGTTTCAAAGAGAATTTTGGAAATCTAAATACATCGTTGCAAAGGTCTAAGAATAAGGTATATTTCCGGAAAGTTTTGAACTGATTACTTGAAAAATAAAAAAGTTATAGGCATTTACGTGAAGACAAAAAATGTTGTCATAGTCGGGCCATGTTGTACAGCTTGGGCCACCGCAGAAAATCTAAGACATACGTATTGAAATTCTATATAGACATGAAAAGAATAAATTCCGTGAACAACGGCTCATATAGGTACAAATACTCTATTTTTAATTGCATTTTTGAGAAATTTTGGCGATCTTGTAAAATCAGTATTGCTACAATCGTCTTTTCCGAATTGTACAACTACAATGAAATAACAACAAAAATCTAAGTATTTATCGTATTAATTTTGCTTCATTTCATCACATTTTACGTGACTGACATTCTCTAGTGATTATTGCGCTTCTGCGCTTAAAATTATGGTGACCCAACCATGACTACTCAAGTGACCCGACCTTTACAAAGAGCGCTTTTCTAGTATTTCACCTTAGCCTTCCCAAACCCCTTACTGGAGGGGATTTTTGTATAGTCTACGTGTGCAGCACAACACACTTCATACATTTTCAAAATTTATCTCGATAATTGCATTTCATGAATCATTTCCTGAAGAAAAGTTCATTGCGCGTGGAAAACTTTTTTTGGAAGATTTAGTCACTGAATTCAGTACGGGTGTTTTGAATACACGATTGAAACTCACAATATTGTGAAAAGTTAGCTATCACAGTAAGAAGTTTTACAATGATTGTATCATAGATATCATGAGTTACTAAAACTGTAAAATCGTGATGGCCCAACCATAACAGTGGCCCGACGATAACGACAATACCCTACCAAATTAAAAGCCATCACCATCATAAAACTTTTACTGGAAAATACTCAAAACTTAAACATAAGAATAAAACTTTTAATAATGCAAATTACCTATAAAATTTTCGACATTAATTGTAAATTTAATAGATCGCGAGACCTTCTGAATATCTTTCTTTATAAATAATAAAAAACTTGGAAGTGGAATTTTTTCATCAAGCAACCAACTATTCGAATCAGCTTATAAGAAACTGATTGATCATTTTGAGCGAGTACATTGCTAGGAAAAAACTTGTAATACATCGTACTATATTAGCTGTACAATATTATGCGTATCGAATTCCTTAGGGACGCAATTACTCCATACTATGAATGCATTATCTTCGACGTGCGTTGAACAGGGATGTCATAGTTATTTTGTTCATGCTGTTGTTTTCCTCCGCAACATGCACTGCGCTTCTTTCTTATAAGAATTTACATGCTTTTGTGGAGAGTTTAATGATTGAAAAGCAACAACTCTTCTACATTTCGGGTTGTCTGTAATAAGCAAACAGGGGAATTAGTTATTTTCCACCATTTCATTCAAATTATGGTAAAAAATAATGTGTTCTTTGACAATCTTGCTAGAAATAATAACAAATTTTTATTCCTTTTTTGTTTTGGGGAATTCGGTTTTACTTGAATTTATAACTAAGTTGCAACGAATTTTCAACTTGTCAAGCCTTGAAAGTTAAAAAAATTTCTGCACAGCAAGTGGTACAGACTAGATACTATTCCGGAATTAAAGGCATCCAGCTTCAATAAAACTAGTAATTAACTATCAGTGGCCTTATCAATATTCTGCAGCGGACAGCTTGTCTGCATTGTTACCGGTATGAACGCCGAGCTGATTGAAGCTGACAACGTTGTTTACAAAGCGTTTTTTTTCTCCTCTCCGTGACAAGCTATTATCGCCAATAATTCGCCGGAGAAGAGACCACTTTATTCCACTATGGTCAGGAAAACCACAAAATGAGTGCTGCTTCTGCCTGTCGTCGCTTCTACCGCGGGCTGTACGTATGATACAGCCACCACCAGTCGGACATATGTTGCCACTCGGAAAAAGCGGCGGACCTCCACGGCTGTTGTTCTCCCAGAGCTGCAGCATCCATGGCGGGCTGGCCGACGCCGACGGGCAGCAACACGGTCGTGCGTGTCCTCTGTCGTTCCCGCGGACAAATAGTCCGACCAACCGAAGATAATGTAAATTTTTAACGCATTTACCTCACCTGCTGCGTCACCAGCTTGGCTGTGCGTTCCCGTGCGGTTCGCAGCGAGCCTCAATGTCCACGCGGTACAGTGGTCGCTCAATGACCGCACAGGTCTCCCAGTACCGCTAGACCGTTCCTGGAATCTGTCCCGATTTCAAACAGACAAAACACGAAAAATGCATTTAAATGTTGCTCTCGTGTTCGGAAAATAGTATTAACAAACAAAAACATTAACAAATAATATTTATCTGCGCACCGCAGAGGAAAGCGGGGAAGTCTGGTGCGATTCGAGAGGATTTATCAGGAACCATTTGGTAACGTGTAAACATTTCCGACTAGACATGGGGTTAGGCATCGCGTACGGAAGGAGAGTGCTGGGAAAAATAAACCCCATCCGTTCCTGGTTCGCAATCGGCCGGTGTTGGATACGCATTGTAAAAGCCTAATGCATAAAGTTATTGATTTTCAGTTGAACTACGTGCAGCGAGGTATGTGGCAGAACTGCACAATTCACCCATTGCTTCCATTCAGGACAACGGCAATGACGACGATGGCGACGGCGACGGCGACCGAAAACATGTGATTACATCGTTTTCAAATTATTCTGCACCGTTGCTGACAATTTTAATTACAAGCAGAAAACATGGCGGCTTTCGAACCAAGCAAGAGGTCACTACTATTCGAACCTATGCTATGCTGCGGTAGAGGGGAAAACAGAGACACAAGAAAAACGCAATTCAATAGGCTTTTGCAATGATGACGGTTGGTTATTGTAATCACTTCAGCCGAGCGTCGAACTATACAGCCAGACCTTCGCTGATTCTAACTAGTTCAATGGAACATCAAAAGCCCCACGGGATGATGTTGATTACAATACTGGCTGGTTCTCGTATTCGTCATGGCAAGACTTCTGACGAATCAATCCAGATCATCTGCTTGGCATAGGGCCACATCAGAGCACATTTTGGCCGGTCATGCCGTCCACACAGCGTCCGATCCGCGTGCCAGATCCCGTGAGAACAACGGCTTTTGCTAACAAAAACTAAAAATAAAAATCAAAGCCCGTTTGTTGTAAACACAATGCCAAATAAACTTTTATTGAGTCCCACCCACTTTTTCAACCTGCCGCCCATTTCCCAACCGTGCGTTTCACCTGTTTCGCTTCGCTAGACCAGGCGGTCCCGGGTCTGAAATGCCCTGAAGGTGTTACGCGGCTCGGTGTGGTCAAAGCAGAATGCAATTTATTGAATCAATGGCTGCTCACGGTACGTTGTTCGATCGGTACCTACTCTCGCTCGTTGCAGGGAACCTATCATGAACAGTGTGCTGTTGGGTCAAATAGTAACAATCAATAGCCCGGTTCGAGGGCAGCAATTTGGATTTTAGCAAACAACAGCAGAGTACACCACCAGGTTCGGCTAATAAAGTCAGCCACTTTCGTGAAAGTCTGACCCAGAATTTATGGAAGCCCTTTTGGCCTGTTCCGCATAGATTGTAGAAAGTTTCCATACACAGCACTTTGATGGGGAGAAGGGATAGGCGACAGGGAGTTGATTTGCAATTTAGTTGTGATATGATTTTGCCGGTTGTTGCCCATTTTTTTCACCGATCGTTGAACCAAATGTGTATGTAAATTGTCGAACAATGAACGGCAACGGATCGTTTGACAAGGAGAAAGTTTCCGATTTTTCTGCCCTTGTCGTCGAGTGCTTTACAAAATAAGAAATGCAAGCAATGCAAGCAATGGAAAACAGGGAGCGGGAAACTTTTACTTGCTGAATCGTGCACCTGACTGCTGCTGCTGCTGCTGCTGCTGCCGTAGCCGCCAGTGCAGTCAGTGCTGAGGGCTCCGACAGGATTGATTCTTGTGTATGTCGTACAGGTAATCCGACACGACAATTGTACAAAGTTGGCAACTATCAACGAAGGGTGTGCTGCTGCTGCAAACCGTGTGTCTATCGCTTTCAGCACATGAGTTGGCATCTACCCACCATCAGCGGAAAGGTATAGATCGGTATATCTTTGCATGGTGGATGCTGCTGGGAAGCAAGCTCTCAAATCATAAGCTCCGAAACTGAGGAATGCAAGTGGTGTAACAGTCACATCGATATAATAGGAAACAATAGAACAGTCATGCTAGGATATTGTCAATTCCAAGATTAGAGGTTGAGGCTTATGTTTGGCAATTATCTGTCAAGTTTTTATAACGATAGTTTTTACAATTTACGGAGGGAACGGTAGAAGAAAGTAATGAAAGAAAGAGTTGATAGGATCTAACAGATTGAGATTCAGGTGTGAAGGGGAAAGAGCGGAAGATGCGGGGTAAGGGAGGGTCATTTGAAGCAACGCCTAAGTAGTTGTGTACCGGCAGTCTTTTATCCAAATTACCGTTATAAAAACTTAATTATATGCCTGACCTCATTTCAAGATCAAGACAAAAACAACGAGGTTGGTATCATTATTTGTCTTTAGTCGTTCCATTACCATACTTCGTTTGTTTTAAGTAATATTAAATAAAAGATTTAATCTGTTTAGAGCCATTTTAAAAATACAGAATATCATAAACGAACAATGGAAATCAGGGTAATTTGACAATTAATGTTCATTTCCCGTTTTTTAAATAACATTTAAAGTGAACAGCAATTGGCTGGTGGATAATAATTGACAAATTACGCTATTTAGAAAATGTGTATTTTTCGTATTTTTCATTGTTCTGGTATTTCTACAGGATTTCTCACAAATCATGTAAAGAACCTGGAAATCAGATCCGATGAGCTAGCCTGGGAAACTGAGTCGCTAAAGTACAAAGTATTTGGGTGAATACTACCGTGAACGTACCATATTCTGCGCAGTTAACACATTTTTATGATTCTTCCGCTATTATAAGTATTCTAGACTTAGATTAATAACGTTGATAGCAGCAACGTGTAGTGTTATCGTCCATAGTATCTGGTAAAAACATGGGAATTAAAAGTCGATCCACGGTGCTTAATTCAGCGCACTTTCTTGCCCATGTTCCTAATTCTGCGCATGTTTGTTTCTAATTCTGCGCTCCTAAAAAGTAACAATAAACTCTCATACTATGTTGTTTATGTCTTTATACGCTAAAAGCACGTGTAAAGATAAAAATCCGGCATTAGTCATTACCATAAATAAATCCATGATTTGGCGTTCTTGTGCTGTCCAGGTGGCACAGGAATATTGTTATCATTTTGTTTGGCATATTTTAAATATTTTATTGTCGACCTTGTTGATTCGGGTTTTCTGCATACTGAATATTACACTTTAGTCAAATATTAAAAATTGTGTTTTCATGTAGAAACCACTTCGCCACTGCCTGACAGCTCCATGAAGTTGGACATTCAAAAAAAAATCAGAAAACATGGGTCCATAAATTGGCGCTCGTAGGTTCGGACCCCGAGTCGCAACACAGGATTCCAATCAATGCAAGTTAAAGGTTATACTTGAATTTTCATGCCTCTATAGCTCAGCCATTTGGGTGAGGTATTCTTTCGCGACTTCTTCGAAGGATACATTACTGCGCAGAATTTGGAACATGAATAAAAAATCTGTACCTAAATCTGCGCACTACTGCGTCGCATTTTTCCAACGAAAGCAGGCATGCAATTACTCTTTCTGTCTAAAACATGACTAAACTTAATTATTCTTTCTAACTATGCTGGGTAATTTGATCATTGCAAGGAATTTCGATAATAATTTGTTAATTTTCTAGCATGACAGTTTCAGCGTTGGCGCTAACTACGTTGTTTTCTGACATATAAAATACTTTCAGTTTCAATTTAATTTATTTCGCTGTCAAATATTATGACCCTTTTGTGAATAATGGCGTAATATTCCACAGGCATTTATAAAAAATAACACAATGGTCATAGTTATGCACAATGTTGAAAAATACATACATTAAGAAAAATGCGCAGAATTAGAGGCTGCGCAGAATTAGGAGCGGTCACGGTACATATTAGGCGCGCAAATAAGTTCCAGCTGTCCAGCGACACTACCTGCATAGCCGCTAGTCTTCAGCTCCGCGGGCATCCAATGCTTGCCAAGTGCTCGCCTGTTCTAACAACCCCGCTTTTTGCGTGCTTCTTCGTACCAGATTTGATGCGAGCACCATTTTTGCAAGATAGTTATCCGGCATTTTAGCAACATGAGCGGCCAAGCGTATCCATCCAACTTTCGTCATTTCTGAATACTTTAGGTTCGCCATAAAGACGCGTGTGATGCGTGACTCATCCTTCGTCTTCGTACAGCACTCTCTTACACACCGCCAAAGGTGGCAATTACCACTAGCCGTTCAGGGCCGGCGCTAGCCCATTTGTCGCTCCACGCAAACCCTTAAAATGGCGTCCCCAAAATTTAGTCGTAAAAAGTAAGTAAGATTTATACGGATGTGTCGAGACAGTCAATGAATTGACGATGAATAGCCCAGGAACGAGTACAGTGGAGAGAACTTCTTACGGCTCGAGCGACCTTGGCACTTCCTCCAAAAGGGCCGCGAATACAGAGTTCCCACGCATCATTAGTTCGTTGACTTCAAAGCCGCATATGATACCATCGACCGAAAAGAGCTATGGAGTCATCGGTGAGTGTGGCTTCCGCAGAAAGCTCATCAAACTGAATCAATCTACGATGGATGGTACATAGTGCAGTGTTCGGATCTCCGGTAGATTGTCGAGTGCATTCGAATCACACGGAGGGCTTCACCAAGATGATGATCTCTCACAGCTGCTGTTCAACATAGCGCTATCAAGGTGTTATGAATCAAGCGAATATCAACACGCGGGGCACGATCTTCAACAAATCCAGTCCATTCATCTGCTTTGCCGATGTCATGGATATTATCGGCAGAATATTTGTAGTGGTGACGGAACAATACACCGACCGACGCCGCTTGGACAGTAATGTAACGATCGACGATGACGAGTCAGGAGTAGTCGATGAATTTGTCTACCTTGGCTTACTGGTAACGGCAGACAATGACACCAGCCGTTAGATTCGACGGCGTATTATCAGCGGAAGTTGTACTTACTAAGGGTTTCACAATCAATAACGGACGAACAGGCTAAGCCCCCGTACAAAGCGCATCCTGATACATGACGCTTATTAGACCGGTTGCTCTCTACGGGCGTGGTTAATGCTTCAGGAGGACCTGCGAGTACTCGGAGTTTTCGAGAAACGAGTGCTAAGAACGAAATATGGAGGTGGAGGATGAACCATGAACTAGCACATCTTTATGGATGACCCAGCATTCATAAAATGACTAAAGCTGGATGGATACGACGGGCAGGGCATGTTGCAAGAATGTCGGACAATTACCCAAAGATGGTGTTCGCTTCAAATTTGGTAGGAACAAGACGACTAGGAGCGCAGCGAGCAAGACGGTTAGACCAGGTGAAGCGAGATTTGGCGAGAAGTATGCGGTGCCTAAGGAATTCGAGAGCAGTAACCCACAACTACTTACAACTACGTAACTTATTTATAAAACATACCAATCTTTTTCAAGTATTCGAAATGGCGCCCCCTCAAAGTGGCGCTCCAAGTTTTACGACAGACTCGAGAAACCCTGCGGAGAGTGCATTAAATACGACGTGAGAAATATCATCGAAGATGCAAATTTGAGAGTTCTGCTCTGTTATTGGAAGACATGATCTTCATCTGTTGACTTACGATAACGCTATGAGGTTAATAAACTTTGCCGCGGCCAGGAGTATTACGAATTGTAGCATCTACTTTCCACGTCTCTGAATGTTCGGAAACACCAACACCAATAATTTGGAAACTCCAGCTCCTAGATTGTTAATTTCCTGTTAGCCATCGATGTGGGGTCTTTCCGGGGACCTAATACCGACTCTGACCAGGACGTTGTGGACGGAGAAGACGTTGTGTGTCACTATCTAGCGGTCAACGACAGATAGCATAAAAGCTTGATCAACGAAACGCAGAACATCAGGAAGGAAACAAAGAAGACATAAGTGATTTGTGGAGGAACCTTCATGATGACATTGAAACAGCTGTGAGAGAGGTGGCAGGTATGATGCGCAGAAAACAGCGTAACAGCTGGTTTATCGAATGCCAGAGAGAAACAGATAAGAAGAACCAGGTCAGTATAGAGTTCTGAATTGAGAGACTGGCCTTGGCAACTCAGTAGCTCGCAAGAAATTGTCATCATTCAACCAGCGACATTCGTTTCACGTAATCAGTGAGTGTCGTTGGTTTAATGATGCGAGTTTTTGAGTGACATGGCCAGTCTCTCAATTCAGAACTCTAGGTCAGTAGTAACATGCTTCCTGGTGCTACCGTCAGAACAAAGAAAGGCATAGAGGTACTAGAGAACCCACCGTCTAAAAAACGCGAGTACGTGGAGCTCGTTCTCGCCGGCGCAAAAGAGCAATTCACCAGCAACGACATACGGAGTTTCTGCGGTGGTAACAGCCGGATGAAAGGAGCACTTCCAGATGGTGTTGAATGGAGAGGCAAACAGGGGTATTAGTTGGAACAGGATTAGCATTGTGAGCGATGGCCGGGCAGTGAAACGATCAATACAGGTGGAAGTTAGGAAGGTTAAGTTGTGTAGTGAGCGGAAAACCGTAAGGCTGCTAGACCTATCTCGGTTGAAGTTCTAAAAGTGGGGAGCGAGCAACTGGACGAAGCAATCCATCGAACAATTGTCGGAATCTGGGCGAAAGATCAAATGTCGGAGGAGTCGCTGGATAGCCCCATTTGCCCTATTAGCGATGGAAGTGTGTTGCTTGGGATGTGACAGGCTACGCAGGGCTGTGCATGTATTCAAAATTCCCGATCAAAGAGTAGCCAAAACTATTTTCAACAGGGAACCAGGAAGAGGCCATAGACTTCGGGGAAAGACCAATGCACGTTCAACTGGTGGTCGAGGGGACTTGAGTACGGCAGCCCAGGACTGACAGTACCCTAATTTGTCAGGCGCAGCTGCGATCGACGGACGGTCACCACTAAAGTAAAGCAAGTAAGCGTAATATTGATGAGCAGGCAGTAAAGACCACCATCATGTAAAAGTTTTTTGCCATATTCGAATGGATCCAACAGTCCATCCAAAATTCTGACTCAGCACTAGTTCGCTTCCTTGGAAAGCTGTTTTCGTTCTAATTTTTCATATCTTTTGTCGGTTTACACGATCATATACGGCTTTAAAGTCTATGGATAAGAGCCCAGCTAGTACCAACTCGTATATCAATGTACGAAAACTATCGTAAATATCTCCGAACAAACTCGAAATTGTAACTAAAGCTGGATAAAGTGGGATCAAGTTGATTTTCTGTCGTATATAATGATAATGACTGACATAAATACGATTTTCACGTATATCGCCTCCAAAATAGTACGGATATGCCAATTTTGCACATGAAATACGACGTACGTAATGCTGATTTTTACCATTTTTATACATATGAAAATACTAGCGGGGAGTAGCGTGAAGACCTGGAATTCGCGGCATTTTTGAAGGATCTGCTGCAAGGTAAAGATTTGGTTCATGTGGTAAAGGTTTGGAGCTTCGCCAGATTGATGGGAAAAAAATCGAGCAAACGATGGATAATATTTTGAATGATTTATTTCACAATAAAGTAGAATTTTCATAAAAAATATAATAGAAAGGCAAAATAAATTTCACTCCAAAATCCAAAGTTTAAGGAAAACGGGTGACCTCAATTCCATTTAACTTTACTTTCATTCATACGTCCATGAACTATGCTCGTGTACAAAATTTCATAACGGGTGGCAACTAACATTTTGGAATTTTTTTCTCAAGCTGTCAAAAAAGACAGAGATACATGAAGAAGATCTGATTTACCTAAATTAAAGATACATTATCCATTGTTGAAAAAAAAATTAGTGTACATTTTTTTTTATTCTATATTAGATAGGTTTTCAGCCTGCGGCATGGTGCAAATTAGTGTACATTTGAAAAGGGTCCGTAATCGGCTGTTCGGCGAAGCTTTCGTTTGACGTCGAAACTGGAGCGTTGTACGGCCTTCATGTCAACTTTGCGAATGCATCTCTTGATTCTACCAATCAACTGTTTGCAATTCGTGGTTCTCCAGTTAATTTTGTACTGCAAGGAACTCAAAATCCTTAAGAAATCTTCGATTGGGAGCACTGAGACAGATTTTTCGGGTCGTGGTTCTTGGGTAAAAATGGGATCGAATGGGTATTCCGGAACGATTGTGTTTTTTGGCGTAATGCGATGATGCTCTATCCGGCCAAAACACGTATTGTCCATCTGCATCTCTGCATGATGTTTTTATAGAAACGGGATCAAAATTTTGTTCAAATATTCGTCTGGTGCCTCTTAGTTGATAGCCAAACCAGAGGGCTTGTTGTTGAAGAAACGAGAAAGAGAAAGATATCCTTCTGCGTCCATCATTTTGGCTGGTCTTCCACTACATTGCTTGCGAATAGTTGTTGGGCATCTTAGGACATGGTAAACAGTCGAAGCTGCAACATATTTGCTTTTTAAATGTTGTACCGTACACTTTTTGCCGAGATTTCTGTTGCAGTTCGTAGAAGTGTACAACGCGCACCCGAAATGCTCTTCTTGTTTCGATGCCATTTTTAGCAAAACTGGGCAAGCCGGAAAAAAAATTTTAACAGAAAGAGGATAGAGAGAGCTAACACATACATACTCGTTTGTTGTTGAGCATAAGGGCCACGAAAAAAATCCAAAATTTTGGTTGCCACCCGTTAAAACCTTCGGTCAAATTTGTACAATAATTTTGAAAAACGTCAAATGCGGAGAATTTCAGCTAGTGTTATTTGTTTAATAGGTATTGTATTAATACTTTTTGTTGGAAAATTTACGTATATTTTAATATTAACTGACCAAGCGCAAATATTAAAGCCCGATCCTCGTAGCCAATTATGTAGTGCTCATCAAACGCCTTTGGTGCTGATGCTAAACCATTTAAAGCATTTGCCTTAATCATTCACCAGGAGTTGCATTAAAAAAAGTGTGTGTTTTCCGTGTACAATGACCGACCTAATTCGAATATTTAACGCCCCCAAGTGTACTGCCTAAGCGCCTAAAGCCAATAAGAATTACCCTGTAATACAGCGGATCAAGGCGACCAAACCAAACTGTCGGCTTATCGCTTATGCTTGTTCTGGTTCGCGCCGGGTTTTGCACCTTCCACAGCGAATGCTCCTAATGCACGGGAAAAAGAAAATCCAATTAGGCGACGTCGCAGCAAATCGTCACACCTGTGGCTTCCGCTGGCCGACTGCCAAAGGCCAGCCACCAATTCCAGGATATTAACGATAATACAAGGAACAGTGGTGGACTGGAAGAGCAAACAAATCACGTACGTTGGACTGCTCCAGTGCCCTGCGAGTCAAAATAAACTGACATAATCTGGCTCTTAGTTTTCGCGTTTACATATATGAAGTACACATTCATATTTCAATGAAACTATAAAAAGCAAACGCTAATTTGAGTAAAGCTAATGATCATACTCTTGTTAGGATTACTGTTTTTATTTAACTTTAAGCTTGCTTGACCAATATTTGCCCTTAATAATACTCATATCGCTCACTCATTAGCGACTTTAGTGAGCAAAAAATAAATGCAGTGCAGGTCATACAGCTAACATCCCGGCGATATCGTAGATTAACGGTACTGGTCGCAGTGAAAAATAAAATCTGTCCTCATTGTAAAGTTTTTCCCCAATGTAGAATATTTTATTTCAATCGCACTATTCCACGATTCAATTCTATGGAATAAATATTTCGAACGAGTAGTTCAAGATCTTGCGAGTTACGAATAAAAATTTCAATATTTATGTACAGCTGCTGCTTTTGGTCATTTCTCCGTTAGCAAAAGCATATTTCCAATTTTACTCACAATCACTGCAACTCGAATCCTCATCAAAATCGTAAAATCCAAATGGCGTCGTTATGCTTACCTGCAAAGAGAAAACAATATTGAATATCATAGGAATCAGACTGGATCAGATCTTTTAGTGTCGCTCATAAAAACGTATTTTGCCAACCAATTTTGTATTACTCATAACTCATAGCTGGGGCTGGCGCTTCCGAGAATGGTTTTCGTTTATGCCCTGTCAGCAGTCAGCCAGCCAGCCAGCCCTCCAGTCAGTGCAGTTAATCAGATAACGGAATTTTCCCCGAATCTTCTAATATTTCAAACATCAACAGCAGCAGTCACCCGTGGGTGGATGGGTCGGACGGGAGTGACTCCCACGCCGTGTCGAAAGACCGTCGACTGCAGCAAGAACATCGATGCGTAAAATTTGATCATTATGGACCAGTGTACCAGTGTGGATAGTTTAGTTTGGAGCTAAAATTAAAACCATCAGCTTTGGTTTGCATTTTTATCGCACTTCTGCGGTTAAACATGTGTGCACCCATTAAAATCTTGTTTCGAACCTGTAGCATGGAAGGGAGTTGGAAGGGTACTAATGGATCTGAACAGCAGGAAGCGAACCATCAGCATCAGCCAGCACAACGGATCGAATTTGATGATAGGTTGTGATGCTACCATTGTTGTTGAGAGTAACTGCGGATCGAGCTAAGTAGTAACTCAAATGTCGAAAACGAAATATGTACAGCAAAAAATCGCCAGTAGAAGTATAAACCGTAAACTTTTCGGGTTGGCGCACAGTGCGCCAGGTATTGGGGCCAGGAGTAGCAGCAAACAATGAAGGTTGCTTAATAACAACAACGGTTTACTGCGGGTGTTTATGCAAACTAGACTCGAAAGGCATAGATGATGGACTTACCTACAGATGTAGGTAAAATATCTATCGGAGCGTAAGTGAGCTGTTAGTAGCAATAGAAGTACCGACTCGGAATAAGCTAACTGGGATAGTGGGGGATAGGAAGAATCGTGGTCAAACCATGAAATAAAGTTTTTAGTAAAACCTGTGCAGTAAGTGAAAACCCTGAATTTGTAAGGGAATTTGATCCAAAAATAAATCACTGAATGTGTTAGTACATCAATTTACTGTGTTAAAGGTATAATTTTAGTTTAAAGTTTTGAATTTTATTCATTAACTTGCATAATTCTGGCCTAATTTTTTAATAGATCCTAACTGCAAATGAGAGATTCTCTTTATGTCTCCTCTCTTACGTCTATCATGACACTGCACGAAACTTGACGGTATCTTTATCACATGATATGATTGTTTGGCGTCATGTGCTAGCTAATCATTAAAAAAAATAGCATTGAAATACTTTCATGCAGCCATAATAGACGTAAGAGAGAAGAAATAAAGAGAATCTCTCATTTGCAGTTAGGATCAATTTAAAAATTAAGCCAGAATTATGCCTAGTTAGGGCCTATTCAAAATTCAGGCGAGAATTGTCCACTTTATGAGCTGTAAAACTGCTGCAAACCAGTTAATTACAATTAATGTAGATTTTTGAGTGATTTAATTGCTATCGGATGACTAATACAAATATCAGAGTTTTCATTCGAATTCCCATAAAACTTAGGAAAGATAGAACCGAAAACTTTTACACCGGCAACTTAGCAATGTACCCGATCAGGAGGCTACAACAAGGTTATATTAGTTTTATAACACATTATGATATTTACAACATAATCTGTTACAAATTGGTAACAAATGGATCAATAAGCAATAACAAAAAAAAAAGTAAAGTTGTAACAGATTCTGATAGTTGTAACTCATTTAGATATATAAGAGCAATATGGGTTTCGCCACTAAACATTTATAATGAATATGATTATTTCAATTGTCAATAAATTTCGTCGCATAACATTTATTGTATTTGTTAAAATATTTTTGTTTACAGTCATATTTTTTAAATGTCTGGAAATTTTGGAAAATAATTCTTAACAAAATGTGTTACAATTTAGATAAAACCACATCAAGGCCTGTTCAAAATCCGATATTGACTAGAACAAATTTATTTAGAATTTTTGTTATTTTAACCACTAACCGTCGCTCATTTATGCCAACGGTTGTTTTTAGTTATCTAATTTATAACAACCGTTGTTGGAAAAGTTGGTAACAAACAAGTCCATTGGTAACATAACTTGTTATAATTTTGTTAGCTCCTCCTGATCGGGTATACATTGCAGTACTTAGAAATCTTACATTCAATTCATGCAATACGCCTGATTTGATACAATATACTGCTCTTTCTCAACTTACTGCTCATACAGATGAAATGAACTCAGCACTGCCAACCTAAAAACAACGATTCGAGCGAATTACTTGTGTTCATGTTCGTGCGTAAACGTAAACATTACTCCGAAGTTTTAATTAATTTTCTTCATGTAGGTTTCGATTGATTTTAAAAAGCAGGCAGTTTAAAAAACTAAACTTTGATATCTAAAATATCAGCAAGAAAATTAACTGACAGGCTAGTCGAGCAACCAGCACTGGAATTCATGAATGAATTGTTTGAGGGCTAGAAAAGTGATGAAGAGAAACACTGTTAGCAGCTCAGTAGTCCTGTTCATGGACTGACAGATAAAAGAATTTTTCCAGGGGTAAAATTGCGCTGAATGCATTTTATATTCGCCTTCATGCAAGGCAGCCAATTTCGTCGAGAACTGATGCATTGTATACTCTCTGATATTCTTTTAATATCCGAAATGGCAGTGCTGAAAAGGACTGTTTTGATTTTCTCCACGCTTGGCGATGGTAACGGAATTTGCATAAGATTGAATTTGTTTTTCTCTGCACCATTCTACAAGGCCTTCTGACTAATTAAGTAAGCTGGGACGGCAACTAATTTAGCATTTACGGCAGTACAGGATGTTTCTACAGATTTGAATACTTCTAGAAGATAATTGTTAATTTGGAACAGATTTTCGTTGTTTTTCCAGTTGCTTGGCTACCTAATAATGAAACCCCTCCCCGTCTCCCTGTTCATTTTATCCGCAGTCCCTACTTTTATTAAAGCCAAAATCGGGAAATGCCAAATTCGAAATCTCAATTCAGCTCTATTTGTCCCGTTCCATATCATAAGTGATCCCTACCAAAAACTAAAAAAATATTAGCGGTTATGGCAAACTAGTCAGACCATGATATTTTAAAAAGAGCGAATTCTCGCATAAGTTTTTAGTAGGGCCAATCGGACTCTCTCTCTCATATCTCCGTAACAAGCTCATAAGCTCACGAGAGCAAAGGCGAAGAGAATCGCTCATTTGTACATTGTGCTTTCTGAAAAATTATGCAAGAATTTATTCTTCAGTGAGATTACGCTCGTCTATGGCTACGCTGGCAATTATCGAACTGATGTCTGTGAGAGCTGAACAGAGAAGTGAAAAAAGGGACACAAAAAGGAGAAAGGTGGGATAGAAAAGGAAGAAAAGAAAAGCAAAAAATATAGGAGCAGGAGGAAAAGAAAATAAAATGGGGAAAAATAATGGAAATAGAAGACAAAAGGGATAAAACGGAAAAGAAAAACGAGGCATAATAAGGATAGAGATAAGACGGAATAGGGAAATTTAATAGGGATAAAACGGAAAAGGAGAAAAAGCAGGACATAATAACATGAAGAACGGAGCGAGTGAAAAAAGCGAACGTCGGAGGAACCAAAAACCGGTTAAAAAAGGAGTTAAAAAGCGAAAAGAGACGAAAACCGGGAAGAAAAAAGTCGACCAAACTCGTGTTTTAGTCTTTGACCTTGAAATGCGGTGAGGCATTAATATTAATATTTTTTGAAACGATGGTTTTTACAATTGATGGAGGGACGGTAGGGGAAAGTAATGACATTGTTTTGGGAAAGAGAAGAAAGAAAGGGGGGGGGGGGGGAGGGGGGGGTATTAGGTAGCTACGCTTAACAGGTTGTCGTTGTGACTCTTATCCTTCCAGCATTGGACAAAAGATAGGAGTCACAACGACAACTTGTTAAGCGTAGCTACCTATTACCCCCCTTCTTTTCCACTCTTTCCCCTCCTCTGCCAAAAAAATTTCATTACTTTCCCCTACCGTCCCTCCATCAATTGCAAAAACCATCGTTTCAAAAAATAATCGAAAAGTGGTAAATAATTACAAAGAGGAAGCTTAGAACTCAGGAAAGAGGCAAAAACCGGTCAGGAAAAGTAGAGAAAAAAGACAGAGAAAAAGAAAACAGCGAGCAGAAAAAACGGAAAACGAGTGAGAAAAAGAAGGAAAACGAGAAAAGAGAGGGAAAAATGATAGAGGAAACAAGTAAAATAGGGAAAAGTGATCAAACGAGATAAAAACGGGAAAATTGGACAGAAAAAGAAAATAAAACAGAAAAAAGACTAAAAAAAGGTGAAATGGTAAAGGAAAAGATAAAAACAGGAGATCAACAGATTTAAGACCTTAACTAAGCGAACAATCTGTGCAACTAGATGTTGTTGAAGAAATAAAATATAAATAAATTGAGAAAGGTATAAAGGGAGTCCAATACAGAATAAAAACAGAAAAGATGGAAAACCGAGGTTTTAACAAGGGTTTTTAAAGGTTTTAAAATTACACAAACAAAGATGAAAAATTAAAACGAATGGAAATAAAACGAGTCAAAAAACTACAAAGAAAAAATGGAAAAATAAATGAGAAAAGACTGGAAACGAGAAAGAAAATAACGGAAAAACGACTGAAAAGCATTGGGAAAAACAGAACTACAAATGAGACAAGATAGAACAGGAAACGAAGAAAAATGGAACAATGAAATAAAAACCACATGACAGAAAAGTGGAAAACGGGAGGAAAAGAAAAGGAGGAAATACAAAAGGAAAAAGAAAAAAAGGAAAACGGAACAAAAAGTGGTAAGAGAACAAAAATAAAGAGGTGAAACGTGTGGGAGAATAAAACGACAAATGTCAATTTGAATTTTAGGTAAAACTTCGCTTCAAATTTCGTTTTTATGTCCTGTTTGAAATAAAACTCAAATTATTCCAAATACAAGCTAATTTTAATGTACAATGTCAAGATCAATTTCAAGTTCAATCGCAAGTTTGATTTCAAGCATAATCAAGTCTAATTTAAGTCCAATTTCTTAAAAAAACCTCGAATTCTGTTTTAAGTCAGATTTTCTGTCCAATGCCAAATAAAATTTCTAGTCTAAATTACTCCAAATTTAAATCTAATTTCAAATCCAATTTTGGGCCTAATTTCCAGTTCAATTTGAGGTAAAGCTTCAAACTCAAATTAGTCCACATTCAAATGCCTTGAGAGAGAGAGAGCGATTTTTTGCTTTTACTTTACTTAAGTTCAAATTAACTAATGTTTATTTGAGCGTCATAGTAGAATATCTGAAACTATACTGTTATCTACCGCTACCGGAATTAACAACTGTTGTAGCAGAAAGAACAGACCACACCGCTACATGGAATAATTTCGGTTTTAAGTTTTGGGCAATGAAACGAACAATTTCTTTTAGAATTTGGTTTTATGATGACTTTTCTCGGCGAAACAATTAAATTGAGATTCATTGTTAACGTTTCTGCTTACTCTGTTCAGTCATCCTCGGAATTAATTTGTTGAACAAAAAAATCGAACAATTTTCATCGAAAGGTATTAGTAATGAATATTTGAGTGTTACGCGAACCAACAAACAACCGTCATTTTTCCTTCACAAATGACCACTGTGCAGGATTTGACGGAATTGAAGAGTTGTGCCACGGTTGGTTGCCCCGCGGGAGATGAAGAGCAGTTACTGGCGGTGGCGATGATGGTCCTCTGGTGGTTCTATATCTACACGAGGATGACTATGTGCGACTTGTTTGTTAGTTTCCATTTCCCACACCGCGGAGCAAGTTGGTCTCCGCTCGGTAGTATGTACATATGTGGGTGTGTTTGTATGCAAGTACATCTCGGTGCAACGTTAAGCTGGAAGTCAGCATCGGATGGACGCATAAATATTTGAATGAGAAATAAACTGTAAACAAGCTGATTGGCCCCGAGAGGTCTTACATTTCCGCTACTGTCAGACACTTGTGGTAATGTTGTGATGGCTTCAAATCCATTATTGTTCATGATCTGATCAAGGTTGAAGCATGCTCATTCGGTGTATTTGGCTTTCATATTAGCAATGCTCGCCGGAGGCAACAGTTAATCAGCTTACAGTAAATGCATATCTTACATAATTTAAAGCAGTAACAAATTCACCTCTGTATTATTTATTTCATTGACTATTGGTTGTGGTCATTGTTTTCTTGTTAAATTTAATAATGATCCAATAGCAACAAGTCGTGAAAATATCATTCTCATTCCTATTTCATTGTGATCGATAACATTTTTACTGAACATTCCCAGCAAGGACGCTCCAATCACGCTAATTGCATTTTCCGCTATCCGCCCGCTACCGGTGGTGCAGTGATACGACAGATTACGTACCATGACGGATAAGCGAAGATGTCGATTCTCATGGACGGAGGCACGACGCGCCGGCCGCCCGGCCGGTCGGTTCATTGGCCAGTCGGTTGTGTTATTCTGGGTAATTTAAATATTATTTTTCGGTTCGTTGTATCTGGTCTGGTGTTGTAGTTATCGGCGTCGTCATCGTCGTCGTCGTCGGATTCGAAATTTATTCCTATAAATATTGAAGGAGGTTCTTCTTGCTATCCCAAAAGTGGCGGCGCCCACCGAGGCTAGCGGAACTGGGTGACCGCTGCCGTTCCCATGCTATGACCATGGTTGGGGGCATATTGTAATCGCTTATGCTAAGCTGAATTTTTCATAATAATCCATACATATTTTATGATAAAACGTACCACATCGAGTCGGGCGAAGAAGTAACGTGGCAGGTTCAGGAATAAAATTATTATTATATTTTTTCGGAACCATTCTCGGCGCTTGGCCTTTACGAGTGGACTGGAAATCGGAGTGAAAAACAAAAGAGCACCAGGCAATAAAGGTGAAATTTATACTTGTTCCCGGACAGCAGCATCTCTAGCATATATCTGTACACCATGTACTTGAACTCGTGAGATCGAGGACTCCGGCAAAACGTACGGATGGGTTCGCTCGGAAAAGTCCATTTCTGAGGGCAAGTTGTCGCTGCCCATAACGGCAAATCAGTTTCCGTCGGAAAAAAGTCTCTCGGTTATCATGGGATACGCTAGCTATTACGGGTAGAAATGCGCTCTGCTCTGCTTCCTTGCCACCGGCCCATTCCAGGAAGTAGCTGAGCAGAGGAAGATGATACCATTCAGAAATATTTCTATATTTTAATGTTTATGTATGCATCTGGCTCGTCCAGGGGCTTTATACGCTGTTTATGCAGAGCTTTCCGTTTTGGAGCTTAACTCCGTGCAGGTAGCGTACCTTCGGAGGGGTTGAAAGTGATTGTTTTTCATGCTTTTAAGTGAATGTTAATGATTTCTTTAGCTCGGCAGTTTAAAATCATCTATAATTTGAATTTATGGTCAAGAAATCTTCAACTACTATGCTTAAGATATTATAAACATGTTAGATGTTTTCATCATACGTTTAACGTACGAATTGAAAATACAATTTTGTGAACTAATTTATCCCCCGACATTCGGTTAGGTTCTCTCCTTCGTACTACGCCACCGAAGTAGGACGAAGCGCCTGCGGATGATGTTTATGTTTACGGCCGAAAGTGACCAGTTTCCGCAATCCGCTCCGGGACCCTTCCGCGATGGGTTCCGCCTGCAAGCTGCAAGAAACCATGGCTGGCAGTCAGTGCAGTGGTTTGAACTGAAATAAAACCGATCCCAAAAGCGAAGAGCTACAGCTACAGCTTAGTTCTGACTGGGACCCGCCCGATTATATCGAAGAGTCGTTACGGTACGAGACTGGTTATGATTATTATGAAATTGTTCCGGTTGCTTGCGGCCACAGCACAGTCCGCTGTAGTGAGTGGGTCAGCAAAATCGGCCAAAGCGAATCCACAGCGGGCGTACTTTCTATTGACATTAGAATGCAAATAAAATTTCAGCTCTTTGGGCTCTGTACTTTCTCGTGGAACCGAAAAAGTGGCAAGAACACGGGGTACAATGCAAATACAAGAGAAAAAAAAAAATACTGAACACAAAAAAGATATGATTGTTCAAAAGCGCAATAATGACACCTGAATAATGGCGTAATTTTTCTCTTCCTCTTGCTGCTTTTTAATGAACGATTAGTCTGTGTGTTACTTCGTTGGTTGGTCGGTTGGTTTGGGACGTGGCAGAAGCTGATAGAATTTCGCGGTAAAGCACATGGCAGCAGTCGGACCGGCGGCGCGGCACCGCCGCCGAACAGTTTCAGAATTCGCGAAAACGTTCCACGGCTGCCTTGTTTGTGGCTGGCATTTCCAGCTGGGCGTCCCGATTGCCATTCCGGAGCAGCCAACGTCTGGGTGATGATTGCAGAAATTGCAACAATTTGGATGGCTGGCTGGTTGCTGGGTTGCCACTTTTGGGGTGCGCTCAGCTTGCTAGGGATTAAGTGGGGCCACGAAGCGAGAAATGAATCTCGGCTGGAGGTTTTAATGATGAAGATAATAAGCCGCATACACACCATAGCTGTGGCGTGGTTTGGAGCAACCAATTGACGGCGGTGCTTGATGGCGGGTTTTCCTTCCCGATTAACGCAAAGAAAAACTTGAAATCGCAGTGCGTATGTTCGTGATGCGACGGAAGCGGAGAATTAGGGTCGAATTAGATTGTTGAAACAATCTACGGGCAAATTGCACAGCTTATTTGAATTTGCCGGGGGGAATTGGCGTTCGACAAAAAAGTTTTCAGAGCCACGGGGAATCGCTGTTCTCCGGCGGATAGCGATGTAACGGGACGTAGATGCCTTAGCCAGTTTACTCGAACACAACCGAGCAAGCTTGAACATTAACTTATGTGGAGATGTAACGCAACGAAGTAATTTAAAGTTCATTTGGCGCCTTGATGTTACGAGAGGTGTCGGAGCGCAATCTTCAATGCAAAGTCTTATCCGGTCATTTTAAAGAAACTGAAAGCCTAAAGTTACCATCATCATCCGTGAATTGCACCCCTTTTAGAATCTGTATAGCATTCCGTGATCATCATAGAATTCAAAACACTTTGAGTTATAAACCATTTGTGTTCAACAGTGTTTGAAAAGCTTGCAAACTACTTAATCAAAAGTAAACAAAAATTATTTAGATTGGAATCGAAGAGCATCCAGTTTAGATTTATTTTGGATATGGATTGGATTTGGATTGGGTTTTGATTTGGATTTGGATTGGATTTGAATTGGATTTGGATTGGATTTTGATTGGATTTGGATTGGATTTGGATTGGATTTGGATTGGATTTGCATTGGATTTGGATTGGATTTGGATTGGATTTGGATTGGATTTGGATTGGATTTGGATTGGATTTGGATTGGATTTGGATTGGATTTGGATTGGATTTGGATTGGATTTGGATTGGATTTGGATTGGATTTGGATTGGATTTGGATTGGATTTGGATTGGATTTGGATTGGATTTGGATTGGATTTGGATTGGATTTGGATTGGATTTGGATTGGATTTGGATTGGATTTGGATTGGATTTGGATTGGATTTGGATTGGATTTGGATTGGATTTGGATTGGATTTGGATTGGATTTGGATTGGATTTGGATTGGATTTGGATTGGATTTGGATTGGATTTGGATTGGATTTGGATTGGATTTAGATTGGATTAGGATTGGATTTGGATTGGATTTGGATTGGATTTGAATTGGATTTGGACTGGATTAGGATTTAACTTGGATATGCACTGACTAGGATTTGAGTTGGATTTGGACTGGATTTGAATTAGATTTCGTTTGAATTTGGATTGGATATTGATTGAATTTTGACTGGATTACGATTGAATTCTGTTTTGGGTAGGATCTGGATGGATTTGACTGGATTTGGATTGGATTTGAATTGGATTTGGATCGGATTTCGATTAGATTTGGATTTGCAGTGGATTGGATTTGGATTGGATTTGGATTGGATTTGGATTGGATTTGGATTAGATTTGGATTGGATTTGGATTGGATTTGGATTGGATTTGGATTGGATTGGATTGGATTTGGATTGGATTTGGATTGGATTTGGATTGGATTTGGATTGGATTTGGATTGGATTTGGATTGGATTTGGATTGGATTTGGATTGGGATTGGGATTGGATTTGGATTGGATTTGGATTGGATTTGGATTGGATTTGGATTGGATTTGGATTGGATTTGGATTGGATT
Organism: Sabethes cyaneus; assembly: GCF_943734655.1. NCBI lineage: Eukaryota > Metazoa > Arthropoda > Insecta > Diptera > Culicidae > Sabethes > Sabethes cyaneus. The sequence continues at coordinate 79,858,054 of NC_071355.1, forward strand.
TGGATTGGATTTGGATTGGATTTGGATTGGATTTGGATTGGATTTGGATTGGATTAGGATTGGATTTGGATTGGAAATGGATTGGATTTGGATTGGATTTGGATTGGATTTGGATTGGATTTGGATTGGATTTGGATTGGATTTGGATTGGATTTGGATTGGATTTGGATTGGATTTGGATTGGATTTGGATTGGATTTGGATTGGATTTGGATTGGATTTGGATTGGATTTGGATTGGATTTGGATTGGATTTGGATGGATTTGATTGGATTTGACTGGATTTGGATTGGATTTGGATTTGGATTGGATTTGGATTGGATTTGGATTGGATTTGGATTGGATTTGGATTGGATTTGGATTGGATTTGGATTGGATTTGGATTGAATTTGGATGATGTTCGAAGTATATTTAGCATAAAGAATTTGTGTTTCAGAACGTATTTGAATATATCACCTAATCAAAATCACAATTAGAATTTTTTGTAAGTCTGCGGCGATTTTTGTGAACATTTTTTAGTTCTCAATTTCATTAGTTTCAAAAACCGCATCAAGTGGATTGCTTTTACATTTATAATTGTGTAATTTGTAAGCTGCTTTAAATTTTTAGATTAGAAAATTCTGTTTTGAAAAAAATGATAAACTTGACTGTTTTCTTGAGGGGCAAAGAAAGTTTCGAATAGAATTGCATTCAAATAACTGGTAATACCTGTGCCATTAATTGAGATGCTTCCGAAAAATAACAAACAGCTCTTAACAAAATTTTTATAGTTTTGTTCAGTTCAGTTTATGTTATCTCTGAAATCAAGACCCACAATTGAAACGGACCGAAATGTAACAAATCGAGAGTAACTGTGGTAGCGGCCAGTTTCACTGCAAACGATGCAGAAACCTCTGAGAAAATTGAGTTGAAAGCGTTTGCATTTATACCTTTTAAAATAAACGTTTGAAAAAAATTAATGGAACATATTACAGTTTAAACATAGCTAATGGTATTTAAATCAGCTGAGTAGTCTCCGAGAAATAATATTTCAGCATTATACATTTTGCCATACAAACCAAACGCACAGACAGGTATGTAGCTAAAAATAGGATCTGCTAAATTCGCACAAAAACTATTCTTTTCTGCCATCGTTCCAACCGCAGCTTTTTCCCCGATTCTACCATTTCCGCTAGAAAAACACCACATTTTGTTGTAATCTTCAAATTAGTAGGAAAGGTTTCCGAACGGTGCGTCGCCAACGAACCGCGTCTAAGCTTCCCAGGGAAGTACGTACGTCCAATTAGTTTCTCGTGAAGCACAAATTCATTAGAATTTTCCTCAAACAGCGTTTCGCTGTTTAATTCTTTACAACCAGCCGAACAAGCCTAAGCCGGATTAGGCTGCGAGCGACACTCAGCTGACAAGTTCAAACAACGCAACCACAAGAAGAACTGACCGAAAATTTAATCAATCAGAAAAAAGAAAACCCGCGGTAATCCTTACCGAAAACGGAGAAACACACTCTCGGAAAGGAAATAAATCGTTTTGTTCTTGGCATTTGCAGTAATTCCAGCATGATTCCTACGCTGAAATGGATGGCCGGCTGTCCACAAATCGATAAAGGAAAACACCTTGCCCGGCTTCGGCCCGGTTGATCCGAGCCGAACGATTTTAATTTAATTTACTCATGTTTAAGCGTTTCAAATCCGCACCGATGCGACCCTCGAGGAATCCTGAAAAAAGCACTCAATTTATTATGCTATTAAAGTGAATGGATTCTTCGTACTTTTACTTTTATTCTCTCTCTTTTCTACAGACTACCTACAACCAACCATTCAGGGACCCTGGCAGGGCTTTGAATAAGGCTAATTCTCCTTGACAACATCCCCTGCCGAGTGAGTTCCATTGAACACAATTTCCGCAATATACGAGAAATCGAAAAATAAAGAAAGGATTCTCTGCCACAGTACGAAGAGCCGGGCGATACATTATTATCAGCATAGTATTTTCCGAAGGCAAGATTAAGATGTGATTATTTTTTACTGTGCGGGTCATTGGGTCGAATCACATATTGGGAACAAATTTTCTAAGCCTGCCAATTGTCCCATCCGTCGGGGTTCAGGGTGTTTCTTTTTCCTTTTGCAGTCGGAGACTTTGTGTGTTGTCAGGATGAATTTGGATGTCGGCTGGTTGGCTGGCCGGGCCGGGCGTCGGGTATCGGTGACAGAGGATGATGGGACCGAAAGTGGGTTCTATTGTGCGCACAAATGGAAGTCAGTCGTGTCTAATGTTAATGCTAATGTGCTGGGTTTTGCTCTGTGGTTCCTTTCCTGTGAGCAGTTAGGATAGATTCCCTGCCCCGGGGCAGGTCGGCCATCTGTAAGCCTGAATGACGAATGGGTTCTGGGCAATTGAGAATTTTGGAGCGAAATGTATGCATATTCAAAATCACTCGAGTTTTCTAATTAATTTAGGATGGGTTCTCCTGTTCAGCTCAAGCAAATAAACGCACTCAAGCACGGTTTAGATCGGTGTCGGTCGGTAGGTCGTTCGCATCAGAAAATGAAAAACCACGAAGGCCTTTCGAACACCTCTCTGGACGCCATTATCATCAAAAGGCCGAAAATGATCTCATTTCGTTCCAATCGAGAGTCAAACGGACGGTCGTCCAACAGTCCATATTTCCCATTCAATAAAGAATATTTACGATATTGCGTCGACTTTTTTTTTCCTTCGATCGTCCGAGAAGATGGACCGAAGGCAGGTCAATGTTAGTTGATGTTGGGTGGGTCAAGCGGCGAGACGCGACCAAATGAGCAATCAACGGCAGATAATGAAGCAAAGGAAAATATTAGCCGATATCAATTCCTGGCAGCCGGACAACGACGAGGCAGCAGAAAAAAAACAGCCGAGAATAAAAAGTTAATTAACTTTAAATTATTCATAACGCGGATTGTGCGTTGCAGGTGGCGAGGGACTCGGACGCTTTTCCAATAACCTATTTATTTATTGGCTTTGATTTGGAGGAGCGCTGAGAGAACCGGAGAGATGAAAGAAACGTACCGGCGGCGGGGGCCTCCTGTAGAGGGTGGCTCATCGGTTGATCGGATGTTTTCATTCCGGCGGTGGAGAGCCGGCTATCCTATTCGATGCCAGCTGGTGATATGAAAGCATAATTGCGCAGTACATCTTTATTGGCTGATTGGCTGTCATCGAAAAGCTTCTTCGACCTACTTTATCGTCAAACAAAGATTGTGAATAAATTGGAACTTAAAAAAAAGGTGTATTAAGAAATAAAAATAAAACTTAGCATCCCTACTGTGACGCCTACGCATTCGAAGACCAATATTAGAAAAATGATAATGTTTCCGATTCGATTGGAGCAGCGGTGAAATGAGGGATAAAAAGTGATTGGAATATGTTGTCGAAAATATTATGCTTGAGAGCTTCAGCTTGCCACCGAACAATAGAAGATCTGAAACCATATTTTCTTTTTGGTGCTATCTCGGTCGTTCGTTGCTTTTGAAATATTGTTACTGAGTCGAAAATCGCAAATGGGATTCTACAAGGTGGGTAATGCAAAATAAGGTTTATAATCGAGCGAAAGCGCGATTATTTCCTAATGAAAGGTGATAATGGATTATAGGTGTGATTTGCAGACAGAAGATAAAGCATTAAGTACCGCTTGAATAGAACCATTATTAGGTTTCCTTTTTTACTTGAAAATGAAAGAAATAATATGAAAAATTTCAATTGGAATTTTTCATATACTGAATAAATTTTGCACCACCAAAACATGGTTGGATAGATGAATTTGCATGCCATTTGGATGATTTCTGACCATTACTGGTCATAACAAAATGTAACATATACGGCCTTAAGTATAAATTCTCTGGACTCACCATATATTGGAGAGCATTCACATCATGCACAAGGAATCACGACCAAACTGAACGCACATTTTCACTCTAACGATCACACTTGCATGAGCAGCGATGTCAGACTTTGCCCCCCTTTGTGAACCCAAATTTTAGTCAAAACTGCCAAATTCCTGCAATTAATTAACGCATATAGCAAAATACGTATACATGTAGTTCTTAATTTGAGATTGTTTCAATTTGTAATTAACATATGCGGTGCGCAGAATTAGAAACCATGCGCAAAATTAAACGCGCTAATACTTTTTTGAATCAAATCAGTTCTCATTGAGATTTGATCTAAGTGAGTCTCGACTTTCGTTCTTGATTTTTCGTCTTGGTTTTTCCGTTTCTCATCTTTCATTTTTCGTCGTTTTATGGTTTCGTCTTGTCTTGAATTTTTCGTCTTTTTTTGTAATCTGTACTTTGTCGCCTTTCGCGGTCGTCTCCTTATCGGTTTTACTCTTTTAATTTGCTAGTCGTTTTTCAAGTTTTTACAATCTGGATTTCAGGCATCTGTACATGTATAGTCAGTACTAGAGCTTCAACACTTATTCTAAATTATTTCCAAACATAAATATGGAAATTAATGACCACAAGTTACGTAGTTGCACCTGAGAGGTCTGCAAGAACTTTTCGGCGATTTGTAGTTATTTTTATCGTCTTTTGTGGCGTTATTGGTTGGCCTTGATAACATGTTTTCCATCATTTATAGCCCGTTTTAGCATTTTTAGTTGCTGCTTTGCCAATTTTTTATAGTCGTCGTTTTTTTTGGATCTATTAATTCTTTTCATCGTATATAAATTGTCTTTTTTTGTCATTTTTGTTGCTTCTTTGGCATTTTCAGTGTCTTTTCATCGTATTTTTATTGTCTCTAATTTTTTATCGTCTTTTCGTCTACTGGTCATCACTTCGCCGTTTTTTCGTCACCTTTTCATCGTTTTTTGTCGTCTCTTCTATATTTTTTCTGTGTTTTCGTCGTTCTTTTGCAGTCTTTTCGTCATCTTATTGTTGTCAGTTTGATGCCGTTTCACCGTGTTTTTGTCACCTCTCTGTTGTAGTTTCGTTATGTTTTGATGGTCTTTTTTCCATCTTGCTATTGTATTTTTGTCGTCTGCCCAACGTTTTTTGACTTTTGTTTTTGGTATTGTTCGTCATGTCGTCGTATGGCATCTTTTATGTTGCTGTTTTGACATCTATTTGTTGTGTATTCGTCGTCTTTTCTTCGTTTTGTTTTTCATAGTCTTTGGTCGTCATTTTACCATCTTATCGCTGACTTCTCGTCACATCCAATTTTGCCAATTCGTCATCCTGCTTGTTGTCAAGATAACAAAATTTTTGTCTTTTTACTATCTTCTCGTTGTTAATCGCCCGGTTTGCTTTTCATTGTATTACGTTATTTTCACCAAATTTTTGTCATCTTTCATCGCTTTCTCGTCAACTATTCATTACTATTTTGTAATATTTTCATCGCTTTTTCGTATCAAATATCAATATAAAATATCTGTATTACTATTATTCTGAATTTATAACGATTAAAAAGCGAACGCCTGACAGTGGAGAATATCACTTACACTTAATTGACATTGCACATTGACAGCATGGCAGCATTACCGTAAATCTTAAAGTTTAAGTTTCCGTAAAGTTTAAGAAAATCCGTAGATACGAGCTCAAGGGCTCCCCAGGTCCGTAGAAAATTGCTAAATTCGTAAAACTATGGATGAATCCGTAGATCTGGCATATCTGATGAACATATCTTTTTTCCCCAAGCACTGTGATGAGTTTTGGCGAGTGTGTATTTATCTTTAAACTAAGATCGTCGCTCTCGTTCGTCGTTGCAACTCAGCAATTGATTCCTCATCGGGCCAGATGAGGGCATAATGATGAGAAAGAAAATAAGAAGTATAGTAACGTCAGTATCCATTTGTCCTAGTCTGCCGCTCGCGCTCATGAGCAGTTGGCATTGACTAGCCTTGTGAGGAGGCTGTGCAGCAAGACGCTACGAGGCTGTGTGCTCGCAATTGTGTAAATTGCAGAATGTGTGTACACAGCACCAGAGCGGCTGTTTGTTGTACACTTTCGTCAGTGGAGTAAGCGTTAGATGCTATGCTTCTCCCACACGCTCGCGTAAGAGTGAGGAACCTTTTGTTTCTCACTCGATTTGCAACATTGACTGAAGATATCTGAAGACAAAAAGCGAAGTCTTGGGTTATAAACGCCTTTAAGACTTCACACTTGTTTATCGACAGTCTTTGCAGCCAGTTATTAAAACAAAGGACTATTACGGGGCTAGCGCACCGACCCTACTGATTCTAGGTGCATCGCCCAGCCGAGATTCGTGGGTGCCACGTTTACTCATACAGGAGCAAAAATAACAACGAAAAAAGGTTCATCTCAATAGTACGGTATGGTCAGAGCCGTAGTGTGATATTGTGGAGCTCTTGGCGAAGACCCACATCACATTTTTTATCAGGTTTTTGACTAGATTTCGGACCCAGATTCTGGACCTGGTATCAACCACATTCTGGATCTGCATTAGATTCTGGATCAGGTTTAAGAGCACATTTTTATCAAATTTGGATCACTTTGTTTAGTACATGTTGCACCTCATTTTGGATCCGATTCTGGACCTGAACTAGGTCTTGGAGCTGCATCAGGCTTTAGATCAGATTTTGGACCACATTTTTATCACATTTTAACAAGATTTTGGATAAGGGTATGAAATGGGGAAGGCAAACGAGAAAGCGACCAACATAGCTTTTGCCAGCCCAAGCTCCTACCTAGCGCCTTCACGCGGCCATACCCGGTAATGCTCTATTCAGTAGCTAAGCTAGGAAGTGCGATGCCGCGTGGTTCCCAGATGCAGACGGCTGAGCCACACGGCATTGGTTTACCTGCTATAATATGTTATTTTAATATGTTATTTTAATTATTTGTTACGTTTTAGCTCATCAAGCACCTCCCACTGTACAACTAAGACTCTAGCCGTAACAAGCTTAGATAATACACGTGGATATCGCAAGGAAAAATTAAATTTATTATTGGATATTAGATGTACTGATGGAAACTGACGTACTTATTTTTCATTTGACGGATCGATGATGAGATTGTTCTATTTTTCCCATATGTGCTGATGCTGCACTTCATTTTATTTTTAATATTATATTCATATCCTATATTACTGGGTACAAGAACACCTATGAAGATTGCGTGAGTTTTCGCGCATCCTCTTAAAGTAGGTGTTCAACTAACGTACCCATTTCTACAATCGTAAGGACATGGCCAGGTGTATGGCGTAGTTATGGGTACATCATGTCAGCCACCCATGATGTGTACGGTTGTCTATGCTATGCTAGGCTATGCTATTTGAACAAGATTTTGGATAACATTTTGGACCATATTCTGGACCTAGGCCAGATTATGAACCTTACCTCGGTTTTTGGATGACACTTTTAAATCAGATTTTAGACATGATTTTGAATTAAATTTGCGTCCGGAATTGGTCCACAATATAAACCGGATTTTGGGCCACATTTTTAATCTGATTTTAAACCAGCAATCAGATTTTGGATATGATTTTGGGCCAGGTTCTGGACCAGAATTACATTTTGAACCTGGACCATATCGTGGATCATATTTTAGATCAAGTTTTGTTCAAGATTTCGACTAGATTCTGGTCAAATTTTGAACCAGATTTCGATCAGATTTTAAACTAGGTTTTTGATTAGATTTTGGACCTGGGCAGGACCTGAATCAGATTTTGGACCAGATTTAGGACTATTTTTCAGATTCGGACAAGATTTTATATAATAAAATCATGGCAACATGAATCCTTTCCTTCGAGAAGCCAACAAGAGATATCGGAAGAGTTTTCTTTTCTGTTTAACAGTCATACTTGCCATGGAAGTCTTTCATAGAGAGATATGGTTGGACAGGCTGGTAGAGCATGGTATTACCACATACTGTCCACATTTTTGATCTCATTTTGGACCTCATTTTTGATCAGATTCCGGACCTGGACAACATTCTAGATCTGAACCAGATCTTGGGGCAGTATCATATTCTGAACCAGATTTTGGGCCACATTTTTATGAGATTTAGATCAGATTTTGAATTCAATTCAAATCAGATTTTGGGTCATATTTTTGATCACATTCCTGGATCGTATTATATTATTTATTTGTTTCATACTAGATTCTGGATCGTATTATTTATTAGATTTTAGACCACATTGTTAATGAGATTTCAAACCAGCAACTACTAGATTTTGGATCAGATTTTAAACCAGATTCTGGACCAGAACCTTATTTTGGACATGGACTAGATTGCGCACATTTTTATGAAATTTCGTTCCAGAGTTTGTAACAAAGTTTGGAACAAATTTTAATTGAATTTTGGACCGCATTTTTTATTAAATTTTTGGTCAAGAATTTGGACCAAATTTTGGCCCAGATTATAAACAAGATTTTAGATCACATTTTTGATTAGATTTTGGGCCTAAAGCAAATTTTGGGTCACATTTCTAGTCAGATTTTTTCCCAGCAACCAGATTTTGGATCAGATTTTAGACCGGATTCTGGACTTGGACCATATTTTGGACCTTGACTGTATCGTAGACTAAATTTTTTTGATCAAATTTTGTTCTAGATTTTGGAACAGATTTGGACTAGATTGTAGACCATGAATCGGACTACATTTTTTATCAGATTTTGGACCCTGATTCTAGATTTGGGTCCAAAACCGTAGCGTGACATTGTGGCGGCTCTGGCGATGGTCCGATTTGGTGCACTCTCTTTTCTTAAATCAGTGTTCCTTCGAAGTTTGTTATTTTTTAGAATTACACGTACAACTCCCGAAAATCCGGTACTTCGCTACACTCGAGAGTGCTTTACTGAGGTTCAGGCAGTTTTCGGAGCCCCCACGAGTGCCCTTGGCTGGATTGGTAAAATTTAGATAAGCGATCTTTCTCTGTAGAAATGTTAACTATAGCGTGAGCTGAAACTTTATAAAAAGAATTTTACGCATCGAAACTGAGTCAGCAAAAGAGTCATTTGCTTGATGAACTGTAATACATGTAAAACAATTTTCAAGTTGAAAGTTTGCAAAATTAACAATTAAATATTAAATAGAAAAGCGATTATATGTAAATGAGAGATTTGCTTTGTGTCTCTTTCTTGCGCTTTTCAAGGCGACTTTAATGCATTCCAATGTAGCTTTTCTTAATCAAATGCAAGCTTATAACACCAGCTGAAACAGTTGCTGGTTGCTGCGGGGGTCAGTCCCGGTGTAGTGGTAAGCATTCACGCCTCTCACGCCGAGAACCCGAGTTCAAATCCCAACCCCGCAGAAGTCACGAAAGTTCCAAAGCTGGTTAAAGTGACTATAACCTAACAAAAAGAAAAAAAACTGTTTCATGCAAAATTAATTCCTTCAAATGCATTTGCATCGCTGTGATAAGCGGAAGAAAGGAATGACTGAACCAAATGGGCAATAGACTGCTGTTTGTTCAGTTTAAAAGCAGCATCTTAGTTGAAGACAACCTTGCTTAGGTTAGGGAGCATCACTGAAGCAACGCTTATTAAGTGTGTATAACGTTCCTCTTCACCCAAGCTGGGGAATCCACGGATCGAACCAAAGCTATAGTGGGAGCATGTTCGATCCGCCGGTTCCCCAGCTTGGGTAAAGAGGAACGTTACACAAACTTAATAGGCGTTGCTTTAAAGACCCTGTCTTACTTGATTTTCCGCCCTTCCCCGTTCACGCCTTATCTTCCTTGAGATACTGTCAACACCCTTGTTTCATTACTTTCCTCTACCGTTCTCTCTGTCGATTGCAAAAAACTACCGTTATAAGAGGTGTGAGTAGTCCCTTGGTCCCACATTCGAGTACGGTTTCATTTGGAATTGTGCCCATTCGGCATCATGTGTATCTGGCCTCACGTCCAAGCGGCCATTATGCTTTCCATCCATTATGCCTGGCGGGCGTTTGTTACTTTGAATGTTTTTCTAAGAAATAGCCTTTTTATGTATGGGAATTGTAGGGTAAGTTAACCTATAGTGGACCCTTTACCTATAATAGACCTCGGGTACAGTTTCGGAGTTTATTAGCTTGTACTTCTTATTTCCGAGGATATATGACATGGAACAGAAAGTACTAAACATGCCACACAGTTCAGACTACAAAATTTTAGCCGTATTTGATGATTAATGCCTTAAAATCGACATTTTCAACAAGTGAGGGTCCATTATACGGTTAACAATGCAAAATATGTCGCTATTAGTAGACCCTCGTCATGCAAAATGCACTAGAATTCCTATAATGGACCCGGTCGCTATCCTATTGTAAACCAAAAGGTCCATAAAAGGAAAACGGACATTCTAATTTGTTTTAAAAAATGTGGAAAATATAAATTGATATTTTTTTAGCGTTAATCGAAAGTTACTCGTATTGTAAGTGCCATCTGTTGCGGGTTTGGCGTTGCCAGCTCAAAATAATTCATGGGAGAAAGCCACTCAAACACTAAATGGTCCACTAATGGTTAATTTACCCTAGTTAAGATTGGTTTTTATTACTGTTTCTTATTTTTGATTATAGATTCTTTCTTAAATTAGACCATTTTTTAAGCAAATCTTTTTAATAACCTAGAGAAGATATTTGGATTCATTTATTTCTGAATAGTTGGTAGGTATTTGGAACTCAAGTTTCATCAACGATGCTTAATGTCATGTTTTATTCGACTTCAAATTTGAGTATTTGTAAGATTGTCACATTAAATAAACTAAATCATTAAAAGTAACTTAGTTTAAATTGCAGCCTGAATGCAAATAAAATGTTAAAATCTATCATGTATCGGAATCCAAGCACGACGTTTTTGGCTCTCGACATGATCGTTGATTTAAATTTATCTGAAAACGATTGACAAAAAATTACTAAAACTAGGTCATTTTTTAAACTCATTGTCCGAGAGGTCGTAGCGGCTCTGAGTTAGGCATGATTTGCGATATTGTGTGTACTAAATTTTATAATTAGTCAGAGTTCCCCGCTGACCCGGAGTTGAATTCCGAGCTGAGGGTCAACTAAAAAACCCGTATTTTTTTGCTCGCTTACGTTAATCATCAGACTGCATTTCCATTTCCGAGGCGACCGACTCAACTGGAAAAAGCCACAAAACAATGAACCATAATTTACTTTCAAAAGCGCGCACTTCTAGGTGCCCTGTTTTGGCTGGCTAATCTCGAGCCGGTAATCGTTTTTCGCTCATCGCTTTCCGTTTCGCTACGCTCGAAATCGTGAGCATGGGATGCCAGCTATCGTAAGAGTTTTCTTACTAATTTTGAACAATATCCACCACGCAAAGCGGGAAACAGACCGGCAACACTGGCTAGCGGCGGCTATATCGAGGGCGGTCATCCTCTTCGTAGGCCTTTTTTTTACCCAAAACGCTATGTAAGCGCGTGCTTCAAAATATGTTATACTTGCCGAGATAACAAGATAGAGTGGAAAGAAGAAAACAAAAACAAATAAATAAGTGATAATTAGAGAAGAATAAATATCGCTCCGCTCATTCTTTTGCCATTTTCCTTGGTCCCGGCGGGACACTTCACAACCGCCAAGGTGTTTTCGACGGAATATATATGGTTCCATTGTTGGCCGAGGTGCTTGAGTAAAAATAATGGAATTTATTATTTTTTATTTATAGCTTTTTCGGTTTCGGGTGTGAAATTTCCACCAGAGAAGCATTCTTGCCTGGTACCTACCTAAGGAAAATGAATTTCGAAATGACCGGAGTTGCGTTTCGTTACCGAAATGCCGATGCATACGTTCGTGACAAGCACCGCGGCTGGGTTTAGGTGTAAATTAATTGCTTTTAGTACACGTTTCTAATGCTAATGGATTCGGTTTCCATGAGCCGTATGATTGTTCCTACTAACCGTGAGATCTCGGTACAATAAAATTAAACTTTTATAACCTTACATTTATTTGTTTCCAAAATCGTAAGCCAGATGCAGCGCTTCTGCTTGATCCAGCAAGCTAATAGACAGCTCAAATCTCCGTTAGCTCCCCGGCTTGAGCTGATCTTGCTCTTAGTTTGCATGCCGTGCAGCTAGCAGATAATTATTTCCTCCGAAAATAGCCGTTACATAACCTCGCCCTATATGAAGCTGCAAATTTTCGAGTTGGGGCTAGTAATTATGCACGATTTTGGCTTTGGATAAGGTTCGCCTCTAGCGAGCGCTCATTTGTGTTGGATCAATTTCGGATAGGTTTTAAAGTGCTTTGTCAGCATTGACTCAATCGCTTGATTCAAACTTCCGACCGTGAGCTTCGAGCCAACAGGAAATGCAGACTATGAGCCTGCGTTGAATAACTTAATTGAATAAGCGCACAATCCCCGCATGAAGGCCCGCAATTTATTTACGATCCGCTACGGAATCCCGTCGACAGCGAGTTTCGTTGTTTCAAAGCAGCTTCGGAGCCTACGTTTACTTACCGAAAACTTTATCCATTCATCGTCCATGCCGCGATGTTCAGCGTGGCTCATCTACATTATGTTCCAAGAACACCTATCACCCTCTATGCGTCTCTTTCAGACACACACACACAGTTCCTCCTTTCATTCCTCCCCAAAACTATGAATCGGAAAACAGCTTCGGGCTGTGCAAAGCAAAAAACAAACTCAGTCTTAACTTAATTTAGACGCCTCTTCCACAGCTTGGAACAACTCTCTTTGCAAAAAACCAACTTCATCTGCCTTGTTGTGAACCCTTGTTCAGCAGATTTTCTCCCAGCCCAATCCTACATGCTACGGTAAGACGATTCGTCACAATTTGATCCCCGGTCTCGGAGCTCGGTGAGCAGCGTGTCCATCCGGGAAAAGAGAAAACTCCTTCGAGTGGTGGATAATTGTATAAATTACCGTCCGTTTCCCAGCTCGGCTCGAAAGGGTTCGTTTACTGGTGGGCAGACGTTTCGTAAGAGCCTGCTGTATTTAGTTAGTAAAACGCAACGCACCAAACGTAACCAAATGTCGATTCGAGCCACCTCCACCAACCGGCCAATTCCGGCTGAACAGAAATCGATCACGGAGCCGGCATTGTCGTTTTCGCGATTGAATTCCGAATTTCATGATACCTGCCAAACAAGCTTTTCACGCTGGGTCAGCTTGGAACCATGGCGCACTGGGTAAAGTTTAGCAAATCAACTAAAGGCTAGAGAGTAGAGATCCAGGGACGGTGAACGCCGCTAATCAGCGTGGATGGAGCGTCAAAGGTGCTTCCTACGACTGCCCAAAAGGCGCGACACACAAGTGCCTGTTCCATATTCTATGCGTTCACCTCAGTGGTGTTGACAACTGCTCAACTGTCTCCAAAGTGGACCGTTTTTGGGCAGCAATTCGTTCGGAACGAGTTACACCGTCGTCAGCAGACGATCATGAATATTTATAGGTGAACTTGCTGCTGCAGTCACTACCTGCTGCTGTTGCTGCTGCTGCAGTAGTTAGCTGCTGTTGCTTTTTGTGCACTCTACGCGGACAGGTTCAATTCTCCGGCTCGGGAACACAACACGTAAATTGGTCGGCAACTTGAGCTCGGCAGTACTTTTCGGCAATTTAATTAGTGTCAAGCTTGAATCGGTGGGAGCTCACTCACCGGCGCGTAGGAATCGATGCGAGCAGGAACAACAACAAAAAAAAAAGAAACTGTGCAACTCCAACTGGAACAAGTTTATCGACAAGCGCTGCGGGAGAGTTATTAAAAATTCGAAATACCTCGGATTGCTGTTCCGTTGCAAGCGAGCTTACCGGTTTGTCACATGCATGCATGGCGGGCGATGGATGGTGCAACGGTTGACGATGTGATGTGACTGAGCAATCAGGGGTGGTGACTGGAATGACAGTCGTAAATACGTTAGCCATTCGAATGTTAGCCTTGCTGTGCTGTACGATTGTCATACAGGTGATTGCTAGAAGAAACGAATGACATAATGGACAAGAGTCGTAATAGATGTTGGCCATAACATGGTAAAATTGGCAGACATTATTGGTAGGTAAGTATTCGTACTTTTTTTTTAAATGGTGCTGGTAGGCGAGGTTGGCAAAATAGCTAATTTTAAAGTTTTATTTTATCGAGAATTGTGAAAGTGATCCTTTTTGTCCAATGTCCTCCAGTTGTGGAATGGGCTGGTGATCAGTAAATTCACTGCAACCGCATTCTTCTATTGTAAAAAAGCCATGAAGACAAGCGCCGTACATTTTAAAGCAAAATAAAAACCATTCATTTATTGTAAAATTACCAATAAAATTGAGTGCCACTCGTTTCAAATTGCGTGGCACTCCTTATGGTCCATTTTGCTCGATTCGCTTTAAACCACATAATGTGAACCAATAAAACAGTTGTTGCAGGCTGAGTTGACGTTCAGAGATTGAGCTCGAAATAGCGATGCAATGCAAAATCATCGGGTGAAAGGAATACATATCATGCATTTTAAACTACGCGGATCTTCTTTTACGGTCTATTTTATTCGATTCTTCCCAAAATACATAACATGCGCGAATAAACGAGTTGAGGATTGACCTGGTAGCCGCGAAAGCAATTCAAAACACACTAATGTATCGTAGAGATATAGAAGAATCGAATACCTACTATCGATTTCAAATTGTGCAGACATCTTAAAAAGTTTCTATTTCTGTCTTATAATACTGCATTGGTACTTTGGTTTTTTATTAACCTATAGATGTTAAGACTTTTAGTGCAAAACACTGTGAAAAGAGATGATTGCCATGCTTGGCATATCATTATACTCTTTTTATAAAGCAAACTATACATTCAAATATGGAGGTCACGAACGTAAGGAAAAGTTTCAAAATACAGAGTGTTTGGTTCCGTTTAGGTGATATTTTATTTTCCAGATAAGTGGAAAGCTCATGATGGTACGGGCTTGATTTGAAAGCAGTTGAAACTTGCAGTGCCGAATCTTTGAAAAATAAGTCAGTTGGATCTTATACAGAATTAAATGGGCATAATCAAGTAATTCTAGGCTTTCTAACGACAATTTTTTTTCTCTTTTTCTCTTTTAAGTTTTTTATTCAAAATCTTGCATTTTCATGTCAAGTTTGAACTGTTTCGGAAAATAACTTTATCAAGCCAGTTTCCACAAATATCGCATCTTTTATTTATTAAAAACATTTGCACCTGCCCCTTTGTTAAATTTACTCGATTTTCTTCGTTTTAATGGTTGAACCTTTCTTGTATAAAAATTTACAGCCCTGCATGAAAACGAAGTTTTACCCCTCTTAGTATTCTTTTATCTGTCAGCCCATGGACATAACTACTGAACTGCTGACAGTGTTTGTCTTTCTCAGTATAATTGATTCATGAATTGCAGTGCTGAATGATTGCTCGACTAATCTGTTAGTACCGCATCCCAAGGGGCTCTGATGTGGCGGACTTTTCTTTCTCCTCAACTCGGGGGATTTTTTATGGAGACTAAAATAAAAAACTCAAAACTTCTAGGCACCGGCTGCCTTACAAAGTCGGAACCAATGGAGTCGAACGAAGGAAGAAGAGTTAGAGGAAATCTTCAACCTCGACAGTGACTCACTGTACGGAGGATCTACAGTCTTTTCGCTGATCTTGAGTTCGTCAAAAGGAAGTGTGGAAAGTCGAGCGAATAATCATCCCGATCCGGAGACGCGACCAGACGATGATGGGGCACCAACGTCGTCTCGTGTTGGTCTCAAGCGGCTTTTCAGTGCACAGAATAGGCGGCACAAGCTGTATCTCAGCAAGGGATACACACAGGAAGAGGTCAGAAAACTGGCCCTTCGATCTGTCGACCAGCAACCGCAACCTCTCGAGCAGAGCAAGCGGCAACGGTCGGCGGAGATCATGTCGCCAAACATTAGCGCGAAAGGTTCAAGTACTAAGCGACCTAGAGTGTGCAAAAATAAAAGGCCGTCTGCGCCCAAACCTCAAGCAGGGTTTCGTGTAGTGAGATGGTGGATGCCTCCAGCATCGCAATCACGTCGAGTGATTACCTATCTACTATACTTACTGCGGATCAGCTTACGGCTATTCGCAACGAAATCCTGAACTGCATTGCGGAACAGGATTCTCCAGTCATACGGCCAAAGGTCAAGAGCTGTCAGCTTAAGAACGGCTACCTGCTCCTCGTGTGTGCCGACGTGGAGACAGTAAGATGGCTGGAGACTACGGTACTGTGGGATGAAGTGCTGCTACAAACATACACCATGAAGGTCCTCCCGAGACCTCTTGTGTTCATGGGGTATTTTTCAGGCACTGTGGATACCTCGAGCGATCCCCACGCTCCGTCTGCTCCAAAATCAGAACGATAGCATCTGTACGCAAACGTGATGTCGCAGCGTGACAGGGAACACTATCGAACTAGCGTTGAAGATAGATCCTTTAATAGTATATTTCGTTGATGTTTCTAGGTGAATAGGTTGAACAATGTATTCGGTAAGGCTCGCATGCGACAAGTTCACCGAGGAACTGACAGGTCGACGAGGTCAACTGCCGATTAGAGATTTTGTGCCAGGAGCAGCAAAGGCACGTGTGTTGTAACCTAAACAAATATGGCGAGTACTTCGTCGTAGTGTGACAGGGACCACCGTAGAGCTGGCGTTGGAGACAGACCCTCTGTCTGCTAACCTGATTGTCAAGCAGGGGTTTATGTTCGGCAATGCTCGTATGCGACAGGTTGGTCAACTGCCGATTAGGGGATTCTGCGCCAGGAGCAGCGAAGGAACGTGCTAGGCAACTTCCCGAAGAAATTTCGCAACCACCCGCTCCAAGCATGTCGGCAACGGTTGCGCAGGATTGCACGGTTCCTCACAAGTGGAATCTGTATCAACCAACCGACCAATGTTTGCACGTCCGCAACGGTTGCGAAGGTCCGCAAGGTTTCTCGAAAGAGTCAACCCCTCGCACAAATGCTAGAAGAAACATTCATAAAATTAGGTGCGTATTGGCATTAACTAAATGAAACAACCAATTATCTCGTAGCATTTTTTCTCAGCTTTCCAATGGTGAGCTTCAAATGTAAATCGGTTGGCGCACTCATGATGAAAAACTTGACTTTCTAATCAAATCCAAGATGGCCGCCAATTTTTTGCACTTTATTTGAAAGGTCTATCCGTCCTTTTTACAAAACCGTGTCGTTTGTCATAGGAAATTATGGGAATATCACAATAATTATATGAAAATTGTGAGCTTTGCTACAGATATTGGTTATTTCATTTAGTTAATGTCATTGCATTACCTAATTTCAAGAATGTTACTTGTAGCATTTTTTCTCAACTTTTCAATTTCAATTCAATCAATGTTTTAATGAAAATCGGTTGGGGGCTCATGGCGAAAATGGCTATTTTTTGAATAAATTCAATATGGCGACCAAATCCAAGATGGTCGCCAAAATTTTTTTTACTCCATTTGGAAGCCCTGTTCTTCTCCTTTACAGAGTCATGCCATTTGTTAGTTATTTCATTGCAAATTTATGATATATCACATGAAATAGATCTCGAGGTTTGCCAAAAAATTACCTTTTTTTAAACTGACGTGCCCCTTGGCGAACCAAGGGTCCAATGTCCAATTTTTTTACCAATTAAGCACACAGGTTCCAATATTTGAAGACCTTGTGTCAGTAGTGACCCCGTTTCAATGAAAATTACTCTGTATTTAAGTCTACAAGTTCCGCCATTTGACATATTTTACCAATAAGGTATTGTCGTTATCGTCGGGCCATCACGATTTTACAGTTTTAGTAACTCATGATATCTATGATACAGCCATTGTAAAACTTCTTACTGTTATAGCTAACTTTTCACAATATTGTGAGTTTCAATCGTGTATTCAAAACACCCGTACTGAATTCAGTGACTAACTCTTACAAAAAAGTTGTCCAGGTGCAATGAATTTTTCTTCAATAAATTATTCATTAAATGCAATTATCGAGATCTATGAAGTGTGTTATACTGCATATAAAGACTATAGAAAATTCCCCTTCCAGTAAGGTGTTTGGGAACGCTAAGGTGAAATACTACAAAAGCGCTTTTTGTAAAGGTCGGGCCACTTGAGTAGTCATGGATGGGCCACCATAATTTTTAGCGCAGAAGTGCAATAAGCGCTAGAGAATGTCAGACACGTAAAATGTGATGAAATAAAGCAAAATTAATACGATAAAAACCTAGATTGTTGTTGTTTTTTTTCCATTCTAGTTGTACACTTCGGAAAAGGCGATTGTAGCAATATTGATTTTACAAGATCGCCAACATTTCGCAAAAATGCAATAAAAAATAGGGTATTTGTACCTATATGAGCCGTTGTTCACGGAATTCATTCTTTTCATGTCTCTATATAGAATTTCAATACGTATGTCTTAGATTTTCTGCGGTGGCCCAACCTGTACAACATGGCCCGACTATGACAATATTTTTTGTCTTCACGTAAATGCCAATAAATTATTTATTTTTCAAGCAATCAGTTTAAAATTTTCCGGAAATATCTTAGACCTTTGCAACGATGTATTTAGATTTTCAAAATTCCTTTTGAAACGAAAGTTATGGGCGAATTCCAAATGGGCCCAACCACGACGACACTCCCCTACTAATCTAATTATTCAAATAAATATTTTGGATTTTATTGGACACATGAGATGTAAGTACGATATTTGTCGCACTAACAAAAAAACGATAGCCACTTTGGGTTACCCTCTAAGTATCGCTGTGAATCTCAAGCAGCAATTCAAGTTTTATCACGTTCCCCTAGTGGTTTTCACGACCAATTTCATAAAACTGCCAATAAAACTAAAAGCCGCGCTAGAACCTTCTGAATGACCGTTATAAAACTACCTTTCGACCAAGGGGCCCACTCTCTAGCAGATTTTTATAACCTCTTGAAGAGTCAGGCAATAAAATTTAGAAGGTTTATACTAGTCTGCAGAAAGCAGCAATAAAACCGCTGCTTGGTGGTAACCGCCAAAATTCAACGAGACTTTCGCTTTGTTGGACTTAGCTACAAAGCATAAAGCTTGCTGCGTAAAAACCTAAATCACAAAGACAGCTTCATCAACTTCCCTTCTTTATCGACAGACGACAGACTTCGCAGCCGGCTGTTAGAGTATAGGACAATTACGGGACCAGTGCAACAATCTCACTGACTCTATCTAGCAGTACCGTCAAGCATCGTATACCGTCAGCATCGTACCTCGTCGCCGTGATCAGAAAAGTGAAAATGTTACTGTTAGATTATCATGATCGATTTGATTCCATAATAAACAATGATAGTGACCATAATAAAATATCCAAAAGAATAAATAATACATTTTGACGAGTTTCCGTAGTTGTGCAGCATATGCGCATTAAATTTTAGCGTGCGTGTTGAATTAATAAGTATCTAAAATTAACGCGCCATCAAAATTTTGCAATTTTTGAAAACTAGTTTAAACTTTATGAAAGCAAAAAAATATTCGATCAATCAGCCTTAGTTTATTCGAAAACCATTCAAGTTGCATTCTGTCAAAAAAATTGATTAATAATAACTTCCTTTCGGCAACTCACAGTTTACTTTGGAGAATTGTTGTTTGCCGACCAAAAAAAGGGCTAGAAAACGACAATATGGCTTCGCATCAAAAATGATTTCGGTGTTGAACTCTAATATTCTTCATAATAGCAGCAAGGTGGGAATAAGAAGCGCAGGAGCCCAGGTGGAGCGAGATCTGGCGGAGAGTACTCGGTGTCAGCGGTAGCCCACAACCGGTTTAACTGGGGAAACCCTGTTCAACAGGCTTTGTATTAGGACGGCAAGCCACTTAAATGAAAAAAAAAAATAAAAAAAATAGCAGCAATAAATCTGTTTGGTTAGGGTGGTACCATATTTTTGTTACGGTTTGACAAGCAAGCGCAATAGAATCCATTTGAGTGGTGCGCCATATGTATTGCTACTCCCTACTTATAGTTAGTTTATAAGAGCTGTGTCGCAACCAATTAGTTTTATCGTGGTAATATAAGCAACCACAATAAATTTGTTTTATTAACAGTTTTATTGTGGTTTTATAACTAGCTATAAGTGGTTTTTGACTTGTATCATCTTGGTATTGTGCAATAGCATAATAAAACTAGAAATAAGGATTATTACCGCAATAAAACCTTTACAAAATTCAAATAAAACTAAGCGGCCTTAGAATTGTTACTTGGGAATGTTTGCTGGTATTGCAAGACCTGTCTTTTCAGTGAAGTTATTAATAAGTATAATAGTTCTCATTGCAGCTTCTGGTTAAATTCAAAGTGGGAATTCAAAAGCATCCCAATACTTTTATACAATCAACTATCGACTACTGGTTTCACTTTGCTTGATGTTGCGCTGACACTTTTCCACACTTAGGTTCTTTTTGAAGCTCCAGAAGTACACTGCCTTTCTACAGTCAGTCATTTCTTTTATTACAGCTTCTTAAGGTCGTCCTACTAACACACTTGTTATAAAACAATTGGGCTGACTGTAACATGACTGTTTTAGGTTAATAATAATTTGATATAACTAAAAGTAACGTTATTGAGCTACTTAGGCAAGATATTTTTTTTCTTTTTTTATGAGAGAGTAAACGTGGTTTTTGAATTAACTGGGAAAAATAATTGACTGGACAGATGACCTATAATGGGAATGCCATTATCTAATTTTCCGCTCTTTTCCCTTCACGTCTTGTTTCACCTGGAGATACTATCAACCCCTATGTTTCGTTCTTGTACCTACGTGAATTAGCAAATAAAATAATATGTAAGTAAAATCACTGTTGTACTGTAGGATGTCACGTTAATTTTAGGACAATTTAAAAGACGAGAGGTTTTGTGCCTACGGGCTTTTCCCTACTTCACGAATGAATTAAACAAATAGACAAATTACTTTCTTCTACCATTTACTTCGTCTGTTGGGAAGACATAATAAAAACATATTAAACGAAACATAATTATATTTTGCTGAACATTCATCGCCTGAATAGCCAGTTAATTATAATAGGACTGGAAGCAATGAGTACATGGCGAAAGTTTGTATGCCAATACAAAAGCATTTTTAAGGCGCAAAACAATGCATGCGCCATTCGGTAGCCATTTATGCAGCCAATGCAAATGCCGAAGGTAATGCAACTCGGCTTTATAGGCCTCAGTTCCTCGACTGGTTTATATTCATCCGTTATACAATATAACAAAAGCGAAAATATATTGAATTGAATTTACGATTATTTGACAACAGATTTTACTCCTTTTTCTCTTCGCTATAAAAATTGAAATTGTTCGGAAATGTTATTTCCATTCTTGCAACTTTGACGCTGGTTAGTGGGTAGGTGGTTACCCACCTGCTTTGATTGAAGTTCGAAACGTTCGAAATACACGACAGTCGTAAATAACACATTTTCGCACATCATCGCCCAAAATCGCAATCCGATCGGCAGGGAATGCATCACGTACATGCCTGATATCCATCTCTAATCCGATTTACATCCGTTCGGGTGGGCGAGCGACGGTCGGAGAGGTGCGACTGTGCGATGTTCGGGCCGGTCCGCAACCCATAAATCCTAGCCTGCTAATATCAGCTGCCTGCGGACTTTTATTGGGCAAACAAAGACTTTCGGGATCAAGGGGGTTTCGATGTCACCACCGTTATCGTCATCGTCGTCATGCTAGCTCGATGTCAACTCAATCGACGCAGTGCCTCCTTTGCCGGCTTCAAACCTGGCCAACATCATTGGTAAATGTCGAAGCGTTGCCTCCAGGTGAAAAAGAAGAATGAAAAGCAAGGACAAGCTTAATGATGCTGTCTTTTATTTGAGGAAAACTGTCTATTAGCTTTGAAACCTTAGTTCTTTTCGGATTTTTCGTCCTTTTTCTGTGCTGCTGCTGGTCGAAGCTCAATTGTCGACCAAGAAATGTTTTTCATTTAAATTCGAAAAATTCAAAGAAAAAAGGAAAGAAAGAAAGAAAACGTGCTGCAATGCTGGTTTGTAGACCCAATCATTGGGAGTAAGCATTCCAGCGAAGGATGGGTATTCCTATTCAAATAATGGGAGCAAATAATGTGCTTCCAATGGTTCAAAGGAGCGAAATGCGACAGATTCCTAATCGATAGAATTGAGACTTGCACGGTTCGCTCCAACACGGTGGAAAGGTGAATGCGGGAATGTTTCTTTTCATGGTAGAGTCTGAAAGAAACTCCGGACATAAGCCCCTGCAACATGGCATTATTATACTTCCGTGAGCATGTGACGAGGACAACAGAAAGTGACTCTAAATTTGCTTACAATAACGTTTTCTCCGTGCTTCTTCTGCCGGCAGCAGTTTGGAATTGGGTTTCTAGCGAAAAAAAATTTTATCGATAAAGGAAAAAATAAATATGAATTGAACTTGAATCGAGCTGCCGCACCCAGTGCCGTGCCGCCGCGCCAGTTGCTCCAGTGCGGTAGGTTCGACATAAAGGAGCGGCATCATGAAGAGATGCAAATTAATTTTGCTGGCGGCGGGAAAATGGAAATAATTCCAGCTAAGCACTTTGCTGCGCAAATTTTCATATTTACATATGAATAAAATTATGGCTTCGAATAAGTATAAATATTGATATTCTGCTCATGAAAATTAGTGAAACTTCGTCCAAAACCTTTGTAAATTAAAATCCTCATTTTGAAAGCGACAGTCAAACTTTGTTAAAAGTTTAAATTACTCTGAGACAACTCAGATTAGAAGTTTCCAAAAACCCGAGGCTGCATTAGGTAAGTGTTTCCAACGCAAATGTTTGCAAATCCGCAACATTCCAGAAACGAAATACCGAAAACTCTTACTCATACTAACTCAAACATTTCCGCTGTAGGAAACTCCATTTTGAACAACGTATGATCCCTCATAAATTTGAGCCTTTTAGCAGTTTCGAAGGCTTTCATCATTGCCGCCGCAGCGGCAGCGGAAATACTCTTCGTATCGGGCGGAGAACTCGTCAGCACCAACAATAACTTCATATGGCTCACGAGCTGCTTTTTTCGTCACCGGCATTGATGACATTCAGAGCCCATAATGCCAACTGTCTAATCCCATTTTACTGGTCGTGCATAGATAAAGAGCCCGAAATGCGGCGTGCCGACTTCATTACAAAACAAAGGTAGCCTAACAGCTACAGTTTAAGGTGACAGCCGAGTGTCGAAAGTCTTATCACCTCTCGGACTGTGTTATTGTATTCCATCTCCCTGCACGTATAGTTAATAGAGCAGCTTCCAAACCACTTTAGCTTCCTATGCCAGATTAAGTAATTACACATACTCCGACAGCTCATCCGTCCAATTAGAAGTCGATCTTTTCACTTTGGGATTAGTTCTGAGAATGAGATATGGACAGATAGTGCGAACTGAACCAAACCGCTCTGGCTGTGAAGTGAGACAACAGAACGAGAATACATAACCATAAAAATTAAAAACGACCAAAAACGGGAGTAAAAGGAATTAAAATCAAATTCAGTTCTTTCTCGTAAATGTCTTAATTGAGGAGGAATGCTGAGCTGTTGAGTTGAGTTGGGCCTCAAAGCGATGATACAGACAGAAAGCGGAACCCCTTGCCGTTCATCACGAGCACTGACTCACCGCCGACGACGACGACGACGACGACGACGTCGAATTACCGCATGTGATCTGGATCAAAGGGCTTGAGGGTCCAAACCAAACCAGAAGATCAGCACCAACAAAACCGAAAAAAAAGAGAAAACAGAAACAATCCCTCAATTGCGCGCGGCAGTAACGATAAATCGTATTGCTTCTTTTTTCGATTTCTGGTTTTCGTTTTTCTCCATGCCCGCGCGCCACGAGGAGGAATTCACGGGTAAACCGATAATAAGCTTGGTTCCGGGGATCCGGCAGCGAACCACCGGCACCCGAAAGTAACTTATGTTTAAAGATTATTTCCCAAGTAAACAACATAATCCACTATTATCTTTACCTTTGCCCCGATCTTTCCTCACTTTTTCCCAATTGCTGTCATCGCAGGCAGTCGGATTCCTGCTGCTCAAATCCGTTGCCGAAATTGAGGGGTACCGATAAAAAGGGGTTCACTGACTTTACGCAGTCGGCAAGCCAAGCATCGCAGTTGGCAATCCTTGGAAGCGTTCTGTTTACACTACCGGATTGAGCACGGAAAGGGGTCGCATGGCACAACGGAACGGGCCGTCATCGTTTGTAGTCAATTTTTATCGGAATTGTTTATTTACACGCATCCAACAGACTCTCGGCCGAATTCATCGCGGGCCAGCTAGCGAGCGGTGAAAGGCAAACACCGAACGTAGCCTCCGACGTAGACTCCGGCTGCTGCCGTCTTTCGCGGAATGAGGATTGATCCAACCAGCAGCCTAACTATGATTTTCATTAGACCACACTGGATGATGTGACACAATGATTTGGTGCGGCTTGAGCTTATCGACGCGGTTCTCGTGTAACCAATTCCAGTGCCCTTCCATCTTCTTGATGGAAAATAACAACAAACAACTGTCAACTTGTTTAAATTCAGATTGCGAGTACACCGGGACCCTTCGCTGCCACTTATATAACCGAGTGACTCCGAAGGGAGCCGTTGCGTGCGACGTGTTTGCATTATTGATTGGATTCTTGTATGTCGGTAGGTACTTACTACTAGCTTTCTTCGAGTATGGTATTCTTGTTTCCCTCCAAGTGCGCGATACGACCACACGATTCTAAGTGAACAAACCGACGACGGACGGACGCATGGAGTAAGCGACAGGGAACTCGAGTACCGTCGTTGTATCGTTAGCTATTATTTGCTCATTTCTCCCTCGGCAGATGGGCTTAAGGAAGGCATCCACGGTTGCTTATCACAATTGGAATTTTTACCGCCGAGACGAGAGTTCCCCATCCAAACTCGTGTTCTAAACCCAGAGCGGCAAGTTGTGTGTCCAAGGTAGGAGCGACGAACGGAAATGTTTATTTTCTACAAATTTCCCATGGGATTGGTCTCAGTTTTTAGAAACGAGTAAACTAAAAGTTGAACAGTCCTGGTGAGGTGTTAGAAAAGAAAATGTTATCTAGAGAGCAGAAGGCTTTTCGCTTACACGGAAAGAAATTTGATTCTAATGCCATGAATGAAATCATAAAATCATGAAATGTGAGTTCATGTCAAATCATGACTGAACTGCCATATCAGACAGCACAAAATCATGAATAATAGTTCATGATTTTGCGTTGTGTTGTACTGCAAGAAGCTCGTGATATCATGATTTTTATTCATGGCGTATTTTCATAAATCATGAGCTAGAATCCGGGAATCATGAGTCATTTTGCTCGTTTTGGAGATCAAATTTCTACCCGTGTACCGCGTCGAAATACCTTATACAGTTGAGCTGAAACATTCCTCACCCTTGTTTTTTAGTATTCGGAAAAAGCTTTATTGACTTTACTGTAATAATAGGATAATAATCTATCAACACAGAATAGCAATGCATTTTTTACCATTATATTCAAGATTTTACAGAGGACGATTCATTTGTACTTTGTGTTAAACTTCACTTACCTAAATTGGTCGACCGGTCAAAAATGGCAACAATTATGTACCAAAATTTGAATATAAAGAAGTTTTTCGACGGGAGAATCATACCATATCTTCGCTTCGGAGTAATTTCAAAATATTTAAAAATGCTAATCTCCCGAAGTTCAGCATCAAGTTTTTAGGACTTGAGCGCTAATAACTCGACAATCTCCTGATCGATATTTTACCAATTGATCAAAAAATCTTTTACGTATCGACACCGTTGAAAAATATTATTGAAATCACGAGCGGGAGTGCGAACCCTCGCGAGTAATTGGTATCAGCAGTTTGGGCTGCAGTGACGAACGAGAACGACAAGTGTTTCTTAGACCATTGCACGACGCCTAACCTCACTTTTGGTTTGAAATTTTTGTGTGATTTGAATGGATCATTATCTTCTAAATTTTGATTATTGCTAGTAGCTCTTACCACTTGTTTGGGGTATGAAATGGGGAAGGCAAATGAGGAGCATCGAATATAACTCTAGCCATCCCAAGCCCCTACCTAGCGCCTCCACGTGGCCATATCTGGTAATGCTCTATTGAGTAGCCAAGCTAGGAGGTGCGATGCTGGGTGGATCCCGGCTGCCTGATCTCTAAACCGCGGTTTTGGGCAGACGGCGGAGCCACACGGCCTTGCTAATTGGTGAGCCTAATATAAGTTATTTTAATAATTTTTTTTTCGTTTTAACTTATGAAGCATCTCCTGCTATACTTTGGCCAAAACGAGCTTTAATCCTGCATATGGATACCAGAATGGAAAAAATTATATTAATTATTAGAAGCACTTATGGAACCTCCAAGGACGCTACTCTCTTGCATACGAAGGACTGCTGGTGAGATTGTTCTATTTTTGCCCATATATACCACATTTCATCTTAACATCATATTGTTAATAGTATTATTATTGATATCATAAATGTGGCAGGCTGGATGATGGAGTGGATTGCCAACCTGAATTATTAAGGTCTGAAACAAATATGGCACTTCTAAATTCAAAACAAACAAATCATCACGTGGGTTAAAGTTGGTACAGCGAAACTGATTATTACATGGAAGGATTCTAATGCTGGAAGGCGATTCTTATAACCTCGGAATGCGAACAATTACCTCTGCTAGTGGGTCCGCCCAATCCCTTTTGGCCCTTCTGTAACAGCATTAGTGTGAACATCATTTGATAATCAAATTTGGACTGTAATTCTACCTGCATACATTGGCAAGTCCTTGAAATGATGGTGGCTTTTCCCTACTACTACTACTAGTATATGAGCTACTTGTTTGTGGAAACTGGAAAATGCCTGACTTTACTGAAGCAGAAAGATGACAGCAGTTTTTCGCAACACATAATTTTTGTCATTTTTGCTGTTTTTCTGTACGGATGAACCGTACCTATTCATATATTCGTAGTCCTACGCCAAGCCTACGTTTGAGTCCTGAGACATAGACGGGCTGGTAACGAATGGCCGTCCGAATAACAAATAGCCGAAATTCAAATAACCGAATTTGAACAACAAATCTCAAAGTTCGCCAAGCACTATCCGTCCCGTGCTAATAAGATTTGGGAACCTGCGGTAAGAGGTAGTCCTACAACAATAAAAATATTGTTCGAAACATTGTATAACCTTAAACTTTTTTTCATAAACACACTGAGGGCATTATTTTTTCGTCATTTAAAGCATGTATGCAAAAACTGACTGATATTTAAGCATATTTTTGGAAGTGAAATATTTTGTGTTGCCAAAAGAGGATACTTTTGTTACCTAAATCGAGCCATGCCAAAATCGAACCATCCCAAATTCGAAATGTACTACTGTACCTACTGTATTATCAATCGTTTTTCCTGTCACAAGAAGCAACTAAATTGGTTTTGCCAGAAATTGAGATTGATTAACTGAATATATTTATTTTGTTAAAATGATCAGTTTTCGAAAATTGCATAATTTCGGTGGCGCGTTGACTTTATCCACCTATCATAACAATATGCATGATAAAATTAAATGCGTGCATGCTGCAATCTAATGTAAACTTTCAAAATTTATTAATTATTCTATGGTATATTTTATTATGGTCGCTGCAAACCAAATCGATCAGGATGATCTGACACTAAAACTTGAACTTTACTGCTATATAATGGTGTATTTTTAAGTTAACAAAGTTGGTGGACGGATTTAGCTTTTCCCCAGAGCAAACTGTATGCTTTATAGCTTTGTAGCGAAAAGCTTAATTAAGTTATGGCGGTAGCTGTCAAGCAGCGAAAAGCGAAATCAGCTTTAATGCTGCTTTCAGTAGAGCGTGATAAGACTACTTCAGCTTATGACTTGATTTTTATAGAGGTTATGAAAACCTTCCGAAGTGTGGGCCACTTGGTCGGAAGGCAGTTTAATAGCGGCCATCAGAATGTTCTGGTGGAGCTCATAGTTTTATTAGCGGTTTTATGGAATTGGTCATGAAAACCACTACCCAGATAACATAAAATCGTAATAGAAAGTTCACATTAAATCGTTTTCATGTCAATTTCATATTGGAGTTGTATAATGATTAGAGTATGTCAAACCGAAGTGAACAATAAGTTGTTTTGCAGTCGTGCGTGTCTTCATATACAATTCATTACTGTGAATTAAAAAGCAGGATAGACAATTGCAATATTTGATTATATCTACATCATATATTCAGGAGTATTTAGTTGCGTGTTATAAAAACTGCGCAAAATAGAATTACAAATAGTTGTCAAAATTTTAGCACGTTCAGATATGATTTCGTATACCTCAGTTGCAATCGAGATATACAAACCAAATGGTTTACTGGGTAGTGGAACGTAATAAATCTGGAAATTGTTACTTGGGATAGCAACATTTGCGCAGGTCGAAGCCCCGAATAAAATCGGCTAAATATGACATTCTTTCGGCCATTTATTTTTCGGTTATTCGTGATTCGGTCACTTGTGTTTCGGCCATTCGTAGGCAATCCGACACAGATCCTTCTACTTTTTGCATAAGGGAGAAAGTTATCGGGATGACGCCAAGGGAGATGTCATAAAGTCAGTCGAACAAATTTACTTCACACATGTTCGTAACGTAGGTTCCAACTATTCTGCTTGGGAAACTAAACTAAATCACAGCTCTCCAGTAGTGGACGAACTAGCGCGCAATACCAGGATTTTTAACGAAGGACATCCTTAAAGTCTCGACCAATCTTAGAGATAAACCCAAGCTGTCGAGATGTCTTAGAAAAAACTCACTATGACTCATATAATACAACTCACGATGTACATTAAACGTTATTTTAGCGTCGAACAACCCCACCAGAACCAGAAACAGAGGGGTTCAACGCGCAAGATGGCTCGACCAGGTCGAAAGGGATTTATGACTTCTGGGACGACTGGAAAATTGGGGACGAGTTGCCTAAGATCGATTTGAATGGAGACGACCACTTGAAACAGCACGAACCACTCCGGCTCTAGGCTGCTGACGACGACGCAGAAACCACTTCTATTTAGGAGCATGCGCTTTCCTAAGATCGCTGACTAGTCGGGGTAATCGCTTAGTTGAGTTCGAATAGGCGGCAGCAAGTAAGGACAGCATATACCCAACATTTGAACAAGTCGAATGCTGCGAATATTTTCTATGAAATTTGGCCATTCGTGATTGGGCTATATGTGTTTCGGCCGTTTGTGAACCGGCTACAGAGACTATAGATGATAGAGGCGAGAAGGCACTCAAAACCTGCTAAATTTTGAGCGGTTAGCCTTGTCGCCTCTGTAATCTAAAATCTCTGTAGAATCGGCCATTCGTGTTTCGGTCATTCATAGGTAATCGCTTTACTGCTTTGTTTGAATTTTGTAATAAATCTGGTTTAAAAAAATGCTTTGTATGAAAATTATAATTAAAATCATTCGCCTATGGTTAGTTTTTACTATGAAAATTTCATAAAATTTGTTTAAAAAATCAATTAACAGTGTCGAAAATTTTTCTCGTGTGTCTCAAACATACATTTTTCTTCCTCATGCTAGCACATTAAATAGAAAAAAACTTTCTTGGTCATGAAGTAATCCTACGCATTAATTTAGACACGATATAATGACGATAAAACCCGTATATTATGAACTAAGAAACTCGTCCAATAACTGGCACAATTTGGTGTCTTCCGTGAGCAACCTGCAGCAAAAAAAAGGTGTCCAATCCAATCTCTTTTAGCGCGTGCATACGGAAAGAGCCGAGTCACCTACCGGAGCGAACCTCCCGCCACTTGCGTGTCATCAGTCGTCGTCGTCGTCGGCTGACGACTCCATCCAATTTCCGAAATCACACCAAACAAACGAGTGACTTCCGCATTTGCCAAGATTGCCTAGGTGAATACATACGTCCCCACACGTGAACGTGACAGTACACCCAGTCGGTAGCACCCTCCCACATGTACGCCCTTCCAATCGAGTTAAGAGCCAGTATAAATTACACCCCACGTTCGGTTCAGTTTTTCGCTTTCTTTGGGGAGACCCGGAGCCGCTGCACCATGGGTAATAATGATTACAATTGATTCGTTCGCATTACACAAATACTAGGTGCTGCCTGCTTTTATCCACTTCGCACCGATATGAAATCGACTCTGGTGCCTAGACCGGGTCTTCGGGTCGGGAGTGGCTGCCTCGTGGGGATCATCGCAAAGTCATGATGGCGTCGGCGGTACCGCAGTGCCACACCGCCACCGACGACAAATGAATGATGAACTCGAGAAAAGTAATACAAATGAGCCTTGCTAATGGAAGCGCTGAGTCGGCAGCTACAGACTAAAATATATCGAGCCAAGAAGGAAGCGATGAGTGCGCAGGAATGATACCGTGGAAGGTCCTCCACGGTTGTCAGGGGGAAAAGCTCCGTCGATATAGTAAAAATTATTGGCTTCAGCACAGTCAGTTCCAACAAGCATTCATCTTTTCGCTAGCCAGACACAGCGTGCGATAATTATGGACTGATTGGCAAAAGGTTATGATCGAATCTGGTTCGATCAACGCATGAATGAGTGCCCTCAGCTGCATTAAAAAAACTGGTTGAAAGAAACAAACATAATTACGAGTAAACAAATTATAAGGTATGTCTCTCGGGCCGGGCGAAAAGAGAAGCTTTTTATCTTTTTGTTTCTTCAATTTATTTCCACTTTCCACTTTGTAGCGGTGACCACGGACGTGCCGTGAAGCAACCGGGATCGTTAAGGGGATTACGGAAAGCACGATGATACTCGGTACCAACACGGTGTAACTGAAAACCGTTTTCTTCGAACCAAATGGCGCGATCGATTGCGAACGCTTTCAGTGGCTCTCCGGTCAACCCAACAACCATGGAAGTAATCGCTAGTTATAGTCCGTCGTCATCGTTTTCGTCGTCGTCGTCGTCGTCGGCGATCAAACGGTCCAGATTAGACAGCGACAATCTCACAGCTCTGTAGAGTGCAGTCGAGGAAAGTCGAAGCGCAGGAGATGAAGAAATTATTTTGTTTTTGTTTTTGTTTGCTTCCTTCGTGATGATATGGACCAACAGAGGCTGTTCGTTCTGTCCTTTGCTCTCTAACGGTTTCAGATGGGCGACAGATCGAACCAAATGAGGCAAAAAACGGTGGACATAGGAAACTAACAAACAATCAATTAGTAGGCACTTTTTTCCTCTTCGTTTTCATTGAATGATTATTCATTGGCCACTTGATTGAGGTGGTGAGAAGGAGAGATATTGTTACACAGTCAAAAGGGTCATGCTTTTTCAACTAGGCCAACGCCGATGAGCCGTTGTAGGTTTGGTTCGTGGAAAAATTGTTGGTATGTCAATTCTGTCAATCCGTTGAAACAACTATGGCTGTTGTTGTCTCTGGGAGCACAGATCTGGAGATCACTCAATTAACCTCCAACGAATTTGGCCGACAGGTACTGCCGAATTACCGACTCAAATTGACCGTTACTAACAAATTAATTGTAATCAATCATAACTCATCCAAAGCAGGCAATCAGCGCAGCTCGTTCCGCATAACTGAAACGAAATGAAAAAAAAAGCGAAACGGAAAAATTCACAGCGAACCACTGCTGACCATATTTCAAATCCAATCAACCTGCCTCACCGCCGATAGTAGGAAGAAGGTACCACCGCGGGTTCAACTCTCCGATGACCGTCACGAACAATGCCATCTATTATGCGGCGGCTGCTCCAACCGAATCTCTGCCCATTTCTCGGCTGGAGGCAATTCATCACCTCCAAGAAGCCGTACACACAGGGGAGCTAGACGAAATGGGACAAACTAGCACAAGTGAAATCCATCTTCCGGGCCTGGGCTAGGCTTTTTGGGCGTACGTACGGGTAAATATTTGATCCCCGTACGCATGTATCATTCTATTCATTCGACTTCTAATATAGAGAGAGTGGTGATAAATATTTGAAGTTGTTCGTCTTAAAGACCAAAGCAGTAAAGTGAGTGTCTCGATTTTCCCGACACGCTTTCATGGCCCAAGTGCGAACAGCGAGAATTGTAAAAGATCTGAGACACCGACCGCCGTCGCTTTCCTTCGTCGGGTTGATTGTTGACCGACGCGTCATCTTCAACAAAGAAAGTCGATGCCGAATCTATGCCGAGAGTCCTCAAGTATTTGCGCAGGTTAAACATTCTTTGCGTCTATATTGGCGGGCCCAAGTGCCGTTCAATCAACAATCGAGCCGATTGTTGATGGCTATCCGCGAAGAATAACGGATTAACCGCGGTATCTTAATCATCGGCATTCAGTGTCAGAGCAATAACAGCCAGCCTGTCAGTGTGATTCCACCGTGAGGTCACGACACGGGAACCAATCTTGGCATTTTTCGGGTTCACATCTGTCGACACCGAGTCCAGCAAATTAGCTAACTTTTTACTGCTCGTGCTCGTAAACACCTCAACACTCGTGCCAGAAAGGGGAAAGTGGCAAACAAAACTTGGCAACTACCGTCCAATAAATCTCGCTTCCTGAAATCCAATTTAAAAGTTAGGCACAAACCGAGCACAGCTCGCGTCTCGCAAACTAGTGTTTACTTTTGAATTGGTTTGCCAAATATTACGCGCCACAGTAGAAAAACTAAATTGTAAAATAAAAAACTGGAAGTGTGCGCTTCTATTCCGGCAATGACAACATAGTACAAAAATACAACATCCTCTTGCTCGGCATTGCTAGCCTAAGTGAGAGAAACCAAACTAGCAATCAGTTTTCGACCAGTGTATCGTCGCGATATTCGCGCCGCGATGTGTCCTAACCAAGTGCCATATTTCTTACGTTTATTATTATTTATGACGTTACCCAACAACCTTTTCTTCGGGATTTTATTGTACCCGAGTTCTCGCGGGCGCAAAAGGTACATTGTTACAGTAACTATGCTCGCCCGTGTCTCTCGCCTCCGATGAGATCCACCAGCCTTCCAGGAATCCCCTCTGCTGCTGTTCTGCCATGCGAAACGATGCAACGGGAACAGTGTGGAAGGAGATTGAAATGAATGAAATAATCAGGTTCCATAAATATTGGAAACGGCGGTCTGGCTGCTGGCCGCAGAGCTGGGCTTACTGCTCGACCCCGATAACGGCGTTGTCGTCGTCGGTGGTGGCGGTGGCGGCGGCGTAGTTGGCTTTGACAGCTGAAATACCAAAGTCCGATAAGGCTCCCCTCTTTTCGGAAAGAAGCTGGTTTTCCGGCTGTTCCGATGGTGACAATTACCACCGGCTGCCACAATTGGCGGATGGTGTCGGTGGCAACCAGAAAGCAAGAAAAAAAACAATGGATTAGAACTTCATCTTGATAAGCGGTTCAGAAGCAGAAATTCTCGGCGTGCTCTTTGTGTTCTCCGTAAGTGGTGGAGGATTTATTAAAAATATTTTTTCAATGCTCGTTAGTGGCAGGGTAGTCGTCGGCAGCAGGATATTCTACTGTTCCATTTATTTTTGCACGGTGCGCAACGTCAAGAAGCGAAATAGCGGATTCCGGATGCTTGCCGCCGGGTATTTCTCGGCAAGCAGGTATTTAAAGTGATCGCCAGAGTCTGAAGGACTATCGGTGGATGAGATTTGCGGTCAACTTGTCACAGGACTATCAATTTCGTTCAATTTTGATACGAGTATATTTTTCAATTCTGATACGAGTATCAGGCCGAAAGTTCGTTGATATTTCATAATCCATGAAAAATTGGATTCGCATCCGGATATTATTAGTACCCATGACAACTTGGTTCAACCGGCATGACTCCTAGTTTGGTAAACTTTGGTGCTTCAATGACCCGCCTCTAACCTAATTTTTCGTTCTTTCCTAAGCAGGCCTTGTCCCACCCTGGGGATACTGTATAACACTTTTGATTTGATTATTTTCTTCTACCATCTCCTTCGTCTATTTAAAAGACTATCGTTAGAAAAATTATTCAAAAGGTCGTTTTGATTTCTTAGAATTTAAGACTCTAAAGTGGAATGACTCACGTAAGAAAGAAAAATAGAACTTAAAAAAAATACTTCTTCGGTATCCAGTAACCATTAACTTGTGACGTGATTTGGTTTTCTTTTGTTGCGTGCAGTGCTGTCCTGTTCTTTGCGTTCCTCTTACTTATTTGTATCGCTGTACCACTCAACGAAGCAAAAATTTGTAAAAGCATGGGACACTTTTAGTGCTAAACATTAGCTACAATAATGTCGAGTTAAGTATTGCTCTAGCCCTTCTATTTCCGGCACATTATTGGTTCCCATTCGGTGGTGCGCAAAGAACGCTTTCCGTATCGAGCAAGCAGAGAATCACTCAGCAAGCAGCGGTCTGGTCAGGGTCCAGCATCGTAAACTGTACGACCGGGTGTTGACAAAATGCGATGAATGTTGCTTGCTCGAAGATAAAACTTATGAGAAAGCCGATATTAATCAAATCCCGAGGGTCAAATTCTACAGGCTTCTGCTCGCGGCAAGCTCCGCAGAAGTTTCAAGTTTGTTTCCGCGCGTAAGTTCGCGAAAAAAAAGTCCTAATTCAGCAAGGGATATGTCCCTGTGGCAAGAAAACCAGTGTTTTTGTAACGGATAAGATTAAGAATACGAAAGTGAGTGATGGGCCAGCTACGGTTTAGCCGTTTACATTTTAAAGAAGTATTGGTTTGTATGAAGTGGAAGCTGATGATAAAGGGGGCAGTTACCAGCGACATTGCATTGGTCTGACGAAGAATTCGCAGAATCGACTGGACAAAACTGTGTCTGAAGAAGGTGTGCTCCAGTTGATGAGCGGTATCAACAGTAAAGTAATACTATTTCTTCGAAATATCGCTGAACGGTATGTTTCAGTTTTATTCCTGATATATAACATAATTACTTAAGTTTCATCCTTGGAAATTGTTTCGATTAAATGAATGGTTAAAAATATATACGCATACGAAAGTGTCCCATTTCTAAATGATCTAAGCTTTATGAGTGATGTCAATGCAAATACTGAATGCAACAGTTCATTACTATTTACCAAGAAACTATCATAAACTCATCATGCTTGTGGAACTAACTACATTAAAAAATTATTTTTTTGATCATGGTTTGAGCGTTTTTGGTATTGATTAACTTATGTTTATTGATTGTTATAGTAAAATATTGCGTTTCAGTTGCTACGTCATTAGGTCGTATGAGTAAAACAGCTTGATTTCCGTGTAAAATTTATGCGAGGATTAAAGCGAACTCTTTTATTCATATAGTCAATCGTGCATTTCTGTAAAGAGTATGATATAGTGAACTTCTACTACGAGTGATCATTAGTCCGTCAATCACAATTAATCAAATCAATGCCAAGGCAAGTCAATTGAATCAAATGTCTACAACTTTCTCATCTTTTATTTGAATTGGAATGATACAAAGTTTGGCGACGACGATTACGACATTAAGGATTCTGAATTATATTTGCTGAAAATATGAATTTCTTTGTACTTAACCTTCCGTTACTCGCGCCAACTTTTGTAACACGGATACTCGCGCGTTGTATTTTGTACAACACTCTTTATCTCGAAATATCTCGGAATCCTGGCTATATAGAAAGTTACTGTCTACAGAAAAGTTGATCAGTAGGTTAAGACCTTTCGTTTGTGGGATAGAATTTTATAAGTTTGTCACCAGCCGGCGCCAAAACCCGCTGTAAATTGTATATCTCATAATTGTGGCCATATACAAGTAGCTGCACTCGGAAAGATCCTTTTATCGTCCCTAAATGATGTAACATTCTACCCAAGTAACAATTTGGGTTTTATTGCACTTTTATGATGGCATTTAAGACCAAAATTGGTCTTGAAGACCAGCATAAGAGTACAATAAAACTCACATTGATGCATGGGTATAGATTAAATTTTTTTCTAGCAGTTATCATGTTTTCTTAGATATTTTTCACATAAAACATCTAATCACATAAAGTATGATAACATCTCTGCTGTTGGCAGAAAGTAGGGCATCTGTGGTTAGAAAGTAGGGCTGATGTGGTGTTTTGATTTACTTGGGCAGGGTGTTTAGAAAGTTTTTTGCACAGTGATGATGCATAGTGTGAAAATTGGATACTTCCCTTCATCAGCTTAGCCTTTTTGGTCTACTAAAACATTTTCTGAAAACAGGATCTTACAAATAAACAGATTTCGTAGAAAGAACACATTCAGAAAACTAGCCCATACATTAGCGCCGTGAAGTCACGAAATTATGAACTTTTGCACACCTGCTGAATAACTTTGCTGTATACAGAAACCATTTTCCCTTATGAAGAAATAAGAGAAAATTTCAGTAGGGACCAAGAGCGGTACCCCTCACACACCGCTTGCATCGTTTCTGCGATTTCGGTTTATGCTCATCTATTTTGCTAAACAGTTTAAAGCATTAATGTATTGCATAATTATGTCGTTTTGTTCATAATAAGTTTATTGAAGAACACATTTTGGTTTGACATCGATCTGTTACTATAAAACAAAACGGCATCCAAAAATCTACAAGTGTTGTACAAAATACAACAGCGCGAGTAACGGAAGGTCAAGAATAGTCACCATGCGTCCCCATTGTATTATCGAACTAAGATAAAACAGTCGTTTTGCTATTATAAAAATATTGGAGCTTCAATTTTACATGTTTCCCTTTGAAATTGAATTTTTTTTGTTAGATTATAGTCACATTAACAGCTTGGGTCATTCGTGACTTCTGCGGGGTTGGCATTTGAACCCGGATCCTCGGCGTGAGAGGCGTGAATGCTAACCACTACACCGGGACTGACCTTAAATAGAAATTTCATAATCTTCGGTAATCTTTCTGAATGAAGAAAGAAATAAAATCAAAGGTATTTTATAGTATCCTTAGAGTGGGACAAGGTGTGAACGGGAATAGACGGCAAAATCAAATCAAGGAAGGTCATTGGAGCAATATTTACTAGGTTCATGGTTCGTTACGGTTTACCAAATTTGAAGATCCGAAGATGGAAGCAAGTTAGAAGGGACTGACTGTTTTTAGCACGAATTTTAGATTTTATGTGATTTTCGGAATTTACGCGTTTTTTATGCGAATTTTGGAATTTACATGGGTATACTCTACGTCAGTGGCTCTTGACCATTTTTTGGTTCGTTAGCCCCGTGACGGAGTTCTATATACCTACTATTTTGCTGCCAGCAAAATTGTTAACGAACCCTTGAGGGTTTGGTGATCGTTGCTTTACGCGATTATTATGGCGCATATTTTTAAAATCCACGAGGGTTTTTTTGTGCGAATTTAAGAATTTAAGCGGCTTTTTTACGTTAGCCTCGAAACTAACGAGTTTTTTTCCGCGAATTTCGGAACTTACGCGGAACGACTTTAGTTTAATTAGGTATACTAAAATCTAGCACATTGCTTCTAGATTATTTTTAGACTTTTATCGAAGACCCCATTATTAACAAGACTGGCCTCTCTGTGATTTTTCCATATAAACGCCATGCGTCAGCATCAGTGACGTTTCTATTTGCGAAACTGGTACATTTTGCATGAGTGTTGTGTTAGTAAGCTCACCAAAATTCCGTGTTTGTGTTTGTTCGACTATTTTGGCATGGCGGTATGAATATTAGCACTCACTCACACAGATGCATCTAGGGACTATCTTGGCCGGCAGAGCGAGCTACCATCAGTGTGTCCCGAATATTGGCAGAGTTGCCAGTCTTCTTGTTATGGGGTCATCGCTTTTATTCTAAATCGTTCAAAGTGTTTTTCTTCGACTTTCACGATATAAAAAAGTCCCGTTTTGTATGATAGTTCTAATTTGTATGGAGTAGGGGAGTGACGTCGTGGTTGGGCCACGTTTTGGAATTCGCCCATAACTTACGTTTCAAAAGGAATTTTGGAAATCTAAATACATCGTTGCAAAGGTCTAAGAATAAGGTATATTTCCGGAAAGTTTTGAACTGATTGCTTGAAAAATAAAAAAATTATTGGCATTTACGTGAAGATAAAAAATGTTTTCATGGTCGGGCCATGTTGTACAGGTTAGGCCATCGCTGAAAATCTAAGACATACGTATTGAAATTCTATATAGAAACATGAAAAGAATGAATTCCGTGAAAAAAGGCTGAAATAGGTACAAATACCCTATTTTTAATTGCATTTTTGCGAAATTTTGGCGATCTTGTAAAATCAATATTGCTACAATCGCTCTTTCCGAAGTGTACAACTGCAATGAAAAAAAACAACATAAATCTAGGTTTTTATCGTATTAAATTTGCTAAGGCTAAGGTGAAATACTAGAAAAGCGCTATTTGTAAAGGTCGGGCCACTTGAGTAGTCATGGTTGGGCCACCATAATTTTAAGCGCAGAAGCGCAATAACCGCTTCTGCGCTTAAAATTATGGTGGCTACTCAAGTGGCCCGACCTTTAAAAATAGCGTTTTTCTAGTATTTCACCTTAGCCTTCCCAAACACGTTACTGGAGGGGATTTTTCTATAGTCTTCGTGTACAGCACAACATACTTCATACATTTTCAAAATTTATCTCGATAAGGCCATTACAAATATTTTATAAAGTTTTTGTCCTTCCGGTGTTCGGCCACTGAAGGGGGGGGGGGCGAAAAAAAAAACAAAGTGAATTTTTTAATCGAGCGAAAAAAAACATGGATTTTAAAAATTTTTATTTAAGGTTTAAACGTGAAAACCGAATCTATTCTTGCTTATAATATATACGTTATTATTTTCTATGCAAAAATATACGAAAAAAGACAAAAACGAAGGAAAATTTTTTTTAAAGTTTTTCGGAAATTCCATTGATCGAATTTCCATTTCTGTTTCGTGCTAGACGCGTTAATTCAACTCGGAGACTCATTTTTCGAGTTTTTCAGACTGTAGACCCCACAGACAATTGATTTTATAAAAAGAAATTTGACTCATATCCTACCAATTATTTTTTTGCCCCCCGATTTTTCAAGCCAATTTCCAAGGGGAGGGGCCAAATTTTAAATATGATTTGCAATGGCCTAATTGCATTTCATGAATCATTTCTTAAAGAAAAGTTCATTGTGCCTGGACAACTCTTTTTGTAAGATTTAGTCACCGAATTCAATACGGGTGTTTTGAATACACGATTGGAACTCACAATATTGTGAAAAGTTAGCTATCACAGTAAAAAGTTTTACAATGGTTGTACCGGATTCGAATCCGGTTATAATCTCAGATTATAGCTTGGTTCGTGTCATGCACCTTCCAGCATTGGATAAAAGGTCAATTAAATCCAGCAATTGGATAAAAGGAGTCAAACTGACTACTTGTCAAGCGTAGCTACCAATATCCCCCCCCCCCCCCCCTCCTTTCCTTTCCGCACTTTCCCACCTTCACCAAAAATTTTCATTTCCTTCCCCTACCGTCCCTTCATGAATTGTAGAACCATCGTTTCAAAAAAATATTAATTTATATGTATGACCGCATTTCAAGGTCAAGACTAAAAACTTGAGATTAGTCAATCAATTTAGTATTCAAATTTTATCGATTCAATTTTATACTTGCATTAATTTTTGCCATATTGACTACATTATCTCGCTTTGTAAGTGTTTTTCGATTTCAGGTGCATTCCGTATTCAGCACTTCATTTTCTTACTATAAGTAAGTGACACAAATATGATTTTTAACTTCAGTTTTGTGGCATGGTTTTCGTTCAAAACTTGTATTAATATGGCTATGGTAATCTTGAGTCTCCTTAACTCCTCCTGTGAACGTGGTTTTGTTTGATTAATTTTCCAGTAATAAGAGACAGAGAAGTGGGCTTCGCGTAACGTTTAACTACATTCAGTTTTTTGTTTAACCCTTTGCTCTGCCCCCGAATAATACCAAATGGTGTTTTCGCTTATAACAATTTATCATGCACCATTGAACACGCCTACGAGTAGCCAAAAGCCTTAATTCAACTTCCGAAAGACCAAACTATTTGCTCCATAATCTAAGGCGAAAGCCGGACGGGCATTGTACAAAATGAAGACAATTCAATAGTGCTGCAAAGCTCGCACTCGTGTGGTATAATTTTCTCACACATGCGTACTCGTTCTAACGAACACGAACACGCCAGAATAAGCATGCCTTTCGGACTCACGCTCTTATTTTAGCTCTGAATTTAGCTAACAGCCACGGTAGTTGCTCTCGCTTGTCATTGCAATTGCAACCCGAGCAGCTGATACGACTACTCGCGAGAGCTCGCACTCACACCCGCGTGTAAAATCAAGGACATAAGATAAAGAAAAACAAAAAAAGTAATGCAAAATCTATATCCCAGTGTGCCGCTAGCCCTTACTAGCGGGGATGGCACGATCACTTTGACTTAATTCACATTCATTTGACAGTACCGCCTTAGCCAAGCAAAATTGAACAAAATTATATATAGGACATTTGTAGAACTAGTTATTACCTACAATTTTGCTGAATGAAGTTTTGTTGTATCTTTTGTAGTTACAGTGCTCATACACTGTACAGTGCAATGCCAGTAGCTCATTAGCAGGTACGTGAACCTACTAAGCAGGGACTTATAGATGTGGGGGTCCTCAACACCAAATTACTTTGATATTTGGTACTGACTTGAAGAGCGTTATGAACCCTCCTGTCCAAAGGTAAATTATAACTAGTTTTCGTACTCTCTGGTTTCGAGAGGAGCGAGAATATTGAAAAGTGTTACCATAATGAAAGAAAAATGGCAAACAAGGACAATAAAGAACGGATAATAAGCAGTTCGTTTATTCAAAAGCGATACTGCAAAGCAATCGGCGCGGATTACAGAAAAATATCTGGACAATACCTCAACACAAGAAACCAAACAGAGAGCCGTATGCAGCGATAATGTTCATACAGAGAAAAAACATTGCTGTTAGATTTGAAAACTCTAGCTTGTTTCAACTACTGTGTGAAACCCGAAAATTTATAATATAGTCAAGTGAATATAACAGCTTATTCTATGTTTTCTGTTTAGTATGTATGATGCCATGAAGCAACATAAATGTTCTTCAAATACCATTCCCCTTTTACTCTATGACTGTTTCCTTAACGTTTTTACTTCGTTCGTCATTTCCTATTTGTAATGTAAATATTGAACTATTATGAAACATTGTGATATCATGACATGAAAATACGACTGCAATAACATCATAGTTATTAATCGATTTTCAATTTCATTCGGTGGATGCCAGCAGATGAATATAACATTACTGCCGTAATACAAATACATAGATATTGAGAATTTTAGCGAACCCAGCGTTCTGCAGTAGGCCTGATAAATGTAACAAAATTTGTCAAGTACCCATCACGCTCTGTGATCCTCAAACCGCCCGACCACGGCAACGGAGGACGTCTCCAAATGTGAACCGCTCTGCTTTCGTAGTTCGTCATTTCAAAGGCAAACAACAATTTTACCCCGATCAGGGAGCCTCGCCGAATTGAGTAAGGAATCAACCAAAGCATATTGCACTGCTGCTGGTCCTGCTGCTGCAGCGAATGTGTGCCTCTACCTAGGTCGAGTGCAGCTGCTCGAACCGAACCGCTTAGCCCTAGCGGCCCATCACTGTTGACCAACGCAACGGTATGGTTCATTTGCGCGCCCGCGTGCGCCTGTGTGTCGGTGTATGTGTGTGTGTGTGTGTGCCTACACGTTACCCGGGTCGGAAACTTGATTTATGGTCACCCGGTGACAAATTAGTCACAATCACAATCTCCCGGTTCAACTTTTCGCAATTCGAGCAATTGTTCCCAGCGCGGCGGTGGCGGCGGCGGCTCGCTGTTAAATTGATCCCCGGACACAGGAATATGAGCATTTGCGGGCAGCAGAATCGGCGGCCGGAACATCGGGCGACACACGGAGGTACCACGCAAACGAGCTAATGAACCTCGTGCGTGATTATTTGTCTGGTACGCCGCGGCCGGTTGGTACTCATTCACTTGCGGTCATTGTTGTTGTTATTGTTGGTACGGTTGTTGTTATTGTTGTTGGAAATAAATGCTTGAACTTTTAGTTTGACAATCATCATTATCATTGTTTTTTGAAGCGTGATGGCAGAGCTCTAGTGCGCTAGACATCGAGCGCTAATTAATGCGGTAAAACTTCAGAGGGCACGTGTTCGGGAGGGCGGAACTAAAATGATAGGATACGATTGGAACGAGTTTGCGTGCGAGTGGTGACGCTGTCTACGTGCAGCAGAGAAAACGTTTCGCCATTATCAGAACCGTCCGAATGGTACCGCAGTTTGTGCGAGTTTTGAGCGACCACATCATCGCAAATTGATACGAGGGGAGTGTGTTTCTGGCGAAAGGCTAAAATTTATATCGAAACAGCGCGACAATGTCACAGCAGCTGTGGCGCGGTGGCGGTCGGTGTATATAAAGCTAGCGAAAATAGCAAACGAGGAACTATAATACCGGAGAGGAAAAACTTCCTATTGGGACCATTATGCAGATAGGTAAACCCGGCCAAAAAGGAACGATCGAACGCAAACTCACCGAACGTCGGTGGCGCACGGTTGAAATCGCTTTCACGTGTAGCTCTTTCATCATCTGAATTGCCATCCAGAGGTGGAATCAGTGCGGAATTGCATAAAGGATTATTTGATCGACTCTGGCACTGCTGCGATGTGAACGAAATGCTCAACCGGCGCACATCCTGTCAGGCTTGACGCTACTCAACCGCAAAGGTGCTTTTGCGGGGGCGGAACTCCAGCCCATCTGCTTTCAGCTCTATTAGGGTGTTGCTTAATTCCGGGATTTTCATAATCGCCTCCCCAATGAAGGCTTGCAGCAGAAACACCACTCGTTCGTACAGTCGTGGAAGTGCAGCATCCTGATGGAAGTGGTTTTTGAAATGTGCATTCGCAATCCCGCTTCACAGCGCCTCGATAATACGTTGCAGTGCTTTAAAAATATTGATTTTTCGCAGTGCAAACTGGGCGAAAGCTGCGTCGGGAAAAACAACATACACATACACTCATACACCTCAAAGAGCTAACAGAACTTTGTGCTGCCAAACGGAAAACCCTTCCGCAAAGTTGACTAACCATAGTCAACGATCCTGTGCGGATGTGTGGGGCCACACACTTTCCCGCGCGACGAAGAAAGGAAAGGCCGTTTGAAAAACTTTGACGTTTTCAATTTGTTTCCACCAAATGGGAGACGAAAAAAGTCAGTCGACCACACAATAGTGAAATGGGAATTTCTACTTGCTCGATTGTGTAAGCCCGAATGAATGGAGCGATTTTCTGTTGGGGTGAACCCGAGGAAAAGTCCGCCGCCATCCGCGTCCCGATAGAGGAGGTGGAGGAAGGACTGACGGAAGCGGGGGCAGACTTGTTGCTCCCGGGTGTCTCGGAAAAGTTTTTTTTCCTCTTGATTCTACGCTGCGCCTGGTATTGCTGTCCGAGAGACCTAATAATTGAACAGTAATCGAAATTCGATTCGACCGCACACGAGTACGGTCCGACAAGCGAAGGTCTGATGGTTGTCCGACTTTGATTGACATTCGATGGACTGTGTGTCGTCCGTGGTAGAGAGTGAGATGGACAATATGGAACGAGGAACAATTTTATTTACTGCTGATTTATTTGGACACCGCACCACCGGTAGGCTTTGCGTTCGATGTGATGGACAGCGTTTTTTTCTCTCGATCGGGTTTGAAATGGGAGAACACCATTCAAAATATTTTTGTTTTGAGCTGTGATAACACCATCGATGCGGGTTCGCGAAGCTCTTGGCTGTAGTGTGATAGGTTTTCTGGTGATTCGCACTATGGTTTTGATCAAATTTCTAAATGAATGTACGGAGCGAACGAAACGCAACCATCCAAGCGAAAAAACATTCCAATATTTTCTACCAGATTTCATTCGAAACTTAGCGAAAGTTTTGGAAAATTCCATTCTAGTTGGGAGCAGTTGAAGAATTTTTATGAACGTTGATTATTTACCAAAAATTAAAAAAGAAGAAAACTTATCCAATTTAATTCTACTATGCATATTTATACTATGTTTTCGAGTTCTAAAACAGACACTGAGGAAGCCGGCAGGTCGTAGGCGAAATACGTATCTGTCGTGAATAAAATATACATAGTAGAATTAAATTGGATAAGTTTTCTTCTTTTTTAATTTTAGGTTTCGTATTCTACTAAGACGCTCCAAAAACTTTCGGTCGTTGATTATTTGTTGATCTTCAATCAAAAATTACACATGTACAGCATTTTACACGGTGCCAGTGAGTTATTTAGTATTTTGAACAATCTCAAATAAAGGCATTGCATTTCGATGTTTTCGTAAAGTATGTTATTACCAAAAATTTTTGCTTCATCTTGCAGGGTGGAAAACCTCAAAAAACTAATATAGTTGTCGTAGAATACGGCAAAGCATCGCAGTTTGTGTATTTATTAATCAAACGCATGAATATGTATCAAGCGCAATTTTAAATGTAAATTATTTGAATAAGTTTAGCGGTTCGTAGAATTTTAAAAGCGTGTGTTTTAAGTACTTCGACAATTGCTCAAAATAATGTATTCTTATAAAATATAACAAACAAGATTTAAGTATAAAAAAAACTCCTGTTGAGGAATTTCCAAAGAAATTCTATCTCCCGATGAAGATAGAAATTTAGAATTTCTTCAGCAAAGTTGCTTGTTTTTACATTGTCTAAAACTTTGTCGAAAAAACCATATCTGTATCTTCTAACACAAAAAAGTTATTTTTTAGTTTTTATTACGACTAATTTTTGATAGTCTCAAATGAGCTGAAATGTAAGCAAAGGATGGTAGGAAAACCGCGGAAACTCAATTCGCGATTGATCATAACGCGGAATATACTACTTCGCAGAAAAATTTTGTCGGCAGGTACTATTTGGCAGAAAATAATTTAGCGGAAAGAATTATTTGGCGGTAAATCATCTAATTAAGCCCGTGGCTTTTGATCGGCGACATGCGAAAGAATATGAGAAACATAGCATTCAACGCTTACGCTGCACACGTAGGCGTAAAAGAAACAGCCACCGGTGCTGTGAAATTCTGCCACCCACACACACG
Organism: Sabethes cyaneus; assembly: GCF_943734655.1. NCBI lineage: Eukaryota > Metazoa > Arthropoda > Insecta > Diptera > Culicidae > Sabethes > Sabethes cyaneus. The sequence goes on from NC_071355.1 coordinate 79,903,034, forward strand.
CGCGTATACACATCCTCAAATCGTCTTCATGCATAGCTTATTCCTGCGTCAAAAGACTCGCGGGGAATCAGCTGCCCGTGAGGCTGGAGGCGCACAGAGATACAAATTTTGCATTACCTTTTTTTCTTCTTCTTCATCTTCGCCCGTGATTCCACTCACGGGAGTACGAGTCGTCGTGACGTGAGTAATCGGTATCAGCAGATCGGGCTGAAACGACAAACGACGAGCGAGCTGTGAGCTAAACACACACTTAGTTGTAGCTGTTAGCTAAACACATACTCGCAAAAACTCTATGCAGAGCATGAAGAAATAAGAGCGCGAGTTTTAAAGGGATGCTTATGCCGGCGTATTCGTTAGAATGAGTACGTGTGTGTGAGAAAATTAGACCACACGAGTGCAGGCTTCGCAACACTGGAAGAAAACAGTCACCAGCGACATTGGTCAGATGAGGAGTTCGAGTTGCCGGCTGGCAAGGGGCCGTGACTGGGGAGGGTGTGCACCGGCTGATGAGCGGTGTCAGCAGTAGGGTTTTTCATGCAATGTAACATGATTTCCTATGTTTCATCCTTAGAAACTGTTTCGATTAAAAAATTAATCAATGCGGGACACTTTCCGGGACGCTTAGTAATCCGGGACAAGCCATCCAAATCCGGGACAGTCCCGTATAATCCGGGACGTCTGATCAGCCTATCTAAAGAGAGAGGCACCAAAGAGAGTCTCTCAATATTACTTTTTTCATATGTGTGAACTCATCACCGCGACCAGTAACTTAGATCTATTGTAATGTCTTCCAGGTGTATGCAGTATTCAGCACTGCATTTATTTTTAAAATAATCGCTATTGAGTGAGTAGGGTAACCAACCTATTTTGGACCCCATCAGCAGCTGTACATAATTTGGACACTTGCATTTGATTTTGCTGTAAGTGTCCAAATTATGTACAGCTGCTGAGGGGGTCCAAAATACGTTGGTTACCCTATTATGCTTATTAATTTTCTTATGCGTGGTTATGGGTATTTTTTGGGTATACCCTTCCTTCAAAGTTTGTTATACTACACATCTCGAAGGTAGTAGTATTTCCAGTTGTAGCTACCCTGGCGAAGGCTTGTGTCTGCTCTCTGATCAGTTCACCCTCGCTATAAGAGTTACCTTTCCGTACTCTTAAGAGGCTTTAACGAAATAAGGTAAAATTCAGCATGAAAAAAGCTTAATTAGAGGCAGTAATTACTGCAACGTGCTGAGCGAAAGCAAAGTTTGCTATCCAGAAGTTTGCCCAAATCTTTCACGAATGAACGAAACCCGGGTAAGCGAAGTGAGAAGACATTACGTTTCTGCATATTCACCTCCGTTCCTTTCAGAGTGCACCAATTTAGCAATGAATCAATGAAGGATAGTAAGGCACAACAGTCAATTCTCGAAGCTACTAATCGGTAGAACTTCAGGTCACCGCCAAACATACACTTAGAAGATTAACGGGTGGCAAATTTTGGAATTTTTTTCTCAAGCTGTCAAAAAACGACAAAGATACATGAAGAAGATCTGGTTTACCGAAATTAAAGACACATTATCCATTGTTGAAAAAAAAATTAATGTACATTTGAGAACGGTCCGTAATCGGCATTTCGGCGAAGCTTTCGTTTGACGTCGAAACAGGGGCGTTGTACGGCCGTCATGCCAACTTTGCGAATGCATCTCTAGATTCTACCAAACAACTGTTTGCAATTCGTGGCTCTCCAGTTATTTTTGTACACTAAGGAACTCAAAATCCAGAAGAAATCTTCGATTGGGCGCACTGAGACAGAATTTTTGGGTTGTGGTTTTTGGGTACAAATGGGATCGAATGGGTATTCAGGAACGTTTGTGTTCTTTGGCGTAATGCGATGATGCTCTATCCGACCAAAACACGTATTGTCCATCTGCATGATGTTTGTGTAGAAATGGGATCAAAATTTTCTTCGAACATTCGTCTGGTGCATCTTAATTGATAGCCAAGCCAGAGGACTTGTTGTTGAAGAAACGAGAAAGAGAACGATGTACTTCCGCGTCCATAATTTTAGCTGGTCTTCCACTACCTTGCTTGCGAATAGTTGTTGGGTATCTTAGGATATGGTAAACAGTCGAAGCCTCATCATATTTGCTTTTTAAATGTTGTACCGTATACTTTTTGCCGAGACTTCTGTGGCAGTTCGTAGAAGTGTACAACGCGCTCCCGAAATGCGTCTTGTTTCGACGCCATTTTTAGCAAAACTGGGCAAGCATAAACAAAACAAAAAATATTTACAAAAGGAGGAGAGAGTGCTAATACATACATGCTTTCATTTCTCTCTGAGCTCGTTTGTTGAAGCAAAAAATTCCAAAATATTAGTTGTTTATTTATGGAGCACAAGTCGTATATAAGTAAGGATGAATAGCAGTAGGCCCAGATGGCTTCCTTGGGGCAAACCTGATTGCATCTCAGATGAGAGGGAACTGGCTCTATTAACATTAGGAAACGCATTGCGACCGATAGAGCATTGCCCAAGTAACAATTATAAATTTTATTATGTTCCTCTAGGGGTTTTTATGACCAATTTCATAAAACTACGAAAGAAACTATGAGCTCCAATAGAACTTCCTGATGACCGAAACTGCCTTCCGTCCAAGGGGCCCACTCTTCAGAAGGTTTTTATAACCGCTTTAAGAAACAGGTTATAAGCTTAAGTAAACTTATTACACTCTACAGAAAGCAACAATAAAACCGATAATGTTTTTGCTTTTCGCTGCCTTACAGCTACCGCCATAATTTAATAATGCTTTTTACTGCAAAGCTATAAAGCATGCTTGCTCTGGTAAAAAGCTAAATCAGTCCGCCAGCTTTGTTAACTTGAGAATACATCCGTGAGCAGAAAAGTTAAAGTTTTACTGTCAAATCGTGCTGATCGATTTGGTTTATAGCGTCCATAATAAAATATCCCATAGAATACCAGTTTAGCAGTTTCCGTTGGTTTGCAGCATGTGCGCATTAAATTTTATCATGCATATTGTTGTGATAAGTAGACAAAATCAACGCGCCATTGAAATTTTAGAATTGTTGAAAACCCGCCTCGCATAAATATGGCCTCGCCTAAATAAATGATTTCGGAGTTGAACTCTAATATTTTTCATAATAGCAGTAATAAGTCTGATTGGTAAGTTAGGGTTTTAGCGTTTTGATATCTCTATAAAACTGACAGATTTATTGCGATTTGACAAACAACCGCAATAAGACCAATTTTGATTCGTGCGTCATATTGTATTGCTGCGACACTACATATGTTAAGTTTATAAGAGTTTTATCGTGGTAATATAAGCACCCACAATAAATTTGTTCGATTAACGGTTTTTCCTATATGCCATTAAAACCTTTATGCAATTGAAGTTACCCTTAAAACCTTTATGCAATTGAAGTAAAACCAAGTGGGTTTAGAACTGTTAGTTGGGTGAACTGAATCTCAAGTTTCATGTTCATGTTTCTCATCAGTTTAAAAAATATAATCTGGAAAAAGGTTCTCTCGAACATTTTCAAGGTCGTAGAAAACTTCAAAGAGAAGCCGGAATAACTGTGTTCTAAATTATGGTCTGTCTTCAAAATAGTTTTTCCTATTTATCATTACCTAATCTCCAAGAAATAAAAATTGCAGTTTTTTTCAGTTTTGCAAAACTGGCTGGAAAACCAAATTTTTCCTTCCCCCAGACTTCAAAGACGCATACCCTATGAATCAAGCATGGTAAAACAGACTTTTTAATAAAATGTAAATAAATTTTCTTAGTAACTCAGAATAAATATTAACCCCAGCGGTGAAAACTCCCAAAAATTATCTAAGTAACTGTTTTAAATCAAGAAATTTTTTGAAAGTTTTTTTCTGTGTTCCGTTTTGTTTTCCAATTTATTTCCATTTTCAAAACTTCATGATAGTTTTATATTTTGATTCTTTTGTACGGCCGAAAACCAACCAAGCAGTTATACGCCGACCTTAATTGGTAGGGTTTCAACCATAATTCAGAAATGAGAAAAAACTATCGAAAAATCGAAATATTTTGAAAACTTTCCTCAGTAAAACAGGAAAATTCAATGAAAAACTTTCTCTAGACAGTATTTTTCCGAAGCTGCTGAGAAAATTTGTTTACATTTTCATCAAAAAAGTTTTGTTTTACGATGCTTGGTTTAAGAGTTAAATTAGTTCTCAGATCTAACCACACAGACACAAAGGCAACAAATATTCACAAAGAGGAAGTTTTAAATTTCCTAAAAGTCGTCAACGTGGAATATAGACAGTCCAATCAACATTCAGCTTAACTAATCTGAAAAAAAAAACTTATTTTTATGTAGTTTTTTTTTCATCAAATCTTTCAAATCTTTCCAAATAAGTTTGATTGAAATCGTTCTTCTATGGATTCTGGTATGTCAAAATAAAACAAATAGCACAATGCTTATGGTCTATTTTTCTATAACTCTTGTTTCCCAACTGGTATCCATGAGTTTTCCATCCGAGTGCGGTTTTAAAATAGTCTCATAAGCATGTTCGCTTGTCGTCAAGAAGGTTTTATTAAAACTATAGCACTGTTTAACTGTCGTGGTATACCAAAGTGGATCGCGACATGTTTTGATATACAGTAATACTTCGCTTTTGTCAGCTCCCGATTTGGTCTACCCCCGATTTTAGCTACACCCGATTTTATTTACCCCGATTTCATCAGCTTTTTATCCCGATTTTGTCAGCCTATACATTTTGTTTAACTTTTTTGCTTTTAAACATGATTTATAAAACTTTTCAGCCTGCCTGAAACAATTCTAAGTTTCTGGGGAGAGTTTTTGAATAAAATTATGCCTTCTTGAGAGTAATTCGAAATCAAAATAAGGGTATTTTTTAGTAAAAGTTCTACAGCTTCTAAACAAGCAAAGATAGAGGTATACTACATTCAGCAATGTTGTGTATTTTTACTATTTGTACAACTTAGTAAAATAAGAAAAAGTCATACAACAACTACAAAAACAGCTAGAACAGAAAAACTGATTTAAACGATTTTTCATTTATGAGAAATAGGATTTTTCCATCTTTACTGAAGAGATAGAAGGTTACGGTCTTCGGAAAAATTTCTTGCAATAATATGCTGTGAAACTTCGCAGGGCACATCAATGTGTTATATTGAAACTGAAGAAAAATACATTTTTTATTGCACATTTAGGGGGATTAATCAAAATTTGAATTCCGCTGGACGATAGAACTTTTAATTTTAAGAAACTCTTCCAAAGGTTCCATAAACCTAAAACCAAGTTTTCCCACTCAAAGCTAGTGCGAACTAAAAAAGGATCTGGACCAGTGTGCTGGGCTCGGCTCATTGAGCTTTCGGTTGACCAATTGAGGGTTAAAATTTAATTTTTAGTAGAAGTCTTCGATATTGCAAGGTCTTAAGCCTTAAATTTTGATAAAATTTTCTAAAAAAAAATTTGCCGGTTTTGTCAGTTTCCCCATTTTGTCCGCCCAAAATTCAACATGGAGCTGACAAACATTACTGTATAACCTCTTGTTTGCAAGTACTAAAATAACACAAAATCCCAAGGTCAACATACGGGATCGTCAAAAAACAGAGCAATTCCGCCTTTGATTGCCCGTATTCCGCTAAATAAAATTCTAATTCACAGACTTGGCAGACTTGTCGAGTTTAAACTTTTTATTAGCACCATAAACGTGATGTGCCTATCCACAGTTCACATTTTTGGCACCATGTTAAACCACAACAATGTGGCCATTTTTGTTAACAGCAAATAAACCCTGCCAATTCCACATCAATAAACGGCTTCTGTGGCCTGCAAAGCTATCGGCCTATCGTTTGCAATGTACATTTATTTCACAGTCGATTTCATTGAACAGCCTGGTCATTCTGCTGCTGCTGCTGGTTGATTGGTTGCTCAACCAAACGACTGGCCTGGACTCGTTAAATTTTAATGTCAAATCGGTTGGAAATTAATTCAATACAAAGAAAACAAAATCTATGTTGCAGTAAAACTTTACAACGCACTCACTTGTTTGAAAACTCCAGTGATGAAAACGGCTGGAAACGATTTATGAAATTTCTTCGACTCACGCTGTAATGAATTGAACACGAAACTTGTCGTTCATACTTGCTCTCTAAGACCGGTACACTAGTTTTTTTTCTCGTTTAGACTTTTTTTCTCCAATTTTCAAACTCAACAAACAAATAACTTAACTCACACTGCCGGCGTACGTCGGGGTAAGGAAAACTAAACCAATTTTAAAACAAAACCGGAAACTTTTCACAAACTCAAAATTTTATTTGAAATCAAACTTCCTCCTTCGGATCGACACTAATCACTTTTCGCTCGGTGGATGCTGCGTGGCAGGCTGTTGTCGTTTTTATTTCTCCAGTCGGATTCTTTTGCACGAATTTTCTCCTCATCAGCACTTGTACGAACTCGGCTCAGACTCAGAGTTGTTGCTTTTTCCGCTTCGCCAGAAAACTTTACCTTTTGGCATCGCTGAATCATAAATCATCAATCGGGTAGCTACCCAACAACACAGACGGAAACAAAAATCAATAGCCCCGGCAAAAGCACAATAACAGATCAACCCGGCGCACTATCGAGCATGGAAAATTAGAACTGATGGATTCTCATGCGTACATAAACAACACTTGCACAATCATTCGGCCACGCACCGCTTGCAGGGCCACAATCAGAATTGCAATAGTTGGGGATGGCAGACGTCACCCGGGAAAGGAACCGGTCCAACGTCATTTGGCTCATCGGCAGCATCATCGCCCGCACAAATCAACACCGAGCGTGAAATGACATCCAATCGTTAATCACCTTTATCACCACCGAAGTTTCCTTCCGGAGCCGCCACTACTTCCGTTTCCGCTTGATGGAATTGTCAATCTTGGGACTTTTTCGCGCTTTCAATTGTCACTTATTTATTGTTTCGATGATCTGGTCCCCTTGCAGCCAGCCAACCAGCGACGGTGATATCACACCTGTTTCCGCGGGCGAACTGCTATGTATTCGGAAGCCAGAACCGGCCACACCGGCGAAAACTTGCACGTGATTTATTCATGTCCCTTATCTCTTGGGATGATGAAGAACCTGACTATTTTCACTCGCGTCGTCGGAGCATCTTGGAAGCTACCACGAATCACTTTATCGACCTAAACGTCACCGTCCCAACCCGAAAGCCGGTGAAACATTTGTTAAAACCTGTTCAACCGGGCTGTTTAGAAACACTAGTCACTAACCATATTTGTCTGGGCGGCGGCTGTTTGAGTTTTCCGAATACGCGCAATTCGAACACAGCGCAGCAGCGAAAACCGAAAACACCAGAGACACCAGCACGTTCAATCGGGACGATGTTTTGCAGAGCACTGAAGCTCATGCTCGATTGTGCAACGCACTCCCGACAACATCAACAGCATGTGCTGGAGGGAACTCACCGTTAATGCTGTGTGCCAGCGTACGCGCCAGGAAAGGTTCCATGCGTACCGGACGAGTTTGGCCGAACCGGCTCGTGTCTGCATCGGTTCCAGCTCGGTCGCCGTTTTATCGCTAGGGAGCAAGAGAACCGCTCTTATTTTGGTTCTCTTTCGGCACTACTCTCACCGTTAATGTTGTGCTGTGAGCTCTCAAGCAGTCTGTCGGCCAACAAGACTACCAGAAACTGGCCTTAGCCAGCAACATAACTGTCCCAGGACAGTGTGATTGCATGTGTTGCTCAGCCGGAGCCGTAGCCGGAGCCGAAGCTGTTGGCACTTCTCGGAAGTTGCTCGGGAGAGGACTGTCTGCGGTACATACATTGCGGCAATTTCGGATCGTATTTGCATTTATGCTGCTAATTATCAGCCAAAGTGCAGTAAAGGAAGCGGATAGCAGAGAAAAACAAATTTCGAGAAGCTGAACTTTTAGCTGGTACAAAAAAAAAAATCAATATGATCAGGAAAATAAAGGCAACATCCAATTGCCAGGCGGCTGCGGCTGTTGAGAGAAAAACGGGCGGGAGGAAGAAGCCGATACAGAGATCAAACAGAACACATGGGCCCACAGCTCGGTCTGTGGATTTATGATTTTGAAGTGGTGGTACTGTTGAGAGCTGAAAACAACAGAACAAAAATAATCGTAAAAAGAGACTGAGTGTATATTTTTATGTATATTTATTGAGGATCCATAAAATTTTATGATTTAATTCAAAAAATCAGAAAACAGTGCTGAGAAAAGAGTGTACGATGGACTCGCGAAGCGTTTTGGCATCATGGACACGAGATGACGGGGTCAAAAGGGTGGAAAATGTTCGGTGGTTTTGACACCCGATAAGATATGCCCTTAACTTGCTCTGAATCGATAACACACGTCAAATTAATTCGACCAGGTTTTGCGCGAGGCTTTGCTCTGCCGGTCAGCAAAATTAAGATAACATTCGAAGCTGTCCACCTTTTGTCAGCGCTGGCTGTTTGGCGGGATCGGTTCTAAATGGCGGCACCAGCACGGCAGAGCGCGATGGAAAATGGAAAGAAGCTTCATTGACATGCAAATTGGATTTTTAACTGCCCCGTTGGTCCGATTCATTCATTGATTTGTGACTTCGATTTTTTGGCCTGTTCGGTTGCGGTCATTTAGCGGAGTGGCCTCCGACGGCGGGCAGGCGACAGGCATCAGGCGGGCGGGTGGTAGGCCTACCAAGCTGCTATTAATCACCATATAAATAGACACAACTCTGCGACTGCGAGCGCTCGCGGGTAATTATTAAATGACTGTATTTTACCACACTCTGCGTTAGTTTGAGAGCGAAACAATATTTTTTCAACTCGATTTTAACATATTGAAATACTTTATCAGTCCCAGATTATTGGAAATCCGCTTTGGAAACTCTGGGGTATGAGATTAGGAAATATATTAGGTAAATATTACCGATTCACAACACATCATCAACAGGGCAAACAATCCTAATTCGAATTGTAATCAACTCGACAATAGCTACCGTCTATTCAGACATATGGAATAATGTTGATTTGTGCATATTTCATTGCAGTTTATTCAAACAAAACAATATTAGTTGGGAAATGGTTTAACCTATGTTCAGTCCATAGCAAACATAGCTTCCCGAGGTCAGCATTAAAATGCCAAAATGCTATAAATACAGTGGGATTTCGAATTGGATTTGGATTGGATTGGATTTGGTTGGATTTTGGCATGGATCGATTTTGGCATGCTCCGATTTTGGCAACAAAAGTATCCGTTTTTGGCAACACAAAATATTTTACTTCCAAAAATATGCTTAAATATCAGTCAGTTTCCGCATACATACTTTAAATGACGAAAAAATATTGCCCTAAATGTGTTCACGAGAAAAAGTTTGCGGTTATAGAATGTTTCGAACAATAATATTTTTATTGCCGTAGGACTACGTCTTACCGCAGGTCGTCAAAAACTTATTTGCAACGCATGAATCGCTCTTGGCGGATTTTGTAAACATAAAAAGGTTGCAATCGTTGATTAATAACATTTAGTCAATTTCTAACGCACTTACATTCCATTTTTCATATCAAAAAAGGGTCTCGATTTTGGCAACATAGGCGACACGCATTTGTTGCCAAATTCTAAATCATTTAGGGTATGTTGCTACATCGTCGTAATTGCCTATTCCCGTCCTATCCAACACAAATTATTAAAAATATCATCATTTTTATGACACACAATGCAAAACTAGTTATTCCCTAATATTTTAGTTAGTTGTCTATCATACGCAATCAATCAAAGTGAGCTGAGATCTATTTAAATGCTTTTTATCATTAAAGAAGTCCTACCAGCCAAATTTCCTACGTTTTTTCGTGCGACGAAGAAGACAATGTCGACTAATCGTTTTAATTTCCGTCATTCGTAAATGAAAATAACTCACGCAAGGCATTGTCGTTATTCTACAGCCAGAAAAACTTGCCTGACCTGCAGAAATTTTGTAGAATAACATTTGTCATGCCGTCCTACACAAATACATGCGCGTTAGCTTCGTAAACATTGTTGTGATTTTTAGTTCGGACGACGAAAAATTTTGTTGGACGGATTTTAGAACGGTACGACGAATTTTAGCAATAAAGTCAGTTGCGTAATTTCATTAATATGCTTTAATAATCGCTTTTCAGTGATTTCAAAGCTCACGAATCGGAAGGAGTTTTAGTCAAATCAGTACAAGAACTTTTGGAGTATTCACTAAATCCATCCAGCAAATGATGAAAATTAGAATGGCTTTCCTTATTACGACGGGAATTAGAAAAAGACCCTAGTCAATTTCTAACGCACTTACATTCCATTTTTTCATATCAAAAAAGGGTCTCGATTTTGGCAACATAGGCGACACGCATTTGTTGCCAAATTCGAAATCCTATTGTAATGTGAGATAGTTTTCAGTCTACGCAGTAGTTTTGACGTAACGACAGAATGGGTCCGATTTCAGCACGGTACGATTTTCACTTGGTACGATTGGACTTGAAGCAAAAAGTATCTGGTTGACAATAAAACTAAGTTTGACAACTTGATCGTTTTCACTCGAACCCCGAGGTCAAATGTGAAACCAAGCTGATGATAACTAAAACATAGTTATAATAGCAAACAAGCGTTTCAGTCCCATGTTTTTCCAATTTGAAACTGGTACCTTGCTGCATAAAAATCCGGACGGTACCAATATCCGGACACCTTCATTGATTTATCCTTATTAAGCAATAAAATATGCAATTTATGAGGTGTAGCTATGTAGCTTTGCAAATATAACTAAGATCGTTTAAACATAATCGGTGGTTAAGAAGGCTGCGCGAAATAACTTAAATAAGTCCAAACAGAACGTTGGTGTCAAACAGTGTCTGTTTTCTATGATTTTTTTCAGAGTACTGAAAAGTAGTGCATTCAAACTTTAAGGTTTTGGGAACAAATTATTACAAAGAAACCAACTTGTTAGGCCTAGCATCAATAAAGAAGGTTAGTTTAAATTAACTGTGACAGTGTTATTCACGGTGCTCCAAATAGCGTTATTATCAAAAAAAATTCTCCATGAAATCTGAGTACACCAGCCGATTTGTAGCACTTACCACTATATTTGGGTGAAATTTAAAAAAAATCGTAGGCACGGTTTTGGAGATATGCCCTATCAAAATGAAAAACCCGAATTAATCCACCTAGCGGCGTGACCTAGCCTTTCTACTGTCACAATAATCATCCTTTAATTTCTCAGGAACATCTATGTATAATTAACTTGACTATATTTTTAAATATCCGTTCCGTATTCCTCAAAATCCTTATTTGCCAGTAAAATTCACAACGTATTGCGTAGAATAATTAAATTTTCTTTCCTTGTGTGCGTAAATACTTGTAACACCTTATTTAGTTTTATAATCGGTCGGCCTAAACTTTCGGGCTTCAGAGCCACATAGAAAACTTGTTTTGAATTGACAATATGAAATATGTGTTCAGAACAGATTTTTTGATAATTAATTAATACCATGTGTTCAAAAGTTCGCATCTTTGAAAAACAAGAGTTCAGAAAAATTATTATTATACTTCGCCTTTGAAGACAAAGAATATCGACAACAAAATGATTAATCTCAAAATTTTACTATTAGTTTGCTTGGCTTCAATTTTGCAGTATATCTGAATTAGAAAAAATAACTGAATAGAGCATTAGATATGAAAAAGAGAAATTGAACTTTTTCTTAGCTGGCGCTCCTTCAGATAATTATTTTTGCATGAAAATCAAAACTTATGCTTTTTTTGAATGTACTTTCATGAAAAGATAGTCATTAGCTTGATCGCATCGTTTTTACAATGTTGGAGGGTTAGGAAAACAAGAGGGTTGCAAAAGCTGCGCCTTAAACATGCTTGAGAATGGGAAATATGATCGATATGATTTTCAGTGCTTGTCATTTTTAATTTATTTATTAAAACATGATACATGACATAAGACATCTGTCCTTTAAAATGTCATTAACGAAAACAAATCTTACAAAATTACTACCGTGCAACATTTACTTCCTATTTTTCATATAACATTTCTAAGCTCTAGTATCTATTGATTGAAAAGAGCATCTATTGATGCGCAAAATTTGTTTGAAATTTGTATAAATTTATTTGAAAAAATCAACTCATTTTTAATCCTATACACCACTATACCTTCATGCTTAAATTAACTGCTTTTCTTCGCTGTTTGCTTTTCGTGTACAATTGTGAGTAACAGCAAGTGAACAAAATGACAATTGAAATCTGAAATCAAAGAAAAGAAAAAGCTTTTCGATTGAATCCCATTATTTAATATTTATTTGCAACAGATACGTAGTTCGCCTACGACGTGCAGGCTTCAACAGCGTCTTATTTCAAAGCGTATACGTATCTGTTGCGAATAAATATTAAATAGTGGGATTTAGTCGGTAAAAGTTTTTTCTTTTCTTTAATTTCAAATTTCGTATTCCACTAAGAGGCTTCAAAAATTTTAGACAATTGATTCAGAAAAGTGAGAAACATCTTTTCTTGAATTTCAATGCAAATTTAAAAATTGCAAATTGTCCACATACACACACATACATACATACATACATACATACATACATACATACATACATACATACATACATACATACATACATACATACATACATACATACATACATACATACATACATACATACATACATACATACATACATACATACATACATACATACATACACACATACATCACACACATTGAATACAATCAACATTTGTTTTGAATTCACACGTTTTAACGGTTTAATATACGGTGCTTAAGTGTTAAAGTTTAAATAACTTTTGAATGAACTGTCCGATTTTAAATAACTCGGTTTCGTTTGATAGATCTCAGTAGTAATTTTCAAATAATAATAAAATGTGTGATGTTTTTCATTGAATTAATGCTTATATGTTACAAAAATATGTTTTAAATACTATTTTTTCACATTTCTTTATGTAACTTTCAAACTACAAGCCCAATCGTCATGAAATTTGGAAGTTAAGGGTTTGCAAGGCTCCTCTTTCATATGCAATCAATTTTGTTCAAATCGGTTAAGGGACCTATGAGATAATAAAGTCCCATATTTTTCATATTTTTATACATAACTTTTGAACTAAAAGTCCGATCAGTATGAAATTCAATAGCGACCAATGGGACACCTAGACCTTTCATTTGACACTAAGAACATTAAAATCGGTCCAGCCATTTCCGAGAAAAGTGAGTGAGATTAAAAGCGTCACATACACACACACATACATACACACACACAAAAAATGCTCAGTTTTCGAAACTGAGTCGAATGGTATATTTATATAGTAGAAAGGCAAAAAGCATAAATCATAAGAAAATTGACGCAATAGCTATACAAATACGCTTGTTTAGTGCGTACAAGAGTACCAAATATTGGTAGAATTATTTTAATATTTTTGAGATATGCTGCATGCAATATAACGGAAATATAAATGACTTAATGAGTTTTGATTAGTAATAATAAATTATTATGTAAAGTCGCTTACCACTCACTAAAGAAGGCTACAAGCCGTTTTGGCTAGGACTTGTAGCCTTCTTTAGTGAGTGGCAAGCTTTAGACTTAAAATATTGTAGTGTTAAAAGGAGTTTTCAAATTTTTTCTCGTATAATAATGAATTTTGCTTTAATTAACTGCATATTTGTGAATATGTGTAGAGTAAAGAGGGGCAAAAGTGTGATACAATTGTTTATCAGTGCAGATTGCGCGTAATTTGACAACATTAGTATGAATAGTCGAATACTGAGATAGCTTGAATTTATCGTAAACATTTGTTGTTTATGAAGCATAACTAACTGAATGCTGAACTAACTGTAAAGGTCCAGACACAATGCATACGGATTTTACTACGTTACGGAAATTTGACAGAAAACCCATGGAAAAACTGTCAAATTACCGCAACGTAGTAAAATCCGTATGCATTGAGTCTGGGCCTTAAATGTTACTTTGGAGCGGTTTTGATGTAATATTTCTTTATATGGCAAATACGGCTCCTGTTGATATGGACGCTATTGCTAGTTGAAACATTGCAGCAGCGTTTCGCATCACTCAAACACTTTGTTTAAAAATGAGGTGAGAGAAATTCTCAAAATATATTTCTATTTTCATAATTTGATCAAACCCCTTAAAACGTCTTGTAGGGCAAAAATGCGATTCACGGGCGGAGCAAAAGTGCGATTCATGGACAAGTTTTTTTTGTTAGATTATAGTCACTTTAACCATCTTGGGTCATTCGTGACTTCTGCGGGGTTGGGATTTGAACCCAGGTACTCGGCGTGAGAGGCGTGAGAGCTAACCACTACACCGGGACTGACCCCTCATTAACAATTAAATAATGCGTTGGTAATTATGAATTGGATTCAAACGAACTTTTGCCACGCTAGTGGGCATTTTTATTTTTCGTAAAACTTTCCTACGATTTTCTTCGTGATTATCCATTAGAGTAAGGTGGGGCATAAGTGCGACATTTGAAGTTGTCTTCAATTTTCATGAAATGAAGCACAACTATATTAAGCTATACTATATAAACTATATTTAATATTGATGTAACAACTCAACATCTTCACATTCAGCTATAAATCATCTGGAGCAATAGTATTAAAATTCATCATTTTTCTGATCAGGTGCCGAATCGTATTTTTTGCCAAATTAGCACGGAAAACGTGCGTTGACCGCGAGGCAAAAGTTCGAAGTTTGAATTTATGAAATTAGTGCACTTGCTAATACACTAATTGAATTGCACTTTTGTCCCATTTGGTGCTTGGCGGGATTTGATTAATAGAATATATTTTGTAAATTTTTCTCACCGCATTTTCAAAAGAGATGCTTGAGTAATGTGAAATGCTGCTTCAACTATGTTTATATTGCGTTTCCCGTATTACGAAATAAAACACTAATTGAACATTTCCATTTAACTCTGCAATTATGATTCGTAAATAGTAAATGTATACGATGGACTTTATGCTGTCAAAGTATGTCAAGTCCATATCAATGTTGTCAAATTATGCGGAATCGGCACTGATAAATCCTTGAATCGGACTTTTGCCCACCTTACTTTATTTCAAAAAAAAAAAAAAAAAAAAATAAATCCTACATTAACTTTTGTTGTAGTGCAGAACAAGGCCTACTATGTTCTTTTTATGATAATGACAGCAGTATGATTATTTCAAATCATTGTATGATAAAATAAGCACAATTGTATATGTATTTTGTCTTTTTCTACGAGATTTATGCCTTTTTGACATTAAATGGCCGTTTCTCCAAAACTGTACCGATTTTTTTAAAATTTTGACTGAAGATGGTGGAAAGTAATACAAATCGACTAGTATACTCAGACCTTATGGAGAATTTTTTTTTGATAAAAACGCTATTTGGAGCACCGTGTTATTCATTAAAGTGTTGGAATAAAGTGTATTTTAATGAATATTTGCGCTGTCCGGATTCAAACCCATGTTTTTAAATCCGGACATACTTTACTATTGATGGTACTTAATGTTTTTCTTAGAAAATGCAAGAAGACGCGTTTAACCAGGCAGAATCTGTGGTACGAGGAGGAGTCTCGATTCATGGAACCATAAAAAATTAGGAATTCCAATAACTACACATGAAGATAAGGTGAATTCGAGATATGTTGGTGATCGAAGGAACATTCAGGATGCGTGTTCAAATGACGATGAGAAAATCGTGTTGGATTACATTGTTGCAAATACAGATGAAGGGTATCTGGCCACTGCAAAAATATTGAAGCAAGGTTGCCGTAAAATGTCTTAGGAAGTCAGAAGAGTTTAAAAACAGATTTCCCGGCCGTGATTGCATCAGACGATTTTAGCAACCTGAGATTATGATCATACCATCTATGATTATGAAAACTATTAGATATAAATAAATGAAATAACTTCTTATTGATCTGTTCTTTACAAAATACATCTTTTTACTTATCAAATACATGCCTTAAATACTTTAAAGCGTTTAATGAGAAGCACCTAATCACTTTCGTTCTTTGACTACGTAGATAATTTCTTCAGAGTCGTCCTTGACTAAAATTTTATCTTTAATGACACAAAAGTGGTATTAAAGGTGAAAAATGTATAGAAGAATGTTTATTTAGTAGTTCTTATTACAATTGATAAATTGTTTACCTATAGGCAAAAATTTCTTAGACAAAATATTGCCTGTCCGGAAAACGATTCAAAAGTGTCCGGATTTTGATTCATTGAGATGTGAGGTGTCCGGATTTATGAACAAGACATAGCTTTTGGTTTTTCTTATTTTAATATATTTTATTGAGTTTTTATTTAAAAAATTATGAGTTATTGTAAGTTTAAGCTTTATATTTGATTATAGAACAAATCATTTATCGTTACGTTGCGAAATTATTTTTTACGAAGCATTTTAAAAATATGACCCTTAAACAGGTCCACTATCGTGTCCGGATAGTGATGCAGCACGGTACAGGACAGTGTTTTATCTCTGTATTGAATTTATCTGTATTTCACAAAGAGCAGTCTCAGCAACGAGAAAACTTTAATGATTTAATAATTTGTTGACATTTAATAATTACCATTTTGATGTAGGGCTACGTCTTTGATTTCTGTAACGAAAAGCGGTTACAGTTACAGCCATAAGATTCTAGAGATGTTGGTGTCAATCGATTGGAATCCATTAAAATACAGTAGATTACATATTTCCCTAACAAACTTAAATGAACTAAATAAAATGAAATAAATGAAAAATGTTAGGCATTGTCTAAAATTTCACGATCTGTGATTGGTTGGAATAAGTAGTGCCGATTTGCGATAATGGTGTTTCCATATCACAAGCAGTACGGTTGTATACAATTTACACTCATTCTGGTTATTCCACTTGCATTTACTGGTTCTCGTTACATTTTCCCTCTAGGCCATTACAAATATTTTATAAAGTTTTTGTCCTTTCGGTGTTGGGCAACAAAGAGCTTTTTTATTCGAAAATATGCGTTTTAAGCATTTTTACTTAAAGTTTAATGTGCAAACCAAATCTATTCTTGCTTTTCATATAGACGTTATTATTTTCCTTGCAAAAACCTACGGGAAGAATTTTTTTTGCCGATTTTCAGAAATTCCATTGTTTGTATTTCCATTTTTGTTTCGTGTTAGCGACCTTGTTTTTGTAAAAAAAAAAAGTGACAAAGTCTCCTCGTCCCAATAGGCCGAAGATTCATAACGATGTTCAGTCATATTCTAATTTGATATCTGTGCTTGGGAAGTACGCCAGAAAAGGTGATGTCTCTTCATCCCATCAAGATTTCTTAGTACCGCGTTAAACCTAGTACAATTTGATGTCCTGAAAGTGAACAGTTATAAAAAAGTGAGCGACCAACCTTATCTTTCGCCCGATTGTATCCATATACTGAAAGAATATATTCAAAACTGATGTCATATCCCAAATAACAATTCTAAAGCCACTTGGTTTTATTTGAGTTTTATAAAGGATTTATTGCGGTATTGATCATAACATCTGGTTTTATTGTGGTATTGCGCAATACCAAGCGGATATGAGTTCAAATTCGCTTATAGCTAGCTAGAAATTCATAAAAAAACTGTGAATGAAGAAAATTTTGTAGGGTTGCTTATATTACCACTTTAAAACTTGTTGGCTGCACCATGTCTATTATAAACCTATCATAACTATGGCGTAGCAATACAAAATGGCGCACGAATCAAAATTGTTCTTATCGCAGTTGCTTGTCAAACCACAATAAATTTGTTAGTTTTATAGAGCTATTAAAACGGTAACACCCTGACCAAACAGTTTTTTTGCTGCTATTATGAAGAATACTAAAGTTCAACACCAAAATCATTTTTTATGCGAAGCCATATTGGGACGGTAGGGAAAAGTAATGAAAATTGTTTGGAATGGTGGGGAAAGAGCGGCAAGGTGAGGGGAGGGGGGGGGGGGGGGTTTATTGGTACCAACGCTTAACAAGTTGTCGTTGTGACTCCTACCTTTTGTTCAATGGTGGAAGGTGTACGGGTCGAATCGCCTTTCCCCTACCGTCTCTTCATCAATTGTAGAACCACCGTTTCAAAAAAATAATAATATTCTAGTATTTTGTTTTAGATCGCAAATTCATCAAAGCAACGTGTTTTGCAGAACGAAAGTTATTATCAATCGGTTTTCCAGTCACAAGAAGCAACTAAAATGATTTTGCTAGAAGTTAAGATTGACTAACTGAATATATTTTTTTTGTTAAAACAACCAGTCTTCGAAAATTGCATTTCAGTGAGGCGTTGATTTTATCCACCTATCATATCAATATGCACGATAAAATTAAATGCGCACATGCTGCAAACCAACGTAATTGCTTAAAATCTACCCCCACCCCTCCCAGAACAAAATTCGTTCTCAACTTTGAAGCTTCAAATTTCTGCTACCAACTGCTCAAAGCACAAGAAAATTTACGGGACTAGTTGTACGATCCTCGTTGTCGTCGTCAGCAGCATAGACCGGGGGTGGCTCGTGCTGTTTCAAATAGTAGGCTGCATTCAACTCAATCTTGTCGCCTATTTTCTATGCGTCTCAGAAGGCGCAAGTCGCAAGACCAAGTTGAGCCATCTCGCACGTTGGGCCCCTCTATTCTGGGTGCCCGTGGGGTTGTTAAATAAAACCGTTTTCCTTATGACTGTATGGTCCACCGTAGCTTACCGACTTTCACCAAATGTCCGATGGTATTCTCCCCAAGTAGTGTCTGCTGCTCGTGACTCATATACACTCAAGTCTCGTTTTACGTCCACTATTGAGGGACGTAAAAAAATCGGTCGTAAAAAGGGAGAACGGTAATTCAAATTTTAGACGCAAAACCAGACGACGTTAATCCAATTTTTGCTCCACCAAATATCGTCCGCAAGGGCGGGCATGTGATCCGTGAGCATCGACAAATCCATAAAAACTATCGATCTAATAAGGGCTGTGTACTTTGTCCGCATCGTACAGTGGCTATCGTTTGCTAGTGTTAATGGTAAGTCCCAATCTCGCCGATTCCCTTTTAAAAGGCCTGAAGGCCTCTTCCACTGTGCTACGGTTGATTCCGATGATATCGACGTCATCCGCAAAACCAAGAAGCATATGAGATTTCGTGATGATAGTTCCATTCCTTTCCAGGTTGGCGCTTCGTATTGCACCTCCCAAGGCAATGTTGAATAGCAGGTTAGAGAGTGCATCCCCTTGCTTCAGTCCATCCAACATCGCGAAAGCGGCTGAAGTCTTACTTGCTATTCTAACACATGATTTGGACTCATCCAGCGTCGCACAAATCAGCGAAACTAGTTTCTTCGGAAAACCATGTTCTAGCATTATCTGCCACAGCTCATTTCGTTTGACTGAATCGTACGCCGCTTTAAAGGCCACAAATAGATGGTGTGTCTGCAAGTTGTACTCCGGAACTTGTCTAGTAACTGACACAGGGTAAACATCTGATCCGTCGTGGAGTGACCCTCATTAAAACCACCTTGGTACTTGCCGACGAAGGACTCCGCTAATGGTCTCAGTCTGCAGAACAGGATACGGGAAAGCACCTTGTAGGCAGAAGTGAACAATGTAATTCCTCGATAGTTTTTACACTCCAGTCGATATCCCTTTTTGAAAATTGGGCAAATGAGGCCATCCAACCACTCCTCCGGCATTTGTTCTTCCTCCCAGATCCCGACAATGATCCGGTGGATTGCTTCGTAAAGCCGCTCGCTCCCCGCCTTTAGAAGTTCAACCGGGATACCGTCCTTCCCAGCAGCCTTACAGTTTTTCATCTCACTGATTGCCTTTTTAACCTCCTCCTGTGTTGGTGGCTCCACAGCTTGACCAACGCTTACAATTTCTATCTTGTCCCTGCTAACCTCCGCGTTTACCTCTCCATTCAACAGTATCTGGAAGTCCTCCTTCCATCTGGCTGCTACCGCCAGGCACAGGCATGGCAAAATTTCTGCATCTCACCGTTTTATTGAAACTCCGTGTGTCGTTACTGGCGTATCGCTCCTCTGCGCCGGTGAGTACATGCTCCGCGTACTTGTGTTTCTTTAGACGATGGATTCTTTTTTCCGCAGCTCTAGTCTCTCTGTACCTCTCTCTGTTTTGACGCGTTGCCGCAGTGAGCATGCGACTCCTGGCCTGGTTCTTTTCATCTGTCACTCTCTGGCATTCGGCATCAACCCAGCTGTTACGCTGTCTTCCACGCGTCGTACCTACCATCTCTCTCGTAGCTGTTTCGATGGCACCTTGGATGTTCCTCCACAGCTCATTTATATCTTCTCATTCTACCTGCTGCTCTGCGATTCGTTGGTCAAGCTTCCTGGCGTACTTCACTGCCACGCCGTCTGCCGTTAACCGCTGGGTGTTGAAACGCAGCGTCCTCTCAGTGCGAACTTTCGCCGTGTTCGACAGCCTTGTGCGAATCTTACTCACTACGAGATAGTGGTCAGAGTCGATATTTGATCCCCGAAAAGACCGTACATCGATAACATCCCAAAAGTGTCGACCGTCAATCAAGACATGATCGATCTGAGAGCTAGAGCCTCCATTTGGATGACTCCAGGCGTGTTTCCGAATATTCAAACGTGTAAAGTAGGCGCTACAGGTGGCCATTCCTCTGGCCGCGGCAAAATTTATGACCCTCAGACCGTTATCATTGGTCGACAGATGAAGGCTATGTCTTCCAATGACTGGACGGAAAAATTCCTCCCTCCCGATCTACGCATTTTCATCTCCGATGGTGATTTTCACGTCGTGTTTTGGGCACTCTCCATAAATGCTCTCAAACCTGTCGTAAAACTCGTCCTTAGGATCATCGGATTTATCATTTGTCGGTGCGTATAAGTTAATTAGGCTGTAGTTGAAGAATTTGCCCTTAGTTCTCAACACGCATATACTGTCGTCTACGGGATCCACCGGATAACTCGTTGCTTTTGTTTTGCCAACACTTTGAAACCGACTCCATGTTCTGCTTTTTTGCCGCCGTTGTAGTAGATGTGGTACTTGAAAGAAGTGCCTGCAATAGGGTCTACTGCACGGAACTCCCTTTTTCCGGAATTTGGCCATCGAACTTCCTGAATAGCTGCGATCTCCACTCCGAGTTGTTGCAGCTCTCGAGCATCCGTGCCAGTTCATGGAGAGTTCGAACATTCCAGGTACCAATTTTCCAATCGTTATCCCCTAATCGTTTCCATGTCCCTTGCCGTGTTCTATACCTATCCTGAATTTCTTTCTTCGTTGTTCGTGGTAATTGAGTTTTTCGGTATACTATCTCATCGGGGTCGCGATACCTAAATCCCGCTGATGGGTCTGCCATCTTAGGTATAGCTTGCGGGATACAGCATTTCATATTCAGCCGCCCGTTCCGAGACAGACGCTGTGTGAGCCGCCCCTCACCTGGAGAACAGGCGCTGTAGTTCGCACCTCCTAGCTTAGTTGCTCCAGTAAGTACATGCAGCATTTCCAGGTAAGGCCATCGACCGTCATCATTTGCCTTAGATCTACGTGGAGGCGCTAGGTGGGAGCTAGTGGTGAGTAGTGAGTGCAAAAACGAAATTTGTGCCAATACGAGTACGTAGTCAAGTTTCTGAAAAAAAGGAACATGAAGTTTAAAAAGCATTATTTTACAAGAGCGGTGTCTAATTGCGCTGAGTTTGTTTTACGAGGCATTGGAATACTTAGGGGCATTCTCATTTTTCATCCACTTTGCCTGGTCTGATCGTTGCAATATTAGTATCAACATGAGTGGAAAAGTCTAAAGAATCTAAATCTAAAATAAGAAATATTGATTTCTTCTCTTCGACGGCCATGTCCCTTTTAACTATCCGAATTCATGTTTCAAAAACTACTGCGTACTTCAATGGTTTATTAAATTTTTAATAATGAATCTACAATCCTCTCGCTACAAGGAATCTTTAACACCACAAAATGGCAATTCATTCTCAGCTGCGCGTTTTGTTTCTCCACTGATGATGAGAATATTCACAATCATCTAGCAGCTAGATTACGTGAATTCATGACAACGATAGAGCATTTTCCGGTTGAAATAAAAAAACGACTAATTGCAGCCAAACTGGGTGTAGCAACAAATCTACAACTTTCAGCACGAATTAAATGTTTTTCGCCCACTAACTCGGCCAGTGAACAGCTTCAACCTGTCAGTCAGAGGTAATAAAAACTGGTCTTAATTGCAACGCGGTACAACCGCCCTGCGCTGGTATAGCTGTCAGACAAGTGCGAAGACAAGTGATTGTCACCTTTATTATTACGGTTCGGTGCAGAAGGTGAACCGGACAGCACCATCGACCGCACGAAAAAAAATTGTCTGCGATAGTTGCTACAGATATAATTAAAATTTAGCAAATAGTAGCTATATCATGTTTCCCACATTTCTCACATCGATCCTCTATCGTATTACTGCATTCTTCTCACTTACTCGAAATTCCACCTAATAAAGTCAACTGACGCACATAAACACCTTCTGCTGGAGCTGGTAATGTTCCCGCCCAGTGCCGAAAACTTTGCAAACACCATCCACTAACCCGTTATTTTAATCAAGTGTTTGTTAGAAGTCGTTGAGTCGATTGCTTTTCACCCTATCAGTTAATACAAAACAATCCTCTCGATTCTTTGATTTAGATACCCCGCCAGCTTGTGATGGGTAATTACACACAATCTTAATCGATTCTCATCACAATCAACTTGGTATTCATGAGCGGTTGTTAAGGATCTAATCTTGCTTCAATAGGGTCTGGAAGTTTTCCAACTCTTCGGCGTTGCGCTGTACTGTAGCTGTGAGCTGCCCACTGATGTTGGAGGAAAAAAGAGCTCATTTCCAATTAATTTCGGCACGGACTGGCTGGCTGGCGGTAGCCTCCGGCCTTAATAGCCACCGGTGGCGGTCGAGTTTTCCCCACCACTGACTGACTGGAGGCATCAGGTGCGAGAAACGAGAAAATCCGTTTGAGCCGAAAGTAGCGCACAATTCTAACGATCGCAGCTTTTTGCTAATTCAATCAAGAACCAACAACGCAGCCACCGCGCCGGCTGGTTCAAAGTTCTGACGTTGTTGTTGCCCTAGATGGGCGTTATAGTTAATCGTAGCAATAGTAATTATCATAAGAATTTATGATGACGATGCCGATGACGGTAAGGCTCGAGATTTTGATCTGAGTTGGAAGGATTTTACCCGTTCGTCGTATGTAGGATTTTTCGCTGCTGGCTTATTATTACACATAATTAGAAAATTTCCGGAAGGGATCGGGGTACTTGCGTACCCATCGTTTAAAATCTACGATGATAAATTGTGATTAAAACATGTACTCTTGTGAAATTAGATTTTGATGTTGAAAAGTTACATCTCAATTATACGTTTAACCGCTGAACGTATTAGAATTTATTTAACAGAAAAAGAAGCACTGTAAGAATGGTTATTAAGGAGGCAAATCTGATCCATGTAGGGGTACAAATCCTGTTGGTTACCTCACATTTCCTGCACGAAATATCTTATACCGTTGTTCGATTTTGCTGCATTTGATACTTCGCAACATCTCTCTAATTCAAGACTCAAGACTGATAGCAAGTTTAATTAATCAATAGTAATCAGAACAAACAAGAAATCATTATTTTGGAAAATCTACGTTTCTTCATTATGCATTCATCAGTCGTTTAGGAAAGAAAGATGGTAATATTCGCAACGTCGTCGTCGTCGTCATCAAGGTTGAAGTTATTACTATGCAAAAGCACACAGGTGAGTGATTGGATGCCCACAAATAGACGCCAGCGCTCCATGATGGCATGAAAGGAAGAAACTTGTCGTGGTTTAGCGAAACCCGGTGTTTAATGAGCTGCGATAGCTTCCAGGTATGTACCTACTTTATGCTGTGCGATATTTCGGCTGCTCGGTTGCGTCTGCCAAGGAAGCACATCCGTCATCATGGGGCGAGGTAGATGGATTTGTGTATCAATCGATTCGATGTGGTTTGGGAAATTGGAAACGAGTTTTCATCAGTTCAGTTGATATTCAGATTTTATTGACTGCTTGGAATAACATTTTAGGTTCCTTCTTTAGAAAAGGTAATGAATGCTGAATACGTTCTTGTTTATCACTAGAAGTTTTAATTGTTCAAATAACAATGCTGTTCTGAACAAATACAAAGATTGCTTACTGACAACACATCCCTGAAGAAAGTATGAAGAAGCATAAAGTGGTTGAGCTAATGCTTTTCGGTGGGAATCTGAAATTGATATTTTTATTACCATGTGGTAATAAAAGTTTGGGAAATAAAATTTCGATCCGAAAAAAGAGGTCCAAACATGTAAATCACGTTGATGCGTTCCGATACAGGGCCATAGGTCGCCGATTGAAATTTTCGGCATGGTTTGCCCTTCGATCGTCTTCCCTATTCCTATCATAAACGATAGAATGCGATAACTGGAACGAAGAAGTTTATTTATGACGGTGTTGGAACCAATTATTTTTTTTGGTTTGTTTCTTCTGCGATACCATCAATTTTGATTCACAGAGCAACTGGTCTGTACCTGCTATAATGTTGAATATTTTTTTTTGATATATATCAATTAAAGTGATATTTTTATTGATATAACATCAAAACATGCGAGTTTTATTTTAATATTAATTTGCTTCAAGTACAAGTTTTAACACTTACATCCGGGTTTCAATTAAATAGTTACTTATTTACTGTTTATTTTCATAATTAAATTTGATGTAATGTAGTGTAATAACATATTTGTAAAGTTTCATTAATACAACTGTGACTTACTTACTGATGTAACGATAGCAATTATTAACTTATTTATTTCGTTAAATATTCGTTACTACATTCTTACTCTACAGCCAAATTGGAAGCTTAATTCTAATTCATATAGTTTTAGTATAAATATATGCCACCATATAAATGGTGTTTTTTTTAGATAATTATTTTTGATAGAGGAAAGTGTTTGTTGTTTATAATTTTCCCTTGACAATTTACTTGACTGCAAGAGATCGTCTACATCAGACAGATCAGTTCAGTTCAGATTTTAAACTAAGAACCAACAACAAATTTGTAAATATTCTTGAAAATATTCCGGATTCCAGCGACTAATTTAAAATCTGTACAATAACTGGTATTTAAGTACACGTTTGTAAATTGGCATATAAATTCTATCCTAACTTTACTTGTCGGTAATTAGCTGTAAATAAGCATTATAAGAAAGTTTGCAGTATAATAGTCATGCATTTTGCCAAGGTAGCATTTAAGAAAACTTAAATGCTTATTGGCTAGCATTCAAATTGTATTGGTAATGCTTATTAACTGAAGCTTTTGGAGCGTCTTAGTACCGTGGACTGCCGTTCGTTTGACCGTTTTTAATCTAAACACTTTTTCATTTGAACCCCGCTGGTTTGCACGACGTGCAAATTAAAAATGGTTTAAATGTCATTCTCAGCATCACATCATTTGCTTATGCAGACAATGCACATAAACACGATTTGTTTGTACTGATCTAGCATTTTTAATCTGTTTCACATTCCGTTTTCCCAACGATTATAATAGAAA
This sequence comes from Sabethes cyaneus, assembly GCF_943734655.1. NCBI lineage: Eukaryota > Metazoa > Arthropoda > Insecta > Diptera > Culicidae > Sabethes > Sabethes cyaneus. The sequence continues at coordinate 79,928,652 of NC_071355.1, forward strand.
TTCGATCGGGACAAGTTTCAGCATATTTAGGTTTGTCAGTTGTTCAAATTAAAATCTAATCCCGTTAGTTTGCATGAGGAATCGTTCAAATGAACGGGGGTCCACTGTAGAATACGAAACTTGAAATTAATGAAATGAACTTTTCTTTATTGCTTATTCGTTACTTGGGTAGTATGGCAACCCACCAAAACTCATTTAACTACGAACTTTCAGGCTAATATGGAGCGAAATATTTGGCATCGACCTAGGCGACGAAACAAGGACGACGAATGGAACTTGCAACTTGGATCGCTAAATTTTGCAGGTGGCTACCGGGTGGTGCTCGAACAGCATAAAACCCGCAAACTTGGCATCGTAACTTGACAGGAAAACTGGCGCAATAGAGAGAAGGTTTGAAAGATCCGTAGTGGCAAGGCCCAGTTTTAGCAGAGCGGTGGCACTATCGACGAATTCAGAACGGGCTGGGTAGTGTTAAACAGAATGTAGGATCGCGTGATAGATTGGAAGGCGATCAACACGAGGATGTGTCTATTGAGAATAAAGATCCGTTTCTTTAATTACAGCATCATGAACGTCCACAGCCCACTCGAAGGTACTCAGCAAACCATACATCTAAAAATAATGTATGAAAATCATCAATATAATCGCGGCAGCAGTTCGCCACGGGACATCAGCATCGTCTTCGGGGATAGATAGCAGGCCTGTAGAGAAGAAATGAATAGACCGGTGGTAGGACCCCATAGCCTGCACACCGACACGGACGATAATGACCAACAATGTATAAACTTCGCAGCTTCCCGAAGCCTGGTAATCCTAAGTACCTTTTTACCAAACAATGACATCAACAAAGTCACCTGGGATCACCTGACCAACGTACAATGAACCAGGTGAAAGCTAATCTAGGAATATCCATGGAAGATAGTACTGTCCCAGCACCTGAAGTCAATTGGGTTGATAAATCGGGTTGCTGACCAACAAAGCCACTGGTAAGGACCGCCTGCCGATATCGCTTTATAAACATGACCGAGAAGCGTTGGCAACGGCTCTGGGCTACACTCACTGGGTTATTTGCAAGATTTAGGAGGCGAAGAAGCTACCGGAAGACTGGATGGAAGGAGTGGTTTTTCCCATTTATAAAAAGGGTGATCGGTTGAACTGCTGCAACTATCGCAGGATGTTGCTGGTAAACGCCGCCTACAAGGTACGCTTCCAGATCCTGTTACGCCAGTTATCACCGATATCACTCAAATGGATATTTCCTTGAGATTGTTAGCGGAAATCAATTGATTGCACCCATAACCTAAATGTTAAATAGACTTACAAATAGTCTCTTACTCCGTTCTACTACATACTTCGCCTAAATATCTCCAACACAACAACCTAGCTTTTATGCAAATTAAGTCTGTAAATCGTAAGTAGTAAGAATTTATGGTATTTAATAAAGAATTTAAGGATTTACTTCGTAAATCTGTTTAGCTACCACTCGATCCAAGAACAATCAAAAACCTTGTCATTGACACTGTCCTGACAGTGCTTCGCAATATAGTCACATCGGCTCAAACGTCAAACGTCGTTCGTCATCACGCGCTGTAACATACAGAGTTTCGAAGGGAATTACCAGGTGGGCTTCATGGGGGCTCGTGCCAATACGGACCAGATTTTTCCCATCCGACAGATCTTGCAGAAATATCGGAAGTACAACGTTCCCACTTATCACATCAAGATCAAAATAGCATACGATAGTCTGTTACAGTCTCTGGCAGATACTGCAAAAATTTACGGACGAGCCGACGCGACTAATCAGAGCTACATAAGCTAAGCTAAGATTAGAGCTGTTATAAAGATCATCATCATCATCATCATCATCATCATCATCAGGATGTCATTGGGCAAGTCGTAGCTGCATAGAGCCGGGTTTGCTTGTACTGTATAAAGAATATTCCACTCCGCTCGAGTTTGGGCTGCTTATCAAATCTTAAAGCGTCTTAACGGTGGACCCTCCACCGTAGCGTCCAGGCTTTCACCAAGTGTACGATGAGAATATAACGAAGCTCGTAGTTTGTACATCTGTACTTGTCTCCGTTTTACATTTGTACTTCACTAAATATAGGGTGATTTATGTATTTTGGACAGGTGTTACGTGTACTTTATTTTGGACATTTACGGCAAAATCAAATGGAAATGTCCAAAATAGCAATAGCAGTGATCAGCTGCTTCTCCGAATTGTCTGCAAAATTTGAGTTTCGCCCAAACATTTTCTATCGGTCGCAGCTGGGGAACGTTGAGAGGTAAGGCGGTCTTGGGTACATCATTTAATTTCATCCAGTCCATTTTCTCTAATGATCTCTTGAGATAATAGGCAGAAGCCAGGTCCGACCGAAAGACCACATCCTCTTTTGCGTGATAATTATTCATGAAAATGGTAACTGGTGGCAGGTACTTTGCACTGTATATGTCCCTATTCACCGCAAGACTCGAAGGAAAGAACTACGGCTTGTACAGAAGCACACAGTCGCAGATGGATCTTCTTCGGATACTTGGTATGGGAAATATATGTGATCACTTACCTCCTTGCCTGTGTTGTTGCCTGTTATTGTAAGATAAAGCCACAAACAAAGTGTCTCCATGTAACTCGGTTGCGGGACGTGGGTTCGAATCTTAGTAGAATCAAGCCATTCGATGTCAAGTGACTTTAGCATGGGTTTATTCTCAGGCCCCTCCACATACCCTTCCTTCATGCTGAATTCTATATATTTACTCACTCAAGCCTCCTGACAGCGTAAATGTCCCTCCTATAGTTAAGTGTACTGGTCAGAGGTACGAATGAGTCCTCGCCAGGGACGGCTATAATATGGGATAGTGCTGGCAGCGAAGAATAAGTGGGTAAAGTAGATCAAGCTTTGAAGGAAGGGTAAACCCCAATACACACAAGCACGCATAAATTTAATAAGCATATCGCTCACTCAATAGCGATTATAGCAAAAAGAAATGCAGTGCAGGTCATACAGTAAACACCCGGGCGATATTACAATAGATCAACTATACTGGTCGCAGTAATGAGTCCACACATGGAAAAAAACTCGGTTTAGAGCTACCGCTCTCCAATTCCTCGGACACCGAGTACTCTCCGCCAGATCTTGCTCCACCTGGTGTAACGGGTTACCTACGAATGGCCGAAACACAAATGACCGAATCACGAATGGCCGAATCACAAAAGGCCGAAACACGAACGGCAGAACTTCATATTTGGCCGAAAATATTGACGGCCTTCAACCTGCACAAACGTTGGGTACACGCTGTCCTTACTCGCTGCTGCTCGTTCTGACTTAACTAAGGGATAATCCCTACTAGTCAGTAAACCTATGAAAATGCATGCACCTAAATAGTAGTGGTTGACGGTGGGTCACCGGCGCACGCTATGTCCGAAGGCACTTATTATTTAACTTTCATGCACCTCAGATTTTTCTTCACAGGATGTTAGTATTGGTCAAAACGATTAATTTAAAAATGATTTTAAAATATTCTATCTCGGGTTTTTTGAAAAATTCAATTTTTAAGTTTACATAGGAGTAATTTCCTCTCAAGTGATCTTACCCGTTGTAATCGACCACCTCCGATTTCAACAAAATTTGGTATAATTACTCATTCCGACCCCACATTCAATTTTTCAAAGTTTTGTACGGATTGATCAATCCCCCTTGCAGTGTCGCGTCTCTATTTTTCTCAGATTTTCGAAAAAACTGATTTTTCACTGCATGTCACTGCAAGGGGGATTGATCAATCCGTAAAAAACTTTGGAAAAATAAATGTGGGGTTGGAATGAACAATTATATCAAATTGGGTTGAAATCGGAGTTGGTCGATTACAACGGGTAAGATCACTTGAGAGGAAATGACTCCTATGTAAACTTAAAAATTGAATTTTTCAAAAAACCCAAGATAGAATATTTTAAGACCTTTTTTGAATTAATCGTTTTGACCAATACTAACTTCCTGTGAAGAAAAATCTGAGGTGCATGAAAGTTAAATAACAAGTGCCTTCGGACATAGCGCGTGGCACAGATTGTGGCCTGCGGCCGTCTAAATCTCGCATTTGCGCTTAGGGGAAGAAAGAACTTTCAGTCATCTATACCGTATAGTAACTAGTTGTGTTGCTTATTTTGTTTTTTGTTTGATTAAAGTTAGTAGTTAACTGCTTGCCAATTCATGTTTTTATTGAATAGTTATTTAGGCATTCCGAAAAAAATCGGCCTTTCGTGATTCGGCCTTTCATGATTCGGCCTTCTGTGACTGTTATTGAAATTCGGTCATTTGGATTTCGACCATTCGTGATTCGGCCAATTGTGTTTCGGCCATTGGGTACCAGCCCGGTGTAACCATGTTGCTCACTGCGCTCCTGGTCGTCTTGTTCCTACCGGATTTGCGGCGAACACCATCTTTGCAGGGTAGTTGTCCGGCATTTTTGCAACATGCCCTGAATCGTATCCGTCCAGCTTTAGCCACCTTCTGGATACTGGGTTCGCCATAGAGCTGTGCGAATGATACTAATATTGGTATAACTAGTGTAGGTAATAATGAGAAAAACGGAAAATTTGGCAACACTGTTAAGAAAACCATTATTATATACATGCATCCATGGTAGCGCACAATGCATAGAAATTCACTGCTTCAATGAAATGTAATTTTACTATTGATTATTTTTATTTAAAACCGCTAGTTTCTTTCGTCAAATTGCTATAACTCTGCATCGGCAAAGAACGCCCCGTGGTTTTGAGTGATTCTTATGTAAAAAAATCTGAGGAATACGATGGAGTTGGATTTTTTTCGGATTCCTTGGGCAATTTCCTTTGGAAACATAATAAAATTGTTTTTCTAAACCTAGTGTTTCCAGAGTTACAAGCGAAAGAAAATAAGAGGATTTGACGAAAACGAGTTTTTTCTTTAAAAATGGGGGTACTCTTATCAATCGAGGGAACGTCCAATCGACACCAAACTTGGGATTTTATCTTGCTGACCTGAAACGAACAATCTTTGGTTCAAATCAGAGAAGGTCGATTACAAGTTTGTACTTTTTCTCGGTCACTTGACGTGGAATGACCCTAATTTAGTTTTCAAAACGAAATATAATATATTTGGCGTCAGACCCTAATATTTTTCTCGAGCACCTTTTAAAGTGTAAAAAATAGTTTTTTTTCTAAATCTAAATGTTCGGAGATAAATCAAAATTTTCACCCCGGGAGTTAATCCGCGCTACGTTAAATGATCTAACGATCATCTCATACTTTTTTCTATTTGCGAAATATAAGTAGTAAAATTTTATAGTTTCTTTCTGTTAGGCTGCGGAAAATCTATTCACACTAACTATAAATCTGTCCATCTATTAATTTATTTTGATGGAAAACTTCAAACCTAGACACCTCTATCTTGTGAATAATCGTTCTGTATTTCTAATTTCGCCGGAAGGAAAATTTAGCAGAACTTGACAGTCAATTCCTAGATATCATAGTTTTCGACAGTTCAGTGAAGTCGGTGAAGAACTATTTGCTTTGCAAGTGTGGAAACATTTTAAGATCTCCGACAGTTAATCAATCAATTCCAACAGCCAATATGCCGCGCCCATAAATCAGCAGCCAAACCGAACTGTTCCAGTTGTAAAAATCAATCAACGGCAATGCCTGAGTAAGATTGACTGATGAACTGGAAGGCGTGCCAAACATTTAGTCATATAAGCCGAAACAGGTTCTCGCGGGCACGTACCGCCATATTCAATCGATCGTATCAAAAAACGCATTGTAACATAAATATGAAATAGCGACTTAATACGCGGTTCATAAAAAACGGCTGCCGCACGGTAGTCGGTGTGGGCAAAAAGGCTCATTGGTACAAACGAGCATCGACACCCCGGCATGGCGCGGCGGCGGCGGCGGCTACGGCACACACTAGCGCCGCCAATCACCGCGTCTCGCACTGCGACCGAAAGCGGGAGGGGAAACGCGATCATAATCGGCCTTCATAAATTACGCTCAGTGAATAAAATGCTTGCTCGAATTCGATTTTTTGTTACGACGAAGCATTGAGTGAGCATTTGGTGTGATTAATAAATTTCTTCCACGTTTATGGTTATGCTTTCCTGTTGATTATTATCATCATCATCATCATCATCATCTCCAACAACTGCTCATTGATGGAATGATTGTTGCTTCGGCGATTGGACAATAAATGGACAATCGAAATGCAAGTCCTGTAGTTAAAAACAAAATCATCATGAGCGTAAATTTTACACAAGAGAAGGCGAACTTACACAAGACAGAGAACCGTAAAAATTGCCAATAAAATTGTCTAATAGGATTAAATGAATCATTTCGCTGTTGATTGTCGTATCAAAGGAATCAAGGCCCAACGGAGTTCAAAGAAACGCTCCCGAAGAGAAGGAGTAATTTTCTGTCGAATCGCTAATACAGGTGTTTTCCTGACAACGTCGTATTTTGACAGTAATCCCATTATGTCGTGTATACAGTTTACGTCCGTCTATAGCAATCGAACTAATTGAATTATTTTCAAACGATTGATCTTTCTTTGTGGAAATATTTTTCCCAGCCATAAAACCCATACAGAAAACGAACAAAAGCGAAAATGAACGTTTATACAATAACAGAAATACAGTTAATAGGTTTTATAAGGCTCTTACCATTTTTTATTTGCAGGAAATGATTGACTATAAATATGATCTCTTTCTTCTCAATAAATGTAGAGCTGAGCCTATTGGAAAATATGGAAATGTTTCAATTGTTACTAAACAGCGCCAGTCGGAATTTGTTTTGAACGGGGAAGTATGACAAATTCATAAACAAGTAGTAAAGAAATTGATCTGAAAATATTGCCTTAACCTAACTGTCGTTACTGGAGGTTCACTACGCAATCAATAAAAGATAAAACTAAGATTGTCAACTTCTCATATTGAAATGCCGCCTCAGACCATCGTAAATATGTTATGAGAAAAAATACGATTTGAGAGGTTATCCATAAACAAATGTATGCTGCTGAAGTTATTTCAGAAATAGAAATTTAATATGTTCAGTAATTTGTTATGTTGACGATAGAATTGAATATTCAATTTAGATTCATTTGACAGGACCGTCTCAGCCGAGTAAAATTTGACAAACTTATATATATGGTATATATGGTACATCCACTGTTCGGAGTGGAAAATGTACCCAACAAGGAAAAAATGGTACATCCAATCCATCCAATAACCGGCTTGTATTCTTTCTCTTAATCGCTTTGAAATGTCCAATAACAATCTTGATGCCACATTTTGGGCAATGGCTGTATCCATGCTTCAACTGCACGCAGATTTCCTCAATGGAACTTCCGAGGTGAAAACTGTGAACCGGCCCCTGTCAACCAGTACATTCGAGAACCGACTGGACATCTTCCAACCACCCATTTTTAGATCTCGTCCATTTCTATGCTAAATGGTACAACCATGCCTGCACCGTTGAGCCCTTCCACCACTACGACATCAAACTGGGGGCACTTCAAATCGTTAGAGGGCACTCGAGTGCTATCTTGGAAGTTCAGGTTACGGCATTCCATATCTCGAGTTTCCAATCCGCAGTCTGTTTTCGTCGCGTAGTCCCATTCCGATTATTCAAGTCCGAATTTTCTTATTCTTCGTGTATTGCGTATTGATTTTTCTTGGTGGCAGTTTGCAAGGCTTGCGGCACCAAACTCTTGTCTAACCGGAGGACCAGCGAACTCGGCAGAGCCGTTTTTTCCTGTCAGCATGCGACATTTGTTTACACCGGGGTCCTCAACAGAGAAGGAAGCACAGTGTTGTCTCGAAACTATAAAATGGCAGCGCCAGGCTCTAGTACGACTACCTATCTAAATCCAACACACTAAAACGAGTCAAGAAAATTCTACTTAGAATATACGGCATGGACGACAAAGGCGACGAAATAAAGAGACAGAATGGACACTTGGTACTGGAGATCCCCAAATTTCGTTGGTGGCGATAGGGTGCTGCTCGATCAATTAGAACCCCGAAAGCTCGGCATCGTGGCACTGCGGGAGATCTGTTGCAAAGGCGAGATGGTGTGGAGGATCCGTGGTAGCAAAGCCCAATTTTACCAAAGCGGTAAAGCGATCAACGAGCTGGGAACGGGCCGTTTCTTCAACTCACCTTCATACACGTGCACTGCTCACATGAAGGTGGACCCGACGACGAGAAGGAAGCGTTATATGCGCAGCAGGAGGCAACGTACGACAGCTGCTCACCACGGCACATCAGGATCATCATCGGAGATATGAACGCTCAGGTCGGCAAGGAAGCAATGCATAGACCGGTGATCGGGCCTCATAGCCTGCACACCGACATGAACGATAATGCCCAATGATGCATCAACTTTGTAGTTTCCCGAGTCTTGGTAATCAGGAGCACTTTCTTTCCCCACAAAGATATTCACAAAGCCACTTGGAGATCACCTGACCAACGAACTTCGAACCAAATCGACCATATTCTTATCAAGGGCCGGTTTTGCTCGAATATCACCAACGTATGCTCCCTTCGGGGTGCGGCTATCGACTCGGATCATTGCCTAATAGCAGTACACGTGCGCTCAAAACTATCGACGGTTTATACCTCGCGACAAAGCCGCCCTCCTCGGTTAAACATTCGGCAATTAGACAACCCGCGAGTTGCCGAAAACCACACGCGCATACTGGACAAAGCTCTGTCTTCCTCTGGGGAGCTAGATGCTTCGACCCCAGAAAACGGATGTAGTTTGATACGCTTGGCCGTCAATGAGACCGCAATCGTGGTGCTAGGTGAGGAAACCTCCACTACACGAAATGATTGATTTGACCAGGAATGTCAACAAGTGGTTGAGAGGAAAAAAAGAGCTTGGAAAAACCATCTAAGCATGTCTACGAGAGAGAATTTGTCCAAGTATTGACGAGCGCGGAATGCGTTGACCACGATCCTGAGGAGTGTGAAAATGTGCCGAAAGGAAGACAAAGAGGAGCTGGAACAACCATTCCGGACTAATGATATGCGCAGGTTTCACGAAAAGGTGTACTAAACTCGTAAGGGCTACACACCTAAATCTGACATGTGTAAGAACGAAGGAGGGGATCTAATCCGCCAGGTGGTCGACACAAGCTGTTCTTCAGTGAATTCCTCAACGGCGATATAAGCCACCTACACAGCGAGACGGCTCCCGATCTTGAAGAGATCCGGCGAGAAATCGGTCAGCTGAAGAATAATAGTCGCCAGAAAGGACAGACTTCCGGCAGAACTCTAGAAAAAGGACCAAAAACTACTGGAAGAGCGAAAGGAAGGTGTAGTCACAGCTACAAAAAGTGCGACCGGCTAGATTGCTGTAACTACCGTGGCATCAGTGTTCCGAAGCCCTCACTCGTGTGGTTCCATTTTCTCACACACACCGCTCTTATTTTTTCATGCTCTGCAACGGGTTTTTGTGAGTGTTTGCTTAGCTAATAGCTACAGTCGTCGTTCGTCGTTCGTCGTTGCACCCTGATCTGCTGATACCGATTACTCGCGACGGCTCGATCTCCCACCCTTGAGTAGAGTCGAAGGCGATGGTGAAGAAGAAAAGAAAAAGTAATGCAAAATTTGTATCCCAGTGCGTCACCAGTCTTACGGGCAGCTGGTTCCTTACTAGTTTTTTGACTCGGGAATAAACTATGCAAGAAGACGATGTGAGGATGTGCGTGCGCGAGTGTGTGGGTAGCAGAATGACTGCACACAGCACCGGCGGCTGTTTCTTTTACCCCTGCGTGTTTCGGCCTTTGTGTTGAATACTATGTTTCTCATACTCTTTTGCGTGTGAGTAGGCATGATCGACTTCTAGTTCGATTCACAACATTACGCGGCATTACGTTGGTCAACGTCGCCTACAAGGTGCTCTCTAAGATTTTGTTGTGTCGTCTATCCCCAATAGCAAAAAAAATTGTAGGGCAGTATCAGGCGGGCTTAATGGGGGCCGTGCTACTACGGATCAAATTTTTGATCTCCGACAAAGCCTCCAGAAATGTCAAGTGTACAACACACCCATGCATCATATTTTCGTAGATTTCAGAGCAGAATACGATACAGTTGAACGTGAATAGCTTTGACACGGTTTTCCGGACAAACTGACGCGACGCGACTGATCAAAGCTACCCTGGAGCGAGTAATGTGCTGCGGGCGCGTTTCGGGACACTCTCGAATCTTTTCGAATCACGCAGACGGTTACAGCAAGGGACTGTCCTGCAGATGGACTGTGTTGTATGTTATTCAATTTCGCTATTGAGGGTGTCATCCGGCGAGCGGGCATCGAAACAAGAGGAAAGATCTTCAGCAAGAGTAGCCAACTCCTAGCCTTTGCAGACGACCTCGGCATCATTACTAGAAACCTTGAGACGGCGGAGGCAATCTACGCCAGACTAAAAACGGAGGCTAGGAGGATAGGGTTACAAATAAATGCATCGAAAACCAAATATATGGTAGGAAGAGGATCCTGTCACGGACAGTGACTATTGACAGCGATGCACTGGAAGTGCATTTTGGACTATGTCCAAAACGTTAATCAGACCGGTAGTCCCTTACGAAGTTGAGACCGCAACTTTGCTTACGGAAGACATAAGTGCACTGCACTTGCCGTATTTAAACGAAAGGTGCTGTGGACTATTTTTGGCGGAGTACGAACGGAAAGCGGAGAGTGGCGTTGGTATATGAACCAAGAGTTGCAGGCACTACTTGGAGGAATTCCCATCGTACACCTGGCGAAAGTTGGGAAACTACGATGGGCCGGCCACGTCGCAAGGATGCCGGACGACTGTGTAGTGAAATCCGTTTTCTTCAAGAATCCCTGCGGCACCAGGAATAGAAGGGCTCAACGTGCTAGATCGCCCGACTATGGAGAACTTGTGCGTGTCGCGACGAGTAGCCCAGGACCGAGTACAAGAGAGAGGAATTTTTGATGCGGCAGAAGCCACCCCGGCTGGAGGTTGAACGAGTCCTCTTTCTCAGTGCATCTGCGGTTACAAAAAAAAAAAAAAAAAAAAAGCGCGGCTCGATTATCCGGGTGTTCACTTTTATTTTCAGCCCGGATAATCCAATCACCCGGATAATCGAATCATATTTTTGGTACAACTTTTTTTAAGTGTCATGTTTTTGACTTGTAGGTTGTAATAAATCTATTTCTAGTATTGATTAATCGCCCCTCAAGTTAGAAAATTCTTTTCTTACGATTTTGTTCACAGATGAATTTAATTTTTGGTACAATTTTTTTTGTATGCCATGTTTTTTTATTTTTAGGTATCATACATGTTTCCTATTATTGAATAATTTACCCTAAAGTTAGAAAATTCCTTTCTTTGATTTTTGCACTGTTGATGATGATGACGGTTGATCGTGATCATGATGATTTTGATAATGATGATGTTGATGATGATGATTTTGCTGATGATGATGATTTTGCTGATGATGATTATTTTGCTGATGATGTTTATTTTGACGATGATGATGTTGATCATGATTATGATGATGGTTTTGTTGATGATGATGATGATAATGATGATGATGATGATGATGATGATGATGATGATGATGATGATGATGATGATGATGATGATGATGATGATGATGATGATGATGATGATGATGATGATGATGATGATGATGATGATGATGATGATGATGATGATGATGATGATGATGTTGATGTTGATCATAACGATTATGATCATGATGATGATGATTTTGATGATGATAATTTTGTTGACGATGACGATTATTTTGATAATGAATTATGAATCATACAACGCAACAATTCAAAAATTAAAAATTGATACCATTATCTGCATAAGATGCGCTGATAAAAATTTATATTAAAGGAATTTTATACCTTTAGGAAGGTTAATCAGTATTTGTCATGCTAGAATCATTATCTAACGTGAAAAATATGACATTTATGTTCAAAATAAATTATTTAAAAAAACTGTTTTTTTACCCGGATAATCGAGTCCGAACTGTATATTTGTTATAGATCTGAAACTAGCTCTTTCAATCGAATTAAACACTTGTATTTACAGACTAACTCATGGGTGAGGTGAAAATCAGAACAGCCCTTTTCAGAGTTACCGTGTAAAATATTTAAAAAGTTTAATTCTATTTTCGAAGCACCATTGCATTCTGAAAAGTTCACCGTTTTGTGAGGTCCCAAAATGATGTTGCTCAGGGAGGTCACGGATGATTCGTTAACTTTAACTCAATTTGATTCATTTGACAGTACCTTCTCGTACAAACAAAATTTGGAAAAACTATATATGAGACATTTGTAGAACTAGTTATAATCTACAATTTTGCTGAACAGCTACAATTGTTTAGGTACAGCAATCGGGGCCTGCCACAAAAGACGATCATAAAGACTGTCGCAGTGGCCTTTTAACCCAATGCCCTTCTGGCATATAAAAAAAAACAGCTAGGTTTTAACTGTTATATATACCTAATTGAGTCAAAGGATCGAACCATCCCTGATGTGGGTTAGAACTTAACAGGAGATGATGCCCGTTACAGGGTCATGATCACACATTTAATGTAATGTGGAGATGTTGTTGTTTCAGCAAAACGGTGCAACACGAACCGCGTGGGCCATAATTGATTCGACGAACGAATAACTTCGCGTTATGAACCCGTGGATTAGCTATTACAATTGCGTCTCATCGCCATTGGATTAATTTCTGTGGGGCTATGTGATGTCTCTGGACTCTGATCTGGTCGATATGTTGATTGGTGCAAAAAATTGGAAAACAAAATGATCGGAAAATGGATAACCTTTATTGAAGACATTATTTCTATGAAATTCAAGTGCCGAATCGACAACTTGTTTCTCTCCATTATTGTTCAAGTTAAGTTTACGTTTCCATTATTCAAAAAAATTTACTGTTCACAATGTCGTGTATTCAACGTTCGCTTGATCTTTTTAAAGTGTTAATCGATCACGACATGTGTTCAAAATTGATTATATATTCCACTTGCCCAACTTGATTCGACGTAGGTCGTTTTGTGAACAATATAATCATCGTAGCGGCAGCTATTTTTATGTACGTTAATTAATTCAATCTTGTTCTGTAATCTATAGGCTTAATTTAAAATATAGGTTCGGCGTCATTCAACTAATACTTCGAGAGAATTAGCAATTTTAAACGTCCATCGGAAACAAGAAAACGCTGGAGTCATTCCGATCGTCATTCCGATCTAAGAAGCAGCATAGTTTATTGTTGCTCTAGGCTAAGTAGAATTAAATTTATTGACCAGTCTAGAAAAAAAATGCAACAAGAGCCAGCCAATTGAATGGCATTCAAGCAAATTAAACCACACGTGCTACGAGAGCAGATACAAGTTTATTAGTTCGTTTAGTATGGCAATCTTTAATAAGGTAATTTTAAAACCAAAGAAATTGACTTTTCGCGAAAACCACTATATAGCTTTATAGTTCTTTTAGTAGCCTGCCATTTATCTTTTATTCATAGTTTGATAATTTATAACAGGTTTGACTTATAACACAACACATTTGCTCGCTACAAGCAGCTTTTACAATTGCGTTAAAGAACAAAACTGACCATAATCATTTGACATAAAATTCTACACAATATTTCTAATTGAACTAAAGTATGCAATTATTTATACAGAATGTGTCATCTAAGAAAGCTTCAGTATCATAATTCTATTTAATTTACCAATCTTCCGGATATGCTATTCCAGCAAGGAAGCTTCTCCAATCAACTTTGGTTTTAAGAGCGCTTTGAATTTTAATCACTGTACTTCAAGTTAGGACGAACTGATCAAAGCACTTCGTTGGCCCCTTTCATTCCCGTTCTTCCTCCATAGCGGATCGCTCCAACGAACACGAAAACGACTTGGATTGATGAAACTTCTCCGTCATCTGTTGCTTGCTGGATTCGGCAGGATACATATCGCCACATCAAATCCAGACGATGAAAGCTATCCTCCCTGCGTCGGGCAACAAAACCATAACAACCGAATCGGTAGAACAACCGTTGCGGGAATTGCTTTAATTTTCCAATTTCGGTTGCTTTCCCGGCTCCGACTACCAGATGGTTTCCGAAGACTATTGCCACTGCCGAGGACGACGACGTAAACCGATGATGATGATGATGATGATGACCTCAGAGACCATGCGAGATATAATCTCTTAATTTTCGTTTCATCCAAAACAATGCCTTCCGCCTTCCGTCTCTTCTAGGCTCCGCTGGGCGGGATTGATCGAGGGCCTCAATACTCAATACCAATATCTCACTTTAGAAGAAAGCTGCGCTCGAACGCACCGACAGATTCGATGCCGGAAAACCGAGCGATTGTTTGTTGTTTCAAAGTCATCAACTGCAAAAAAAGAAAAAAAGGAAAAAGGTTCACGTAGAAAGGTCGACCGGCATGGATCAGCTTGCTGACCCCTGCAGAGAACAAACGTTTCTGAGGAGTCATCTGTTGATGCAAAACTATCATCGATTTGTTACTCGTAAAAAATTTGATAAGCCAAAACAATTTTGTTATTTGTTGGTGTGAGTATTGAATTCCACCCTGAATTTGTTTCCCCGTTATATGAGTACATCTTCATTCTTCAAGTTTTGTGTGCCACGGTTTGTGAAAATTTATTTGTTTTCTTTACCTTCGTTTCAATTATTCGTCTTTTGCGAACGACAGCACTGTGGCACACCGGCGACCTTGTGCAATGGTGTGCACTTTTTCAATTGGTCTCAATGGGAAGCAAATCTGACCGAACATTGAGGACGGTCGGAGCGGTCGGTATAAGCAGTGAATTTAGTAAATACCGCACAATAATGAAGGATAAGAAGTTTCCTTTCCCGACCGTCGACATCGTATATCCCTTTGTGGTTCGTTAGTTTTTCGTTTTCCTCTTCTTACGTTACATTTTGCAATTGATCCGTTCTGCACATTCCGCCACCGGAGAGATAAATTCACCGAAAAGGACGATATCGTTGCTGGTAGATTGGACCTTTTTCGCGCTACAGAATCGTTGCTGGTAGAAACTTGGTACCTTCTCTTTTTTCCTGTGCTAGAGGGTTTGGATTTGGGTTCGATTTGACTCGTCTTGCTTCGTTAGAAAACAACACAATTATCCAACAAAAGGTGAATTGATTCGATAGGGATGGTAGAATAATGGAATATTGTGTAACAAGGTAGAAGCGCCCTTTCGGGGGGAGGTTATTCTGCGTGTGGAACATTAATCAAATAAAACGAGAGGAGCTGTAAGAGCGAGGATCGATCTCAATAATCTATGGGTGAATAAATTGAACAGGTTCAGCAGAATAATAGAATAAGCAGAATGAACGGAATGAACAGAACGATAATAATGAACAAAATGAACAGAATAAACAGAAAGAATAGTATGAAGAGAAAGAGCAAAATGAACGGAATGAACAAAATAAACAGAAGGTCAATGAGCAATCCCGGTGTAGGGGTTAGCACATATGCCAGTCACACCGAGGATTCGGGTTTATATCACAACTGCTGCAGTGTCACGAATGGCTAAAGCTGTTAAATTTAACTATTTAAAGTGACTATTATTAAAACAGAAAAGCACACCCACAACGAACAGAATGAAAAGAACGAACAGGACTAATAGAATAAAAATAACAAACAGAATGAATTGAATGGGCCCTTAGATAGTTTCATATGCTTGAAAATGTCTGTAGCCTTTTCCCTTCTAGTTGACGTGTGAAATTTCTACTCAGGAAGTATTTCGTCATGCATTGCCACGAAATCGAATTTGGATCAGTATGATTGTGTACATCTTCCAAGGTCGTATTTTGGTCATTTTGTTTTGTTTAGCGTCACGATTTGTCGTGTCTTGTAATAAGTCGATTGTCTTGCTCATTTTTTAGCTCGATGCATGATTGTAGATTGTCGTAGACTCTCAGCTTGCTTGCAACATGTTGGATGCAGAGGTTGGGGTTCCACATGAAAGCGTGCGTTGTTATAGGACTCCGTCGCTCTGGTTTCCGGCTTTTGATTTCCCCCAATCCAAACTTTCTGGCTGTCGAAACACGTTATCTGAATAGTTTTGTCATATTAGTGATGTTTTTAGAGTGGCTTGGTGGAATACGAGGGAATACTATTTATTAATAGTGGAATTCAATCGTTAAAAAGTTTTTCTTCAATTTCAATCTACGAAATGAGGGTTATTCTAAGAAGCGGGCTAGCACTCCTCTGATAGTTCCAACGTCAATACCCCGTTCAAAGCGTTGTCCGAGGATGGAGCTTTGCAGAACTCCCGCCGTGATGTTAATCATCTTCTGCCCCTCGGCGGACTCGCAAACAAGCATTTGGTTTTGGAAGTAACCCTTCAGTATTTTGTACAGGTATCCTGGGACATGCATTCTGAGCAGCAACTTGGCGAGGGCCTCCTAGCTGGCATTGTTAAGAGCGTTTTTACGTTGATCGTTACAACGACGCAAAAACGATCTTTTCTTCGCTTCTGTTTAGACGACTTCTCGGACATGCTCGACTACTATTCGAATAGCATCTACAGTGGATTTCCCTTCGCGGAATCCAAACTGCATATTTCACAAACCGTGATTACTTTCCGTGTACATCGTCAGCCTGTTTAGGATAATCCTCTCCAGAAGTTTCCCGTATGTGTCCAGCGGACATATCGGCCTATTACATTCGATCCCATACAGGCTTTCCTGGCTTAGGCAACAGCAGCTTCTGGATTTTCCACCTGTCCGGGAAGCAAGCATTCTCCAGGCATTTCCAGGTGGCGCTGTCCTGAACATAGTCGGGTACGCTTGTATCGCTGCCTTCAGGGCCACATTAGGGATTCCATCCGGACCTGGGGCCTTCTTGATCTTCAGTCGTTTAGCTACTGCCACTAGCTCATCATCGGAGACTGAAGTTTTTGGAGTTTCTTAGTAGAATACGAAACCTGGAATTAAATCAAATGAAAACTTTACACAGGCACTGACGAAGCCTGCAAGTCGTAGCCGAAATATGTATCTGTCAAGAATAAATATACATAGTAGAATTAAATTGGATAAGTTTTCTTTTTATTTAATTCCAGACATCATCGGAGACTTGCAGATTTTCAGCATTACTTGTCTTTTCTAAACCGTACGGCGTTGGCGGCCACATCATAGGGTCGCGCGTCGGAAAAGTCCCTGCACGATAGCCTTCAGTTTATCCGAGGACAGCTTCTTAGTTGTCACAGGACCTTTGATCTTTGCCATCACGATGCGTTACCCCACTGTTTGGCATCAGATTTCTGGCACAGGTCCTTGTAGCAGCTGCTTTTGCTTAGCGCTATATCCTGTTTTAATGCAGCCCTGACTAATCAGAACTCCACGCTACGTTCTTCTCGATCTGCTGCAATTCTGGCTCCCTGGACGCGTTTTAAAGCTCTCAGACAACTTGCGCGGAAGTTGCTAATTGTCTCGGTCCACCAGTAAGCTGAGTGCCGGTGGTGTCTCGGCTCCAGTTTTTTCGGCATGGTGGCATCGCATGCCCTCGTCAGCGTATCCGTCAGCTCACGCGCATTAAAGATCAAGCTGCTGCTGTCCACCTGCATCGAACAAGTCCTTGTCAAGCGTTGAAGTCTCCTCCAATGACGGTTGGCCTTCGCCCGATGAGTTTCTCGGTTAGCGCGTCCAGGATTTGGTTGAACTAGTCCATGGGCCATATTGGGGGCGCGCAACAGCTTCATACGAAGATCCCGTTGATTTCAACCATCACGAAACCTTCGTGCGAATTCGAAACCACCTCTACGATGAAGAACTTGCCCATTACATGTATTGCAGCCATTACTGCTCAATCAGCTGCTCCGCTGCCGTTACCGTTACTGCTGGCCTACCTTCGCCTTTTGATATGCTGAACATTGGAAGCCTCTCATCGTGTGGTTATTTTCACTTTGTTTTTTGCAGAGCACGCACCTGGTGGCTTTGCACAGTCGCTTGCAATGTGGCCGTTCTCGCCGCATTTACGGCATCTATCCGGAACATCACAGTTTCGCGCCGCGCCAGCACTTAAAGCATCTCTCCATTTGCTTGGCCACGCGAGGGATGGCTTTTAGTACCCAGCTAGCATTTTCATATGTATAAAAAAGGTAAAAATCAGCATTACGTACAGATATACATGCTAAATAAATCGTATTTCATGCGCAAAATTGGCATATCCGTACTATTTTGGAGCGATATGCGTGATTACGAATAATTTTGGGCGTTACGACTATATAAGTATTTATATACGATAATATCCGATTAAGCGCGAGTCGCTCCGTACTACTCTACGATTTTGTGCTGAAAATCGTATGTATGTCAGTCATTATCATTAAATACGACAGAAAATCAACTTGATCCCACTTTATTCAGCTTTAGTTACGATTTCGAGTTTGTTAAGAGATATTTACGATAGTTTTCGTACATTGATATACGAGTTGGTGCTAGCTGGTTACGCACGCTGACCACCCAGATCTTGAGTTTGCCCTTCGTGAGTAGCTTGCGCGCAGCTGACGTCGAGAAACGAATCGCCGTCGTCTACGTTCCACCGTTTTGCAGCTCAAAGAGCAACTTTTCTTGTGGGTCCGTCTTGTTTTCATCCTTTTTTCACCGAGTTGTTCAGTTCCGGGACTTCTCGGACTTTTTGAAGGATCGCTGCGTACGGAACGTTAGCGTTCGCTTTGACAATTAGAGCATAGGCTTTACTCTTCTTCCTTCGAGGCTGTGGCTTCTTCTGCTCTACGTTGTGATTGCTTCCGTTTTATTTTTTCTTGTTTGAGCTATCTTTGAGCTCCTGCTGCACACTTTTAACGGTAGTAAGGCAGATTCAATGCTCGTCACTAACTGCAATCTGCGTGTGGACATTGTGTCTGTCCTCGTAAACTCGTAAAACTCATCTATTTTCGCCATAATTTCTACCATCCCATTTCGGGGTGCGCAACCCTCAGACTTTGGCGTGAGCATCTGACTCAGCGTCATATCATGTCCTCGTTTCTGTTCTGCTGGATGCACACTACTACTTCTACTCGCCTACTACAGTGTAGTCTTGTTTAACACTGGTGATCGTTGTAGTCTTCCACTTCTAGCGAATTCAATCACCTCTTCGCTTGGCGTAAAGTCGCTTGGGTCCCCAAGCAACCAAAAGTTCGAATTTCGCTTAAGGAACAAACTTGAAAGTTCATATTTGGTTCAAATTTAGTTTCGCAGAACTTTCTTGCTGAACAACCAGACACTACTTTTGTAAACCGAGCTTCATTCTCATTAAAGTACCGTTAATATCTGTAGCAACTTGAAAGTCCAATATGCAGCTTGAAAGTTCGACATGCAACTTGAAGGTAACTTAGAGTTCGGATAATGGTGTTTAAGGAAGGTTGACATAAAGCTTGTCTATGGAGCTATAGCTTGCTAAGCAGCTTTACAGCCTGCAATTAACCAAACTTCAAAGTTGCCTTGAGTTCGCTGTATAGAGCGCTAAGCAGCTTCTGAAGGAACTTTGGCAAAAGTTTATAAAACAGCACTTGTAGTTCTATTTTTATAGTTTTCCATTTTCTACCTCCGCCTCCTCCAAACTTTTGTAAAGTCGGTTCATGCGATTAAGATAGACCATTAAATAAAAAAGCCTAACTAACACCGACCGCTACTGGATTTGAACCCGAGCATTCCTCGTTGCAAGCCTATCCTGATGCATTGCGCCATCTCTGACGCCGCTAGTGACATGAATTTTGCCGATGAGTTGTTCTTAATGAAAGTTCGTTTCGGGGCTATGATAAATGAGAAATTAGCACAACGAGTAAAAACGATGCAAATCGCATATTCCAGCAACGGAGCAGTGGTATGCGTCTAAGTCACCGAGAAGAAGTACTCGAGTTCAAATCCCCCGAGGTTTATGTTGGTGGTGTGTGGTAAGTTAACAATAAATTAATATTTATAAAAAAACAGTCGAATATTAACCGAAATTAAAATACCTTAGTTAATGAGAAATGTCATAAATCTGCAAAACAGGAAGAAGTGGGAAAATATTCCCCCAACCTTTTTTATTTTGAAAATTATTGGAGTTTCTTTTTGGGCTGAACAGTGTTCTATATAGCGACTTAAGTGAACTTTTTGCGAACTTTATAGTTCTGTTAGAAGTTACTTTGAATTCCCTTTGAAGTTTAAACATCAAATACGAACTTGAAAGTACGGTTAATTACTTAAAAATGAAGTTGAATAGAGTTCTATTCATGATCATTCCGTTGGCTGATTAAGCCAAAAAATCCCCTTTTATCGGAACTTTTGGTTACTTGGGTCTCTCTTGGTGTTTCTATACTCTTCTTCCTTCTTCGTGCCGCTATCTCCACTCGTGGTTCGTAGTCGCCTTGTACTGATCCCATGGTTATGTATGCAAGTAGTGAAGCCATGCAAGGGAGCAAGGGTTAAATCGCGGATCTTTCATGGGACACGAGCCAAACCCAAGTAACAATTTCAGGCTGAACGAACGGTTTTATAGTTGTTTTTATTCAACTTGTGGCTGATCTATGGTTTAGGTTTAGAAATAAAAACCTTTTTTCAGCTCTTAAACATCTAAATCTGGTGATTTTATCAAGCTTCAGGCTAATTAATAGCTGCTTTCGAAGCTGTAATGAAGCTTAATAGAAACTTTTTTGCGCTTTTAAATAGCCAATTTGCGCAATGCTGTCAATTCTATTTTTAGAACGAGAAATAGTTTTGCAATCTGCTTTTCCATTCGCTTAATAAACGCTCCATCAACCTTTATGCAGCCAAAAAAAATCTATTTTTAAATTTAAAAAAAAAAAACGGAACGCGCCATTTTTATTTTGCCGTGTGAACGCGACATTTTTAATTTCCAATAACTTTAATTCGTCTAAATAAGCTAGCTAATTAAAAATGCATGTTATTTCCGGGAATTGAATCCGCAATCTTTTGATCCACAAGCACTCACCGTATGATCCGCCCCATTTGCATCTGCTGAACAGACAGTGAGAATATCTTTACATCTGAAGCCTAGCTCACCTAGCGTGAAGCAGTCGATAAAGTCGATAACTGACAAACATTCGCTGTCTGCCGAATTGCGAAATTCTATAATCTGACAGTATGTGTGCTGTGAGCCGAAAGAAAACTTCCCAGTCAGCATTTTCATATGTATAATTAGATTACAAATTAGAGTTACGTACTGATATGTATCCAACAAAATCGTATTTGACGCGCAAAACCCGCTTATCCGTACCATCTTGAAGGCGATATACGCACTGAAGAATAATCTTGAGCGATACACTTATATAGGCATTTCAATACGATAAGATCCGATTAAGCGCGACAAACTTCATACAGCTATACGACTTTGTGCTGAAAATCGTATATTTGTCAGCTACTAGCATTATAAACGATAGAATATCAACTTGTGCGCATTTCATTAGGCTTTATTTACGAATCCGAGTTTGTTAAGAGATATTTACGATAATTTTCGAACATTGATATACGAATTGGTGCTGGCTGGGTTGGTAGAAGTTTGTTAAGCCCTTAATACCCTTAAGCAGCCTTAAAGTAGTTCGAAAGCTGTGAGTCTAATGAAAGTTTCTACTCTATACTTTAACACCTTTAAGCAGCCGTAAAACGATTTGATGTTCAGTGCTGTTTAGAAACAGATTGTTTAGCAGAAAAATCCGCTATTAAGCTTGTTTATCAACTTTTGGGAGAGAACTGGTTTGAAAAACTTAAAGTAGCTTAAACATCGCTTATTCAAACGCCATGTAAGTGCTTATTTTATGCAGCTTTGATCGCCTTAAATCAACAGTCATTGCTCTTGCAATTCAGCTACCGTTGTTACTTGGGGAGCCAGATCTGAGAAAATCAGGAATTGTCATCTGAACCACCTAAGGTACCGAGTTTTGAACGTATCGAGAGACTTGCCAGGTTTAAACGGGACGGAGACCGACGCGGAATAATGTAAATGCCATTTCAACAAGGTGCCACCCTTGCCTACTGAGGAAATACGATACTACAACCGCCAGCCCATAGCGTCGAATCCTATCCGTTCATCCAAGTTGTGCCCTTAAATCCTTGCCGTGGGCACTATATCATTATCAGAATCGTACCGGCATCGGTCCTAATTCGGCAGTTGGCACTCCAGAGGGACTACAGTGCTTTAAGCGCCACTAACTCGTTTTGACGGAACATAAGTCCAACATAAGTTTTCAAAAACCTTTTTAAAAAATCCATCAAATATTCAAATCTATAATAAAGCGCATCAGTTCCTCAAATTTAATCTGTATTTATTGGTGTAGAATTTTTCTTAGAACTCAATATTCCCATCACGAGAGGGTGCAGTTACTGTTCGAATGAAAACAATGCATCAGTTCAACATATGCTTCTCGGAATGAGATATTATTGTTTGTGATAGGGTGGTTCAACGAACCCGAACAAGACCGACCAGAATTTTGCCTAAAAATGAAGCAATACGGTCAGCATGGTTAATTTGTCCCACCCTAACACAGCTGTACAGGGTGCCATCGCAACAATTTATGCCATTTCCGAGGGCAGTAAAATCATGTTTACACGCACGTTTCCATCGAAAAACAAAAAAAAAGAATCATCGTCCCAAAACGGTGGTAATGATAAAGTCATTACTATAATGATGTAGTAGCGCCAGTGGTCAGTGTATGTTTTTTGTTTGCCGGACCGGTAGGGTTTCCAGTTCCCCACCAAGGACCCGCATTAACGGCTTCGCAGAAGTAAACCATTTGCGTGACATGCAATTCCATCGAGCTTGTGAGGGTGTGTAACTTGCCCTTTTCAGGAATGATGGAGCCGCTAGTTGGAAAAATGAACGGATAATTAACTTTTGAAGAGATGTTTTGTCTACCCTGATGCGCAGTTTGTCTTTAGTTGGTAATAAATCTTAATGATTTGTGACGAAAACATTCAAGCGATGGTGCACAACCTGGTCTATGTGAGCTATTCGAAACATCTACTACCAAAAGTATTTTGGATTTTTATAAATTAGTGTCAGTGATTATAGACATTTTATTCGGTCTGGGATATGAGGTTATTCGTTGAAACACTTCAAATCAAAACTCCATTATAAAAGTTTCATACTATTGATAAGTGAACAAAGGATAGTAGTAATTGTAATCGGTCGTTAAGATCATTAACGAGCGTATTATGTATGTGTTTGCATTATCACAGTAAATATCATTATTATTATTATTATCATCATATATGATTCCACATTCCGGCGGCTCGAAAGTCTTTTTAAATTAAATAAATAACGTTGTCGTATATTAAAATCAGCATACTTAAGCATTTTTCTCTGTCTAAAGTCAGCTCTTATTTAAATGCGTATCAATAACATAAAGAAAAAAAACGAACCGGTAAACTGGGCCTCGGCAAAAGCATGATAGCGTGAAATTAATTACAACTGTAATAAATGGTTTATATTAATAACACTTCTGAAATCGCAAACAAAATCAACCTTCGTAGTCGGGAAGTAGCAATCGGTATGTGCGTTAACGCCTTACTTCTTGCTTATTGCTGTTGTTAACAGTGGCCGAGTCATTATTGGTATTGGATGAATTTTACGAAAACAAATTTTTGCTGTTCAAAACACCGGAATTAAATTTTAAGACGTTGCATATGAAAATGGTTACCGACAATTTGAAAAACAACCTAACAATCCGTGAATCGGAACAAGAAAGTTACGCTCTAACCTAGTAGGAGTATTAAGTGATGTATGGTTCTTGTTTTCTGCAGCATTGCTGCGGGTACTCATTCGGTGATGGCTTGATAACGGTAGGTTTTTTATTATTTATTCACGATTTATCCTCCTCGGACTGCAAAGAGTAGCCTCAAAAACTAGCGACAGTAGGTAAGACAACAAACCATGCAACCAGCACCAGCCGCCTGTGAAGGTGATTATTTCTCGCACGGAAAGCAAGAGAAAGGGCGATTTTGCACTTGTGAGATAAATGTGAAATGGATTAAAAAAAATTACTCTGTCTCTGTCATGATCGTTGAGCTACTAGAGCCTAGCCCATTTGAACCCAAAGCGTCATTCATTCGATTGACCTTAACTTATCCGAATTTTTCATTTAAATCCCCATCTAGCAGTATAAAATTATAAAATACTGAATTTGACTTGATAAAAAAGCAGTAGTACTGCTGAAATTTTCACATTAGTACTCAACGGGTTAAGGACGAGATTGGTCTTGTTGTGGTCTTAAATCTCCTCGTCGAGGGATTCACTGTGGCTGTGGCTCGACGCTGAATGCGCCACAGCCTGTGTAGCCGCTTGGTTGGCATGAGCAAGCGAAGGCCTCGCTGGAAATTGCGGGGAAGAGATTATCTAAATTATATAATTGTAGGTTTGGGTACAGTTCTTAGGACGTTCTCGCTGTTTGCTGGTGCAGTTTCGCGCACAGTCGGTGTGGCTAGTGGCTAGAGGCGAGCTTGCACAAAGGCAGAAGCAGTAGGAGTAGTTCGAGATGATCGAAACTTGACGGCTTTGGTTTTTATGGGCTTCGAGGATTTATTAAATTGTTGTATTGATGTCTTACTTTGCTCGTGCACAGGGGCAGAAACAGCAGCAGCTGTTGCAGCTGCTGCAGTACTGCATTAGGTCGAGATATGGAATCAGTAAATTCCATTTGACCTGATTGAAAAACGCGTTGTATTTATAACAACATTAATTAGATTTTGCTCGGTGAGTAGATTATATAAGATTTTCAGGTCATAGCTTAGAAAAGTTGAAAGTTATCATGCAATGAATATTATATATAAAAATAATTGGATTTAAATAGAGATGAGAAAGGAAGATTCACTTTAATCACTGATTGCGAACCAACAATGCCTTTGAAATTTCGAAATGGCGATTCGCACTTGTCTACTTGTTATCACTTGGTTCAACAAATCATCAAATCGTAAATTCATCTAAAATTATATAATGCTAATCCCATGTTTGCATTCGTATAAAAACATAATCAGAGTTGATCATCGAAAATTGTGAAATCGAGTTGTTCTTATCTTTCTAAACATAGGTACAGAACACAGATATACATTGCGAGTTCAAGAAAGCCAAGCTAATAAACCTTGCAGAGTCTTTTAAACTTATAAACTGGCTGAGGATGAGTGCTATCTGTAAATCCACCAAGCACCAGGCTCTAGTTTTTAGGATAGCTTTGTCCCCTCCGTTTCTATTTGAGCGAGCTATGTCACTTTTTTCAGAGCCCTTACTCTGCAGGGTCCTGCACTCGAAGCGTAGAGGACCAAACAGCATGCTATGTTAACGCATCCGTCAA
The DNA here is from genome assembly GCF_943734655.1 of Sabethes cyaneus. NCBI lineage: Eukaryota > Metazoa > Arthropoda > Insecta > Diptera > Culicidae > Sabethes > Sabethes cyaneus. Next base: position 79,953,985 of record NC_071355.1, read on the forward strand.
CGTCAATTCAACAGTTAACCCATGGGAAAACTGTCAGAATAACGCTGATGGACACGTTGACGCTGCATTCTGTTTGGCCTCTATCTAACTTCAGATTATTATCGCTTTTGTCAAACTGGTAGTAACTGTCTATAAATTTGCTAAATTACAGTTCTGAGTGTGCAAAGGTATTTGGCAAAAGGGAAAACACAAAAATGTTAAGCGATGGAATTCCAATGTAATAGTGTGCTGGGAAATCTCAACCAGCGAATATTCGTGAGCTCAAACACTTCGATGTGAATAAAGTTCTTGTTTATTTACCATAGCTCATTATAATGATACTGGCTTTAGCACAAAATGCCATAAAGGTGGTTATCAAAAGTCAGCTGAGTAGGTTCGAAAAGTGAAGAAGCAACTTGAGCGAAATCCATGACGAAGTAAACGAGAAAATCATTGGGGAGGGGAGATTCCCCTTAATTCTACTCATTTGCCTCGAAAATAATTAAACGAAGTGCTATTGAAATGGCTACAGGATTAAAAATATTCGCTCGCAGTTTTCGACGCGTTTTGGAAAATAAGCTCAAGATCAAGCCTTGAAAGTTCCAAGATGTGGATTACACTGAAACAACAACAAGTTAGATTTTAGAGAGCTAAGAAGCTGCTTCACTTGGCCGAAAGTGGTCCATTTCGAATAAGAAAATTTTTCCAATTGAACAGTTCGTAAACTCTCAAAACGATAGAGTTTACTTAACCGCTGGTAAACGCCGCCTATAAGGTGCTCTCCTAGATTCTTTTGTGCCAACTGTTAGCACAAGCTTTCGCATTATTATCAGGGGAGCTTCATGGGAGCTCAGGATTTTTAACAACCGACAGTTCTCGCATAAATATCAGGATTACAACGTGCCACGCATCACATGTTTATTGACTTCAAAGCAGCGTACCATACAATTAATCGAGCCCAGCTATGCTAAATAATGGAAGAGCACGGTCTTCGGGACAAACGGACGCAACTGACTAGAGCTACATTAGATCGAGTGATATGTTTCGTGTGCATCTCGGAAACATTTTCGAGCCCATTCAAGACGCGGCGAGGGCTGAGACAAGTTGACGACTTATCCTGCACCTGCATGCTATTCAAAATCGCCCTTAACGGGGTAATCCCTCGAATCGAGAGGCACGATTTTAACCAAAGGTAGCCGACTTCTAGGCTTCGCAGATGACTTTTAAATCATAGCCAGGAACCTTGCGACGGCGGACGCAATCTACGCCAGTCCAAAAGTGGAGTCTAACGGAATTGAGTTGAAAATAAATGCGTTCAAGACCTTAAGGACTCAAAGGCGACAAACGCGTGCCTCCCACGAACGGTAAATGTTGACGGTGATGAGCTACAAATGGTAGATGAGCTCGTGTATTCGGGGTTGCTGGTGACCGCGGGCCACAACACTAGTAAGGTGATCAAACTACGGATTCGAGCGACAAATTGGGCATTCTTTGCGCTTTGCAAAATGCTACGATCAAGAAGCATACACCAACATACGAAGCTGACAAGACCTGTACAAAACCATGACCGGTATGGTCTTCAAGCTGTGATGCTGCTCATGGAGGACGACTGCGACTTAGCCATAATTGAATGAAAGGTGCAACGGACGAGATTTGGCGCAGTCCAAACTGAAATCGGAGAGTTATGTTGGGTTAAAAAATCACGAGCCACGGGCTCCTCTTTTATCTGGCGAAAGTCGGTAGACTAGGGTAAGCTGGGCACGTCACAAGGATGCCGGACGATAATGCGACTAAAACGTTTCTTTTCAGCAACCCCATCGGAACCGGGAACAGAGGGGCCAAACGTGGAAGATGGCCCGATTAGGTTGAAAGCGACTTGCGACTTCTCAAATGCCTGGACAATTGACAATTGGCGATGAGTCACCCAAGATCATGTAGAATGGAGACGACTGTTGGAAATCCCAGTTCTATGCTATTGACGACTAATTTTTTACTCTTTGTTTTATTTTGCAGTCCTCTGGAAACGAACCAGGAATAAAATTCTTATCTTAGAATCTATTTGAAGAAGACCAGGGTCTAATCAGGATTTTGTACATCGTCAGCTTCATACGGCGGTGTATTCTTGATCGTATCGTTTTGCGAAGGGCAAAGTGTGCCCGATTTCCTGCTTGAATGCGCCGCTGGATCTGCTTATTAGTGTTGTTGTTCACTAGCGTCACTATCGATCCGAAATACACGAACTCATCTACCACTTCTAGTTTGTCGCCGTCAATAGTTACCGTCCGTGGGAGGCACACGTTTGTTTTTCTGAGCCTCTATCTTTCATGTAGTTGGTCTTCGACGTATTTATTTTTAGCCCAATTCACGTAGACTATGTTTTCAGTCTGACGTAGATTGCCTTTGCTGTCGCAAAGTTTTTGGCTACGATATCAAAGTCATCTGCAAAGCCTAGAAGTTGGCTACCCTTGGTAAAAATCGTACCTCTAAATTCGATGCCCGCTGGTCGGAAACACCCCCTGAAGTGCGATGATGAGCAGCATGCAGGAGAAGCCGTTACCTTGTCTTAACTCTCAACCCTAACCGCGTCTCGAACGGACTCGAGAGTGTCCCCGAGATGCACATGAAACATTCGACTCGATCCAATGTAGCTCTGATTAGTCGCGTCAGTTTATCCGGAAAAGCGTGTTCGTGCACTATCTGCCATAGCTGGTCTCGATTGACTGTATCGGCGTGGGCGGCTTGTACTCTCGACATTTCTACAAGGTCTGTCGGATGGTAAAAATCTGGTCTGTAGTTGCGCGTACCCCTGTGAGATACGCATATGCAAAGTATGATGTCGACTAATTGTTGTTTGTAATTTTTTGGGAAATGGCGTATGTAGTCAAACCAGAATCGTAACAAATTTTCAGTTACTCTCCGACGTTTCGCTTTTTATTTTTAAAGCTTTTTCAAGGAATCGCTATGAACATTTATATGTTAGATATTTAATAATTTGTATTATTTATCATTTACTCACTAACTACTCTGTCCGTTGTCTATATGATTTTATCTGAAAATGTCTAAAATTGTCACTGCTGTCGTATGTTTCAACCTTGGGTTCCTGTGTGTGGTAATTTTGATTGTAGATATTGTCGTTATATTCGTCTATTGCTAACCTGTAGTTTGTCATTTGCTGTGAATTTTTAGTATCATTTGTCACTATAATTCTTAGGGTTTAGTTCTGTTTCCGCACTACCGGTCTAAGAGTCACCTAGTTTTACAATTATTGTTCATGTGTGTGGATCTATTTGATTGGGCAGTGGGAGTGTAGGGGTTTTCTTGTTTTTCGTCACTAGCCATACTAGAAATGTGTCACATATACAACAGCTCAAACGCAATCAACAAAAGAACAGACGTAGAAGGACTAAACAGTATATATGCTGGAATACTATCTTCTGTACAAAATAAAAACAAGAAAACAATAATTGTAAAACTAGGTGACTCTTAGACCGGTAGTGCGGAAACAGAACTAAACCCTAAGAATTATAGTGACAAATGGCTGGTAAACGGCTGAATAATGCGTACCGTCGGTGCCTTGTACACGTGTAGGCATAAAATAGACCCTACAGTGGTTCATAGCCTCTTATTCAGCAACTCCTATTCCTACCGCCCCGTTGTACCAGCCGGGATACGAGCAACTTTGGTGGAGATCGGGTAACCAACCCCGGTGGAAGCCAAGGTCGTATGCTGACAGGAGGGCTCTTTCGAGCTTCGTTGGCCCTCCGGCGAAACAGGGGGTTGGTGTAACAGGCTTTGCAAGCCGTCACCACGAAAAATACTAAAGCATGGAACGAAGAACAAATATATTCTTACTGGAACAATCGAAATAGACCCACGCGACGAAAAAGGACTATGGATTGGAAACTCGGGACGTGGAACTGCCGACCTCTCAACTTCCAAGGGAGCACTCGAGTGCTCTCCGACGTATTGAAGAGCCGCAAGTTCGACGTCGTGGCGCTGCATGAGGTGTGCTGGAAGAGCTCAACTGTACGTACGTTCAGAGATGGACATACCATCTACCAGAGCTGCGGCAACACACACGAGCTGGGTACAGCTTTCATAGTGATGGGCGAGATGCGGAAACGGGTGATTGGGTGGTGGCCAATCAATCCTCGAATGTGCAGGTTGAGAATCAAGGGCCGATTCTTCAACATAAGCATCATCAACGTGCACAGCCCTCACCTCAGAAGTACCGATGACGACAAGGATGAATTCTACGCGCAGTTGGAGAGTGAATACGACCGCTGCCCAAAACATGATATCAAGATCGTCATCGGGGATTTCAATGCTCAGGTCGGCCAGGAGGAGGAATACAAACCGGTGATTGGAAGGTTCAGTGCACACCAGCGAACCAATGAAATGGGCCTAAGACTTATCGACTTTGCCGCCACCAAGAATATGGCCGTACGTAGTACCTTTTTCCAGCACAGAATCCACCATAAGTACACCTGGAGGTCACCAAATCAGACAGAATCACGGATCGACCACGTTTTGATCGACAGTCGGCACTTCTCAGACATTATCGACGTCAGATCCTATCGAAGCGCTAACGTTGACTCGGACCACTACCTACTGATGGTTAAGATGCGCCCAAGACTCTCCGTTGTGAACAACATTCGGTACCGACGCCAGCCTCGGTTAGATCTCGCGTGGCTGAAGCAGCCAGACGTCGCCTCAAACTACGCGCATTCACTCGAAGCTGCACTGCCGGAAGAGGACGAGCTGGACGAAGCCCCTCTCGAGGACTGTTGGAACACTATTAAAACAACCATCAGCAGTGTAGCGGAGAGCTCCATCGGTCATGTGGCCCGGAATCAGCGGAACGATTGGTTTGACGATGAATGTAGGAGGGTGATGGATGAGGAGAACGCTGCGCGGGCGGTCAAGATGTGCAGTGCCACACGTCAGAACGCGGAAAGACACAAACAGAAAAAGATGCAGCGAAACCAAATCTTTCGGGAGAAAAAGTGCAACCTGAAAGCGCAGGAATATGCAGAGTTGGAGCGGCTGCATCGTTCTCAGGAAACGCGGAAGTTCTACCAGAAACTGAACGGATCCCGCAAAGGCTTTGTGCTGCGAGCCGAAATGTGTCGGGATAAGACTGGCAGTATTCTGACGGACGATCGTGAGGTGACGGATAGGTGGAAGCAGCACTTCGACGAACACCTGAATGGCGCCCAGGCGGAAAACCATGGCGGCGGGGAAAGCGATTTCGACGGTGCAACAAACGAGGAAGAGGTGCCAACCCCAACGATAGGCGAAGTTAAGGAGGCCATCATGCAGCTAAGGAACAACAAGTCAGCTGGAAAAGATGGCATCGGAGCGGAGCTTATTAAAATGGGACCAGAAAAGCTGGCAGTTTGTCTGCACCGACTAATTGTTAGAATTTGGGATATGGAACAGCTACCGAAGGAGTGTAAAGATGGGGTTATCTGCCCGATCTACAAAAAGGGCGACAAGTTGGACTGTGAGAACTATCGAGCGATCACTGTTCTCAATGCCGCTTATAAAGTGTTGTCCCAAATCATTTTCCGCCGTCTATCACCAATTGCGAATAGATTTGTGGGAACTTATCAAGCCGGCTTCGTCGAAGGTCGGTCTACAACGGATCAAATATTTACACTGCGGCAAATCCTCCAAAAGGGCCGTGAATACAGAGTTCACACGCATCATTTATTCGTTGACTTCAAAGCCGCATATGATACCATCGACCGGAAAGAGCTATGGAAAATCATGGACGAGAACAGCTTCCCCAGGAAGCTCATCAAACTGATTAAATCTACGATGGATGGTACACAGTGCTGTGTTCGGATTTCGGGTGGATTGTCAAGTTCATTCGAATCACACAGAGGGCTTCGTCAAGGTGATGGTCTTTCATACCTGCTGTTCAACATAGCGCTACAAGGTGTTATGAACCGAGCGGATATCAATACGCGGGGCACGATATTCAACAAATCTAGTCAATTCGTCTGCTTTGCCGATGACATGGATATTATCGGCAGAACATCTGTGGCGGTGGCTGAACAGTACACCAGACTAAAGCGCGAAGCAGAAAAGATTGGGTTAAAGGTAAATACGTCTAAAACAAAGTACATGCTGGCCAGCGGAACCGAGGCCGAACGACACCGCTTGGGCAGTAGTATATTGATCGACGGCGATGAGTTTGAGGTAGTCGATGAATTTGTCTACCTTGGCTCACTGGTAACGGCGGACAATGATACCAGCCGTGAGATTCGGAGGCGTATTATCAGCGGAAGTCGTGCTTACTATGGGCTCCACAAGCAATTGCGGTCGAGCAGACTAAGTCTCCGTACAAAGTGCACCCTGTACAAGACGCTTATTAGACCGGTTGTTCTCTACGGGCATGAAACATGGACAATGCTCGAGGAGGACCTGCGTGTGCTCGGAGTTTTCGAACGACGAGTGCTAAGAACGATCTTCGGCGGCGTACAGGAGAACGGAGTATGGAGACGGAGGATGAACCATGAACTCGCACAGCTCTATGGCGAACCCAGCATCCAGAAGGTGGCTAAAGCTGGACGGATGCGATGGGCAGGGCATGTTGCAAGAATGCCGGACAACTGCCCTGCAAAGATGGTGTTCGCCTCAAATCCGGTAGGAACAAGACGACCAGGAGCGCAGCGAGCAAGATGGTTAGACCAAGTGGAGCGAGATCTGGCGGAGAGTACTCGGTGTCCGAGGAATTGGAGAACGGTAGCCCTCAACCGAGTTACATGGAGAAATTTTGTTCAACAGGCTTTGTCTTAGGACGGCCAGCCACCTAAGTAAGTAAGTAAGTATATATCTAAAATATAAATGTTCATAGCGATTCCTTGAAAAAGCTTTAAAAATAAAAAGCGAAACGTCGGAGAGTAACCGAAAATTTGTTACGATTTTGGTTTGACTACATACGCCATTTCCCAAAAAGATACGCATATGTGAGGTGCATACTGCGCTCTATATTTGAGTAGTAGCTGACCCGACAAACTTCGTATTGCCACAAATTAAACTGTGTTGAACTTAAATCGTAAATCTCGGAAGACCTTTGTCACAATCTTGAGTTTTGCAAGTTTCTGGGGAGTTCATGGGTGTTTTAATATACAAATTTTCCTCACAGTAAAGTAGAAAACAACTCCCACCATTGCTTAGCCTGATAAAATAAAGCGGATAGCATTTAAATATTCGCCATCATTACAAACCATTTTGCCGAATACCATTTTGCGGAACACTAATTCTCGGTTGACCATAACGCGGAATATAGAATTTCGCAGAATACCATTTCGCGAAAAACCTTACGCGGGATGTACTATTTCACGGAAAATCTTTTCATAGAAAGTACCATTTTGCAGGGGTGACCCAACTGAAAGAAAGTAATAGAGGTCAGTAGGTCTAGGAAAATAAATAAACCTAGATAGAGTAATCTCTACGGGGGCTGGCCCCCGCAGTGGCCGGCGTTTCCGATGGCAGGTCGCCGGCAACACTCGCGGCCTGTGACCGTCTCGCACTGAATTATCTAATGTTACTATTGACAGTTTTTGGTGCTCTTGTTATTGATTAATGTTTTATGAAAGAGTCTAAAATTTCTCGAGTTCGATTAGTGTTTGAGTTACGCAAAAATTTCTGTTCTATTTGTATGATAGTCCTTATACCCCTACCACAGGGGTGAGGGGTCTCAAACCATCATTAAAAAAATTCCTGCCTCCAAACCCCCCACATGCCAAATTTGGTTCCATTTGCTTGATTACTTTTCGAGTTATGAGGAAATATGAATTTCATTTGTGTGGTAGCCCCCCCTCTTAAAAAGAGAGAGGGGTCCTAATTCATCATAGAAAAAATTCATGCCTCCAAAAACATCCACATGCCAAATATGGTTCCATTTGATTAATTAGTTCTCGAGTTATGAGGAAATTTGTATTTCATTTGTTTAGGAGCCCCGCACCTCCTGAAGCGGGGAGAGGTTTCAATTCACCATAGAAAACATTCTTGTCTCCAAAAACACCCACATGTCATATTTTGTTTCATTTGCTTGATTAATTCTCGAGTTATGCAGAAATTTGTGTTTTATTTGTATGGGAGCCCCCCTCTAAGTGAGAGAAGGGGTCTCTAACCATCATAGGAACCTTCCCTGGCCCCAAAAACCCCCATATGCAAATTTTCACGCCGATCGGTTCAGTAGTTTTCGATTCTATAAGGAACATACGGACAGACAGACAGACAGAAATCCTTTTTTATAGGTATAGATTTGTATGGGAGCCCCCCCTCTTAGTGGGGGACGGGTCTTTGGCCATCGAGAAAACCTTCCCTAGCCTCAAAAACCTCTAAATGCACATTTTCACACCGATCGGTTCAGTAGTTTTCGATTCTATAAGGAACATACGGACAGACAGACAGAAATCCTTTTATATAGGTATAGATAAAGTAGCCCATTGTGATCTGATTTTGTTACGCTATTTTTGAATGAACTCTTCGTACAAATATTGTTTTTAATTGCTTCTTACAATGCTTTAACATTGCTGTATATTAACTTACACAATTTACTATTACTTTATGATTTTTAATCACATTTGAATATAGGTCCCACTTGCCCCGGTAAATGGGGCAAGTGGAACCTATCGCCATAATTTTGAAAATCCTCCTCCAGATTCATTTTATGTAATTTGATAGGCCTTTCCGTAATTAATCCTTCGAAGTGACACCACTGAAGAGTTTTTGTGCTGAAAGAATTTTGAAATAATCATAGGTATAGGAAACACAGTGGAATAAACCCAAACTATGCATTTTTTAGGTCCCACTTGCCCCGGTGTATCAGTATCAGTACTTGTGGCTTGAGCAGCACGTTCTCCTTATTGAAAGGGAGCTTTGTGCCCCGGTGTACCTTATACAATACGCATCCAAACATTGGTAAAAAAAATCAAGGAAAAATCCTTACTTGTGCATAGGGTTACGGACCCTCTTCGTCATACGTAAACACGATCCAGACTTTATTGCGAGTTTTTATAAGAATTAATCCACAAGTACTCAAGTTTTTTATACCAGATAAATCTGACACATCTTGCCATGTACAGGCATACCCATTTAGCCTGAAAAAATATTTCGGAACTTACATTTCTCAGTGAAACAATTTTTCATGCCCCAGCGAGAGTTCGTCATACGAAAATTCACTTCGCCATAAGCAAGATTTCTTTCGTTTATCATGGACAGACAGCAATTATTTATAAAAATCTATGCACGTTTTCTTTGAGCCGTGCACAAGAGCTACCCACCTACTATAAAAAGAGTGGAAATAGTTTGAAGCACAGCTCAAAATTTCAAGTAGTTACTGTTTGTCATACCCAAGCTTCTCTTCGTCATACTCAAAACTGGTATAAAAACCAAGAGGACTTCTATTTTTAGAACAAATATTGAAAAATAGTAATTTTCCAACATAATCTTTTCCTCGATAGCGAAGAGACAATCCATGAATATCAATACCAGGTTGGTTTGACTGTAATTCGCCTGAAAATTGGTTATAATGCTGGTTTTTGTCGATATGTCTGGAAAGTAGACGAAGACCCGCTGCAGACAAACCCATTCAGCACCCTATCTCATTGGCTCTCACAATAACGATCGAACTGTCAAAAATAACCATGCTTCAGAGCAGGGTTATTTTCGACAGAAGGTTGAAATAACTATAAAACTGTCAAATTTTACCTAAAAAGTTAAAAATTTCGCAAAATGGTTCACGCCCTAAGTAGTTAAAATAACAAAAATTGTTGTAAAAACTTTTCCGGACAAATAAATCAAATTAGGTTAATTCGTCAAGTTTATATCAAGACTAATTACAAAAACCAGCAGAATGACATAGACAGAGTGAGATAGAATCCTAGAAAAACATTTTGTATGTCGCAAGTTCGAATATCAAATGGAGCTCCAACTCTTTAATATTTTTGTTAGAATCATTTGATCGGGTAGTTCAATGGCGGACTGAGGTGACAAAAAATAAATATCATCAAAAAAGATAGTCGGATAAGTTTTAAGGGATATGTACTTTGTCCTAAACGTTTGTATAAAAAGTCTATTAATATGTCTACAGCATAAAATGAGACCAATTAGAAATTTATATCCTATTTGTCTAGCTGCAATGTCACCTTTCACAGCTCGGATGGTGTAAGTATACACGGCAGTTGGAAACGCACCTTTCCCAAAAAGGGTGATAGAAAAGAAATTGCCGCGTCATCCGGAACCCATAATTTAACGTGGCGGATCCGAAGGGTCAGCCCAAGAAAGCACGGGACTCTTCCTTCCAGGTCAGTAATTTGGTCCTATCGGTCCGGCATGATCAATATCGCTTGCTAGGCAACACACGAGAGAGGCTGGCAGCCAGGCAGTGCAGCGGCTGGAAAATGGCAGCCGCTGTTTTCTGATTTCTTACTTTCCCGGCCTTCGGCATCATGATTTTGTTTTTGTCGGACTCCCGAAACGGTTGCCGTTTGTCCGTCCCGTCCGAACCGAAATGGTCCAATCAAGATGTTCGACTGTTTTCAGCACCTTGCAATTGGGTAGTTTGTTTTCGGAAACAATCAATTTTAGTTCGATTTCGGCTACAGGTTCAGCGGGCAGTTGTGAAAGATAACGGAAAAGGAGACCTCTTGTTAGATACGGGACAAAACGGATCGGAGCAGATTCCTGAAACCAATATTTAATTGTTTCAATAATTTCAAGGTATTCTTATGGATTCTTATGGTTTTAATAAGTCTAGTATATGTGTTCAACAGATTATTTTTCATATTCAGTTATAGTTTGGTTGTCATGGTTGTCAGCCATTTATTGTCCTTTCATTATTGATTGCGTTTCGTTCGCACAAATGTGAGTATGCACAAAGTTGTTCCCAGAAAGTTAAGTAATTATAATTGCTACGAATTGTCAGATTAGAATTTACGTGGTTTGGTTGTGATTAGTGATGTTTCGATTTCACGATATTGAATTTTTCTCAACTATAATAAAGACTATAAAATGCTATATAACTTCTGTTATTTGAGCTAGCTAAATAGTTAAACTTGAAATTGAAACTATTATTTTATATTTGCAGTATGGAAACGTTTACTGCAAATATAAAATAATAGTTTTCAAGTTTAATATCACCTTCTTACAGTCATTCAACTTTCCTAGGTATTTCTCAAACTAACTTATAATTATCATAAATTATTCCTAATTTCCAATCCAATTCTCAGTAGCAATCTACCAGAACTAGATTTTTGCCTACAGATCCAGATGCCCACCTCCTGATAGCGCTTAAAACAACAGCTCGTCTACGATTCCAGCACCCTGCACCGGCTTTGCCGTTAGATCTCAATTATTTTTTCTCACCGCTGCGCTCGCTCGGCTCGCCACTAGACCCAATGCTGCTTGTATTTCCCTTGAAACCTCCAAGCCAGCAGCCGTCGGAAAGCGATACACATTTCCTCTTCGTCGTATCATTCATAATCTCATAATTCGATTGTCCGCCCTGAAATACGACCGATGAGCTGTCAGGAGTCCTGCTGCGGGTTTTTTTCTTCACCCTGTTCGGCCTACCTATCTCAACCGGCTGTCGCCAACCGCCGATGACGGCGGCGGCAGGTTCTGTGCTTGATGCAACTTCAGGGACCAAAACGCGCAGGTAGGAAACTGTCGTTTGGCTGATTGCCGCCAGCAAACCGGGTTCGCTTGTGCCCCTTCGGGGAACGTTGAAGTCTTTTCCCTGAAAGTGATCCTTTTTTCTAGTTTGTTGTTCTTATTGATCTGAGAAATGTTAAATGTTTGTTAGGAAATGGCTTAGGGGGACAAAGTAAGTTAACTTTTAGGTAGAAATAATGTCGGTAAAAGCTGTAAGAGTTACTGTGAATAAACGAGATTTCGTTTCAATCATTTTAAGTCAATTCCGCAGCGCACTGTTGGGTAGATAATGCTTTTTTTCGAGGGTTTGTAGTGCCTTTAAAAAGGATGAAACAAATAATGGATAGCCATAGATAAAGCACTCCGCAAAAGGTTCACACTGTAGGGGTTTCCTTTGTTGTTGCTCGAAAAATAATAATGTAAGTGATAATGAAGTCATCTTTCAAAGTTTGTGCAAGGTGTGTTCTACAAATTTGCTAGGGTTCTCAGAAGTGGTCTATTGTTGTGACCCTTGGAATATCGAGTAGTGAGAAAGCAACAGCTTGCATGAGATATTGTTAGATAATAAACGGTCCGCTAATATTTAGAGCGAACGATTTTTAAAATGTGCCGGACTTCATGTTTCAGTAGAAGTGTAGCTTTAGGCATTTCAACAATAAAAGCAACATCACGCAAATTAAGTTGGGGACTCGCTACGCTCTTCATAAGCCGGTGATTATAATTATTCGAATTTAGATATGGTTTTGATGTATCTTGCACATGGTAAAGTAAGACACAACGGTGTACTTGCTGCTACGCATAAAGGATAAACTTTCCGAAAAGATCTTTGATAATATCAGTATTCAAACTCGATGTCACATTGCCACGACAGCTGGCCTTCCAAGGTCAACGTGTAATGCATTTCACTTTCGACTTACCCCACCTTCGGATTCCTGTTTGTTTTGTGTTCAGACACTAGTGAAATTTCCACCAAGTAATACATAAATGTTGGAATTAGAAGGATTACGATAATAAGTCTGCCCTGTTTGAGAACCTAATACATTTAAAGGAATTAAAAGAAACCGGAACAAATGTTTATTTTACACCAGATTTATCACTAGATCTATGACAATAAGTAAATCTTTTTTTTTTTACCAAAACTAGAAATTATTATTTATTTTTTGCGCTGTGGGCTCCATCGCTATTTGCAATCGATTTTGTACGCAGGAAGAAAAGTTATCCGAAGCAATCAGTTCGACATATTTCCTCACTAAACAGGAAATGCAGCCTTTTGTTCCAACACTAATAGTACCGGCAAATCTCTACTATAATATTTGTTCTTAATTTTCCCTATCACATAACGATAATATGATACCTCAGTGCTATAGTATCAATCGAATCGAAAGAACGTTCCTAATTTTTATTCCAACAAACACACTGCACACAGGGATATTGTGGAAAACTGTGCAAACGAGCACTATTTGAACGCTATCGATTACCGACCGGTCGGCCGGCCGGCATGGCAGTCTGAATCGCACCAGAAGAATAGAGTGATACGGTCTCCTAATTAAAAATCAACAAGAATCTCAGCTCTCGTTTAAGCCATAACAGCAAGCACCCTGGGCCTGATATTACCCTTCGGTCCCTGAGAGGCAAACCAGGCGTGCGAAAACCAATCTCATAGTGGTCCACGGCAGCGCCCCGCCTAACGAAATCTATTACACATTAACCGATCTAGTGCCGTACGGGGGTCTTTCAGAACCGAATCGAATCGGGGTTCCATAGTGCCTAAAACGAAACAATTTGGAGTGATTCGTTTCGCTCGTCACAAGATAATATGTAAATATTTTGAAATGCTCATCATTCTCCGTCGATTCCGGCATCGTCCGTACGGACCGTGTGAGGAGCTGGTATGAATCTTCAATCACGGATCCGATTGTGGGTATGAAGTTCTCCCGGATTGTTCGTTAGGCCCAGTTTGTAGCCAGCACTACTCGTAATGGAGAACGAATGCGGAATTGGACCCGAGATGCGTACATCTCTATTGAATATTTATCGGAATTTCATGCATACATTTGCTCCTTTTATGCGCGAGGTTCACTGCTTCCTTCGGCTTGGAGGTGCGACGGCACGAATGATGCTCGTACGAGCCAGAATCAGAAGTTCATTAACGAAGCCTATATGCTTCCATGTTTGCCGGCTCAACAACGGAGAGCTTACTGCTGGGGCAGAAACATTCCCGGACCAGGGATTACGTTTTATCCCAACTAACGACGGGCAGCAGCGTCTGTTGCCGATCGGGCCGACACACGTTTGACGGACTCCGGTCTGGTATTGTATGGTGACTGAAATCCCCAAAGCCCGCACCGCAACAAAGAGCGTGTTAGGGCGTCATTACCGAGATTGACACATTTAAAAGAAGTCCGGTTTGACCATTGCATTTGTACAGTTCGCGGCGCGGAATGGGATGCGCTGGGGTGGGCATCAGGCCGCTTCGGAGGTTCGCCCCTGGAGAAATGAGTGATGTGTTTGGACTAGGCGCGTCTATTGATGGGGAAATCAAACATCCAATGAATATGAAAGCTTGTTCGATCGTAAACCGGGTAGGTACTGGAACGTTTATCGCCTCATGGTGTGGAATAGCGAAATAATATTTTCTTCGCGGATAAGCTAATGTTCGTGTTTTAAATTTCATGTTGTTATTTAGGAGTTATTTTTTATGTGAAACGCGTGAATTGAGAATATTTAGTTGAGAGATATAATCGGATCCTGTATTTGATTGCAATGTTATTATTGACATCAATGTAAATAATCAAAAACAATGCCTAAAAATTAAAAAAGAAGAAAACTTATCCAATTTAATTCTACTATGTATATTTTATTCACGACAGATACGTATTTCGCCTACGACCTGCAGGCTTCCTCAGTGTCTGTTTTTGAACTGATTATTTACATTGATGTCAATAATAACATTTCGAACTGGTTCGAAAACAGACACTGAGGAAACCTGCAGGTCGTAGGCGAAATACGTATCTGTCGTGAATAAAATATACATAGTAGAATTAAATTGGATAAGTTTACTTCTTTTTTAATTTTTAGGTTTCGTATTCTACTAAGACACTTCAAAAACTTCAGTCAAAAACAATGCGATTAAACGATATGTGCTTAATATAATTATAAAGTTAAAATATATGTTAAATAATTGTATTTTAAACAAAACAAGTAATGTATTAGCACAACAGTAATTCTAAATTAAATTTTTCAGACTTAAAAATTGACTCTTCTTGAAGCTCCGCCCAGCCGAGATTGGAACGAACGACTGGGTTGTTAAACCAGAACCGTACCTCGAAGCTAACTAGGAGCTGCATTTTTCAGATTTGTGATAGCTTTTTCTCAATATAATATTCACAAATTTCCATTAATCTCAAATATCAACATAGATGCAGACAGCTCATCATAACTAGTATAAAAGTTTATGCTTTCGTTACAAATTAGGTTCAAAAACGCTTTTTCGAAGAACAACACTGCTTGATGAACTTGATGACTTGTTAAATTTTTTGACTATCTGTGGAAATATTTTATTAATCCAATATAAACTAATTTGAACGATTAGAATTTTACTTTTACTAGTTGTTTATGGTTGGAACCGATTAACCTGCAATAGAATGCCAAATTTATTAGATGGGACGTGAAAATTCATTTCAAAGTCGGGAGTATTATTGCGAAGAATGAGTTTAATCGTTAAAAAAGCAAATCCTAGGTGCTGCAATCCGCTTTTAAAAGGTGACTTTCTGTTTTTTCTTCGAAAAACTTCCCAGTTAGCTGTGAGTGTGATACAATAGTGAGACTAGTGCTACGATCTAATTGGCAGTCTTGCAGCACTTTCCAGTCAAAATTTGAACCTGCGATGGTTGGTTTGTTTGACCACTGGAGTAATTGCTATTTTTCACAATTATCATGAGTAATGAGAACCAGAACCAGAACGAAACCAAACAACAGAACCAGAATCAAACAACAGAATCAGAACCAAACAACAGAAACAGAAACAGAAACAGAAACAGAAACAGAAACAGAAACAGAAACAGAAACAGAAACAGAAACAGAAACAGAAACAGAAACAGAAACAGAAACAGAAACAGAAACAGAAACAGAAACAGAAACAGAAACAGAAACAGAAACAGAAACAGAAACAGAAACAGAAACAGAAACAGAAACAGAAACAGAAACAGAAACAGAAACAGAAACAGAAACAGAAACAGAAACAGAAACAGAAACAGAAACAGAAACAGAAACAGAAACAGAAACAGAAACAGAAACAGAAACAGAAACAGAAACAGAAACAGAAACAGAAACAGAAACAGAAACAGAAACAGAAACAGAAACAGAAACAGAAACAGAAACAGAAACAGAAACAGAAACAGAAACAGAAACAGAAACAGAAACAGAAACAGAAACAGAAACAGAAACAGAAACAGAAACAGAAACAGAAACAGAAACAGAAACAGAAACAGAAACAGAAACAGAAACAGAAACAGAAACAGAAACAGAAACAGAAACAGAAACAGAAACAGAAACAGAAACAGAAACAGAAACAGAAACAGAAACAGAAACAGAAACAGAAACAGAAACAGAAACAGAAACAGAAACAGAAACAGAAACAGAAACAGAAACAGAAACAGAAACAGAAACAGAAACAGAAACAGAAACAGAAACAGAAACAGAAACAGAAACAGAAACAGAAACAGAAACAGAAACAGAAACAGAAACAGAAACAGAAACAGAAACAGAAACAGAAACAGAAACAGAAACAGAAACAGAAACAGAAACAGAAACAGAAACAGAAACAGAAACAGAAACAGAAACAGAAACAGAAACAGAAACAGAAACAGAAACAGAAACAGAAACAGAAACAGAAACAGAAACAGAAACAGAAACAGAAACAGAAACAGAAACAGAAACAGAAACAGAAACAGAAACAGAAACAGAAACAGAAACAGAAACAGAAACAGAAACAGAAACAGAAACAGAAACAGAAACAGAAACAGAAACAGAAACAGAAACAGAAACAGAAACAGAAACAGAAACAGAATGTTACTGCCTAAAAGCGCTTTTCGAGTTTTACGCAAATTTGGTCTATTCAATAGCAGCAATTTAAGTTTTATTACGTTCCTCTAGTGTGTCTCGCGACCAATTTCATAAAACCGTAAAACTATGAGCTCCACTAGAACCTTCTAAAGACGGCTATAAAACTGCTTTCCGATTAAGCATTCTGCAGCTTGACGGCTACCGCCATAATTTAATGAAGCTTTCGCTTTGTTTGAGTAAGATATAAATCACAAATTGTATTCGGCGAAACGTTATACAATCACGGCGAATATTGCTATCCGTTTTATTATCCGCCTTTTGGCTAAGCAATAGGGGGAGTTGTTTTCTACTTTACTGTGAGGAAAAATTTGTATATTTAACCACCCATGCTCTCATAGTTACGTAACTGTTAAAATGAATCACCTAAGGTTCAACTCCTCAGAAACTTCCATAACTCAAGATTGTGACAAAAATCATCCAAGATTCATGTTTTATGTACAACACAGTTTAATTTGTGGCAATACGTAGTTTGTCATGTCAGCTAGTAAATAATAAATGTTTAGCAGTTTCCGTAGTTGTGCAGCATATGCGCATTAAATTTTATCGTGCATTTGGGAATTATAAGAGGCTAAAATTATCGCGCCATCAAAATTTTGCAATTTTTCTGAACTAGTTGTTTACCGATTAACCCCTCTAAGGTCTACATCATTTTGAGCACCGCAAAATTTACTAAAATGGCCGTAACTTTTTTATCTTTCAAAATTTTTACATCAAATTTGGGAATTTTGCCGAAAATATTTTCTATTTTCATAATATCTATAGATAATGGCCATATGTCATATGGTCCCGGAGTTATTCCGGAGTTCCTTGGAGGACCGAGACATGGCTTTTTTAGATAAAGTTGCCAAATATTTAAAATTTGTTTGAAATCTGTTGATTTTTGTAAACATATCATCAACTGTGGGACGGGGGACACTACAAATCCGGAACCGGTTCCCATAAAGGAATATTTCAGCGTCAGTAAAGTATGTCGTGTCGCATATCAAAAAACATCAGCATTCGACAAAATAGCGATTGGTGATCATCTCATATCTCTCAGAGGTCGTATGACCGGTTCCGGACCCGGGGAGGGTTTCTTTTCTGATTCAAGCACGGAACGAATTTCGGAGGAACTTATCCGGGACCTGGAATCAACCATATGGCTCTGAGAGACGTGAGATGATATTTTTTCGAGTGCTGATGTTTTTTGATATGCGACACGACATACTTTACTGATGCTGAAATGTCACTTTATGGGAACCGGTTCCAGATTTATCGTATCTCCCCGGATCCGGACGCCGCGCGCCATGGCTCATAACTGCAGCAAAGTAATTGATATGTCCACAGTCGATGATATGTTTACAAAAATCAGCAGATTTTTAACAAATTTTAAATATTTGTCAACTTTATCTAAAAAAGCCATGTCTCGGTCCCCCAAGGAACTCCGAAATAACTCCGGGACCATATGACATATGGCCATTATCTATAGATATTATGAAAATAGAAAATATTTTCGGCAAAATTCCCAAATTTGGTGTAAAAATTTTGAAATATAAAAAAGTTATGGCCATTTTAGTGAATTTTGCGGTGCTAAAAAATGATGTAGACCTTAGAGGGGTTAATAATAAGAAATTTTCCCCTGTTGTGAAACGGCCCCGGTTGTGAAACACCCGTTATTTTAACGTTTTATTATCCAAGTGCTGTCAAGTTACTACCAACGTCTAGTCTCATAGTAATATAACTTTTGAGTAAACAACAGTCAAACTTCAATATTTACAATGCTTTATAGAAAAACTGTTTAAAAAAACAACCTAAAAATTTTTTCGCATGTTTTGCAATTGATTATTTTGTATACCAAATGGAATAAAAAAGGTCAGATAAAGGCATATAAGCTTAGTTTTGGACCTCTATTTCATCAGTCTGTGTGATGATAGTGATGAAAATAATGAAATCATTGACTCAAAAATTATTATATAATTTTTAACAGGGGTTAACAGGGTAGCTTAGAGCAGATATTTCAGAGGGTGATAGAGGATCACATTTGACGAAAAAATCCTTCTACGAATGCGGC
This sequence comes from Sabethes cyaneus, assembly GCF_943734655.1. Taxonomy (NCBI): domain Eukaryota; kingdom Metazoa; phylum Arthropoda; class Insecta; order Diptera; family Culicidae; genus Sabethes; species Sabethes cyaneus. Next base: position 79,972,811 of record NC_071355.1, read on the forward strand.
CAAATCTCAATCAACACAGAGTTAGGCTTATACAAATTTGGAAAAAAGTTTAAAAGTTAAGGTCTCAAAATATTGTTCAAGGGGGGGCCAAGAAAAAATAATAACATCAAACCTTCAAAACCGAAACAAAGGAGTAGAAACCAGTGTTTATTTTTCCATATTAATGCATATTTAATACAAAAATGTTGTACAGTACTTAAATTTTAGTTCAAACCGAACCAATCATTGAAATGTTTGGAGAGATAAACCGTTGCGACTGCCTAGCAATGAAAATGTTATTCCAATTTAATTCCAGTTTCGCACATTGCCATAATCCATACTAAAACTCCATTTTTAAGGCAGAAGAAGATGCACAATACAAAAGCAATAAAACTTATAATGACTTGATTTGATGTTAATGTCGGGGCCACCATTCATCCCAATGATAATCACAACATGGCAATAATCCGAAAAGTTTCGAACAATTCCGTAACATCCTTTCTGCATGCATTAAATGCATGGTAAAATATTATATTTGTAAGGTAAAATTGTAAGCTTTATGTCCCCAACATCCTAAAGTAGGGTAAGTTCTTGGATACTACGGAATAAAACGACCAATTGGAGCCCCGAAAGCACTGAAAGCTGATATTCCGGACTGTCTAATTTGTTGTATTTCTATTTTAATCTATCTACTACCGATGACAGCATAAAATAACCCTCCTGCAATTTGGAATATATCCGTCAAAACCGGTACCAAGTTTCACTAATATATTGTGTAGTTTATTGATGCCTTAATCTAATTCGGTTCTTTTAAAACAAGTTAAAATAAAATGGAATAAGATTTAAAGTAAATGGAGCCAAAAGTCTGATTTCAAGCACATCCAATTTTCGGCTTTGGGACTGCCTGCGACATGTAGCAGGCAGGCTTGGTATACACTTTTCGCTTCGATTTTGCTCTTTTGATTACTGCATCTCAGCCAAGCAAAATTTGAAAAAATGATGTATAAGGCGTTTGTAGAATTTGTTATTATCTACAATATTGCTGAAGTAAGCATTACTGTGCATTTTGTATTTATGGCGCTATAAGACTGCTACCCTCTTGGTAGCAAAAAGAGCGCTCTGTTTGCTACCAACGGCATTGCGGCTCTACAGCGCCGTAAATACTAAAGATAAAACTTCACTTTTTTCAGCAATATTATAGATAATTATTAGCTCTACAAATGCCCCATACACCACTTTTTCAAATTCTGCTTGGCTGAGGAGCAGTAACCAAAGGAGCAAAATCAAAACGAAAAGTGTATGCCAAGCCTGGTAGCAGGAATCAAAAAACTTAGTTGGTGAAGGAAAGTTGATCGAGACTAAGCGGGTAATTAATTTAACTTTGCACATATTGGGTAATTTAGAGATGTAAACTCGGTGAACTGTAAAAAAAATCTGCTTATCACTAGAGAATGCAACATAATAATATTTCGCTTTATTTTTTTGCCCCTTCACTTTTCGAAAATTTTGGAAGGGGGGGGGGGGGGGCGACATAAACTTTTTTTCAAATTTGTGTAAGCCTTATTAAACATTTTTATTTTTCGGTTCTGTTTGCCTTAAATTAGCTTTAGTACGAAAACTATGCCTACTGGCTCAATTCAAGAGCTAAATTTCGTATTGAATTTCGTGGTCCTACGCAATCTCTTACTTCATGAAATTTAGTAACTCTTTAGAAGCAAAAAGCTTTAAAATAGGTGTTTCTCAAGGCATTTTTATCAATTTTCTCTTAAAAAGGTGTGATAAAACTTATTGCGTTTATTTACCACTTAAACGCTCTGGTACCATTCTGTAATTCGTTTATTGATGTAAAACGGCTATCTCTTTTAGTTTCGTTGCAATTTCATTTTAAACCGATGGTGTTGTGTGTTGAATTAATATCTGCAAACTGCACGAACACATACATCACGCATAGCCACACCAGATCACCGCGTGCGAGGGACACGGTTTGACGCATATGGAAAACAATTACGAAGCTGATTTCACAGGTCTCTCTGGGACGTTTCTGGAAGCGATTGTGATCGCTACTAAAATGTATTATCCGGAAGGACTCGTGGACATTCACTTTTGTTATAGCTTCGCTAATAGGACACCGCCTCTAGTTTCTGATAATAAATAACAGCAGTTGGCGCTAGTGTTTCATCATGCGTCATGCGTGAGAGTATACTTGAAACTACCAATGTTTCCCTGTTGAATACAACAGATGTCGTCACTTTGTAACGCATGTTGTACATATCGGAAGCAGCTCAATTTTGCGCGACAATAAATTTACCAAGCGCAGTAACATTACTCTTTCATGTAGCTCAGTTTCTTTTGTGTTTATCGCTAATCGTAATATAACGTTTGACACTTGAACCAATAAATAGTTGGTAAACACTGTTTTTATTTATTGTGTCCATGATGCGAAATTTAATTTTTTCGATTTGAAATGTCGCAAACATATTCAGCTTCTGGCTCTCGTATGTTATCAAATCACTTTTCCGGACTCTCGGGTGAATGGTAGTAAGATACTATGGAGAGGTACAGGAAAAGTTTGTTTTATATCAAAATTAGGCAGAAGTCATGAAAATTAAGTATAACAGAGTAATTGTACCACAAATAAAATATGATTAGTGATTGTTTTTCAGGTAGGTAAACATAGATACGTGAGAAATTTTGATTGTCACTACCACTAGAAAAGTGCCATCTCTTGAAAAGCAACGGTTCATGTGTTATCCTATTGTGTAGCAACGACAGCCCAGCAGGAGTATCGCTGTAGAGTTTCTGATCGTCGGCTACCTAATTAAAGTAAGTGAACACAAATCCAGAAGAGTTCGTGTTGTTACACAATGATTTTAATTCAGGGATGTCTATGAAAACGTTCCGTCACTTCCGAGAAGGAACGTTGTTTTCAAGGTGGCTTCGAGGGGAGCATCATCAATAAAATTTTGCGGATCTGAAAATGATCTCAAGACAAGCCCAAGGCAAATCGCGGCACAGCCTCATATCACCCTCGAGGTGTGGAGCGTGCTGAACCATCCTTTCCACACTACAGGTTCAAAAGCTGTTGCTTGCCAATAAACCTAAGTGGCTTGAGATTTGCTAGATTATGCTAGTAAAAGTGGATGCGAACCCTCAATTTATGTAAAATACATTGTTGTTGCAGTTGTTGTTTTTCATATGTGTCAGACTGTGTTAATCGCACGCGGTAATTCAGTTCGGTAGTTCTCGGTAGTTTTCAGATGCTAATTCAGTACCTAACACGATACGTTTAAAATTAAATTGCAACGAAACTAAAAGAGATAGGCGTTCTATATCAAAGAACGAATTGAAGACCGGTGTACAAGAGCTTTAAATTGGTGAATAAAAGCAATCAGTTTTATCACACCTTTTTAGGAGAAATTTAATAAATACGCCTTGGAAAACACTAATTTCAAAGCTATTCGCTTCTAAAAAGTTATAAAATTTCATGAAGTGGGAGGTTTAAGACCAATTTTCAGTACAAAATTTTCTCAGCTTGCGAATGAAAGTAACATAATTGAGCATGGTTTTTGTACCAGAGCTAATTTCAGGTAAAAAGAATCGAAAACTAAAAATATTTAATAACTTTGTAACCATTGATTGAGATTTGGCCATATGCGTAGAAGGATTTTTTTTCGTCAAATGTGTTCCTCGCCCCCTGAAACACTACCGAACACTTCGTATATTAGCCTATAATATATCGATCCTGTGAATTGCTTATTAGTTATTCAGCCATACAGTTATTATTGTACTTATGAATTTCAGGTTCGATAAAAAGGAATGTGAAAAAATTTGTATAATTAAAGCTGGATTAGTTGAAGTTAAAAGTCTAGCAAAAAAAGTATTCATCGCGTGCATTCAACCACTCACTAATGTGCGAACTAATGCCGTTAATTTATCCATCAAAATTCATTTACTTTGGACGTCTCCTAGTAAAGTTTCTAATGCTTGTCACGTTGAAGCAACTAACCTACTACATCGGGTTTGGAAAACACTCCTCATGCCAGAGCGTATCGCGCCGTGTCGCCTTAGAAATAGTACTACTGGACGTAAGCGTCGTCGTTTTTTTCCTGTACGACTCAACATCGCTGCGATTCCCCGTAATCGATGTAGTCAGCAAAGGAAGCACGGAAGGAAGGCAGTCACTCAACCAGTAGAGTAGAGCAGAGAGGAAAGCATTAATAAAAACCAGAGCATGAATTATTGCCGACGCGTGCCTAGAGTAATTTAATCATTTTCATTAGTCCTGGTCCTGTTGAACTGCCACCCGAACAACCAGCGACAACAAAGAGCGTGCAAGCCTCAGCCTTTTTCGTCTGCGGCCAACAACGGCGGATGGCGAAAAATTTTCCCCATACGCGTGTTCTTTGCTGGGTGCACTGTCCTGAGGGGAAAGTTGAATTGAATTTTTACAGCTCTATTAGTGCGACCATCCGAACTGTTGCGGGTTGCATGAGAATCACTCACGGAACCATTCCTAGCCGGACTTAGAAGCGCAGCACACAGGCTGGCTGGTTGGCTGGCGATGAGTAATGTTCCGCCGGTATCAAAACGCCGTAAACTGCCAGGACTAAAGGGCATTCGCCGCACACGCGTCGGAACTGTTTAGCGAAGAAGCATTCGACGAACGTAACGGCCGTCTAACATGGTGTAGAACAAGTTTTACCGAGGTTTGCGGTGAGCAAGTGTGGCAAGCGATATGATGCGTTTTGGCAAATGCACCCAGACGTCGGCGTGCATGTGTGCACAATTAAGCCGCCTATTGGTGAGCAATTACCGAGCGCATTTCTGGCAAATGAAGCTATATTGGCCAAAATTACGAAATGCTCAGTTAGACCGGGCGGGGATCGCGCGTAGACGTCGTTCGCCAGATGAGACACGTGAGCGGGAATTTAATTTATTTAGTTTAAATTTAATATCGTATTTTGTTGGAAAACGACAGCTGCTTCTCAGTGCTGTTGATATTAGATAAGTCCTTCCACAAGTCATCTGGCTTTAAGGTGCAATGCAGGTTTCTGTGACTTTTCCATCGTGTCGTGGATACTCTCCTTTAGAAGTTATCCTTTAAAACATCAAGTTTAAAGGCCAAAATTAGAATAAAAAACTTTCTTTTTTTTTTTTACATTTTTCATGCCACAGAGTTAAAAGAAACAGTTGAGATTAGAAATAATCGTATTTGATCAACGATATTTATTAATTTTGTAAAACAAAATTGGTAAAATTTACGTTCAACTCATTGTAGTGTATTCTCTGTTTCATTGGCCGGTTCTGCGTTTAATAACTGTAACTCGCCTGAAAATTGTGCACAATAGAAAACAATTACCCCACATATGGTCCTTCCGTTTTGTCTGGCACTAAGCTTTTAATAATGCCATTGACACAGTGTGCCAAAGGACTGCGCACGAGCATGCCAGCAATAATAATTTCACAGAAATCATAACTATTTCCACCCCAGGCTCGAGAGGATAAAAATCTCACTTATCGTGCTGGCGCATCAGAAAAAGGTGTCGTCGCTTGATGTTTACTCGTGGAATGCGAAGGGATTTCGTTTTGTTCCGTTTCGTCTCTATTTTTCGGAACCTAATTAATATTTATGACCGATGGTAAACATTAATCGCTCTGCATTACCATCCAGCCCACTACCTACTGGAAGAGATGAGTTTTGCCCCCTAAACGAAAATGAGTTCCGCGTTGCAATTGGCGATAATCTGCAGACAACAAACGTGGTAGGAACGTGCGTGCAATAAATATTTGCTTTCAATCTAAACAGTTCGCCAAATAATTGCAGTTCATAAGGTTCCAGAAGCGGTAGGAATTGAGGAAATAGGGTGCAATTTGATGATTATAGGTTTTTGATGCAATTATTAATTACAATAACGGCTAAGAACGAATGGACCGTTGCATCAAAAGAAAGTAAAAGCCGTTGAACCCTGAACAACGAGGTCATTTGAAATTCACATCTCCTGCTGAAGAGCTCGTTGTTAACGCATCCGATGTTGCTAGGATTCAGAAGTCCCAATCAATCTTTGATAGTGACTGTCTGACTGACTGAATATAATGTATTGCATGCATGTAGCAGTTGTAACTTGTAACTCTCCATATGCTGTTTGAAAATTCTTATTACATCCAGTCAAGAATAATAAAATGCGTATCCTGGCATCAGTGCACACGTGTTTGTGTTGTACGGCAGTCACGCTTGGCGCAAACCCTGACGAATGATGGCGTGGTCAAACATTGGGGTGCAAAGCAGCACCCTTCGGTCAGCAAACAACCTCTAGCGAGGAAAAATCCTATATCAAAACGCTAGCGGAGGGCTGCAAGTAATAATTGTTAATAAATATATTTATGATTATTTTCCTTTTCTCGACTCACTTTTTCTCAGCATGTAATGGAACTGGAAGCTGTGCTGATGCTGATGCCGTTGCAATTTATAGCGTTTATTTCAATTCAATAAGCACTTAGTGAAGCGTTCCGTGCCGGCTAGGCAACCAACGACAGCGGCGGCAGTGCGGTGGTGGGCAGCCAGTGTTTGGTTCCTTTGGTTGGTAATTGTTTTTCCTCTCAGGACAAAGAGCAGCCAAACGGCGGCGCGCTGCTGGTGAGGGTGAAAAGTCGTACATCTTCCCGGGTGGCTAACTACAAGATGAACAACCAGAAGCTGAGGCAACGTTTTGTAGAGATCCTTAACCCGAGCAAGGCTAAGGGGAGGCTTACTTAATATAATTATTCCCCTTCAGGCCTGGATGCAGCACTTGGGCGCGAACTAAGTGCTGTCTGCTCGTCCACCCACTTGATAGGTCAAGAAAAGCGGAAAGCACTGCAAGTGTGTTTAGGTTACATGAATGAACGGGCACTTAGTTTTCCGAGCACATCTTTAGCATCAACTGTAGACATATATATGCGGAGGCAAACAAACAGATTGAATGCGTCGGCTGATTGCTTCCTTTCACGGACGTGTGGCACAGGACTTCCGTACTGCGTTCAAAGAGAACTTCCCTGCATAGCGATTGCGAACGCCGCAAGGGATTAGGGAATCAGAATAAAGTGGTAAACCGGAACGAATTTGAAGGATTTAAATGAATTTTGGCCTGACAATTTGGGATGGTTTGTATTCTGCGAATACTGTGGATGGTGTGCGTTTTGGAATAAATTTGAATACATTGCTGTTGCTGTTGGTTTACAAGCGATTTTTCGTTACAAATATAGCAATTTTCTATTGAACGAAGGGTGTTTGGATATTGAATATGCCCCAAATGCAATCCGTTTGAATCTATCAGGAATGGAAAACAAATTGTAAACTCTGCCCCCCAGTAGCAGGGTTTTCTCGGAACGTGTTAGAAAAATATATTCTTTAAGCTTCACATGTCGTACAATAAAGTCTGATATAAGCTCGATAATGATTGAATGATTGATAGCGTTAAATGGTGTCCACGGTAAAATTGCAACACACTCAAATTGCACTAACTTTTGAACCGTTGGGTAAAATCAACAGAAAATTTGCAAGGAGAACACATCACGTCGTGCCATCGGTAAAAAGTTGGGAATCCCAAATTATACCTACTGTAAAGGATAAGTTTGATGTTCCAGAAAACCGCTGAAAACAGAAGATGTCGAACTTTGCCAAGAAATTCTTGATTTGGCAAGCAATTTGTTCATGTGGAAAGCGGAGTACACCTTTCGCGACCCCAGGTACCATAAACATAGACAGGTGTGTTTGAAAGAGTGTCTCCCAAAGCGATTTCTCCCTCTTCTGAAGTCTCACAGCTATCCTACGATCTTCTGGTAGGATTTGATTTCATGCCATTTTGTAAAGGCCGTGCTGGAGTGGCATAAGGCAAATAATGTCGATTTCATGTCGAAAGATCATAACCCCTCAAATACACCGGTGCTGCGGCCAATAGAGAAATACTAGGCTATTATGAAGCAGAATCTTTTTGAAACATCCTGAAGTAGTCAAAACAGATGAAGAAATGAAAAAAAGTATGGGTAAATATGCAAACCATGCCGATTTTGTGGTTGTGCAAGATCTCTTGGATAGGGTTGGAAAAAATTATCGGATTTCAGTTTACGTCAAATGTGAGATTCACTTTTTCGTTCTGTGCACTAATTATATACAGCACTATAATTTAATACTACTTCGTCAGCTGTAGCAGCATGATGAAATCATTCCAGCAGTTCTCCGAGAGGTTTTATGGATTTTAATGAGAACAACGGTACTCTAAACGTAAATGGGATTTATGCGAATTTAATAAATATTTCAGCGAGATTACTGCTAATTTTAGATAATTTATCAACCGTTGGTAAACGGCTCTACGGTTGATTCCGATGATATCGACGTCATCCGCAAAACCAAGAAGCATGTGAGATTTCGTGATGATAGTTCCTTTCCACGTTTGCCCTTCGTAATGCACCTTCCAAGGCAATGTTGAATAGCAGGTTAGAGAGTGCATCCCCTTGCTTCAGCCCATACAACGTCACGAAAGCAGCTGAAGTCTCACGCTCACCCGCTATTCTAACGCATGATTTGGATCCGTCCAGCGTCGCACGAATCAGCGTAACTAGTTTCGTCGGAAAACCATGTCCTAGCATTATCTGCCACAGCTCATTTCGTTTAACTGAATCGTACGCCGCTTTAAAGTTCACAAACAGATGGTGTGTCTGCAAGTTGTACTCCCGGAACTTGTTTAGCAACTGACGCAGGGTAAACATCTGATTCGTCGCGGGGCGACCGTCACGAAAACCCGCTTGGTACTCGCCGACGAAGGACTCCGCTAACGGTCTCAGTCTGCAGAACAGGATACGGGAAAGCACCTTGTAGGCAGAAGTGAACAATGTAATTCCTCGATAGTTTTTACACTCCAGTCGATGTCCCTTTTTGAAAATTGGGCAAATGAGGCCATCCAACCACTCCTCCGGCATTTGTTCCTCCTCCCAGATCCCGACAATGATCCGGTGGATTGCTTCGTACAGCCGCTCGCTCCCCGCTTTTAGAAGTTCAACCGGGTTACCGTCCTTCCCAACAGCATTACAGTTTTTCATCTCACTGATTGCCTTTTTAACCTCCTCCTGTGTTGGTGGCTCCACAGCTTGACCATCGCTTACAATTTCTATCCTGTCCCTGCTGATCTCCGCATTTACCTTTCCATTCAATAGTGTCTGAAAGTGATTCTTCCACCTGGATGCTACCGCCGTTTTGTCGGTAAGCAGGTTGCCAGCACTATCATTGCACATCACAGGCATTGTAAAATTCCTGCATCTCACCGTTTTATAGAAACTCCGTGTGTCGTTGTTGGCGTATCGCTCCTCTGCGCCGGCGAGCACGTGCTTCTCGTACTCGCGTTTCTTTAGACGATGGATTCTTTTTTCCGCAGCTCTAGTCTCTCTGTATATCTCTCCGTTTTGACGCGTTGCTGCAGTGAGCATGCGACTCCTGGCCTGGTTCTATTTATCTGTCACTCTCTGGCATTCGGCATCAAACCAGCTGTTACGCTGTCTTCCACGCATCGTGCCTACCAACTCTCTCGCTGCTGTTTGGATGGCACCATGGATGTTCCTCCATAGCCCATTTATATCTTCTTCTTCTACCTGCTGTTCTGCGATTGTCTGGTCAAGCTTCCTGGCGTACTCCACTGCTACGCCGTCTGCCGTTAACCGCTGGATGTTGAAACGCAGCGTCCTCTTAGTGCGAGCTTTCGCCGTGTTCGACAGCCTTGCGCGAATCTTACTCACTATGAGATTTTGTCCATGAAAAGACCGTACATCGATAACATTCGAAAAGTATCGACCGTCAATCAAGACATGATCGATCTGAGAGCTAGAGTCTCCATTTGGATGCCTCCAGGTGTGTTTCCGAATATTCAAACGTGGAAAGTAGGTGCTACAGATGGCCATACCTCTGGCCGCGGCAAAATTTATGAGCCTCAGACCGTCATCATTGGTCGGCAGATGCAGGCTATGTCTTCTAATAACTGGACGGAAGGATTCCTCCATCCCGACCTGCGCGTTTGCATCTCCGATGATGATAGCGTGTTTTGGGCACTCTCCATAGGTCCTCTCGAGCCTGTCGTAAAACTCGTCTTTAGCATCATCGGATTTATCATTTGTCGGTGCGTATAAGTTGATTAGGCTATAGTTGAAGAATTTGCCCTTAATCCTCAACACGCATATACGGTCATCTACGGGCCTCCATCGGATAACTCGTTGCTTTTGTTTTCCCAACACTACGTAACCGACTCCATGTTCTGCTTTCTTACCGCCACTGTAGTAGATGTGGTACTTGAATGAAGTGCCTGCAATAGGGTCTACTGCACGGAACTCCCTTTATCCGGAATTTGGCCACCGAACTTCCTGAATAGCAGCAATCTCCACTCCGAGTTGATGCAGCTCTCGAGCAAGCAAGCCAGCCCGTGCCGGTTCATGGAGAGTTCGGACATTAAAGGTACCAAGTTTCCAATCGTCATCCCTTAATCGTTTCCATGTCCCTTGCCGTGTCCTATACCGATTGTTCCGTCCTGAATTTCTTTGTTCGTTGTTCGTGGTAATTGAGTTTTCGGTATACTACCTCACCGGGGTTGCGATACCTACATCCCGCTGATGGGTCTGTCATCTTAGGTATAGCTTGCGAGATACAGCATTTCATATTCAGCCGCCCGTTACGAGACAGACGCTGTGTGAGCCGCCCCTGGAGAACAGGCGCTCTAGTTCGCACCTCCTAGCTCCGCTGCTTCGGTAAGTACATGAAGCATTTCCGGGTAAGGCCATCGACCGTCATCATTTGACTCGGATCTGCGTGGAGGCGCCAAGTGGGAGCTTGAGAGAGCCAGACCTATGTTTGACGCTACTTTCAGGTAATTCTCTCCAACCCTCTCGTGCCAGTCTACGACTTCAAATAGCGCTGTGCACGATAGTCCTCCGACAAGACAGAAAACGGGTGCCGCAGGCCAATGGTGGCCAATCTGTCACCATAAAAAATCGATACGCAATGCACGATGAACGAAAAAATCGGAATAGAACTACATTATGAAAACGATCTGTGGATTGGATACTGGACGTGTAACATGGAACTGTCGATTTCTTGGATTCCCTGCGAATAGTCGAAACACAAATGGCCGAATCACGAATGACCGAAAGACAATGGCCGAAAAAACAAATGGTTGAATTAGGAAAATGCACGCACCTACCTAAGTAGCACACATTAGGTCCATTTAGTTGAAGCAACCAAATTACGACTGAAATTAGTCATAATTCGGTTACCACAACTACTTTGTAACAACCGTGCTAGTAGGGTAGATAGCCCAAGCAGTAAACTGTGCGCACTTCTGGTTGCATTAACTTATTTACGATTGAAATAAGTCATATATCGCTTGGAGCAACTGATTTGTAACAACTGCGTTAAGAGGGGAAAGTTGTTGCATGAATCATCTAGAAAACTTTTTCTACTGGCACGGTAAATAAGCCTCGCACGTTATAAAGTTTCTTCAGGAGAAAGTTGCAGATTCACAGAGATTCCCCATGTCCGAAAATGTGCAGATACTGTTTAAAACGTCCATGCCCTAACAGAATCCGTGTCAGGTGGAAGTTGACTTCGTCCCACCCGGATTTTCCGGGATAAGTCGATGTGTCCACCGGACTTTTGTGGAATTAGACCATGCCCGCTGCCATGTGATCATCGAGGCCGATCTTGTGGTACTCCGTATGCCTCTAGTTCCACGTTAGTTGAAGCAAGCTACGTCCTCGCTGATGATGATGATGATGATGATGCCAATAGCCATCATACCCGCTAAGACGCAGATTGCGGCATATCTGTAATCAATGAAGCTGTAATTAATTTTACGTCAGCCAATACTGTTTGCATTGTATATAATTATTAAGCTGGATTTTGCGAAAAATATTGCTGCAGAAAATATTACCGCTTGCTGCTGCTGAAACATTTAAAACAAACTGGTGAACTGTCAAACGCAAGTTCACATAAAGCTATTAAAGCGCGTATTTTTTTTTCGAACCATCCAGTTCGAAAAATGTTTCGCCCGTACTTTTTCTGAACTGTCACGTTCGGATGAAGTTTCGCGTGTACTATTTCAAAACTATCACATTCGGATTAAGTTTTGCGCGTACTATTTCTGAACTTCAAGGTCAGATCATGACTTTCAAATTCAAAAAGAAACCAAGGGCTGTCCTTGATGTTACAGTAAATGAGAAATCAGTACATCGAGTGAAATTATCTCATATTTTAGCAATGGAGCAGTGTTATGTGTCTAGGTTACCAAGAGGAGTACTCGAGTTCGAAACTCGAGGCAAGTTATGAAAATAAATTAATATTGATAATCAATCATTATTCTTCTGATCTAGGTTTTCGATCTAAGCTTATCATTAATAATGATGAACAAATGGTTTAATTAAGGAAAAAACAGAGAAAAGTGGAAAATTACTTTTTAATTTTGAGATTGTCGAAGTTCTTTTTTCGAGCTGAACAGCGTTCTATACAGCGACCTCAGCAAACTTCTTGCGAACTTTCTAGTTCTGTTTAAAGTGTTCCTACTTGAAACTTGAAAGTACGGTTAGTTGCTTGAAAATTAAGCTGAATAGAATTCTATTCACGATAATTTGGGTAGCTGATTAAGGTAAAAAATCCACTTTTATCGGAACTTTTGGTTGCTTGGGTTAGACAGTACAGCAAACATCGCACTGATGCTACAAGGACAGGATATTTACAAGCAAATGCTAATTATAAACTATTTAATTGTTATCACCTGTATAACGTCTACTAGAAAAATCTGCAACGTCGCCTCAAGGCAAACCCCACAAGCTTCTAGCGTGACGTGAATTAGCAACGGAAAGAATCATGATTGCCTTCTATGATGTCCAATGGTTTATTCGAAGCTGACTCCACTGCTGACTTCTCAGACTTATTTCGTTCTCATTTTAGTAACGTTTTTAATGAAAGTCTCGAACCGCAGGACGTAATTGTCGCCACCAGAAACGTTCTTCGACTTTCTGCATCCGCATTGCCGTTTGTTATCTCCGTTGACATGCTTATATCAACTGGGCTACTGGAGTGTTCCCCATCTGCTGAAAACAATCGTAACTTTTTTCTATTTTTGCGAAAGATTGCAAGAGAATTGTTTCGAATTATCGAGGCATTGCTACGTTAAGTGCCACTTCTAAACTGTTCGAGTTAATTATAAAGTTTAGAACTAGAGATTCCAAGATTACATTTCGCCTGACCAGCACGGATTTATACCAAAACGATCTACGTCAACCAACTCAACCTCAAGTATGAATCATCAAATAGCGATAGCTAAATTTGATAAACATTTGCTTCTCTGGCTCCAATCTTACCTAAGCGGTCGGAGCATGTTTGTTAAAATAGGTGGTCATATCTCATCTCCGTTTTCAGCTTAGTCTGGCGTTCCACAAGGATACTACCTTGGGCCATTTTCTTCTTGCTATATATGTTACATATGATATTTAAATTGCATGAAACTCTCGTACACTGACAATTTAAAGCTATACTACACTATAAAGCAACGATAAGATACACCATAAGATACACAGCTGGAAGCAATTGCTAAATGGTGCTAAATAAACCATATGTCGCAAAGCGTGTCTAAATGCTCGATAATCTTATTTAGTTTCAAGCCAGTTACTTAAAGTTGACTAGTACTACAAGTCATGCAAAAATTGTCAAAATGCGAAATCATCGCCAATCATTTAATTTAAGACAATTTAATTTTATCTGTAGTTTTTACTTGGTGGCCTTTAAAAAGGCCGATAGATGGATGATATTTAGATTTGGTCTGAAACATTACTTGGAGCTTGTATGTCAGGATAATCATATGCTTTCTGAACGGCATTTCCGCTAATTCACTCAGCAACAAAAAACAAACGAAGGTCTGAACCTCACGCTCGGTATTCGTAGCGCTCACAGATACTCATAATCAAACACATGCCAGAAATGTAGCTTGCATTAGTCTTTGATCTAATGGTCATAATGCGATACTACATCAAGTAAAACATATGTTCAATGTAATGAATATTATACGGCATAGTGATAGGTCTCCCTTTCGTAAAACCCTTAGGGCTGTATACCTTGTGGTTTTTCATTAAAAATTCTTAGCAACCAAATTTCCTACCATTTTTGGCGCGATAAAGAAAAGATTTTGATTGTCCTAATAGTAGAAGCAAAATTTTTACCCGAGCAATATTACGAAAAAAACACCTGAAACCACCATTCGGTATTGAAATTTTCTTCAGATTTTATAAGACACAGGTTTTCCATAACCTCACTTCACTGTTGAGTCCATAATTCCAATGAAATTTGTTTTTTTAACGTTTAAAATTCATCCACCTATTCTCACTATTTCTTTCTTCGATCAAAACAATTCCGTCGCTACCCCTATAGTTGCCAGTGCGAAATAAATCTTCCACTTTATTTACAAAGTTATTGGCGATTTAAAAGTTCAAAACATACTTAAGATTATCATTGCTTCCATTATTAAGACATAAAAGATTACAAAAATAATCTATGATTACTACGCACTTATATGCCTTACTGAAAACCCGTTGTTGGTACATTCATTGTGATTTTTGGTTCGGACGAAGGAAAATGTTGATAGATGGATTCAAAAACGGTACAACGAATTTGAAAAATAAGGTCTGTGGCGTAATTTCAATAAAATGCTTGTAACAATCACTTTTTAGTGAAATTAAAGTGCACGGATCGGAAGGTAAGTGTGTCATATCAACACAAGAACTTTTGGATTATCCGTTAGAATCTATTCAAGAAATGATGAAAATTGAAATGGCTTTCCTTACTACGACGGAAGTTAGCAGTAAACCCTATATAAGATATTTCTAACATTTAGCCATATAGAGAAAACTTGGTTTTTGGCAAAATAACTAGCACCAGGTTTTATTATATGTTTTCACACAGAATATGCATTTATTAAAAAAAACCATCATGTTAAAGTAGCCAAAGTTGTTTCGCAAGTACTGAAAAAAACTATGACCGCATAAGAAACTATGTACTAAGCATCTACTTACATACTAAATACTGAAGTAACTTTTAACTGCTCAGAATCTGCTTAAAGCCTACAAAACTCAGATTTTAAGTTAAAATCGTACATCCTAAGTTTAATTGGAAAGAAATAAAAAACATGGTAATCAATAATTGTTAGAAAACATCCGAAATAGGGAAAATTTTGTAATCATTGTCTGAGTTTATATTCTAAAGAAGACTTTAATCAGTTTCGACCAAGTCTAACTGAATGAATTCAATTGCAATTGCACACGTTCAAGTGTGTAAACATGAAAATATTTCAGAGTGCTGCTTAATGTAGCAATATTTTGCAACAGGAGACCAAGTTTTATTAATTGCACATTGGAAAGTAACAATTCCAATCTCTTGTCGTGGCAACATTCTTACTTTTAGTACAAACACCATCGGATGCGAACTGTCTATTCATCGCTTCCTAGTCTACCCTAGCCCCATCGAGCGGGCCGTATTCGCATAACTTAGCGGATCGCAACTCTTGGCACGTCTGCAGGGTTCACGCAGCAGCCCCAACGGCACGGCACGGCACGGCACGGACGAGAGTGGCGCAGCGCAACCGTGGGTTTTATCATCGATCGATGACCGATCGCGTGAGGAAACGTAACTTCCAGCCTCCGATCAGCCCGGGAAAAGAAATATCGTTATTAGTTATTCAACCGAGCTATCTATTTCTTCATCATTGCTCAGATCGCATCTCATCTATCTATCATTCTGCTTGACCGAACCATTCACGGTCGGGCGAGGAAGCAGCTTTGCTACATTCTGGAAGTGGACTGATGGGGTCTCGAAGTGGAGCCGAGTCCTCTCGCCGACCTGATCATTAAAACGGGTACCGAAATATCCCTCGTGGCTGGCCGGTTGCGTGGACTTCACCAGCAACAACGGAGAGTTGAGGTGATGGTCAATAAAAATTCTCTAACCAACGGTAACAATCACTTCATTAAATGATAAATTAGTTTCAGAAACGTATGTAATAAATCTCCGCAGTCCGCACACCATTCCGAGAGGGCAGCGCGGGTTCATGAGTTGATGACGTTGTTTGTTTGCCATTGTCTCTGCTCTGCGGAGCAGTGGGCTGTACACCTTAGACGATGAGTTGCGATTCGAAGCACCGAACTGGGATTGATCTTAGATATGGTCTAGGTGCCTGAATCTATCAGCTTGCACCCCGGGTGACGATGGCAGACCGTGGCTGCGGTGCCCCTCGGTGACGGCAGCGGAAGGTTTCTGGTTTATAGGTGGCTAATGGCGTCTAACTAATGAACCGAAGGATGACTCGTTGGCCACGAATGGCTTCGAAAAGTGCTGGAATGATATTCGCATAAAAATATTTGATGCTGTATTGTTTAGCTTCATCAACTATCAGATGTTTATTCGGACGGACAACAGTTCGAGAGTGGTATTTGTTGCGAAACTTTTCAAACATTTTTGCTTTATGCCGCTCGTTTCAGGTTGACTTAACCTTCCTAATGCATTAGAAAAAAGTTACATATTATGCATTAAGGGTCGAAAACGACCCAAGTTTTGAAATTGCTCTCATTCATCCATTTTCAATCCGAATTTCGTTTTCTTTACCTCGTTTGAAAGATATGGCCAAAAACTAGCACCCAAGGTATGTTGGGGAATATTTGTTGACTGATGGCCACTTCTGCGTCGGTTCCGGAACACCCACTACCAGGTCCCGGGGGACATTTTTATATTTTGAGATAATTCATTTTGCGGCACATCAGATCACATTGACTTGATAAAATAAGATTAATGGAAGTGCAATGGGAACATTTTGGACCCAAGCGGCCATTTCCTCATTGGTTCTGGAACATCCGGTACCCGGTTTTTGAGGACAATTTTGAATTTTAGGATGATTTATCTTGCGACACGTCAAATTACATCAGCTTGATAACGTAGGACTATTGAAAGTATAATAAAGACATTTTGAAAGCAAATGGCTACATCAGCATTGGTCCCGGAACATGCGGTACCCGGGTTTTGGGGCCATTTTTGTATTTTAGGATAACCCATCTTGCGACACATCAAATCACATCGGCTTGATTAAATAAGATTGATGAAAATAAAATAAGGTCATTTGGAAGCCAAATGGCCATTTTATCATTGGTTCCTGGAACATCCGGTACCTGGTTCCGTGGGATATTTTTGGATTATGAAATAATTCATCTTGCGGCACATCAAATCACAACGCCTTGATCAAATAAAACAGTTACAAGAGCTATGGGGACCATTTGAAGACAAATGGCCATTTCATCATCGGTTCCGGAACATCGGGTGCACGGTATATGAGAACATTTTTGGATAGGATAATTCATCATGCGCCACATCAAATCACATTGGCTTGATGAAATAACACTAATGGAAGTACAATGTAAAAATTTTGGAGCCAAAATTATCATTTCACCATCGGTTCCGGACTATCCGGTATCCGGGTTTTGGGGACATTTTTGGATTACAGGGTAATTCGTCTCCCCCGGTATAAATACCGGGTACCGGATTATACGCGACTGACGCCCCATTATACTCCCATTGTTGTTATTTTATCAACCCGATGTGATTTGATGTGGCGCATGATGAATTGATGGTGAATTATATCAAAAGCCAAAAATGTCCCCCGAAACTGGTACCGGATGACCCAGTACCGATGGTAAAGTGGCCATTTGGCTTCTAAATGACATTTTTTACTTCCATCAGACTTATTTTATCAAGCCGATGTGATTTGATATGTCGCATTATGAGTTATCCTAAAATACAAAAATGTCCCCAAAAACCGGGTACCGGATGTTCCAGGACCGATGCTGATGTGGCCATTTGCCTTAAACATGTGTTTATTATACTTTCAATAGTCTTATGTTATCAATGTGATGAAATTTGACGTGCCGCAATAGAAATCATCCTAAAATTCAAAAATGGCCTCAAAAACCAGGTACCGGATGTTCCGTAACCGATGGGGAAGCGGCCATTCGGGTCCAAAATGTCCCCATTGTACTTCCACTAGTCTTATTTTATCAAGCCAATGTGATTTGATGTGCCGCAAAATGAATTATCTCAAAATATAAAAATATTCCCCGGGACCTGGTAGTGGGTGTTCCGGAACCGACGCAGAAGTGGCCATCAGTCAACAAATATTCCTCAACATACCTTGGGTGCTAGGTTTTGGCCATATCTTTCAAACGAGGTAAAGAAAACGAAATTCGGATTGAAAATGGATGAATGAGAGCAATTTCAAAACTTGGGTCGTTTTCGACCCTTAATGCATAATATGTAACTTTTTTTGCTGTGGCTCTTCTAGATGTCGCTGAAAGCTGAAACTCCCTCACAATGCTAATTTTCCAAAGTTAGGAAAAGTCAGAAAATTTCAAGTCTCTAGCGCGTACCGTTACTGAGTATCAAGCTTTGTAAGTATGCCGATGGGTCGAAAACGACCCCAATGCACTAGGAAGGTTAAGCGACGTGAAATATTCTCGATGCAAAAACAATGGAATTCACATGTTCAATTTAAATTTATTTTATGATCTTAAAAGTCATAGAACAAATTACATCCCCAGTGGAAGGGAATGGGAAGAATGATAACGACCTACATCGTAGTCGATTAATTCTTTCCAGAATTAAAGATGTAATTTTGCTCTTGTTTTTACATAAGAAATTGGGAGCTG
This sequence comes from Sabethes cyaneus, assembly GCF_943734655.1. NCBI lineage: Eukaryota > Metazoa > Arthropoda > Insecta > Diptera > Culicidae > Sabethes > Sabethes cyaneus. The sequence goes on from NC_071355.1 coordinate 79,991,540, forward strand.
TTTTTTTAGAATGCTGTGTCTTAGGATCGACACAAAATATTTTGCGGTGATGGGTGACTTTAATATAAAAATGCTAGGGCAACACGACGATGTTATAATTTTCGAAATTTAATTATACCTACTCAATAAAATAGAAATGTAAATTTGGTTTTCGAATAATTAAAAATAATATTTGTCTTCTGAAAAAATACCACTTATGAATTGCTTTAGTGATTTTCGTCGTAATCTAATCTAATCTAATCACACTAACGCAGCCAATTCTTGAAGACATTCTGGAAAATGACGATTACTTGAATCAATCATTTTTCTTGTCAACGACCAGGCCAACTGCGCAGCATGTACCGCAGAGAAGATTCCAAGGAATCAAGTGGAACCAGAAAAAATACTTAATTCCATTAAACTCCTTGAAATCAAGGGGAAGGAAGAAAGCGTGAACCTCCCGTACCAAACGCTTCCCATATACATAGACAATGATTTATTTACAGACGTTGCACAGTGGGCAGAATCGACCGAAAAAACGGAACTTTTTGTTGCTGCTGTTTTTAAGGGCTAAAAAGTGACCTTTTTTATGTGAAAAATCACGAGAAATCGATAGGTGATGGTCTCAACGCGCGAGAATGGCAGGAAGTAACCCATTTTGTCCCATTCATAATAGTTTTGAAAGAATCATGTACAAACTTTCTCAAATTTGAGATTCTGTGGAAAGGAAAGAAGAAGAATGTTGGGAAAAAGCTATATGAACAATTTTATTTTAATGCAACATAATGAATAGGTGTGTTTTACGCCATTGTACTCAAGGTTTCTGTACTACAGGTAAAATGCCAATTTGATACTTTTACCAGAAATTTTCAAAAAGGCGTGCCTGTTGGGCAGGTTGAAAAATTTTTTCACTAAAATGTCATGTAAGGGAATGTTTTGTCTTGTTTTACCCTACAACTTGTACAGAAATCTGAGAATGTCTTGATGTGAAATGTGAAATGTGAAAGTGCTTCGATTTCGTTCAAATTTGCTGTGTTTGTTGTATGTGAACGAAAGGTGTTGCGGACTATTTTTAGCGGAGTACAAACAGATAGCGGAGAGTGGTGATAGTCGTATGAACCACGAGTTGCGGGCACGACTTGGAGAGATTCCCATCATACACCTGACGAAAGTTGGGAGACCACGGTGGGCCAGCCCCATCGCAAGCATGCCGGAAGACTGTGTAGTGAAGTCTGTTCTCTTCAGAAATCCCACCGGCACCAGGAGTAGATGGGCTCAACGTGCTAGATAACTGGACCAGGTTAAAGCCGACTTGCGTGTGTCGAGACATTCAATAAATTGGCGACGGGTAGCCCAGGACCGAGTACATTGGAGAGGAATTCTTTTTACGGCAAGAGCCACCCTGGCTCACGACTGGTAAAGTAAGTAAATCCAACACCAGCGCATCTAATCGAGTGTGGAGTCTGCCCCGAAGCAAATATATTATATTAACAATATAGTTCACTTCGCAAAATCCCATATATATCCAAAGAGACGCAAAAGTAACATCCTCTTGCGGACAAAAAGGTGAGTAAAAGCTTTTTGTAATAAAAATGTTTAAGCGTGTAACCAATACATAAGAAAAAGGTGCGGTAGATAGAATGTGCGAAAAAGTCGGATGCCTGGCAGAAATCGAACAGAACCAGTCTCTTTATGTCAAATGTGACACTTTGAGGCAGGGGAAAAGTGCTTCATCAGTTTTGCAGTTTCAGGCAAAAGGTAAGAGAATTATATGGAACATGACAAAGCAGGTATAATTAAATTGTTAACCTATTTTTTGCACACTTCTTGCTGCTACCCTCCAAAAAAGGAGGGAAAGCTGAATCGGTACAAAACCGGTTTTTATTCGAAACCTCTGGTAGAAATCGAACAGAAATCCGGCAGAAACACTGAAAGGCGAAATTTCTGCCCGAATGGAATGTGTTATTTCTGCTAGTCTTCACGGGCGACGGCGGCCAGAAATCCGGCAGAATGTCTGGCAGAAAAAGTTTTTCGCTGCCAGATTTTTGTTCGATTTCTGCCGGACGCGCCTAACCGGGATAGAGCTTCTTAGTCGTGAATTAAAGATAGAATCAACCAAACGGCGAATGTCGCAAGTGCGAACAAATCAAGGGAGAGTTGATTTTCTTATCCTGGTCCCTCTCCCGTTCCGCGTCCATGATTCATGTTCTGGATTAGTGTTCCGTAGAGCGCCAGTTTTGTGCGAATTTTCAAACTATGGGACCTCAGCTGGCTACGTAATCTCTAGAAAGCCCGATTCATGACTGCAATTCGTCGTTTACTTTCTGGTTTTACATCGTTGTCACATGTCACGAGCGTACTAAGGTGTATAAATTCCTCCATTACTTCGAGGTAATGTTGAATAGTAGCTTCGGTTTATCCCATGTTATGGAAGCGGGTGAGGTTTCACCGACTATTCTGATGCTTGATTTTGACCTATGCAGCATCGTACGAGTCAATTTAAATAGTTTCATCGGAAAACCATATTCTAGCGTTGTCTGCCATAGCCATTTCGTTTGAATACATCGTACGCTGCCTTAAAGTCCACAAACATAATGAGTCTGCAAGTTGTTCTCAAGGAAATTGTCTAGCAATTGACGTAGGTATTCGGACTTGGACTTGAACATGGACTCGGACTCGGACTTGGATTTGGACTTGGACTTGGACTTGGACTTGGACTTGGACTTGGACTTGGACTTGGACTTGGACTTGGACTTGGACTTGGACTTGGACTTGGACTTGGACTTGGACTTGGACTTGGACTTGGACTTGGACTTGGACTTGGACTTGGACTTGGACTTGGACTTGGACTTGGACTTGGACTTGGACTTGGACTTGGACTTGGACTTGGACTTGGACTTGGACTTGGACTTGGACTTGGACTTGGACTTGGACTTGGACTTGGACTTGGACTTGGACTTGGACTTGGACTTGGACTTGGACTTGGACTTAAACCGGAAGTCGTACCAAGTTCTATAAAATATTTTTAATTTGAATCATACGCATGCCTTGCTTGATGCGAATTTGGGCTAACCACCTGATCCACTTCCTGATCCATTTATTTTACGTGTATGCGGGAGCATCACTGAGTCGAAGATTTTCTCTAAAGTAAAAAGTTGCATCATAATTACCAATCCATATTCCAAAGCTACCTATAGTAAGTTAAGTTGGGCGCGGCCTTGACTTTCAGAGCATGTTTCATCTTTTGACTGAAATATTCAGTGTTATTTCCGTATAATCCTCTGCAAGCGGTTAGAGTATAAATTAAGGATCATTAGTTTGCAATCTATGAAATATACCGTCCCTACGCTAAATTATGTTTCACAAATATTTAGAAACGTAAAATTTATTTCAATGCATAAATTTGGGCGTGTCTATTTTATATACGACAGAACAACTCGTTTAATCAATATGAATTAAAATGGTTTTATTGTTCGTCCATACGAACATCACTTTAACGCTTAAAAGCCCGATTTTACCAAGATTCGAACATACAACTTTTCCATTGTGAAGCAACCACAGAAACCTCTTGCATAGGAAGCCTCCCCCTTCATTTATTTCGCAATTTGTGACTGAAAAATGACACATTTATATGTATGTTAACAATGAACGATGCGGTATTGATGTTCAGATTATTGAAGATTCGATTTTAATTATTCTCAGTTATCCGTCGTCGATGAAGAATGCTTGTCATCAAAGCAAGTTCATCTTTTCCAAGTGGTATGCATGTACTGAGCTTAATTCCACAAGCTCTTCACTTTCTCCCTTCGTGCAAATGATGGCAAACGGTGTATCTACAACTAATAAATCTCATCCTATTTCCGATTGCAGTCGTACATTCCGAGCAAACTAGCAGTCGAACGGAAAGAGTACCTACCTCCAGGAAGACTCGCATTTGATTAGAAGTTTTGACCCTCTTGATGCCTCAGGTACCGAAGGCGGTGAAATCGAAGCGCACAAGTTGTCCAGCTTGTCCAGAGTGGCTGCAATTGGATTATAAATTATTCAATCGACTGGTCAGGTGAAATGTTCAATTTTCCCTCTCATCAACTCGAACTCGGTCTGGTCTGATACGGAACGAAATCAGTGTACCGCCCTTATTCGCATGATGGTCTCATGTGCGTTGGACATTTTGCAAACATTGGACTGATCGGTGTGCTGTCGGGGCCAAATCGGTCTCAAGAAGACCGGTAGATGACCGATAAGAATTCACAAGCAGATTTCGTCCAGCGATTTGATTCAAACTGCTTAGAGCAGCAACGTCGGTAAATGAGAAATCTGACCGGTGAGTTGTGTCGGGGTTATCTGTCTTGAGATTTAGTTTGTTTTTGCAGAAAAAACTTTTCATTAAATCGAACTTTTTGAACCTTTTTAGTATATAATCCATTTCTCTTGTTACTCTCTATGAATTGAAAAGGGCTACCTTGCTAACACAGACATTAGCTTGTCGGCTATTTTTACTATTGTCGACAATTTGGGATTTTATTTAAAGATATAACCAACCTTGTTCAGAACCAGGTACATCCCGCTATCCCAGTCTTCCGTTGTGCTCGTTTATCCAGAACAAATCGTCCATAAATTTACCGCAATTAACATCCCGTGCATAATCAAGATATATAACCCTGATCGGTTGGAAGCTTACTGCCGATACCAACCGGCATGTCGGTAATCCCGGACGCTGGACACTACCGATATCGCATTCCGATCTACGAAATTCCGGTTGATTGTCGATGTGTTGAAAGCTCTCGGTTCAATTCCTCACCTCGCCGGCAGTGTATCGTTCAATCGTAAATCCGCTGCATCAGAGGTAATAAGGTGAGAAAGGACCTATCGGTATCCATCGGTCTGCTGCCGCCACTTTGCACGCATCACACGCTCTTGAATCGGTTCGCTCTATAGCGTAAAATAGCTTCGTTGAATGAACCCCGGTAAGGCGCAAAATGGATAGAGTGCGGTAGTGGCTTCTGGACTGTTGAACTGCCGGACATATGTTTGGAGAGCTGCACAAATAAATTAGCTTTCTGCCACCTTTCCAGGAGTTGTTCCGTTCACCCATTCTCTTTGCAGCACCGTTGTCGGGTCGGTTGCAATGGTAAAATATTTTGCGAAACATCTCTACTCCCGATTTGGGCCGACGGATGATGCCAGCGGCAGAGGCAACCCCCGGAGAGAGTAATATATTTCACGTACGTTAATGATACTTTTGGAAAGCTTTCCGTAAATTTATTCCTATCCAAGACCAGGGTTCGAAATGATTCAATAAATTATGATTCGGTATCTCACGCTAAAGTTTTGGGGAGCACCAGTGGGTCAGCGACAACTCCCAGCTGGGCAGTTTACCGGGGGCCGAATGCGTTCATGACCATGACCGACCTTAATTCTGGCGATACGAAATGAGTTCATGAGTTCATTTGTTTTATTTCGTTGATGACTTCCATTTGAAATTATTCTAATTCTAAGTTCACGAGAGTTTTCCAGTAACTTCCTATTTCGGCGTTGTGATGAGCTCCACGTCGTCGTGCGATAAGTTTCCATTACTTCGCCTGTAACAACGACCGGTCTTATTCACTCTCAAAGTAACATTAGTGGTATCTGCGCTAAAACATATCATCAAATATGCACGTGTGCTCGAGCATAAACAATTGAATTTTATATCCTTGTGGTTTCTCCCAGGCGAAAACAACCGGGGGCCCGGAGCGGAGCAACAAAAGCATAAAAGAATACTCCCCAAAATACAATTTACAATTTATTTTTATTCAGCAACCGCACGCCCCTACGCGACCATGCGACCCGAACAGTGCCAGCGCAGCGTCAACTACGGTAACCACGGTGGTGGCGACTTCTACAAACTACAAACGAATCCCTACCCTTATTCTGCCTACTTAACAAACATACCGATCCTCACATCTTGTTCAGATACAATGTACTAACCGGCTGGTTACACCTTTTACTTTTCGGATCATGTCCCCGAACGACTTGGCACTTTTACCTGAAAGTACACTCCATTCCGGCCAGCAGTGCGGTGCCGTACAGAGGGAAGCATTAACAATCTTCAGTAGATGTTCGCTTCTCACTGACATTACATCGGAGCTTTTATCACTCTTGAGGGATGCGCAAGGGAAATAATTTCTGTCTCATCTTTTTTTCTTCTTTTCTTCCTCGACCTTACACTTCGGAAAACCCCCAATGGAAATAACATGATGCAGCACTGAATCGGTGTGTCGAATTTCCAATTTGTTTCCATAAAATTAACGTCCATAGGGGATGAAATTGAATACAAATAACATTATAATAGAGAAGGATAATATTACAAAACTATGATCTCATGTTTTTAAAATGGAAAGTTTTTTTTAAGAACTATCGTAATTGAAATGCCTCGCACCTGAAAAAAAAACTCCTGGTGGTGTACTCCTTACCACACACATAGCGACTGACTGAAGCAAAGCAAAGTAAAACCAAACCACAGCACATTAAAGGGTTTTCCACCCGAGTTGGAAGTGTGAAAAGTGCTCTCCGCGACACAACCGAAGACGACAGGCTGGGGAAAAAAACTTCCTACAAGCATGTTTAATGGTGTATGGTGATAGTAGATTCCACTTCACTTAACCGAAGAGCAGCAGCAGTGCTTTTCTAACCGGGTAAGTTTAGTCGACGACAGCTGTTAAAGATAGGTCGGCATGACGCGTACGGAAACTAATCTGTAGAGCCTTCAGGATTTTTTTATTCCGATGTTTTTAAAACAAAAAGGCTGAATATGCAGGGTAATGGTAATGTGCGATTTCAATTTGGTATGTCCAAGAGAAAAGCTTTACGGTCTCTGTAGTTAGAAATCTGTTAGTTAGTTAGTTAGAAGTTTAGAAAACCAACCGTTACCAAAGTTTAACATCTTTTTAATAACATCCACTTTACACTAGAAGTCCCTGTTTTCAGTCTTACCACCATTAATTTCTTTTTAACCACTGTTGAACCGAATTTAATTTAATCGTTTTTTTATTTATTAGGAATATTTAATCATTTTGATTTAGGTTAACAGGCTACTGCACCGGAACACAAATAAAAGTTACCGAAAATGAAAGAAGAAATCTCTCTGGATTACTGACAACGACCTTTAGCATGAAAACACGGACACGAATCGGAACATGGAATATACTGACCCTTGCCCAGCAGGGCAACTGGTTGGCTCAACTTGCAAGGGAAGTTAGCCGCCTGAAGCTTGAAATCCTGGGGCTGATCGAGGTCCGCTGGCCGGGTACTGGCGAACACAGGACATCATCCGGGAAAGTCTTGCTCTACTCTGGCATACGAGGTGAAAATGCTACTCGAGAAAGAGGAGTTTGATTTCTACTGAGCCCAGGGGCACATGCGGCCCTGATGAAGTGGGAACCGATAAATGAGCGAATAATCGTTGCCAGATTCAGAGCACGGGTTAGGAACCTTACAGCAATCCAGTGCTATGCGCCAACAGATGTTGCCGACCTGCAGGAGAAAGAGAGTTTTTACAGCCAGCTGAACAGCGTGGTTGAGAAAATCCACAAATCCACATGGGTGACTTCAACGCGAAGATTGGCTCGAACAACGCGGACCTTGAACGCGTCATGGGACGCCATGGCCTAGGAGAGATGAGCGAAAACGGGGAGCTGTTTACAGAATTCTGTGGTAATAACCACATGGTCATTGGTGGATCGCTCTTCCCCCATAGACCAGTACATAAAGTCACGTGGGTTTCCCGCGACAGCCGAACAGAAAACCAAATCGACCACATCTGCATCAGCCGGAAATGGCGAAGGAGCCTTCTTGATGTACGCGACAAACGCAGCGCTGATATTGCATCCGACCATCATCTTGTTATCGCTCAGATAGGTCTGCGCGTCGCACGTGTCCAACGACGGGAGGAGAAAGTTGGGTGCCGCTACCACGCCGCCGATTGGAGAATCCTGAGGTGAAAAGGGCCTTTGAACAACTTGAATCTCGAGCTTCGGAGCTGCCACCTGGTGGAACCGTCGAAGAGCAATGGACCGGCATCAAGAACGCCTTCATCACGACCAGTGATGAAACCCTCGGCAAAGCGCGCAGCGGGCGGAGTGGATTTCGAGTGGAACGAACGCGGACCAGATCGGCTAAGACAGCTGCCCGTCAACGATACGCCGAACTGGAGAGAGCTGTTAAACGTGCTTGTAGATAAGAGAGCCTGGACTAACTCATTAGCCGAACAAGGAGAAACCGCCGCCGCCAATGGCGATATCCGTTTGTTGTACGATATTTCTCGCCGCCTTAGTGGTGCCAGGAGGAATACAAAGATGCCGCTAAGAAGGACAGAGCTGGTCAGCTACTGACTGACCGTACAGAACAGCTTAAGGGATGGTCTGAACATTTTGAACAACTCTTCCGAGTTTCAAATGTCAGAGACCAACAAAACCAGCAGCGTATGACGCCTGCAGTTCGTCGAATTAATCGCGTCAACTCGGAGGCGCCATCGCTGGATGAAATTGTAGCAGCCATCAAGAGTATGAAATCCAATAGAGCGCCAGGGATAGACTCTATTTCAGCCGAAATGCTCAAAGCTGACCTATCTTTGTCAGCCCAGATGATGCATCACCTTTTCAGCAATATATGGGAAACCGAAACTTTTCCGGTGGACTGGATGCAGGGCATATTGGTCAAAGTTTAGGGAGACCTAATTGAATGCGGTAACTGGCGTGGCATCACCTTGCTCTGTATTACTCTCAAAGTACTCTGTAAGGTAATCCTCAACCGGATCCAGGAGAAGATCGTCGCTACTCTCCGGCGGCAGCAAGCTGGATTCCGTGCTGATCGATCATGTGTAGACCATATCACACCACTCCGCATTATATTGGAGCAGATCAACGAATTCCAGGACTCTCTTCTGCTGATGTTCGTTGACTTCGAAAAGGCGTTCGACCGACTCAACCACGAAAACATCTGGGGCGCATTTAGGCGTAGATGAGTTCCAGATAAGAAAAAAATCAAAGCAATGGCACGGAGTCCATTAATAATAATAACTCTAATCGGAACAATCGGCAAAGACCCAGACGTAAACGGAGTAACGATTGGAAATTAGGAGCATGGAACTGTCGGTCTCTAAATTTCCACGTACTTTCTAAAGAAGTGAAGAGCCACAAGTTCGACATCGTAGCGCTGCAGGAGGTATGCTGGAAAGGAACGATGGGACGTACGTATAGAGATGGTCAAACCATCTACCAGAGCTGCGGCAATACATACCAGCTGGGCACAGCTTTTATAAGGATGGGCAAGATGCAGAAGTGGATGATCGGGTGGTGGCCGATCTACCCACGAATGTGCTGATAAAGAATCAAGGGCGGATTCTTTAATACTAGCATAATTAACATGCTCAGTCCTCACCTCGGAAGTACCGATGATGACAAAGACGAATTATACGCGCAGTTGGAGCGTGAATACGACCGCTGCCCAAGACATGATATCAAAATTATCATCGGGGACTGTAATGCTCAGGTTGGCCAGTAGGAGGAATTCAAACCGGTAACTGGATGGTTCAGCGCTCACCCGCTAACAAACGAAAACGGCCTAAGACTTGTCGACTTCGCCGCCTCCAAAAACATGGCCATACGTAGTACCTTCTTCCAGCATAACCTTTACCATCGTTACACCTGGTCACCCAACCAGACACAATCGACCACGTTCTGATAGATGGTCGGCACTTTTCAGACATTATCGACGTCAGAACCTATCCGGGCGCTAACATTGATTCGGGTTACTACCTAGTGGTGGTAGGATACGTCAAAAACTATCTGTAGTGAACAACACACGATACCGGAGCCCGCCACGGTATAATCTAGCGCGACTGAAGCAACTGGAGGTCTCTCGAAACTGCGCTGCCGGAAGAGGATGAGCTGGATGAAGCCCCTCTTGAGGACTGTTGGAATGCCGTGAAAACAGCCATTAACCGCGTAGCGGAGAACGTTCTAGGCCGTGTGGCATCGAATCAAGGTAACGAATGGTTTGACGAGGAATGCCAGCAGATATTGGCTGAGAAGAACGCAGGGTGGGTACAAATACTGCGTAGAGCGACATAAACAGAAGCGGAGGCAGCAAAGCCGACTCTTCAAGGAGAAGAAGCGCTACCAAGAGGAGAAGGAGTGCGAAGAACTCGAACAGCTGTACTACTTTCACGACACACGAAAGTTCTATCAGAGACTCAACGGATCTCGCAAAGGCTTTGTGCCGCGGGCCGAATTGTGCCGAGATAAAGATGGCGGTATCTTCACTGAAGACCGTGCGGTGATCGAAAGGTGGAAACAGCACTACGATGAACACCTGCATGGCGTGCAGGCGGAAGACCATGATAGCGGAGGAAGTGACCACATTGGTGCAGCAAGCGACGAAGATGTGCCACCCCCATCGATAAGGGAAGTTAAAGAAGCCATCCAGCGGCTGAAGAACAACAAAGCAGCGGGAAAGGATGGCATTGGAGCGGAACTTATTAAAATGGGCCCGAACAAGTTGGCCGGCTGTCTGCATCAACTGATTGTCAAGATTTGGGATACGGAACGACTACGGAGGAGTGAAAAGACGGAGGTATCTGCCCTATCTACTAGAAAGGTAATAAGCTGAATTGTGAGAACTACCGAGCAATTACTATCCTGAATGCCGCCTATAAAGTGCTGTCCCAAGTCATCTTTCATCGACTATCGCCAATAGTCAAAAGATTTGTGGAAAGTTACCAGGCCGGCTTCATGGCGGGTCGGTCTACAACGGACCAAATCTTCACCCTGCGGCAGATCCTCCAGAAGTGCCGCGAATTCCGAGTCCCCACGCACCACCTGTTCATCGATTTCAAAGCCGCAAATGATAGCGTAAACCGACAAGAGCTATGAAAAATTTTGGACGAAAACGGTTTTCCGGATAAGCTTACTACACTTACCATGGCTACGATGGATGGGATCCAGTGCTGTGTGAGAATCTCGGGTGGATTGTCGGACCCATTCGAATCTCGCAGGGGACTTCGACAAGGAGATAGGCTTTCCTGCCTGCTATTCAACATTGCGCTTGAAGGTGTTATAAGACGAGCGACGATCGAAATGCGGGGCACGATTTTCAATAAATCCAGTCTATTTATCTGCTCTGCTGACGACGTGGATGCTGTCGGTAGAACATTTGAGGCGGTGGAAGATCAGTACACCAGACTAAAACGCGAAGCAGAGCAGATTGGATTGAAGATAAATACGTCTAAAACGAAGTACATGCTGGCGGGCGGGACCGAGCGAGACAGGGCCCGCTTAGGCTATATTGTGGTAATCGACGGGGATGAGTTCGAGATAGTGGACGAGTTCGTATACCTTGGCTCAATGGCAGCAGAGGACAACAATACCGTGAGATTAAAAGACGTATTATCAGCGGAAGTCGGCCCTGCTACGGACTCCACAAACACTTGCGGTCGAACAATTTGAGCCCCCGTAAAAAGTGCACACTGTACAAAACGCTAATTAGACCGGTTGTCCTCTACGGGCACGAAACGTGGACACTGCTAGAAGAGGACCCACGAGCAGTCGGAGTTTTTGAACGGCGGGTGCTAAGAATCATCTTTGGCGGAGTGCAAAAGAACGGTGTATAGAGGCGAATAATGAACCACCAGCTCGCGCGTCTCTACGGCGAACCAAGTACAGTTGAATTTCGAATTTGGCAACAAATGCGTGTCGCCTATGTTGCCAAAATCGAAACCGTGCCAAAATCGAGACCCTTTTTTTATATGAAAAAATTGAATGTAAATGCGTTAGAAATTGAGAAAATATTTAAATCAACGATTGCAATCTTTTTATGCTTGAAAAGTCCGCCGAGAACTGTCCGTCCGGTGCAAGTAAGTTTTTCACAACTTGCGGTAAGTTGTAGTCCTACGGCAATAAAAATATTATTGCTCGAAACATTCTATAACAGCAAACTTTTTTTAATGAACACACTGGGGGCATCATTTTTGCGTCATTTAAAGCATATATGCGGAAACTGACTGATACTTAAGCATATTTTTGTAAGGGAAATATTTTGTGTTGCCAAAAACGGATACTTTTGTTGCCAAAATCGAGGCATGCAAAAATCAAACCATGCCAAATTCGAAATTTATTTATTTGCTATAAGTCTTCCGCCAAGGCAGTACAGACACATCTTATCTTAATTTTAATAGTTCATTCTTAAACCTAGTTTTACAAATGTTAAAATCAAACACGTGGTTTACTTCATTGAACAGCCGACAACACCAATCCAATGGATTATTCTGGCCATACTGAGTTCGATGAGCCGGAGTCCAGAGGAGAACTCGATTTCGGAGAATACGACGAGGTACATTAAAATTGATTTCTTCCAATAGATTGCTACAGTCGATTATTCCCATCAACAGGTCAAAGATGATTAGTCTCTGAGAAGTTCGTCTTCTTTCAGCAAGCGTGCTTAGGTTTATCAGTCGACAACGATTTTCGTAGACAGGAAGACGCAAAGGATCCTGCCATGGTAAATGACGCAAAGCAAATCGAATGAAAGAGCGCTGAATACTTTCAATTTTGTTGATATGTCCTATTTGGTACGGTGCCCACACAGGTGCTGCGTATTCCAATATACTACGAACTAGTGAACAGTATAACGTTTTTAGAGCATAGACGTCTCTGAAATCTGAAGCATTCCGTCGTACGAAGCCAAGTACAGCATAAGCTTTTGATGTCACTATACTGATATGCTCGTCAAATTTCAACTTGATGTCAAGTGTAACACCCAGATCTTTGATAGAACTGCAACGTTTCATTTCAGTTCCGTTCATTTGATATGTGAAAAGTTGAGGGTTACGGAGGCGGGAAAAAGTGATTACGCTGCATTTAGTTATATTTACCTCCATGCCGTTTGTAACACACCAGCGCAGAAGGTTATTCACATCTCGCTGTAGAGCATCGTGATCGAGAGAACTTGTGATGGTACGAAAAATTTTGAGATCGTCGGCGTATAGTAATTTTTCGGAATCAAGGCTATCACAGATATCATTAACGAAAAGTACGAAAATTAATGGCCCTAGAATGCTGCCTTGAGGTACTCCAGAAGGTATATCGAAAGAGTACGATTCAGCTCCATTGAGGTTCACAAAGGCAGTACGACCTGTTAAATACGATAGTAGCCAGTTTGTTATCCATTCAGGTAGGCCAATGCGCTTCATCTTCTCGATTGCTAACAGGTGCGGAACCTTGTCAAATGCCTTGGAAAAGTCTATATATATTGCATCTATTTGTAAGCGTTTCTCTATGCGTTTTGAAATATCCGTTACGAAACTCATCAAGTTTGAGACAGTCGATCGGTTTCTAACAAAACCATGTTGATATTCAGTAATTACATTATGAACAGCTGAGTATAACCAATGGTGCACGATTTTTTCAAACACTTTTGAAATGCTGTTCAGAATCGAGATTCCCCTGTAGTTTTCAACGTTATTCCTGCTACCAGACTTATGAATTGGTGTAATTGACGCATGCTTCCATATACTAGGGAAAACTCCACTGGTGAGAGAGCTGTTAAAAATCATTGTAAGCGGCTTCGCCAGAGCTGTAGCAGATTGCTTCAGAAATAATGGAGGCAATCCATCGGGACCAGGTCCTTTAGAGGAATCTACCGCGGCAAGAGCAGTCGCAACTTCACCGGTCGATAATGTTATAGAAGGTAAAAACAGGTTCAGCATCCTTACGTTGCTGATCGCTTCACGTTGCGTTGTCGGAGGGTCGTTGCAGTACACAGTTTTGAAGAAATCAGCAAATAAGTTCACAGAATCTTCTGCTTTGGATGATTTTCTATCACGATATAAAAGGTTTGATGGAATTCCTTTTGAATGCTTGCGACTTTGGGCGAAATGCCAGAACGAAGAAGGGTCTTGTTTTACTTTTGATTCAATCCTATTTATATACCGTTCTGATTCAAACTTAGAACAGTCTCAAACTTCGAACACTTTCGACTAAAATGCTCGTTAGTATCGCTAATACGATAAAATATTATGCTCATCGTACACCATCGTGTTCGTTAGAATGTCCTCTATCCGGTGAGGTATCACATTGAACTGTAGGACTCGTTGTAAGCAATCAGTAGGCGCTGGAAAAAAGTGAGAACTCAGATTTTAACGTCGTTCGCATACTCTTAGCGTTTCGTGCAAAAGTAACTGTTTTTTCGTTTGCAATATTTTACCGATTTTAGAACATTTACCTTCCCATTGCGCGATTATTAGGTAAGTGCAAGATATATACGTACTAAAGCATGGTTAAAATACAATATTTCATGCATTATTTTAAAGATATTAGATAAATAAAAAGTGTTCGAAGTTTGAATCACGTTTTGAGGTGTGATTCAAACTTCGAACACCCACCAATAATATCCGGTTTTTCTTGGTTTTCCGTCGGGAAAATTAATTGTCTGCATTGATAAAGCTGTAGAAAGTAAACTTCCTTTAGATGTGGTTCATGGTGTTCGAGAATATTAGCAATTGACTTCAAAAATATGAATTGAAACTAATTATTGTGTGAAAAATTTAAATTACACTGTTAGGTGGATTTAAAAGGACTGTGTTTAGAAAAGGGATGTAATTTCACTTATTTAAGTTGAATTACACCAAAAGCATTAATACTTTTCAAAGTAATACAAGTATTCGATGTCTGAGACTGAAATATTCGAGCTTTGAAAGTCGACCATGAAAGTGTTCGAAGTTTGAATCAAAACCAAACAGCAGTTTTTTACTGTTTTTCATTATAAAATAACATTTTATCCTCATTTTTAAAATTTTCCCATGAAAATAAATAAATTGTCATGCTATTGAACCATTCATGGGGGTAGAATAAAGCTGTTTTCGAACATTTTACTTTGAAGAAAGTTTCAGCATGGCTTAAGTGTTCGAAGTTTGAATCAAAACGGTACTCCCTGAAACAAGCATTCCGATTTGCCTCATATTGTTGTTCGAGATGATGAAGAGATTGTTTGTTTTGGTCTGATCTGTGCTTGAAAAACCGTTTGCGTGGTTTCCTTAGTCGATTGCGAGAATGGTTTAATTCCGGGTTCCACCACGGTTGATGATTGTTGGGCATTTTCCGAAGTTTTTTAACAGGTACGTACTCGTTGATCAGAAGATTAATTGAATTATAGAAGCGAAGGACTGCTTCGTCAGTAGGGCAATGCTCGAGAAGATTGTGCCAGTTAATATTTGCTATGGCATCATTGATAACATTGTAGTCGCAGCGAGAGAAATCGTATTGCCACACGTCAGGAGACTTTTCACTATCGGTATTCCGAACGTCGAGTATTAAAATAAATGGAACATGGTGTACGTCAATTCTCAGAATAGGTGATGGCGGCTCGAGGACTTCACAGCAATTCACGTTGTTTACAAAAGCTAAGTCAAGCTACGCTACGAAATGCTACTGTATTCAGAAAATAGTTAAAGCTGGACGGATACGTTGGGCAGGACATGTTACTAGAATGCCGGACCACTATCCTGCAAAAATGGTTTTCGCATCAAATCCGGTAGGAACAAAATGAAGAGGGGCACAGCGAGCAAGGTAGCAAGGCCAGGTGGAGCGAGATCTGGCGATCACTGCGTGCCCGCGGAACTGGAGACCAGCTGCCATGGACCGAAATAGATGGAGAAATTATACTGCGCAGGCCTTGTCGTAAGACGTTGGGCCAATTAATTAAGTAAGTAAGTAAGTAATGAGGTTCAAGTTTACTCCCCTGGGGGACGCCCGAATCATTCGTAACCACTTCAGAGCAAGAAGCTCCGATCTTAACACAAAGCAATCGGTTTATCAAGTAGGATCTGAACCAGGTGATTAAGGATCTGTAGACTCCAAGTTTCTCTAGTGTGCTTAACAGAATTTCGCGATCCACTCGTTCCAATGCTGCCTTGAAATCAGTCCCAAGCAGCACTTGCAACATCTTCCATGTGGCTATTAAGTCTTGTTTAAATTGCAAAAAACTTCACAGGTTACAGTATTGAAACACGCAACAAATAAGCAACTTCATGTTATTAATATGTTGGATTCAGGTTATCCAATACTTATACTGGCTGTCACAAATATATTAGTCTATATCTAGTAACATGAAACTTCATCGCAACATCGTGTTATTATAATGCCATTGCTAAACAATAATGTCACATGATGTTGCATCATGTTGATTACGGCATATTGTTAAATAAAATGTAACCAAACAAATACAACCAATGTAACATCATATTCTGCCATATTTTTATGAAAAAATATTTTTCAACGAAGGAATGTTTTTATTTTAACAATAATTACACGAACATTCATCAGGAATCCATGGCATTTACTAAAATATTATTTGATTGCAGTATCTAGTTCGATTTTACACCGCATTTTTCCATCGTAAGCGAATTCTTAATCTGGCTGGGTTAATTCTTTAAACTTGAAAATAAATAAATTAGGTAATAACTTTCACGAGGCGCATCAAATAATACAAAGCAAAATTATATTTTGCACGATAAATTTTGAATGGCATGGAGATTAGCTCATAATAGGCCCAAAAAACTAAAGTCGCATTAAGAATATTAATATAAATAATTTTCGTCTTGGAGCCCTGAGAGGAAATCCCGGTTCCCGCTAAACATAATTCGTGATGAAGTTGCTCATAATTGTTTGATTTTTGTGCGAGGAAAAAAGAGAAGAAAGTATTTTTGTTTTTGTTTTCACGCAAGTTTTGACAACGCGGCATAGGATTTCGTGGGAGTGCGAACAGGCTTAAAATCTCTTTTAGTATCGTAGTCGCAAGTTTTGACAACGCGACATTGGATTTCGTGTGAGTGCGAACAGGCATAAAATCTCTTTTAGTATCGTAGTCGCGAATATCTGCTTGTATTTAGATAACGCGCATTGGTTTTTGTGTGAGAAAAAAAGAGAAGGAAGTATTTTTGTTTATGTTTTCACGCAAGTTTTGACAACGCGGCATAGGATTTCGTGGGAGTGCGAACAGGCTTAAAATCTCTTTTAGTATCGTAGTCGCGAATGGATAGATAACGCGCATTGATGTTCCATAAAACATCTGTGTAACAATTGGTTGCATATAGGCTCCACCTCTTGCGCTTTTTCAATCACATAACAGTTCGATAAAGGTAACTGATGCGAACTTTTACCATATTTGAATGTTTCAATTAGAGTTGCGTAACCCTTCATGCAACAAATGGTGCTGCTTGGGGTGTGTACAGCATCAACATGTCCACCATTGTCCGTTTG
Source organism: Sabethes cyaneus (assembly GCF_943734655.1). NCBI lineage: Eukaryota > Metazoa > Arthropoda > Insecta > Diptera > Culicidae > Sabethes > Sabethes cyaneus. Next base: position 80,008,813 of record NC_071355.1, read on the forward strand.
TGCGAACGCATAGTGATACATATTCGGTCAAATTTGTTGCAACAGACCGCTTAGGATGTACAATCTGCTGCTGACTAGTTGAAATGTAATTCTCACGTGAGCAGAAAAGCACCTCATTGATAATGATCTCAAAAAGTTTTGAACAGCAGTATAAGTATAAGCAGTGTAATTCCGAATTTTATAGCAATTGATTTATTTATCAATTTATTTATCAATGTTAAGTTTCTGTCAGTAGAAGTGATCCGATCAACAGGGATAACAGACAATTGTCCTGTTGTTGTGTCGATTTCTTTTTGAAATGATAAATTAGAGGTTATAACAAAGGATCATTTCACCAATAGGTGAAATAAATCGGGTTATTTGCTTTCAACTGGTCGGACTTCTTGATTTATGTATTCAAAAAAATTTAATTGTATAAAAACCACGTACCTCTACATTGTTGTAATTAATTTTTAATTACCGTTTTATAATACCAGAGCTAAATCACGAGGAAACTGATGTTTTGCATGTAATTATTGTAATGGTGCTTATTTATGCCAAATAAATGTAAATGAATTTTGATTCATAGAGGCTAAAGCGTGAACTTCTACTCGTATTGTATGCAACCAGTAATAAATTGGACACCATCATGATTGACGAACCTGATCTACCATAATGACTTACTTATTATTAGCGGTCATTGTAATTTGCTAGGCCACTTTGTTTTGTTTGCTGCCCGTATTGATCCAATGCCGGTGACCCCAAACAAACAGGACTGTATGGTAGTAGTCAATTAGTATTTTTGTACGCATACCGAATAACACATCTGCGCTGACGCGAAACGAATAAAGTGTCGCATCATTTGGTCGGCATGATAAATTATAAAATGCTTGACTGGAGGTGATACGGAACGCCGGCCATCATCATCGCGGCTTCAAGTGGCATTGTTGGCAACAAACTGTTAATCTCGTTCCGGTTAAACAATTAAATCACAATTTCAATGCTTCGATGGACGTTTTGAATTGTGTGACTCAGCCGATAGCGTTGGTTCAGTAAGTGAGGTTGTCAGTGCAACAACGATCGATATTGAAACGCATATGCATATACTTATTGAAAAGATTCGATGCAATAGTTGCGATGGTTACTGGTGGTAAAATTTTATTTTCTGCTTTATATTGTCGAATGAGTTCGTGTAAAAGAATGCAGCGTTTCCAGTGCGGAATGTAAAAATATGCAAATAGGTTATTGATTGATTTCAATAAACCATTACGTTACATAATGGTGGAATTCAACAAAGTTTTTGTTTTCATTCCTATAGATTCAATGAGTTTTTTTTGAAAATTGCCTGTAAAATAGAAATCGAATCGATACACTAAATGAATTAAACAAGTTTATTAAGTGCAGAAGCCAGAAACCAGATTAAGTTTAAGTTGAAATAATGCAGCAGAATTAATATTAATTTACAAAAATTGTTCAAAAGTCTTTAGAAAAGTGGTTTGGTTATAAATCAACAGCTTGAAAATGATTGTCAAGGTGGTAAAGCATTTAATTGTCCTTAAAATGGTTAATTTTAGGAAAAAAGTGCAGCAAATTAAAATTGTTAATTCTGAATCGCAATTATGCAATATGCAATTTTTTTATTGCTTTTTGTCAATACTTTTTATAAAAATGTATTAGTTTTCGATTCCTTTTTCACAAAAGTGACTACGAATAATACAAGAAAAATCAATAGTAGTTTGAGTTAATTATCTTGTATTGCAACAGCAAAACAAAATGTTATTCAGTTTCGAACTTCTAGCCTTCCAGCAGCAGCAACGCTCAGCGTTATAGGAAAAATAATATCGCTCGGACTAGTACCGGCGGATCGATCACTTTCCGGCTTCAATCAAGGTCCTTACAGTGTGCTAAATCGTTCACCCTTGAAGCAACAACAGTTCATTTTACAAATGAGTTGTAAATCGGTGAGAACGAGGTACTTGATACGCCCTACGAAGCTGCACCCTGGAGTGTTGGAGAAAATTTTCACAGCGAAAACAATCATCACCGGCGATGGGAGCGTGCTCCGTGAAACTAATTACTTCCGAAGAATCAATACTTCATCCGGAAAACTAATCAAATCATTCCGGGTATCCGAGCCGAGCTTCGTCCTGCCATCGGGCCTCCGTTAGCACACAGAGGGCAGGTAATAAAGGAGACTTAATTCGAGCCACGTTCTTCCGTTCTTCAATTTACAGTACTCAGCATGCAGTGCGGGTAAGCGGGTGGCCAAACTACACGGAGAGTGGCATTCTTCGTTTTATTGATCCTGATCCAGCTAGTTGTCGATTAGGATACCTTCCATTTGGTGAAATGAATAGCACTTACAGCTATGTGAAGTTGCTTTTCTCTAGACTAGGGGTCGATTGATCTAATTCTTATCTAGTATATTTAAACCCCAAAAAATAGGGTATTCTATTACCAATGGATTGTATATTGACACGCAGCATGACTGCTCTACGAATTAATTGTTCATGTAGCATCTTACACGACTGTAAATGTGGTTAAACTGGTTAGCCCCTCACACTAGATAGCGGTTCGATTTTTCTTATTCCTGCTAAGACGCAAGCGGGCATCCCGCACGCGACAGCAGCTGTAATTTATTGGCTTTTCCAGCATTGTTCGACTGAAAACACTACCGGTTGGTCTCTTTCCATCCGGTGGGCTACGTGTTCCGTCCGTCGGTGTGGCGGGTTTACGAACAAGGCGAAAGCATTTTTAAACCACGGCTAGCGAAGCCGCCATCCGGCTGGCGTTCTACGAATGAAAATTTTTGACGGGGGATGAAATTAATGAGGATGAAATTTATCACCCCACGTGTCCGTGTGGGTTCATGGTTTTCTCTAGAAGCGAATTCTCGGAAGTTTTCCTTTGAAAGTCCGACAGAAATCAAATTAAATGTTGCTGCAAGTAATATAAAGCAGGGATTAAAGCTAAGCGTACGTCCGGTTTTACCGGAAGAAATAATTGTTATCCAAACCCCACCTTGGGGTTTGCGATTATTATCTTTGAAGCGTTAATGAATATTCTCTGCGGAAGTTAAATTACATTATTCTTGAGTCAAAGTTGGTTTGTTTTTTCATAAGAATAAGCAAGCACAGATAGTAATCAGTTGGTATAAGAATTGGGAGCTTGCTTGTTCTGGAATAGTAAAGCCTGCGATAGTATGCGAAATTTTTCTTTAATATTAAGGTAAGCTTACCTATTGTGGACCCTTTGCCTTACAATTTCAGCGTTTATTGGCGTTTACTATATTAGTCTTCTAGTCGACACAATGTATTCGGATTTATCAGCGGCTTACGACAAAATACATCATCAGATCGCTATCTCGAAGCTTCCGAGGCTGGGATTAAGTGGCAATATCATTGACTACCCAAGAAACATTTATGCGCTGAATAAACATTTTAGCTGCTATAATTATTCAGCCATAGCTGAATATGCATCGAATAAAATTCATGTAAACAATTCTACAATACTTATTCAGCCGAAATTGGAGAACTTATACAACCTATTTCAGGCGGAAAAACACTTGTTAAGCAGTTATGTCGCCTTTAAAAACGCGCAAAAGCCTCTATTAAGCTACATTACAGCTTCAAAGCAGCTATTAGCAAGCCCGAATCTTGACAATGATGTTTAAGAGCTGAAGAAAGGTTTATTTCTAAACCATAGTTCAGCCACTGGTTGAATAAATTCAGCTAAAAACGTTTGATCAGCCTGGAATTGTTACTTGGGTAGCTGCTTTCAAAGCTGCAATGGAGCTTAATAAAGGCTTTTACGTGTTTTTAAATAACCAATTTGAGCAATGCTGTCAATTCTATATTTAGAATGAGAAATAGTTTTGCAATGCTTTTTCAGTCGCTTAATCAACGTCTTATCAACCTTCATGCAGCCAATAAATAATCAATTTTTAAATTTGAAAAAGAATAGAACGCGGCTATGGCGTCGTATGCAATATTTTAAATTTCGAATAACTTGAATTCGTATATGCAAGCTAATTAAAATTGCATGTCGTCATCTTTCGGGAATTGAACCGCCATCTTCTGAATCATAAGCACTCATCGTATGATCCGCCCCGTCTGCATCTCCAGTACAGACAGTGAAAATATCTTTAAACTTGAAGCAGTCGATAATGTCGATAGCTGACATATATATTTGCTGCCAGTCGAATTGCGAAACTCTATGATCTGACAGTATGTGTGCTGTGAACCGAATGAAAGCTTGGTATTAGCTTGTAAAGCCACTTTAACACCCTTAAACAGCTTTAAAGTAGTTTGAAAGTTGTTAGCCTAATGAAAGCGTCTACTGGTTAATAAAACCACTTTAACACCTTTAAGCAACCGTAAAACGGTTCTATGTTTATGGCTGTTTAGAAGCGGATTGTTTAGCAGAAAAATCTGCTATTAAGCTTGTTTATCAGCTTTGGAGGAAAGCTGGTTTGGAAAAACGCTTGGTCAAACACCATTTGAGTGCTTACTTTATGCAGCTTGGATCGCCTTAAACCAACTCGTAAACAGCAATTGCTCTTGCTGTTTACGAATTGGTTTAAGGCGATTCCGTGTGCAAGATTTTTCGAAAACAGACACTGATGAAGCCTGCAAGTCGTAGGCGAAATACGTATCTGTCACGAATAAATATAAATAGTAGAATTAAATTGGAAAGTTTTTAACTTCAGTAGATGGTGGTTCAATTCCCGAAAGACGACGACAAGCAATTGTAATTAGCTTGCATAGGGTAATTGATCTTGAATGGACCTATTTAGCGCTTTTTAACACCACCACTCGCACTCCTGCTCAATTTCCTCGTCATTTATAAATAATATGTGGTGATGATACTATTTGTTGGAAAGTATCACCTTTTTTCTACACTTCAGTACTTTAAAAATGTATAATTGATGAAACTTTTATTAAATATATCGTTTTTTGCCAAAGCCTTTTTTTGATCTTGAATGGACCCAACATGATCTTGAATTGGAGATTTATTGATTTTGATTTTGAAATGGACCTAAATTTGGATTGTCATAGTTTCTTCGATGTAAATGAACAAAATAATAACAAAGAATTTTTTTTAATAGTACAACTATACTACTGTTATTTATTAGGTTGAACAGCTTTTACCTTTCTTATACTCTGTTAGAAAGGTATGAAAGTCGGTTGAAAAAGTTGAATCGGTCACAGTCACCGAGGGTCTTGTTTTTATGTCAGCCCAACAATTGAACAATGTTTCAGTGACTTGATATGCGTTGTGTATGTATCTGTGTGACATTTGTATATTGGGAATTTATTATTACCTTTTGTTCAGATATGGTTGAAACGATTTCCACGTCATAAAAAAATTATGTCGCCTATTAGTTTCAAAAATTTAAACCATTCATTAAAAATATGTTATATAACTTGTATTAAACGTAGTTTAACAAGTACAGTGGGGTTCGAGTTTTTATTTAGTGACTACATATTTCGAAAGGTCAAACTTTTACTGACGTAGGACTACGTCTTACTGCAAAGCATCTAAAGGTATGCGACAGCCCCAGTCGAACATTTTGAATATAAAACCGTTGCAATCGTGAAAAATTCGTTAATTAGTGGTAATTATTCAATATTTGACACATTTATATGCAATTTTTTCAGTTGAAAAATGGTCTAGATTTTGCCACGGTTTCGATATTGGCAACATAGGCGACACGCCAAATGTATTATCAAATACAATATTATTTTTTTAGGCATATCCAGTTCGAAAATGGTCCAGATATTGATCCAAATTTTATATTTTTTGCACCATATCATTATCCAGGCCTTTACCTAATTTCTAAATCCTCCATTGACGCACAGATGATTTTATTGCCAAACCGGGTAATTTTGTAGGGCGGTTGGGCATCACAAAGTTTCACGAGGGTGAGGAAGTTGGCGTTCTTAACCATCAAAAGTGGCTGCTTCTTTTTACTCAGACGAGTCTGATTTTGTGACTAAAGGATCCGGTTGAATTTTATCGGCCTTAGGGTTTTCGGTCAGCGCGCTAAAGGTGTTTTGAAGCTTTGGTATATGCTTGATTAACGTGTTTAAACTATTTCTCATCTGAGTTTTGTCAAAACTTAAATTTACAGCAAAACTTTTTGCTGTATTTATATGAAAAATACAGGACGTTTTTTTTTAGAATGGGATTTGACTACTTTGTCCATTAATTTGAACTTTTGTAGTAGGCTGGACGTTATTTGTCCATGAAAGTAGTACAGGACGTTATTTGTCCATGAAAAAAATTTTGATTCCAACCATTTTTACGATGTTGCCTGTAGATAGTTAAGCAGGGATAACCACTTTAAATAGAGTTTGGAATATTAACTTCGAATTCTCAATTCGAAGTTCCAATATTAAAGTTTCCTATACAATAAAGCTATATATAAATCTTCAGAATTGTATTCTCAAATAACTTGTTTCATTCTTCTGTGCATTACTTTTAATGATACAAGAATTGTCCCGTTTAGCATAATTTGGGAATTTTTTTACATAGGGCGAATAAATTGGGAAAATTTTGCTCTACTTATATAGATTACTTATATAGATTATATAGATTACACTTTTGCTTCGTGCTAAAACAAGTACGTAAAATCCCCTACGGCTCCTTGAAGATAGTCGTTCAAAAAAACCATGAATTGCGGTACCATGGATTGGCACTGGGGGGCTTATCCGAATTGAAAAATTCCAAAACGACATGAAAAAACATTAAATTATCTCGTGTTTGATCCATCCTTTTTTAGAATTCGAACACATAACAAAATGGCGGACATTGAAACATAAAAGTATGGTTTTTAAGCGAAAAAAATGACTTTAAACATTTCTAAAAAATACAAAAATTACAATATCAAGAAAAGGATGGGTCAAACACTAAATAATTTTGTTGGCTTTCAAACAAAAAAAGAATCATAAGAATTGCTTGAGCCGTTATTGAGATATTTATGGTACCGACTTTCAAAACCTGGTTTCGAGAAAAATGACGTTGAAGTTTTTACTCGTTGTTTAATCGCTCCAGACATGCGCGGTACAAATAGCTGTAACTTTGTCAATATTTGGAATTCATGCAAACGACTTCAAACACATATGGTCAAAATGTTAATCTTTCGAAATAATCAATAAAAAAATTTAGGTTTTAAAAAATTGAAAAGGTACTATGCCCCCTTAACAGAAAGCAGGTAGTATCCGTCTTATCTTTTGATCCATCTTATCTTTTAATCAATGATGGTTAAAATTTTTGTGCAATACTGAGAATAAATTATGTTTATATTGTTTTAAGCATAAAATGACATATGTTAGCTAACTAATTAGGAAGACTTTTTAGTTTCAAAACTAGAGGCTACAGTGTACAAACACTATGAAGCAACTACGAAAAAGGATGAGTGATAGTTAGTTTTATCAACATAATTAAGTTTTTATTTAGGCTATAAATCAAGCCTACTTTCAATATCCCGTGCTTATAGATTAATGATAAACGGAGATACTATAGTGACAACAAGCAGTTTTATGGAATGTACAACGGCGTGTTCGTTAGGCAATGGCAATGATAGCTACCGCCAGTAATGTCTCGGAGCGCAAAACTAGGTCCATTCTAAAATCAATACTAGGTCCATTCAAGATCAAAAAATGGGGTTAACATTTTTAAGGAATTTGAAGATTTTACTGGTTTTACTGAACTTTTAAATACCTAAATTGAAATTACACATATTTTAGCATCATTTTAAGAGTATTGTTTTATTTCAAACCAGAAGGGTTCCGGGTAGTAACAGTTTGAAAATACTCTATGGTGACTGCCAAAACGCTGAAAAACAGCTACTTTTAAATAAGCGGCAATAAAGTGGTTTTGGCTATAATTTTAATTTAATTTTAATATATTTACGTTCAGAAATGATTAAAGATAAACATAAAAGCTAAATACAGTACAAAGACTTGATAATTATATCCTAAAATTCTTATTTAAAAATAGGTCCATTCAAGATCAGAATTCGACTAGGTCCATTTCAAAATCATTTACCCTATACGAATTCAAGTTATTCGAAATTAAAAATATAGCTTAAGACACCAGAGCAAAATAAATATGACGCGTTCCTTTTTCTTTAATTTAAAAATAGATTATGCATAAAGGTTGATGAGATGTTGATTAAGCGACTGAAAAAGCATAGGCAAACTGTTTCTCGTTCTAAAAATAGAATTGTCAGCATGGCGCAAATTGATTATTTAAAAACATGCAAAAGCCTCTATTAAGCTCCGTTGCAGTTTCGAAAATAGAAACAATTTCAGGCTGATCAAAGCCTTTTTAGCTAAATTTATTCAACCTGTGACTGAAGTATGGTTTAGTTTTACAAATAAAAGCCTTTTTTCAGCTCTTAAACATCTAAATCTGGTGATTTTATCAAGCTTCGGGCTTGCTAATAGCTGCTTTATAAGCAGCAATGGAGCCTAATAGAGGTTTTTGCGCGTTTTTAAATAACCAATTTGCGCACAGCTGGAAACAAGGCGCACAGAGGTTGTACAAAGGGCGATATAATTGCTTAACAAGTGTTTTTTCTGCCTCAAACGAAATCTATACCTATTAAGAAGGATTTCTGTCTGTCTGTCTGTCTGTCTGTCTGTCTGTCTGTCTGTCTGCCTGTCTGTCTGTCTGTCCGTATGTTTCTTATAGAATCGAAAACTACTGAACCAATCGGCATGAAAATATGCATGTAGAGGTTTTTTGGGGCCAGGAAAGGTTTTAGTGATGGTTCGAAACCCCTCCCCCACTAAGAGGGGGGGCTCCCATACAAATGAAACACAAATTTCTGGATAACTCGAGAACTAATCAAGCAAATAGAACAAAATTTGGCATGTGGGTGTTTTCGGTGACAAGAATTTATTCTATGGTAAATTGAGACCCCTCCCCTCTTTATAAGGGGAATTATAACTCCTCTCCTCTTTAAAAGGGGGGGCTTCCATACAAATTTTCTAATAACTCGAGAACTAATCAAGCAAATGGAACCAAATTTGGCATGTGAAGGTTATCGAGGGCAAGAATATTTTCTATAGTAAATTAGGACCCCTCCCCACTTTAAGAGGGGGGGCTCCTGTACTAAAGAAACACAATTTTCCTCATAACTCGAGAAGTAATTAAGCAAATGGAACCACATTTGGCATGTGGGTGTTTTTGGAGACAAAAATTTTTTCTATGATAAATTGGGACCCCTCCCCGTTTTAGGAGGGGGGATCCTATACACATGAAATACCAATTTTCTCATAACTGAAGAACTAATCAAGCAAATGGAACAAAATTTGGCATGTGAAAGTTTTCGAGGGCAAGAATATTTTCTATGGTAAATAAGGACCCCTCTCCACTTTAAGAGGGGGGGCTCCTATACAAACGAAATACAAATTTCCTTATAACTCGAGAACTAATCAAGCAAATGGAACAAAATTTAGCACGTGGGTGTTTTTGGAGACAAAATTTTTTTCTATGATGATTTGGGACCCCTCCCCACTTTGGGAAGGGGGGCTTCTATACAAATGAAATGCAAATTTCCTCATAACTCGAGAATTAATCAAGCAAATGGAACCAAATTTGGCATGTGAAAATTTTCTAGGGCATGAATATTTTCTATGGTGAATTAGAACCCCTCCCCACTTTAAGAGGGGGGGGGGCTCCTATACAAACGAAATACAAATTTCCTCATAACTCGAGAACTAATCAAGCAAATGGAACCAAATTTGACACGTGGGTGTTTTTGGAGACAAAAATTTTTTCTATGACGAACTGGGACCCCTCCTCACTTTAGGAGGGGGGGCTCTTATACAAATGAAATACAAATTTCCTCATAACTCGAGAGCTAATCAAGCAAATGAAACCAAATTTGGCATGTGAAAGTTTTCGAGGGCAAGAATATTTTCTATGGTGAATTAGGACCCCTCCCAACTTTAAGAGGGGGGCTCCTATACAAATGAAATACAAATTTCCTCATAACTCGAGAACTAATCAAGCAAATGGAACCAAATTTGACATGTAAGTGGTTTTGGACGCAAGATTTTTTTCTATGGTGAATTGAGACCCCTCTCTTCTTTAGAAAGCGAGTTATGGCCCATCTCCCCTTTAAGAGGGTGGGCTTCCATACAAATGAAATGCAAATTTCCTCTTATTTCGAGAACTAATCAATCAAATGGAACCAAATTTGGCATGTGGGAGTTTTAGATGGCAGAAATTTTTTCTATGGTGAATTACGACCCCTTCCCCTTTTAAGAGGGGAGCTCCCACACAAATGAAATTCAAATTTCCTTATAACTTGAGAACTAATCAAGCAAATGGAACCACATTTGGCATGTGGGAGATTTTGGAGTCTTGAATTTATTTTACGATAGTTAGAGACCTCTCACCCCTGTGGTAGGGGGATATGGACTCTCATACAAATAAAACAGAAATTTTTGCGAAACTCAAAAACTAATCGAACTCGAGAAATTCGAGACTCTTCCATAAAACATTAGTCAATACAAGGCCACAAAAACTATCTATAGTAACACTAGATCATTCAGGACGAGACGGTCGCGAGTGTTGCCGGTGACCCGCCGTCGGAAGCGCCGCCCACTGGGGGCTTGCAAAACTCGAGATTGTCGGGTCAGCTAGTAGGTTATATAAGTTCTCCAATTTCGACTGAATAAGTATTGTAGAATTGTTTACATAAATTAAAATTCGATGCATATTCAGCAAGTATGGCTAAATAATAATGGCTGCTAAAATGTTTAATCAGCGCATAAATGTTTCTTGGGAGGGCTTTTTTATTTAGATGACAAATCGTTTATTCAGTTAGTATAGCACAATTATTGAGAATATTGACGGGTTGTGGAGAGGTAGAAGATGCGCCAATTCTGCTTGTGACACTATTATGTGAAGCAGCTGATTTATAGCGCATTCGTTAACTGCTTAAACACTTATGGACTACAGAGGCCTTTGCTTAAATTTATTCAGCGTCTATCACCTGTATTCAGAGTTAAATCAGCTGTAACCAAATCAGTAGCATTTTAATTCAGCTTTGCTGTTAGTTGGTTAGTGTGAATCACAGTGTTACCGGTAAAACTATATCCATCATGCTATCACTTCTGGTGTGCCCAAGGAAGTCATATAGGTCCATACATTTTCCTTATGTAACTTAATGACATTCTTCTTACCCTTAAATGCATGAAATAATCGTATGTTGAAGATTTTAAATTTTTCTTCATGATTAATAATATCTCGGACGTCCAGGTTTTACAACTCAAATAGCAATTTTGAATTTTCTACTGCCTGATTTTTTTACTTCAAAATTCATTGCATACTTTTATTCGATGTTTGCTTCTGATGTCTGTTAAAGTAAAATTAGTGACTGTCGCTGTGCTTATCTCTCTTTACAGTAGTGCAATTCCGAATGCAGATGATAATAATTTTGGTAGCTTCTAACTGAAGCTTCATGGCTAACAGTTGATGTTTGATCATGAAAAACTAGGGAGTTACTGCACAGTGGCTTAACTCGAACCAGCCAACCAACTCGAACCAATTTTGTTCTGTAACTATTTAATAAAATTTCGCCATCTCCAACCAGCCGGTTGTTTGAAATTTCACACAAAAGGATACCAATTTGATGTTGTGTGAATGTTGTCATGTCTATTGAGCATATGATACTGAGGCACAAGTCGAATAGAAGACCCAAACAAGTTTCTGCCTTTTATTCCTCTGCAAATTTTAAGTCCCTCTATTCAAGGCTTTAAAGCTTCATTAACACATCATATAATCAAATAACTTTTCTACTATTCTTCTTCGCTAGCCGCAAACTTTGATGACCGATCCGCCCGTGCAAGGCAGCCGGCCAGTCATAAACGCATAAAATCTCCACTTCGGTATAGCCGTAATTTACCTCGGCATCTAAATTTAGAGTCGGCTAGTGAGGTGCAAGAAAGGAAAAGGTCACATCATAATGCTAATCCTGGCTATATTACTGCAACAGCAAACGGTTCGTGCAACGAACTGTACGGCAAGGCCTTTGATCCGGACTCGATAGGCTATACCCTTCGCTTCGGGTGACTCCTCCGCACCCGGCAATCCCAGAGTAATGGAAAGCGTTTCTCTAGCGGCAGGACGACAATCGTTCGCACAGGAAAGTTTTATCGTAAAAATTCTTTCCTCCTCCGATACACCACGCATCGTATTAACGGCAGCCATAGCAGGGCACGATTAAATACCGCACGTTCGATCATTCATTCCGAGCGTGGTTCAGCACAGGTACGGTCTGCTTCAGGAGTAATTCACGAGCCGCATCGAATCCATTTTTCGCACCTCTCAGCCCGCTATGGAAGAATCGCGCGTTGGTACCCTTGCGAGTTCGCATTTTGCAGGACCATTGCTCACTGGGTCTCCCCTGCAGGAACACACCATTAGCCCAAAGTGCAGATTTATGATCCGATGGCGAAACGCACTCGAAAGCCGTGGCAGTTCATTTAGCGGCCTCCGCACGACAGTGAGCTTTTAACGAACAACCGGTCGGTGTAACTGCAGATTGTATCTTCGCCGAAGGTCGAAATAGTGCTCCAAGATTACGACGCACTTCAACGATGGTCATCCGGTGCGGTTGGATGACACCGTTGAAAATGGAATGGTTTATCGGCAGAACTTGATTGCGGGAACTAGAATAAGTGAGAATGACTTTGGTTTACTGCTAAATTTATTTTATATTTAGTACATAATAGAGTTGCGAATGCCGAGTTCCTAGCAATCATTCTTTTTTATTTTTAAATTAACGGGAAATTAGCAGTCATCAACTTTTCGTCGGAGAGCCCAATTTTGAAAGCAGTTTTTGGGCCCAAAAGCGGAGTTTTGTTCGTAAAATTGTAAATACTGCATTCTTCTTGCGAATCTGAACACTTCAAATATATTTTCATGAACAGAATTTTTGTTTCAAACAAAAAAACTGCTTTTGAAATTGGCAGAATCGATGACGACTAATTTCACCTTAAGTACTGCTAACACAAACTGAAATAGTGTTATAACTGTGTCATAGCTCTGTTATGACACTGTTTCGATTTTGCAAAGTCAAGATACTCAAATTGTTGTAGGTTGAGAAATTACTTCGAAATGACATTTTATTTATATTTATTAGTGGAAACCTTTTATTTGAACAAGATAAAGTTTGTGTATAATTTATACTAAGTTGACGATTAATAAATCAATAAATAAATAATCAAATGAATGTTGAAGTCACTATCAGTTGCTCTCGTCTAGTTGTCAACCAAGATCTAAGGGCAGATGGAGTGTCTTCACCGACAGGGCATTGGAATTCTTGAAACGGCCGTTTCCGCAGTCCTGAAGGTCCTCGACGGTCAGACTTGGATCAATGACAACACCGTCAATCTCCCACGTGGTACTCATGTGTAAAGAGTTCACAAATAGCAATCGTATTTGCTTCTTTGAGGTTTAACATAGTAACACACTTCTTGTTTGGCCGGAGTTTTAGAATATCGGTCACGGGTGAATAACGCTTAACCCGAGATCCCGAAAAATTTGGATAATATTTAATGTTTAGACACATTAAAACACAACCCATGGCTTAGCCAATTCCTAAGGGCAGAGAATTCGTTAGCTTGCCTCCTGTCATTTCATAAATTTATCAGGTCAGGGGGATCAGGTGAAAAGAAAACTGGGAAAGATTTCTTTTGGATCAGAAAACTCTATTGGATTGTTCTATTTGGACGCGCAAACTTTAAAAGCCCTCCTCAACACTATTAGAACAGAAGTCACGAAAATACTACTTAACTTTTAAGTATTCGCTGGGTAGTGCTATGTCTTCACCTCACAGATAAGCGCAAAGCGCAAATTAAGCAATAGATTGCCTTGTAAGTGGATCAACCCGTTTCCTCCAAAAGCGTTGCGAAAATGGAATACACTTTTATCTCGATTGTAGGGAAAGTTAGGTTTGAAGTTTCAACTTGGACCTTAAGAAACAAAGAAAGATTATGAAAGTATCTAGTTGACCTGTTTTTACTCAAAGTTCATAAGTTACATCCCCAGCAGACGCAAAAGGCAAAATAAAATCAATATCTGTTCTGACAATCGAATAACTCATATCAAAATTTGGTCATCAGAATTACATTGGATCGAGTGATGTGTTTCGTGTGCATCTCGGAGACACTTTCTAGTCCCTTCGATACGCGGCTAGGGTTGAGACAAGGTGACGGCTTATCCTGCATGCTATTAAATATCACTTTAGAGGGGATGATCCGACGCATCGTAACGAGAGACATGATGTTCAGCAAAAGTTGTCAACTCCTAGGCTTCGCAGATGACTTTGATTTCATAACCTTGAGGATTGGACTAAAAATAAATGTATCGAAGACCAAATATATTTGAAAGAAAAAGGCTCAAATAAGACACTCGTGCGCCCCTCAAAATAGGTAACCGTTGACAGCGATGAACTAGAAGTGGTAGATGAGTTCGTGTAACCGATCGGCGTGAAAATTTGCATGGAGGGGTTTTTGGGGCCAGGAAAAGTTCTTATGATAGTTAGAGACCCCTCCATCCCCTAAGAGGGGGGGGGGGGGGCTCCTATACAAATGAAACACGAATTTCTGCATAACTTGAAAACTAATCAAGCAAATGGAACCAAATTTGGCATGTTGGTGTTTTAGGAAGCAGAAATTTTTTCTATGGTGAATTGAGAACGTGGAAGGCATCCTTACCACGTGTCCTTTTAGGAGGGGGGGGGCTCTCATAAAATGAAATACAAAGTTCCTCACATCTCGAGAACTAATCAAGCAAATGGAACCTAATTTGGCATGTGGGGGTTTTCGGAGGCAAGAATTTTTTCTATGGTGAATTATGACCCCTCTCTCTTTAAGAGGGGCTCCCATACCAAATGAAACCCCTCACCCCTGTGGTAGTGGGTTGTCTATTTGTTTTCCTAGATCTTTATTAATTGCCTTTAGTTGGGTCCGAACGAGCGAAAGCGAGTAAGGAGAGGATCAGCCCAACTAAATGGTAGTTTCCACGAAAAAGTTTTCCGTGAAATGGTACATTCCGCGTCAGTTGTATGTTATACAATAACGACGAATATTTAAGTGCTTACTTACTTACTTAGGTGGTTTATCGTCCTAAGACAAAGCCTGTTGAACAAAGTTTCTCCATGTAACTTCTCCATGTTGAGGGCTACCGCTCTCCAATTCCTCGGACACCGAGTACTCTCCGCCAGATCTCGCTCCACCTGGTCTAACCATCTTGCTCGCAGCGTTCCTGGTCGTCTTGTTCCTACCGGATTTGAGGCGAACACCATTTTTGCAGGGTAGTTGTCCAGCATTCTTACAACATGCCCTGCCCATCGTATCCGTCCAGCTTTAACCACCTTCTGGATACTGAATTCGCCATAGAGCTGTGCGAGTTCATGGTTCATCCTCCGCCTCCATACTCCGTTCTCTTGTACGCCGCCGAAGATCGTTCTTAGCACTCGTCGTTCGAAAATTCCGAGCACTCGCAGGTCCTCCTCGAGCATTGTCCATGTTTCATGCCCGTAGAGAACAACCGGTCTAATAAGCGTCTTGTACAGGGGGCACTTTGTACGGGGACTTAGTCTGCTCGACCGCAATTGCTTGTGGAGCCCATAGTAAACACGACTTCCGCTGATAATACGCCTCCGAATCTCACGGCTAGTATCATTGTCCGCCGTTACCAGTGAGCCAAGGTAGACAAATTCATCGACTACCTCAAACTCCCCGTCAAATCGCCGTCGATCAATATACTACTGCCCAAGCGGTGTCGTTGGGCCTCGGTTGCGCTGGCCAGCATGTACTTTGTTTTAGACGTATTTACCTTTAACCTAATCTTTTCTGCTTCGCGCTTTAGTCTGGTGTACTGTTCAGCCACCGCCACAGATGTTCTGCCGATAATATCCATGTCATCGGCAAAGCAGACGAATTGACTAGATTTGTTGAATATCGTGCCCCGCGTGTTGATATCCACTCGGTTCATAACAACTTGTAGCGATATGTTGAACAGCAGGCATGAAAGACCATCACCTTGACGAAGCCCTCTGTGTGATTCGAATGAACTTGACAATCCACCCGAAATCCGAACACAGCACTGCGTACCATCCATCGTAGATTTAATCAGTTTGATGAGCTTCCTGGGGAAGCAGTTCTCGTCCATGATTTTCCATAGCTCTTTCCGGTCGATGGTATCATATGCGGCTTTGAAGTCAACGAATAAATGATGCGTGGGAACTCTGTATTCACGGCCCTTTTGGAGGATTTGCAGCAGTGTAAATGTTTGATCCGTTGTAGACCGACCTTCGACGAAGCCGGCTTGATAAGTTCCCACAAATTTATTCGCAATTGGTGATAGACGGCGGAAAATGATTTGAGACAGCACTTTATAGGCGGCATTGAGAACGGTGATCGCTCAATAGTTCTCACAGCCCAACTTGTCGCCCTTTTTATAGATCGGGTAGATCTATAAAAACCCATCTTTCCACTCCTCCGGTAGCTTTTCCGTATCCCAACAATTAGTCGGTGTAGACAAACGGCCAGCTTTTCTTCTCTGCTTGTTGCACCGTCGAAATTGCTTTCCCCGCCGCCATGGTTCTCCGCCTGGGCACCATTCAGGTGTTCGTCGAAGTGCTGCTTCCACCAATCGGTCCGTCAGAATACTGCCGTCTTATTCCGACACAATTCGGCTCGCGGCACAAAGCCTTTGCGGGATCCATTTAGTTTCTGGTAGAACTTTCACGTTTCCTGAGAACGATGCAGCCGCTCCAACTCTGCATATTCCTGCTCTTCCAGGTAGCGCTTTTTCTCCCGAAAGATTTGGTTTCGCTGCATATTTTTCTGTTTGTGTCTTTCCACGTTCTGACGTGTGGCACTGCGCATTTTGGCCGCCCGCGCAGCGTTCTCCTCATCCATCATACTCCAACATTCATGGTCAAACCAATCGTTCCGCTGATTCCGGGCCACATGCCCGATGTAGTTCTCCGCTGCACCCTTGATGGCTGTTTTGATAGTGTTCCAACAGTCCTCGAGAGGGGCTTCGTCCAGCTCGTCCTCTTCCGGCAGCGCAGCTTCGAGTGAATGCGCGTAGTTTGCGGTGACGTCTGGCTGCTTCAGCCGCGTGAGATCTAACCGAGGCTGGCGTCGGTACCGAATGTTGTTCACAACGGAGAGTCTTGGGCGCATCTTAACCATCACTAGATAGTGGTCCGAGTTAACGTTAGCGCTTCGATAGGATCTGACGTCGATAATGTCTAAGAAGTGCCGACTGTCGATCAAAACGTGGTCGATCTGTGATTCTCTCTGATTTGGTGACCTCCAGGTGTAATTGTGATGGATTCTGTGCTGGAAAAAGGTACTACGTACGGCCATATTCTTGGAGGCGGCAAAGTCGATAAGTCTTAGGCCCATTTCATTGGTCCGCTGGTGTGCACTGAACCTTCCAATCACTGGTTTGTATTCCTCCTCTTGGCCGACCTGAGCATTGAAATCCCCGATGACGATCTTGATATCATGTTTTGGGCAGCGGTCGTATTCACTCTCCAACTGCGCGTAGAATTCATCCTTGTCGTCATAGGTACTTCTGAGGTGAGGCCTGTGCACGTTGATGATGCTTATATTGAAGAATCGGCCCTTGATTTTCAACCTGCACATTCGAGGATTGATTGGCCACCACCCAATCACCCGTTTCCGCATCTCGCCCATCACTATGAATGCTGTACCCAGCTCGTGTGTGTTGCCGCAGCTCTAGTAGATGGTATGTCCATCTCTGAACGTACGTACCGTTGAGCTCTTCCAGCACACCTCCTGCAGCGCTACGACGTCGAACTTGCGGCTCTTCAATACGTCGGAAAGCACTCGAGTGCTCCCTTGGAAGTTGAAAGATTGGCAGTTCCACGTCCCGAGTTTACAATCCATAGACCTTTTTCGTCGCGTAGGTCTATTCCGATTGTTCCAGTAAGAAATTATTTGTTCTTCGTTCCGTACTTTAGTATTTTTCGTGGTGACGCCAAAGCCTGCTACACCATCCCCCTGTTTCGCCGAAGGGCCAACGAAGCTCGAAAGGGCCCTCCTTTTCTGTCAGCATACGACTTTGGCTTCCACCGGGGTTGGTTACCCGATCTCCACCAAAGTTGCTGGTATCCCGGCTGGTACCACGAGGAGGTAGGAATAGGAGTTGCTGAATAAGAGGCTATGAACCACGGTAGGGTCTATTTTATGCCTACACGTGCACAAGGCACCGACGGTACGCATTATTCAGCCGTTTACCAGCGTTTAGTGCTATCCACTTTATTATAGCAACGGCTGGCTAAGCAATTGTTTGCTACTTTACTGTGAGGAAAAAGTCTAATTTTGTTGTTTGCTACTTTACTGTGAGGAAAAATTCCAAATTTGTATATTAAATTACCCTTGCTTTCATCGTTACGTAACTGCAAAAATGAATCATGTATGGTTGAACTCCTCAGAAACTTGAAAAACTCGAGATTGGGACAAAGGTCATTCGAGATTCACGATTTATGCACAACACAGCTTAATTTGTGGCAATACGAAATGATGATTCTACAATTGATGAAGGGACGGTAAGGGAAAGTAATGAAGAAGGATTTTTTCGGGAATGAAGGGGAAGGGTGGAAAGGAAGGGGGGGTAATAGGTAGCTATGGTTAACAAGTTGTCGTTGTGACTCCTGTCTTTTGTCCAATGCTGGAAGGTGCATGGGTCGAACCAAGCTGTAATCAGAGATTATAACCGGATTTGAACCCACAACACCTGCCAGGGCGTGTCGCTCACTGGTACCCGTGTACCTTTGAACCACAGAGGCGCTGGACAAAAGAAGTCTGCACAACCCCCCTTATTAACCATAGCGCGACAAGGGGTTGATCTATTTTTAGACACAAATTGTGCCTCTTCCTCCACCTACTGTAGAAACCACCGACCGAGAAGTTTTTAATCTAACGTCATTTTACTTTCAGGACGACGACACTATGCAGGCCCTTACGACTTGCAAGGTACTGCGTGTGACGCTGTTCGTCCGAAAGCGTGTTAGTCCGCGTTTCTTCGGAGAAAGGCTCCGTTCCTATGAAAATTGACCAAACTCGTGACTTTAGTCATGACCTTGAAATGCGGTCAGGCATATATTAATATTTTTTTTTTTTTTTTGAAACGATGATTCTACAATTGATGAAGGGACGGTAAGGGAAAGTAATGAAGAATGCGGACTAACACGCTTTCGGACGAACAGCGTCACACGCAGTACCTTGCAAGTCGTAAGGGCCTGCATAGTGTCGTCGTCCTGAAAGTAAAATGACGTTAGATTAAAAACTCGGTCGTTGGTTTCTACAGTAGGTGGAGGAAGAGGCACAGTTTGTGTCTAAAAATAGATCAACCCATGTCGCGCTATGATTAATAAGGGGGGTTGTGCAGGCTTCTTTTGTCCAGCGCCTCTGTGGTTCAAAGGTACACGGGTACCAGTGAGCGACACACCCTGGCAGGTGTTGTGGGTTCAAATCCGGTTATAATCTCTGATTACAGCTTGGTTCGACCCATGCACCTTCCAGCATTGGACAAAAGACAGGAGTCACAACGACAACTTGTTAACCATAGCTACCTATTACCCCCCCCCCCCTTCCTTTCCACCCTTCCCCTTCATTCCCGAAAAAATCCTTCATTACTTTCCCTTACCGTCCCTTCATCAATTGTAGAATCATCGTTTCAAAAAAAAAAAAAATATTAATATATGCCTGACCGCATTTCAAGGTCATGACTAAAGTCACGAGTTTGGTCAAATACGAAATGTACAAAGACCAATGTGGTTGTCGAGAGGAGCGCTCCACAAAGAACCAAAGATTCATCTTGCGACAGATCTTCAATTAATTTCGAAAGCTTTTTAACTTTCAGACTTATCATATACTTATAGGCTTCAAAGGTGCGTAAGATTCAGTTAAACGAAACGAGTTGTGACGGATGATGCTTGAACATAATTTTCCCGCAAAATTTATCAGGCAGATATTTCAAATTCAAGCATGAGATACCGGACTTGTTGGTGACGTTAGATAGCTTTAAGCAAGATGACGGGCTATCGAATTTTGCTGCTCAACATTACATTAGAAGGTGCGAATGGCAGGTGTACACAGGAGCGGTACCTTCATCTCGAAATTTCATGTGCAGCTAGGTTTCGCGGACGATATCAATACGATTTGTATTAACTGTAGAGTTGTGGAAAAGGCGGGCATCGTTTTGTTCATGTACAAAATAAATTATGCTTGGGCTTAAACGTCTTTCTAAGATTTGACCCTGCTTTATTGACTGACTTCACCGGTTATTACAGTACAGGGCATTTACGTGGCTAGTGCAATAGTCCTATTGACTTTATCTAGCAAGCACCGCGTTTATCTGAGATTCGAACATATGACGACTGGTTTATTAGACCAGCATCGTACCTAGAAGTTAACTGGGTGGGGGCTTGTGCCCCCATAAGGTTAGATTTGAGGTATGATGCTGGTCCAACTAACCAGTCGTAGTGTGTTAGAGTTTCGACTGGCTGGGCAGTGCTGGTGGAGTCGGTAGGATCATTGCACTAGCCCGTATTTATCCTCTACTCTAATAACCGGATGCGAAGTCTGTAGATAAAGAAACGTCAAATCTCAAAGGTTTTGCTTTTGTCACTACGGATCAAATTTTCACACTCTGGCAAATCTTATAGTATCTTCTAGGGTACAACGTGCCCACGCATCACATTTTCATAGATTTCAGGCAATATACGATACAGTCGAGCACTAACAGCTATGGTAGTTAATGCACGATAACAGTTTTCTGGACAAACTGATCTGGCTACAACAAAGCTACCCTGGAACGAGTGATGTGCTACATGCGTGTTTCGGTGGCACTAACAAGTTCATTATAATCGCGCAGAGGCTTGCATCACTATTGAAGGTGTGATCCGGCTAGCGGGTAACAAGAAGAACACTATTCAGCAAAAGCAGCCAGTCTTTGCAGACGGCCTTAATATTATTACTAGAAACTTTGAGATGGCGGAGGCAATCTACGCCAGACTGGAAACGGGCTGTAGCAGGATTGGACTACAAATTATTGCGTCAATAACCAAATATATGGAAGGAAGAGCTTCCCAGTGACAGTAAATATCAACGATGATAAACTCTGATGAAAGGAGTGATGAGTTTATACGATTTTTCATACGCTAATCAGACCAGTATTCCATCACGGAATCGAAACTGTAATTTTGCTTATGAAAGATACTCATGCAATTGCGTTAATTGAATGAAAAGTTTTATGAACTACTTTGGCTTAGTACAAACGAAGAGGGGAGGCGAGTCGCCGGCGTGTGAACCACAAGTTACATGCGCTACTTGGGGAGATTCCCATCCGACTCCTGGCGAAAGTGGGGAGGCTATGGTAGGCCGGCCACGTCGCAATGATGTCGGATGACTGTGCAGTGATATCTGTTTTCTTACCCCACAGGCGCCAGCAATAAAGGGACCCAACGTAGACGAGTAGCCCAGGACCGAGTACAACAGAGACAAGTCCTTGATACAGCACAAGCTACTCCGGATCTATGCTGCTAGAGGAGTGGAAACTCGGTCATTCGGTCCTCTTTAGAAAACTCGTTTCATGCAGTGACTGTTTAGTAGCAAGAGTAAGATAAAAGGTGTTTTTTTATTAAAACCATAATTAAAATTATTACTCACAAAAATGATTTTAAATTCTAAATTTTATTTAATCCACAAAAGTTACAAAATATTATTAATCTACAATATTGGTTAAACAAACAAAAACCGAAGTTGTTTTCCAAACCATGGAATGCGGTTGAACAATTATATAACCTGTAAAAAGCACTTATGCTAGATAGAGTGCGCTCGCACTTCTCTGTTTCCCGTGGCGTTCTGCAAAAGCTCACTCTAAGAGCCTTGCTTTCCATACAGGTTATCACACTTCGAGCGCTTCCGTGCTGCTGTTGTATATTGTGCACCTAAATAAAATATTATCATATCACTTCTCCGGGCTTGGCACCGAAGCAAACGAATGCTTTTAGCCAACAAGGCACCATTTATCGGTTACATCCATTTCACAATCGGCTCGGGTAGTGAACGTCTGCGTTGTGCCCTTTGTGTCCTGTGTAGTGTCTTCCAGCTCTGGGGAGGCTAAACCACGTAACGTGTATCCATGAGAGTTCCACTCCCTGGAGCAGCCCGGAGCAGAGAGTTCTGCACCATCGGAATCATGAGAGTGGTTCCCCATATCAACAAGCCTGTACGGGCGACCTTCGCCCAGGCGTAATGGTTTTACCACAGCCGTACCTCACTGTACTCTGCCTCTGTGGAGAGCTGCTAAGCTAAGGCAATGAATGAAATCTCGAACGCTTAGGGTGTGATGTTGTTGTTAACCACTACCACAACACACCGGACAAGCTAGCTGGCATTATTGGAACAATCCCTTCGTTGACCGATTGATAATCCATCCAGTTCCGGCCAATAAGCGGGTCGGATTTCGGCCATATTTTAGGTTATGTTTAATGGATTAATTCTATATCCCTCGCTTTCACTTCTGCCGGACGATCTAGAGGTGATTAAGTTTTTATATTTTTTAGTAAACTATTCTTCGTTTTCAAAATATAAAGAGTTTGTTAATTTTCCACAAATTGTTGCATTCAATTTGTAGTTCTCTTTTAGTATTGAAATATTCATTCAAAAAGAATAGTGACCAACTCTAAAACGTATGCGACGCCCTTGCCAATTATCCTGTTCACTCCCAGCGTGTTGCTAATTAAGGGACTCCTGCACTATGGTGGTGGTGCTATTATCAGTTCAATGGGTTCCAAACGACCGGCAGACCAAGGGTCGGAGCGCCGAAGTCAGATAACAAAATGGTACAAACAGAAAAAAGTGACCGAGAATCACCTCTTCCCGGGTCGCTCGTGGCTTTTCTTGCCGGGGCAAGGATTTATGGTTATTGGTTCCTCACAAGATTAGTTATTTATTATTTTCTTAACACCCCGCTTTGCGACGACACCGACAGCGGGCGACCGAGTGGAAAATATGAGCAACAAAGCGGAAAAAGTGCCCCAGAAAAGATAACGCAAAAAGTTGGTTACCTGTTCGTCCATTCTGCCGTTCGGTCGTTCGTTCGTTCGTACGAATCTAGTGTGCTGTAAGGCACTATTGCCTATGGTTCTCGTCCCTGCAGGTTGCCGCCTGATCTCGGTGATACTTTGCCCTATTGAATAATTCTCGGCCTCTCCGTTTCATTCGATTCCGGCGGCAAGCAGCTCGATGAATTCGGCTTCCAAATGATTCCCAGGCGTAATACGTGTGCCATCTTCTTCAGGAGATGGTCTCTTCGGACTAAAAAAAAATGAAACAGGTAAATTAGATTACGACAATGTGTTTTCTATTCTACTATTTGCCGGCTTAGGTTCTTCCACCTGTTTCGAATGAGATATTGACTATCGTGGTGTGATGTCGGATTGTTATGTATTTGATTGCTTTCGAATTCGATGGTTTCCTTCGGTTGTCGCTGGCTCTGGGAAGTATCTATTCAATTTTCAACATTTGCAGTTCTATTCGAATATTGTTGTAGTAGCAAATGAAATTTACGAAGTGGATAAGCTAAGGTCAGGAAAAACAATTGTACGCCCAATTTGCGCTTGTGTAATGTTTTTTTGTAGAAATATAAAGATATTGAATTTTGGTATTCATTGTAAAAATAATGAAAAAAACAGTTCTCGTGATAAACCAACTCAATGCTTTATTTCTCAAACTTAATTCAATAAACAGGCAACGATTGACTTTTACTCTAGTCCTAGATGAAAAACAAGACTACGATGACGGCTTTGGCAGCGATTAATGGCAACACTCGGGCTAGCTATGTTTGGAGAAATTTCTTGGTTGATAGGATGCTGAAAATTGATCCATCAAAAAGTTCGCAACGCTTATATTTGCTTTTTTTGCGGCAAATAGACATCAGGCTATCAACTGTTATCAAGCTGTGTTTCGTTGTTTTCTCTGCAGGTACTGCGACATGGGGAGTATTTTGTGAGTCAATATGTGCGCTGGGGAAACAATTTAGGAAACTCGCTATCAGCCAAGCAAACAGGTAGGCAGCTGTATTCGTCTCATCTTATTCTCAGCTTATTAAAAGTTGCGCCAAACTGTAATCAGAAGACGGATAATTACTTCTCTTTTATCTTCTCAGGACCGTTCATAACGTACCTACCTACCTGCGATTGTTGGGTTGGGCCATATATCGCTCTCAAGATGCTTATTAAGGGATCAGACGAAACTTTTCCGCGCTTTCACTCTTCGCTGAACTGGTGAAATCTTAATTGCGCGTGAAATGTAACATCGCACTTTACCGAATATATCCATGAAGTTTGCTAATTACCGTCTTACGTGACTACTTTCTAGATGTGTTTGTTTTAGAAAATCGAATGAATTTTATTTCGAGAGTTTGCCCGCAACACAAGTTATGCCAATCTGGAAATGATAAAAAGCGTTGAATTTGAAAAATATTTGCTTTTATTACAGTGTGCTCTTCGATGTTCGTCGTTTTTCCTTTCTTTCCACAATCAGCTTTTTGTCTCTTTTGAGTGCTGAATAAATAAAGCATTTTATACCACATCATTCTCTAAACGTACCTGAGCCATTACGCCGCCGGGGAACTTTTCAAAAGCAGAATCACTTTCGAGTTGGAAACTTTCCGTGCTTCGCGGATAGAAAGCAATAAAATACCTATTACCGACGTTTGAAGACCGAAGAAGGCGCAAGATTGAAATGACGTGTAAATAAAAGTGAAGGCACTCCTTCGACCCAGCAGCCAGAGCTCTGAGGCCTTCGAATGTAGTCGTTTGCATCTTCGCGCAATCCAGGACGCATATGTTGCCATCGACTCACGATACGGTGCCCGCAGCTGGTGCCAAGCGACATCGGCAGTACTTTCTAAAGGATCCCATCGAAGGATGGAAAAGTTTTCAATCTGAAGTTTGACATTACATTGGCCGTGAATTTGGGATTTGGTAAGATAGGAAAGCTGTTTTGGATTGCGTGTGTGTGTTAAACAGCTAATTGGAGCTGAAATTGAAATCAGTTTCTCGGGTTGGGTTCGGTGGAAATAATGTGGTTTCCCGACCGCAGCTGCAATGCTATTTTAATGGTATTGAAAAAAGTATAACTATTTAAATTAGATTGGTTGTCAGAACTTCCTGGCAAGTTCAACGTGCGTCTAGACTTCTCGGACTTTATTTCACTTCAATTTACGGGCGTGATTACCCTTCTTTTACTCTCGAATCGTAGAGTTTTTTAATTAGAGTTTATATGTTAGGCTATATGAAACATATGGATAAACCTGACAATAATTTGGCAGAAACTATTGGACGGTTCTTTGAACGGACTGCAGTGATATCGTTTTTTGCTGTAGACAGGAGGAAAGGAAGTAAACATTTTTGCAAACACTTAGTACGATGACTGTCGCTATAAATTGTTTCTTGCTTATAGCAAATTGATTACTCTATCCCATAGTAGTAAATTTTCAACCTATTAGGCAACTTTTGCAAAAAAAATCATACGGGAGGTTTGAACCTAGGTATCGTGGTTACTAGTCACACATGGCAACTATTCTTAGGCTTTATAACTAATCTGAAGAAGCCTCGGTAGATCTGGAATGCGGCGACCAAAGTGGGTGAAACCTCTTTCAACTCCAAGCTTTTTAAAAGGCTGGACCGGCTGATTCTACTCCAGTGCAGACTTGCTATAAGTATCACTAGGAGCGGCAAGGTTGTAACCTTTGATAACTACATATAGTGCGGGTATATAGGTCACACTATTAGCATCCAATTATAATAGCTATCGGTAGCTTGCCCCTATCATGATGACTCGGAGCTCCCTAAGGGGGGAGATGTAGCGACTGAACCTGAGGTTTCTTAATAGTATAGCGTGAATCTGAATTTTTCGTGGAGGATTCGTTTCGCGTTTTTATGTTTTAATACGCGTCATCAATTTTTTTGGGTTTCAAAGCACTATTTTCACTTCCATTCTTTCCGTCTATCAAAATTACATTGGTTCATGTCTGCCGGTTCGGTAGAACAAAACGATGATATCAGAATACAACGAATTACTTTTCGTGAACACAATTTTTATTTTAAGCATGAAAACTTCTTAAAAACGAAAAAATTAATAGTGTGTTTTAGAAACTTTAATACAACTTACTAATGTGCTACTCTTCAAAAGTCTAAAGGGATATGGCCGACTAAAATTATTGAAATATTTTTATCTTAGGTTTCGATTCTGTCCGGGAAGCGGCCATCCTCCAGGCATTTCTGTAATACTGTTCTAAATATATTCGGGTACGCTTACATCGCAGCCTTCAGGGCCACATTAGGGCTTCCATCCGGACCGGACGCCTTCTTGATCTTCAGTCGTTTATCTACTACCACAAGCTCATCATCGGATACTTGCAGACCTTCTGCCTTACATGCCTCTTATAAACTGTATGGCGTTGACGGCCACATCGTAGGGTCGTGCATCGCGAAAAATCCCTCCACGGTAGCCTTCAGCTTATCCGAGGAGAACTCCCCAGTTGTCACAGGAGCTTTGATCTTTGCTATCACGATACGGTACGCGTTACCCAACATCAGAATCAGCATCAGCTTTTTGGCGCAACTACTTTTGCTCAGCTTTATCTCCCGTTTCAATGCAACCCTGGCTAATCTGAACTTCACGCTTAGCTCTTCTTGATCTGCTGCAGTT
The DNA here is from genome assembly GCF_943734655.1 of Sabethes cyaneus. NCBI lineage: Eukaryota > Metazoa > Arthropoda > Insecta > Diptera > Culicidae > Sabethes > Sabethes cyaneus. The sequence continues at coordinate 80,035,584 of NC_071355.1, forward strand.
CTGGCTCTCTGAACGCGACTTCTAGCTCTGAGACAATTAGTGCGGGGGTTGCTAAGTGTCCTGGTCTACCAGTAAGCTGAGCGCCGGTGGTTTCTCGGCATTGTGGCATCACATGCCCTTGCCAATATATCCATCAACTCGTCCGCCTTCCTATATACTGGGCATTGAAAGCTTCCGTTGTGCAGTCATATCTTTCTTCATTTTTGCAGAGCATGCACCTCGGCTTTGCGCAGTCGCTTGCAAAATGGGCGTTCTCGCAGCATCTCCGTCACGATCTCGATGTGTCCGGACCTTAACAGTTTCTCGCTCGGTGTCCGAAGCCTCAGCATTTGAAGCATCGCTCAATTTCTTTGGCCACGCGTGGGATGACTTTTAATATGCACACTAACCACCCAACTTTAATTTTGCCCTTTTTCAATAGCTTTGGCGTTGCTGCTGCCGACAAGCAAATCACCGCCATATTCGTTCCACCGTTAGCTTTTCTCAACCGGATTACCAATAGTACGTTGCCCAACTCGCACTCTACCTTCAACGCATTTCTCAACTCCTGTTCCGTCGTAATTTCATTTCATTCCAGGTCACTACAATCAATTATGGTTTCTTGGGAGAGCGCTTTAACGTTTGCTTCATTCCCCAACGCCTTGGCAACGAGCTCCTTTAAGGGGACACCGAAAATGGCTCAAAGATGGCTGGATAAATGGCTACCGTTCGACGCATGTATTGTTTTGTGCTTTAAAAATGCATATGTATTGGCAGAGCAAGTAAACAGTACTCCCAGTGCTGTTAGAATTTCCTTAATCTTGCTAATTGCTAATCTTAATGTCGCTCTAACACAATAACGTTAGCCACTTACGGTGTCTCCTTAAAGGCTGCGTTACTGGCCGATGAATCCTTCTGCAGCTCTGCAGCGTAGATGAGTTCGCCTGGTCCTTACCACTTTTTCGCCGAGCTCTTTCAGTTCTGGAGCCTCGTGGAGCTCTGGAGCTTTCTCGGAGGAGCGCTGCGTACGAAACGTATGAAAATTTGGTTTCTGCTTCATCCGCTCTCTGTGGTATACGAAGGTACGCCATCCGCTACATTCGCGTTGGTCCTGATTGTCTTCCTCTTCGTTCCCAGCTTTCTTTGGCTCCTCTTTTTCACCAGGCGTTTACTTCCTCCTTTTGTCCGAGCGAGAATTCACTGATGAAGGTCTCTTTGGCGTCTTTGATACTTCAGCGGTTTTCTTGGTGGCTTCGCTAAGTGCATTTTCAGCAACCAAAACTCTAGCGTCGAGTTGCATCTGCTCGCATTCAACTGTAGTCATAGCAGATTTAATGTTCACCACCAACTGCTTAATCTACTTATGGATGTTATGTCTGTCCTTAACGAATTCGTAAGGGTCATCGGGAGGCGTATCCTCCAGGCTTCGGCCTGAGCATCTGAATCACTGTCATACTGTGCCTGACTTTCTGCTTTGCTGGAGGCACACTACTGCTACTCGTCTACTCGTCAGTGTATCCTTGTTCGGCACTAGAAATCGTTGTGGGCTTTCACACCTCGCAAACACATTCGTCTCCTCGCTTGGCGTACAGCCCTTGTTGTTTTGGTTTTGGGGTGCATCCATACTCTGGGTCCCTCCTTCGTGCCGCTATCTCCACGCGTGGTTTGTAATCGCCTTTGTTATGATCCCATGGTTATCTATGCAAGCAGTGAGGCTATGCTAGGGTTGACTCGGATTCGTCATAGCTACCCAAGGCAAAGTCAGATCGGCGTAAGTTAGGATTTGTCATCTGTGCCTGCTACCCCACCATCTAAGATGCCGAGTTTTGAACGTATCACGAAGCCCTGCCAGGTTTTAACGGGACGAAGATAGGCGCGGCATTAACGTAAACGCCATTGCAGTAAGGTGTGTAGGGACAAGGGATCACCGATGAGCGCGAGGTGGTCGACAGGTCGAACGGCGATATAGCAGAAAGAGACGCAATGGAAGTTAACCTCGGAATGCCCACAAACGACAACAGCGTGCTGGCTCCAGATCTCAAAGAGATCCGGCGAGAAATACGTCAGCTGAAGAATAATTGAGCCGCCGGAAAGGACTGACTCCCGGCAGAGCTCTACCAAAATTGCCAAGAACCGCTAGCGACAGCACTTCATTGGATAATTTCTAGGATTTGGGAGGAGAAGAAACTACCGGAGGAGTGGATGGAGGGTGTAGACTGTTTCATCCTCAAAAAGGACGACTGGCTAGGTTGCTGTAATTACCGCGGCATCACGTATGCGGGCCCGTGCTACTACGGATCAAATTTTTACTCTCCGACAAACGCTCCAGAAATGTCGAGAGTACAACGTGCCCACGCATCTTATTTTCGTGGATTTCAAAGCAGTATACGATACAGTTGAACGCGAACAGCTATGGTAGATAATGCACGAGTGCGGATCTCCGGACAAACTGACGCGGCTGATCAAAGCTACTCTGGACCGAGTGATTGGCTGTGTGCGCGTTTCGGGGACACTCTCGAGTCCTTTTGAATCGCGCAAGGTGCATGAACTGTCCTGCATGATATTAACTATCGCTATTGAAGGTGTGATCCGGCGTGCGGGCACTAAAACGAAAGGAACGATCTCCAGCAAGAGTAGCCAACTCCTAGCTTTCGCAGACAACCTCGACACCATTATTAAAAACCTTGGGACGGCGGAGGCAATCTACGTCAAACTAAAAACGGAGGCTAGGAGAATAGGGTTACAAATGCGTCGAAAACCAAATATATGGTAGGAAGAGGCTCCAGAGAAAGCAACGTTTGCCTCCCACGGACAGTGACTATTGACGGCGATGACCTGGAAGTAGTTGATGAGTTCGGAACTTTGGGATGTCGGGTCACCGCCGACAATAATAGTAAGGAGATCCAACGACGCATTCAAGCTCGAAATCGAGGCTACTTTTTCCTCCGCAAGACGCTTCGATCAAGGAGCATACGCCGCTTCCACCTGGACCTGGTGACTTCTTGACCTTCAGAAGTTTAGCTACTGCCATTAGCTCATTATCGGAGACTTGCAGACCTTCGGTCTTATCTGCCTCTTCTAAACTGTATGACGTTTCCTGGGATTTTTAACTTTTTGCTATTGTCTTTTAACTAAAATTCAGACTTTTGTGATTTCAACTTTGGAATTTTGGCTTTTAAGTCCAAATTTAACATCGATTTTGAAAAAACGAGTTTAACGTTTGAGTTGTAAATTCGGGTTGTGGAATGTAGTTTGAGCGCCAACTATTCAGCAAATCTACAAATCACTACTTGCTGGGTTGTTTGTTCTTCCCTCTACAGCACCTTAGATTGCCGATCTCTGCTCAGTGGCAGCTGGAATTTGCCGTGGTTCAACTGTGACAAATTCTAGTAACTGGTAACGATGGGTGAAGGAATATCTTGAAGGCTCAGTTGAAGGAGTCCAAGCAGCTTGCATCTTGCGATTGTATTTGCTGGCGGCTCGACGGATCGAGCAAGTTTGGAAGAGTGTGCCAAGCATTCATTGGTGTAAACTTCAACAAGAGATCCGTAAAGACCAGATGCCAATCTTACTGATTTAACAGGTTCCGGAGATACAAAAGGTCACCAAAGGAACCCGTTGCAAAAGCGCTGCCCGAGTGCAATGCTTCGTCAGTATCAGCATCAGGTTTTGTTGGGTTCTTATTAATCACATTATTTATAATATATTTTAATTACCTTTGGAAAGTTAATACTAATCTAAGCCCATATAGGCTCAACTGGACCCTTGATTAAAGCTGTTAAGATAATTTATAAATGTGATATTACCCTATTCAAACAACAATCGATGACTTCTATTTCACCTTCCGATTATCCCCTACTGTCCAATCGCATTCGCATCCGGACACCTATATTGGACGGTTTTCCTCCCGGCATACCATTTTCTGAATGCCAAATGTGTACGCTTCGACTGGATTACATTCGCAAGTCCCCCTGGGAAGAGCAAGAAAACAATCAAAATTCAATTCACGTACGAACCGACGAAAAAAATGCAGAAAGAGATTGGTTTTCATTTTATGACATTTTTATTGCCCGTCGCCATTCGGCAACATTTCCGCATAGGCTAGTCTGGCTGCTGCATCCTCCCGCCCCCACCGCACGAGCACCGGACGAAACCACTACCGGATTCGGAAGCTCGAAAAGTTCCGCGACAATCGCCTGTCTCATCATTGTGCTACCAACAAACAGGGTGACTGGAGCATATTCCTTCGCAATAAGTTATAGTTATTATGGGCAATTTTTAGCTCCGGTCACCCTGGCTTCGAAGACCATCTCAGCTGATCGGAAGCTCTCCTTAGAAGATCATCAGCCAGGCGAGTGGACTATAAAAATGTAAAATGTAGGACGCTTGGTGAAAATCAAATTTTGTCCCCGCATCTGTCTTGCCGCTGCGATTTGCGGACGCTGAACAAACAAGTCCGAATTGGTTTTAGCAATGGCTTCTATTGGTGGTCGGAATTGACAATTTTTCGCATGTCCCATACTCAAGTGCTGCCGGCTTCCTTTTTTTTTGTTCTGTGGGAATTTTGAACCTGGGCGAGTGGTGGGAGTTTTGGCTCGTTTTGCTTCGTCAGGAACGTAATCAAGGATGTGACATATCGTATTTTGATGAGCTTATACAATATTTTGAGGGGCGCTGGTCCGCCTCTTCGGCTGTGTCGTACTTGACTGGTTTCGATTTCCGTGTGCGGGGCTTGAGCGGGGAAGATTCGCCGAAGGCTATTGTCAGGATGCTTCTTTGAAAATATTTTCGGTTGCCTTCTTCGGTATGAATTTTTACGATTCCCGCCGGGCCTCTCGAACTGGTGATGAGACGCAACAGAGCAACAACTGTCATCGTCGTCACCGGAGTTTTTCAGCAGACAGCGGAGTGGTTACCGTACCGAGTGGGAATGGAATTTGATGAAATTTGAAAACTTTTCATCTCATGAGCTAGTGAACTCGAATTCGGAAAGAGCCCATGGCGATTGGATTAAAACTTTGATTCCCGGCTCTGGTTTCGTTGTTCGCGGTAAATCGAAGTGAACAAAATTTAAAACGAGAAAAGTTCTAGCGAATTAATGAAACTTCCATTCCATTGCAGCGCAGCGCGAGCGGCTGTGAATAAGTTTGTAGGAAACAGTTTCTTCATTACATCACAGATTTTTTTAATATATTTTTTTTAACGCCAGGTTATTCCCAGAACTTTAAATGTATGCCACTTACGGTACCCATCAGTTGCTTTCTAAATTAAGTCGTTAACTCTTATAAATCCAACCGATGAAATTACAAACCTGATTCCCATTTAGCACATTACAGGTACTGAAAAATGACGTCTATTTAAGGTTCATTTCCATTCCCATTCAACCAAACCAATGACTAGCTAAGCTTATTCCGCTAGAGCAGTTAAAAAGTGCATTATAATAAACCCAGTCGAAGATTAACATTGTGCACCGTTGACTGCGCTCGTCAGAAGAGTTTCCCAAGGGTAGGTACGTGTGAGTACAATATCGTTCGTGCATAACACCTACGCACCAAACAAGAGAAAGACGGTTAGAAATACGATAATTAAGACCTCTTCAGTCCATTCGATATAAAGCGTTAATATGTAGGTACTGCAGACCCCAGCTGCATATGTATTCCGTGGCATTGTGCACTCGATGAATTGCAAGTAATCGAACGGAGCACGTCGAGAATGGAATCGAACAATTATGATTACCGTGATTTGGTTCTATAATATATAAGTCATTGCTTTACTTCGGCAGAGAGATCCTCCTACCCAGGCAAGGAATAGAATCAGGTATGAACTACGCGGGTGATATTAACGCGGCAAGTCAACCGATTTGCATTCTCAAGAGATCCTTGTGTGGTACTTTTTTGCTGTTGATTCGCTCGGATGGTTGGGTAAGTGGGATTCTTTATTGTGAGGTGTATATCGGAAATTTACAGCAAACGGAGATGATGATGATGATGCCTGTAATAATAGCAATTTAGATCATTAACCTTAGACGTATACCGATTGAGTGGTCTGATTTTGTGCTTTAAAATGTATTAAAAAAATGTTAATGACACATTCCAGCGTAACGGGACAACACGAGGACCCGACTTTCATTGATATTTTGCTCCCGCTAGCAAAAATTACATTTGTGACTAAGTTATTGAACAAGTTTAAAATTATGTCTGTTAAATACTTTCTAACGTAGTTTTTACTTTTTGATTTAGATTGTTATTTAGTAATTTTTATCGTACTTTTTTGGCCTTTTCAGTCTTTTACGGAAATTAGAACTGGCTTTTTTCAATTCACTCCGACGTTTCGACTATTTATTTTAGTCTTTTTCAAGGTCTAACAGTCGACAACGTCTAAAAAATTGTTATTTAGGTAGGTATAACAAGTTACATTTCGTAACGGGACACCTTCGCAGAAATACCGCTTTTTCAACTATGTTTTAATATGTGTACACTTCAATGTACCAATTATTAAACGTCATGTATGTTAATTGTGTTGAGAACTACGTTTTCTTTGTAGTTCAATAATCACTGGTGCATGTCCTGTATAATATGAGTTGATATATTCAGTTTTAAATGTCGATTTCTTGGTGTACAAGTGCGTGGAATGTGTCTAATGAGAGAAATTAGTCTTCTTATTCTTCTTTTTCTCCGACAGTGTCTTACTTGCAAGGTTCAAAATTTCTAAATGTCTCGTCCAAACGTCTACCAAATGAAATAATTGCGTTGTTTAGCTTCCCTAAAAAAGTTTGAAATACATAACTTTACCCCAGCGTTTTTGTGCGTTGAGTTTTGTTCCTCAAGGTACAAGAATACTTAAGCAGGTATAACATTTTTTTCATTCACTTGCTGTGGTTAGATTGATGTATACTTAGAATGAAAATAAATGGAAAAGTATGTAGAATTTTTCAACGGTTGCGTCTCTTCAAGGTAGTGTGAGGTAGTCCTCAAGGAAAGTACCTCAAGGTAGTAAAATGAGAGCATCTTCAGTGCATCAGATTTCCTAATGACATGATTCTGCTGAGTTGGCTATGAGTTTTTGAGCCGTCATTGTCGATCATTATTGCCCATCATTCGTTCCATTTGTATCCAATAATAATTCCGGTCAACTGGTGGTGAATTCACCCATGCATCGCCATTCGCCAGAACCCGGTTGTGTAGAGAAAAAAATTGACAGCATTATAATTGATTGGCAGCAGTCATGGCGAAAACAGTCAACCAATTACGCTCGATGCTTTGTTTGTACTGCCTGCTCTACTCCGGAGCGAAGAAGTCGGACATTGTGAGGCACTTCGTGTCCCCCGGATTTAACCGATTCGGCATTTACAACATCCTCCTCCTTGTAGAGAAAGGTGAGTTCGTCGAATGGAGACCTGATTCCGACCGCCCGATGGTGCTGGGCCAGCAGAAGCTGAAGAGAAAGACCGAAGGTAAGGTGGCCCCATCGTTCCGTGCATTGAGCCGGGAGGTCGATGCAACTGGCCAAACGATGAAGAAGAACCTGGCCAAAATGAACCTTATTATGTGGAAGTGTCAGTCCGAACTGGTCGTGTCTGAGCAGCAAGTAATCACCTAGAAGGAGTGGCTGAAAATGCTAGTGAAACACATCTTTGCGGCGATGCACGACACATAGTGGGACCATTCTGAAAAAAAGACGGTCAAAGTACTTTCCCGCCTTTTCTGATGTTTTTGAGCATATGTGTATTCGGAGAAGTTACTTAAAATATTCGTTTACATCTTTTCACTTTTTCTTACAATTCGGTATTAAGGGGATATCACATTTGAAAAAAGTATCTTTTTGTAGGAACTAGATAGCAAATTTACGACACGATCAGCACGATCGACGATCGCCTTATGAAGTATTCCACCGCGCACACATAAAGGATTTTTTGGGATTAGCTGAGGCCCTCGCTGAAGCTGTTTGCAGTAGGAATAATATCAACAGCGTCAAATTCCAAACTCCCGGATCCTCTCCTCCACTCTTTGCTCCCCTCTCACTCCTACATAAACGAGCCCCAGCTAATGTCATTCTCGTTAGTGACGAAACCGCAAATTATTTCATAGTGCGATGTTGGATACCATGAGCCCCCGCTAATATAAATGACGTCTCGTTCAGATTAAGTGAGCTCATTTTCAATCAGAATATTTGGTAATTCTATTCATTTTCACATAAGCGCAATGTGCACACCCTATTAATTTATTGTTTTGAGTTGACGAAAACAAATGTTTTGTTTGCCCGCACCGAACGGGAAACGCGGTGTTTACACCTTGGCGAACAGATCAAGAAGAGAGCGTACTCAGTCTTTCGTTGACTATACATCACACCCGAACAATAGTTATTTATTTTTTTCTGCTTTTCCCTCCGGAAATTTAGTTGTCAAAGAAATGCCTTTTCGTGTTGTGACAGTTTCTATATTTTCTTTACCTCACTCACTAAAGTCACTCAAACGTAACACAACAAAGATTTTATGGGTGTCTTAGTGGTCTGAACCAATATTGGCGCGCCGATAGGCTCTGACGTTGATAATGTGTGAAAAGTGCCGACTATCTACCAGAACGGGGTCGATGTGTGATTTTATATGTAGCGGTGATCCCTAGATGTACCGATGGCAGAGGATGTGCTGGAAGCATGCATTTCGAATGATCATGTATTCATATTTGTCATCATAGGTACTTCCGGAATAAGATAATTATAATAGACCGTTGTATTTGTATTAAAAGATGTGGTTTTTCGGTCTCGGGTTTCTTACGAAAACTACAGCAGCATATTAGAAAGTTCATATTGGATCAATCTGTCTGGTTGTGATGTGCGTGGAAGGTTATAGTGTAAGTTAGAATTTTAAATTATCTTATACAATAGTTAGTTGTAAAAAGTCCGTTTCCGTTCATTTTGTTATGCTTTCAGTATAGAGGGTTAAACAAAATCAACATTCTCGCGTTTAAATGCAAACACTTGACTAAGAAAACATTTGTTAACGTTGTAAGTAATTGTATGTGTAATGACGAAGATTGTTTAAATAATTGTAATGTTTTATAACAATTGTTGCTCCGAGGATGAAGGCATAGACCTTCGAAACGTCAGCCGAAAACGTAAAATAAAGTTTTCGTAAGAAACCCGAGACCGAAAAGCCACATCTTTTAATACTTCCGGAATAAGTTCTGGGGTGACATTGCGATTCTCGTTTCTAGTGTTTTTGGTTCGTTTCACCCATTCGTTTAACGTGGTCGAAACGAGAATCGCAATGTCACCCCTGGTTTCAACGTTACTGTACTATCATAACTATATATAAGTAAATATCAGTAATTTTACCGATCACGGCATTGAAGCCAAAAATAGGAAAATGTAATAACTGCGTCACTTGTAATTTACCAGGCGGGTTTCATGGAAACACGCAACTACGTACCAGATTTTTACCTACCTTCAGATTTTGCAGAATTGTCAAAAGTACAACATGCACGTATTACATCTTGATTGGTTTCAAAGCGGCATACGATACAGTCGATCTAGACCAGCTATGGTAGTTGATGCACGAACACGGTTTTCCGGATAAAGTGACGCCACTAATCAGAGTTACATTGGATCGAGTGATGTATTTCGTGCGCACTGTTTCGGAACACACACTCAAGTCCCTTAGAGACGTGGGGAGGGTTGGGACAAGGTGACGACCTATCTTGCATACTGTTCAACATTGCTCTTGAGAGGGTGAGCGAGGCACGCTTTTAACCAAGGGTAGCACACTCCTAGGCTTTGCAGATGACTTTGATACCATAGACAGGAAGTTTGCGACGGCGCAGGCAATCTATGCCAGAGTGAAAATGTCTAGGAGTCTAGGAGAATTGGGTAAAAAATAAATGCGTCGAAGACCACATCCATGAAAGGAAGAGGCTCAAAGAAAACATACGTGTGCTTTGCATGGATGGTAACCGTAGACGGCAATGAACGAGAAGCGGTAGACGAGTTCGTGTATCGGGGATTGCCGGTGACCGCGGACAACAACACTAGTAGGGAGATCCAACGGCGCATTTATGCGGGAAATCGGGCCTTCTTTACCTTCGCAAAACGCTGCAATCTAGAAGCATACGCAGCCGTACGAAGCTGACAATGTAAAAAACCCTTATCAGACCAGTAGTTCTTTATGGACTTAAAGCCGTGACGCTTGCCTCGTTCGAGCAGAAGGTACTGCTATCGTTTGGCGAAGTACAAACTGAAGGCGGGGAGTGGTGGAAGCGTCTGAATCACGAGCTACAGGCACTGCTTGGAGAGTTTCATACATCTTGTGAAAGTCGGTAGGCTACGGTGAGCCGGACACGTCGTAGGGATACCGGATGACAGTGCGACGAAAATAGACAGTTCTCTTTTGAACCCCACCCGCACCATGAACAGGAGGCCCCGACGTGCAAGATGGTTCGACAATTTCGAAAGAGATTTGTAACTTCTGAGCCGACTGGGGAATTGTCCCAAGATAGAGTTAAGGAGAAACCGAAAGTGGCTCAAAGATGGCTGGATAAATGGCTACCATTCGAAGCATGTATTGTTTTGCGCCTTAGAAATGCATCTGTATTGGCAGAGCACGCTTTCGCCACGTAATCAGTGCTTCCAGCGCTGTTATAATGTCCTAAAACTTGGAATTCAATTTATCGATCTGCTGTGTATCAATAAACGCTTAGCAAAACATAATTGCTAATGGAAAATAAATTTAACTGAACATATCGATCATTACGTGTTCATAAAAGCGACCAATGTATAATTTGGAATTAGTTAATAGATATTTGGTTACGCACATATTTCGTTGAACTAGCGATTTCGGAAAAAGCAGCAACACAGTATCAAACTTTCGTCACATCAATGAGCTTTTAAAGAGCTTTCAACTTTCGCCGCATCGATGAGCTTAGAGTGAAATAAACAAACAAAACGCAAACGCAGGAATCAAAAACGCAATCCGATGCAAGCGGATTAATTAAACATCCTAGTGATCCTACGCATTATTCAGTTGCTGCTGTTAATTTTGATTGAATCGGAATGCCTTGATAAAGAAAATAACCCTTTTTCGGGATGTTTGTAGTCAGTGCGGTTGGCTGCGGATCAGCTGTTTATGTTTGCAAGCTCCGCTATTTGACATATATTACCAATACTAATGCAATATTCAAATAAACGTTTAGGTTTTCAACGAACACATGAGATGTACAGTACAGTGTTTGTCGCACTAACACAATAACGTTAGCCACTTTCGGTTCCGCCTTAAATGGAAACGACTACTTGAAACAGCACGAAGCATTACGGCTGCTGACGACAACATTGACATATTATATCATCGTCGTCAATCGAACGCAACTACCGTCCAATAAGTTTAACTGATTAACTGTTAACTGATTTTTCTAACGAGACGACATAACTGTATCAGTAAATATCAACAATAGCAAAACCTTTTACTGATTCTCTGTGATATTATTGCTTATTGATAACTATTAATATTTAGTGATAGTTTTCCCATCTCTATTTCCACTCCTGTAGGGAGTTATTACATCAAATCAGCACGCATGTTCAAAGGTTTACTGCAAATCTAGTTTGCCTAGAATCTTGATGTCATCAGATTTCAAATATCTTCCATGCCGCTGCTTTAAGTTTGTTTTAAGTGAGGTTATTGATTTTGTTCTTGTTCGGTCTGTTGATTTCTATCATATCAATTGACTTTTCACTGTATTCCATTTGTGATGAATCGATACAGCATCAGAATATTTGTATTTGTTTAGTATGGAGTGTATGGCCATCAACTTTGGAAGGAGTGATGATTCGCTTACTAATTTTATCGTGAAACATCATAAACTTATTGCAGTGATCATACGTAGGTGGATCTTACCATTTCAGTTCCCTTTTTCATCGGATGTATCAGGGAAAAGAAAGCGATGAACAAATTTCGAACAATATTGCCAAACCTTTCCACCACGTCATTCACAGAGTCGCCGGATCCCATAACATTTCTGCATCGTTCAAATAGCATCTGGTTCTTAAACTTTTTTTTCGGAAAAAAACAAATTGAATTTTTAATCGAGCAAAAAAACTTTTGGTTTAGCATTTTTATTTAAAGTTTAAACGTGAAAACCGAATCTATTCTTGCTTATAATTTATACGTTATTATTTTCTATGCAAAAATCTACGAAAAAAAGACAAAAACGAAGAAAATTTTTTTTGGACGATTTTCGGAAATTCCATTGCACTATGGTCCAGAAAGCGATTTTAGACGGACAAAAATGATTGCGCCTAAACGGAATATTCTAGCTCAATGAAGTCTTCGGCAACTTTTTGAATGAAAACATGACGCATCTTTTGAAAGGGTCGTCCAATGTTCAGATGATACCGTAACAACAATTCAAGTAATAATTTTTTAAATAAGTTTGTTTTCCATTTTGTAGTTTCAAAACATTAAAGATAGATTAATTTCACGTAACTTTTCTAAACATTTCAAATTTCTAACTCTTACGTATTTTCAGCAGTGGACGTTTGTTTATGGACGACCCGTAAAATCATATTTCCTCTTATAACTCATTTATCTCAACAAATAGCTCAATATGATGTTCTACAAAAATTTGTATACGTAAGAGAAGAATATTTTTGCAGAAGACTGTTTTGCTTTATATTTATGAGTTAATAAGTTATAGCCGAATTCAGGTTAAAAACAGACCAATTTTACTGAAGCATAACTCAAAAAGCGGCAAACGGATCTTGATGAAACTTTGGCGATTTAATATAAACATATGCATAAAGTTTTTAGCAAAAAATGGTGGAGGTGTTATTTTTTTAAAAAAAGATAAAATTCTTTGAATTTTATGATTTACTATAGCTAAAATTGTCGTTTTCTTCATAGATTCACATTCAAGTAATCAAGTATGCGACCACGGAATACTATACACAACAAATATACTGGCAATAACCATGGTTGATACTGAAATAGTGAATGCATTCAAAGAGTTACATTCGCAATCTTGTTTTTAAGCGAAAAAACTAAAAGAATGTTTAATAATAACCTTGAATTAAACGATTTTTACGATCCCTTTAGATACTAACACGGACTTTTACTGTTATACGCGTATATTCGCAATATGTTTTGAATGTTTTTTGAAAATATTTTATAGACTAAAAATAACTGCGATGTGAAAAACGATGAAGATGAAGCAGAGCTGCGGAAAACTTATGATTTGCGCGTAATCGAACTACTTACGAAGGAAATTCCACTAATTGTTATACTTTTCGGGAAATTTACCATTGAAATTCAAGAAGAATTCTATTATGATTTTTAAATCCATTTAATACTATAAAATTAACAATGGAAATAAATCGGGATTTTTTTTCTTTATTTTCAATCTTAGTATTCCACTGAAACGCTCAAAAAACTTCAGTCAATTTCAACATTTATTAAATATACACCATGTTGATTTATTTGAGCGAATGCACGAGATGCTAATAATTATTAGCAAACATATAACTAACCCTTTAACGGGTAGACTTCTGTAGATAGTTTTTGCTTTGAGAGTCTTAGAGCCATATATGAAATTTATTCTAATTGGATAACACAATATCTGTGCTGAGAATAGATTGACATTTTGGCATCAGCATTGCAACATTCTGACTATGCGTTTAAGAGTTCTTATGTTTTAAAATCAAAAATTCAGGAAAATTGTGACGAAAATAATTGCACGATTTTTGTCAATTTTTACTTTTGAAAACATAGGACATCTAAAACAAAATGTTCGACCTCAAAAATATTCAGTGATGAACTACGCACTGAGTTTTGGAAAAACTAATAATATTTGGAAAAAACAAGGATTGGATATGAAACCCCAAATAAAGATTTTATAATATGCCTTAACTGTTGCTAGTCCAGATTATTACTTTTGCATGAATATCAAATTGACTTTCTTTTGAGTGTGCTTTCTTGAAAAATAGTCATTATCTATCGTTGCCTCTTTAGAAGGTTAAATATGTACAGTTTCGGGAATACACAGAACAATCTATATGTATAGCTCTATGGCTGGTATCCTTTGCCTCCGACAGTGCACAGTGCAAATAGTATTTAGATTTCTTAATTATGTAATTTATCAGCGTATATATAATAGTTTTTCTCTCAATGTAGGCATTGATACTAAACGTATCAAATAAACTTCATGAATATTTTTCACAAACAGATTGAAAAGACCGCGATTGTCGTAAGATAAGCGTTCGTATTTGTCTCGATAAAACATAAATAGTAAAGCAACAAGCTTTGTATTATGTTTTAGACATTTTCTAAAAAAATAGTTACACAAAATTATGTTTTAACGCTTTGAAACTGAGCAAGAAACTGTACCTGGGCAGTTAGGGATGGATAAAACGAAAACTTTAGCTACAGTAAATCATAAAGTTCAAAGAATTTTATCTATTTTTAAAAAAATAACACCTCCACCATTTTTTGCTAAAAAATTTATGCATATGTGTATATTAAATCGCCAAAGTTTCATCAAGATCCGTTTGCCGCTTTTTGAGTTATGCTTCAGTAAAATTGGTCTGTTTTTAACCTGAATTCGGCTATAACTTATTAACTCATAAAGATAAAGCAAAACAGTCTTCTGCAAAAATATTCTTCTCTTACGTATACAAATTTTTGTAGAACATCATATTGAGCTATCTGTTGAGATAAAAGAGTTATAAGAGGAAATATGATTTTACGGGTCGTCCATAAACAAAGGTCCACTGCTGAAAATACGTAAGAGTTAGAAATTTGGAATGTTTAGAAAAGTTACGTGAAATTAATCTATCTTTAATGTTTTGAAACTAAAAAATGGAAAACAAACTTATTTAAAAAATTATTACTTGACTTGTTGTTACGGTATCATCTGAACATTGGACGACCCTTTCAAAAGATGCGTCATGTTTTCATTCAAAAAGTTGCCGAAGACTTCATTGAGCTAGAATATCCCGTTAAGGCGCAATCATTTTTGTCCGTCTAAAATCGCTTTCTGGACCATAGTGCATTGTTCGAATTTCCATTTTTGTTTCGTGCTAGCGTTAAGTCAACTTGTACACTCAATTTTCAAGTTTTTCAGACTGTAGAGCCCACAGACAATTGATTTTATAAAATTTTTTGACTCATATCCTACAAATTATTTTTCTGCCCCCCGATTCTTCAAGCCAATTTCATAGAGGGGGATGACAAAAACTTTGAAAATGATTTGCAATGGCCTTATAATATTTTGAAAATTTCAAGTTTTTTTTATTTTCACCAAAAATAATTTTTTACAGTGTATAACTTTTTCTAAAGATGAGAATTATAATAAGGTCATTACAAATCATTTTGAAAGTTTTTGTCACCCCCCTCCCCTTGTAAATTGCCTTACCATGCTAGTTAGCTCCTCTATCATACACAGACAGCACAGTTTTTGGCGCGTACGAATTTGATAAGTTGGACAGTGCGCCCAGAATGATGTAAATGTGTGGAACGGATCAGGGCGCATATCCTCAGTACGTAACGTAATGTAAACAATACTACAACTTTTGTATTATGACAGCTTGATCTAATCCGCCAAGATGATCACATTCTGCGGATTTTTCATGCAAGTTTCAATAAAAACGGCTAAAATTCGCGGAATAATTTTCTTGCCCATTTTTCTAAGTTATTGTTTTTGAAGCATGATAACTTTTGAACGTGTGGTCAGAATGTTATAATGTTGATTCCAAAATGTCGAGGAAACTGTTCTAAACATACTTTGCATATTGTTCATTTAAAAAAATTCATATATGGCTCTAAGTCTCTAAAGGCGAAGGTCATCTACAGACGGACTCACCCTTTAGACTGATAAATGTGTTATACTGAAATATTTTAACGTGATTACTTCAATTAGCTTTTGATTAATTTATTTTATTTGATTTTTATCCGTTTGAGTCAATTGCAATCGTTTATTTCCTGTTAACATTTTTTGTACATTTCCGGATTGCATTCATCGTTCAACCCTGATTCTAGCCCGCAGCGTTTTCCGGTGCCCCGAATAAGTACCGTGGAAATTTACTGCACAGAACAACATTTGCGATAGATACAAAGAAGCATCCTTGCTGTGCGGAAGCGTCATATGTAAATATCCTTCAATCACGAACACCATTGTGAGTGTTTGAGAAAGTGTGTACGCAAATTGAACTCGCAGCAGTCCGCCATTCCCTGAGCTCTCTTTTCACATGTTTATTGTCAAATTCGTTTGAAAGTGCATCGTCGCTGCTACGGCGATCATTGTAGTATCGCGCGTATCGATTGTCGATGCGGTACAGCTCCTTATACTAGCCAAAAATCAGTAGTCATATTTCAGAAGTCAGAAGCTAGCAGAAATAATAGTTTTCCGTTGGTTGTTTTTAATCATTGCTTGAACTGATGCTCTTTATAAATTATGAAATTTATCAATCAATAATGCGATAATTGGTACAGTTACGTTGACATAACAGGCAGGTAGCAATAATCCCACCAGTTGCAATTGAAGCATGATTGTACAATCAAGCATGCATAAGGGAAATTTATGCAGCACGGAGTTTCGCAGGTGCGTTTCAAGTCCTGCGAAGTTTCTCTCTACTTGTGACACCACTGCACCGGCAGGGGCTGGCTGTTTGGTCGGGTAGTGTTGCTCATCTGAACTGCTGCACTCGATGCAGAAGGATATATTTGAGTGCTTCGCTGTGTTATGAGGGGAGATGATGAGTGGGCGATGGATGGATTAATTAATTCGAAATAATCCTGTTCGAATATTCATGCGGCCGTATTATTTATTTACGGTTGCTGTCGCCGGTGTGAATTTAATTAGGGAAATCGTTGCATTCGCTGAATCCAAACTGAATAGTGAGGAGAAAAGCAGCCCCTCGAGAATGGGCTTAATTCTATAATACTTACCATTGTTTTCCTCTGGGCTTGTTTGAATTGTCAATTTTCTAGAAATGCAATCTGTATCTATACAATCGATGTCATTTTAGGTTGTTAGGTTTGAACGTGTTAGTTTCAGCCGCCCAGAAGCCGTTTGCCGTATTATTGTGATTCTCTTTGATTCGAACAATAGCCCATGAAAATTTTAATGGATTACTCTGACAACTTATCAGCACATCACGAGATTTAATGAGCTTTGTAGGAGATATGAATTCACCGCATGCCAAGTCAATATTTAATTAGCGGTAGCAAAAGAATCGGTTACGCGCTTCCAATCAACGGGCGTAATTGAATATGTACTGAATGTTGATTGATTGATGGAATCGTATGCTAATTGATAGTAAATAATGGAACCTATAAAGATGGATTCCTCAATTATGCGATTCATTAGCCGAGTAACAATGAATGCAAATATATAAGTGGATTGTCACAAAAATGCATTCAATTAGTTCTGCCGGACCCCGTTTTCCAGTACTGTGTTATCGGATCAGGACACAAAGCAACACTGAAATTGAATCACTCTGATGGAAAATCGTCTCTTGCGGTTTGTTTGCGAGAATCACTTTTGGTACCTGTGGTTAATATTATTAATTAAATTTGTGACACGTGTACTACTACTACTACTCCTACTTACTGCCAGGTGTTGACGCATTATCTCGGTTTAGTTGTTAATTGTAAAATCAATGCCAACGCCTGTTACGGTCATTTGATTTAGCTTTCTAATTAGTTATAAATGGTTTTCATCATCATAAAGTTATATGACATGCTCTTAAGCGAGTTTCTGAAAAAAGTTTTCATTTCAAATGAAATACCACAACACAACCTTTAGGAATTTCACAAAAGTTTCACGTGATAGCATACAATGGTTTAGTGAATGGCAAAATGTCGAATTTCCAGGAGAAGTGTAAGTACTTTACAGTTGTTTTAGTGAAAAAACTTAGAACAGTCTGTGTTCCAGATTAATTAGTATTTTACTTTTTTCTCTTTTCAACGACGTATAGCAGTCGGCTTTTTACTTTTCTGTTGGGAAGAATAAATGCTTAATGCGAGAAATGAAGATTCAGGCAAACTGAAAATTCTTGATATTAGGCCAAAAATATAGACTTAGCGAAGGTGAGAGCTCTCACCTTCGCTAAGTCTATATTTTTGGCCTAATATCAAGAATTTTCAGTTTGCCTGAATCTTCATTTCTCGCATTAAGCATTTATTCTTCCCAACAGATTAGTATTTTACGATCAATGAATTAAAAATTTAATTTAGTGCAGCACTTTTACGCCTTTTTTTGACACTACTCGTGATAATGCAACAACTGAAAAATAGGACTACCGCTAAATTAATGATAGCGGCCGCTATCCGTTTAGCGCAAATCGTATATCCCTGGCTGTCAGGATCATGAACTTTTTTTTTACATTTAAAGGCCGTGGTAGATGAGCACCGAATCAAAATAAATTATCATAAAACATAATGCTTACAGGATGTAGGACACATTTACAATGGTGTCCACAGAATGGGGCACACTGGGGCACGTGCCCCTCTGTTTAATGTTTGATGCTGTACATAATGATTCGCCGATGATGCCATATGGCAAATGGCAGATTTTTGTTCATACGTTGAGTTCTTAGAATGGAAAAAAATATGGGCTGTGATTCGCTTTTCAGCCCACCGAGCTGGATATTAAGCAAAAATGAGTCGTCATTGATTCTGTAAATTTTGAACGCAGTTTTTTTTTGTTTGAACCAAAAGTTCTGATCATGAAAATATATTCTCTGTGTTCGGATTGGCAAGAAGAATGCAAGAAATACCTTTTTAAAAACAGAACGCCTGTTTTTGTGTCCAAAAACTGTTTCCGAAATTTGTTTTTCCGACGAAAAGTTGATGACTCTTTATTGGCCCTTAGGCCATTGCAAATTATTTTCAAAGTTTTTGTCCCCCCGTCCTTCAAAATTGGCTCTTAAAATCGAGGGGCGAAAAAAAAAATTGTTAAACTTGAGTAAACATTTTTTGTATAAAATCAATTATCTGTTTGGATTTTTCTTGTGTACGCATTTTTTTAAATTCCTCGTTTCAAATAGGCATAGCTTTGAATCGATCATGGTAGAACAAATGTATTTTTATGGATGATGATGATGATGATGATGATGATGATGATGATGATGATGATGATGATGATGATGATGATGATGATGATGATGATGATGATGATGATGATGATGATGATGATGATGATGATGATGATGATGATGATGATGATGATGATGATGATGATGATGATGATGATGATGATGATGATGATGATGATGATGATGATGATGATGATGATGATGATGATGATGATGATGATGATGATGATGATGATGATGATGATGATGATGATGATGATGATGATGATGATGATGATGATGATGATGATGATGATGATGATGATGATGATGATGATGATGATGATGATGATGATGATGATGATGATGATGATGATGATGATGATGATGATGATGATGATGATGATGATGATGATGATGATGATGATGATGATGATGATGATGATGATGATGATGATGATGATGATGATGATGATGATGATGATGATGATGATGATGATGATGATGATGATGATGATGATGATGATGATGATGATGATGATAATGATGATGATGATGATGATGATGATGATGATGATGATGATGATGATGATGATGATGATCATGATGATGATGATGATGATGATGATGATGATGATGATGATGATGATGATGATGATGATGATGATGATGATGATGATGATGATGATGATGATGATGATGATGATGATGATGATGATGATGATGATGATGATGATGATGATGATGATGATGATGATGATGATGATGATGATGATGATGATGATGATGATGATGATGATGATGATGATGATGATGATGATGATGATGATGATGATGATGATGATGATGATGATGATATGGAATATCATATGGAAAATATGGAACAACATAAAATAATTTACGAATGATATAAAAACATTGACCAAACCTCGTGATTTTAGTCATGACCTTGAAATGCGGTATTTCTGAAAAGACATAAAAATGGTACTGCAGATATAAAAACGGTACAGTAGACATAAAAATAACGCAAAAAAGTCAAAAATTCAAAATGTAATGCCAATGATAAGAAGGTCCAAATATATATAAAAATAATGCAAAAGTAAAACAAAACTGACACAAAAAATATAGGAAAATGATACAAAAAGATACAAATATGATAATAAAAGACACACATATGATACAAAAAGTATACAAAAATAATACTTGAGATAAAAAATGTTATGTATCAAAACTAGATTGGGTCATGCAGTTTTTTAAATGAAATTTCTTGACAAAAAATAAACGTGCTAAATTGGTGTATGATAGGATACAAAAACGACACAAACAAGCACTGAAAAATTATTCCAATTTAAATATAGGTCATTCCACGCTAAGTGACCGAGAACAGGTTCAAACTTGTAATCGACCTTTACGGGTTTGAACCAAATTTCGCCAAATTTGGACCTCCCCTCGATAACCATTTTGGTCATCGTTCTCGTATCAGTGTGGGACGCTAAACACCCAAGTAACAATTTGGGTTTTGTTACACTCTTATGATAGCATTTAAGACCAAAATTGGTCATGAAAACCGCCATAAGAGTACAATAAAACTCACATTGTTGCTTGGGCAGTACTATCACGATGGTCCTCCGGCGACAGAGGTGGTTGGTGCAGGCCTTAAAAGGCATCCATAAAATTTACCAGTACAGGAAGCATGTAATGTATATAAGTACTAGAACAATAGGCATAGACCAAGGCAACGAAAAGGCCATCGACTCATTAACTTTGCCGCCTCCATAAATATGACCATACGAAGTACCTACCTCCGGCACAGCTTCCCATATCGGTATACCTGGACATCACCACGACAGACGGACCCACAAATCGACCATGTTTTGATAGATGGAAGGCACTGTAACGATTCCAAGAGATGGGAATCGACTGAACTATTACTAGCCTAGTAACCACCTCGACCGGTGTAACCTAAAATCCGGATCACTGAAAGTGAAGACAAGGCAAGTGTAAACAGATTCTGAGACGACAAACCAAAACCACCGATCACGATCCCATCCTATCCTATATCGAACCTACCGTCCATCAATCAACCCCCACCCTTTCAACAACTGCTGGTTTAATGCTCTCTGTGAGCTTTTCGCCCCATAACATAAACACACACGTCAGTTGACGATGTGAGGAATATTCCCGCCATATTAAGGAAACCCGTAGGACGCCATCGCCGAGACTTTTAATTCTGAAGTGGACTGGAGTGAAGCGAGTCAAGACGTACCATAAAGTACGGAAACAAACCTGTCCGTTCTTTTATTACAAAGGTTCCGCGAGTGCCAAAGTGCCGAAGGGACGCTACACTGGTCGTCGTTGACCGCAACCGTTGATCCAGCCACCCAGAAGAACCCGTGGGGGAAAGGCCACAGATAACCGCCAAAGAGCCGCGTTACCCAGGAACCGGAGCAGTGTCCATCGCGAGGTGTCCTGAGCCGACGGGATTTGTGGAGAAGGTGAGTCAGACCCGTTCTGTGATCCGAGTCTCTGCATTTGCGGAAGGTGTGATAGGTGGCCGGATACACCCATTAGGGGTGCATTATTGGGTGAACATAAGTTCACCGATCCCTCTTTTGTTTCGTTACAGACCCGCCGACTCTGCCGACGCCATCGAACGCTGAACAAAAGAGGGGGTGTTTCACAATAGACCCTGAATAAAACAAAACTACTGGTCTTAAATATTGTTTTATTCCCGTAAGCGGGTCAATTCACAAAAATCCAGTTACAGCACTTCTTGGATATCATCGACGTTAGAACCTATCGTGGCGTAAACATAGATTCTGACCATTACCTTTTCAGGGTTAAAGAACGCAAAGACATTGCGTTGTTATCAACATTCGGTACTGTCGCTCGCCACGGTACAATCTAGAACGACTCAAGTTACCTGGGGTCGCTATTGAGTACGCAGAATGTCTTAAAGCAGCGTTGCCGGGTGAGGAAGAGCTAAACTGTGATTGCGTTAAAGCAGTTATCGATAGCGCAGCGCAAGGTTCCGTTGGCTTCGCTGCGAGGAGTCGTCGTAACGATTAGTTCGATAAGGAATGCCAGGGCGTGTCAGACGAGAAGAATGTAGTGCGAGTGTCGATGTCTCAGCAGGGGATCCGTCAAAACGAGAAACAATATAGACAGAAACAAAGACAGCAAACCCAGTTTTTTCCGCGATAAAAAGCGCCACCTGGAAAAAATTGAGTGCGAGGACAGGGAACAGCTATATTCTCATCAGGAAACGTGTAAATTATGGAAGAAACAGAACGTGTTCCGGAACATGTCGCAGGAAACCTTGTCGGATGAACGTGAAGTGATCAAAAGGTGGAAGCAGCACTACAATGAGAACCTGAATGGTGCGGAGACGCAATATCAAGACAGTAGGGAGAATGACGACATCAGTGCAGCGGATGATGCTGATGTATCGACCCCCATAAAAGGTGAAGTGATCGAAGCCATCAAGCAGCTCAAGAACAGGCAAAGATGACATCATAGCAGAGCTCATCAAGATGGGCCCGGATATGTTGGCTACCTGTCTGCACCGGCTGATAGTCAGGATCTGGGAAACAGAACAGCTACCGAAGGAGTGGATGAAGGGAGTAATATGGCCAATGTACAACAAGTGCGACAAGTTGGAATGTGAGAACTATCGAGTGACTACCATTCTCAACGCCGCATATAAAGTGCTTTCTCAGATCATCTTTCGCCGTCTATCGCTGTTAACAAGTAGATTCGTGGGAAGTTATCAAGTTGGTTTTGTGGACGAGTGATCGACAACGAACCAAATCCTTGTGCTGCTACAATACCATCGACCGTGAAGAGCAATGGAAAATTATGGACGAAAACAGTTTTCCCGAGAAACTGATTAATTAAGTCCACAATGGATGGTGTACAGTGTTGTGTGAGGATATCGGGCGTATTATTAAGCCCGTTTGAAACATGCAGGTGACTTCGACAAGGCGTTGGTATTTCCTGGCTCCTGTTCATAAATTGATAAAATTGTTGCTCATTAGTAGCATTAATACTTTTACCAATCAATAGGTTATATTTACGCATGATTCGGGGGTTAAAGTTAAAATTTCTCACAATTGTGTCCTGATTGTACAAACATTATACAATAATGTTACAAATAATAATATCAAAATGACACAAAATGTTACAAAGATGATTCACTTTTCTCTGTTCAACGTCCCTCTTTTTTGTTGCCACCCAGATGGCTTCGAAGTACAATGCTGGTCTAACCAACCAGTCGTCATATATTCGGATCTCAGCTGGATGTTGCTACTAGAGTCGAGACTTCAAAAGACGTTTATGCCCAAAGTTTTGATTATTTACCTGTTCTTTATGTTTATGTTTATGTACACTGTATATAATGTACTTACAAATTATATTTGAATAGAACCACAAAGAGCACTTCATTCTCTTCATACTTTAAATGTTTATCGAGAAAACATGATGCATCCCGTCACATCCCGTGCTTCATCTTTTACTTCGAACCAAAAGTCACGTCTGGTTCCTCCACTGAGTTCGTCTGTTCCAATTCGAACGATTTGCCAACAACAAACTGCTTGGAATACCGCAACACCTTCGATTAGCGTCAGCCAATTCAAGTCGGTAGCGACCGGTTAGCGAGGGTTTAGTGATCTGATTCGATTGCATCATCATGAGGAGCAGATCTTTCGGGTGCTTTTGGGGAAGTCATAACCGATCGAGGAACGCAAGCACGATCACAGATATAATAGAAGATGACATTATCCATCAGATCATTCGTCTTTTAATAAACCGAACCCAGTGGTTTTGAATAAATCTACCTAAACCTGGACTCCACGCGACGCAGGCTCCGTTCCGACATTCCGCCTATTTCTATGCCGCGCATTTCTCCCGTTCGTCAAATCAGATGAATACAAACGTCCATCAAAATTGTGTGCCTCAACTGATCCGCGGTGGACTGCCGCCTGGTGGAACGTTGACTCTGACGGACCGGTGTGAATAATTTGGCAATCCGGGCCACTGCTCGGCATGGCGATGTCACGAAAGACCCCGCACGCTGGGAATCCTGCCTTTTGGTAGCCTGCACGCAACGCGGCCTCCTCGGTCGGAATTGTATAATGCTTAACGTGATCTAATTGTGGCTTATCTGGGCGAGTTAATCGTTTGGTCTTCGCGTTCACTTCCTCACAGCAACGGCGGTTGTTGGGCGTCCTTTCTCGACTGGTGCGATCTCTCGGCTGCGCAGCGAGTTATGAAATTGATTAATGATTTGTAATCGATTTGTGCGGAGGTCTGAAAGGACTGATTGCTACCACCATCGTGCCGCGTCGTTGCGGTCGACGCGGGCTTCCAGCTGTGCCATTGGACGGTGCGAAGAATGCTGAGAAACGAAACAACACGGCGAGGGCATCCAAAAGTGATGCTTGAGCGCTAATCGGCTTTTAGACAAAAAATGGTTGTTCCGTAATCTTGATCTAGAATCAGAACAATGGATGGAATGTTCTGGAAGGAAGGAAGAGTTTTAGGTATACACTTATCGTTCATTGCTGTTATTGTGCTAATACATTTAATCTACTTTTATGATACAATGACATAAATATGACAATCGGCAGCTCACATTAACGATGCTTTATTAGTTATGTGGGGAATATAAATTATGAAACTTGCAGGATTGCACGTTAGATAAGATCATCGCAATAAATTTGGTTGATTTCCATAATACATTGAATTTCTGGTAATACTGATGGGTGTGATTAGACTATTTCTTTTAATTTTAACATTTTCTAATTATTCTAACCCCAGTGCTACATTCAGTTTTCGGTATTTCACACTTTGTCGAAACTAAATCTGTGATTATAGTTAAGACATTAGAGAATTAGAGTGCTTATTATAAGTTGTGTTCGACGAAAACTTTGAGTTTTCGTATTATTGAGTTCTGGATCAATTCGCAGTTTTTGGTACCTTGCATATAAAACTGTAATTTTATTTTGTACTATTGACCAGCACATAATCGGTTTTTGCTAGGTATTTTCTGCAAACATTTGCACTGTCGCGCGGTGTCATATCTCTCGGTTGGTCAACCATTTACATAAATTACTCTATTAAATGAGGTCAACGTGCTGCGCCCCGTTTGATACCGTAACGCGCCGGCCGAACCCAGGCCTGCAGCTCTTTTCGCATACGCAGCTCTTTCCGACCGACCAGGTCACGCTTTTATGACTGACAGCATCAGCAGTTTCAATCAGATTACCATTTTTACCTCTTTCCAGCAGTTGGGTTTCGATCTGGTGTTGGCACGGGCACGTTCCATACCGATCCACCGTCCGTGGCGGACGCGTAAAAGTTTCACTTCCAAATTTTTGTGGACAAGTATTCTGACACTGATTAATGTCAGCCGTCAATTCGTTGTCACCAGGCGGCTTGGAAGCATATCGTCGCAACGCCGATTTGATTGCTACCCGATTCGATGTGCTCGCGATTCTATTGTACGAAGGCTGGCAATTGGGCGTGGAAGCGGAACCCAAATGGCCCCAGATTTTGAAACCGTTTCACTTTTTTTGTGTGCATTCATTCCACAATACATCCTAGAAAGCCATCTGTACGATGCGACGAGGCGGTTTTCGGATGGACGCTTTCGTCGTATGTCATTCTGATGTTCCTTTTGCAAATATTGTACAATAGCATCGAGTTACTTCGTAACGATTGTGCAACGAACGTTCGATTTGAATTTTTGTCCCAACGATTATATTCGTGTGAAAGCTATAAAGGGTTTAACTAGAGATACAAAAAGGTGTTGAGTCCAAACATCCTTTCGACAATGCTAAAATACAGTTAAAACATCACATAATCTAGTACAGTGTAATTTGTCATACGAATGCTTCCTTTGATACACATAAGTTGACTTCAAAAATCTATGAGCAAATTACCAGGAGTACAAGTACTTACTTACTTACTTTCTTACAGACTCACTTACTTATCCTGGCGCTATGTTTTAGGAACTGAATTTTAGGATTTCACCTGCATAACAATGGTCCGCCAACAAACTCGGTCCATGGCTGTCCATCTCCAATTTCTCTTATATCCCACACTTTCCAGGTTTTGCTCCACTTGGTCTAGTCATCGAGCGCGGTGCGCACCTCTGCGACTGGTACCAACTGGATTCGAGGCGAACACCATTTTTGCGGAATTGTTGTATGGCATTCTCACAACATGTCCCGCCCATTGTACTTTTCAGACTTTAGCAACTTTCTGGGTACTTGGTTCCCACCGTTCTCACATACACCGCATAAGCTTAGGATCCTAAGCACACGACGCTTAAAAATGGCCGATGTTTCAAGTCCCCGTCAAGCATTACCTACGTTTCGTAACCGTAGAGGACTACCGGTCTTTTTAGCATTGTACATGATACATTTGGCAAGGGGATGAAGCTGACCAGACCTTAGAGTCTTGTGGAGTCCGTAGTAAGCACGACTTCCAGCAATAATACGTCTGCGTATTTCTCTGCTGCAGTTGTTATCCGACGTCATCAATGATCCGAGGTACACATTCACCACTAATCCAACCTTTACTGCTTCATGTTTCATTTTCGTATACTCCTTCCAACAATGTCCACGTCGTCAGCGGAACAGATAAATTAGCTAGATTTATTGAAAATCATGTCCCGCATGTTTCATAAAACTCTCTAGCGCGCTGTTGAGCAGGAGATAAGAAATACCATGGCATTGTCGAAATCCCCTGCGTGTTTCAAACGGTTTTGATAACGCGCCTGAAATCCTCATACAGCAATGTACACCACCCACCGTGGCGTTAATCAGTCTTGTTAATTAGTTAATCTTCTCGGGAAAGCCGTTTTCGAATTTTCAATAGCTCTTCACGGTCGATAGTATCGTAGGCGGCCTTGAAATTTATAGACAGCGTTGAGAATGGCTCTCACATTCCAACTTGTCGCCCTTCTTGTATCATGGATATATTATTCCCTCCTTCCACTCCTTTGGTAGCTGTTCTGTTTCCCGGATCCTGACTATCAACCTGTGCGAAAAGGTAGCCAACCTATCCGGGCCCATCTTGATAAGCTCCGTTGCGATGCCGTTTTTGGCAGCTGCTTTATTATTCTTAAGCTGCTTAATGACTTCGATTGCCTATTGTATTGACCTATTGTAGGAGGACCAGCACTCGTCATACTTATACAGTCATTACATACTTTTGCTGTCTTGGTATTCCGTCTCCACGCTATTCAGGTGCTCATTGTAGTGCTGCTACCAACTTTCGATTACCTTACATTCATCCGACAAGATCTCTCCATCTTTATCCCGACATGTTTCAGCTCATGATACAAAGCCTTTGCGGGATACGTTCAGTTTTTTGTAGAATTTACGCGTTTGCTGAGAACGATAGAGCTGTTCCATGCCATCGCACTCGATTTATTCCCGACGACGTTGCTCATCCCGGAAAAACTGTGTTTGTTGTCTTCGTTTCTGTCTATATCGTTCTTCATTTTGACGGGTCAACTGCTGCAGCAACAACGCCTGCGATGCATTCTGCTCGTCTAATATCCTCTGGCATTCCTCGTTGAACCAGTCCAGCCGTCACGTCGACTCCTTTCAGCGAACCCCACTCTATCTTCCGTTGCCCTGTTGAGAGCTGCTTTAATGCTACCTCAGCGGCCCTCGAGAGGGGCTTCGTTTAGCTCTCCCTCACTCGGTAGTACACTATCAAGGCATTGCGCGTTCTTAATAACGACTTCAGGTAACTTCAGTTGTTCTAGATTGTACCGTGGCGGGTGACGGTACCGAATGTTAGTAACAACGGAAAGTCTTTGGTGCACTTTAACTATCAAAAGGTAGTGGTCAGAATCAATGTTTGCGCCATGATAGGTTCTAACGTCGTTCATATCCGAGAAATATCTTCCATCGATCAAAACGTGGTCGATTTGTGAGTCCATCTGTTGTGGCGATCCCCAGGTGTACCGATAATGGTGGTTGTGCCGGAAGTAGGTTCTTCGTATGGTCATATTTTGGAAGGCGGCGAAGTCAATGACCGTTTTCGATCGTTAGCGAGTGTGCACTGTATTTTCCAATAACCGGTCTGAATTTCTCCTTCTGGCCAGTCTTAGCGTTGAGGCCTCCGATAATGATTTTAACGTCATGTCTTGGGGAGTTGTCGTACTCACGCTTAAGCTGCGCGTAAAAGCGTCGCGGTCGTCCTCATCACTTCCTGGTTGTGCGCTAATTATACAAGTTGATAATGCTAATGTTGAAAAAACGGCCTTTTATTCCTCAACTTGCACATACGACTGTCGATTGGTCACCACCTAATTACGCACTTTTACATGTCGCCCAACACGATAAGAGCTGTATCCAGCTCGTGTGTATTATCGTAGCTCTGGTAAATGACGTATTCATTTCTATACGAATGTACGTACCGTAGACCCCTTCCAGTATATTTCATGCAGCGCTACAATGACGAACTTGCGGGGCCCTCAAAAAGTCGGAAAGTATGCGGTTACTTCCCAGAAAATTTAAACTTGCACTTCCATATGCTCTTAGCTTTTTTTCGTTGCCTTTGTCTATGCCTATTGTTCCGGTTCGTATCCATTAAGGCTGTGCGAAATTTAGCAAAATTTCAGTTTCAGAAATTTACATTAGATTTTATAATAAATTACCTTTAAACTACACTAGAATCTATGGTAAATTTCGCTTGATTTCGTTTAATTCGGTAAACACGAAATTTCGCGAGATGTCTCACACAGCCTTACTATTCATATTATATGCTTCCAGTACTGGTACTGTGTCGCCGAACGATAATTCTCCCTTCCCTGTCAGCATACCACTAGGGTTGGATTGCTGATCTCCACTAAGGTTGCTCGTATCTCAGTTGGTACTACGAGGAGGTGGGGCTTCTTTCGACAGCATTGCTGTTCTTCAGTCCCCTTGCCCCTTGTACTTGCTACCCAATTAGCTTCGAGGTACAATGGTAGTCTAACAATACTGGCTTGCTAGATAGAGTCAGTAGGATCGTTGCACTGGCCCCGTAATTTTCCTGTACTCTACCAACCGGCTGCGAAGTCTGTCGATAAAGAAGGGTAATGTCTAAAGACGGTATAAGCCCAAGGCTTTGCTTTGCTTTTTTGCTGTTCTTCAGTTTGCCAATCCTCTGTTGAACGCTGCAGAGGCCAGAGGCTATTTCCGCTTCTGTTTACCGCATTGTTATGCAGGTATTCATTCATCGAAGGTTTCCACTTGTCAGTCGTCTTGTGTTCGTTTGTGATCAGATTCTTTTCTACATTCCTGCACTTGACGGCTTGCGGAATATACCCTATTCGGTGGTATATGCCAGGCTTCTCTGTAACTCCGACGTATCATTGGCACTGGACAATAATTTGAACTCGAGCGATCATGATCATCTTGCTGGTGTTTCTTCCGTTCATGTTCCTGTCGCTGCATGCCCATCTATATTTGGTCAAAGTACTCTCAAACGCTTAGGTAAATCATTCAGGTATGGTTTTTCTGTGCCATCGGCGCATCGCATTCTCTATTATAACCTTCTATATTCTTGTATTGCTGGCGCTCTATCTTTGTATTGCGCCATCGCGGATGCCCTAATGGCTAATGGCGGATTATCCACCAATACTAAATACCAATTATACTCGAGCGGTTCTGTGCTTAAGTCTTTACTTTGAGTATTGTCATTTCAAACAACTGCATGCAAGAGTTGCTGGGTGTTGACCCATTGCGCGAGCGTATGATATCAGAGAAAAATCGTCCGTTAATGAATAATTTGCTTTACCTTTCATTGAATAGACATGTGATTTTGTGGATATTTTCGTGGAGGAAGTAGGCTGCCAAGTTGCATCATTGATCAACAAAATTGCACGTAACATGTTTGTGGTTGGTGAACGGCTGGATAATGCGTTCCATCGCCGACAAGCGTACTTGCAGGAATAAAATAGATCCCGCAGTGGTTCTCAGTCTCTTAACCTACCCCTACCACTCCCTAGTAGGGGAGCTCCTAATTACGACCCCAATAAGGCAACATGCCTAAACAAATGTAACTAGGAAAAATCAAAAAAAATTGAGTCGGATTGACAAGAACGAAGACGATGAATTAAATTCGTGGAATGGATTCTTGGTATCTGGAACTACAGAGCACTGATTCCGTGAATGGCGACTGTAACCCCAAAAGTTTGGCATCGTGGCCCCCGCAGGGGGGCATCCGCAACAAAGGTGAGAAGATGTAGACGATCCGTGGCGGTAAGGCCTAATTTTACCAGAGCGGTTGAGCGACCAACTAGCTGGCAGCGGGCTTTGTTGGGTTCGCCTGACGGACTGGAGGCTGATCACCGAGAGGATGCGTATGTTGAGCTTCCCGTATGTTGGTAGCTTTCCGAGGCCTGATAATCAGAAGCACTTTCTTTGGACGCTTTTTTTGGACTCTGATTGGAAACTCGGTACTTGGAACGCCAGAACTTTGTTGGAACCTGCACGAGCTGGCCTACTTACTCGAGAGCTACACAAAGTCAACCTTGAGGTAGCAGCCCTCCAAGAAGTAAGATGGTGAGGCTCCGGGGAGCTGGTCCAACTGCTGAAGTTTCGTTCAAGTACCATATCTACTACAGAGGCAGACGTTGGGTTTATGGTATTGGGCAAGCAGAAAAAAACGAGGATCGAGGGCAAGTTCTTCAAATATAGCTTGATCAGTACATACGCTTCAGCTAACGTCAAACCCGATGATGTGAATCGTTTTATCAATCCTTCGATAAAACATGTGGAGAGTGCCGAAAGTAGGACGTCAAAATCATCATCGGAAGTGAAGAGTTTTTCCGCCCAATCATTGGAAAAGAGAGCCTTCACTCGACGACCAATGATACGGCCTGAGGTTGATAAACTTCGCTACACCCAGAGGTATGACAATCTGTAGCACCTATTTTGCATACCAAAATATTCGAAAGCACACCTAGAGACACCCGTTGGGTGCTCCCAAATCGACCATGTCTTGATTGATGGCTGACACTTTTCTGACGTCATAGATGTCAGGTCCGTCAGAGGGCGCAATATCGACTCTGATCATTATCTAGCGGTACGTAAGATTAGCGCTAGGCTGTCAAGCGTAAGAAGTGCCAGAAGATAGACAACTGTGTCACGAAGCACAGTCACTGAGGTACTGGGTACCGGAACAAGCCGACCAAGAAATGGCTGGTTTGATGAAGAGTGCCAAATAGCGACAAATGAGAAGAACGTGGCTGGGAGTCGCATGCTCACTACGGTTACACGTCAAAACAGGGAACGATATAAAGAGCTACGAGTAGCAGAGAAACGAACCCATCGGCGTCGTAAGCATGAGTACCAGGTGCTCAGTGTGGCAGAAGGTTGTTTTGCCAGGAACAACGCGAAGAGTTTTTTTTATAAAATAGTCAACAGTACAGTGAATGAGAGCAACCCGGTGCCAGTGACGTGCAACGACAAGGATGGAAACCTGTTAACTGACGAGGCTATGGTGGCTATCAGGTGGAGAGAGCACTTTGAATAGCTTCTAAATGGAACAGCTAATGGAGGAAGCGTCAGACAAAGAATACAAATTGAGGAAGATGGTCAAGCTGTGGAGCCGCCCACGCTAGTTGAAGTTAAAAAGGTGATAAAAGAGCTTAAAAACAGAAAGGCTGCTGGAAAGGACGGAATTCCGGTCGAAATTCTGAAAGTGGAGAGAGAGCAGCTGCACATAGCAATCCATGCCACGATCGAAAAAATCTCGGTGGATGAAGAAATGCCTTCAGACTGGCTTGATGGTCTCATTTCCCCGATATACAAGAAGGGACACCGACTCGATTGTAGTAACCATCGGGGTACAACACTTCTTAATTCCGCCTATAAGGTAGTCTGTCGTATTCTGTTCAACAGATTGAGACCGTTATCAGAATGCTTTGTCGGCCATTACCAGTGTGGTTTTCGAGAAGGAAGATCGACTACGGATCAAATGATCACCTTGCGTCAAATTCTTGTAAAATTTCGGGAATACAACTTGCGGGCACACCATCTGTTTGTGGATTTTAAGGCAGCGTATGATTCAGTGAAAAGGAAAGAATTATGGCAGATAATACTCAAGCACGGCTTTCCGACATTAGACGAAATGTTTCGTGACTGTTGAATATAGCACTTGAAGGGGTGATACGAAGAGCAGACATGCAAAGGAATGGAACCATCATCAGCAAATCGCACATGCCCCTAGGCTTTGCGGATGATATTAACATTGTTGGTGTTGATCGTAGAGCTATTGTAGAGGCATTTGTGCCTTTCAAAAGAGAATCTGCGAGAATCGGACTGATCATGAACACTGCCAAAACTAGGTACATGGTTGCTGGCAGAGAGTGTGGAAGTCTGAATATTGTTGGATCTGAGGTGGAAATAGATGGGGAACAGTACGAGGTTGTCGACGGATTCACATATCTGGGAACTCTGGTAACACGGGACAATGACGTCACTCTTGATGTGAAGAGATGTATTGCTGCTGCAAATAGGGTTTTATACACACTCCGTAGTCTAACGTATCGTATCTAACGTATCTAACGTCGCTAAAGTCACGAACTTTGCGGTCTCGCCCTCTACGGTCATGGACATGTCGGTCATGTGAGTCATGAACGTTGAGAAAGGCAGATTGGCGTATAATTGGTGTATTTAAACGAAAAACTTGGCGGTCACTACTTGGCGGCATGATGAAAAACGGCAAATGGCGTAGACGCATGAACCACGGGTTGTATGAGTTGTATAAATGTGATGACATTGTGAAGCTGATCAGGCGCCGGTGGTTACAGTGGGCAGGACATATAGGCCGAATGCCAGAAGAAAGGTCAGCGAAAATAGTGTTCAGTAGAGAACCTGGGCGAGGTCGTCGGCTTCGAGGTAGACCACGCACTCGTTGGGTGTGTGCGATCGAGGAAGATGTACGCGCAGCAGGAGTGCAGAGAGACTGGAAACTGGTAGCCCAAAACTGAGAATCCTGGAAATCACTAATACATTCGGCTTGGACCCGCTAATATGGATTGTCGGCTATTAAAATAAAGAAAGTAAGAGGACACCTGACTAACGAACATTGAACCAATTCGACCATATACTCATCGATAGTCGGTTTTTCTCGAATATCACAACATACGGTCCCTACGGGGTGCTGATATCAACTCAGATGACTACCTAGTAGCAGTACATGTGTAGAAATGTCGCTAGGAAAACATTATTCCATGGATTTAAGGCAGCAGACGATTCAGTCGATCGCAAAGAGTCATATTATGAGTTATGTAGTAAATCACCAGAACTAAAATTCTAAAATTTCTCTAAAAAAGGAATAAGTATAAAAAATCTGAACAAAGTTGCAGCAATTTTAAATTTGATGTCTTTTTTTATGAAATTACTCGGTCCCTCTGAATTAAAAATGAGGTCCTAAATTTTAACAATTTGAGTAATTATCAAACGTAGCAACAAATAAATTTTCCTACCAGATGTCGGTTAGGCAAACATACAGCATGCAACGGTATCACGAACAGTGACTTGCTCGCCTGACATGACTTGTTTTGTTTAGATCCAACGGCAGCAATAATGCCAACTGGAAAGCGACATTCTAGCCCACGCCGAACCGCGTATAGCTAAAACGGTGGATGTGACATATAATATTCGGTCACAGAACACTAACCACGAAGGTAACGTATTGAGTTGTTCCCCGGGAGGAAATTGCTGTCTGGAGGTGCCTAATTTCGTGTTACGGTTTGCGGTTAAAAACGTGCACCCATCTGCACCGGTCATGCTGACACACCGGTGCGATTAGTCTTTGTCAGGAAACGCCCTGACGCGAAGGTATAGTACCGAGAACGCTTGTGGGAGCTTTTTTGCCATTGGACAAACCGTTGAAGGCCACAGTTAGATCGCAGTACTTGCTATCTATTTGTAAAGGTGGTACAACCCTTAGTTACATCCGCAACAACTTTTACTCAAAAACAAAAGTGTCAGTTTGGGAAACAATATCATTACGTCGATTCCTGAGCTGCCACTTAGCAACAACTGACTGACTACAACTGACAGTAGCAAGCAACAATTTGTAGGTTCCTATCGTAAGCGTACCACTCTCCCAAGCAGCCACCAAAAATGGCTAAAGCATTGTGCTGGTACCGTTTGCTCCCTGACGAACGGCACACTTTTTTTCGTGTTCCAGTTCCAAAGGAATGACGGCGACTAGCCGTAATGGTCGATATGGCGCTGAAGTTGATGTTTATCGCTATTCAGCAAATTATGAGCCATTAAGCCAAACACTGCTCTCGGGATTGAGGGGCTATGCCCTTTTACTTTTTTGTACTCCGGTTCGTTTGACCCGGTTGTTTAAACGAATCACTGTTTGTTTCTTTTGAATTGTTTTCGCTTTGATTTTAGTTTGTTTGGATTTTCCTTTAAATTTTGGAGTTAACCTTTTAACGCAAGGCTAGTAAGGAGCAATTTGTAGAGATCGAAATAATGACTTTAAATAACAACTGAAGGTGTTATTGCATGGTATTTTCACGGTGTTACTGGTAGTACTGTAAAGGACATCGAATAGAATGTTTATTTTTTTGATTATAGTCACTTCAATAGCTTAGGTTATGCGCGACTTCAGCGGAGTTGGGATTTGAACCCAGGTCCTCGTCGTGAGAGGCGTGAATACTAACCACTATCACTGTGATTGACCCCTCAAATAGCAATAACTGATTTATTAATATTTGGAAATATGCTGTTGGATGAAAAAATGTCCAGATATTTTATAAATTGTTTAAAAAATTTCTGTATTTTTCAAACCCCGCACGACACTTTCAAACCCGCTACGACTTGCTTTGAATCTAGACCAAAGAGTAGTCCAGAAAGTAAACCGTATTGGTATGAGGTCCTCCACCGACAGTTGTGTCAATAGCTATTTAAGGCTGGAAACAAAAAATTCATGATATTTAACGTTTTTTATTCAGAATGAAAATCTTCTTGATAGTTTTTAAGATATCCAACGCAATCCAGTCAATAAATCATATTATATTCAAAATAGCAAGCTGGTGAGAACGAACAAACCTGTGGGGTACAATTCACATGGCATAGCTGAACAATCGGTTTGTTGCTATCAAGTGTATTGTTATTTACCGAAGAAAAATCCGCCTGCAGGGTAAACTTAATTAGCGCTGTATTCACACCATACATACGAGAGCACACCATTTCTCTTCGTTGATTGGGCGAAAAAATTGGACCAACATTTTAGCAGCTAATTATAATTAATTATCTCCAACAACATGTAATTCCGCTCTGAAAGCCATAGAAATCTCTGTCTCCACCAGTCGTATCCATAAATTAGCATCCCATCCCGAAAAAAAAACTGCGGGTTTACTTTGCATGTCTGTCTTTCGCTAGAACGGGGCAGCCGATATTTATAGTCGCATAATAGTTTTCGTGTCTTCCCCCGTGACAGACACCCTGCCCCCATAATCACCTTACCATCTGACTATGCTGCGCATACAGATGTGAATTCATCTCTTCTACCGAGTTCCTTTTTTCGCTGGAAACACGTTCGCCACTTTTCGCATCCGTCCGACGACCGACGGTACCGCAGTACTCACCGAACTGGTCTGCTACTGCTGCTGATGCTGCTCCCCGTGCCTTGTGAACAACGCGCAGTGGTCCCAATTGGTGTTCCAGCCGTGTGAACCTTGCGATGAAAAACTCGAACGCGAGCGAGATAAATATTCACACTAATTTAGATATCATCACCACGCGGGCCAAATTAAGTTGTCAAGATGGAACGAAACGGACCGTTTGGCTTCGCTGCAGCTGAATGCCATTGTCTTACGAGTGGTTTTCTTTACATTTTTTCCTGCATTCAAATGATGGCTCTGGACATTTTTTTTCGGTTTTGTTTTGAAACCTTGCTACCCTGGCAGGAACGAGATTTTTTAAAATAATAATAGTGCAATTTGTCAGACAGACGAATTGCAGCGTAGACAAAAGTGACCACTTGCAAGACTGTTTTGTATTTTCTCAACGTACGGAAATACAAGCAATCAATCTACAGCCTTGCGTTACATTTAGTTCATCCACCGCTATCAGTAATATTATGCTTTTAATACTGTTAGAACATTAAGGTGGCAAATAAAATGTGACCAGAAAAAAGTTTTAACAATGCGCAGGTTGCACCATTGCCATTTTCAAATAATTAAGGACTTTTGCCAGCAAATATACAAAAAAGTATTCCACAAAATTTTCCACTGGTCGGTTGTTCTAAGTAAAAATCGGAAAAATATGTTCTGTCTTTTAGATAATTCTAAAAATTTGTTTTTCTGTTCATCAATTGTTGATCTTTTAGTGGATAATGCTTCACGATAGGGTTTTGTCCTCTCTGGATTTTTATAGAAACGAATCAATTCAAAAAACAAAAGTCTGCATCACCCTAATAGGTGAATTTATGGTCACCCTAAAAGTAGAAGAAGATCACATATCATATATTATTGATAAACTTATCTAAAGACGCAATCTTTGAAAAATTAGGCATTTTTCACGCAAGAGCAAATGAACGTGTTTTCGGTTCTAGGAGAGAATCAGGCAAAATGGACCGTTTGTAAATTCATCACGGTACGAAAACAATGACATTCAACGTTCCTGGGGTGACATTGCGATTCTCGTTTCGAGTGAT
Source organism: Sabethes cyaneus (assembly GCF_943734655.1). NCBI lineage: Eukaryota > Metazoa > Arthropoda > Insecta > Diptera > Culicidae > Sabethes > Sabethes cyaneus. The sequence goes on from NC_071355.1 coordinate 80,072,307, forward strand.
TTTGGTTCGTTTCGACCACATTAAACGAATGGGTGAAACGAACCAAAATCACTCGAAACGAGACTCGCAATGTCACCCCTGATGTCGGCCTTTGAGTTAGTTTTAATCGCTTTAATCAGGTTTTACTATACATTTAGGGGTGAATTAGGTAAAATGGACTATTCTTGCATTTCGCACAGTATGAAATGGATGGGATTAGTACTTCTAAAGTTTTGATAACATTTGGAAGCTATCTGATTTCATTTCACGAGCGGCAAATAAGTTTCGTACTCTTTAATTAGCTTTTGCCATGATTTTTGGGAATAATATGGCAAAACGGACATTTTCTCAAGGTCTGCATAAGATGAGTCTATCACCAATCGATTCCTTGCATTTTTTAAATAGGAATAGGTATCTTGAGATTTCAACCTAGCGGTTTCTAATTAATCGGGATTACAAGCTTAATAGCACAAATCTTCCACGCGATTGTGAGAAATGGGCTGTTCGAGCCACAATATCTGATATCGCTGGACAACCCGTCAAGAACAGCAGCCAGGTGGAAGGAGCACTTCCAGAAACTGTTGAACGGAGAGGTAAACGCGGAGATCAGCAGGGACAGAATAAGAATTGTAAGCGATGGAGCCACCAACACAGAAGGAGGTAAAAAAGGCAATCAATGAGCTGAAAAACGGTAAGGCTGCTGGGAAGGACGGTATCTCGGCTGAACTCCTAAAAGCGGGGAGCGAGCGGCTGTACGAAGCAATCCACCGGGCCATTGTCAGGATCTGGGAAGAAGAACAAATGCTGAAGGAGTGGCTGGATGGCCTCATTTTCCCAATTTGTAAAAATGGGCATCGATTCGAGCGTAGAAACTATCGAGGAATTACATTGCTCAATTCTGCCTATAAGGTGCTCTCCCGTATCCTGTTCTGCAGACTGAGACCGTTAGCGGAGTCCTTCGTCGGCGAGTACCAAGCTGGTTTTCGTGAGGGTCGCTCAAGGACGGATTAGATGTTTACCCTGCGTCAGTCTCTAGACAAGTTCTAGAAGTACAACTTGCAGACACATCATATGTTTGTGGACTTTAAGGCGGCGTACGATTCAGTCAAACGAAATGAGCTGTGGCAAATAATGCTGGAACATGGTTTTCCGACGAAACTAGTTACACTGATTTGTGCGACGCTGGATGGGTCCAAATCATGTATTAGAATAGCAGGTGAGACCTCAGCCGTTTTCGTGACGTTGGATGGACTGAAGCAAGGGGATGCACTCTCTAACCTGGTATTCAACATTCCCTTGGAGTGTGCAATACGAAGCGCAAACGTGGAAAGAAATGGAACTATCGTCACGAAATCTCACATGCTTCTTGGTTTTGCGGATGACATCGATATCATTGGAATCAACCGTAGCGCAGTGGAAGAGACCTTCATGCCTTTTAAAAGGGAAGCGACGAGATTGGAGCTTACCATTACAACCACCAGAACGAATTACATGGTTGTTTGCAGAGAACGTGGTAGACCAACTGGTGGTGGTGCCGAGGTGGAGGTATTGGAGGTTCTTATATACCTAGGTACACTCGTGATATGTGACAACGATGTAAGCCGTGAAGTGAAACGATGAATTGCAGCCGCGAATCGGGCTTTCTATGAATTACGTAGCCAGCGGAAGTTCCGTAGTTTGCAAATTCGCACAAAACTGGCGCTGTACAGAACACTAATCCTCCCGGTGGCCCTTTAGGGACATGAATCATGGGCGCTAAAGGAAGCTGATCGACGAGTGCTTGGGGTTTTTGAGCGTAATATTCTGCGATCCATACTTGGTGGCAAAATGGAAAATGGAGTGTGGCACAGACGCATGAATCACGCTGTACCAAGTATACAAATATGCTGATATAGTGAAGGTGGCTGCGGTGGGCTGGGAACGTGGTCAGAATGCCCGATGAAAGAGTAGCTAAGACTATTTTCAGCAGAGAACCAGAAAGAGGCTGTAAACTTCAAGGCAGACCCCGAACCCGACGGATGTGTGCTCGAAGACGATGCACGTTCAACTGATGGTGTTCGTGGGGATTGAAGAACGGCAGCCCAGGACCGACAGTACTGGCGGACCATTATTCATTCGGTGCAGGATCGGTAACGGACCGTTGCCACTAAAGTAAAGTAAGGAAGATTCCAACCTTGCGGTTTCTAATTAATTGGGAATACGAGCTGAATGGCGCAAATTTTCCACGCGACTGTGAGGAACGTGCTGTTCGAGCCACAAATGGAAATCGTGAGGAGCTCTAACAACTATTCCGGGCTAACGATACGTGCAAGTTTTACGAGGAAGTGAACCAAACTCGTACTACGTACGAGTCGTAAGGGCTACACACCCAAACCTGACATGCGTAGGGCCGAGGGAGAGGATCAAATCACGAGCACGAGGTGGTTGACAGGTGGATCGATGAGGGCCACAACGGCAATATAACAGAAGGAGTCGCAACAGCAGTTAACTTAGGTGTGCCTACAATCGACAACAGTGTGCCTGGTTCTGGTTAGAAGAGATCTAGCGAGAAATGGATCAGCTGAAAAACAATGGAGTCACCAGAAAGGACCGCCTCCCGACAGAACTACAAAAATGGCCAAGAACCGCTAGCAATAAGTTTCGAAAACGGAATTTAGGCCTTGCTTTGCTTACAAACAACGAACCTAGTAAGTGTTGCATACTGAGATTATAATGTCTATATGCGGGCTTATCTACCACTTCGTGCCAGCTTGTCGTTAGAACGTACCCGGCAAGCTGGCGAAAAGTCAAAATTCATACCCAGGACAGGTAAAAAAGATAAAACCGTTCCTGAAAACTACAGCCCAATTAGTCCGACATCCACAGTTCTCTAGTTGATTAAAAAATCATGGATAATCACATCCGTGATAAGTTCTTAAATAACTTCCTTTGCTTGTCAGCGCGGTAAATCTACGGATTCATTTCCTAGTAATGTTAATTAAAAAATACGTTCAAATATCATGAAACGGCACTCTCTCGCAGATTTTCTTGTTATTGAAGGCGCTTCGGAAAACACGTTATTCGCTTCAATTAATGAGCCCCTCTATTCCTGGTGCCGGTGGGGTTCTTGAAGAGAATGGATTTCACTGCATTCCACTGCGTGGGCGGCTCACTGTAGTTTCTCAACTTTTACCAGGTGTACAAGTACGATGAGAATCTCTTCAAGCAGTTCCTGTAGCTCGTGATTCATACGCCTCCACCACTTTCCGTTTTCCGTTTGTACTTCGCCAAAAATGGTCCGCAACACCTTTCGTTCAAATACGGCTAGTGCACGTATGTCTTCCGTAATCAAAACTACTATGTTAAGTCCGTACAGGACTACCAGTCTGATTAGCGTTTTGTACATCTTCAAGTTTGTGCGGCGGCGTATGCTCCTAGATCGAAGCGTCTTGTGGAGGGAAAAGTAGGCTCGATTTCCAGCTTCGCGTCGTTGGATCTCCTTACTAGTATTATTGTCGGCGGTGGCCCGAGATTCCAAATATATGAATTCATCAACCACTTCCAATACATCGCCGTCAATAGCCACTGTCCTTGGGAGGCAAACGTTTCTGCCTCTGGAGCCTCTGCCTACCATATATTAGGTTTTCGACGCATTAATTTGTAGCGCTATCCTCCTAGCCTACGTTTTTAGTCTTACCTAGATTGCCTCCGCCGTCCCAAGATTTCTAGTAATGATGTCGATGTCGTCTGCGAAGGCTAGAAGTTGGCTACTCTTGCTGAAGATCGTTCCTCTTGTTTCGATGCCCGCTCCCCGGATCACACCTTCAATAGCGATATTGAATAACATACAGGACAGTCCATCCCCTTGCCGTAGCGCTCTGCGCGATTCGAAAGGACTTGAGAGTGTCCCCGAATCACGAACGTAGCACGTCGCTCGTTCCACAGTAGCTTTGATCAGCCGCGTCAGTTTGTCCGGAAAACCGTACTCGTGCATTATCTGCCATAGCTGTTCGCGTTCAACGGTATCGTATGCTTCTCGGGAATCCACGAAAATATGATGCGTGGGCTCGTTGTACTCTCGACATTTCTGAAGGATTTGTCGGAGCGTAAAAATTTGATCCGTAGTAGCCCGCCTGATACTGCCCTAAGAATTCTTTTGCTATTGGGGATAGAGGACGCAACACAATCTTGGAAAGCACCTTGTAGGCGGCGTTGACCAGCGTAATGCCGTGGTAGTTACAGCAGTCTAGCCGGTCGCCCTTTTTATAGATGGGACAGACTACGCCTTCCATCCATTCCTCCGGTAGTTTGTCTTCTTCCCAAATCCTTGAAATCAGCCGTGGAGTGCCGTTACTAGCGGTTCTTGGCCATTTTTGAAGAGTTCTGCCGAAAGTCGGTCCTTCCCGGTGGCTCTATTATTCTTCAGCAAACCGATTTCTCGTCGGATCTCTTCGAGATCGGGAGCCGGTACGCTGTTGTCGTTTGTAGGTACTCCGAGGTTAACTTCCATTGCGTCTCCTGCTGCTATATCGCCGTTGAGGTGCTCATCGAAGAACTGCTTCCACCTGTCGACCACCTCGCGCTCGTTTGTGATAAGATCCCCTCCCTCGTCCCTACACATGTCAGGATTTGGTGTGTGGGCCTTGCTAGTTTGGTTCACCTTCTCGTAAAACTTGCGTGTATCATTAGCCCGGAATAGTTGTTCTAGCTCCTCACGATCTCTGTCCTCTTTCTGGCGGTTTTTGCTCCTCAGGATCGTGGTCAACTCATTCCTCGCTCGTCGATACTTGGTCAAATTCTCTCACGTGGATATGCTCAGATAGTTTTCCCAAGTTCTTTTTCGTCTCTATCACTTCTTGGCATTCCCCGTCAAACCAATCATTTCGTGCACTCGAGGTTTCCACACCTAGCACCGGGTTGCGGCCTCGTTGACGGCCGAGCATATCCCACTCCATCCGTTTTCGAGAGTCGAAGCATCTAGCTCCACAGAGGAAGGCAGAGCTTCATTCAGTACGCGCGCGTAGTTTTCGGTAGTTCGCGGGTTGTCTAGTTGCTGAATGTTTAGCCGAGGAGGGCGACTTTGTCGCGAGGTATAAACCGTCGATAGTTTTGAGCGCACAAGTACTGCTACTAAGTAGTGGTCCGAGTCAATATCCGCACTCCATAGGGAGCGTACGTTGGTGATGTTCGAGAAAAACTGGCCCTCGATGAGAATATGGTCGATTTGGTTCGAGGTTCGTTGGTCAGGTGATCTCCATGCATATCTTTGTGGGGAAATAAGGTGCTTTTGATTACCAAGCCTCGGGAAGCCGCAAAGTTGGCGAATCGCTGGCCGTTATCGTTCGTGTCGGTGTGCAGACTATGGGGCCCGATCAGCGGTTTATACATTGCTTCCCTGCCGATTTGGGCGTTCATATCTCCGATGACGATCTTGATGTCCCGTGGTGAGCAGCTGTCGTATGTTGCCTACAGCTGCGCATAGAACCGTTTCTTCTCGTCGTCGGGTCTACCTTCGTGCCAATGCACGATAATGATGGTGTAGTTGCAAAAACGGCCTTCTATCCTAAACAGGCACATCCTTTCATTGATCGCTTTCCGCTTGATTTTTGCAAGCAAGATATGACTATTTTAGTGAACAAATAACACTAAACTAAGAACACTAAACAACGCGAATACGAGACACAACACTTATGGTTCTTACAAAAAAACCATAAGAGCCATAAGTGTTGTGTCTGGTATTCGCGTTAACCTTGAATTCCTTTTTAAATTCCATAAAAAAATTCTTTTGCTGTTAAGATCATTGAAATGATAGAGGCAAACCAGCTGCAGACTAAAAGCCTCTGAAATAAACAATCTTATCTGATCTAATCATTAAATGGATCTAAAATTATTAGAAATGAGCCAAGTAACAGATTTAGTAGTGGGGAAAATATATCAAAAGTAGTGGAAAGTCAAAAAGTTTGCTCTTATACCTAATATCTGTTCTATTTGCAAATTTGCTACGAATTACTGACAAATTTCAATATCTGCCTTTTTCCATCACCATTCGAAACACTAAATGGGGAAGAAAACAGACCGATTTCCTTCCTCTTTATGTCGGTTGACCGCTCATACATTGTATCCCACAGCAGTTGCCTCGGTTAGAAAAGCCTGCACGTCCAGTTGAGTAGCATATTGCTCCCAAGCGGCAATAACACTTTTCCTCAGGAAAAGCACAAACACTGGGTATGTGTTATACGGAATGGCTACCGGACAAACTCACGCAGATTAGTCTACGATGGTGCCCGCAGATCTTACCGCAGGCAGTCTGTGTACAGTTTAGGACTCAATAGGGTCTGCACTTAGTTTGTCGGAATCGCACCGGGATTACCTTGATGGACGAGCGGTCGGTGTTGTCCACTCACGTAACTATTGACCGAGCAAATATCGGCTATTCCGACTGCTAGGACATAAAGGGTGGTGGGAGGGTAACAACGAGAGCAGGAAGAAAAAAAAAACGTCAATTGAGCAAACGATATAAAAGTTTCGCATCTGCTGGTTGGCTGCGGTCTCTCATAGCTGATGGTCGACCCAATTTTCTTGGTGTGTTGATGGTTGTTTTCATTGCGGTTGGCGCGGTCAGTCTCACTGTCGTTTGGCTTCAGAATTTATTTGCTTCGGAGCAATAAAGACCGTTTGCCGGGATTATTGAACGGGATATAAAACGCCCACGCAGTTGCGGATTACGGTGAGCTCATGGATTGAGTTGTGCCCGAAGTGTCCCCGGCAAGCTTGTAATTGCTGTGCACGCAAGGTAGTACCGGCACTGACCGGTATTTATTCGAATAGAGACCGTGGAAAGTAATTTCATTGCAATTGCTTCTAAACTTGTAGCCGACGTTAATTCTAGATTGTCGTTCAATCAATTAATCTTGTGACTCTTGTCGCTATCGGACCTTAATACCTGAATTTAAGGTTTCTGTTACTAGCAGTATAAAAGAGGCAAATAAAGATATACTCACGCATATATTTTAAACTATGGTTTTAATATAGTTTTGCAATTATCACTGGGGTTTATTTCAAAGACGAAAAGCTCATAAATTTTGTTCACTTTAAAATGTCCGAAAATCTGGTGTAGGAAAATCAATAAGGCTTGAATCAACAGGATTCACTATTTGTTTTTTATCAATGCAAAAAAGAACGTTAACAATGGACGTACCTATAGAGTTAATGAAGACATATGTGGCGTAATTAATGAGCACATTAATACGTTTGACTTGATAATAATAACAAACGCGTTTTCATTGATTCAATAAAGCCGAAAAAATACTTTTTTGGCAAGCTGCAATCCTATTTGTGGCATTAATAGGGCAATGCAATTGCAACTCTCTCTCTCTAAGGTAATTAAAAGTGTCATTAAAAGCAAACAATGCGGTATGAAACTTAATCCCTTAGTTTACTGTGAATAAAGAATTTATTTTTGGACCGGTACTACCTTGTTCAACGCCAATTAATGGATACAATATTTGTTTTAAATGAGAATATATTTACAGACTGTTTAAATGCAAGTTCAATATGATATAAAAATTTTCGTTTTTGCAGAAGCTAAACATTTTTACACAGCTTTGATGAGGCTGAGAAGCTATTAATAATATAATTATAAAAAAAGCTAGTTCCGTAGTTCGATAAAATTGAAGAAATTTCAAGAAGATCACGTGTCGTATCGCTTGAAAGGATGAAAAGTGTGCTCCCAGCGTGAAATTAAATTGATGCTCAGACTGTCGAAGAAGGTTAAGTCCCTCCTTTGCGTTCAATATTTAGTCTAGCTCCCGACTCATCCCTAATCCTTTGTTGTCAGCTGGTGAAAAATGGTCCTAGGTTGCAAACAGGTCCGAAATTGTTCATTTCCGTATCAACTCATAAAACACCCTGCAGGTCACCTTGACTGTTGACTCTTTTGCGGGTTTGTTTGAACAAGGCGATAGCCTTACCGATGCCCTGCCGGAATCAAGTGGACCGGGCAGGGACGGCCATCATCGGAAGCAAAATTCACAAAGCCCGGGCTGATACCTGCCGGGTATCATTTATCAAATCTCAAATAATCAACTGTTATTCTCTTATTGGATGCTTGTACGGCTTCTTGAGGGGCTCTTCTGACGGAAAACAGGACAGACAGGCCGATTCCGATTTCCCAATATTAAAAGTTTCCCTCTGAAAGGGTCGACGACAGGATGATACGGGCCGACAGGGTTCATTTCGGAATTGAATGTCAAACTGTATTTCTCCAGCGATCAATTTATAACGGCTTTAAGAGGAGTCGGATGAGTAATTAGCTCTAACATTTGATATCAATTCATCCCAAACCAATACATATTTTAATTAAAGAATAATGGAACTGATGTTGTTTGAACTATATGAGAATAGAAAGAGATAGAATTTGAGACTCTCCCCATTTTGCGAAAAAACATTTTCGATTTAAAATTTGGCTTCAAAGCAGTTCGTATGTTATAAGCATCATTACGAACGATTGGGTTTCGGTATTCGTAAATGCACTGCGCATTTACAACAGCAACAGCAGAACGAAACCCAAAAATATAAACTATAACAATTAAACTGCAACCGAAATTAGACATGACACTAAAAATGAAAATAGAGCCAGAAGTAAAACAGTATCACAAACAGAAACAGAAAACAGAAAACAGAAAACAGAAAACAGAAAACAGAAAACAGAAAACAGAAAACAGAAAACAGAAAACAGAAAACAGAAAACAGAAAACAGAAAACAGAAAACAGAAAACAGAAAACAGAAAACAGAAAACAGAAAACAGAAAACAGAAAACAGAAAACAGAAAACAGAAAACAGAAAACAGAAAACAGAAAACAGAAAACAGAAAACAGAAAACAGAAAACAGAAAACAGGAAACAGAAAACAGAAAACAGAAAACAGAAAACAGAAAACAGAAAACAGAAAACAGAAAACAGAAAACAGAAAACAGAAAACAGAAAACAGAAAACAGAAAACAGAAAACAGAAAACAGAAAACAGAACACAGAAAACAGAAAACAGAAAACAGAAAACAGAAAACAGAAAACAGAAAACAGAAAACAGAAAACAGAAAACAGAAAACAGAAAACAGAAAACAGAAAACAGAAAACAGAAAACAGAAAACAGAAAACAGAAAACAGAAAACAGAAAACAGAAAACAGAAAACAGAAAACAGAAAACAGAAAACAGAAAACAGAAAACAGAAAACAGAAAACAGAAAACAGAAAACAGAAAACAGAAAATAGAATTTTATATGAAATACAAATGTACAAAGTTAACCATCAAGAGTAAAGAATCAAAAGTCCGCAATCAAAACGAAATGTCAAACGACTAAAATGAAAAAACAAACATCAATGTCAAAGATTAAGAAATAAATAAAAACTCAAAAATTAAATGTAGAAACTTAAATGCCAAAAATAAAATTCAAAAGGAAAAATTCAAAATTCAGAAAATCAGAAGTCAAAAATTTAAAAGTTCACAATAGAACGTCAAATGTCAAAATTTGTGGGTTAAAAATTAAAGCCAAAAGTCAACATTTTACTCAAAAGTCAATTAAGTTGAATTTTGAAATTGGACTTCAAACAGGACTCGATATTACAGCTAAAATTAGACTCCAAAATTTACGTGAATTTAGACATCATATAGGATTAAATAATGGATGTTTTCATGAAGCTGGACTTTGAATTTTGCTTAATTGGACATGAAATTGTTCTTGAAATCCAACTTGAAAAAAAAAATTAAATTAAAATTATACGTAAATCCAAATTTTAAAGCGGGATTTATATTAATGTTAAAATATTTACTGCAGCCGGACATGAAATTGTACTTCAGTTATACTTGAAACTGAATCTGTTTTTATACAAATAATTAACTTATTGCAAAAAAGCTAGAAAGTTATGTTCCCCGAACTGCTGTGCAGTGAAGCCAGATCTGTGGATTTAGGAATTTTCTGGGGACCTACAGGCCAAGTGTTCATATCTACGAATTTTCAAAAACTTCACAAAAATTGTTCAAAATTTCTTTGAGTTACAAAATTCTTGTTCTATTTGTATTAATTAGCTCTAGTCTTTTTACGCGACAATCGCAAACTGGTTAAGCCTTCAGAAAACACAACAAGGCGACGAAACGAAGTCTAAAAAAAGAAAAAAAAAAGACAACGAAGAACCGTCTTATAGACGGTAAAAATGCAATAAAAATAAAAAAATGTTGAAAAGATGGCGAAAATACGATGAAAAATTGACAAAAAGACAATGAAAACCGACGAAAATACGACAGGAAAAACATGAAAATGCGTTGCTAAGATACCAAAACAGCGACAAAAAGAACAAAAACATGGCAAAAAGATGTTTAAGAAGCGTCAAAAGGGCAACCAAACATGCTTCAAACGACAATGAAAGAAAGACGAAAAGACAATAAGAAGGTAACATTTTTGTTGGCTCGACAATCGACAGAATGGCGAAAAATTGACAAAGCAGTGATGTAGTGACAATAATAACACGGCGGAACGACGACAAAAGTCGATGAATATATGACAAAAATACACCAAATTCTTTTTTTACATGAGGGTTGCGTTCCGTGCAAAAATAACCCGTGCTATTTCGAGAAACCGTGCAAAAAAGTCATGAAAAAAAAGTTCCGCGTAAGAAAATCCATGTAAAAAGAAAATTGGGTGTTCAACTGGTGTTGGCGAAATTTTCGAAAAACCAAGTTATTTCGAGGAACCGTGCATAAAAAATCCGTGCAAAAAAAGAATTGGGTGTAAAGAAAACGAAAAAACGCAAAAACAGCATCCAAAAATTCGTTAAAAACGCAAGAACAAAAATGTGACAGAGAGACGATGAACACGAAAAAAGACAACAAACAGATGACGATGAATAAACAATACAATGACCAACACAGCGACAAAAAACATGACTAAATACGACAAGACAAACAAAAAACACGACAAAAAGAAGTTTAAAAGTGTCAAAATTAACAAATGTTAAAAGCAGAATTCAGAAAATGACAAAAATACGTTGAAATAGCGGCAAAAACCCCATTGAAATATGACAAAAATATGGCAAAGTTAAAAAAACAACGTATACGAATAGAAGAAAACAAAGATATGTCCAAAAAAGGCGAAAGGTATCGAAAAGTCGATTTCGCCAAAGCTTTCAACAAGTTTCCACACGTTCTGGCGGTGGAGAAGTTCAAAAGAATAGGGTTACCAGAATGGATAACACAATGGATCCTGTCTTATCTTACGGATCGGACTTCAACAGTGAAAATTTGCGATGTCTGCTCGACCCCATTCCAAATTCAATCCGGTGTACCTCAGGGCAGCGTCCTGGGGCCATTGCAATTTGTTTTGTTTATTAACGATTTATGTTGGAAATTAAAGTCGCCAAAATTATTATATGCGGCCGCATCAAATTCTACCGAGTAATCACAACGCTGGCAGATTGTTGCGCACTTCAATCGGATATCAACACGCTCATGGATTGGTGCAGTCTGAACGGAATGGAAGCAAACGTGAACAAATGCTGCATAATGTCATTCACCAGGTTGATGATATCCCGTTAGGCATACGGACGTTAGGCATACGGACGCGAGGCATAGTATGCTAGGCATAATGGATATAAGGCATACGGATATGAGGCATATACTGGCGTCTATATGGACTGGCCAAATGTACACGAGGCCGAATAGACGCAAGGCCGAATAGACACGAGACCGAATGGACACGAGGCCGAATAGACGCGAGGCCGAATGGACACGGGGCCGAATGGAAGCTTCAACACACCATCCCGAGTGATGCGCCCAACTGAGTTTTTTCGACAATTGCCTCATCGAACAGCTTATGGAATAAATAACCCGCTGGAAGTTTGCTGCAGTCGACAAGAAAAATGACAACAAATCGGTGAAAATAGATAAAATAGCAGATGTTTAAAAGACCGATCCACACGAAGGAAAATAAAAAATGAAAGACGGATAAACATAGATGAATTTTTATTTAATTTAATTCGAAAAAGTATTAATTATCTGCGAAAACAATCAAGGACTATACATATAATACAAATGTGATAATGAGCGATCACACATTTGGCCGGATTTCGTTTCTCTATTGATTTTGAAACGAAAGTATAACCACAAACTATACAGACAACACGCGAACGATTTTTCCAGGTACCAGAAGGGACGTGAGAAATTCACTCACGGTCCCTTCACAAACACTCATTTGTCTCACTTTTGAATGGAGACGTTAGTTCATTTTCAGGTTCTATAGCAACGCAAAACAAACACTTTTGGTTACCATCTAAAACAAAAACAATCCCGAATTTTTTCACCCGTTTACGTTGAATTTTACTGAATACGGTTTGATCTAAGTTATTGGCAGCCGTGGAGCTATGTGCCGTGCCAGATGCTGGAATATCGCTGGCGAAAGGGTGAAAAGCTCCCCAAAATTTGAAACGGTTTGATCAACAGTGAACAAGTCATTGCCACCTACATCAATCGCTGCCGCCAGGTTAATCCTATTTTAAATGCAATCATGCAAGACCGCTTCCAGCAAGCTCTAGAAGGCACCAGACGAATAGATCAGGAAATTTGGTGGTAAAGCAGCTCTAATAAGCTCAGCCGCATCGCTGACGGGGGTTACTACGGATATAGCAGGATCTTCTCGACTACTTGCTGATATGCTGAAGATCTTCCGTTCCTCTTACAAGCAATGAGAGACCCCGAGGGAACCACCTACCTTAGGCACAGAGGTGAACCTCACAGAGGTGAAATATTACTACATAGAAAATTATGGTCCAACTAACCTAACCGAACCAATTCAGCCAGATATACGGGTAGCCATTAAAAAAGTTGCTAACTATTGTAACGCAGAAATGGTTAACATTAAGCGAATCAGTTGGTCGCTGGACTTTCAATATGCAAAATGCTTTGAATGAAGGACATCGAACCCTATTATACTCTGCAGAGTGATGGTCAAGTACCTAGACGGATGCTCTGATTCCGACTTACTATGATAGGTGAGGTGAGAGATATTGTTGTTATGTTTTATTCAACTGATCAGCTGTTTGTTTCAAGTCTAAATTGCCAAAAGTAATGGAAACGCATGACGCATGTTGCCCTTTGCAGTTTCGAAACGGATTTGATGTCTCTGTAGCCAAAGGAATATCAGTTGGAACGCTAACCTACACCGGTAAACCGGTAAACACATCGCAAATTCAGTATTCAGTTTGATAGCAAGTTAAAGTTCTTCATCCCAGTGCTGCCGACCAGGCAGTAACTACCGCGGTCCGTTAACAAGGTGCTGGTCAACCTACATTGGTTAGCCCACTGATCTTATATAGGCAAACATCATCCAAGCTTAAACCGTTGGCCAGACGTTTCTGGTTCAACAGGTAGCTTAAAAAGTGTTCATTACCACGGTTAGCACCGCCGCAGCAAGCAGAAATGTGATACAAGCCGGAATGATTGCTGTCATCCAGGTAGGACCGGCATGGCAAAGGTCCCACTTTATCAAGCATGTGGGTTCGAAATGATTACAACTAGGCAGGTGATCGAGAACATGAACAGCTGCATAAACCACAGCTAATACCAGATGCCGGGATCCACGCAGTATTGCACCTCCTAGCTTAGGTATACCTATACTATAATGTATTGTATATTGAGTATACTCAATCTTAAGGATAAAGCATTACCGGATATGCCCACGTGCACGCGCTATTTAGGAACTGGGATGACTAGAGCTATGCTAGACGCATGTTCATTGCCTTCCCCATTTCATGCCTCAACTGTCTACTATTGAGGAGTTGATGAAAAATACGTTTTGTCTTATTATAGCGTGCCCCCAAATTAAGACCGTCATTATTTCGAATAAAATTGGATAATTTATTTTATTTATTTATTTAGTACTATACATTTTATTAATTTTAAGATAATTCACAAATCCAGTAAAAATGACTGGACTGGCAGATGATTGGAAAAGTATTGCAAACCTTCCACCGCGGATGGATCAAATCGATAGCATTAACCAGCCATCTCGCAAGCGTCGTGCTTATCGCTACGAGCATCCTCATAACCACAATGAGGAGCACAGGTTCCCTCAATGCACCTGATCAACCAGATATAGTTCACATTTTTGAAAAAGCCACTAATGCACAGCTCGCATCTCAATGAATCCTCCATTATACAAATCTGTAAACTGCTGCATGCTCGTCTGTTGTAGTTCTTCCGATGTAATCGAACACAATGCCAAACTAACGATAAATTGAGTTGTGACTTTCGAAATACTTATCACAAATCTGTTTTGGTGATAAATAAAGACTTCGTGTCCGTTGACGTTCCATACTCATCCGTTTCACAAAAATGTCTGCCGATAGGACGCAACCGATGATGTTTCCCAAGTGCGAAAGTGCGGAAGTTGTTCACGTACCGCAAAGCTGAAGTGACAAGATTATTCTTCTGCCCAGCCTTTGGCAGCACAACTGTCTTCGAACGAATCCTTTCCCAGCTGGATCTTCTCCTTCTGGACTGTAGCGGCAATGGTGAAATTCGTGAAATATTCACGAACTCCAGGTCTTCGAATTCGATGATCTGCGGATCGAGTACAATGTGATGCAAACAACCAAATCATTCGATTGCTGCAGAGAGACGAAACAAAGTTCTTTAATGGAAGCTACTGGAGTGCTTGCTTCACTTCCGGCATTGTGGTAATCGCACGATGTCACTGCTGAAGAATGCTGTGTCGATCTGAAAAAAGTCGTATTGTATAATAAATAGGCAGCAAATTTTTCATCATACTTACTTCGATTCATACTTTTCATATACAGCTGCACCATCACCATTGGTTCTTACAAATTCTTACAACTGTCAGGCAAACTTAGATAGGTTAATGGGCTGCTGAGATTGATATGCGAATATTGGGTGCTGAGCTCCGCATGAATTGGTGAGATATGCAAGGGACGAAATTCACTCACTGCAAATGAAACTGGTCCCTTAGATTTTTAACTTTTTGTTCTACGCGTGGTGTCTGTATAGTTTGTGGTATAACCACAAACTATACAGACAACACGCGAACGATTTTTTCAGGTCCCACAAGGGACGTGAGAAAGTCACTCACGGTCCCTTCACAAGCACTCATTTTTCTCACTCGTTAGTTCATCAATAGGTTTTATAGCAACGCAAAACAAACATTTTTAGTTACCATGCAAAACAAACAACATTTCCTTGCCAACCCAAAGCTATGGTCAATAGCAACGGAAGGTACTGTTATTTTTGTTACAAAACTTGACGACACGATGGATTTGGCGCTAATCTTAGTTGGATATCTCCTAAAAATTATTGGCCGCGGATCCCAAGTACGACGCATTCATCTAAATTTAAGGCAGCTCCAGATCAGACGTCAGACGAATAGAGCAGGAAATTGCGAGTGGACTGAAAACTAAATAACAGATGATAGAAGAAACACCCATACTTGTTGTGCCAATCACCCTAAAGGAGAACCTGGGAGTCAAAGATATGAGTAATACGGGTGGAAGAAATCTGAAGAAAAGGCGGATTGCTGAACATGATGCTCCCGTGGACTAATTAATTAAAACGAACGGAGATATCATATTGCTGGTTAGGAACACTCCAGAACTTTGAATGTGCTGGGAAACTTATAATAAATGCATACGCTTTGTGGTGAACTGTAGGAAGATCTTCGGGTGGTGAAGTAGCTTCAATAAACTCAGCCGCATCGCTGACGGGGGTTACTACGGATACAGCAGGACCTTCTCGGCTACCTGCCGATATGCTGACGATCTTCTTATTCATCTTACAAGGAGGGAACCACTGTAACCTTAGAAACAGAGGTGAATCCCACAGACCTGAAATATTACTAAGTAGAAAATGATGGTCTAAGGTCCAACTGGCTTAACCGAATCGATTCAACCAGATGTACGGTTCGCCATTGAAAAAGTTGTAAAGCATTTTAACCCAGAAAAAGAATGAAGCAACTCAGTCGGTCACTGGACATTTCCATGTGAAAAATGGTGCGAATGAAGAACATCGAAACCTATTATAATACTCGGCAGACTGATGATCAACCAAATACCACGTTTGACAAAGAGATTCTCAAGCACCCATGAGGATGCTCTGTTTTCGA
Source organism: Sabethes cyaneus (assembly GCF_943734655.1). Classification (NCBI taxonomy): domain Eukaryota; kingdom Metazoa; phylum Arthropoda; class Insecta; order Diptera; family Culicidae; genus Sabethes; species Sabethes cyaneus. The sequence goes on from NC_071355.1 coordinate 80,088,424, forward strand.
TTTACCGTCGGTAGCCAAGTCGAAGACCGAGTCAAAGTACAATTTGATGTCTAATGTCAAATCTAGTTTCACGTCCAATAGGTTGCCCATGCTGATGAGGCACGTTTGTCGTCTTCTCTATGAAATTTAATGTAGAAAGATGCTTATACATCATAATGTATGTTCGATAAACCGATTCGTTAGAATACAAAATAAGGCTGTATGTTTAAATTCTAATAGTTTTGCTAACCGTCCTTTCGTATTCCAATTGCATTAATTTTCTTCTCCACGTGGGTCATATGGATTTCCAAATATCCTATGACACGTTCCAGCGTTACGGGACACAATCCCTACTATGCAAATCAGTTGCTATTTCATTAAAATCCTGACATACAATCCCTGACATGGCCTCGTTAATCAACTATTTTACAAGGTATTTGCCAAAAAAATGGTGAAACAGGATGCAGTTCACACAGTAAAACTGGGTGCTAATTGTGTCCCGTAACGCTGGAATTTGTCCTATTAAGGAAGAAAGTTGTACGTGCAATCGACAGTCTATCAGGTCGCAAGTGAGCTATTAGAGTTGTGTTTAATTTCAATGTTTGCGATTTTGCCAGTCCGGAGACGAATATGATCTTCGTTTCTATTTATTTTCACGGGATAACTCAGATTTATCCGTTTCGACAGGTAGGCGCTTACAATGCAAGTATAACAATTATTTTTTCCATAGTTCGTCACATTTTGGGTATGCAAATCATCAGTTCCTTTCATTAATTGGAGTATACTGATGTAAGCATACCTTGCATTGATAGAATTAGCACTACATAGAAACATTATATGTGCAGCAGCTGAAAAGTGGCGAAAAAAACTAAAATTCTAAGACTATGTAAAATATATCAAGAATTGCTTACCTCGTCAATCTACATAAACAGTTTATTGTAATGAACTAACGAAAATATCATAGCTAATCGGGTTGCTGAGATTTATGCGCAAGTGAATTTCTAAATTCCTAGTAGAGCAAAAGAGACAGGTAGTGTTTGAGAGCCATATTAATACGTGAGATCCGTGAGATGTGCAAGGGACGAGATTCACTCACTCCAAATGAAACTGGTCCCTCAGATTTTATGCTTTTTGTTCTACGCGTAGTGTCTGTATAGTTTGTGGTATAACCCTTTCTTCGATGATAAAACTACGGATTTTCCTCAGCAAAGTCTAGCAAAGCTGGCTATACCATGAGAATTTATAAAGTGCGTGTCCAGTCTGCATGAACAGCTTTGACACAGCTCTTATTTAGATTGATAGTTATCTTCAATCTGTCAAATCAATATAGCATACGAAGATACTTGTCAACTAGACTGGAACATTCAGCATTTATTTTTTTCTCCGCAAAATTATTTTCCAAATGATGTCATTAACATTTTTCGCTAGAATATCCTGTGCCCGTTGACGTTTGCCAAGTTTTCGACAATGAACCAATCAGTAGGTATGTGTAGAATTGTTCTATGATTCTTGTTTTAAAATTTAACTTTTAGAGCGGAACTATAAACTCTTTTTGGTGAGAAATGAAACAAAGGTACAACCGACGGGTCTAGAGCAATAAAACATCGCTAGCGGAAGGTGTAATGTCGCATGACAGCTGTACTCGATTAACAGATGGGCGTTTTTTCCCAGTTTGGTATGTTTTATTTTGCGTGCTATTCGTTCGTCGCTGCTGGTCCAAAAACCGTCTGAACCCTTTCAAAGTTCCGGAAAATTAACTCCTCATAATTACTCAATTTAGAAGCCGAATGTTTGTTTCTGTACACCTTCACTTCAGATGAGGCGATTGTCTGGAACGCGCGACTGCCAAATGAACCCGTCAGATACATATTCATTTGGTCAATCACCCAACCCAAGCGCGATAGTTTAAAATAAATGTTATTTGAAGGTTAGAAGCGAAGCAGTCGGTTTGCAAAATATTATTTGCTGGTTCTTTTTCCATCACTTTTTCTACTAGTTCAACATAAAATTATAGCTTAAATTTAATTTCGGACAAAAATTTATTTGAAATTTGATTTATCCCATTACCAACGATTTTTGGATGCTGACTATCAATAAAATCTAAACAAGGGACGTTGCAAAATGATCTGTTTTCCACTCGAGCAGTTTTTTTTTTCATCGTTACCAAAAAGCGATCGCTTTTTGCACGCAAACGGTCTTAATTTCAACAAACAGTAGGCCCAATTTATCCAAAAATTCATTTCAATATCGGTAACGAATCGTGAAATGGAAATTTCACAAACAAATAGATTTCGGCATTCGTTCGCAGTTTTCCCGCGACCGTATTGATTCGTTTTTCCGGCCTCTTAATTCCTTCATAGGAGATATATTTCATTATTCTAATCAAATTTGGCGAAAAAAATGTTTTCCATAGCACGTTGCACACAGAAGCCCACGCTGGCGCTGGCTGGTTGCGGTTGAAACTGCATGCATCGAATCAAAACACACTTCAGACTCAAATTACCATATAGATTGTAACACACATACACACACACACCGCCACACTCGCGGTCAGGCAGCTGAATTACGTGGTTTGAATGCCTGCGGCGGAAAGTACGTACCCGGCGCCGACGACGGTTTCATAAAACCGGTCGCAGCGCGGCGATAATGCGAAAACCACCGATAGCCCAAATCTAACCAATAGCTGTCAATTGCAAACGCCGGATGTTCAACATGCACCTTTTCAGCGGCTTCACCATTTGCATTTGTAATGAGTAGTAGGTAGTATGTAAGAGGCTGTAAATCCTAGCCTAGCGCAGTGTCGGTGTTTTGAGCATTTCGAGTAACGAGAGCACGCGTTTACCCAAAAGTACACAAAAACATATTTGTATGTTCAAGTGAAGCTACCAAACTACTCTTTTTTGTGCATTCTGATCAAATGTTGATGGATGATGATTGATATTTTCGAAAGGATGGCTCATGATATTTAATGGATTCGAAACTGAGATACCTGAAAAAAGTAGAACGGTCTCTACCTAACGAACGAACGCGGGCTTGCCATCAAACTATGAATGTAGATACAATTCGTTCTTCAAATACTGAAATCAGGAGTATAGACTTTGTGGAAATAAGTATGGATTAAATAAGTTTCCTGTTTCATGAAGTAAAGTGCTATATTTTTTGTGACAGGCATTGAGTTTTTCCGGGACGGTCGACTACCACAAATCTCACAGAGTTCACATCATACTGCATCCAACATATGGAGAACAGCACTCAAATAGATAGGTATTATTTCCATAGATCTGAAGACGGTCTTTGACCGTGTGGACCATGATTTGCTTTTGGCCACAGTAAAAATTGGTGATATATCAACCGAAAAGTTCGAAAAGTGATGTAATATTGGATTTATTGCTAAGATTACCTCCAGAGTAGTCGCGCTCGCAGACAGTCTCATCTTGCACGTTGGGCCCTTCTGTTTCTGGTTGTTGAAAAGAATCGTTTTCGTCGGTTCATTGTCCGGCATCATTACGCCTAATCCGATCTGCCGTAGTCCACCAATTTTCACCAGATGTACGACGGGAGTCTCTCCAAACCTGTAGTTGGTTGTTCATAACGCGCGTATTTGCCTCCTTTGAGAATGTATTTGGTCTTCGATGCATTTATTTTTAGCACAATTCTCCACTCATTCCACGTTCGTCGACATTTCGCCATATTCTCTTTAGTGGCAATTCCTCTCCACCGCTTGCTGGTATTCCCCGTCAAATCAGTCAATTCGTGCACTCGGGGTATCCTCGTCTAGCACCACCAATGCTGGCTCATTGATGGCCGCGGCGTATCCTGCTCCCGCCTACTTAGCTTCGAGGTACGATGCTGGTCTAACAAGCCAGTCGTCGCATGTTCGAATCTCGGTTAGACGGTGCTTGCTTGATAGAGTCAGTAGGATCGTTACACTGGCCTCGTAATTTTCCTGTACTCTAAAACAGCCGGCTGCGAAGTCTGTCGATAAAGAAGGGTAATGTCTAATGACGGTGTAAGCCCATGACTTTGCTTTGTATCCTGCTCCATCCGTCTTCGAGGGTCGAAGCGCTCCATAGAGGAAGGTATAGTGCTCCATCCAGAAGCTTCGTGTAGTTCTCGGCAATACGCGGTTTGTCTGATTGCCGAATGTTCAACCGACAAGAGCGGCTTTGTTGCGAGGTATATACCGTCGAAGGTTTTGAACACACAAGTACTGCTACTAGGTAATGATCCAAGGCGACATCCGTACCCCGTAGGGAGCGAATGTTGGTGATGTTCGCAATGGCCAGCTTTACCGATCAGAGTATGGTCGATTTGGTTCAATGTTCTTTGTGAATATCTTTATGGGGATAGAAAGTGCACCAGACTTCGGAAAGCTGCAAAGTTGATCTAGTTCGTTGAAGTTCATTCGGCTATGGGGCCCGATCACCTGTCTATATATCGCTTCCATGCCGACTATGATAGGTCCAAGTGACGGTGTCGCTGTACAGGATTCTGGAAAATTATTTTCAGAATCGTATGCTATGCTACAACACAAAGGAGGGTCAGAAGTGCGTTTTAATCACCGCAGGGGTTCCGAAAGGTTCTATGGTGGGCCCGGTGTTGTGGAATGTCATGTATGACGAGGTGTTTAAGCTAAAGTTTTTTTGTGTGGATATTATCACTACGACCAGCATTTTGATCTATTGTGATCTAAAGTTCCCGGTAGGGGTTGTGATTGTCGACTTTGCGGTCGGCATTACCTTGGAAGTCCACGATGAATCTATCAGAGAGGTTGAGCTGTCGGCCGCCCACTCTATAAGCATTGTTGAAGATTGGATGCGCTCCAGGAAACTGGAGCTAGCGCATCATAAAACGGAGGCTTTCGTGGTGAACAACCGTAAGTCGGTGTAACAAGTGAAGATCAGCTTCGGAGACTGCACTATTTCGTCAACGCGGTCCTTGAAACTCCTGGGAGTCATGGTCGATGACAAGCTCAAGTGCGGGAGCGTCGTCGACTTTGCCTGCAAGAAGCCTTCCACAGCTATTACGGCATCGTCTCGTAAGTTGTCTAATAGTTCTTAGGTTATTAGCCAATGTGGTCAGTCCATACTTAGGTATGACGGGCCGGTGTGGTCATCGGCGTCAGGAACCAAAAACTACTTAGGTAAGCTGGAAAGTACCTATCGTCTCATGTGCTTGTGGCCAGTGCGTATCTTAGCGGGTATGATGCCTATTGGCATCATCATCAGCGAGGACGTAGAGTGCTTTAACCAACGTGGAAATAGAGATATACGGAGTTTCACAAGATCGGCCTCGATGATCACATGGCAGCGGGCATGGTCTAATTCCACATCGACTAATCCCGGAAGTATCTGGGTGGGTCGACAGATGCAGTATCTGTACAAGTTCGGGCATACGGAGTCCCTCGCGTGTCCCGAATGCGTGGATATAGAGTGGTGTAGTGGAAGAAACGGCTTTCGACCTTCAACATACACATCCTCTCGTTGATAGCCTTCCTGCATTCTGCCCATCACTATAAAGCCCGCTCCCAAGACTTTGGTCGCTTCACCGTCTGGTAAAATAGAACTTGCCCTCACAGATCCTTCATACTTTCTCGCCTTTGCGACAAATCTACTGCAGTGCCACGATACCAAAGTTTCGGGGTTCTAGCTGTTCTAGCAGCACCCTGCCGCCACTCACAAATTTCAGTTTGAGGTACCAAGCATTCGTTCGTTATGCTTATTTCGTCGCCTTTGTCCATGCCGAATATTCCGAGTCAAAATTTTCTGCTTGCTCGTACTAACTTTGTTTAGGCAGGTTGTCTTACTAGAACCACACTACAGAATCTCGTGATAGGGCCGTCATCTTAGCTTTAGTGTCAAGGCAACACAATTCTTATTGCAGCCTCCAGCTCCAAATCAAACGCTGTCGTGAGCCGCACCTAACCTGGAGTTCAACCGCACACTTAGTTGAGGAATCGTCAAGCCATCAAGAGCTTTTCAGACATTATCGCCGTCAGAACCTATCCGGGCGCCAACATCGATTTGGATCACTACCTAGTGATGGTAAGGATACGTCAAAAACTAACTATTGTGAAAAACTTACGATACCGGCGCCCGCCACGGTATAATTTAGCGCGACTGAAGCAACCGGATGTCGCCGAAAGCTACGCGTTATCTCTCGAAACCACGCTGCCGGGAGAGGCTGAGCTGGATGAAGCCCCTCTTGGGGACCGTGAAAACAGCCATTAACAGCGTAGCGGAGAACGTCCTAGGCCGTGTGGCATCGAATCGACGTAACGAATGGTTTGACGAGGAATGGCAGCATATATCGGCTGAGAAGAACGCAGCGCGGGTACAAATGCTACGAAGAGCCACCCGTCAGAATGTGGAGCAATACAAACAGAAGCGGAGACAGCAAACCTGACTCTTCAGGGAGAAGAAGCGCCACCAAGAGGAGAAGGAGTGCGAAGAACTCGAATAGCTGTACCGCTTTCACGACACACGGAAGTTCTATCAGAGACTCAACGAATCTCGCAAAGGTTTTATGCCGCGGGCCGAAATGTGCAGAGATAAAGATAGAGATATCTTGACTGACGACCGTGCGGTGATAGAAAGGTGGAAGCAGCACTACGATGAACACCTAAATGGTGCCACCCCCGTCGATAAGGGAAGTTAAAGAGGCTATCCAGCGGCTGAAGAACAACAAAGCAGCGGGAAAGGATGGCATTGGAGCGGAACTTATTAAAATGGGCCCGGGCAAGTTGGCCGGCTGTTTGCATCAACTGATTGTCAAGATTTGGGATACGGAACGACTACCGGAGGAGTGGAAAGACGGGGTTATCTGCCCTATCTACAAGAAAGGTGATAAGCTGGATTGTGAGAACTACCGAGCAATCACTATCCTGAATGCCGCCTACAAAGTGCTGTCCCAAGTCATCTTTCATCGCCTATCGCTAATAGCCAATAGATTTGTGTGAAGTTACCAGACCGGTTTCATGGAGGGTCGGTCTACAACGGAACAAATCTTCACCCTGCGGCAGATCCTCCAGAAGTGCCGCGAATTCCGAGTCTCCACGCATCACCTGTTCATCGATTTCAAAGCCGCATATGACAGTGTAAATCGACAAGAGCTATGGAAAATTTTGGACGAAAATGGCTTTCCGGGTAAGCTTATTAGACTTATCATGGCTATGATGGATGGGATCCAGTGCTGTGTGAGAATCTCGGGTGGATTGTCGGACCCATTCGAATCTCGCAGGGGACTTCGACAAGGAGTTGGCCTTTCCTGCCTGCTATTCAACATTGCGCTTGAAGGTGTGATAAGACGAGCGGCGATCGAAATGCGGGGCACGATTTTCAATAAATTCAGTCAATTTATCTGCTTTGCTGACGACGTGGATGCTGTCAACAGAACATCTAAGGCGTTGGAAGACCAGTACACCAGACTAAAACGCGAAGCAGAGAAGATTGTCTAAAACGAAGTATATGCTGGTGGGCAGGACCGAGCGTGACAGGGTCCTCTTGGGCAGTACCGTGGTAATCAATGGGGATGAGTTCGAGTTAGTCGACGAGTTCGTATACCTTGGCTCACTGGCAGCTGAGGACAACAATACCAGCCGTGAGATTAAAATGCGTATTATCAGCGGAAGTCGGGCCTACTACGGACTCCACAAAAACTTGCGCTCGAACAATCTGAGTCCCCGTACAAAGTGCATACTGTACAAAACGCTAATTAGACCGGTTATCCTCTACCCTACGGGCACGAAACGTGGACACTGCTAGAAGAGGACCTACGAGCACTCGGAGTTTTCCAACGACGGGTGCTAAGAACCATCTTTGGCTGAGTGCAAGAGAACGGTGTATTGAGGCGAAGAATGAACCACAAGCTCGCGCGTCTCTACGACGAACCAGGTATTCAGAAAGTGGTTAAAGCTGGACGGATACGTTGGGCAGGACACCCAAGTAACAATTTGGGTTTTATTACACTCTTATAATGGCAGTTGAGACCAAAATTGGTCATGAAAACGGTCATAAGAGTACAATAAAACTGACATTGTTGCTTGGGCATGTTGCTAGAATGCCGGACAACTATCCTGCAAAAATGGTTTTCGCATCGAATCCGGTGGAAACAAGACGAAGAGGGGCAGAGCGAGCGAGGTGGCAAGACCAGGTGGAGCCAGATCTGGCGAGCACTGGGTGCCACGGAACTGGAGACTAGTTGCCATGGACCGAAACAGATGGAGAAATTATACTGCGCAGGCCTTGTCGTAAGACGTTAGACCAGTTAAAGGAGGAAGTTTAAAAGTAGCTCTTGTCACATTATAATCAGTCATGTACAACAGTCATGTACATTAAACATTACACATTACATTACAACATTAAACTCACGACAACACACATCAATAGGATTATTCCTGGCAAATAAAGTACGACGCATTAAAAGCCTAAAGAAGTCCACTCGTCGGGTACGCCTAGGCGGAATGTTGAGTCGAAGCTGTCCTGACATTTCCGGGCTATCGACATTGTTTTGCAGGATGTCGAAGATAAACAGTCGTTGCGACATACTTCTCCTATTTGCCAAAGGGGGCAGACGTATTAGGGCGCACCGGTGTTCATAGGGAGGCAAACGGACTGAGTCATTCCAAGGCAGTATTCGAAGAGTGTACCGGATGAAATTATGCTGGATTCATTCGATCTGGTGGATTTGAACTGCATGGTAAGGCGCCCATACAAGCACCTCGTACTCAAGAATACTGCGTACAATCGCACAGTAGAGGGACTTTAGGCAGTAGACATCCTGCACTTTTAAATGTAACCTGTAAATAGGTCGGATTTAGTTAAAACTGGGTTAAAAGTACTCAAAATGTCCTTAAAGTGTATAAACTCTAACTTTGGGTAAAAATTTCAACCAATTTTGGCTAATTGAATTATTCTCTATGACAAATAACGCACTTTTAAGTTCCTACCACCAATTTTTTGGTTGAAAAACTACTCAAAATCTGAGTTTGTACACTTTAAGGGCATTTTGAGTAGTTTCAACCTAGCTTTAACTAAATCCGACCTATTTACATGTAGAATCGTTTAAGTTAGTTCCACACTACTGTGTATTCCATTTGACAAAGCCTAATACAACATAAGCTAAATCTTAAGCAATAGTTGCTGCGACGTGCTGAGCAAAACAAAGTTTTCCATTTTATAGTCAAACGAAGTGATCTGTCTATTTCTGCTGAATGAGATGACATTACATTTCTGTACATTCTTCTCTATTTCGTTCAGAGTGCACCAATTTAGCAACGAATCAATGTCAGATGGTAAGGCATAGCAGTCAACTCTCGAAGTCATTACACGGTAGAACTTCAGGTCATCGGCAAACATACACTTAGGGGATACAATTGTAGAGCGCAAATCGTTCACAAAAAGGATAAAAAGTAATGGGCCCAGATGGCTTCCTTGGGGCAAGCCTGATTGCATTTCAAATACATGGGAACTGGCTCCATTTACACGCACAAATGCATTCCGACCGGTAAGATATGACAATATCCACCGTGTCAGCCACACAGGAAATCCCATTCTGTCTAGTTTCGTAACTATTAACAGGTGCGGCACTCTATCAAAAACTTTAGCTAAATCAACATAAATCGCATCGAACTGATGTCGCTTTTCAAGCGCTCTCGTCAGTGTTGAAACATACGCCGCGCCATCAAGTTTGTGATTGTCGAACATTTTTTCTCGAACACATACTGCCGTTCCGAAAAAAGCGTTAAGCGAGGCCGAGCTAAGATTCTCGCTAAGACAGCTTTAATTGCATCTTGACGTGTTTGCAGAGGGTCCCGGTAGATTAGTCTGCAACGCTGTTTGTAGCCTGGCAGTCGGTTCCTGTCGTTCCATGGTAACCTTCGGATTGCTAGGCGAATGAACCTCTGTCGTCTCGATTCGGGTGATACCGTTTTGGTAATACGGGCTCCAGACGAGTGCGCATTATACGAGTTTGGAACGAACTAACGCAAAGTGGAGCGATTTCAAGCAGTATGTATTATTGAAGTATTTGGCGATACGTATGATGAATACTAAATTCCTGCAAACTTTGTCAAACAACGAAAGCAACGTGTTGTTTGAAGGTCAATTTGGAGCCAAGTAGTTACCCGAGAACTTTGACGTAATCTACTCGTCCTAAAAGTAAGCTTGATAGTCGGTATACTGGAAGATTATCGGATTCCACTTTCTCGAGAACGTAATCACTTCGCATTTATCAGGGTTTACTATTAGACGATTGTTTTTCCACCATTTGGCGAATATCGACAGCTGCTCCTCGTGTGCAAAATGTCCAAAATGGCTACCTTGTGAAATTCCGGAGAAAGTGGTGAAAGCCAGCGAAATACAATCCATGCAGCGTAAGTTTTATAAGCTTGATTTTATAAATTTCCGAAACAATCTTTCTAAATTTTTAAAAAAGCAAACAAGTTCTCACAAAGAACATTTTAATGAAAATTTTCAAATATTTCCACATTCGGTTGTCTAAATCCACACTGAAACAGCCCGGAATTGTAACAGTGACCTGTGGGAAAAAACAACAGCTGTAGTGGTTGTTGACTAATTGATCTACATTCGTTAACATTGAATGTAAAATGGGCTCTACCTCAACAATAAACTCGGCACCTTTGTGTCGCTTTCCAAAATCGTTTCGAAAACACAACTAAAATGCAACCGATTATCTTTCAAATTACACCATCGTTTTTTTATGCTGCGATGCTCTTCCTAAATGGAGTAACGTATTTACAACTCCAAATTTGCCGTTCCTTGCCCGCGTGTGAGCGGGAGTTAATCATCGCCCCACAAAAGAACAACTAACGAGTTACATTGGGCTTTCATTATTGTTTTGACACGATTGGATAGGGTCCCGGTAATTTATTTCTTTGCCCATCGTCACTGAAGCTAGTTGCGGTCAATGATGGATGATAGACATTCGCTAACAAGTCAGTCAATGTCGACCCGGTCGTCGTGTAGCTGAGGGCGTGCGAGGGAAACGAAAAACTACCGGCCGCGTATAAATAAAGTCATTATGAAACACACTTCACCCGTCATGGCACGAATTCCTGTCGGTTGGTTTCTTTTCGGAGGCGGTTTAATGTAACTACTTTCCGTGTTCGTTTGTTCTTTTATTCTACCAGCAAGCAGCGATCGCCTTTCGGATCAGTAGGTGAAGAATTACAATTATCTACAGCGTGTACACGCAAAACTCAGGTGCCATGGCGGCGCACCCGCGGGGGTACCTCTCCTATATTCCTATACCTACAGCTACGGGACAGGAAGAGTGGAAGCAGTTTCCAGATTGGACTGATACGATGAGAAAATTATAGCTGACATGGTAGCATTGGACGCGCTCTCGAGTTTAATTCGACTGAGCGGTCTCAACTGAAGGAAGTCCGCACGCGGTGAAGTAATCAGGGTTGACGCCTTTTGTTAAGGCAAGGTGACAGTTGATGCAATGTCATGTTTTTGATATATAGGATATATGAGTTTGAGGAAATTTCAAATAAAGAACTGACTCTTCTTTTAGGTTTGAACCACTATGGTATCATTTTTACTAATTAGCGAAGAAAATTGGCTTTTTTTAAACAAATGCTTGTTCTACGATGCTTGGACCAAGAAGTATAATATTTTTAAATAAGTGAAGGACGAAATTTCCCTTAGACCTTTTAGACCTTAGACCTTAGAGAATTTTTGGACTATCCGCCGGCAACTAAAATAATAATGATTAAGTTACGGATAGCTCCTCCAAGTAACAATTTGAGATTTATTGTACTCTTATAATGGTATTTTCGACCATCATAAGACTGTAATAGAATTTAAAATGTTACTTTGATTACATGTTGAGCACTCCAACTACAACCCTTGCACCCGTGAAGGCGTGCAGGAATGATTCCGAACAATAACAAATTTATGCCGAATTGTTCCAACACGCGGGTTATTTTCGACTGCATTTGAAATTGATACCTTGATATGTAGCTCGTTCGTCATTTTTTTTCCTTCACCTCTGAACGACTACGGTGACTACGGTTATCAGGACCTGGTATCGTCTTTTTTGTCAGATTTCGCTGCGCATCGCTGACCGACAGGCAGCTCGGTAAAATGAAGACAAACGACCCCCGCGGTAGTGGCGAATCCAAAATGAATAAACATCGCCCTTCGGTCCTGCCCTGTGTATCACAGGTGCGCTCTTGTTGTGGGGAGACCCAATTCCGAAACTATTGTGTCGTTACAGCGTTTGTTCCGCTTTGAAATTCTAATACACCTGAGCGCGAAGCGATAAAATTACTTTTCGCCTCGACTCAACGCACTAAATAATGACGCTGTTTTTATGTAACCGGTCTTCAAGTCGAAATAACAGTTTCCGAACCGTACGTAGGAAAGCGCTCATAATAAACACATATTTTCCGGTTATTAAATTCTCATTACAAGATGCAGAACATTTTCGAGCTGCCGTTCTGGCTCTGTCTGGCCCCCGAAATTGGATGGATCGTGTGTAGTCTGCCGTCAGTTTGGCAATTCAAGCTCAATCTTCATCAACGGCCTGATAAAGCCATTGTGAGTCCTAATTTTTCGGGTGTATTTTTTATCGTCTTCAGATGGGCTTCCATTTTCCCCACCAAAAGCCGTTGTGTGATTAATACTCGTTAGTATGTATCAATATACTAGCAATCCGCTCGCTTTATTGCTGCTGGGTGTTGGTGGGTAAATGAGAAAATTATGGGCATTTTATCGTTAAAGCCGAGACAATCCGATCCAGCTGAATATTATTGCAGGTCGGAAAGTGATACATTGTCAGAAGCGAAAATAGTTTTACTGCCACCAGCAGAAGGACCAGTGAAGGATAAATATTGACTTAGGATGATCGACCACAGAAAATATCGGAAATACGGGGAGCTAGGAGCTAGGTTTCCAACCTGCTTTTTTAAGCAGAATTTTTGTTTTTGAACAGAATGACCATTCTGCTCCGCATTATAGTGCTCTATGTACATGCGACTTGCTAATAATCGATATTTGACTATTTTTGATTTCAAAACTACATTGGAACACAATGTTCGACTTCTGCCTTTCAAACCCTTTTATCGGATACCCATATTATGGGGATTTTGCAATATATCTAGACATGTGCGGTAATTTTCAGAAAACCGGAAGTCGCCATCATTGATCTTTGATGATGATTTGAATATGGCGTCAGAACACGATATTCCATAGCCATACTATATCACCAATACCCATTTTAAGTCCCAAGGATATAGACCACTATGTTGCGGAACGTTTTGGGGATTTCCGGTAAATCTATGCCTATAAAAATGGATTTCTGTCTGTCTGTTTGTCTGTCCGTATGTTCCTTGAAGAATCGAAAACTACGGAACCGAGCGGCGTGAAAATTTGCATGTAGGAGCTTTTGGGGCCAGGGAAGGTTCTTATGATGGTTAGAGACCCCTCCCCCCACTAAGAGGGGGGGGGGAGGGCTCCCATACAAATGAAACACAAATTTGTGCATAACTCGTGAACTAATCAAGCAAATGAAAGCAAATTTGGGATATGGGTGTTTTGGAGGCATGCATTTTTTCTATGATAAATTAGGACCCCTTACCTTTTTAGGAGGGGGGGGGGGCTCCCATACACATGAAATACAAATTTTCTCATAACTCCAGAACTAATCAAGCAAATGGAACCAAATTCAGCATGTGGGTGTTTTTATAGGCAATTTTTTTGCAATGGTGAATTGAGACCCCTCCCCTCTTTAGGAGGGGAATTATATCCCCTCCCCCTTTAATAGTGGGGGGGCTCCTATACAAATGAAATACAAATATCCTCATAACTAGAGAACTAATCAAGCTAATGGAACCAAATTTGGCATGGGGGGGGGGGGGGGGGTTGGAATTTTTTTACGATGGTTTGCAACCCCCCATCCCTGTGGTACAAATCATGACTCTTTCATAAAACATTAGTAAATAACAGACCACCAAAAGCTATCAATAGTAACATTAGAAAATTCAGCGCGAGACGGCCACAGGCCGCGACTGTTGCCGGCGACCTGCCGTCGGAAGCGCCAGCCACTGCGGGGGGCACCTCTATCTAGGGTTATTTATTTTCCTAGATCTACTGACCTCTATTACTTTCCTTTGGTTGGGTCACGCCTGCGAAATGGTACTTTCTACGAAAAGAATTTCCGTGAAATGGTACATCCCGCGTAACGTTTTTCGCGAAATGGTATTCTGCGAAACTTTATATTCCGCATTATGGTCAACCGAGAATCGGTGTTCCGAAAAATGGTATTCAGCGCAATGGTTTGTAATGATGGCGAATTTTTAAATGCTATCCACATTATTTTATCAGGCTAAGCAATGGGGGGAGTTGTTTTCTACTTTACTGTGAGCAAAATTTGTATATCAAAACACCCATGAATTCCCCAGAAACTTGCAAAACTCGAGATTGTGACAAAGGTCATCCGAGATTCACGATTTATGTACAACACAGTTTAATTTGTGGCAATACGAAGCTTGTCGGGTCAGCTAGTTATACATGAAATGATAGTGGTCTATGTACATTGGTATCAATAAATCGCCCTTAAATTAAATTAAGATCCAGAAATTATCTTTAAAACGAAAAAAGACAGAAGAATTCCGCAAGTTTGTAGCTTAAGGTATTTTAAGTAGTATTGCAGAAAACGAATTCCCTTTATCTCAAACCGTTTCCATGTTAGGGTGTTTGTTCTGAATAGGGTAGGATGACTCTGTTATTTTGCGTTTTTTTCTGCAACGGAGATAAAGTGTAAGAATTGAATAAATAAAATAATATACAGCAATATTTTACAGTGAAATATTTCTGAATTAAGCGGTATCTAATTGAATCGTTTGTTTGAGAAACCCCACAAGTCCTCTCAACATTATTGTTGGAAAACAACAAAAAACTGATTTTCCCAAAATTTTGAACCAATCCTTATATTTTTTGGTATGAGGTTCTATGATAGTATCTAAAATACATTATGTAGACTTATCTTTTGATCAAAATAATGATTCTAGTTATAATTACAAGGCTTTAAAGTTGATGGATATTTGGGGTTTCTCAAACAAACGAGAAATTGACAGTGCACTTGAGTAGTTTTAGGCCGTTTTTATTCAAACTTGTAATCTTTTCATGTTCATAGTGTGTAATTTGCTACCATATATCGCTGGGGATGTTAATTTAGTACGTACCGCTGAAAAGAAGAAGAAGGGAGGGGCGCTAAATATTATTTATTAAAAATTTTGAAGTAGAATACTACAAGTTTTAGAAAAAGTTTTGTACTTTTTTAATCGAAATTTTTATCATGGTTTGCATTTACCTATTAAACAATAAAAGGTAAATGGAAAAACGGCGGGTTTTGAATTGCATAAATAGACCAGAGTAACACGAATTCACATCGCATAGAATAACTTGATACTTTGCTAATAGTAATCAAAGATATTATAACCAGAAAATAAGCATTTTAAATCATGGATAACAACCGAACTATGATTATGGAGCAGAATCCGAGTATAAGGGTCTGTCCCCAAATTACGTTATATCAAAAGGAAATGGACATACGTGAACAGCACCTTAAATACTTCAAACGGATAAACTATTGCTTTTACAGTGACTCGGGAGTGCTCAACGGATTACTCACATTAGGAAAAGCAACGAGTTAACAAAAAAGATAAATAGAAGATTAAACCTTTTATTTATATATTGTGCTATTATTTACATTGTATAGTAATTAGTGGGTTACTACTTTTGTGGGAAACGCATGGATAGTTTAGTCTGCCGATTTCCGGAACGAGATTGCTACAGTTTTTACTGTATCTTGATTACAAGAATGGTTTATTTACGTTTATCTTGTCGACCAACTAATCCAAACTTATCTGCATTTGCAATCAGCTCTCACTTTTTCAGCTAAAACATTCTTTTCTTTTTGATTTCATAGACCGTTCTTTTACTTTTAATAACTTTCGCCTTGTATTCTGTAGTCTGCCGAACACTATATTTCTTCTTTTTGACTGTGTCCAAGTCGTAATTTTGCGATTCCGAAGATATTTTTATACTATTGAATTGTGTTGCGAATACTGCTTACAACATTGCACGTAAATATTGAATGATAATTTTGTTTTATCGCAGCGCCGCTCTAGGTGATTATCGGAAAAATGGATATTTGGGGTTTCTCAAACAAACGGATATTTGCAACCCCAATTAAAAGGGGTTCGTGGAACTAACTTTGTCTGGAATTTTGAGGGAAGGTGTAGATACCCTCAAGGAATCGAAAACTGTTAAAAAGTCAATTTTCATAAAAATGGCGTTTGTGGGGTTTCTTAAACAAACGATTCAATTAGATTTGACTTAAAAATCATGAACCAAAAATTGAGAAGTTGTGTATTTAGGTACTTGAGGTACTGAGGTACTACCTTCGGGCTGGTAAACAGCTTGGTAATGCGTACCATCGGTGCCTTGTGCACTGGGCATAAAATAGACCCCACAGTGGTTCACAGCCTCTTACCTAGCAACTCCTACCCCTACTCCTCGTGGTACCAGCCGGGATACGAGCAACCTCGGTGGAGATCGAATAACCAACCCCGGTGGAAACCAAGGTCGTATGCTGACAGGGGAGGAGGGCTCCTTCGAGCTACGTTGGCCCTCCGGCGATACTGTGGGGTTGGTTACGGGCTTTGCAAGCCTGAACCACTAAAAAACCAAAGCAATGGACTCCGTAAGTAATAATAATAACTCTAATCGGAACAATCGGCAAAGACCCAGGCGACGAAAACAGACTAACGATTGGAAATTAGGAACATGGAACTGTCGGTCTCTAAATTTCCTCGGAAGTACCCACGTGCTTTCTAAAGAAGTGAAGAGCCGCAAGTTCGACTTTCGACATCGTAGCGCTGCAGGAGGTATGCTGGAAAGGAACGATGGTACGTACGTATAGAGATGGTCATACCATCTATCAGAGCTGCGGCAATACACACGAGCTGGGCACAGCGTTTATAGTGATGGGTGAGATGCAGAAGCGGGTGATCGGGTGGTGGCCGATCAATCCCCGAATGTGCAGATTAAGAATCAATGGCCGATTCTTCAATATTTAACGTAATTAACGTGCACAGCCCTCACCTCGGAAGTACCGATGATGACAAAGACGAATTCTACGCGCAGCTGAAGCGTGAATACGACCGCTACCCAAGACATGATGTCAAAATTATCATCGGGGACTGTAATGCTCAGGTTGGTCAGGAGGACGAATTCAAACCGGTGATTGGACGGTTCAGCGCCCACCCGCAAACGAACGGAAACGGCCTAAGACTTGTCGACTTCGCCGCCTCCAAGAACATGGCCATACGTAGTACCTTCTTCCAGCATAACCTCTACCATTGGTACACCTGGAGATCACCCAACCAGATAGAATCACAAATCGACCACGTTCTGATAGATGGTCGGCACTTATCGACGACATTATCGACGTCAGAACCTATCTGGGCGCTAACATTGATTCGGATCACTACCTAGTGATGCGTATCCTTACCATCACTACCCAAAATCAATCTGTTTTGAACAACATACCATACCGCCGCCCGCCACGGTATAATCAAGCGCGACTGAAGCAATCGGAGGTCGCCGAAAACTACGCGTTATCTCTCGAAACCGCGCTGCCGGAAGAGGGTGAGCTGGATGAAGCCCCTCTTGAGGACTGTTGGAATGCCGTGAAAACAGCCATTAACAGCGTAGCGGAGAACGTCCTAGGCAGTGCGGCACCGAATCGACGTAACGAATGGTTTGACGAGGAATGCCAGCAGATGTTGGCTGAGAAGAACGCAGCGCGGGTACAAATGCTGCCTAGAGCCACCCGTCAGAATGTGGAGCGATACAAACAGAAGCGGAGGCAGCAAACCCGACTCTTCAAGGAGAAGAAGCGCCTCCAAGAGGAGAAGGAGTGCGAAAAACTCGAACAGCTGTACCGCTTTCACGACACACGGAAGTTCTATCAGAGACTCAACGGATCTCGCAAAGGCTTCGTGCCGCGGGCCGAAATGTGCAGAGATAAAGAAGGAAGTATCTTGACTGACGACCGTGCGGTGATCGAAAGGTGGAAGCAGCACTACGATGAATACCTGAATGGCGTGCAGGCGGAAGACCATGATAGCGGAGGAAGTGACCACATTGGTGCAGCAAGCGACGAAGATGTGCCACCCCCATCGATAAGGGAAGTTAAAGAAGCCATCCAGCGGCTGAAGAATAACAAAGCAGCGGGAAAGGATGGCATTGGAACGAAACTTATTAAAATGGGCCTGGACAAGTTGGCCGGCTGTTTGCATCAACTGACTGTCAAGATTTGAGATACGGAACGACTACCGGAGGAGTGGAAAGACGGGGTTATCTGCCCTATCTACAAGAAAGGTGATAAGCTGGATTGTGAGAACTACCGAGCCATCACTATCCTGAATGCCGCCTACAAAGTGCTGTCCCAAGTTCTCTTTCATCGACTATCGCCAATAGTCAATAGATTTGTGGGAAGTTACCAGGCCGGCTTCATGGAGGGTCGGTCTACAACAGACCAAATCTTCATCCTGCGGCAGATCCTCCAGAAGTGCCGCGAATTCCGAGTCCCCACGCACCACCTGTTCATCGATTTCAAAGCCGCATATGATGGCGTAAACCGACAAGAGCTATGGAAAATTTTGGACGAAAACGGCTTTCCGGGTAAGCTTAGTAGACTTATCATGGCTACGATGGATGGGATCCAGTGCTGTGTGAGAATCTCGGGTGGATTGTCGGACCCATTCGACTCGCAGTGGACTTCGACAAGGAGATGGTCTTTCCTGCCTGATATTTAACATTGCGCTTGAAGGTGTTATAAGGCGAGCGGCGATCGAAATGCGGGGCACGATTTTCAATAAATCCAGTCAATTTATCTGCTTTGCTGACGACGTGGATGCTGTCGGCAGAACATTTGAGGCGGTGGAAGATCAGTACACCAAACTGAAACGCAAAGCAGAGAAGATTGGTTTGAAGATAAATACGTCTAAAACGAAGTATATGCTGGCGGGCGGGACTGAGCGCGACAGGGCTCGCTTGGACAGTACCATGGTAATCGACGGGGATGAGTTCGAGGTAGTCGACGAGTTCGTGTACCTTGGCTCATTGGCAACAGAGGACAACAATACCAGCCATGAGATTAAAAGACGTATTATCAGCGGAAGTCGGGCCTACTACGGACTCCACAAACACTTGCGGTCGAACAATCTGAGCCCCCGTACAAAGTGCACATTGTACAAAACGCTAATTAGACCGGTTGTCCTCTACGGGCAAGAAACGTGGACACTTCTAGAAGAGGACCTACGAGCACACGGAGTTTTCGAACGGCGGGTGCTAAGAACCATCTTTGTTGGAGTGCAAGAGAACGGTGTATGGAGGCGAAGAATGAACCACGAGCTCGCGCGTCTCTACGGCGAAACAAGTATTCAGAAAGTGGTTAAAGCTGGACGGATACGTTGGGCAGGACACGTTGCTAAAATGCCGGACAACTATCCTGCAAAAATGGTTTTCGCATCAAATCCGGTAGGAACAAGACGAAGAGGAGCACAGCGAGCAAGGTGGCAAGACCAGGTGGAGCGAGATCTGGCGAGCACTGGGTGCCCGCGGAACTGGAGATCAGTTGCCTCAGACCGAAACAGATGGAGAAATTATACTGCGCAGGCCTTGTCATAAGACGTTAGGCCAATTAAGTAAGTAAGTAAGCATGAGGTACTTGAAGAATAGCTTTAAACGAATGATTTCGTTGCATTGCATCATTATCCTAAAGGGGGAAGGTGTAGTGTTACAGCTAGTAGTATATCCAACTAGTAATTCTTAATCATCCAAAGTGTCAATGACACGAAACATGCATACCACAAATCATACCCAAGCCTTCATAGCATATATGCAAGACTCAAGATCTTCTCACAAAACAGAAATTTATGTGTCAACACATTTGACAGTCAACTTTTATCATTTTGATATCGACTTATACAGGTCAAGTTATTTTATACTTCATATGAGGGATTTGATTTCATTTTTGTGAAGAATGAACATTGGAAGAACTGAAAATTTTTTTTGCAAACTTTGAAAAATAATTGATTGTCCGGATATTTTCTAAATAACATATCCTAATGAAAAAGATGCATTTTTAACATTGAATCAACATTACAAAGCATGAGTTCTGGATAATTTGGTATATCTATATGTATAAAAGTGAGCGTAAGTTTGCTTGTATGCTTGTTTGTATGTTCCGCTACAACTCTAGAACGCCTTGACCGTTCTTCACCAAATGCCTCAAATCTATTCACAGTTGGGGATAGTCGGCGGAAAATGATTTGGGTGAGCACTTTTAGACAGTATTGAGAACTCTGATCGCACGATAGTTCTCATAGTCCAGTTGGTACCTCCTTGTCGTCGATCGGATAAATTACACCATCCTTCTACTCCTCTGTTAATTGTTCTGTTTCTTAAATTCTTCTAATCAACTGATGCAGACAAGCTTTTTCGGGTCAATCTAACAAGGGGTGCTAAGATGTCATCCTTTCCAGTTGTTTTTTATTCTTCAGCTGTTTGATGGTCTCCTCAATCTCGCCTATCGTTAGTCTCACCAAATTGTATTTTTTCTATAGTCTCTACTCTCCACAAATCTATACCTATAAAGAAGGATTTCTGTCTGTCTGTCTGTCTGTCTGTCTGTCTGTCTGTCTGTCTGTCTGTCTGTCTGTCTGTCTGTCTGTCTGTCTGTCTGTCTGTCTGTCTGTCTGTCTGTCTGTCTGTCCTGTGTTCCTTATAGAATCAAAAACTACTGAACCAATCGGCGTGAAAATTTGCATGTAGAGGTTTTTGGGGCCAGGAAAGGTTTTAGTGATGGTTAGAGACCCCTCCCCCCACTAAGAGGGGGGGCTCCCATACAAATGAAACACAAATTTCTGCATAACTCGAGAACTAATCAAGCAAATAGAACCAAATTTGGCATGTGGGTGTTTTCGGTGACAAGAATTTATTCTAGGGTAATTTGAGACCCCTCCCCTCTTTATAAGGGGAATTATAACTCATCTCCCCTTTAAGAGGGGGGGTTTCCATACAAATTTCCTCATAACTCGAGAATTAATCAAGCAAATGGAACCAAATTCGGCATGTGAAGGTTTTCGAGAGCAAGAAAATTTTCTATGGTGAATTAGGACCCCTCCCCACTTTAAGAGGAGGGGCTCCTGTACAAATGAAATACAAATTTCCTCATAACTCGAGAACTAATCAAGCGAATTGAACCAAATTTGGCATATGTGTGTTTTTGGAGACAATTTTTTTTCAATGATGAATTGGGACCCCTCCCCACTTTAGGAGGGGGGGTCCTATACAAACGAAATACAAATTTCCTCATAACTCGAGAACTAATCCAGCAAATGGAACCAAATTTGGCGTGTAGGTGTTTTTGGAGGCAAGAATTTTTTCTGTGATGAATTAGGACCTCTTCCCACATTAGGAGGGGGGCTCCAATACAAATGAAATACAAATTTCCCCATAACTCGAGAACTAATCAAGCAAATAGAACCAAATTCGGCATGTGGAAGTTTTTGGAGGCAAAAATATTTTCTACGGTGAATTAGGATCCTTCCACACTTCAAGAGGGGGGCTTCTACACAAATGAAATACAAATTTCCTCATAATTCGAGAACTAATCAAGCAAATGGAACCATATTTGGCATGTGGGTGTTTTTGGAGGCAACCATTTTTCCCATTATGAATTAGGACTTCTTACCTTTTTAGGAGGGGGGGAGCTCCCATTCAAACGAAATACAAATTTGCTCATAACTTTAGAACTAATCAAGCAAATGGAACCAAATTTGGCATGTGAGAGTTTTAGATGGCAGAATTTTTTTTCTGTGGTGTATTACGACCTCTTTCCCTTTTAAGAGGGTGGGCTCCCATACAAATGAAATACAAATTTCCTTATAATTTGAGTACTAATCAAGCAAATGGAACCAAATTTAGCATGTAGGAGATTTTTGAGTCTTGAATTTATTTTATGATAGTTAGAGACCTCTCACCCCTGTGGTAGGGGGATATGGACTCTCATACAAATAAAACAGAAATTTTTGCGAAACTCAAAAACTAATCCAACTCGAGAAATTCGAGACTCTTCCATAAAACATTAATCAATAACAAGACCACAAAAACTATCTATAGTAACACCATTCATTCAGGACGAGCCGGTCGCGAGTGTTGCCGGTGACCCGCCGTCGGAAGCGCCGCCCACTGGGGGGCTTGCAAAACTCGAGATAGTGACAAAGATCATCCGAGATTCATGATTTATGTACAACACAGGTTAATTTGTGGCAATACGAAGTTTGTCGGGTCAGCTAGTTTATACATAAATCATGTTTTTGTTGTGATTCAGCTTCATCAATCCAAATCCAAGTTAATACTTTATGTACATCAATTGGCAGAATTTTGGTGCTAACTACGTGTTATTCAAATGCTAGAGTGATCCATTGAATCCTAAAATCTCCTGTAAGCCCAAATATTTTGTTTCTAAAGCAAATGGCTTTCCACATACATCGCATTTGTTAGATGAGCAGTTGAAATAATTATTTTAATGGCGATTACGTTTTGACGCAGATTATTCGATCGATACAACTTACATCGAATGAACGGAATTAATACTAAATGTACGACAACCAAGCTAGTTTCGTCCGAAAACTATATGTATGATATCAATATGTATAGACTGTTCTTCGATGATATATTTGAACAGAAACTTCCGAACGCAGTTTCCATGTGACCGACTGAGTTTAGGTCAGCTTAAAGTAAAATAAAGTTTGCTTGTATCCGCGTCTGTGTACCAGTAAAAATTAATTTTATTACTGTTTCAAATTTTATGTACTGTCAGTACATACACTTGGAAGTACGCTTGGAGCTCCGCAACATAGTGGGGCCCATTTGTGCGACGATCGGACACAACATGACAAACAAAATGTTAAGTACAAATTTAATCAAAGAGATCCCTACAACAGGCATGCAAACTGTGGCCTAAAATTCCATATAATATTTAACATGTACAACTTTGGGTGTCGCAATATTCCGGTATTCTTTCCCATAGTTCCCATAAGAAGAAGGCTCTGCGGGTCGGAATTATTGAGTTGGTCCGCGTGCCTTACAGATGGCAAAACTTCGGCGTTCACATTCTGGCAATAAGTGTGAAATGGAACTGCCTAGAAAGTGCAGTAAAATGTTTGATTTAGAGCGAACAGTAAAATTCGAAATGGCCCCTCTCGTAAATCAGGTGATGCCGATTTGCTGCCGGAGTGTGCCGTGCTGCGGCATAAAGCAGCAATCCTCCAGATTCAAAGGCTGGCAAGAAAACACAAGCGATGTTTCGCATAATTTACTGTATGTTTGTTGATATAAAATAGGTTTTTCCGAAATAAAAGTGTTTTCATATGTACTTACGACTTTCATGCCGGTAATTCTTGTATGTCATTTGAATGTTACGATGAATTTGAATAAACGCAATTATTTTCAGTAGTCATGAAATTTGAAATAATCAAAATTCATTGCAAATTTATTACAAAGCACCGTTTCTGTGAAGCTCGACGCATGTTGCATGTTATCAGATTTGCGAATCTTTGATGCTCGTCACACATTGCATCTTATCATACCACCTGAATCCTTTGAAGCCATGGTAAAAGGCTTTGATTACTGTCTGACAGCTCAGCAGAGTTATTAGTTTCCAGCTAGGTTTCCAGCCAATCCAGTCAGTAGTTCGGCGATACCAGTTGAGCGGGAAATGCGGCGTGCTGAGGAATATAAGCTCATCGGAGCAAAAATTCCGAGCAGAACGGTTGCCTTCCTGTGCAGCAGATGAAGCACGGAATAACATCAACAACGCCGTCATACACCTTCCGGCAAATCCTTACTCGTCTTGACACACAACACCCGTCGGATCAGCAATGAAGACGTTGCGTAACAACACATATTTACACGACGGAAACAAAAGTATAGGTACTTTTTGCTTGTCGAAAAGATCCTTTCCCCGGTGCCTTCCCGTAGCGCAGAGCAAATCTGGTAAAGTAACGATTCGGCGAGATTACTCTAGCGCAGCAAGAAAGTGTTAGGATACGCCTCGGTCCGAGGTGATGTGAGCAATTTAGGTGTGGAATATGAGCCTGTACAGAACTGGCAGCACAGATGGTACGGTGTATGAACGTTTTATTATTACTTTGCTTGTGGGTAACTTTGGGCAGGACGGAAAGGCTGCGTCTAGAAAAACGGCAGCAAAACAATTTTGAGGAGCGTCGCCGTTTGCATACGTGTATAACGTTGTGTTGTAAGTATATTTAAGAAACATTTAAATTTGAGCTATACAGAAAAAATAGTATTATTTAATGAAAAACTAGGTTTTCTTCTAGATTACATTCTGAAGATGGGCATCTGAAGATTAATAGAGCTACTGGAAACGACCGACATCCGGTAGAACTCTACAAACATTGCAAGGAGCAATCAATAATGGTAACTACGTGGATAATTTCTAGCATTTGGGAGAAAGAAACACTTCATAGTTGGTATCAAGTAAAAAACCCTATTGCAGCGATTACTGCCGCATTACGCTCAACGTCATTTACAAAGCGCTCTCAGATTTTTTTGCGCCGCATCGCGTCGATCCGCTTGTCGGATCTGGGCCGAATTTAGGAGTCGTCTCAACGCTCCTCGGTCCTGGGCTGCCACCCAGGGCTGGGTATCAGCCGAAGCCGGTTTGGTTCAAGCCTAATCCACCACAGCTCATTTCGTTTAATTGAATCGTTAGTCGCTTTGTAATCTTTGAATAAATAAATGGTTAATTTTCAAGTTAAATTCTCGGAACCACGATATATCTCCCTGCTCTGGTGTGTCACAGTTGTAGACAATTCTGGCTCGATTATTTTCGCGCTCGATTACCCTTTGGCACTCTGCGACGTACCCCTCACTGGAAATGGTTGCAGAAGTAGTATTCAATCCTTCTCGCAGTGTGTTACTGATCGCACCGTGGATGTGCTTCCACTACTCGTTCAGGCTCCCTCCAACCTGTTCACCGATGCGCTCATTAGTTTTCTGAGAGTACATTGAAGCAACTTTTTTCGCTGATAACCACCGAATTTTCAGTCATATCTTCCTCGTTAGTCTTCGTTTATATACGTTGGACAACCGGGAGAATCTTGCTTACTGCGAGATAGTGGGCCCCGGAGAAACCTCACGTCCGCAACATCCGGCTACTGACCCTAGGGCTAGGGCTAGGGCTAGGGCTAGGGCTAGGGCTAGGGCTAGGGCTAGGGCTAGGGCTAGGGCTAGGGCTAGGGCTAGGGCTAGGGCTAGGGCTAGGGCTAGGGCTAGGGCTAGGGCTAGGGCTAGGGCTAGGGCTAGGGCTAGGGCTAGGGCTAGGGCTAGGGCTAGGGCTAGGGCTAGGGCTAGGGCTAGGGCTAGGGCTAGGGCTAGGGCTAGGGCTAGGGCTAGGGCTAGGGCTAGGGCTAGGGCTAGGGCTAGGGCTAGGGCTAGGGCTAGGGCTAGGGCTAGGGCTAGGGCTAGGGCTAGGGCTAGGGCTAGGGCTAGGGCTAGGGCTAGGGCTAGGGCTAGGGCTAGGGCTAGGGCTAGGGCTAGGGCTAGGGCTAGGGCTAGGGCTAGGGCTAGGGCTAGGGCTAGGGCTAGGGCTAGGGCTAGGGCTAGGGCTAGGGCTAGGGCTAGGGCTAGGGCTAGGGCTAGGGCTAGGGCTAGGGCTAGGGCTAGGGCTAGGGCTAGGGCTAGGGCTAGGGCTAGGGCTAGGGCTAGGGCTAGGGCTAGGGCTAGGGCTAGGGCTAGGGCTAGGGCTAGGGCTAGGGCTAGGGCTAGGGCTAGGGCTAGGGCTAGGGCTAGGGCTAGGGCTAGGGCTAGGGCTAGGGCTAGGGCTAGGGCTAGGGCTAGGGCTAGGGCTAGGGCTAGGGCTAGGGCTAGGGCTAGGGCTAGGGCTAGGGCTAGGGCTAGGGCTAGGGCTAGGGCTAGGGCTAGGGCTAGGGCTAGGGCTAGGGCTAGGGCTAGGGCTAGGGCTAGGGCTAGGGCTAGGGCTAGGGCTAGGGCTAGGGCTAGGGCTAGGGCTAGGGCTAGGGCTAGGGCTAGGGCTAGGGCTAGGGCTAGGGCTAGGGCTAGGGCTAGGGCTAGGGCTAGGGCTAGGGCTAGGGCTAGGGCTAGGGCTAGGGCTAGGGCTAGGGCTAGGGCTAGGGCTAGGGCTAGGGCTAGGGCTAGGGCTAGGGCTAGGGCTAGGGCTAGGGCTAGGGCTAGGGCTAGGGCTAGGGCTAGGGCTAGGGCTAGGGCTAGGGCTAGGGCTAGGGCTAGGGCTAGGGCTAGGGCTAGGGCTAGGGCTAGGGCTAGGGCTAGGGCTAGGGCTAGGGCTAGGGCTAGGGCTAGGGCTAGGGCTAGGGCTAGGGCTAGGGCTAGGGCTAGGGCTAGGGCTAGGGCTAGGGCTAGGGCTAGGGCTAGGGCTAGGGCTAGGGCTAGGGCTAGGGCTAGGGCTAGGGCTAGGGCTAGGGCTAGGGCTAGGGCTAGGGCTAGGGCTAGGGCTAGGGCTAGGGCTAGGGCTAGGGCTAGGGCTAGGGCTAGGGCTAGGGCTAGGGCTAGGGCTAGGGCTAGGGCTAGGGCTAGGGCTAGGGCTAGGGCTAGGGCTAGGGCTAGGGCTAGGGCTAGGGCTAGGGCTAGGGCTAGGGCTAGGGCTAGGGCTAGGGCTAGGGCTAGGGCTAGGGCTAGGGCTAGGGCTAGGGCTAGGGCTAGGGCTAGGGCTAGGGCTAGGGCTAGGGCTCGGGCTAGGGCTAAGGATAAAAATAGAAGACACATCGAGTAGATTATAAATAAAGTAGTTTGAGAGGACGTAATAGTGTTAACTAAACTCAAAAATGTTGATATTATTGCTTAACGCAGTTGAAAATGGAATATGAAATAAATACCATAGATTTTCGCATTTTATTCCTAGGGCGCCCTGTATGGCTAGATGAGCAAGTTTAACTTGAAGTTCACTAAACCGGTAATTTATCGAAGTGTTCCCTCCACATGTTCACCAATATCATGCAATATGAAATCGTTAGATTATTTTTTGGGAGTTTGATTGCTCGCATGATTCCACTGATTTTCCCAATCCGCGACAATCCGTGTTAGTCGCATCGGTGCTGCCTGCATATGTTTCTGCTGTTTCTCACTTCTGATGCTCACGTTGATAGAAGAGCGTTCATATGCATGCACGGAACAGTCAGATGGTGATGTGCATGTGAGTGATGAAAGATCTTGTGTGCGAACGAAAAGTTATGCTGAAAAATCGATGGGGTTTTATTGGGCGGTCAGCCCCGCTGTCGGATCCTTTCGGCGCTTCTTTACGTTGCAACATTCGGTGAACATTGGTTGTAAACAACGGGGTTCCTCACTAGCCACAAGAGAATAAATGAGAAAATGGAAATATTGTGGTACTACTCAAGACGAAACCGGTACCGACTTTCACTGACAGGCGAACACAACCAGGAGTGCTTCTGCAGCAAGCGGATAGCATACGGGCGGTTGTTGTACATCCTTTCATCTTAGCAGGTGTAGATAGTTTCCTGCAAATATTAGGTAACAGTCGATGTGTGAAGGTTTGTGAAAAGATTGCATCTTGTTTGCAGGAGAGCGTGGTATTGCATAATACCAGCATGATGTGTTTGGATCCTTGTTATTGTGTTTTTGCTGAAGTACTCAAAAAATTTCATTGCAATAGTGGCTTGCAGTGGAAGGTATTGATTTTTTCAAATGGATTAATTTTATGGATTGAACGTAACATTACCAGGTTTTTAAAAACATCTTGTTGTACGTCTGCGTGAGTATCAAAAAAGGATGCAGAAAAGTTAAAACAGCATTCAAACTTCCTAAGTTCTTTGTTGAGTTTAAAAATGACTCTAACCTCTTATCAAATCCTGCTTTCCGATAAGCCTGTTCCATATCTAGTCTAGACATTCGTGTTGAATTACACGCAAACATCGGTACTTGAAAGTTTATTGATATGTGCTTTAAACGTCTGACGAACGTCAATGCTCAAAGCTATTCAAAGGCCGCCCCGAGATTCGAAAAGGTTCACTCAAAAGCCGAACGGTACGCAACACTTACTTAACATACTTGTAGCCCTCCCAGTCCGGGCAGGTTCGGACAGCACCATCTCCCTGACAGTGAGTGACTGACATTTTCGTGCTCTATGGTGTCTAGGCATATCGTGGCCTGGCAGTCCCACACATTGAGCAAGCACTGAATAGCGGGAAATTCACAGGCATCTTAATTTGCAATCTCGGAGTTGCTTGCTTGCTTGCAAAGCTCTAACCGGTTGCCTAATATAGTTTCAATTAACTTATGTAAATAGCATTCCGGCCAAGGACTCCGTGAGACTCTAGGATTGGCACTGCCGGCCGCGAAGTAGCTTCCATAGTTGGCAGCTGAACTACGGATCGGCCGGCTGTATGTGAATGTTAGTTAGATTGTACTGAACAGACAATGTTTCGTCGTCGATATGTTACAACATGATTTTAGCCGGTTATCGGATCTGTTGCTTCGTAATTCATTTGAATTGAGTAGCTTATGTGATTCGAAGTATGTTCTTGCTACCTGCATGTGTAGTCATACTCAATTATGAGAAGTAGCCTTCGCAAGGAATTTAGCTTAAATGGTGATGGTTTGATAATATAAAATCAACTGAAGATGCTTTCGTGTGCCACTAAAAGAAACTGTCATTATCAGTTTTATAGCTGAGGGGAGATTTTTTTGGACGCAAATAAGGCAAGGCAAGGCAAGTTTTCAGTTTTGATCATTGTACTTGTCAATCCTTCTAGGATATGTGTAAATATTTTGCTTGAATTGTCTTTGGACGCATATAAAGGTAAAATTAGTCGTCATCGATTCTGCTAGTTTCGAAAGGAGTTGTTTTGTTTGAAACAAAAATCTTGTTCATGAAAATGCATTCGCTGTGTTCAGATTGGAAAGAAGAATGCAGTATGTAATTACATTTCTATAAACAGAACCCCGCGTTTGGCCCAAAAACTGCTTCCGAAATTGGGCCGTTGGCAGCAAACGGCTCACTGGGAGCAAGTGACACGAGCACGATTTGAACGCATAATAAAATCATTCATAAAATCTACCTGCACTGTTGGAGCTTTTGCTTTCATACACGTTGAAACACATTACCTTTAAACGCGCTTATCTAGATCATCGCTGAGGGGCATATAAATGGAATCAAATAGGCGCGAGCTAGTAACTGTTAAAAATTTCCAAAGCATATTTCTAGTGAATAGTCACGAAATGAAAGGAAATAGAAATTTAAAGAGAACACGTCGTAGAAATCAAAGTACGTCAAAGAATCGAGATAGAAATATATAGAGAACACGTCGTAGAAATCATAGTACGTCGAGTTTAAACTGCTGCAATAACCAAATAGTTTGACAAGACACTGATAAATCGAATGCTAAAGCATTGGAAAGCCGAATCTTTCGCAGCAAGCGAACTTTTCTTAACAAAATCATACAACTGGAACACAAGGCTCCTGGGGCTTGATGTCTTGTTAGAAATGCTATCTGATTCATTCGGT
The DNA here is from genome assembly GCF_943734655.1 of Sabethes cyaneus. Taxonomy (NCBI): domain Eukaryota; kingdom Metazoa; phylum Arthropoda; class Insecta; order Diptera; family Culicidae; genus Sabethes; species Sabethes cyaneus. Next base: position 80,118,031 of record NC_071355.1, read on the forward strand.
TTTACGAAATTTGCAGCACCAAAAGCAATGATTATTGATGCAGCAAATGACCTACAACCAGAGAGCACTTCAAATGAGGTACTGGAGTCATATCATCCGAATGAAGGATAACCAATTACTAAAGTTGGCCGCTAAATACAAGAAGGACTACAGAAAAAGAGGCAGACCGTCTTTCACTTGGTTGGATTTAATTCGCCAAAACGTTGAAAGATATGGAGACCTCCATACCAATAATGAAACCTATTGACTTCAAAGTACGTACTATTGAAAAATTGAAAATAATGAAGCATTATCCAACTAGAAATCCTCGCTTTGTGATTGGTTGGAAGCTTCTTTACGATGATTTAAACCTATACCAATTTGATATCTGTGCTTGGGAAGTAAGCCAAAAAAAGTGACAAAGTTTTTTCGTCTCAACAAGATTTCTCAACACCGCGAATAAACCTAGACTATTTTGATGTCCTTGCTTGGGAAGTGCGCTAGAAAGAGTGACAAAGACCCTTCGTGTCGACAAATTTCTTACAAACGCCTAGTCCAATTTGATGTCTGTGTTAGGGAAGTGTGCCAGAAAAAATTACTTAAGTCCATTGTTCCAACAGATTGCAAATTCTTTATGGCGAAACGAATAGACCGAGGCGAATTGGATATCTGTGTTGGAAAAGTGTGAAGTGAAAAGATGTGCTGTTGATAAATTGGTTTGAATTGGTAAAATCCCTTCAACGTGGGGAAAACATTGGTAATAAAAATAATTTTTAATTTCTGTAAGGTAGCAGGAAAGCAATTGTTTGTGTTCTTGATTCTGTTAAATTGTTTCCAAATGCTCATAGAAATAACTCTGAAATCTTTTGAGGGTTGAACGTATACAATGTTACTACTTTGATTTATGTTACATCCAACGCATATAGCATGTATACAGAGGTTGCTAGTGTGTGACTGTATTGGTGGTTTGTGTGCATCGCGAAACGATTTCGCTATGAAGTATTCCACCACGCACACATATAAAGATTTTTTGACACTAGCTGGGGCCCTTTGCAGTAGGAATAATATTAACAACATCAAATTTCAAACTCCCGGATCTCCTCCTCCACTCTTTGCTCCCCTCTCACTCCTACATAAACGAGCCGCAGCTAATGTCATTCTCGTTAGTGACGAAACCGCAAATTACTTCATGGAAAAAACTACAAGGTATACAGCCCTGAAGATTGTACGAAAGGGAGACGTAGGACTATATCAGATCATTAGATCAAAGACTAATGTAAACTGCATTTCTGTGGTAAGGAAAGAAGAAGAATGTTGTGAAAAAGATATATGAACAATTTTATTTCAATGCAAAATAATCTACAAGCGTGTTTTGCCCCATCTTACTCAAGGTTTCTGTACTACAGGTAAAACGCCAATTCGATACTTTTACCAGTGATTTTCAAAAAGGCATGCTTGTTGGGAAGGCTGAAAAAGTTAGAAGATCGAACGGCAATCAAGTTTTTCACTAAAAAGTTATGTAAGGGAATGTTTTGCCTTGTTTTACCCTTTACAACTTTTACAGAAATCTGAGAATGTATTGATAGGAAAATAAGCAAGTGTGAAAGTGCTCCGATTTTGTTCAAATTTGGTGTGTTTGTTCCTAGCTGAAACATTTTGGACGCATATTTTTTATTGGACGCTTAGGGTGCCCCTTTCTGAGTTAGGGTGGCCACAAAAATCGTCATGCTGTCCGATTTTATTTCTTTCAAAGTTTTATAACTTTTGAGCCACTGAACCGATTTTAATGATTTTGGAATCTAAATAAAAGATATATTCGAAGCATTCCGAACTACAAAAACATTGAAACTTTGAAGAAAGAAAGAATGGCAAACATGATGATTTTTGATGCCACCCTTACACAGAAAGAGGCATTCTAAGCGTCCAATAAAAAATATGGGTCCAAAATATTTTACCAGGAACAAATACACCAAATTTGAACATTCACATTTGCTCCTTTTTCTAACAATACATTCTCAGATTTCAGTAAAAGTTGTAGGGTAAAGTAAGGCAAAACATTCGCTTTCACGACATTTTAGTGAAAAGTTTAATTATCGGTCGATTTTCTGACTTTTTTAACCTTCCCAACAACCTTCTTGGTAAAAGTATAGAATTGGCATTTTGCCTGTGGTTCAAAAACCTTGAGTAAAATAGGGCAAAACAGATTACTAGGTTATCTTGCATTGAAATAAAATTGTTCATATATCTTTTTCACAACATTCTTCTTCTTTCCTTATCACAGAAACTCAAATTAGAGAGAGTTTGTAGAGAGAGGTTTGTAGATTCTTTCTAAACTATTAGAAAATAGGGGTGAATGGGGCAAAATGGGCTACATCCCGTCATTTCCGCGCGCTGAGACCATCATGAATCGATTTCTCGTGAACTTTTACATACGAAAAGTCACTTTTTACCCCTTAAAAACTCAGTGGCAACAAAAAGTTTCGTTTTACGGTCGATTCTGCCCCCCGTGCAATGTTGCAGGTACTAAGAACCACCGGTTTCTGGATTATTTGTAGTTCGGCGCGCAGCTCCAACTCTTCTAAGGAGCGCCGTAGAGTACAGGGAACTAGTCCAGTAGCAGAGATTACTACTGGAACTATACGTACTTCCTCAAGGTGCCACATTTGCCGTAGCTCTTCGGCCAAATCATGGTATTTCGTGATTTTGGTTGAAAAAGTTGACATTGTGGTCTAGCGGTACAGCGATATCGATGAAGGTTACCCGCTTCATCCTTTTGTCATAGACCACAATGTTAAGGCGATTGGCATGTATGAGGACATCCGTGATGATCTCACGATCAGCACAGTTTACAATTTCAGTACAGTTTTACACAGTCATTTTCCAGAGCGGAGCACGTATTTGTAGTAGCTAGGGTACGTAGTAGTTTACAAAGTTGTGCTTCAAAACAAGTTATTGGTGCACAATCTTGGCAACCGTATTGTGGCCAGAATTCAAAAACTAGCACCCAACTGCATATTAGTAATCGAATAACATTAGCGAAGCCTCCGTAAAAGGTATTGTATTTATCTCAGTACTATTATTTTTTTTTATTATAGTCACTTTAACAGCTTAGGTCATTCGTGACTTCTGCGGAGTTGGGATTTGAACCCGGGTGCTCGGCGTGAGAGGCGTGAATGCTAACCTCTACGTGGGGATTGACCCCAGCACTATAATGCATGGCTATTTTATTTGACAGAAAAATATGGAAATTGAATAGTTGAAAAGTTGAAAATGTTGTGAATCAAAATAGAGGAATACGCTAATGGGAGACGCACCATATGTAGCACATTTGATTTCGTTTTGCTGTTTTATCGAAATTTATAACAGGGAAGCAAAATTGTGCTTACACGTGATTTTGCCAATGACAATTATAACAGTGCGTGACGGTTATTTACTTATCAAGAGTGTATTTTTGAACATAAATTGTTCTCACTCATTCATAGAACGATTTCTGATAAACTGCTTTAAATTTGTCCGAGTTATTGCCCTCAAAACCTATCATTTTTAATGACGATGTTTTGGAACGAACTCCTATCTGGGCGTAAGACAAATTACTATGTCAAAACTATAAGCCTGCTTATTTCAAATCAACAGTTGTCGAGGTACTTATTATTTTAGTAATACGGATTTAGAACCAAGACTATCGAAAAGAAAATATATTAAACTTACTACGGTTATACTCAACTGTGATAGTGCACCATCAATCCTTCATGATTTCATGTTCTAAGCTCTTGGCACCGTGAGTCGTCGTATTCAACAGAGTGGCTATTATGCTAATAAACACACAATTTATTTTTACTTCATACGTATAGTGCGGAGATACCTAGATGACATCTAGATTTATTTTAGCGTTATTATTATTGTATCACAAAACCATTAAGCGCCAGCTCGAGAAGCGGTTTGGTAGGCCAGCGCGCCACCCCGGGGGGAAAATGTCTGCGACCGCGGATACGGGCCGCAAGCCGGCCGACTGCCGTGGGCATTTGGGAGCACGTCAACCGCAAACGCCAAGCGACAAGCGTTGCCGACGGCTCGAATATGAACGTTTTCATGTGTATGTTGCAGAATTTATAGTACATTAAACATGCATTTGTCTTGTTTGTATTTCTCTTGATTAGTATGACTGGCGGATGGAGTTGTTTACTATATTCACATGTCATTTGTGATAGTTAAATAGTTGCATTTCCGAGAGAAATGCTATGTGGTGTTTTTATGGTTTGGTAAAGTTGTATCTCGTCGGATTTGACGTTGGTAAGAGTTGCAGCATGAAAGATTGAGCAATATTTCTGTTTACTACAAATAGTAAATTTTCTGTGTACCACAATCTCGGATTACAATAGAACATGGAATCGATAATAAAAACCAATTATGAATCCGACAAGTTGGACTTTTGATATAAATGGTCTCTTTGGTTATAGATGTCAACTTGTACTAAATGCAATGATTAAACTATAACTATTTTCACTTATTTTGAATACGACCAAACTCAACGAGACCAACCACGGGTGGCACGCTGCTTACCTTTCGAAACAGTTTATCAATGTGACACTGCAGGAAAAACGTTTGTGGGCGAAAATATCGGCACAGCAGTGGCTGTACGAGAAAACCGAAGGATCTGTTCGCAGGTCCAGCGACATGGTGACATTTCCGGCGAAGAATTATAGCATCTCACCAGGTGAGCCGGTATGCCCAGCTGAGTGCGGCACATGTTCGCACAAAGATAATGAACCACCACCTATGGTCTTTTGCGCTCAAGTCGCGCCGGCCGCCGCCGCCGTGATACAACGGGCGAAAGCGCACTCCTACGTGATTACATAATAATGGAACGGAACGGACAACAACCGGGGCTGGCTGGAAAGCAGAGGAGCACAAAACGACCTGTTTACATCGGATCCACAAGATGAACCAGGCAGGAGAAGGCTGGTATCACCGGTACCGCCCACCCGTGTATCGGAGAATGTTCCGCCGTGAGGCTGCAGGCTTTTCTGACGATACTGAATGTCAACGGTTGCGCGCATTTTGATGCGGTGTGAAAGTATTTTCTTTTACGAGATTCATTTAAGATAACGACGTATTGATTTAAGTGCGACAGGAAATTATACTTTAATGTTCATTATCGAAAAGGTTTTCATAGCTGATAATGCTTTTATGTTTTCATTACCTATTCTATTTGGCTAATGAAATTTTTTAACTCATGTGAAGGAAACGATAGAAGGGATTTGTAGCACGTTTTATGTAATAGTATTTATCCGAGGGTTTTGATTTTTACAAAGATTTAAAATGCAATTTCAATCTATATATTTAAACGTGAATATGTTTGTATTTTCCGTTATAACTTCAGAACGCTTTGACCGTTCTCCAACAAATAAGCAGCTTTTAAAGTAACTTTGTCAAAAATATATAAAATACCACTTTAAGCTCTAATTTTATACTCTTCTATTTTCTACCTACGTCGATGCAGATCGCATGTGTCAGCTATGGAACAGTGGTATGCATCTTCGTTACCGAAAGGGAATACTCGAGCTCCAATCTCCGAGGGGTGGTGGTGTGGTAAGTTGTCCAAGTTGTCCGAGGGTTGGTGGTGTGGTTAGTTGTCCAAGTTGTCCGAGGGTTGGTGGTGTGGTAAGTTGTCCAAATAAATTATTATCCTTCTCATGATCTTCCATTAAAAATTATTATCGGTTATCATTAAATACCGAAATAAAGGCTTTATTTTAAGGAAATGTTATCATGTGAATTACAGGAATCCTCTGAATAAGGCAATGATGGGTGGTGCTCTACTCCCACCGCGATATATCAGCTGTTCTTCATTAACCTATAAAGCTGCTTTTTAGTATTTGATTGTGTTATAGCAGATACTAACAATGCACATAAGAAGGGCTTCTTATAAAGTAGCGGTCAAAATTGCCGAATGTAAAATATCCCATCTTAGCACATGCTTAAACGCGGTTTTGTAGTAAATTGTCTATATTTTTATGATTCGCTAATGAAATTTGGATAGAAAAAAAAGTCATGTAGAAATAAGCCGTCAAAGTTGCCAATTTCAAAAGTTTGAAAAATAAGTCATTTTAAAAAAGTAAAAAATTAAATAGTGATCGCGGATGTAAATATTATTGTTATATATCATTTTAAAACTGATGGCTTAGCCTATCGAAAAATGAAATGAAAACAAATTTAAACTAAACGAGGTGCGCCATAGGCTACTTATAATAAAAATGAAATTCTCATAAACTTTCATAAAAAACAACTCTTGTCGCCTCTTGTCGCCACAATTGCTTACAGCGCGTCTGAAAGCTCGAAGTTCGTTGTATCAAAACATGAATTAAAAGTTAGCTATAATTTGATGTTTTCCGAAAAAAAATAATTTTAAAATTGTCATGTTTTTAGCAAGTCTTTAAAATTTCAAGTACTCCTTTAACAAATTTGACCTTTACCTTTGTTACTAACTTTGTTTAGTACCTGAAGAGAGTTTCAATGAGAAAATGGAAGAATCCCCACGAGAAAGAAATTTTTTTTTTGTCAAGCAAATGTTTTAATCGGAAACATTTGATCATATTTCCCCAAATCACCCTAAATATGAGTTCTTATAATTTTAAATCATTTCTTTTGTAACAAATATAATCTAGAATCAATTTGAAACTAAAAAATAATTTTGGCCAAAAATCGCAATTTGCCGTCTATTGTGCAATGTACCAAAAATCAACTTCATTGGTTAATGGGCAACTAAGAAATCGCCGTGAGTTTACAGCACCACCCGTCACCCTATCCAGGGGAGTGCTGTAAATGCCAAAACAGGAAAAAGTGGGAGTGTTTCCCCAATCTTTTTATTTATTTTTAAATTTGTCTCTTTTTGAGCTGAACAGTGTTCTATAGGGTGACGGATCCATATTTCGCCACTTTTATCCTAAAAATTTACTTGAAACGAAGTAGATCAAGGTTTTAAAGGTTCATATTTTTGATAACATGTGAACAATATTAATCGGACATTTCTTTTACTGATTAAGTACTCATATTCGTACTGAACTGCGTATTTTGCTCGTATTAATTATTTAGATGTATTAGCTGAACCCAAATTTCGCCACCCGGTGGCCAAATTTCGCCAGCCTGCAGACCCAAATTTCGCCACTTCAGAAAATCCTGATTTATGCAGACTTAAATGCCAAAATGATAATTGAATTATTTATATTCTTAATAAATCCAGTTCGTTAATAGATTTTGCTTCGTTTTTACCAAAATTGTAGAAATATTTTTGCATTTTGATATTTGCTTTGTTAGTAGGATCTTGGATTGAGTTAGATTTACCCATAAAGTAGTATAATTTTCTTGATCTTATTTCCCGGTAAATATTGCTAATTGCAAGGAAAATTGTCCAATCAGTAAGTGCGCAATCGCTCATAAAAGTGCTATTTCAGCTTAAATCGTTCCGGTCTCTTAGGCTCACTTATTGCTTGGAATGTAACGAAAAAGTGCGCTGAAGATACCGAAATGATTTGATGTAAATTAGCACTTTCATGAGCGATTGCGTACTTTAGAAGGTACAATTTTCCTTGCAATCAGCAATATATATGAAGGGAAATTCCGGTGAAATAGCATTTGTATCATATTGGTCTGAGAAAAACGATAGCATTTTATTCAATCCATTAATTTAAAAAGCAATCAACACGTTTTCTTCTGTGTTAACACCATTCATAAATTAAAAAATATTTGTTTTAAGCTAAAGAAAGAAATTTCGTTGCATTTTGAGACAATTCTGATAACTTGATGATGTGATATTATCTGTCAAATTGTATTAATTTTCCTTCGAAAAATATTAGCTAATGATGAAAATATCAATATGCTTCCATTTTATATATTGCGAGAAGTATAAAATGTGTTAAGTGATAAGTATAGTATCATTAAATTTTTTGTTACAAACGTTGCCGACGCTTTATTCTACTCCTGACTTGCGCTACCAAGCTTTTCGTCTAATTTTGAAAACGTGCTTTGTTTTGCCGAAAATTCCACAATATTTCACTATTGTCTCTTTGGTGATTGAAATAGCAATATATTTCGTGAAGTGAATGGCGTTGAAATTCAAATGATGAAGTCCTAAAACTCTTAATCCACTGTTAATACTTTTTACAGTTAAGAAAACTGTAATATTCAATAAACGCTGGGCGGTGCTACTAGTGTCAACAGGATGCACTAGCCCCGTTATAGTCTTGTACTGTAATAACCAGCTGCGAAGTCTTTCGATAAAGAAGTGTCAAGTCTTAAAGACGTTTATAACCCAAGGCTTTGCTTCAATATTCAATATAGATGATGACCATTTAGTTCACCATTTTTATAGAAAAAATGACGAAATTAGAGACCAGCCAACGAAAAAGGTTTAAAAAAATCAAGTGGCGAAATACGGATCCATGACTAAAAATGAATACCATATTTCGCCACTTTAATTTTGGTGAATTTTCAAAATTATCTGAAGTTCAAAGTGAAATTGGTATAAAATTAGTTAAAATATTGTACACAGAATGTTAGTCAAGAATAATTAATTAATGAAACAGTTTTATTACAGTGATGAAACAGTTTTATTCCCCAATTATATTTTCGCCTCTCGTTTTGATTTTGTAAAAAAATATACCCCGTTTATGAGATGGTGTTTTCAAATTCTGAGTACTATCTGATAATTTAGTAAAAAGTGAAAGGTATGAATGATTTTTGCTAGAACAGTTCCTACATTTTACCAATTCGTTTGATAATTTCTTTTAAGTGTACCAAAAATATACAAAAAGGCTTTGGATTCATCAAACTGGCGAAACATGGCTCCTGGCGAAATATGGATCCTCTACCCTATAGCGACTTAAATGAACTTTTGGCCAATTTTCTAGTTCTCTTTGGAAGTTGCTTTGCATTTTCTTCGAAGTTTAATCATCAAATATGAACATAATAGTACGGTTAGTTACTTAAAAATTAAGCTGATATACAGTAATTCCCCCAATAAGGACGCTAATAGGGACCGCGTTAATAGAAACCGTGTTAATGGACTCTACGTAGCATATGGGAATTGACTTGATTGGTTCCGACATGGAATAACTCGTGATCTTGACCGTATAGAGCGTTGGTGTCTTCGACAAAGTTGTTCAGCAGATCGAGGGCTTTTTGTTATATTGTAATAATTCGAAATTGCATCACTATGTGGCGCTAGCGTATATGTAATATTTATATACATGCTGTATCTTGCGCTGCTGACAGACAGAAATCCATTTTTATAGGTATAGATTATAAATTACTAGCTGACCCGACAAACTTCGTATTGCCACAAAATAACCTGTGTTGTACATAAATCATGAATCTCGAGTGATCTTTGTCACAATCTCTAGTTTTGCAAGTTTCTGAGGAGTTCAACCTTAGATGATTCATTTTGGCAGTTACGTAACTATGAAAGCATCCCAGGTAACCAATAAGCATCACCAATGTTATTCAAATGTAGGCCAATAAGCATTTAAGTCGCCTTAAATGCTACTTAAATGCTATTTTGGAAAAATATACAGCTTCTTTACTGATAACCTTTTTATAGTGCTGACAATGCTAATTTACAGCTAATTACCGACACGAAGAATTTGAATACAATTTTGGATGCCAACAACACCTATGCAGTCAAAAAGCTAATATACAGCAACGTGCAGTATAAAATGCCAGATACGCTGATTTGCTGCTTATGTCAATGCTTATTAGTTACCAGGAATGGGTAGTTTAATATACAAATTTGCAATTTTTCCTCACAGTAAAGTAGAAAACAACTCCCCTGTCCCCTCATTGCATAGCCAGAAAGCGGATAGTAATATTCGCCATGATTGTACAAAATTTCGCCGAATATCATTTTGCGAAAAACCTTAAGCGGAATGTACCATTTCACGAAAAACTTTTTTGTGGAAAGTACCATTTCGCGATCCTCTCCTTACTCGCTGTCGCTCGTTCCTGGTAACCCAGCTAGACCTAGGAAAACAAATAAACCTAGACAGTAGTGATTTCTGCGGAGAGTTGCCTCCCCCCAATGGGCGGCGCTTCCGACGGCGGGTCACCGGCAACACTCGCGGCCGTCTCGTCCTGAATGATCTAGTGTTACTATAGATAGCTTTTGTGGTTTTGTTATTGACTAATGTTTTATGGAAGAGTCTCGAATTTCTCGAGATCGATTAGTTTTTGAGTTTCGCAAAAAATTCTGTTTTATTTGTATGAGAGTCCATATCCCCCTACCACAGGGGTGAGAAGTCTCTAACTATCATAAAATAAATTGAAGACTCCAAAATCTCCCACATGCCAAATTTGATTCCATTTGCTTGATTAGTTCTCGAATTATGAGGAAATTTGTATTTCATTTGTGTAGAAGCCCCCCCTCTTAAAAGGGAGATGGGTCATAACTCGCTTTCTAAAGAGGAAAGGAGTCTCAATTCACCATAGAAAAAAATCTTGCCTCCAAAACCACTGACATGTCAAATTTGGTTCCATTTGCTTGATTAGTTCTTGAGTTTTTGAGTACGGACAGACAGACAGACAGAAATTCTTTTTTATAGCACAAGTCAACAAATTTATATTATATATAGTCGGTTCTCCTCAACATTTGCACAAATTTTCCGGTAAAATATAATACGAATGACATTTTGTAATTAAACGAACTGTATCTGTCAAGAATAAAATATACATAGTAGAATTAAATTGTATAAGTTTTCTTTTTATTTAATTTTCAGGTTTCGTATTCTACTAAGACGCTCCAAAAACTACCAGAGACGGTTTAATTGCGAAAGCCTCATGGTGACTATCGAGCGCAACTCGACAAGCAGTCCGATATTTTATTTGGCTTCTGTACACTCGTGTTCTAAGAGTAGGTACACCGTACGTGACTTCATCTCTAAGAATTTTTTTCTGATTCATGTTATCTAAACACAAACAGCATTATCTACTGTGGTCAGCGCAGCCACAGGCGAGTATGCCTGCCACTGGATGGAAACAACAATTTATCGTGACTGTTTTTAGGGTCGAATTACTTTCATAGTTTCCAAGAGACACCATTAGCAGGGTATCGATTTAGTTATGCCAATTTTAATTACTCATCTAAAAGCTGAATATTTAAATTCTTAATATTCTTAATATCCTAACGATTAGATAGCCACTGCAAATAATAGGGAAATTTATTCTCTCCGTACTGCAATGGGTCAACGTTTAAACTACGGCCCTGATGTTCTAATAGTCATTAGAGGAAATAAGACTCCAACGGTAGTGGCAGGAGCGACCGGAGTGTGTGTGTGGATTACGAAACATTGCTCTTGCCTGTGGCCGGCAAAGGCCACTTGCTATTCAGCCAGGTATGATTCTAAACATGGATGGAAAATTATCAACAAGCGTAGGCAACAACTATCCACCTGGGAGCTCGGAAGAAGTGTACAATGTACCTGACTCGCCTTGCCAGCTGTGGCGTGTTTTTGCCAAGTTGAACAGCAGGTCGTCTCGGGATGCGTGCCAAAGCTTTTCTGTTGATCTTTTTAATTAATTTTAACTCGACTCCGGTGTGCAAAGCGAAACTACAAATCGTGCACCCGATATCGTAATCAAGTGAGTGATCCTGGGTTCTGTTTAACCTAGGATGCATTCTACATTATCACTTAATTAAGAAATGGCTTGAAAGAAACGTTTAGAAGGTCAGTAACAATAGAACTATTTCTCGGTCAATTGTTGCGCTTTATGATACTGTTTGAAAGCGCTCACGCGCGTACCGAATAATAGGATAATATCTCCTCAACGAATAAAGACCACATGCCACTTGCGCCATATTGTTGATAACTGATAGCCAGATGGGATCCGATCTTAAATCTGTCAAATTGATGATTAACGTCCATCGTTCTGGTCCCGGGGATCGCATCAAATCCCCGACGGAACCTCGTAAATCATCGCACTGTCCAATTGGATGTACATTTTCCCTCGACCCAATCACATGCCTCTACAAGAGGAGCACCATTTAGGCTTCAATCTCAGACGATGATTGCACAAGCCCCAGTCGTTTCATTTCATTCAACCGGTTAGCCACGGTTCATCGAGTTGCGTTGTACCGTGCCGGTCGAAGGGTTTGTTGTTTCAAACAGATTCGGTCGCCATACCGAGATCGGCTCGCACAAGTTTGCCGGAATTGCAATGTACAAAACCAACATGGTCTGATTGGGCACGAAGACAATAGACTTCAGTCAACAATTTTACAGTCAATTTACATTGCGTACGTACACGGTTGGTAGGGTGTACCTTCGTTTTGGCCGTTCCAAGATGACTGAATAGCTTGGATTTCCAGCATGGGAATTAGAATAACAACAAGGAACCCTATCCCACGTATTGGTATGAATCAATCACGGTGTTGCTCCGATCGAACATAACCGAGAGGTTCAGTTTAGAGGAAAGCATTTTCAGATCATTAGAAGCAGATATAGCGTTTCGGGGAGATGCAGATCCCCTCCCGGTCTGCACCTCATCAACATGCTGGCAACCGATGCCATCACCGCATAGCGTTGGACGAGCATGCATTATTCCGTTGTAATTTATTACTATTTATTTCAACTAATGACATAATATAGAAAATGAAATATGGGATATGTCTGCGTACAAAAGGCACCTACGAGCCTACCTATGGCGGTACGGTACGGCAGAAAGTGATACACGCGGTTTACCGTATGGAGCCTACTCCACATAATGCATCGTGCCGCAGGTTTCTCCGCTAGGCTGAAGCGCAACCCGGCAGAGCACCCCGCAACGGGTCGGTATGACCTGTGGTACAGCAGTGGGCTAGGTGATTGGCTTCGAAACAGCACTGCGCTGCTGGTTAGCTTCCGTGGTCGCTGCAGGGTTTCGCATACATTTCTGGTTGATTAGTTGCGCCGACACTGTATGCCACCACGGCAGCAGTGGCCATATTCATGATTTTTCGTTTTCGAACGGGCGCCTTCAAGTGACGAATTGCAAACGCTCGGGTGGTAATCAATCTGCAGCAAGCCTATGGCAATCGCTATGCTGGTGATAATACTGATGCATTATATTTTGCCATTTTTGAAAGTTACAATCCGTGAGGTATTAACATCTGCCACAAAAGACGATCATTAAGACTGTCGCAGTGGCCTTTTAACCCAATGCCCTTCTGGCATACAAAAAAAAAAAGAGGTATTAACATTGTAGATGCACGATCATGAGCAAATCTCCTGAACAATTCAACGTTGGCGTGTGTGGTACTAATTGGCTCAACCTACAATCTGCAGATTCCCAGCTGGGGAAAACGTATCTATTCAGCTAGCTGCTTTACACATTGTTTTTCACTTCTACTAAATCAGTAATTTGATTAATCTCACTTATCATTTTCTCCGTGTACTGTGAACTTTTTTGTAAAATATAATTTGAATCGAAAAAATATTAAGCCCAGCATAAAAACTTTTCTTAATTCACCATTTGATATCAATGCCACTCAGAATTAAATGAAACTGTGTGTGTGTGTGTGTGTGTGTGTGTGTGTGTGTGTGTGTGTGTGTGTGTGTGTGTGTGTGTGTGTGTGTGTGTGTGTGTGTGTGTGTGTGTGTGTGTGTGTGTGTGTGTGTGTGTGTGTGTGTGTGTGTGTGTGTGTGTGTGTGTGTGTGTGTGTGTGTGTGTGTGTGTGTGTGTGTGTGTGTGTGTGTGTGTGTGTGTGTGTGTGTGTGTGTGTGTATGTGTTTTGTTTTTTTTTTAACGAGTAGGGAAATCTGCTATCAGACACCTGAAAAGACAGCTCAGGGAGTGGGGTTTGGTATCCCGTGAAGATCGTGGAGATCCAGACCCACTAAAACCCTACTCGAGTCTCCAGCCTCAATCCCCCCTGGAACCACCTTATCGGTATTACTTCAGGGAGGGGCTATTGTGCTTAACGCACGCTCTTAGATAACTACTGGACTATGGTAGTTAGGCTGTTTATTCGCCGTTGATCGGCTTTCCAACGATTTTGTAGCTCAAGTACGATCTGGGTAGCAGCCGCATTGACCGCACCCCAGACGTCCGAGCTAGAACACATCCTTTGGACTAAGTTATCCGGAGTAGTGTCCTGTCCGCTAACTGCCATCATGTTGCTTCTCACGCCCTCGAAACGAGGGCATATGAAGAAAGCATGTTCTGCAGTTTCCTCAACGTCCGCGCATTCAGGACACTCGGGGGACTCCGCATGCCCAAATTTGTGCAGATACTGTCTAAAACAACCATGCCCTGACAGAATCTGTGTCAGGTGGAAGTTGACTTCGCCATGACGCCTGTTGACACATCCGGATAGTTCCGGGATAAGTCTATGTGTCCACCGGCCTTTTGTGGAATCAGACCATGCCCGCTGCCATGTGATCATCGAGGCCGATCTTGTGGTACTCCGTATGCCTCTAGTTCCACGTTGGTTGAAGCACTCTACGTCCTCGCTGATGATGATACCAATAGGCATCATACCCGCTAAGACGCAGATTGCGTCATGTGAAACTGTGCGGTACGCACTCGCCACTCTTAAGCACATGAGACGATAGGTGCTTTCCAGCTTGGCTAGATAGCTTTTGGTACCTAACGCCGATGACCACACCGGCCCGCCATACCTGAGTATGGACTGGACCACGTTGGCTAAAAGCCTTCGCTTGCTGCCATATACCGCAGAGCTATTAGACATCATACGAGACAATGCAGAAATAGCTGTGGAAGCCTTCTTGCAGGCATAGTCGACTTGGCTCCCGAACTTGAGCTTGTCGTCGACCATGACTCCAAGGAGTTTTAAGAACCGCGTTGACGAAATAGTGCAGTCCCCGACACTGATATTTGCTTGCTGCACCGACTTGCGGTTGTTAACCACGATAACCTCCGTTTTTTGATGCGCTAGGTCCAGTTTCCTGGATCGCATCCAATCTTCAACAATGCTTATAGAGTGAGCAGCCGTCAACTCAACCTCTCTGATAGATTCACCGTAGACTTCCAAGGTGATATCGTCCGCAAAGCCGACAATCGCCACCCCTACCGGAAACTTTAGCTTCAACACCTCGTCATACATGACGTTCCACAACACCGGGCCCAGTATGGAACCTTGCGGAACCCCTGAGGTGATTGGAACGCATTTCTGACCATCCTCCGTGTTGTAGCATAGCACACGATTCTGGAAATAATTTTCCAGAATTCTGTACAGCGACACCGGCACTTGGACGTTCCGAAGCGAGCTGGCTATGGAGTCCCAGCTAGCGCTATTAAACGCATTTCTCACGTCGAGCGTGACAACTGCGCAATAACGAATACCTGTCCTCTTGGGCTGGATTGCCACCTCGGCTGTCTTAGTGACAGACAAGATGGCATCCACCGTAGATTTGCCTTTTCGGAAGCCGAATTGGTTCCTTGACAGACCGTTTGTACCCTCCGTGTACTGTACGAGTCTGTTAAGGATAACCCTCTCCAGCACCTTGCCGGCAGTATCGAGTAGACAGATCGGCCTATATGACGAGGGGACACCCGGAGGTTTTCCCGGCTTCGGCAATAGGACCAGGTTCTGTCGCTTCCATCTGTCCGGGAAGTGGCCAGCTTCCAGGCATCTATTCATTACTGCCCCGAATAATTCGGGAGCCTCTAAAATAGCCGCTTTAATGGCCATATTCGGGATACCGTCTGGCCCCGGTGCCTTGCTCACCTTTAGGGATTTAGCGATATCAATGAGTTCCTCGTTCGTAACCGTCACTTCCTCCCCGACCTCCAAACCGCCGTCGCCCACGTTACTTTGGATGTTCGGCTGGGAGGCCGACCATCCTACGCTATGGTCTGAGATACTGGAACGTCGGCCGTGGGACGACTCAGCGGCCTGGGGCCAGGGCCTTGGCTCGTGGCGCGGAAAGAGGCCCTCGATGATCCGCTCCAGCATCTCTGGCGATTGCTCAGCGGGCGCCATCACGCCCTTGGTCTTTGCCATTACGACTCTGTAGGCATCACCCCACGGGTTCGCATTGGCACTAGCACATAACCTTTCAAAGCAGGCTCGTTTACTAGCTTTTATCCCGCTCTTAAGCGCTGCGCGTGCAGCAACAAGTGCTACTCGACATTCAGCCCTGCTTTCATCCGAACGAGCTCTTTGCATAATTCTCCTCGCACGAAAGCACGCTCCGCGGAGTTCCGCAATTTCATCTGTCCACCAGTAAGCCGGTGACCTGCCATACCTAGGACGACCTTTCCTAGGCATGGTAGCGTCACATGCTCGCGACAGTACCTCAACCAAATGATCAGCGTTCGGATCGGGCATACCGCGATCACCGCACTCTCTCCGGATCGCTTCCACAAATACTTCGGGATCGAAGTATGATGTCTTCCATCCACGGGTGGTTGGAGTGTTGGCCCTACTCGCCGCCTGCCGCCTCGTTATCTGACCGACACCATAGCGGACCGCCTGGTGGTCACTGTGAGTGTAGCCATTATCTACCCGCCAGTCTCCTATCAGACCAGGACTGCCGAAAGTCACGTCGATGATAGACTCCGCACCGTTCCTACTGAAGGTACTTGTGTTGCCGACGTTGGCCAGATCTACGTTAAGCTTTGCCAGAGCTTCAAGCAGAATCCGACCCCTATGGTTCGTGCGACGACTTCCCCACTCTACCGCCCAAGCGTTAAAGTCGCCCGCCACAACCACCGGCCTTAAACCAGTCAGCACAACTGATACTCGGTCTACCATCCGCGTAAACTGCTCGATAGACCAACTCGGCGGAGCATAACAACTGCAGTAGAACACTCCACCCACTTTGGCAACCGCAAATCCCTCGTCTGCAGTTGACACAACCTCCTGAACCGGGAACCTGCTTGTTGTCCATATAGCCGCCGTCGCAGACCTATCCGAGACCCAGTTGCCGTTTCCGGCAGGGACGCGATATGGATCCGAGACTATGGCAATGTCCATTGCTGACTCAGAAACTGCTTGGTGTAACAGCTGCTGAGCTGTGCTGCAGTGGTTCAGGTTGAGTTGTGTCACTTGCACTATGAACGTGGCTTAGTCGCCGGCGCACCGGCCGGGCACCTTGGACCTCCCGTTACGTGCTTTGCGTCCCGTTTACCGGTGCAGATCAGGCACTTAGGAGGCTCCGCGCAGTCCTTTGCTTTATGGCCAGCACTGCCACATCTCCTGCACAACTGGCTCCTATCTGGCCCCTTGCAGTTCCAGGCTTTATGTCCGTGCTCGAAACACCGGAAGCAAGCTTCCGACTGCTTGGACACGCTCAGTGGGCATACCGACCACCCCACTTTTAGCCTAGCAGCTTTCAGGGCTTTGTTTCCGTCAATCAGCGGAAGTCGTATGGTGGCTACCTGGGTCCCGGCCGGACCCTTGCGTAGGCGAACCGCCTCGGTTGCCACCACCACTCCACTTTGCTCTTTGAGAGCTTGTACGACCTCACGCACTTCGGTGATCTCGTCCAGGTTCTTAAGCTGGAGAGTCACTTCTGGTGTGAGAGCACGTACCTTCACTCCGTCCCCGAGCACTCCTTCCGCTATTGGCTTGTATGCGGAACTCTTCTTTGTGGCGTCCTTCTTTAACTCGAGGATCATATCGCCCGTGCGTGAGCGGCGGATGCTCCGTACGTCCGCGCCCAGATCCTTGAGTAGGGCGTCTCCTCTCATGGCCTTCAGAACCTCCGAGTATTTCGACCCGTCGGTTTTCAGGATAAGAGCGTCGCCCTTCTTCGCTCGCTTTCTTGTCGGTTTAGGTGGAGCAGTTTTTTTACTGGAGCCTCCTCCGCCTTTTCTCTTGGCCCTAACCTCGGTCCACGGGCCACCTGTCTTGGAGCTTCCCGCTGGTTCATCGGTTAGCTCTGCCAACCCGCTAGCCTGAGGGCTTTTACCGATCAGGCGTTTTTTCGGTCCGCCAGGGGTGCTATCCCCCGGGGACTGTCTCGGGCGCTTGGCGGATGCCTTACCGCTGCTGGTAGCGCCTTCCGTAGCCTCCTGGGCCGCGTTACGACACTCCGTCAACGGGCAAGCGTCCGTTTGTACTGCCTTCGACGCCTTCACGGTCACCTTCTTAGCCTCTCCTGCACGCGCCACGAGGTCGTTGTGCGTTTTGGTCGCTGCATTCAAGGTTCTCCGAAGCATGAGCAAGCTCTGCTTCAGGTCCTTGGAGAAATTGCCGCGACCTGACGTGAACTCGATTATTACCTCGAGCTGCTGTGACGCTGCTACCACTTTAGGTACAGCATCTCTATTTTTCTCCATCGCCCTGATAAGCGCTGGGCCGTTCATCGCTGTGTCCGGCGTGGTAGGCATACCGCTGCCTTTGCCACCCACACTAGCGCTCCTAGTTGCATCCTTCTCCACCCTTGGTGGAGAACGCTGGATGCCTCCTCTAGCGAACGGGTTTTCCACCGTATCCACACTTGTTATATTTTTGATTTTGTCTTCCATAAGAATCCCACGAGTTGAGGGGAAAGAAAAGTCCGCCACATCAGAGCCCCTCATGATGCGGTAAGGGCTGATTACTGTGGAGGGCGCTCTGGTACTCCACAGGCTCCGTTTGAGGCTGAGTATTTATAGAACCCCCCCCCACCATTCATCCCTCGGCACGGGTCGCATGACACCTTGGATTAGGGGTTTATCCATTCATGTTTTTACTTTTAGCCATGGATAATAGCTATTAAAACCATCCTCCTTTGGGGGCTTTGGACCCTCTGCTCAGGTTCTCGGTATTTTCAGGTTCATCGAACATGCTTCTACCGAGATCCGTCATTTGCAGGCGGAGAGTTTACACTCAGCCTTCGCATGAGTGCCCCCTTCTCTGTCCGCATACGACCCTAGTTTCCACCGGTTGTCCGATTTCCACTAAGGAGCGTATCCCGGATGGTACCACGAGGAGGTAGAGATAGGAGTTGCTAAATAAGAGGCTGTGGAACTTCGTGATAGTTCTGGAGCGCATTATTCAACCATTTACCATACAATCCAAATGTGTGTGTGTGTGTGTGTGTGTGTGTGTGTGTGTGTGTGTGTGTGTGTGTGTGTGTGTGTGTGTGTGTGTGTGTGTGTGTGTGTGTGTGTGTGTGTGTGTGTGTGTGTGTGTGTGTGTGTGTGTGTGTGTGTGTGTGTGTGTGTGTGTGTGTGTGTGTGTGTGTGTGTGTGTGTGTGTGTGTGTGTGTGTGTGTGTGTGTGTGTGTGTGTGTGTGTTTGTGTGTGTGCGTGTGTGTGTGTGCGTGTGTGTGTGTATGAGTGTGTGTGAGTGTGTGTGAGTGTGTGTGAGTGTTTTACGTGAGGAAACGCTCTATGTCAGGCACACTAATGATGTATTGCTACATCACGTGGCACAGAGTGGGACACTAACCCACTAAAAACCTCACGGGCGTCTGACCTTAACCCCCCCGGAACTACCGTTAAGTATTACTTCGGGGGGAGGCTGTGTCTGTACACCCCGATTCGGAGATGACGACCGTCGTAACGTCCACTCCTTCACATTCACCCTCGCAGGGTTCTGCCATCCTTGATGCTACTACATGCTCCTTCACCGTCCACTTTCCTTGCACCTGTCGAGACGTATACCGATCCAGAGATGGCGACCGTCATGGCTTCCATCTCCTCACGGCCAAACTCGGAGGGTTTCTTGTTGGGCTCAGCACTTCTCCGTCGAGTTCGCCACTGCACTTCCACTTCACCTGTCGAGACGTGAACCTATCCAGGGATAGCGACCAACATAACATCCATCCTCTCACGGCCGTTCTCGTAGTGTTTGTGTCCAAGCTTGGTTTGCTCCGTCACGCTTGTCACTCCACCGATGCGTCTGTCAAGATTGTCTGCTAATCGGGATTGGTAGTTCGCTGGTCGTTTCTCCACTGTCGTTGCAGTTGCAATATGATCTGTGCTACAACGCCGGTGACGGCATTCCACACGCTCTCCTCCCGACTCATTTCGCCCACTATGTTTTCCAGCGTCAGGGGCGGCATCTCCATTCGTATCGCGGCAAATCGAGGACATTCAAAAACCACATGCTGTAGTGTTTTTACCGTCTCTCTGCATTCCGGGCAGACTGGTGTCGCAGCGTGCCTGAACCGGGGCAGGTATTGCCTGAAGCAACCCAAGTCAAGTGGAACCCGACTTCTCCATGTTTCCTGTTCAACCAGGTTGGCAGAACCGGTATGAGTCGGTACGTTCATCTACCATTCTCGGCCGTATCCCACTCTTGCTGCCATTTGCTCAGCGACTCTTCTCTTGCCAGCTTCCGGGCTCCTCTGGTGTTTCTTCGTCCATAGCAGTCGTTATCTTCCACGAACATGATGCTGATGGGGATCATTCCAGCGATAACACATATTGCCTCCGATGATATTGTTCTATACGCACTGGTGACTCTTACAGCCATAAGTCGCAAGGTACTATTCAGCTTCACGCGATTCCGCTTCGATCGTAGTGCTGCGATCCAGGCTTCGTCTATGGCACACTAGCCAGCAACCTCCGCTTGCTACTACTCGGCCCGTAACTATTTGGCATGCTTCTGACTATCGCATTGATAGCCTTCGCCGCCTTCTCGCAAGCGTAGTCGACGTGGTAGTTGCAGTTCAACCGGTCGTCTATCATTACTCCCAGATGCTTGACCGCGCGCGTTGAAGTAATAATGTGCTTTCCGACGGTGACGACTGCACTGTACGACTGAGCGGCTTTACAGTTGCTAACCAGCAGAACCGCCGTTTTATGGTGGGCGATTTGTAGCTTTGCACCATGCATCCAGTTCTCGATAGTTCTAAACGCATCTGTTCCTCCTCCAGTGACTCACGCGACGATCTCCGCTTCAAAGACAGTACGCCGTTGTATATCCCGTTCCAGAGCGTTGGGCCAAGGATGGAGCCTTGTGGAACCTTAGACGTAATGTTCATCGTCTTGCGTCCCTTAGCAGTCTCGTAAACAAGCGTCTGATTCCTGAAGTAACTCCTCTGTATTGTGCATAGATATCCCGGGACATGCATCCTATGCAGCGACTCGGCGATGGCTTCCCAACTGGCACTGTTGAAGGCGTTTTTTACGTCAATCGTCACAACAGCACAAAAACGATCTGCTCTTCGCCTCTATTTGGACGACTTCTCGGCTCGCTCGATCACTGTCCGAATAGCATCTACCGTGGACCTGGTTGGTTGCCTTTTCGGAACCCAAACTGCATCTTTGAAAGACCGTGTTCAACATCCGTATGCCTGGTAAGCCTATTCAGGATTATACTCTCCAGGAGTTTTCCGCATGTATCCAGTAAACATATCGGCCTGTCCTCCGCAGGCTTTGCTGGCTTCGGCAACAGTACTAGCTTCTGGATCTTCAATCTGTCCGGGAAGCTACCATCTTCTTAGCATTTCTGCAGCACGGTCCTTAACAAATCCGGGAACGCTTGTATTGCTGCCTTAAGAGCCACGTTAGGAATCCCATCAGGACCAGGCGCCTTCTTCATCTTTAGCTGTCTTGCCACTGCCACAATTTCATCGATGGAAACTTGCAGACCGTCAGCGCTAGCCCTCTCTTCTGAACCGTGCGGTATTGTTGGCCATCGTAGGGGCGTGCGTCGGAAAAAGTCACTCCACGATAACCTTCAGCTCATTCGGACACAACTCCCTAATTGTCACAGGACCTTTTACTTTCGTCATAACGATTCGGTACGCGTCACCCCAGGGGTTGGCGTCTACTTCTCGGCACAGCTCCTTGAAGCAGTTGCGTTTACTTGGTTTTATCTCCCGTTTCAATGCAGCCCTGGCCACTCTAAACGCCGCGCTACGTTCTCCCCGATCTGCTTCAGTTCTGGCTCTTTGGACACGTCTTCTGGCTCTGAGACCACTAGCACGATGGTTGCTAATTGTTGCATTCCACCAATAAGCCGGTCGCCGCTCTTTTCTTGGTTCCTGTTTTCTGGGCATGGTAGCATCACATGCCTTAACCAATATACCCGTCAACTCGTTCTCATACAAGATCGATCTTCCACCGTCCACCCGGAGTGCTTCGACGAAAAGATCCCTGTCAAAGGCCGTCGTCTTCCACTTCCGCTCGTAGGTTCTAGCTGTCAGTCTTATCACCGGATTTCGCCGGCCGATACTATATTTCATCGCTTGATGATCGCTATGGGTATACCCTACGCAGACCCTCCAATTTATGTTCGGTATCAGGCCAAAAGTGACATCAATGATGGATTCACGACCGTCTAACGGTACCTAACGAGGTGCTAACGGTACCTTCGTTGAACAGTGCAGTTTACAGCTGAGCCAGAGCTTCTAACAGACTGTATACCCTCTGGTATTGGTGCATCTGCTCCCCCACTCCACAGCCCAAGCGTTAAAGTCTCCTGCAACGATGATCGGCCTTAGCCAGATGAGGTTTTCAGTCAGTGCGTCCAGCATCTGGTGGAACTGCTCCCTGGTCCATCTTGGGGTGCGTAACTGCTGCATAGCGTAACAGCTGCAACCACCTTCTCAATGGAGAACTTGCCCATTACGTGTACTGCAGCCATTGCTGCTTTATCAGCTACCCAGTTACCGTTACCGGGAGGAATTCGGTACGGTTCTGCAATTATCGCGACGTCGTACAGAAGCCTCTCGTCGTGTGGTCATTTCTCTCTGAATTTTTGCAGAGCATACACCTCGGTGGCTTTGCGGATTCGCTTGCAAAATAGCCATTCTCGCCGCATTTCCGATACGAACTGGATCTTCACAGTTACGCGCCTGATGGCCGAAGCCCCAGCACCTGAAACAGTGTTCCATTTCCTTAGTTACACGAGGGCTGGCTTTCAGGACACACACTAACAAACCAACTTAAATTTTGCCCTTCATCAGTAGCTTGGGCGCTGCTACCGCTGAGATACGAATCGTCGCCGTCTACGTTCCGCCATGTGCCTTCCTGAGCCGGATTACCATCGGTACGTCGCCCAATTCGCACTGTACTTTCAACGCATTCCTTAACTCCTGTTCTGTTGTGATTTTGTCCAGGTCCCTACACTCGAACACGGTTTCTTGAGAAAGCGCTTACATGTTCGCTTTATCTCCAAGTGCTTTGGCAACAAGATCCTTAAAAGCCGCGCTCTTAACCGATGGATCCTTTTTCAGCTCAAAAAGCATCTCAACCTTTTGAGTTCGCCTGGTTCTTACCATTTTCTCTCCGAGTTTCTTCAACTCTGGGGCTTCTCTGACTTTTCGGAGGATCGCTGCATACGAAACGTTGGCGTTCGCTTCGACAACTAGCGCATCACCCTTAATTCTCTCTTGCCGAGGCCTAGGTTTCTTCTGCCCGCCATTTTTCACTCCATTTTGTTTCGGCTTCATCTTCTCCTTCTGACTTATGACAGTACGCCATCCGCTACATTCGCCTTGGTCCCTCTTCGTTCTTAGCTTTCTTTTGCTCCTCTTACTCACCAGGCGTTTCCCCCTTCCTTTTGTCCGTGCGAGAATTCATCACTGGAGGTCTTTTCGGCGTCTCTGATACTTCAGCGGTTCTCTTCGTGGCTTGCCTAAGTGCGTTTTCAGCAGCCAAAGCTCTAGCCTCAAATTTCACATGCTCGCACTCAACTGTAGTCATAGCAGATGTAATACTCGCCACCAACTACTTGATCTGCGTGTGGACGTTATATCTGTCCTTAAAGAACTCGTAGAGCTCATCGATTTTCACTCTGATCTCCACCATCCCGTCTCGGGGGGCGCAACTGTCAGGCTTTGGCGTGAGCATCTGAATTAGCGTCATGTACTCTGCTTTCTGCTCTGCTGCAGGCACACTACTGCTTCTACTCGTCGGTGTATCCTTGTTCGGCACTGGTGATCGTTGTAGCCTTCTACTTCTCGCAAACACGTTCGTCTCACGTGGCGTACAGTCGTTGCCGTTTTCGTTTTGGGGTGTACCCATACCCTTGGGTCCCTCCTTCGTGCCGATATCTCCTTCTTCATTGTGTTGGTTGGTTGTATTCATTATTTCTGTTGGGTTCCAACTCTAGGCCGCTATCTCCGCTCGTATTTGTGTAGTCGCCTTTACGATCCCATGGTGATCTATGCAAGCAGGGTGGCCATGGCTAGGGACACTCCCTCTATCCTTACTGGGGATAGGGATGTCAACATCCGATCAACGTTAGTCAGGAATGTATCATCTGAGTCTATACCACCGCACTTTGACGTGAGTGACGAGCTTTGAACGTGACTAGAGACCAGCAACGGTTTCAGTGGGATGGATGGCAACTGCACCATTAGTCTATTCGCCGTTTCGGGAAGGTGTCACCCTTCCTTACCTAAGGTTGTAGAACAGCACAGCCGTCAGCCCTATAGCGTCTTATCCGATCGTTTTCCCTCAGTAAACGCCGTCGGGAAGCTAGGTATCTATTCAATAGGGCGAAGATCACCTCCAGCTGGAAGGCCTATAGGACATCACTCACCAAATACAAGGCGGAGCTTTGCAAGGCCAAAAGGAAGTCCAGAGTCAAGTTTTGTGAGAGCATCCAGACTGCATGCCTGAGGCTGTGCGAATCCAGGAAGCGTTAGCCAAGGACCGTAACAATGGCCTAAGGCAATTGAAAAAAGAGAGAAACATTGAAAATGATTATGAAAGCGCATTTCGCCGGTTCGATAGTGGCAGCAGTCACTACTGGGTCTCAAGTCCACTAAATTCGCAAATTAGTTTGGGAGTGCAGCACAATATCCTCAAAGTTTTAGTTTTCTCGTAAAAGGCAAATTACTGACCTGGGAAAAGTTAGAAATAGCAACCAGCTGGTATCAAGCGCTGGGCTGTAGACAAACTGAGTTTATCTACCCAGACCCTGCAGTAGTTAAAATACTATTCACCTTGACATGATGTAAACTACGCACAATCATGGGCATGATGCCTCCCTTTATCATTTAAAGAGATCTTAACAAAATGTTAACTGACATTTGCCGCTTTTGCAACATAGATTACTAGTAAATTCAGTGCATCTGCTCTGCTCTGGTGGAGCTCATGCGTCTTTCAAGTACAACTTCTTCGGAAGCTACTTATTAACTCCATACTCTGTTATTTTGATCAATAAATGAAATTGCGAAACTCTCCAGTATTAATTTTTGTAGTTTATGTTCATTTTTTGCAATGTTAAGGGACATACAGGATGCTAGGTTTCTGCATGTAAAATAATAACGTAAATATGGAAAGTAATAATGGATTTCTCGATTAGATACATATTCACTTTTGATTTCTAACTAAATCCTAAGTTTTGATTTTCAATTTGTGATTTCCGATTGATAATTTCTAATTGCCGATACGAGTTTTTGCTCTATATGGCTTTGATTTAAATTTCTTTTGCTTTAATGTATTGTGACAGTGAAATGAATTACGTCAAGGCATAAATATTTGCTGGCACATAATGCGTGCTCACTGGCACTAAATCGTGGCGCAGCCCACGCTTGGGCCATTTCATTAGAATGGACATCATTAGTGGATTCCGCTTCGTGTCGAAGCTGTAGAAAACAACTACTCTGACACGAATCAGTGTTAACTACTGCTAATTTCCGACTGATTTTGGGGCCCCATCTCGACGACTGACAGCGGATCTGCGTGTAACGTGGGTGCGTAGGTTGGGTGAACATAAATCTTACTATCTATTCGTTGTTCCGCTAAATAGGTTTCGATAAAAATTTACCATTGTCATAGGAAATTTATTCGATTAGGAAAACGTGTGCGATAAATCATTCGGAGCTAGAGGTGCCTTTATGCTAATTCGTTTATGCCTTATGGATTACATCGTTAGTTAACAAAGCAATCAACGTGTCGTCATAGAATTAGAAATTTCAAATCTACATTTTAGATACGACACCTAAATTGAATGTTTTTTAAACTTTGTAATTGCTGGTAAAGACTGCTGAGAAAAACTTTGTAGTTATGCTTTATAAATTGAATTTAGGTCTATCAGACTGAACACTGAAGTAATTTTTCAACAAAACATTAACTATATAAATTGGTTGAAATTGTATTAATTACTTTGATTAATCAGTGGCTTTTATGGAACGCGAGTTCTATTTTTTCAGAAGATAGTTCTTTGAGATCTCTGTGTTAATCTACAAAGATTATATTGTCTTGAAGTCTACTAATTTTAATAAATTATTTGAAGAATTTGTAGATAAGGCAACTTGTTTCAGGTTTTCAAATACTTTGTTTCCACAGACAAGTTTGTTAATCAACAGATTTTGAACTAGCGTCATTCACGTACTTTAATCTGAAAGGGAAAATATTTGTCATATTCCAAATTCAACAGTTTAGACATTGGAGGGTTTTGCACAACTCTATTACACTGATTAAATTCCACTAAGAAGCAAATTTCTATAAACAAAGTACATCAATGACTTTGTCATCAATTTCTCACAGAAAACTGCAATATGAACCAGCCGACCAATAATTCATTGTTGCATTCCGCGCCAGACGGGGGAACATCAATAACAGCATTCATCGTACGTGAAGCACGATGGAATTCCAATTATTTGCAGTTCGATGCACAACTAGCTGATTAGTGCAGCAGTAGGCAAGTAGGCACCGCAGGTGTCCTGATTACCTCTAAAGAGTGCACCCAACTCAACATTCGAATCGAATCGACCCGCGAAAGACGGGCTGCACGGTACAGTCCACGTTGACGACGCACGGGGCGGTAGTGTGTTGCATATTAATTGAAGCCACGTGAGTTCCGCTTTGAAGCTTCGACGGGCAGTTTGTGCCGCCTAATGAGTGCCAATCAATCAATCCCACCGGCATGGCAGGGATGGCCAGAGAAACGAGTTGTCGTATTACTGACTAAGCTTTGAACAATTAACTTAAGCATTCAGGCTTAGACAGCCATGCCCGAGCATAGAGTGTCCGCGGGAGTAGTCAAGTTTCGGTATCTTTTGCTACAGGGAAAAAAATCAGTCACCCTATCCGACTGGGTTGAGCGGTGAATCAGCTGACACTTTCCCAGGAATGCTTAAATCAATGCGCAAGAAAAATCTTCCAGTGGAATCGATGAGCCTCGGTGAAATGTTTATACGGCAGATTTATGTTCTATCACTCGTAAGTACATCACAAGCTGACATCCAGCGGATACAAGCGTGGCGTCGCCGCCACATTCAAGCCTGACTGATCGATATGAAGTGCAGCCCATTTAGAGCGGCTTACAGGCAGCTTTTTATTGCACTTTCATGAACTTGTTATAGCTACTGTGGATCGCTTAAGTCGGCTGAGTTCGGATCGTCCGCAAAAGAGTCTAGAACTTTTTTACTCTCTGATAGATCTATAAGCTGCGAACGGCAAAAATAATGAAGCGTCAATGTATCCGCAGGGAAGGTATTGTTTTGGCTTGTGGCTGTGTTCCGAAACCACTGGAAGACAGTGTTTATTTCTAATTTCCGTCATAGTAAGGCCACCCTAATTTTCATCATTTTTTAGGTGGATTTAATGAATACTCCAAAAGCTCTGCTGCTGATTTAACTCAAACACACTTACCTTCCGATCCGTGCCCTTTGAAATCACTAAAAACCGATTAATAAAGCATTTGATTGAAATTATGCAGCCGACTTTGTATCTTAAATTCGTACCGTTTTAAAATCCGTCCATCAAAATTTTTCATCGTCCAAACTCAAAATCACAATAATGTTTACGAAGTTAGCGCGTGTATTTGTGTAGAACAGCATGACAAATGTTATTCTGCAAAATTTCTGCAGGTCAGGCAAGTTTTCCCGGCTGCAGAATAACAACAATGCGTTGCGTGAGTTATTTTCATTTATGACTGACGGAAATTGAAACGATTAGTCGACATTTTCGTACGAAAGAACGTTGAAAATTTGGCTGCTAGGGATTCTTTAATGAAAAAAAAGCATTTAAATAGATCTCAGCTCACTTTAATTGATCACGTATGAGAGGCAACAAACTAAAATATAAGGGAGCAACTAATTTTGCATTGTGTGTCATAAAAATCGCTGATATTTTTAATAATTTGTGTAGGATAGGACGGGAATAGGCAATTACGACGAAGCAGAAACATACCCCACTTAAGGCAAGTTACACGATTGTGTTTCTTCGTTGTCTATGAAAGTGTGGTCTTAGACCCGCCTTTATTTTTTTCAGAAGCTTTACCAATTACATCAACTACTGATGCAAAAAATTTAAAAGAAATCAGAGACAAGAGCTTTGGTACGACTTTGAACTGATGGAATACAAGTTTAGTATTTAACAATAAGTTTTTAGGATTAGGTTGATTTGGTTCCATCTAAGATCTACTACAAAATAATATTGCTCCTCATTACCATCCTTCTCTTATTGCCATTTCCATTAAAATCCCTCCCTCATTGCCATCCCTTATTTTGCAAAAATGTCGGGAGTACAATGTGCCCACGCAACATATCTTTATTTATTTTAAAGCAGCAGTCGTTCCCCAAAGCAACAATGAGAGTTTTATTGTACTCTTATGGTGGTCTTCAAGAATAATTTGGTCTTGAATGCCATCATAAGAGTGTAATAGAACCGAAATTGTTACTTTGGTCGAGACCAGCTATGACAGATTATGCACGAACACGGTTTTCCAAACTGACGTGACCGATCAGACCTACATGGGATCGAGTGATGTGCTTCGTGCGCATCTCGTGGACACTCTCGAGTACCTTAGAGACGCGACGCGGTTAGCGACAAGGTGACGGCTTGATCTGGATGTTATTCAACATCGCTTTTGAGGGGGCGATCCAACGAGCAGGTTTCAAAACGAGACGCACGATTTTCAGTAAAAATAGTTATGACTTTGATATCTTAGCCAGGAGCTTTACGACAGCAGAGGCAATCTACGCCAGACTGGAAGCGGATTAAATGTTTTGAAGACCAACTTATCAAAGTTGGTTAAAGTGGTGAAAATGCTTAAATCGACATTCTATATTCGTTACACCATCTAGAAAAGCTCTTCAGTTGCTGTTGATGGAACAAGGTGTCTTATACTTTTTTGACCTCGGGATAGATCTTAAGATCATCAGCACAGGAAAGCCTGGGTCCTCGTAGCAAAAAAATTACATCGTTGAATATAGCACGAAGATGAGCAAACCTAGATGAATGCCTTGTGGAATACCGGACGTAGCAATAAATTCGCTGGATATTGATTCTCTGATTTTAACTTCCGATCAGCCAAGTAGGGCTTCAGCCACCCAAGTAACACTTGCAACATGTCTTTTAGATAAATATTCAGAAAACAGTTGCATTTAAATTATAAATAAGTTTCATGGAAAACAAGATGTTATAAAAATGTTTTATTTCGAACGCCGATGTTTTCAACCAGAATGACAGGTTAAAGTTGCATTTCGGTTGTAAAGCTAGGCTTTTATCGAACATTTACAACTGAGTATTCGCGACTACGAAAGTCAAGGAAATTTTTAAGCCTGTTCGCACTCACACGAAACCCCATCCCGAATTGTCAAAACTTGCGTGAAAACAAAAGCAGAAATACTTCCTTCCCTTTTTTCTCACACAAAAATCAAACAAATATCAGCAACTTCGTAGTGGTGAATTGCCGGCATTGAACAGCGGGCGAAGCGATGACGATGAGTACAGCGCAGATTAATAACTTTGACACATTTTCGTTACATTGCAATATTTTATTGAGTTTGAATGCTTCAATTCATGAGTATTCTGAGTATTTTTTAGCGCAATTTAAGTTCTTTCACAAATAAAAATTAATTGTGAATGAGTTGTAAGTTAACGCGAAACAAAATGCATAGAGTAAAGTTTTTCATTGGTTTCGAATTTTTCGGCTATCGGTGTGCTCATTTGTACGCAATCTTGTTAAACATGGCCGATGACTGCACCAAAATATAATTAAATAGATCACTATTTTTGTGTCGTAGAATGATTTTATGTATAAAAGGGACATATAACATAATTAATATAAAATATCTCACCGGTTTTCTAAGAGATTAGCATGTTTTGTGAGATTGTCAAAAAAAGATATTTATTTCGATTCCACTCAACTTTTGCTTATAAAAGTATCTCTTGAGCGCATCAATTTTTCGGAAGTAGGATGGCAAAGTTCACGATAAATTTAAAATTGCACTTTAGTTTGGGTTATTTGAAGGCTACAATGTAGCTTTGAGTGATTGATGAATTACCGAAATATACTTTAGCCATTTTATCTTGCGAAAAATGTCTGTCATTATTTGCTTGTAAATGTATAACTTGAGGGAAATGTCAGAAAAAAAATTCCTGTCAACAGCGCGATTAAGCTTTTCTGTTGGTAGTACAAAAACCATGCAACGCATAGGCGTCACTTTGAAATATTTCACAAACATGTTACATTTTAGCTCGTTTCTTGCGCTGTTTCAGTGTTAATCCGGTCGTAACTAAGTATGTGTCAACGAAAGGTCAGCAATTCGGTTTGTTTTAAATCTGTTGTCCATTCTTATTTAAAACCAAGTGTGTTACTTGGGCAGAGTAGTAAGATGCCGCTAAATCCCATCCTGTCAAGTTTGGCAATCGCAATTTCATGATTTAACTTGTCAAAAGCAGCAAACAGGTCGGTGTACAGTGTGACACATATGTATTCGAACAAAAACAAAGTCATATATTTTTGTACATAAAGGCTTTATTTCGGATTTTAGTTTAGGAAGTTGTTCACCCATAGATACAGAACGCAACAAACATTCATTATTCTATTGAATCGCCTTTTGCCCGGATAACACACTTTAAACGCTTTTTAAAGTCGTTACGTGCGGTACGCACTACTTCCATCGGAATATCATCCCATATCTTGTTGATAACTAACTTAAATTCGTCCAAATTGTGCTTCTGCTGCATGTACCACGATATACAAAAATCCAGTGGGATGAAATCAGGAGAACTTGGAGGCCATTCGTTTTTCGGTATGAAATCCGTCAGATTTGCTTTGCACCACGCCTGCACAAGATTTGCAGTGTGGGCTGGAGCTCCATCCAGTTGAAAGCAATAATCTTGTTCACCATACACTCCCCGAACGTCAGGCATCAAATTTTGTTCTAAGACCATTTCTAGACAATATTTTCCATTAACTTTCACATCCTTGCCAATAAATACAAGAGGAAATTTCTCTTTCTTTACAATGCCTTCGGAAATGCGTCTACATGGTATCCGTAGCATAAGTAGTAAATGAAAGGACATTTGTTGATCGACAGGGCATGAATACATGTTGAGAATCGTCGATGAATTGCTTACAATGATAGAACACTGGTCTCAAAATAACTTTTTCAAATAGCTTGGATGCCGCACACAAAGCGGCGATATCTCGATAATTATCGATGTCTTTTTAATGACCCTTCTAATAAACCGAAAACCTAAACGCCGTTTTCCATAGCGTCGGAAAAATGCCGGCAGACAGAGACAAATTGAAAAGATGGCTGAAAGAAGCAAGCAAACCTGTGGTGCATTTCTTGAGAAGAATGAGAAGTGGCAATCTAAGTGATTGTTTACCATTATTACTTTCCACGCTTATTACACTACGTCCTGTGGGTCCCATTCCAGTGAAGATACACAGTTCGAACAATAAATTTATAAGTAAAATAGTCCGGCGCAGACATTATTAAATGAAGTGCATTGTTCGGTACGACCATAGTCGAATTAAAATATGTGGATCGGCAAGATCATAGATGAACGAAATTGCTTGACTCGACTAATAAATAAAATGGATTTGTACGATCATTGTCGACAAGATGGCTTTATTGTAGAGTACCAGATTATGTACATAAGTCTGTATAACTAGGCTTAAGCTATTGATTTATTTGGATTTTTAGTTTAATCAATTTTAAATTTTAGTTTGATCCATTTTAAATAGATTTTTAAAGCTGCATTGGATCCTGATAAACTGCAATGTATTGAAATGCCACTTATAATGAATAGCCTGGAATTATTTTTTTGCTTTTCTGGTATTACCGCATTCAGTATGCCAGGATGCAAATATGTACGTGCTATCACGGTTGTCACCGTATTCTGATATATTAAAAAGAGGGACACATAAGAAAAGTTAACGTATTATATCGACCGCATGGCCAAATCGTTACAAACGAAAGATAGCGTTTTGTGTTTGGAAAGGTTTTTTTTTTATTTTTATTTTTATTTTATTTTATTATTAATAGGAGAAGGAAAATCCCTGGGAATGAAGCAATAGCCTCTTTTCCCACAGGCACAAAACTTTTCCATCATTTCAACACAATTACAATAAAGTGCCCTTCCAGTGAGCTTAATACTCTTTTAAGGAAGGGCAAGAACTATTACAATATATTATTACAAATAATAATTGATTAAATTATTCTACTCACGCTACTTTACGCTACTCAAACCTGGAGAAACTATTAACATTGAACTCTTTCGAGAACGTGAATAACTTTGGCACGTGATAACTTTAAAGATTTTTGTATCTTCAGCATAAAACAGCAGAAAATCGAGAAGAGAGCGGGCCCAAGTTGCTGCCTTGCGGGACTTCAGATCGATTGGAGGAGCAGTTGGAACCAGTAGATCCTCCTTTGATACATAACTTCGTTTCGTTAAGCAAGATCAAAACCAGCAGATGGCGTCCGTAGATACACCCAGTCGTTCCATTTTTCCTACCAATATCTCGTGGTCTATACGGTCGAAAGCAGCTTTCAGGCCCAGATAAATAGCATCGGTTTGCAAGCTAGAGTCGAAGTTTTGCACACAGAAGGAAACAAACTATTTCGAACTTGTGGTTACCGATCTTTTTGAAAAGAATCCATGCTGCTCAGCATCAATGTATAATTTACATACGGTTTACACAAAATAAAAAACAATCTTGTTCGCAAGTTGTCAGCTATTCCCAATACTCATTCGCCCGAGGCTGGCAACTACGGACCAGATGTTTACCATCCGACAGATCTTGCAGAAATATCGTGAGTACTACTTGCTCTCGCATCACATCTTTATGGATTTCAAGGCAGCATACGATACAGTCGGTCGAGACCAGCTATGGCAGATAATGCACGAACATGTTTTTCCGAATAAACTAACGCAACTGGTCAGAGTTACATTGGATCGAGTGATGTGTTTCGTGCGAATCCCTTTGAGACCCGGCAAGGGCTGAGAGAAGGTGACGGTTTATCTTACATGCTGTTCAACATCGCTCTTAAGGGTGTGATCGGACGAAAGCGGAGTCTAGGAGAATTGGCCTAAATATAAATGCGTCGAAGACCAAATGCATGAAAGAAAGAGGCGCAACGGAAACAAACGCGTGCCTCCCACGGACGGTAATTGTTGACGGCGACGAATTAGAAGATGGAGATGAGTTCATGCATTTAGGATCGTTGATAACCGCGGGCTACAACACTAGTAAGGAGATCCTGCGGTCCATTTGAACGGGAAATCGGGCCTACTTTGCCCGTCGCAAAACGTTATCAAGAGGCATACGCAGCCGTACAAAGAACAGTAGTTCTTTATTGACTTGAAGCCGAGACACTGCTCACGGAAGACATACGCGCCCTTGCTGTGTTCGAGCAGAAGGTATTGCGGATGATATTTGGTGGAGTACAAACTGAAACAGGAGAGTGGCAGAGACGTATGAATCGCAAGCTACAGGTACTATTTGGACGGTGCAACGGTGCTGGGCCGGACAAATCATAAGGATGCCGGACGACAGTGCGACGAGAACGACTCTTCAATAACGGCACCGGCACCAGGAACAGGGGGGCTCAACGTACAAGATAGTTTGAGCAGGTTGAAAGTGCGTTACAACTTCTGAGACGGCTGGGAAATTGCTGAAGAGTGGCCCAAGATAGAGTTGAATGAAGGCTACTGCTTGAAACATCATGAACCGGGGTGGCTACTAGGCTACTGACGGCTATTGACGACGACGACAACTACGCGTTTACGATGTTTAGTGAATAAAAAAATACATCTAAGCAGTGGAAATTGTTCTAAATTTTTGTCCGGTTTTTAAATTTCAGTTGGCAAAAATTTCTGGAGGGGGCCTTCAGAGTTCTGGGGGGGGGTCTGATCCCCCAGGCACCCCCTCCAGCTACACCAATGTGCCTCAAGTTGAATTGAGATTTGAGTTAAAAACGACTAGAATGCGGAAAAGGCAATAAAAGATCATTTTGTTGCATTGCAATGCTCCACCACACACTGCAAAACCGGTCAATCAAACGGTTAGGTCAAGTTTTTTCACGTGCATATTCTTCGGAAGACTTGGCTTCTTCCGGAGAAATAAAATTTACCTGAAGTGTGCGATAGGATGATTACACAATGTTTGGAGTGCCACCGGTAGCGTGTACTGGTCAGAAAGTTACAAGTTGCAGAGAGTTATCCGCGGAAAAGTTCAAGATATGTCGTTAAAACGGTATATCACACTGAGTTATCGGGAAAATACTATAAACCTAAACCCTAATCATAGTTAAAAGCTTCATGCACAATTTGAAATGCAATGACCCTTCTATACCCCAAGGTACAAAAAATGCAAAATTGAAATGATAAGCCTAAATGAAGGCACCATTCAATAAATGCCATAAATAATAATTCCCACGCCTTCTACAGACCTACTTTCAGAAGGAGAGAAAAAATCCACATTCAAAAAACTTTTCAGACAGGTTCCGAATCTACGCTGCGAAAAAAATCTGAACAAAATTCACAAAAGAACACTTTTAATTGAAGCAAGCTGTATCAAAAAAAAAAAAAAAAAAGTCAGAGAGAGAGAAAGAGAAAGAAAGAAATACACATTGATTGGAACTACACACAGTACAGCGGTGCATGCCTTTCGATCTTTTCCGCGCCAAAGCACGATTTATGGTGAAGAACCACCCAGCCGTCAATAAAACTTACGATTACAACAGATACGTTGGCCAACCGGTACGTCGTTAAAACGCCAAGGTCCATCGCGGATGCTAGAGATGTGCAAAATAGGTCCTCGAATGTAGTGGATGCTTTCCAACCAGCGAAACTTAGTCCTCTCAAGCGTGGAGTGTGGTTCGGTATAGACTTTCGAGTTCTCCAATCGTAAGCCCTATGGCATCCCTAGATTTGCACGAATGTTTCGCGAATTCTTTCAGCCACGCTGGCCCATCTGAATGCGGAGAAGAAAAAAGGTTTGTAATGTTTGTTTAATCGCTCTATATTGAGCTGTTATTTCTCTGTTCGAATTCGCTTTGCGATCCCTCCCATCATGAACGAATAACGAGCCTTTTTATGATGGTTTCCGCCCGCAGCCCGTTCCGTCCTCTCTTTCACATACATATCGCGATGTTAAGGGCGTGCGCTTGGGGAAGTCATTTTTCAAGATTCCCACTTCGAGATAAACGAGCCGATTGCTTTTCAGAAATATGAATCTCAACAAAGTGTTCAGTGAAACTTTTCAAATAACCATCGAGTCCGCTGTAGTGTTTCTCGCCAGCCAGCGCTACCTGCATCCAAATTGGAGGGAAACTTTCCGCCTCGCTATGCATGCAATTAATTTGGCCCTTGCTGCATCGGACATCAAGCGCAGCAGCCCCAGCAGCACCGGCAGCAGCAACACAGGAATCGCTTTCGCTGATTTCCCGGGGTCCTAAATTAGCGAACGGCGTAAAGTGATACGCGTGAGCACGCAGGACTATGGCGCAGTCGAAGCTGATTGCGACCCGCGCAAAAGGTAATAAATTTTGGCAACCTGAAGGCACAAATTGATAATTTTTCGGCTGGCTCGAATGCCCATGCCCAGGGTTCTCCCTGTATTCCTCCTTTGTTTGTTTTGTGGAAGTGCCCGAATAGCAGCGCCCCATCGCATTCACCGTCGGCCCGAACGACCGTCGAAGTATGAGATATCAAATTTTAATTTATGCGATTTTTCAATCCTTACCAACAACGTGAGCAACGTGCAA
This sequence comes from Sabethes cyaneus, assembly GCF_943734655.1. Lineage (NCBI taxonomy): Eukaryota > Metazoa > Arthropoda > Insecta > Diptera > Culicidae > Sabethes > Sabethes cyaneus. The sequence continues at coordinate 80,153,850 of NC_071355.1, forward strand.
AATATTGCTCTCTGGGTTTATGCTTGAATAGTAACATTAAGAGTGGATACCGATAGTTTGTTGCCTAAATTTTGTGCGGTGTAATTATATGCAGCTGATTAAAAATCGAATTTGTTTTAAAGAAAAACTGTTTATTTTTCGTTATATCGCCTAAGCAATAAGCAACTTAACCATTTTCAACCAAGAATTGCAGTTTTAGTGGCCAATTAATACGTTCTAACAACCGAAGTTTACTTTAGGTTTCTTTACTTTGTGTACCGTCATTTGAGTAGAGTTTACTTTTCCATATTATGAAAATGTTTAATCTTCCTGTCTCAAAATTCGGCGCATTCATCAACGAGTTTCATTACAACTCAGACATCAAATGTATACGGTGTATAGGAACACAAATTAGAAGCACTTGTACAGCCCGGGAAAACGGGTTGTCTGTCGCGGCGCGCGAACAGCAACCAGTCGTAAACATTTGTCGTCACCCCTAATTGCAAACCCAATCCAAACCCGTTTAATGGTCTGTCCCGGTTCGGGTCCCGGCGGAGAACGGTAGCGTACGGAGTGGAACTTTGCAGCGCATTACTAGTGCGACGTGCAGAGAATCGTTTCGTCGTCGTCGTCGTCGCCGTTTGCAGTAGATTTTGGCGCACATGTGTTCCTGATTAAGCCTTTTCCACCCACCATTGATCGAAACGAAGCATGTTTTTGAGGTGATTCTCGATCCCGAAGAAATTACGACCGCATCAAAACCACTGCAAACGAGGCGTTGGCGTGGGCCAAACATGGTGAGATGCACTGGCGGAAGCTTGTATTCCACCTTCCTAGCGAACCGTCAACACCGTCATTGTCACTAGACTAGTCCCCGCTTAATGGGAAAAGTGTGCTGTTGAAAACTGCCAAATGCTTCTTGCGTTTTGCATTTTGCAACCCGTGACTGTGAGAGTAGAACGCAGAATCAAAGGTGCCGCCGTCGCCACGTTACCAATTGTCGGTAAACACTCCGGATCCCAAATTTTCAACGTTATCCTAGGTTGAAATTGTGAATAACTGGCTTGTAGGATCATTGAGCACATGTGCATGACTACAGAGAAATTACGATTCACTTTCCTCCCTGCTTCCCGTTATCACAACGGAATCAATGTTAGACAGAAGAATTTTCATCGCATTTTCTGTTTCCACTCTAACGATCAACCTATCGAAACGTGAAGTAATTAATAGAATAAAACGAAAAAATACCTTAATTTTCATTGACAGTATCAAATTAGGAAGTGCATCCAATCGAACAGAAGCAGAGTTGACAGAATCTTAACTCTTTCATCACTGCAAGTTCTTTTGTCATTTAACAGAATGAAACCGTGTCGCAAGCAGCACTAGAAGAAGTTCGCCAGCTTATCAAAGCTACATTTTTCTAAATGGAAGTGAAAATTGAACAAACATTTCGAGTAACATGCAATTACTGCTGATGACAGAAAACAATCTAACCGGAGCAGCAGCAGCAGCAGCAGCAGCAGCAACAGCAGCAGAAGCAGCCCGTTGTCACTTTGAGTCTGCCCTCATCGGTCTAAATAAATAGAATATCGAGTAAGTGAAATGAGGCAAACATTCAGCTGTAGTGCAGTGATCAGCTGCTTATTCCATCGAATCAAGACCATGGCAGTGGTAGAAGAAGCGCCATTCTTGGCGCACATTAGGAAATTTACAGCATGTTTTGGACACAAGAAATTACAATCGGGCTTATCAATTCGCTTCTATACTTTTTTTTGGAAAACTCTGCATATAAACAAAGTTATATATTTGTAAATAAACATTGCTGCCTTTAGCTGTCCTATTTAGGATTTCTGAATAGCGTATTACTACGGATTAGTTATAAAATTATAAGTTCAATTTTTGATAAATCTTGAGGCTGACAAATTTCTCAATTAACCCTAGGGTACTTACCGCAGTTATTTAGTTGCAGCTTGCAGTGCTGTAAATATCACTTTCACGGATTTCGCGGATAAATAAGGTTGGAAAGACCGTGAATAATGCGTCTCCATTGCATCCCAAACAAAGGGGTATCTATGTATCTATGAACTGCGTAATTGACTTTTACGGATTTGAACTATTTCGGATTATTCGTTTCAGGTCAGAAAATAAAAATCCTAAATTTGGTGCCGGCTGGACCTTTTCTTGATTACTTTCGCCAGTTGTACGATGAGAATCTCTCCAAGTAGTACCTGAAACTCGTGGTTCACACGCCTACACCACTCTCCGCTATTGGTTTGTACTCAGAGCATGAGCATGACCATGAGCATGAACGACCAAACACATCGTAGTTGTACCTCCGTGATTGATCTGAGCTAATGAAGTTACACAGTAAACCACTCAGATAGTATTTCGGGAAAGGTTATAATCTTCAATGTACAATAATTCAGTAGCTAAAACTTTGAATAGATTAATAACGGCGCCGGCCACGTCCTTGTGATCATTAGGAAAAGGAAGGATTTTTAGTTTAACATTCGCTGTTATGAGACCGAGTTTACCTCTGCACCTCCACGAATGTCACGGGAAGGGCGATTGTGTTAGTATGAGAAGGTATAATCTGGATTCACTGAAAAACAAATAATTGTTTCCCTGGTGCTCCGCTATTGGTTTGTACTCCGCCAAAAATAGCAATTCATTTCGTTCAAATACGGCAAACGCATGTATGTCCTCCGTAAGTAAAGTTACCCAGCAAACATTTTCGTACGTATATCAAAGTAACAAATATGATATATGTACCGATATATATCTAGAAAAATCGCATTCGATGCACGAAACCAGCATATGCGTACTATTTTGGAGGCGATATACATACTGCAAATTATATGAAAACAATTCACATTCATAAGTATTTGTATACGATGAAATCCGACTCAACATGATTAGTTCCATTATGCTATTCAATTCTGTGACAAAAATCGTATGTGATTCAGTTACTATCATTTTATACGAATAAATGTAAACTAGGGTGCGCTTTATTAAACTTTATGTTCGATTTCGAGTTTGTTTAACGATATTTAAGATGATTTTCACACATTATTATACGATTTGTGGTTTGCTGGGTACTGTCTCAGGTCTGCAAAATACCACCAGCTTCACTAACGTTTTGTAGATCGTCAGTTTGTGCGTAGCGTATTCTCCTTGATCGAAGCGTCCTGCGAAGCGTATTGGCTCGATGTCCAGCTTGAATGCGTCGTTTATTCTTCTTATTTGTATTATTGTCGGCAGTGACCAGAGATCTCAAATATACGAACTCTTCAACTACTTCCAGATCATTGCCGTCAACCGCGGATAGTGACTCCACGAGAGGCTAACGTTGTTTTTTCTGAAGCCTCTTCCTACTATGTATTTGATTTTCGACGCGTTGATTTGTAACCCAACCCCCTTGCCTTCGTCGTCCGAGGATTCTAGTAATTATGTCGAGGTCATCTGCGAAGTTGGCTACTTTTGCTGAACATCATACTCTCGTTTCTATGCCCGCTCAACGGATAACGCCTTCAATAGCGATTTTGAATAACATATAGCACAATCTTTCTCCTTGCCGCAACCCTGTGAGCGATTTGAAGGCACTCGAGGGTGCCCCCAAAACACGTACTTAGCACATCACTCGCTTTAGGGAACTGTCTGACAGTCACCACCAGGCTTGCCATTTCCTCACTCATTGTGCAAAAAGTGCAACTTTTTTCATTCAACACAATGAGCAGAACTGCTGCCAGAAATGAGAAATACATCCACGCAATGAGAAACAGGTCAAAAATAAAGAGACATATAAACAAATTTTAGATTCTCATTGTGCGAAAAATGAGAAACTTTCAAAATCGCTCGTACTGCAGCAAGCAACGGCACGGGAATTACATTGTTGCCATATCTATCATCCACCATCGTCATATGCAACATTTTTTGCACTGTTGCCGCTGCGAGAAGCCTAAACAGTTTTTTGTGCCATATCATGGGCAGTCAAAAAGTGTTTTAACACTTTGTTGCACAGTTTATTCCTCAATGAGAAAAACAATGAGTAGGTTGCTGAGCAATCGCGATCAGTAAAAAAGAGAAAAGTTCTAACAAAACGGAGCAATATAAATCGCGACTGAGTAAAGTGTGAATTTTTCTCTTCTCTTTTTTTATTCTGAGGAGGAATCATCCCTGATGAGAACTATCGTACGATCAGCGTTCTCAATACTGTCTAAAAGTGCTCACCCAAATCATTTTCCGCCGACTATCCCCAACTGTGAATAGATTTGAGGCGTTTGGTGGAGAACGGTCAATGCGTTCTAGAATTATGGCAGAACATACAAACAAGCATACAAACAAACTTACGCTCACTTTTATAAATTTAGATATTCCAAATTCTCAAGAACTTAAGCTTTGTAATGTTGATTCAATGTTAAAAATGCATCTTTTTCATTAAAATATGTTATTTAGAAAATGTCCGGACAGTCAATTACTTTTCAAAGTTTGCAAAAAAAATTCCCAGTTCTTCCAGTGTTCATTCTTCACAAAAACACATTTACTCCCTCATATGAAGTATAAAATAACTTGACCTGTATAAGTCGATATCAAAATGATAAAAGTTGACTGTCAAATGTGTTGTTACAAAGATTTCTGTTTTGTGAGAAGATCTTGAGTCTTGCATATATGCTATGAAGGCTAGGTTATGATTTGTGGTATACATGTTACGTGTCATTGACACTTTGGATGATTTAGAATTACTACTTGGATATACTACTAGCTGTAACACTATACCTTCCCCGTTTAGGAGAATGATGTAATGCAACGAAATCATTCGTTTAAAGCTATTCTCCAAGTACCTCATACACAACTTCTCAATTCTTGGTTCATGATTTTTAAGTCAAATCTAATAAGATACCACTTAATTAAGAAATATTTCACTGTAAAGTTTTGCTTTATTTTATTTTATTTATTCAATTCTTACACTTTATCTCCGTTGCAGGAAAAACGCAAAATAACAGAGTCATCCTACCTTATTCAGAACAAACACCCTAACATGGAAACGGTTTGAGATAAAGGGAATTCCTTTTCTGCAATACGACTTAAAATACCTTAAGCTACAAACTTACCGAATTCCTTCTGTCTTTTTTCGTTTTGAAGATAATTTCTGGATCTTGATTAATTTAATGGTCTCCCCCAAAATAGCTCATGCCAAAAAGAGCGGCATCCTGAATTAAGATTTTGCTGCTAACACGCAAAAAGTTTAAAATCATTGACTACTGAGGAAACAATTCATTGCTTCTATTTTAACTTTCTGAATCACAGTGCATTGGTAGTTCCACAGCTATGCTAAAACTGGGCCTTTTGGGGTTCAGGTTTTTCGAGCAGCACCCGGTCGCACTTATAAAAATCAGTGTTCAGTGGTTCCAAGTACCGAGTTTTCAATTGTCGTCTTTGTTTCGTTACCTGGCTATATTAAAGTATAGGATAATTAAGGGTCTAGTACAATGATTCTGCTAACTCAAGCAGCACCGTTCAGCCGAGATTGGAACACACGACAACTGGCTTGTTAGACCAGCATCGTACCTCGAAGCTAACTGGACGGGCTTTGTCACCTAAGTCGATACTGATAGGTCGATGCTGAAAAATCCGATTTCTGTGTGGGTCAAGAATTGCGCATTATCGATGAATCAGGGGTTGGGCTGGGGCTAGGAGAGAAATGCGTTCTAATTCGGCTACAATTGGCTCGCACCGTAACTTGGATCAACGCGCGCATCTTCTTTGTGAAAGGTAATGAACTATGAATCTAAAGCCGGTTTCAGTTAGAATTTGGCCGCATAAAGTAGAATATTTCTCGAATGATTGTGGTTTTGGCCGTTCAGTCATTAAATTATAGTAGACGCTATATTTTACTTTTTACACCAACGTTTCGATCGTGGATTTAAATCTTCATCAGGGCTTCCAAAACGTGTATTTTTATTAGCTGTTGTTGTCTGAGTTATAATTTGTTTATTGCTTACAAAGTGTTGATCGTCTTTGCCTAAATTCTTTTGGCCTACAGTGTTGTCTGGTTTTGTATTTTGGTACAATTTGTTTTGCGTTCATCAGAATTTAGTTACGTTAGAAATCGTATATAGTATTGTTTTGACTTACTGGTATCTATCGTTTGTTTACGTTGTTATATTTATCACTATTTTAAACCAGGCGTGAATTTTTCTTCCTGTTTTGGGCACGATACATTTACAATTGACTTGATTTTAATTGTGCTATTTTTCATTGGTCTGTATTCGTGATGTTAGCTTGTGATTGCGTATGATCTTGTGTTTCTGTGTTAGTGTTTGCCTTTGTGGTTGTGGTACGGACAGACTCAAACAGACAAAAGCAAGATAATAACAGAAGAGTTACGTAATATATATGTATATATGTAATTCATAATTGAAATAACAAAAATACCCTACTAGACCCGGCCGAGATTTTTGGCACACTTGTACTATATTCTATGACGGTTCAAGCGATGCTAACTATAGCTTCCAGTAGGTGCCTATTTACGGAAAAAATTATTTGTAAAAACGGTAAAATGTATGCTTCAAATCAATTTTTAAAGCAAATAAAGCAACATATGATATTTATACCTTCTAGAAAGTTACGTATTTCGATAGTATCCAAAAGTTTGTAGAACATGTCGAACCTGTTAGATGAAGTTTTGTGTACAAAAAGTTTAAAAAACTGATTTTAAGGAGGTACGACAGAAAGTCAATTATATCTCGCAAACCATATGATGCAGATACTTAGTATCTGCAAAGTTTAATGAAATTCAAAGTTCTACAACTTTGCCGAACACATGACCATGCTATCTAGTTCCTATAAAACTGCAAGGTATACAGCCCTAAGGGTTGTACGAAAGGGTGACGTAGGACTATATCGAATCATTAGATCAAAGACTACTGAAACTGCATTCCTAGCATATGTATGTTTATAAGAGTTTGTGAGTGCCATTGTTTAAGCGAATGTTTAAAAGAGAAGAGCAAAATAATCAGATTAAATTCTTCATTGAATGCAATGGTGGCTTTGATAATACTTGGACGGGGGTTCATAAGTACAACGCCTGCAACCATTGAGACATAGAGATTACTTTTAAAAATCACTTGTGTGCATCATAAAGGTTGAAATAGTAATGAATGACCAGCCCACAGATTATTGTATTAAATATGATTATGCGTAGCTTGACATAATCTTACTTTAACTCGCTTGTGGCCTTTAAAGGGCCATTGGTTACAAATAACACTAAAGGCAAAGCACATTTATCGCAAATATGACGTGCCATTCGAATGCCCTTCTCTTTTGGTATGAATGGCAACAGGCACGTAAGTTAGCGGTGTCGATCCACTGTCTTTTGCTCCGAGAAGGGTTTACTAGTTTACTTTCACAGCTTACCGCTTGTTACATAGCAGAAAATGTCTCACATACGCAAAAATTTCTGTTTTATTTGTATAAGTTTCCCTATCTTCCTACCACAGGTGTGAGGGGTCTCAAACCATCATAAAATAAATTCCTGCCTCCAAAAACCCCCACATGCCAAATTTGGTTCCATTTGCTTGATTAGTTCTAGAGTTATCAAGAAATTGGCATTTCATTTGTATGGAAGCCCCCCCCCCCCTTTTAGAAAGGCAAGGGGTCTCAATACACCATAGAAAAAAATTTACCTCCAAAAACCGCCATATGCCAAATTTGGTTCCTTTTGCTTGCGTAGTTCTTGAGTTATGAGGAAATTTGTATTTCATTTGTATAGGAGCCCCCCTCTAACACTCTCCATAAAATGACTCTCTTACCCCGTCCATAAAGTTGCTGATCATTTTATCTATCCAACGACATATAAATTGTTCAGTTTCGTTCAGTAGTTTTGTAGTTATAAGCATTTGAAATCTTTCATTCAAATGTTACACTTCTATTTTCGTTTTCATAAAGTGCTACCCAGCCCCAGTATAATAAACAAAGACGTAGTCCTACGTCAAAAAATTAATTTTTTCAGATTTGTTATCCCCTTAATATCTTATTATATGAAAATGTCATTAGATGCAGTATACTTGTAGCCGCAGATCAAGTCTTTCGGATTATTGGGAACAGTATTCGCGATGAGTAGTTTGAAGGTAAGTATATTTGACCGAAAGAAGTAGCGAAAAGATACACCGGTGTGATCTGCTATACAATATATTTGTTACTAAGCTGCCGACTGCTGAGTGCAGTGGGCTTTTATCGATCGATATGCAAGGAGAAAAGCTACCTGAGTAATTAATCGATTCGGTTCTGATAATAATTAATTGAGACGGGAAAGCTGATTTTATGCATTCGTGCAGTTGGTCGTCCCTAAATTACGATATGCTTTAACAATACTTTTTTATGAAATTTCTCCTAAGGCACCTAAGCTCGAAAACGTCAGGAAAAGCGAGAAAAGACTTTTGACCGTCTTTTTTCAGAATGGTCCCACTGTGGAGTGGGACCATTCTGGAAAAAGATATATGAATTGCTCAAGTACTTCATATCATTCCCCATTCAGTTCCACCTCGGCACCAACATCGTTTAGATTCGCTCGTTCTCTGGCTGCAACCATGTACTTTATTTTGGTGGTGTTTAATAATGGCAAGTCCCAATCTCGCTGCTTTGCTGCGTTCAAAAGGCCTGAAAGCCTCTTCCACTGTTGACGGTTGATTCCGGTGATATAGACGTCATCCGCAAAACCAAGAAGCATGAGAGTTCGTGATGATAGTTCCGTTCATTTTCACGTTTGCGCTTCGTGTTGAACCTTTCAAGGCAATCTTTAATAGCAGGTTAAAGATTCCCTTTGCTTCAGTTCATCCAATATCTTGAAAGCTTCTGACGTATGATTTTAACCCATTCAGATTCGCACGAATCAGTGTTATTAGTTTCATCGGAAAACTATGTTCTAACATTATCTGCTACAGCTCATTTCGTTTGATTGAATCGTACGCCGCCTTAAAGTCCACAAACAGATGATACGTCTGCAAGTTGTACTCCCGGAACTTGTCTAGTAACTGATGCAGTGTAAACATCTGATTCGTCATGGAGCGACCCTCATGAAAACCAGCTTGGTAGTCGCTGACGTAGAACTCCGCTAACGGACTCAGTCTACACAACAGGATACGGGATACGGGAAGCAGCTGTACTGCAAAACGAGATAATAGTGAGCAAAGCGAAGAGATACAATGCCCAGCTAGCATTTTCATATGTATAAAAAAGGTAAAATACAGCATTACGTACAGATATACATGCTAAATAAATCGTATTTCATGCGCAAAATTGACATATCCGTACTATTTTGCAGTCGATATACGTGATTACGAATAATTTTGAGCGTTACGACTATATAAGTATTTATATACGATAATATCCGATTAAGCGCGAGTCGCTCCGTACTACTCTACGATTTTGTGCTGAAAATCGTATGTATGTCAGTCATTATCATTATATACGACAGAAAATAAACTTGATCCCACTTTATCCAACTTTAGTTACGATTTCGAGTTTGTAGGGAGATATTTACGATAGTTTTCATACATTGATATACGAGTTGGTGCTAGCTGGGTGGGTTGTGTTGTAACGTTGATGCCAACCCCTGCCCAATGTTGTGAATCGAGCGAGTAGTCAACGATGCCTACTCACATGCGAAAGAGTATGAGAAACATAGCATTCAACGCCTACCCCGCACACGTAGGCGTAAAAGAAACAGCCACCGGTGCTGTGTGCAGACAACCTGCTACCCACACACTCCCGCACGCACATCCTCATATCGTCTTCCTGCATAGCTTATTCGCGTGTCAAAAACTCGTGAGGAATCAACTACCCGTGAGAATGGTGGCGCACTGCGATACAAATTTTGCATTACTTTTTCTTTTCTTCTTCATTTTCTCGATTTCTCTACGCCCTCGATTCTACTCACGGATGGAAGTGCGAGTCTTCGCGAGTAATCGGTAGGGGAAAAGTTTATAATGTAACCCCCCCCCCTAAGTATAAATGGCTATATCTCTGATATGCTTTTATGCGTTAATTTGGAAAGTTACAACTACGAGTGTATGTTGGTATTTGAGCCGAAAATCAATTGTTTATTTCCTTTAAAATTGTAAAATAAAAATGCTAGGAATTATTTAACAACGGCATTCAAAATTTGGGTTTCTCGTCTATGCGGGCAATATGCCCCACCTGTAGTATAATATGCCCAATGCGGTAATTTGAGTATTTCTACCAGTGATAGACCTACTCAATTTTGTAAAAAGTAAAACTGTAGAAAGTAAAAATATCGTATTTTTATATTAAATAAATCTAGTTTCGGTTTTCTGGTGCACTATTTCTTTTCTGCATTATACTGCAACCGTGGCATTTTGCACCACGTAGTTGAGTTAGCCGAAATTTGGACGGTGGTAATAAGTTATTCCCACCCCGGTTACTCTACAATACTAATTGAAGTAAATAACGGCAATTGCCTTCAACTTAGATCTGTTTACCTCTGTAGAGTATGTTGCTGCTTCGTAGTAATTGCCTATTCCCGTCCTATCCAACACAAATTATTAAAAATATCAGCCTTTTTCAGACACACAATGCAAACTTAGTTATTCCCTGATATTTTAGTTTGTTGACTATCATACGCGATCAATCAAAGTCAACTAAGATCTATTCAAATGCTTTTTTTTATTAAAAAAAATTCTGCCAGCCAAATTTCCTACGTTTTTTCGTGCGACGGAGAAGAAAATGTCTACTAATCGTTTCAATTTCCGTCATTTATAAAATGAAAAAGACTCACGCAACGCATTGTCGGTATTCTGAAGCTGGGAAAACTTGCATGACCAACAGAAATATTTGCGGAATAATATTTGTCATGTCATGAAAAATTTTGATGGACGGATTTTAAAACGGTACGACGAATTTAAGAAATAAAGTCAGTTGCGTAATTTCAATAAAATGCTTTGATAATCGCTTTTTAGTGTATTCAAAGTGCACGGCTCGGAAGGTAAGTGTGTTTGAGTCAAATCAGCACAAGAACTTTTGGCGAATTCATTAAATCCATCCAAGAAATGATGAAAATTAGAGTGACTTTACTTACTACGACGGGAATTAGAATTGAACCCTATATAGCCACATTTACAAGGGGGCAAATTGCACCACCGCAAAAATTTGTTTGAGAAAATAATAAATGCTTAAGCAAATCAACCGTTCCATTCCGAAAATAGCTTTTGGAAACGACGCAAAAAATTATATCGGAAGCCGCTGAAAAAAAAAATTTATTTTTGTTTTGTTTTTACAGCATGTGACAACTGTCATACTTGCATAGTAAGCTGGTTTAATCGAATACTTTGGTTTCTCGATGGTTTTGCATTTTGATTTCGCTTATTTAGGGAAAAATGAAGGGTGGGGGGGCACGTTATACTCTATTCCACTATCAGCAGATTGAGCTGCACCGAAGAAACAATGAGTGATGACTGTAGCTGTTAGCTAAACACACACTCGCAAAAACTCGTTACAGTGCCTGAAGAAATAAGAGCGGGAGTCCGAAAGGGATGCTTTATGGTGGCGTGTTCGTTATAATGACTACGCCTATGTCAGAAAATTAGACCACACCAGTGTGGGCTTCGCAACACTGCCTCTGCCTTAGGGCGAAGCGTATCATATTGGGATGGCGAAGATCAAACGACCAGCGACAACAGTAAAAATTAGCGCCACGCAAAGCTTTATTTAAATGTTACGTAAGACTCACACAATATCTGACGGAGAGATTATTTACAGTCAGAATACTTTTCATTTGGAACGCTACGAATAACTCCGTCTATTGTTTACTTATGTAAATATTCGTAGGTTCAGAAGCCGATGATGATTTCACAGTCGATTCTGTAATAAAATATTCTGAATTTAGTCGACTTTTGATCTTCAACGAAAAATGCAAAAACCGTTAAGAACCGTATTTAGTCATCTCCTTCGCTCACTGTGCCCCTTCGAAGCAGCACGGTCGTCTTTGGTGTACAAGAAGTGGAAGGAATATAAAACAAACTATGCAATTTAAATTCATCGTTAGCTGCATCGGAACCCTGGCCTGGACACTCAGGTTGAGTTTAAAAATGGAAATCGATAAAACTCCCACACAACTCTTCTTCCTCCGGTTTCAATGTTTGCTCTGTCTTCTTTCATCATTATCGTCCTCCGTCGCGGATCCTGTCGAGGTGCTTGCTTTGCTCTTGGAACGCGCGCGCGCTGCAACTCAAAGCAAACCGATAAACATTCGACGATGGGGAAAAAGTTGCTATCTGAAATTTTCTGGCTCTGTTTTCCTTCAATGATGCACTCGTCGAAGTTATCGGTTGCCCACTGTTGCAGCCAGGGATGAAACCGGCGTGGCCAAGGAGCTTTTTAGTTTCATAAACTTCGAAACATACTACTTCTTCTACAGATGTATAGCACTCGAATAAGCTTTTTGCTCATACCCTGAACTGTACGAGAAACTGTTTAGCGTGGCGCAAAAATGCTCCGATGCATTTTCCAATCGAAGAATCTTCATTTTGTAGCGCACTGCATCCGTTCATTTCTGTGTGATGCCACTTTTGGACTGAAGAAGCGTGCCTAATCGCAGATGCAATGAAATCGAAGTACCGGTTCAACCGCCCGCTTACCTTCTGACCGCACCATTTGTACGTTGACTGCCTCCTGATACCAACAAGTTGCCGCAATGTTGTGCACTTCTCTACTATATTGGAAGATAAATATTTTATACTATAAATTCCTGATAATTGAATTGAATTGAATGGAATCGAACAAGAGTGCTGCTTTGCTGCTCACGGGAAAACCTGTTAAATTTTCGCCCAATGATGATGATAATGATGGCTCTTCTACTCGATGGGTATGGTTGAATGTGCGTATGTCCGGGACCCTGCCCTGGCTGCAGCACGGGATCACGTGTGCAGCTGCAGCAGCACTAGGTTACTATCCGTCGAGGTCTGCCGTGCGAAATAAGCTGAAGTGTTATTCGATGAGTGCCAATTTGAGCGGTGAGTGTTTGGTATGGTAAACCCTGATGGTGGTCGAATGTTAATGTAAACTGCAGCAGCCATCACCAGTCATGTTGTTGTTAACAATCATCGAGTACCTATCGCTGGAGTAGGAAGTGAGTTATAGGTATTGGTTGCAATAGATTTTCTCAAGTACCCCTCTAGCTCTAGGTGCAGTGGATTCAATCAAAAACCAGGGAAATCATTTCATATCAATTGCTAATTAGCGCACCTTTTTGATGTTTATAATTGTGAAAGCAAACTGCCGGGTTAGTTTGCACTCTGCGGATCCTGCAAACATAAACAAACCGCCTGTGGGCTCCATTTCCTAGAATGCTAATCGTCGATGGGACTTTTTGAAAAAGGTACCCGAGGATAATTGAATGATTTCATTATGAGTCTCCGATAACAGATCGGACAGATGGTTATTTCGTCGTTCTAAATAAAATCGCTGAAATGGAGTACCGACACTAGCACTCAATTCACCTCAATATTTTTACGTAGGAATACGTTTTAGGGTAAGGTTTGGCTACGTAATGTGTCATTCCGAAAAATCTAACTAGGAAATCAATCTCAGGTTGATCTCAAAGTAATAATCATGGTACTTTCGAGTTTCAATTGAGGAAAATGATTGGAATTAGTAACGGAAGACGGTAACGCATGGGCTTTATTATCCATGTTTTCAAAAACCAATACACTGTATATATAAATTCATAAAAATTTTGTAAATATACTAACCCTTAAACGGTGGTGTCGTAATACTTAAAGAGACGTTAATATCAGTCTTCAATTTCTTTTTAACTTTTCTAACGCAACTAGTTTGAGCCAGTCCCTAATAAAATAATTTGATCACTTTACTGTCAGGACTTCAATGCTATAGCAAGTGGCATGGGGTAATTGCTTCAGCTTGTGATAATGGGGTGTTATAGTAATCATTAACATCATTGCGTTGAACATAATGGTGGAGATGATTTCTGATTTTTTTTTCATATGCAATGAATAAGTATAGAATTTCTTCGAAAATGAGTTCTCTATCTCTATCGTCAACGTTACCGAAATGTGGCATTTAATTGTAAGTCCATTAGTGGTTTCAACAGAAATATACGAAAAAGGATAGTTTTCACCATTTCGCAACTGAAATGGTGAAAATTATCATTAAAGTGGACTTTGGATTGGAAACGTCAAGTTTGTATCTCCATAATGAGTCGGACGAAGGCATTAAAATTAAAATGGCTTTTGTCTTGGGACGTACGAATCAACGGATTCGCATAACTTTCATAAAACATACCAGGAGAAATGGAACGAAATTGAGAGAGACGGAAAACTTCCTTTCTTAGATATCGTATTAATAAGTCAAATAGAAAGCACAGAAATTGAAATTTACAGGAAACCAACGAACACCAAACGACAAAATGGCAGCTGGCTGATACATAGGATGGAAACATTACCGTTAAGTGAGCTAGGGAAACAAAAAATTAACACACATTCTTGAAATTGCAAAACTGAACGACTATAAAGAAACGATAATCCAGAACATTAATTCCAAAAAAGAAGAGACGCATACAAAAAGCACTTACACCAATAACGCCAGAACTTAAGAGAGTGGCAGTAGAATACGATGGAAACATTACACGCCCGCCGTCGAAAAATGAGGAAATTTGGAATTGACCTAGTCTACACGAGCCGAAACAACCAGCTCAAAAATAAGCTGGGATCAACTAAAGACCCGATTGAAGAACAAAGAAACTCCGGGATTTATGAAATCAGTTGCCCACATTACGTGAACGTTAACATCGGTCAGATTAGAAGGAAACTGGAAACACGAACTAAAGAACACTTGGCAGTGGTAACAAGAGCATCAAGAGATGCCGAGAAAGGTCTGACAAATCATGTTAGATCAAAAGTGACTGAGTATATCTTCAACGACAACCATCCGCTCACCATTGACAACGCAAAAGTAATTAACAACTGCTCGGCCTGGAAGATGGATGTAACGGAGAGTTTAGAGATTTACAAGAAATGCTCCTCCACTTTACTAAACAAAGACCCAAAGACGAGACAACTTCTGTCTAAAAATCTTCGCTGTCTCTCCTTCTCAGATCCCGGTTTCACGTTATTTGCATAATCCCATTAGGCCTTTTCAGGTTTTCCTTAATTTAATTATTTTTTTAGATTTCAGACTCTTGCGATAGAATTAGTTCACCAATAGAATTTAGTTTACTTACACCAACTGTGTATACCTACACAGGCAGTTTCAAGCAAACATTATATCAGTTTACCTACACTAATTTTGTATACCCACACATAGATTACGTACCCTTAAGCTCGTATACAAACTGTAAAATTGCTTTGGCTAATTTAGTTCATATTTTTTTGAAACGATGGTTCTACAATTGATGAAGGGACGGTAAGGGAAAGAAATGAAAATTTTTGGTGAAGGTGGGGAAGAGCGGAAAGGAAGGGGGGGGGGGGGGGAGGGGGTATTGGTAGCTATGCTTGACAAGTAGTCATTTTGACTCCTACCTTTTGTCCAATACTGGAAGGTGCATGAGTCGAACCAAGCTGTAATCTGAGATTGTGGGTTCGAATCCGGTTGTAATCTCAGATTACAGCTTGGTTCGACTCATGCACCTTCCAGTATTGGACAAAAGGTAGGAGTCAAAATGACTACTTGTCAAGCATAGCTACCAATACCCCCTCCCCCCCCACCTTCCTTTCCGCTCTTCCCCACCTTCACCAAAAATTTTCATTTCTTTCCCTTACCGTCCCTTCATCAATTGTGGAACCATCGTTTCAAAAAAATATTAATATATATGTATGACCGCATTTCAAGGTCAAGACTAAAAACTTGAGATTAGTTTTTTAATTTAGTTCGAAAATAGACACTGAGGAAGCCTGCAAGTCGTAGGCGAAATACGTATCTGTCGTGAATAAAATATACATAGTAGAATTAAATTGGATAAGTTTTCTTTTATTTAATTTTAGGTTTCACATTCTACTAAGACGCTCCAAAAACTTCAAGAATGAATCCGACAATCCACCCGAGATTCTCACACAGCACTGGATCCCATCCATCGAAGCCCTGACGAGTCTAGTAAGCTTACCCAGAAAGCCGTTTTCGTCCAAAATTTTCCATAGCTCTTGTCGGTTTTCACGGTTATATGCGGCTTTCAAATCATCAAACAGGTGATTCGTGGGGACTCAGTATTCGCGACACTTCTGGAGGATCTGTCGCAGAATCAAAATTTGGTCTGTTGTAGACCGACCCTGACTACCGGTCTGATAAGTTCCTACGAATCTATTAGCTATTAGTGACAGTCGATGGAAGATGACTTGGGAAAGCACTTTGTAGGCGGCATTCAGGATAGTGAGCGCTCGGTAGTTCTCATAATCCAGCTTATCGCCTTTCCTGTGGATAGTGCCAATAAACCCGACATTCCATTCCACCGGTAGTCGTTCCGTATCCCAAATCTTGACAAACAATAGGTGCAAACAACTGGCAAACTTTTTCGGGCCCATTTCGATAGGTTCCGCTTCAATACTATCCTTTCCAGCTGGTTTGTTGTTTTTCAGCCGCTGGATAGCTCCTTTAACGTCGCTTATCGATGGGGGTGGCACATCTCCGTTGCTTTCTGTACCAATGAGTTCACTTCCTCCACTATCACGATCTTCCGTCAGCACGCCATTCAGGTGTTCTTCGTGGTGCTGCCTTCCACCGTTCGATCACCAAACAGTCTTCGGTCAAAACATCTCCTTCGGCCCGCGGCACAATACCTTTGATGAAACTTTCGTGTATCGTGTGCTGCTCGAGTACTTCGCATTCCTTCTCCTCCTGGTGGTGCTTCTTCACCTGGAAGAGTCGGGTTTGTTGTCACCTCTTTTGTTTGTATCGCTCCACATACTGACGGGTGGCTCTATGCAGCATTTGTATAAGCGCTGTGTTCTTCTCGGCCAATATCTGGCATTCCTCGTCAAACCATTCGTTACTTCAGTTCGGTGCCACACGGCCTAGGACGTTCTCCGCCACGCTGTTAATGACTGTTTTCCCGGCATTCCCACAGTTCTCAAGAAGGGCTTCATCTAGCTCACCTTCATCCGGCAGCGTGGTTTCGAGAGATAACGCGTAGTTTTTGACAACGTCTGGTTGCTTCAGTTGGGCTAGATTATACCGTGGCGGGTGCCGGTATCGTATGTTGTTCATAACAGATAGTTTTTGACGTATCCTTATCATCACTAGGTAGTGATCCGAATCGATGTCAACGCCCGGATAGGTTCTGACGTCGATAATGTCTGAAAAGTGCCGACCATCTATCAGAACGTGGTCGATTTGTAATTCCGTCTGCTTGGATGATCTCCAGCTGTACCGAGTGTGGAGGTTATGCTGGAAAAAGGTATTACGTATAGTCACTTGAAGGTGGCGAAGTCGACAAGTTTTAGGCCGTTTGCGTTCTTTTGCAGGTGTGCGCTGAACCGTCCAATCACCGGATTGAATTCTTCCTCCTGACCACCCTGACCATTGGAGTCCCCATTAAAGAACCAGCCCTTGATTCTTAATCTGCACATTCGGAGGTTAGATGGCCACGTTCACCATGTAAATGGTGTGACCATTCCTATACGCACGTACCATCGTTTCTTCCCAGCATATCTCCTGCAGGCCGGTTAAGGCCCTAACCCAGCGAGGTTAAGGTGCCGAACAAAGTCGCATTCGACTTTGCGCGACGCCGCATAGCCACTAAGATGGGAGCGGGAACTCTTATCCCTACCTCCACGCGGTACCGGCCGGGACGCAACTGGGTCTAGGGTCGACCAAATACCAGTCTTTGGTTGCACCCTCAGTTGTGTGCTAACAGGGAAAGGGGGGCACGTTGTGCTTGTGGGTAGCGTGGCGCAGTGGTGTAAAGAGGCGAGCAGAGCTCAACTCCTATAAGCCAGCTGCGGGCGCCGTAGTGCTTGCGGGTAGCGTTGCGCAGTGGTGTAAAGAAGCGAGCGGGGCTCAATTCCTATAAGCCAGCTGCGGACGCCGTAACGTCCTGTTAGAGCTCAGGACTTTAAGCAAAAAAGCCGGGTCAGGAGTGCCATGGGCACATTAGGATCGGTTCCAGGAAGATCCTAATTACGGTGTACTGGACGGGTGGGAATAAACGTTTGGATTTGGCGCTACAGGGCTGACGGCTGTGCTATTCTACTACCTTATGTAAGGAAGGGTGGTACCTTCCTGAAACGGCGAGTAGGCTAATGGTACAGCTGCCTTCCGTCCCGTTAAAACCGTGGCTGGTCTCTAGGTACGTTCAAAGCTCGTCACTCACGTCAAAGTGCGGTGGTGTAGGCTCAGATGATACATTCCTGACTAACGCTGATCGGATGCTGACATCCCTGCCCCCATGAAGGGTAGGGGGGAGTGTCCCTAGCCATGGCCTCCCTGCTTGCATAGATCACCATGGAATCGTTAAGGCGACTACACAATTACGAGTGGAGATAGCGGCCTAGAGTTGGGACCCTTTCGAATGGACAAATTTCTAAATTTAAATTTAAAAGAGGGATCGAATACGGGTGCTAGTGGCAAAGATGATATCTTTGCAAAAAGTAGTAAGTTGGCAAGGTCACCAACAGCAAAGACAGGTAGCCCCCCGTTATCGGGGGCGCGACCCAAGAAGGGAAGCCCGCCGAAATCGGGGGCACAGCCCATACAGGGAAGCCCCCCGAAAACGGGGGCGATACCGAAGAGGAAGTTGACACCACCTAGGACTAACACCCCAGTTAGAACGCCGGTGGCCATCGCTGCCAGCTCAGCCAAGAAGGCGAGCGACAGCGGTAGGCAAATGTCAACGGAGGGCGTGGTGCACCCTCCTGAGGGCGAAGTTGGGCTTCCTCCAGCCAGTAGCAAGCTGGAGGAAGCCAAAAAGTTGGTGGACGAGTTGTACTCGTTCATCAACTCAAGGTCAAATGTCCACCTCGACATTAAAAAGCTGGCGGTGAGCCTCCGCTCTACCGTGATAGCTGCCGAGGTGGAGAGGCAAGAGCTTCTGCAGCGATGCGAAATCGCCGAAGCTCTGGTCATAGCCGCTAAGGCTGTGGCCATGCCTAGTCAGGCGCGTACGCCGCTTGCCAAGCGCAAGGCGGCTACGCCCGACCATGGACCAACGCTGGTAGCCAAGAGGCAGCGGACTTCGGCTCGCGCCTCTACCAGCGAACGTGCGGAGGCGGTCCCGGATGGTGCTTCCGGGACCGGGGAGGAGGAATGGCAGGTGGTTAGGCGTAAACCGCCTAAACCGCCGAGGCCGAAACCGTGCGAGGCTGCGGCTGCAAAGCCAAAGCCAAGGCGCGTCCATAAGGGCGACGCCTTAGTAGGTGAGCTGTCGTACGCCGAACTACTGCGTAAGGTTCGAGTGGACCCCAAGTTGCAGGAGCTTGGGGCCAACGTAGTAAAGACCCGCCGAACCCAGGCAGGGGATATGCTTTTCGAACTCAAAAAGGACCCAACGGTCCAGAGTTCGAATTACCAGAAACTGGTAGAGCAGTCCCTGGGCGAAGCGGGCCAGGTAAAGGCGCTGTCGCAGCGTGTTCTGGTCGAGTGCAAAAACCTCGACGAGATTACGTCGACAGTGGACCTGAGTGATGCTCTGCGGGATCAGCTTAAGGTTGATGTGGCACCCGCAGACATCCGGTTGAGGAAGGCATACGGTGATATGCAAACTGCGACCTTAAACGTGCCAGAGGCAATCGCCAACAAGATGTTGGCGTCTGGCAAAATTAAGGTAGGATGGTCAGTGTGTACACTGGTGTCGAAACGGCGTATCGAACGCTGTTTCAGGTGTATGGGCTTTGGCCATCGGGCGGCCAAGTGTAAGGCTCCCGATCGGTCCAAGCTGTGCAGGCGGTACGGCGAAGATGGCCACTTCGCCAGGGGATGTAGCAAACCCCCCAGGTGCATGCTCTGCACAGTCGATGCGGGAAATAAGCATGCCACAGGTGGCCCACTGTGTGCGGCTTATAGGCGGGCATTCCAACGATAAGGGTGCAGGTTATACAGATTAACCTAAACCCCTGTGAAACGGCACAGGAGTTGCTTTGGCAAACGGCAGCCGAGACGGGGTGCGATATTGCCATTATCGCGGATCCCTACCGGGTCCCCCGTGGAGGCGCTAACTGGGTTATCGATAAGGGTCGAATGGCAGCGATCGCCGTGATGGGTAGATACCCGATCCAGGAGGTGGTGTCGTCCGACCAAGAGGGGTTCGTGATCGCGGTGGTCGATGGCGTCTGCATCTGTAGCTGCTACGCTCCACCTAGGTGGTTGCCGGAGCAGTTTGACCGGATGCTAGACGTGCTCACTGACGAACTCACGGGCCGCAAGCCCGTTGTCATTGGAGGAGACTTCAATGCTTGGGCTGTCGAATGGGGTAGCAGGTGCACTACTCCGAGGGGACAAAGCTTGCTGGAAGCTCTGTCCAAGCTAGATGTAAGTCTGGCTAACGTGGGATCCGTCAGTACCTTTTGTAGGGGGGTACAACAATCGATCATCGACATCACCTTCTGCAGCCCAACGTTGCTTGCCAACATGGGCTGGAGGGTGTCAGATGAGTACACGCATAGCAACCACCTAGCTATACGGTACACGATTGAACGACGGGCGCTACGGCCACGCGGGGTGAAGTCGACAGGGAGGAGGTGGAAAGTGAAGGCCTTCGACAAAGACCTGTTCGTTGAAGCACTCAGTGCAGAGAGCACCCGCTCGAACCTGAGTGCTCGGGAGCTGACCAACGTCCTAATACGGGCATGTGATACCACTATGCCTAGGACGGGGCAGCCAATGAACGGTCGTCGCTCGGTATACTGGTGGAGTGATACCATTGCCCAGCTCCGTTCCAGGTGCCACAGAGCGAGAAGGCTAGCGCAGAGGGCCCGGACCGATGCAGATGCTGAAGCTCGGGGAGTTGATCTTAGAGCGGCAAGGTCGGCGCTTAAGAAGGAGGTTAGGCGTAGCAAGAAATCCTGTTTCCAGGAGCTATGTCGCGATGCGGATTCAAACCCCTGGGGAGGTGCATACCAGGTGGTAATGAAAAAGATGAAGGGTACATCTGCGCCGCAGGAAACCTAAAAGCTGAAAGTCATCGTGGAAGGGCTCTTTCCGCAACACGATCCAGTTTGGTGGCCTCCGACCCCGTACGGTCAATCGAATGATGTCCTCAATCCGGTCACGAATGAGGAACTCATCGTAATTGCCAGGGGTCTAAAAACGAAGAAAGCGCCCGGTCCTGACGGGATTCCGAACGAGGCACTCAAAGCGGCGATCCAAGCATATCCCGATATGTTTAGAGAGACGCTTCAGAGTTGCCTAGAGGTATGCGAATTTCCAGACAAATGGAAAGTCCAAAGATTGGTACTGCTGCCAAAACCGGGGAAACCACCTGGTGAGCCCTCGTTGTACAGGCCAATTTGCCTACTGGACACGCTAGGCAAATTGCTAGAGCGGGTAATCATAAACAAGCTAACGCCTGTGACGGAAAGTGATGTCGGACTGGCAAACACGCAGTTTGGCTTCCGTAAGGGGAAGTCCACTGTAGATGCCATAAAGTCTGTAGTCGAGAGGGCCGAGAAGCCTATGAAACGGAAAAGGCGAGGCGACAGGTATTGTGCCATAGTCACAATCGATGTCAAAAACGCCTTTAACAGCGCTAACTGGGGTGCAATTGCGTTAGCGCTGCATAGGATGAGGGTACCGGATCATCTATGCAGGTTGCTTAAGAGTTACTTCGAGAACCGGACGCTAGTGTACGACACGGCGGACGGGGCGAAGAGGTACAGAGTGACAGCGGGTGTTCCACAGGGTTCGATTCTCGGCCCCACGCTTTGGAATGCCATGTACGATGGGGTGCTGAGGCTCGAACTACCCACTGGGGTCGATATCACTGGCTTCGCCGATGATATCGTCCTTACAGTGGTAGGCGAGTTTCTGGAGGAGGTGGAAATGCTGGCATCAGACGCCATAAGCATAATAGAGGGTTGGATGGCGGGCGTCAATCTGCGATTGGCCCACCATAAGACGGAAGCTGTGATGGTCAGCAACCGAAAGTCGGCCCTAGAGGCAAAAGTAATAGTGGGGGGACAGGTGATTGTCTCCAAACGAAGTGTGAAGTACCTGGGTGTCATGACAGACAACAGGCTGAACTTCACCAGCCATGTGGATTATGCTTGTGGTAAAGCGTCAACGGCGGTCACTGCGCTGTCTAAGATCATGCCGAACGGCTACGGTCCTAGCAGCAGTAAGAGACGCCTGATGGCCAGCGTTGCCATGTCGGTGTTACGATACGGTGCACCGGCGTGGGCCCCGGCTCTGGAGAGTAAGCGCAATCAGGCAAGTCTGAACAAGGTGTTCAGGCTGTTAGCATTGCGCGTTGCGTGCGGCTACCGTACCATATCGTTGGATGCGATTGGGGTTATTGCAGCCATGATTCCAATATGCATACTCCTAGGTGAGGATATCGAGTGCCACAGGCAGAGGAACGTCAGGGGCGCTAGGGACAGAGTTAGGCTGGACTCTATTAGGCGTTGGCAGGCGGAATGGGTTCGCACCGACCATGGTAGGTGGACCCATAGGCTGATCCAGAACATATCGTCCTGGATCGGCAGAGGCCATGGTGAGGTAAACTTTTTCCTTACCCAGTTTCTGTCGGGTCATGGATGCTTCAAGAAGTATCTACATACACGCGGGCGGGTAGATTCACCCTTTTGCCCCGTTTGTACGGTAGCCGAGGAAACGGCGGAGCATGTGATTTTTCACTGCCCGCGATTTACGTCCACTCGGCGGGCGATGCGTGCGGTCGTTGGGGAAGACACCAACGCCGACAACATTGTGCAGAGAATGTGCGCGGAGCAGCGCGCATGGGGTGCCGTCGATAGGGCGGCAACGGCGGTGATAACGGAGTTGCAACGGCTAGAACGGCTGCAACGACAGGGCCTGACGTAGCTTGCTAGGGTCAGTAATGGGCTGATTGGGCAGCCCAGGCCCTAGGTGAAGGGTAGTGGCGGTATGCAAGGGCAAGGGTGTTGTGTGAACTCACACACGCAACGGACAAGTCGGAGTGCTTCGGCACGTCCTCCCTCCTGAAGTAAAACCTAACGGTAGTTCCGGGAGGGGTTCAGGAACGGGCAGCAGGATAGTTTTTAGTAGGTAGGCGTATGCTGGCACCATGTGAATCCTATTCGGCACCGCGAAGGTGCTGTCTATGAAGATTTTCTCCCTGCATAAACAATACAAAAAAAAAGCATATCTCCTGCAGCGTAACGATGTTGAATTTGTGGCTCTTCACTTCTTCAGAAAGCACGTTGGTACTTGCGACGAAAAGAGACCGACAGTTCCATGTTCCGTATTTCCAATTGTTCGTCCGTTTTCGTCGCCTGGGCCTTTGCCGATTGTTCCGATCCGAGTTATTAAGCCCACAGTAACGCCGGAGGACCAACGTAGAAGGAACCTTCCTTCCCTCTCAGCATACGACTTTGGTTTCCAATGGGGTTGGTTACTCGATCTCCATCGAGGTTGCTCGTATCCCGGTTGGTATCGCGAGGAGGTAGGGATAGGAGTTGCTGCATAAGAAGCTATGGACCACTGAGGCACAAAGGGTATGTATTACCCAGCCGATTACCAACTAGACAGACAACCATACTGTGATCGAAAGGTGGACCAGCACTGCGCTGAACATCACCATACCAACAAATCAGACAGTAAAGATGCGATTGGAGCGCAACCTTTCAAAATGGGCCCGAACAAGCTGACTAGACTTGTATCAACTGATTGTTAAGATTTTCGGATATGAAACGCCTACCGCGTGGAGGTGGAAGGATAGGGTGATCTTCTCTATTTACTAGAAATGCGACAAACCAAACTGGGAAAACTACCGAGCTATCACTGTTTTGGAAACCGCAGTTTTGAGATCAGGCAGCCTGGATCCACCTAGCATCGCACCTCCTAGCTTGGCTACTCAATAGAGCATTACCACGGCAGGCAGGTATGACCACGAGGAGGCGCTAGGTAGGGGCTTGGGATGGCTAGAGCTACATTGGACGCTCCTCATTTGCCTTCTCCATTTCATACGCAGGATTACGTCTTACCGCAGGTCGCCAAAAACTTACTTGCACCGCACGGATAGCTCTTGGCGGATTTTGTAAACATAAAAAGGTTGCAATCGTTGATTAATAACATTTAGTCAATTTCTAACGCATTTACATTATATTTTTTCATATTAAAAAAGAGTCTCGGTTTTGGCACGGTTACGATTTTGGCAACATAGGCGACACGCATTTGTTGCCAAATTCGAAATCCTACTGTATTATGAATTAGTATAAATTAGTCAATGACAGTTATCTATTTGGAGGTCGGTGCATAGAAGATTTTACAATCGATTGTTCCAAAAATGTTTTAAACCCATCAGGATATCGTTAAGTTTTAAATGTTCAACACCTTTCTAGGTTGGAAGGAGTTATCCTTCGTCAATAAAAATCCCTTGTCCTTTTCACTACAACTCAGCGGCAACTTTAATTTTCTGAAACATCTGAAATAAAATATGTCTCAACATTTTCTACAATGTCACTTCACGTGTTAAACCCAAATGTGTGCCCGACTGTAGAAAATAGTCAGTGACAAAGAACGGAGCAAAACGAAACATTTACTTTACTGTACCTGACAAACTGAAAAACTTTTCAGCAATGCCAACAAGTCATCTATACGACGGGTTCGAGAAGAACATATTCCGCCATTTAATTTAATCAGTCACATAAAAGACTGTTCCAGGCAGACAAAGGATCGAAAACAGCAATTTTATCAACTTGTTAAGTACACTTTAATGCTTATACGTACGGGGAAGTGATCCTTTTTCCGATTGTCTTGGGCGTTTGAAATTAACGCCCCAGTTCGGCACAATGTGTCTTTGTGACTAACGAGACCGCTGGAAATTGGATACTGTTGCGCTTCGGTTCTCCGCCGAGGCTGCTCCGTCGTACGAATAACCTTTAAACTAGCTATCGCTGCCCGCCGGAGACAGCAAACAAAGGCCCGGGAATACACCGAAGGAATGATAATAGACCCACACCGGCAGGAGCCGGCTGCGAAACTCAGCAATTCACGGCGAACTTCGCTTGGCGCACTGACTTCATTGCTGCGAGAACGGTATCCTTTCACTGGTGTCGGACTAGGCGGGGAAAACGATTCACTGCTATAATGTGTCACTGGCTTCGTACAACTAACCGCTACAGAGAGGAAGCTGAGGCATCTTTTCAATGTCGATATTTTTCCTTGACTTAAATAGCTGTGAGCCGGTTTACGATGAATGCACATTTCGCCATCCATCGGCTTCGCGCCAGCAGGAGCGACTTACAATCAAAGAATCGCACGGCGGCAAGTATGTGGAATGGAATTTAAATTAAATTCGCAGCTCTTGAAGGAATCAATAAATTTGACTTGGAACCGTTCGGGTTCGCACCGTGCCTGTTGCCGTCGGGAATACTCACCACTCCCGATAAAGATGCGTTACATTCCGGTTCTGCGCATAGTTTACACACAATTGTCCTCCAGCTTGGTCTGGTTCCATTTGCTCAGTCAGTTTGGTGAACTCGCTATGGGTCAGTACAAAGTGACGGAGTTGGGTAATATTATTATATTGATTGAAAAAATACACACAGTAATAAGATGTACAAAAATAAATGAGCGCGTCAGCGTTCTATTGTTATCACCGTTGTTAGCGATTAGTAAGTTCCTTTATTTAAAATTAAAGCTTTGGGGCGAACCAACCAACGGTTGAAAGTCCCATCAAATAGTAAATAAATAAATAAATAATTTAAAATTAAACAAAATAGTTTATTAATCAGAACTCAAATTAAGAAAATTTAATGTGTATTTAAATTTTTATTATCGACACGAGCTAATAGTTATTTTTCAGTGTTCAAAATTTCAAAGTTCAAAGTTCAAAGTTCAAAGTTCAAAGTGGATGGATGGATGGATGGATGGATGGATGGATGGATGGATGGATGGATGGATGGATGGATGGATGGATGGATGGATGGATGGATGGATGGATGGATGGATGGATGGATGGATGGATGGATGGATGGATGGATGGATGGATGGATGGATGGATGGATGGATGGATGGATGGATGGATGGATGGATGGATGGATGGATGGATGGATGGATGGATGGATGGATGGATGGATGGATGGATGGATGGATGGATGGATGGATGGATGGATGGATGGATGGATGGATGGATGGATGGATGGATGGATGGATGGATGGATGGATGGATGGATGGATGGATGGATGGATGGATGGATGGATGGATGGATGGATGGATGGATGGATGGATGGATGGATGGATGGATGGATGGATGGATGGATGGATGGATGGATGGATGGATGGATGGATGGATGGATGGATGGATGGATGGATGGATGGATGGATGGATGGATGGATGGATGGATGGATGGATGGATGGATGGATGGATGGATGGATGGATGGATGGATGGATGGATGGATGGATGGATGGATGGATGGATGGATGGATGGATGGATGGATGGATGGATGGATGGATGGATGGATGGATGGATGGATGGATGGATGGATGGATGGATGGATGGATGGATGGATGGATGGATGGATGGATGGATGGATGGATGGATGGATGGATGGATGGATGGATGGATGGATGGATGGATGGATGGATGGATGGATGGATGGATGGATGGATGGATGGATGGATGGATGGATGGATGGATGGATGGATGGATGGATGGATGGATGGATGGATGGATGGATGGATGGATGGATGGATGGATGGATGGATGGATGGATGGATGGATGGATGGATGGATGGATGGATGGATGGATGGATGGATGGATGGATGGATGGATGGATGGATGGATGGATGGATGGATGGATGGATGGATGGATGGATGGATGGATGGATGGATGGATGGATGGATGGATGGATGGATGGATGGATGGATGGATGGATGGATGGATGGATGGATGGATGGATGGATGGATGGATGGATGGATGGATGGATGGATGGATGGATGGATGGATGGATGGATGGATGGATGGATGGATGGATGGATGGATGGATGGATGGATGGATGGATGGATGGATGGATGGATGGATGGATGGATGGATGGATGGATGGATGGATGGATGGATGGATGGATGGATGGATGGATGGATGGATGGATGGATGGATGGATGGATGGATGGATGGATGGATGGATGGATGGATGGATGGATGGATGGATGGATGGATGGATGGATGGATGGATGGATGGATGGATGGATGGATGGATGGATGGATGGATGGATGGATGGATGGATGGATGGATGGATGGATGGATGGATGGATGGATGGATGGATGGATGGATGGATGGATGGATGGATGGATGGATGGATGGATGGATGGATGGATGGATGGATGGATGGATGGATGGATGGATGGATGGATGGATGGATGGATGGATGGATGGATGGATGGATGGATGGATGGATGGATGGATGGATGGATGGATGGATGGATGGATGGATGGATGGATGGATGGATGGATGGATGGATGGATGGATGGATGGATGGATGGATGGATGGATGGATGGATGGATGGATGGATGGATGGATGGATGGATGGATGGATGGATGGATGGATGGATGGATGGATGGATGGATGGATGGATGGATGGATGGATGGATGGATGGATGGATGGATGGATGGATGGATGGATGGATGGATGGATGGATGGATGGATGGATGGATGGATGGATGGATGGATGGATGGATGGATGGATGGATGGATGGATGGATGGATGGATGGATGGATGGATGGATGGATGGATGGATGGATGGATGGATGGATGGATGGATGGATGGATGGATGGATGGATGGATGGATGGATGGATGGATGGATGGATGGATGGATGGATGGATGGATGGATGGATGGATGGATGGATGGATGGATGGATGGATGGATGGATGGATGGATGGATGGATGGATGGATGGATGGATGGATGGATGGATGGATGGATGGATGGATGGATGGATGGATGGATGGATGGATGGATGGATGGATGGATGGATGGATGGATGGATGGATGGATGGATGGATGGATGGATGGATGGATGGATGGATGGATGGATGGATGGATGGATGGATGGATGGATGGATGGATGGATGGATGGATGGATGGATGGATGGATGGATGGATGGATGGATGGATGGATGGATGGATGGATGGATGGATGGATGGATGGATGGATGGATGGATGGATGGATGGATGGATGGATGGATGGATGGATGGATGGATGGATGGATGGATGGATGGATGGATGGATGGATGGATGGATGGATGGATGGATGGATGGATGGATGGATGGATGGATGGATGGATGGATGGATGGATGGATGGATGGATGGATGGATGGATGGATGGATGGATGGATGGATGGATGGATGGATGGATGGATGGATGGATGGATGGATGGATGGATGGATGGATGGATGGATGGATGGATGGATGGATGGATGGATGGATGGATGGATGGATGGATGGATGGATGGATGGATGGATGGATGGATGGATGGATGGATGGATGGATGGATGGATGGATGGATGGATGGATGGATGGATGGATGGATGGATGGATGGATGGATGGATGGATGGATGGATGGATGGATGGATGGATGGATGGATGGATGGATGGATGGATGGATGGATGGATGGATGGATGGATGGATGGATGGATGGATGGATGGATGGATGGATGGATGGATGGATGGATGGATGGATGGATGGATGGATGGATGGATGGATGGATGGATGGATGGATGGATGGATGGATGGATGGATGGATGGATGGATGGATGGATGGATGGATGGATGGATGGATGGATGGATGGATGGATGGATGGATGGATGGATGGATGGATGGATGGATGGATGGATGGATGGATGGATGGATGGATGGATGGATGGATGGATGGATGGATGGATGGATGGATGGATGGATGGATGGATGGATGGATGGATGGATGGATGGATGGATGGATGGATGGATGGATGGATGGATGGATGGATGGATGGATGGATGGATGGATGGATGGATGGATGGATGGATGGATGGATGGATGGATGGATGGATGGATGGATGGATGGATGGATGGATGGATGGATGGATGGATGGATGGATGGATGGATGGATGGATGGATGGATGGATGGATGGATGGATGGATGGATGGATGGATGGATGGATGGATGGATGGATGGATGGATGGATGGATGGATGGATGGATGGATGGATGGATGGATGGATGGATGGATGGATGGATGGATGGATGGATGGATGGATGGATGGATGGATGGATGGATGGATGGATGGATGGATGGATGGATGGATGGATGGATGGATGGATGGATGGATGGATGGATGGATGGATGGATGGATGGATGGATGGATGGATGGATGGATGGATGGATGGATGGATGGATGGATGGATGGATGGATGGATGGATGGATGGATGGATGGATGGATGGATGGATGGATGGATGGATGGATGGATGGATGGATGGATGGATGGATGGATGGATGGATGGATGGATGGATGGATGGATGGATGGATGGATGGATGGATGGATGGATGGATGGATGGATGGATGGATGGATGGATGGATGGATGGATGGATGGATGGATGGATGGATGGATGGATGGATGGATGGATGGATGGATGGATGGATGGATGGATGGATGGATGGATGGATGGATGGATGGATGGATGGATGGATGGATGGATGGATGGATGGATGTTATAGCTTTGATGAAAACAAGTTAATCGAACAGTCAATAGTATTAAGTAATAGAAGTTAAATGTGGTATCAGCGTTTTCGAATCGTAATTATTCACCTAGTTTTGGGTAGAACAAGCACTATTATATATAGTTTTCAAACGGTTATTGTAAGTGTTATAAGATTACGGTAATTTCACTTATCAAGGTGAATCCCGAACCAACGAAACCAATCCTAATAACAAAACGCAACTCCTTCCTGTAATCTTTGTAGAGGTTAACACAGTCCCTAAAACAACAAAGATTACGCTAACATTCCTTCCCCAATCCCACCTGATTGCAAGGACGTGGCCAGCGCAGTTATTGATCCTTCAAATATCGAGTCACTGAATATTGCACAGTGAGAATGATCAGTCACTCCCAACCCCATTTAATTGATTCATTGTTCAATTTCACTGGTTCGGGTCAATCACTGATTGCAACCATTGATACGTGCAATCAGTCTAAGCTAAGCTAAGCTAAGCCAAAGCTAAAAATTATGGCACAGCTTCATCAATATAGACTAATTGAGCACTAATTGACTAAATGATCACATCCGCGTAAATTCCAAAAATCGCAAAAATTCCGAAAATTGCGTAAAAAACCACGTAAATTCCAAAATTCGCGTAAAAAAACGTGTAAATTTCAAACTTAGCATAAAAGAAACCGTGTAAATTCCAAAAGTCGCATTAATATAGTCGCGTAAAAAACAAACTGCGTAAAAAGCGACTTCAGTGCATATCCAACCGAAGCTAGAATATGCGATGCAATAGCGTTTAAGCACAACTCTTTATTTTTAAATCACCAGTAAACAGTTGAATTGTGGATTTAAATAACCTATTTTTATTACATCAATTACATAAAAAGAGCTAAATCACAGATATATTCCACCCAAAACTAAAAGCAATGAAAAAAAAACTCGCCGGCATTTTATACTGGCAAGCAGAAATTAATAGCTCTGTCAAAGTTTTCAAATAGCCCAACCTTGAGGCAGGCTCCTGTAGTGCAACAAGCTGAACTTAACGTGGGCCCACGTAACCAATCAACGAAGCAAGAAGAAAAAAAGAATAAAAGGCACCTTCGCGAAGTCAACCTCCCATTCCGTCGCCGTCGTTGGCCGATACCAATGAAAGTTCAAAGACGATTGCCAATTTCATCCACCCCCAATCACCGTCCTGGCTGCGACCGGAGAAGAGGACTTGAACACCAAAGGCGCTCTATGCTCGTTCAATCTGTCGGCCGGAATAAATATCATTATTAGTTTCTCCGAGCCATGGAATAACTTCGATCGTAGTCAGGGCTGTCGGTTATCTCTGCGCGAGGCTGCCACGAGGAATAAAAGGAGCAAATCCTATGCTAATTAAGAAACAAGATTTTCTGCCCCTCTCCCATCATGGGCCAACGATGTAAAGATCTTGAGCTCTTGTTGTTTTTCCATTAGCCTTCTGTGGAGCTGTGGCACACTGCTATTGACCGAGATTGACCATGGGCTGCGGGGTAGCAAGGAGGACTTTTTAAATTAAGTATTTTGTTTCATCTCCTGTAATCGAGCTCTGATTTGCTGCTACTGTGGATGTGATCTGCACTAGCAACGAACTAGACAAAGTCACTCGAGGCTCAATTACTGCGGCATCATGTCAATCAATCCATTCGAGAGGTACCTAGTTTCAGAAAGTAAACCGATGAGATGAAGACTTCTGGATAGGAATTAGTTCTCGGAAAGTACCTACCTGCCTAGCCTAGTTGTACCGATGAGAATGGTTTCTGATCGATTTTCAACTTTTCCACTTGAAATTGCATTCGCTCTGCTGCACAAAGTAATATTCGAATAGCTCTTGCGTGCTTACAAATGTCACCGACTGTCCTCCGGTTAGTGCGGTGACTGATAAAGCGATTATATAAAATAAGGTGAAGCCCGATTTAACTCGACAGGGAGATTATAGTTAAGCTAAAGCATTGTTTCCCGACGACTAGATGAAATCAGATTTCTTTTGTGTGACACCGATCAGAAAGAAATTTTGTGTGCAGAATGCTCCAAATGCAAATTTACTCAAAATTCTGGAATTCAGTTTGGTTTTGTTATAACATAAACATATATTCTTCATAAAAGATGGAAATAGTATCGAATTTGAGCTATTGTTTTCTATTTAAATTAATTACTCATCTTAGTTATATTCTAAATTTCAGTGTAAATCTTTGTGGCAGGATTTGCGGAATCGATCTGATTGCTATCTTTTAATCAAAGCTCTTAACAGTGGCCTCTTTCAATCTGGTAAAGCTTTCGTTACCCATAGGGCCATGTGTTCTTATCTCGGATTACAGTAGTTACAGCGCTTACTCTTTCGCCCGGCCGGTGGGCGGATTTCGATTGCGCAGATCATGAGGAAACCCCTGGAATGCCAAATCTCCACCAGTGAGCATTGAAATCACAGGGCAATCTGTATGCATGCACCGCATCTACATCATCGTCAACAACTCTGAGGCAGTGCACAGTAGAAAAGATTTTGTCCAGTGTACAAAAACCTAGACTGAGGAGCAGGGCTTCTTACTGAGCCGAAGCTTATAATCGAATTCTTAGTTCACGGCAACCGGTACTAGGCGAAAGTTGATGGTCTTCTGTTATCTGTGCAACATCGGGAAGGAACTGATTTAAAACTTACCATATCATTGCAGCTAGCATGAGCTGGAAGTTCTTTTCCGAGTATGCAGCAGCACCAGCAGAAGCCAATCTTATAAATATGTAGATGTCATGTCGTATCTTGAGAGTATGATTTATTGAGCTATTTTCCCCGCTTTTTATCGGTTGGTTGCAATCTTATCTCACTCGAAACTCGAATGCTACGATATGGATTGCAATCGTAGCTCAAGACTGCAGGAGTGCCACGGGGAGCCGTAATCGATGTTCAGGATATATGTACGTGTGCTGTGCTAGCAATGCAATGCGATGGCTTCTCGTGTGAGCTCGACAGCATCAGGTAAATCCACCAGGAGCTGCCCAATGAGATTCCAGTAACGAAGATTAACCTGTCTTCGCAGCAGTACCGACGCTCTATTGATTTGGAAGTTAATGATTTTATCTGAGAAATGATTTCACTTCCAAACTTTTGGGCCTGATCGGATTCGTCGAGAAAAATAGATTGCATTTTTCACTTTTTGACAAATGGCAGGTTTACACATTTGTACTTCACACTGTGCCATACATATAAGCAGTGTTGATGTGAGGTAATCTATCAACAAAAGTAAGGAATTATTCAGTTCCTCTGGCAAACGTATGATAACTAATCATGTTCATGTTCATCGTTTGTATTTAACCAGATCAATTACTCGAAAATTACTAAAAATATTTGAAATTCAATAAAAGAAATCTATATTTTTTTAAGTGGTTTTAACCCAGAGGGCCATTCACCACAAAAGAAATACGTATACGATACGTATTTCACCTTCGACTTGCAGGCTTCATCAGTATTTATTTTCGAACTTCGAAAACAGTAGAATTGAATTTGGAAAAAGTTTTCTTTTATTTAACTTCAGGTTTCGTATTCTACTAAGAAGCCCAAAAAAAATCAAGTCAATCATAAAAATATATGTTGATTTGTAGTTTTAGATGCTGAAATGAAAGTTCTTGTGAAAACTTAAATAAGTATCTAATTATGCGCCAACTGGAGAATTTTTTATGTAATTTTACCGCATTAGAATTCAAAAAATATTCACTAAAAAATTTCTTCATAGATCGTGAATTTTGCTATTATAGATAAAATAAATATTTCAAGACCACTGTATTCAATTCACATTTCTCAATAGTTCATTATTTCCGCAGAAAAAAAATCTATGTGAATAGGTAATGTACTTATGCGCGCAAGCTAATAGCAATTCTCAATTTAGGTATCAACAAAAAGCGTTGTTGCTAATCAACAATTCAATGAAAGTTCTGGGTGAATCGTGCTTAGCCTTCCTACAGTATTCCGCTGACTTTTGGGAAGCAATTATTCAAATAGGGTAAAGAACTAGTTTTAAGCAGTCTAAGCGGGTCACTGATTGTTTTACCTTATTACAAGCGATGGGTTGACTAAGTGAGGGATATCAGCATACCGATCTTCTTGCTATCTTTAGTTCTTCAAGCTGTTACCATTGGAAGACACTATTGTTGAGCTAAACTTTTGATTTTTCGCTTTAAAAGTTGGAGCGGCGGAACTAATTTTGAACACACCGAACCCATTTTCACCCGCAAGGTGCTATTTTAAGCAATCCTGAAGTCTGATTTTTTTTACGTCCCGGTAAAAAATCCCTCGAACTTTTCCCCCTATTCAGTAAGTTCGCGTTCCTATCCGCGACCTACTAATCGGCATAGCGTATCGGCATAGATGCGTAAAATGCCATCTGTCTAAATTGTTTATCGGGGCATACACTCACCGCACCGTTCGGCAAACGGTATTCGTCGTCTTTTTTATTCTCTGGTGTTCTTATGGGAAACTGCGAGTTTGACGTCTCACTCGCTGTTCATAAGGATGGTGGGAGAACAAAAGAGGTAAACATATAGCAGTACAAACGATCCGAGTACAAACGATCAGAACAGTGTTGTCAAAGCAAATAACATTGAAACACATCGTTGCTTTATTAAATCACTGAGAAAATCTTCGAAAATTATTGAAAAAGCTGTCTTTTGTGTTGTTTTTAATAAAGAAAAATTAATTATGAACATACATTTTTCTTGAAAGTATTGAACCACGTTTTCACCATAGGAGGTTTCAGTTAATTTCAAACTTAAAATTCTTATTTCCAGAACCGAAACAGTGTCTTGGCAACACGATAGTTCATCAGTTGTGCTGCAGCTGCTGCTAGTGGTGAACAGGTTCCGTCAATTCAGAATTTGTTTTCAGTTTTGTTAGAAAATAATAAAACTTTTGGCTAGTGACAAAGCCTTAGATAATAGAAAAAACCCGATTTAATCCATCTAGTGGTGAAAGGAACCTTTGTTATACGGTCTTACTTGCTATTTGAGATAGAAATCGACACGTTTTCGGAACATAATTCATCTATTGGTTAACGTTGCGTAATGCGTTGGTTTACAGAAAATTTTTGAAAATTGAATACGTTTACAAAATTTGAATAAAATAGAAACACTTTTAAATTTTGATAGATCCTTTTTTCATGAAATTGCTGAGTAAGGATAAGTAAGTTGTTATTAATCTGAGAAGTGAAAATAAAAGTAAGTTGTAAGAGGAAA
The DNA here is from genome assembly GCF_943734655.1 of Sabethes cyaneus. NCBI lineage: Eukaryota > Metazoa > Arthropoda > Insecta > Diptera > Culicidae > Sabethes > Sabethes cyaneus. The sequence goes on from NC_071355.1 coordinate 80,188,945, forward strand.
TCTTATTCTTTAACATATACATTGCCTTGTAAAGGTCTAGTGTATAGGTTTTTGAACTATAAATAATTTCCTGTAATGCCATTCTATTTGATTCACATCAATAGAGTTTTCTTGAATAATTTTCGTCAATTTTTATTAACCTTCGGTTACTCACGCTGTTGTATTTTGTACAACACGTGTAGGTTTTCCAACGCCATATTGCTATAAGATTACAAATCGTTGTTTAACTAACGTATATTGTTCAATAAACTTATTCTGAGCAAAATATCATAATTATTCAATGCATTAATAATTTAAATTGTTGGGAAAATAGATCAGCATAAACCGGCATCACAGAATCGAAGCAGAATCAGCATGCGAGGTGTACCGCAATTGACCCCAACTGGAATTTTCTCTCGTTTCTTCATACGGAAAAATGGTGTCTGTATGCAGCAAAACTAGCCAATGTAAAATGTTTAAAATGTATCCGTCTGCTGGTAGTCGAAAAATTCGTAGTCAAAATTAAGGTATTTTTTATAATCAAAGTTCTACAGTTCCTAAACAAGCAAACATAGAGGTATACTATATTCAGCAAAGTTGTTTATTTTTATCATTTGTACAAGTTTGTAATACATGAAAAAGTCATACAACAATTACAAAAAGAGCAAAAATATAAAAACTGATTTTACATATTCATATACAATAAATAAGATTTTTCTAACTTCACTGCAGAGATAGAAGGTTACTGTCTTTAGTAAAATTTCTTGTAATAATATGCTCTATAACTTTGCAGAACACATCAATGTGTTATATTGACAGTGAAGAAAAATAAATTTATTTATTTCACTTTTAGGGGGATTAATCAAAATTTAGATTCCACCAGACGATAGAGCTTTTAATTTCAAGAAACTCTTCTAAAGGTTGGATAAACCTAAAACCAAGTTTTCCCAGTCAAAACTCTAGTACGCACGTTTTCTTTGGTTTGAGGCTATTGTGCGCGCGAGTAACTGTGTTACAAAAGTTGGCGCGAGTGTTCGAGGGTTAATATCTTTTGACCGGTACCACCAATTCTTATGAAATTTTGCATATATATTCGTAGTGTCAAAACCTCTCGTTTGATATTAAAATAATTGAAATTAGGTAAATTATCTTGGTTAAAATCATTATAAATTATTGTTAATTTTGGTGTGGTGTATTCAAATACTCATAACTTTCAAATTAAACATCCAATCAAAAAACCATTCAATAGTGATCTATCCGGCTATATTACCTGCCAAATGAAACTAGTAGCGGGTAAATCGGTTTGGCCATCTCTGAGAAACAGGCGATAATTATTACCTTGTCAAAACAGATTTTTTAAGCATAACTTTTAAACTACTTGTTTGTTTTCAATTAAAAAATCCTGAATAATTTAGCTTTAATAAGGGCTTTCATTTGATGCTAAGATCGTTGTAATCGGTCGTGTAGTTCTGGAGAAACCCGTGTCACGTATTTTTCACATTTTTGTCTATAACTTTTAAACGAAACGTCGTGTCACGAAACAACTCAATAGTGATCTACTAGACAATAATACCTTTCAAACAAAAGTAATAGCGAACGATTCGGTTCAGCCATCTCTGAGAAACAGGCGATAGAAAAAATCATTACATACATACACACACACACACACACACACACAGACATTGCTCAAATTGTCGAATGCTCAAATTGTCGAACCCTATCGATTGGTATATGTGACTTTCGACTTTTCGGATCCATTTCGTGTTTTTCGACCAATTTTTAAACCTTTGTTATAGTATAACAAAGGTAAAAAGAGACTGAATAATATGGTATGTGACAATTGAGTGCTTGACTTTCAGAGTGGTTGTAATCAGTGCTAAAAATTTGATGAATTCGTTAGTAGCGAGGTGGCGATTGCTGAAGAGCAGCTGAAAAATGTACGTTTTTGGACAACAATTTTTAATTCATCATATTTCTTGTCGGAAACCCAGTAAATTGTGTTTGTGTGAATCAAATGTATGGTTAAGTGATTTGTGAAGATGATCCTATCAAAAGATTTTGAAAATATGAATAAAAAAGTGCATTTTCGGATCATTTATGTTCAACTGATTAAAATAGGTAACACTGCTTAACTCGTTCCTTACCCTATTTCCGTTTGCCTTTGCATTTTTGTGTCCCCGAAACGGCGGTTTATTTGTTGTTGAATTGTCTCCGAGTTCACCTGTTAGAATCTTTTTTCTGTTCCTATCTTTCCACTATCTGATGGCACAAAAAATGTGGTCTATCGTATACAGTTGAGTCAGTGGAAAGAACTTGTGCGAGTTTTCAGCGCATTCAAAAATTTATACACAGTTTTCGTACTGTTGTGTAAATTTCAGCAATCACGGTGTAAATAGTAATAAAGTAAAAACGTAATTTTTTTCTGAATTACCTCGATCATTGCCATCCAATTTTAATGATAAGGATACCAGATTACGGTACCGAATTTTAAAATAGACCCTACCAGTCAATAGTAGCGTGATCGAAGACCTCAGGGATTACGAAACTTATTATGATTGCAAAAATAAATGCAAACTGTGGTGTGACAGACGCATGTGTTGAATGTGTTTTCCTTATAAGTAGATGACGAAGAATGTTTAGATATAGAGGGTAAGAATGCCAATCTAGCACCAATTTTGAAAACTGTTTATTCGGTATTGGAGTAGACCAAACTCGTGTTTTGTCTTTGACCTTGAAATGCGGTCAGGCATTAATATTAATATTTTTTAGAAACGGTGGTTCTACAATTGATGGAGGGACGGTAGGGGAAAGTAATGAAATTTTTTTGGAGCTTCAACATTAGCCTAATAAACTTATACGTACTTAGCCTAATAAACTTATACGTACGTATACTTAGACAGGCTTGAGAAGACACGACGTGAAAATCATCATCGGAGATGCAAACGCGCAGATCGGGAGGAAGGAATTCTTCCGTCCAGTTATTGGAAGACATAGCCTTCATCTATCGACCAATGATAACGGTCTGATGCTCATAAATTTTGCCCCGGACAGAGGAATGGCCATCTGTAGCACCTACTTTCCACGTTTGAATATTCGGAAACACACCTGGAGGCATCCAAATACAGACTCTAGCTCTCAGATCGATCATGTCTTCATTGACGGTCGACACTTTTCGGATGTTATCGATGTATGGTCTTTTCGTAGACCAAATATCGACTCTGACCACTATCTCGTAGTGAGTAAGATTCGCGCAAGGCTGTCGAACACGGCGAATGCTCGCACTGAGAGGACGCTGCGTTTCAACATCCAGCGGTTAACGGCAGACGGCGTAGCAGTGGAGTACGCCAGGAAGCTTGACCAACGAATCACAGAGCAGCAAGTAGAAGGAGTAGATATAAATGGGCTGTGGAGGAACATCCATGGTGCCATCGAAACAGCTGCCAGAGGGGTGGTAGGCACGGTGGAAGACAGCGTAGCAGCTGGTTTGATGCCGAATGCCAGAGAGTGACAGATGAAAAGAACCAGGCCAGGAGTCGCATGCTCACTGCGGCAACTCGTTAAAACTGAGAGAGGTACAGAGAGACTAGAGCTGCGAAAAAAAGGATCCATCCTCTAAAGAAACACGAGTACGAGGAGCATGTGCTCGCCGGCGCAGAGGAGCGATACGCCAGCAACGACACACGGAGTTTCTATAAAACGGTGAGATGCAAGAATTTTGCAATGCCTGTGATGTTCAATGATTGTGCTGGCAACTGGTTACCGACAAAACGGCGGTAGTAACTAGTAGAGATGGTCGGGTTTCATATTTTCCAAGCCCGAACCCAACCCGGGACCGAAAATTTTTTGGCTGTCAAACTCGGACCCGACCTGAACCCGAATTTTTATTTTCTGTCAAACCTGAGCCCGACCCGAACCCGAAATTTTATTTTCAGTCAACCCGAACCCGACCCGAACGCGGATTTATTTTTTTCGCTAAGCCCGAACCCGACCCGAACCCGAATTTTTTTCGGCCAAACCAAAACCCGATCCGAACCCAAATTTTTATATTATGTTAAATTTGATCCCGCCCTGAACTTGAATGTTATATAAATTTTTTTAAAACTCACACCTCGATTTAAATCTCGGCAGTTTTCTTTTCGTATTCTCTATAACGTTCGAGCTCTAAAATTCATTTAAAATTTTAGGTTTTTTTCACTCTTCTATTTCTTTTGGAACTGAATTGAAAATTCTAGAAAAATTAAAGTATACACTAGAATCGTTTCTTTTACTTTTCGCGGGAATATCTCTTAAGTTTTCTATGAAACCTGTAAAAAGCGAAAAGAGAAATTTACATGAAAAATAATTTTGAAATTCTTGGATCTTGTTTCATTATGTTATACCGGTATCTAATAGCCGAAAGCTAGTTCTTAGTCTAAAGCACTAGCACCTTAGTTTAAATGTAGCAAACATGAAAGGGATTGATTTTAACACTAAACATACCGAGTTCACTCTACGAATATTTTTCGCGAGAAGACCGAAAATCCCGCGATTATCAGTAGAGTAGCGTTAATATTTTTCTCGATTAAAAAAGAAATAGTAGAGGACCAAACTTTGCATTATGTTTTAAATATATTTTCTAATAAAAGTAGCTAAACAGAATTGTGTAATAATCCCGTGAAAATGAACCAAAAAAGCAATGGGTCAAATGACCCCTTCACGACAGAGCTGCCGTAAATACAGATATTTGTGCAGCCATAAATTTGAGACCCTACCGTTTTCCCCGGAGTATTTTATTTTCTCGATCTAATCTTCTAAATAACATAAATAGTTTATGAAGTACTTCAAAATTCAGGAACATTAGTAGAGCCGGAAATCACAGCAACTGAAATAATTGATGGGTCCCAAATTTATGCATGCACAAATATCTGTATTTGTGGCAGCTCTGCTTCATGGTATGTTCAGTGTTAAAGACAGCTAAACTTACAACTATTTCGAGGCACGAAACTTTTTGGAAATCGAAATAGAAACCAATAATTTATGATAGCAGACAATTTTAGTCTTCTGTCAGTCCACCCAATCACTAGTTTGGGCGCAGTTATGACATGATCCAACTGACGAATTCTGGCGAATTCTGGAATATATAACTATTGGTCTAAACTCGTTCTAAATCTGAAAACACTAAACCGTCTCAAAAGCAACCAGTCCAGTGTAGCTGATATCTGAGTCATACTAAATATCATTAAAGTACTGCTTATTTTATTATGTTAAAATATATTTTTACAAGAACTGAATGTGGAGATGGCTCGGTTTCTCATTACCCAAACCCGAAACCTGGATTTTTTTTTCGCTAAGTCCGAACCCGACCCGAACCCGAATATTTTTTTCTGGCCAAACCCGAACCCGACCCGAACCCGACGGGTTAAATCCAACATGGTGACCAAATCAAAGATGGCCGTCAATTTTTTTCACTTCATTTGAAAGCCCTATTCTGCCTCTTTACAAAGCCGTGTCGTTTGTAACTTATTTCATAACAAATTTCGGAATTATCTAAAAAATTATATGAAAATTGTGAACCTTGCTACAGATAACTGGTTGTTTTATTTAGTTAATGCCAATACACACCTAATTTGATGAATGTTTCCAGTAGCATTTTCTCTCCGCTTTCCAATGGTGGTCTTAAAGTGAAAATTAAAAAAAATTGCTCCATTTGAATGCCCTATTCATCTTTTTGCCTTTCTACTATATAAATATATAGTATAAAGGTATAGAAATCACTTGAAAAACCGGAAATGGAAAGAAGGTCCTGCGGGCCGAATGTTATATACCATTCGACTCAGTTTCGAAAACTGAGCATTTTCTGTGTGTGTGTATGTATGTGTGTGTGTGTGTGTGTGTGTGTGTGTGTGTGTATGTAACGCTTTTAATCTCACTCACTTTTCTCGGAGATGGCTGGACCGATTTTAATGTTCTTAGTGTCAAATGAAAGGTCTAGGTGTCCCATTGGTCGCTATTGAATTTCATTTTGATCGGACTTTTAGTTCAAAAGTTATGTTTAAAAATACGAAAAATATGGGACTTCATTATCTCATAGATCCCTTAACCGATTTGAACAAAATTGATTGCATATAAAAGAGGAGCCTTACAAACCCTTAACTTCCAAATTTCATGATGATTGGACTTGTAGTTTGAAAGTTACATAAAGAAATGTGAAAAAATAGTATTTAATACACATTTTTGTAACATTTAAGAATTAATTCAATGAAAAACATCACACATTTTATTATTATTTGAAAATTACTGCTGAGATCTATCAAACGAAACCGAGTTATTTAAAATCGGACGGTTCATTCAAAAGTTATTCAAACTTTAACACTTAAGCACCGTATATTAAACCGTTAAAACGTGTGAAATCAAAACGTATCAATCAAATGTTGATTGTATTCAATGTGTGCGATGTATGTATGTATGTATGTATGTATGTATGCATGTATGTATGTATGTATGTATGTATGTATGTATGTATGTATGTATGTATGTATGTATGTATGTATGTATGTATGTATGTATGTATGTATGTATGTATGTATGTATGTATGTATGTATGTATGTATGTATGTATGTATGTATGTATGTATGTATGTATGTATGTATGTATGTATGTATGTATGTATGTATGTATGTATGTATGTATGTATGTATGTATGTATGTATGTATGTATGTATGTATGTATGTATGTATGTATGTATGTATGTGATGACAATTTGCAATGAAATTCAAGAAAAGTGAGAAACATGTCAAAAGTCAGAAGTTTTTGAAGCCTCTTAGTGGAATACGAACTCTGAAATAAAAGAAAAGAAAAAAACTTTTACCGACTAAATTCCACTATTTAATATTTATTCGCGACAGATACGTATACTCTTTGAAAAAAGACACTGATGAAGCCTGCATGTTGTAGGCGAACTACGTATCTGTCGCAAATAAATATTAAATAGCGGGATTCAATTGCAAAGTTTTTTCTTTTCTTTGATTTTAGATTTCAATTGTCATTTTCTTCACTTGCTGTTACTCACAATTGCACGCAAAGCAAAAAGCGGAGAAAAGCAGTTAATTTAAGTATATAAGTATAGTGTTTTATAGGATCAAAATACTAGTGAGTTGATTTTTCCAAATAAATTTATACAACTTTCATACAAATTTTGCGCATCAATATATGCTCTTTTCAATCCATAGATACTAGAGCTTAGAAATGTTATTTGAAAAATAGGAAGTAAACGTTGCACGGTAGTAACTTTGTACGATTTGTTTTCGTTAGTGACATTTTAAAGGACAGATGTCTTATGTCATGTATCATGTTTTAATAAATAAATCAAAAATGACCAGCACTGGAAATCATATCGATCATATTTCTTATTCTCAAGCATGTTTATGGTGCAGTTTTTGCACTATTTTTCGACCTCATCTTGTTTTCCTAACCCCCTAACATTGTAAAAACGATGCGATCAAGCTAATGACTATCTTTTCATGAAAGTACATTCAAAAGAAGCTCAAGTTTTGATTTTCATGCAAAAATAATTATCTGAAGGAGCGCCATCTAAGAAAAAGTTCAATTTCTCTTTTTCATATCTAATGCTCTATTCAGTTATTTTTTCTAATTCAGATATATTGCAAAATTGAAGCCAAGCAAACTAATAGTAAAATTTTGAGTTTAATCATTTTGTTGTAGATATCCTTTTTCTTCAAAAACGAAGTATAATAATAATTTTTCTGAACTCCTGTTTTTCAAAGATGCTAACTTTTGAACGCATGGTATTAATATCAAAATATCAAAAAAAATCTACCCTTTGGGCTAAAACCACTAAAAAAAAATATCAAAAAATATGCTATGAACGCATATTTCATATTGTCAGTTCAAAACAAGTTTCGTATGTGGCTCTGAAACCCAAAAGTTAAGGCCGACCGATTATAAAACTAAATAAGGTGTTCATCAAATAACATAAATGACGCTTACAAGTATTTACGCACCCAAGGAAAGAAAATAGAATTATTCTACGCAATACGTTGTGAATTTTACTGGCAAATAAGGATTTTGAGGAATACGGAACGGATATTTAAAAATATAGTCAAGTTAATTATAGATGTTCCTGAGAAATTAAATAATGATTATTGTGGCAGTAGAAAGGCTAGGTCACGCCGCTAGGTGGATTAATTCGGGTTTTTTGTTAGATTACAGTTACTTTAACCGTTCGGGAGCCACGAATGAGCTCCTGCGGGATTGGGATTTCAACCCGGGTCATCGGCGTGAGAAATGTGAATGCTAACCACTGCTCCGAGATTGACCCCTTAGATTCTTTTTCTTTACATAACCATGCCATTTGTTAGTTGTTTCATTGCAAATTTAGGAAATATAAAAAAATCATTGGAGTTGTGCACAAGACACGACCGCACAGGTGACGTAGGACCACGTAAGTCTCTTTGTAGCGATAGTAGGATGTATCCTACTATTTGTATATTATGTATTCTTTTTGTATACAATCTACTGTTATGTATTCTTCTTGTATACAATCTACATACGTAACGTTTGTCAAAGTAGTAACATTGTATACGTTCAATCCTCAACCGATTTTGGAGTTATATCCATGAATTGATTGAATCTATTTTATTAAAACGAAACCAAGTCAGTAACTAAACCAAACAGTAAATAACTTTTTATGATCCGTTTCTACGTTGAATAGTGCATTTCCTCAGTTAATCGGTAGACGGTACGCGAGAGTTTTCAAAAAGTTGAAAATTTTGCGCAACTTTTCTGCGGCTTATAGAAGAACACTGATAATAAAGCATTAACAAACTGCAGACGTTTTGAAGTCGCAAAAAATGTCGCCCGTGACCAGAAAACTTATTTCCGTCATTTGTTGATCGTCCGCAATGGCGAAAAATTCAACTTTTCCTTCGTTGCCTGTGTTATTATGGTATTAACTGGCTAAGAAAATATAATAAACTCTTCAATCGTTGTGTGGTCTTTAAAAGGACCGATTGTTTGATTATCATAACTCCAGTTTGCAATAAACTTTGCACTAACGCACTTAACGCAATTCTCTGTTCGGTAAATTGGAGTACCGATAACCGCTAACCAGACACGGCTTGTTGCAACGGACCAGCCGGAAAGCCTCAGCAGCTATGCGTTCAACGAAGCCGTTCGTGTATGGTCCTGAATCACGATGAAATACCACTCCAAGTGGCCAGCTACAAGTTACGTGGGATGCTTCTGGTCGTCAACACCAGACAACCAGCGACAACAAAGCGTGCAGCATATTTCCTGCCAATTCCAGAACTTCAGCAGCCAGATATTTCATCACGGCAGCGAAACGAGTGCTCCAGCTCCAACACACGCTCAGCATACTTTCCTTTCCTCAGCAGCCGATGAACACGACCGACCGGGAACATTGGTGATGGATATATTTGTTTTGCTAAAGAAAACCGAGGGAAAAGCCCTAAGTTCCCTAAGTTTCCAAGGTTTCATCAATTACCGAAAACCGTTCTTTGAAGAACGAAAAAATTCTTATATGAAGATGCAAAAGATGCTAAAACTATTTCATTTTATTAAATCCATGGTATTATGCATTTTGACGCTTGACCGAATACATTTACGTGGAGCTGGTATATTTGTTGGCTGCTTTGGTATCTTCCGAGACGACCAACTTAACCAGCAGCAACAAGCGAACAGCAGCGCGAGTTAAAATTATTTGATAAGAAGTGAACAATTAGAATTAATCGAATCAAATAGAATTAAAATCAATGAGCGAAAATTCCTCAAATCTTCAAGAACATTATGTTTCGTCCTTAAAAGAACATTTTGTCGACTTGATATGTTGGAAATTTAAGCCTTTTCCGTCTTTTTGGGCAGCAACAGCTTGGATGTTCGGAAAAACACTTCTCTGAGCAGTGGTGACACCGGACAGCAATTTGTTCTACTCTTCGTTGTTGCGGATGGCCAGCTGCATGTGACGATAATTCTGGTCGTTTCGTTGTCGCGAGCACCATATTTCCTGCCAATTCCAGAACTTCAGCAGCCAGATATTCCATCACGGCAGCGAAACGAGTGCTCCAGCTCCAACACTCGCTCAACATACTTTCTTTTCCTCAGCAACCGATAAATACGACCGACCGGCAGGGATGGTTCGATCACTTTGACTCAATTTTGATTCATTTGACACTACCGTCTCAGCCGAGTAAAATTTGACAAAGTTACGTATAAGACATTTGTAGAACTCGTTATTATTTACAATTTTGCTGAATAAAGTGTTGCTCTAACTTTTGTAGTTACGGCGCTACAATGCTAGTACCTCTTTAGTAACTAAATGAACGTTCATTTAGTTACTAATGAGGTACTAGCATTGTAGCACCGTAACTACAAAAGATACAGCAACACTTTATTCAGCAAAATTGTAGATCTAGTTATTATCTACAAATGACCCATACATCAATTTGTCAAATTTTGCTCGGTTAGGACGCTACTGTCAAATGAATCAAAATTGAGTCAAAGTGATCGAACCATCCCTGCCGACCGGGAACTGCAGACGTGCACGACTGCGTTTCCGTTCGTATTGCCGTTGATGGTACATCTCAATAAGGAATTTTCAAGCCAATTAGCAATCAACGAGAAAGAGTAGGATTCCATTTAATTCTCTTGTAACTTTGTTATAATAGAATTAAATGGAACTTTCCATCAACTTTCTCGATGCATCCTGAATTGTACCAAGACTTGTTCGATAATAATTGGAAGTTATTCCAACCAATCACAAAGCGACAATTTCTAGTACGACCGAGTTATTTTCAATTTTTCGCACATTGTGACGTGACGCGCATTGAAAATCAATAGTTTTCTATATTTTCAATATTTTCCAAATCGATTTTCCGATCAATTGGTGTAAATATCTTGGAAATCTATTGAAAATTGACTGAATTATAAGCCGAAGCGTGAAAGCGCTTTTCTACTTTGATGACGTCATTTCCAACAACCAATCCCGAAGCGAGAATTCTGGTAAAACATAGGATCACTATTTTCAATGTTTCAATAGTTCAGCATCAAGAATCCATACTTTTCTTCGTTTGGGTCAATTCTTAGAAGATTTTCCGATCAATTGGTGTAAGAATATTGAAAATCGATTGGAAAACTGCTGAGCTATTAGCGCTCAAAACCTATCATTTTTCGTGACGCTCGCATTTTTCGATTTTTTGGAATGATACCCTAGCTCAAAACTTGCCGTAAGACGTAGGACGAAAATTCAACTTATTTTATAAATTTTGGGCCCCTTGGCGAGGTATTAATAGGGTAATACTCATTTTAAACCATTTGCAACCAATCAAGTACAAAAGTTCCAATGTTTGAAAACCTCGTGTTAGGAGTGGTCCCGTTTCAACGAGAATTACTCATATAGGTGTTAGATGCTGATGTTTTATGATAGAAAACCAAGAGGTGCAAAGTGAGGAATTTTCCGAAATAAAGTCGTTAATTGACTTTGTTGGAAAGAGTGGGAGACACAAAAATAATCCACAAAATTACATACAAGATAAGATACAAATCATACTGCACTGAACAATTTTGAACAATAATTTGCCCCAGTTACTCCCAAAACGAATGCAGCTAAAAACTAACAATAAAATTGATCTTTCAGATTGCCTAATCGGCTGTCTTTTTTTGGGCTCAGTTCAACAGATCAGCAACATGTGCGTTGAATTGAGTCCATAGAGATAGTCGATTGTTACATAAAGAATTATATGAAATAATTATTTTATACATATTCATCACATGAATTTCAACTTCATATTGCCCAACATTAATTCAAAGTGTACATTTGATTACATTATTATTATTATTACAATATATTCGATAGCGTACGGATAAGCTAGCTAAGCTTATAGATAATCTTAATTGGATATCATGTTGGATGGCGTGAAGGTGGCTCCTGAAGTGCAACATATAAATTTACCGAAACAAAGCCCATGTCAGCAAACTCCGTTTGAATAAGCTAATTTCTAATAGAGACCCTTCAGCGTACGTAACGAAATACTATCACCCGGGATAAAATGCAGATTACGCTAGTCTGCAGAATGTAAATGCAGTCTTGTGGCAAACACTTTCTCCCAACCATAATAAATCAACGACAAACGAGCAGGAAGAAAATTTTCTTGCGCCTTGTTCGCAGGCTCGTGGTGCAAAGCAAAAGTTGGAAAATTAATTATTTCCTGCATGTACGGGATACGGCAGGAGCAAACACAGCCCAGAAGGATAAGTAACCCAGAACAATAGAACAAGAAACCATTACAAGGCACGTTGTTTATGTTTTTGACTTTCTGTCTGCCGCCGTCCTCCGCTCGACTCCGGTCGGTGGCGAAGATGATCACATTTCTGCAGACACATGGTCCTGCCAGAGCATGCTGCAAAACGACAAAACCCTGTGAAGAGCCCTTCAAGATAATGGATCTCAGTAATGAAGTAGTGAGAAACTCCGTCTGAAGAAGGACCTTCACCAGCAGCAGTAGTAGGTACAGTAAAAACAAATCACTCATTGCTTCCCCGCTTCTTCGGAATTCTATACGACGATGCGCAATCGGTCAACCGAAAAGTGAGACAGAGGGAGACAAAAAACTTTTAACAAGACTTCCCCTCGCATGTCTTCGCTGTACTCGGCACTGACTGTGTGGCCATCTGATCTCTTGGCCACGGTCAATTTCTCAAGTAACACGTCCTGTTGTTATTCATTTGAACTGGTCGCAATTTCAAATATGTGACGCTGTTCAGCGTCGCACCCTTCCACCCACCGGTGGCGGTGTACGCTCAAGAAGCCGGAGAGTCAGAAGCCAGGAAGATCGGTGGTCAACAAACCAAGTGACATTGGGTCGCAAAGCTGGGTTTCCTCCTGGTCAGCGTTTGTCCAATCACTTCCCCGTTGTTGGCCAGTTGTATTCTACAACCGGGTGTTTGAATGTGTGTGTGTGTGTTTTGTGCCGGGATGTATCGTGGTCGATAATGTGTCACCAGTACCGTGCCCGGGACGGGTCTGTATGTCTCGACATGATTAATCGCTAAATCGTGGATGTTTACGAAACATAATTTTACTTCGTCGTGGCCGGTAGGTAGCGAGTCCAAGTGCCACGGATAAGCGAGTGCTGTGTGCTGTCTAGATGTATTTTTTTTTGTTTTTTCGGGAGCTTGGCACCAGCCAAGAGCCTAGCCGTACTGGCGGTCACGGTCGCTTATCCGTGGATAGGCACTAAGAAGTATGAATGGTGGATCTATAGAGTAGGTACTGGAGGTTTTTCAAAATTGATGTGCTGGTATGGGTCGAATATAATTATTATGCACGAGCAATTGATGGACTTAAATAGTATTTGAAATCATTAAAGGCCAATTGCCTTATAAAACTAAAACTAAAACGTCTGGGGCAAGAGAAGCAGGAGTGTGCTTGCATGTGATTGGTTATTTAAATTTAAATTCAAAAGCTTAACAACTTTTTATCATGTTTGATATTGACTTATACTTGTCAAGTTAATTTGTACTTCTTACTAGGGAGTAAATGTGTTTTTCTGAAGAACGAACATTGGAAGAAATGGGTTAAAGTCCCACCTCCCAAGTAGCACACTTTTGTCACTCCTGGTTGCTGCAGCCTATTTATGACTGTAATCAGTCATCAATCGGTTACCACATCTAGTTTATAACAACTGTGGTAGTAGGGCTGGGAAGTCAATTATTTTTCACAGTTTGCATTTAATTTTTCCCAGTTCTTCCAATGTTCGTTCTTCACAAAAACACATTCGCTCCCAAGTAAGAAGTCAAAAACTTAACTTTTCAATCAATTTTGGCTATTTGCAATTGAATAATTTGCTTTAGTTTTCACAAAGTGCTACCCAATATAGTACTCACTTAGTTGGTTTCGAGGTACGATGCTGGTCTAAAAAGCCAGTCGTCGTATGTTCGAATCGCCGTTAGGTGGTGCTGCTAGATAGATAGAGTGCGCGATAGAGTGGGACAGAAGGAGGAGTCCATTATAAATCCGGAAAGTCTGGGCGGTTTTTCATCAAAATTGATACACATTGGCAGGAGGGTTGACAAAATTGAGAGGCGATCCCTTACAATTGGAGAGGAGAAGGTTCAAATGGGTAAAGGTGTGCGTTTTTCTTGCATTTGGAACGATAGTAGTTTTACAAGTAGCCGCACGACAAGAGGAGATTTCTGAAAGGGGGAATAAGGTGCCCATTGACATCGGGGAGGTTCAAAAACGTAAAAAACGCTTTATGTCGATTTATAAGGATTACCGAAAAGGACGCAGATATACAAATTGCTGGGGGACAACAGGAGAAGGGAGCTGACAAACACTTTTAAATGAAGAAAAAGGGTTTTGTTTGTCGCGTTATGAGAATTTTTCGTTACAACAGATATATAAATGACTAAGAGACAAAGGGGTCTCTAGTAAGATCCGACAATCTTACTTACTTTTTCGGCGACTATCCGCTTATCGAATCAATGCCGAATTCAGGAGCCGTCTCCACATTACTCGGTCTTGGGCTGCCACTCTCCAGTCGCCCGTAACACCCGCTGTTGTAGCATCCTCGTCAACAGCGCTCATCCAACGGGGACGGGGTCTGCCTCGAAGTCGTCGGCCTCTATCGGGTTCTCTGCTAAATATTGTTTTCGCTGGTCCCTGCGAAATATTGTTTTCGCGGTCCTTGCTACGTGGCCAGCCCACTGTAGCCTGCCGTATTTTAGTCGCTTCACAATATCCGCATTTTTGTACACTTGGTATATTTCATGATTCATGCGCCTGCGCCACAGTTCCTCGTCTAATATGCCGCTAAATCGATTCTTGGCGCAGGATCTTACGCAGGATCTTAGAGCTCGTCAGTCGCTCTCTTTCAACGTCCACGCTTCGTGGCCGTAGAGTACCACCGGGAGAGTTAGCGTCTTATAGAGCGCGAGTTTTGTACGGAGTTGTAGGCTACGGGACCTCAGCTGGCTACGTAATCCGTAGAAGGCCCTGTTGGCAGGCGCTATCCGCCTTTTTACTTCACGGCTCACATCGTTGTCACATGTCACGTACCAAGGTAAACAAATTCGTCGACCACTTCAAAAGGATCTCCATCTATCACCACCGCAGTTCCACCACCCGAAGGGTTACCACGCTATCTACCAGTCACCATATACTATGTTTTGGTATAATTTATGATAAGCCCTATCCTCGCAGCTTCCTCCTTAAGATGCATGTACGCTTCTTCCACAGCTCTACGGTTAACACCGATGATATCGATGTCGTCCGCGAACCCTAGGAGCATATGAGGTTTCGTGATGATGGTACCGCATCTCTGCACGCACCAATGCAATGTTGAACAGCAAGTTCGATAGTCCGTCACCTTGCTTCAAACCATCTAACGTCACAAACGAGTCCGAAGTCTCACGCGCTATCCTGATGCTTGATTTTGAACCATCAAGGGTAGCACGTATCAGCCTAATCAGTTTTGTTGGAAAACCATGTTCAAGCATAATCTGCCACAGCTCGTTTCGTTTAACTGAATCGTACGCCGCTTTGAAGTCTATAAACAAATGATGAGTCTGCAAGTTGAATTCCCAGAATTTATCGAGGATCTGTCGCAAGGTGAACATTTGGTCCGTCGTGGAGCGTCCCTCTCGAAAACAGTACTGGTATTCGCCAACAAAGCTTTCCTGTGACGGCCTCAGTCTGAGAAACAGGATGCGGGAGAGAATTTTATATGCAGAATTGATGAGAGTAATACCTCGATAATTGCTGCATTCGAGTCGATGGCCCTTTTTGTAAATTGGGCATATGAGACCTTCCAACCAGTCCGTAGGTAATTCCTCCTCAGTTCATACCTTTAGTATAACCTGATGGATTGCACAATACAGCCGTTCGCTCCCGACTTTCAAAAGTTCGGCGAAGATGCCGTCCATTCCAGCTGCTTTGCTGTCTTTCAGCTCGCTCGCTGCTTTCCTAACCTCGTCCAAAGTTGGTAGATCCACAGCTTGTCCATCATCCTCAATCGCGCGTGCCGGTTCAAGTAGAGTCTTGACATTCCAAGTACCAAGTTTACAATAATCGTTGTTCTTTTTCTTTTGCCTGGGTCCATGCCGATTATCCGGTTGTAATTCCTTTCCTGAATTTCTCCTAGCGAAAGTTGTTTAAGCATACTGCCTTACTGGGGCTGCGATGCTTAGTCTCGCGGGCAGGGCTGCAGTCTTGGGTATAGCCGGCGAGACCCAGCGTTTCATAAGTCAGCCGTCCGCTCCGGATCAGTCGCTGTTGTATGCCGCCCCTAACCTGGGATACAGCCGCATACCTGGTACGGAAACGGCGATTCACTGTGCAGTGGAATCGCCGTCGCGAGCCGTCCCTAACCTGGAGTCAGACGCTCACGGCTGGCAAGGTTGTTCCTTTTGCCAACACTCTCAGCAGATGCATGAGTGCCTTCTTCCCTGTCGATATACGACCTTAGCTTCCACCAGGGTTGGTTATCCGATCTCCACCAAGGTTGCTCGTATTTCGGCTGGTACCACGAGGAGGTAGGGAGAGGAGTTGCTGGATAAGAGGCTAATGACCACTGCGGGGTCTATTTTATAACTGTAGGTACGCGAGGTACCGATGTTACGCAGTACCCAGCCATTTACCAGCCCTTGTAGTTTTTATAAATTTAATTTAATGGTAATGGAACTCATAAGCAGCCATAATTTGTAAATTTACAGCGAAAAATACTATGCATATGCGATATTTATAATGGTTCGAAAATCATGTGACAATTTAACTTTACAAAAAACCATCATTTTGCAATCTCTCTGATATTCAAACCAAGTTTCTATCCACGGTCGAAATCATTTTTGTACTATTTAGTTCCATTAACTAGACTGGATATCTCAGTTTGTACAGCACGTATTTTTTACCAAAAACTCTTAGTTTGTCTAACGACCGAATCTCAGTGAAAAGTAATGTAAATTGTTGATTTCTCAGCTCAAATGGTTTTACGGTCTTTTCGTTCGTATATTGGTTTCCAATATGATGCTTCCCAGTAGCCCCTGCTAAATAGTCGAAGCCATTTTCAACAATCATGTTCAGCTTAAACGACTGACCACGGACAGAGCAGACAACCATCCTTTGCGGCTCTTTTGCTTTGCAACAAGATCCTCGGTAGAAATTGTCAATTCACTTTGGCAAATAATGATAAAGCAGTTGCAGTTTTGCAGAGGTCGAGTTTCGGGGAGGACCAGCTCACTACACCGGCTAACCGGCTAACCGTAAGTCAGTGTGCGACCAACGACGAGATGAGGAACGACTGGCCTGGTGAGATTCTCTTACCGCAACCGGTGACACCGACGGGAAAGACAAGCCGGCAGAGTATCGTGATTCTGGAAACTCTGACAAATTGTTTGCAGAAACGGATGGTTGCATTTTGTCGTACGTTATTGCTGACAGTGGCGATCGCATGACTGAAGACGGCAGGCTATTAGCGAGTGGAGGTAAGTTCAATTCTTAAGATACACTCATTTTTCCAGCGAAAGGAAGGATGTTGGTATCTGACCCTTAAACGTGCACACAAAACCAATTCCGCAGGAACGTGACTCAGTGGGGCGCACAACAAAAAATCTTGTTCTGTTGAATCTGCTAGTGTTATGGCATTCATAAAAAATTCCAGTTCATAATCTAATATCAACTTATTTTCAACGAAACGCATCCTCATAAAACAAATTGGGGGTACGAATCGGCACATCCCCTCCCTGTGCACGCTCAGCACTAATGGCGTATGACACCGGCGATTTCGACACCAACGAGGACGAGGACGACAACGTTGTCGTGCTCGGTAACCGAGCCGATAAATTGATCTAAGAGCAGAAACAAGAGAAAAGCGTTTGATTAATTATTTTTTATTCGAGTATAATCACCGACTGGCACACGATAATGTTCCTGTAGTTCGGAGTTTTTCGATGTTACAGCAACTTAAACTCGAACAACTCGTCTCATTATTGCAACATAGCTGTTTGACTGAAACTTTTCGCGAAAAAAAAGAACTGCCAGTTGCAATCAAAACCCCAAACATGAAACAGTTGGTCGTAATCATCACGTTTAATCCGAATACAATCCGGGCACTCGTTGGCGTTGGTTAACATCCCTCCCGATTTGGACACGGATTTGCTTGTGCCAAGTTGAAATCTTTGTTGAGTGTTGACAGCTGATGAAATGCAATTACAATGCGCTTTTCACAGCTCTTGATGCTTTTTCCTTATATAGTTTTGTTTGGTGCAATAAGGTGAAACTATGCTGAATAGGGTGGCTACAAAAATAGCGGCAAATTTTAATCGGATTGATAAGCTACAATGGTTTAGTAGACCAAACTTAAACAAATGAATAGAATCAAATGACCAGAAATAAAATTAAACTACTGCTGCACTGCTGTCCCATTATCGTATCCCTCGAAATCAACACTTTATCGCAAGTCAGCGGATATCTTTTCACCGAAATCTCTCTTGCAGTACGCGGCTCACTTCAATCATTCTGATCGAGGCGCGTATAATTTTCATATTTTGCACGCCTTTTACAACATTCCATCTCGTTCAAACCGACATCGTAAGCATTCCATCTGCTCCGGCGTTATTTCGAAGGACGACAATTATCAAGCGAAATCAAGCGCGCTTGTAGGTACTGACTGACCCATCGCCAAGCCGACCGACGACGATGCTATGGGTTTAAATCGTTTTCAATTTTCGTCATGTCAAAATCAGATCCTTGGATGTTTTTTTTTGTTAATGTCTTTTTCCTGGCAGCTAAGAGTTCCTTCCGAGAGTGAGTGTACAGACCGAGATCTTCTTCGTTTGCTGACCGAACAGCACGAGATGTTGTCCGCTTGGTTTTGTATTTGCTGACGCGTCCGTTTATTGCGCCTTGATGGACGTATTTAATTTTCCCGTACAAGATCATCAAGCACGGCATTGCACACTAATGCATATGCGTCGAAACGAATGTTCAAAATTCTGTCGAGCGCCTGTCGACGGGATTATTAACAGCTTAAACAGAGCGATTAAGCTTGTTGGCCATGCTCGGAGGTACAACTTCGCAGTGTAGAAAATTGCAATGCCTACGATGTCGACGGTTGCCATTTGAATTATCACTGAAATTGTCAATTGATATTTTGAGATGAAAAGTCTAATTGCTTAAAGTGTTCTATGCATAATTAACAGCCGTATTGATTTTAGGAACTTATACTCTGTCAGTCTGGATTAGGAATTAAACTTAAGATTGCGAAAAAAATAAAAATTTCATGCAGTTCATAAGTTTTAGACCACTTAAATTTAAAACATGATTCCCAAAGCTATACTTCTTCCAGTATGGTCTGTACAACAGACAGGCCAATTACAGTACTTCAGAGGTGTGGCAGTGGCGAAGACCTTTAAGCTTTGAAAAAATCGTTTCAAATAGCCCCGGTGTACCTTATATTAATGACTCAAATAATAACTTGGTTAAAAACGAAAGCAATGTAACCTGTATGTGAAACATTTTGTAAAGGTTTGTTGTCACATCGACCATTTTTGGAGCAGAGATCCGATATTGACAAATATTTAGTATTAGTTGGCCCGAATCTTACGATCCGGAAAATATAAATGTCTGTTCAGCAACAAACTGTGGATACATTCCATTGGCCAGTATTTGCGAAGATGTTTAATCTTTGTATTAGTTCTTTGAATTCTTATATTGAATAATATAACTCTAAGATGTTGTACATAAAAGAGTCATAGCCGGAAACTGAGACAAATACAGTGGACTCTCGGAAAAGTTAATCGATTGGGGAATGGGTCGATTAACTTTTCCGAAATATTAACTTTTCTGAGTAGTCCCAAAAATCATTGAAAATGATAAATACAAAGGCGAAAAATGCATTCCAGGATATAGGGTACACATTTTTATGTATTTAGAAGTTTTAATGAAAAGAAATATGTAGTAAGATCTTTATGAAATAATACTTAGCTCCTTTCAGTAAGTTTAAAATAGTCGGTTACACTAGTTTACTTTTGTTTTTTCGTAGTGTGCGACTACGTTTTGATAATGTTCGCGCTTATTTTTAGTTCCTTCTTTTGCATTAAAAATTCAATTTGAGTTTGCGCTTTTCCAGTCTGTTATCAATAATCCTGAAGTAACTATGTGCCTGTATTGAACTATTGTTAGAACTGTCCGGTACAAGAGTTTAATTTAATCCCAGTTATGATGCGACTCTGTATGAAACTGTGGAAAGGCGACAATAAACCGAAAAATGAGAAATAAAGATAGAAGGTAAACACACGTGTGTGGACGAACGCTTGGACAACCAATAAATTCAAACTCTCAGAAAAGTTAAGCAAAAATTAACTTTTTAGAGCGTTGCATGAGAGCTGATATTCGCTTAACTTTTCTGAACAATTAACTTTTCAGAGAGTTAACTTTTCCGAGAGTGTACTGTAGTTTTACGCTCGCATTAGATTTTATTTAACTGAATAAAAACATTATTCCACTGTGCCGATTCTATAGGAGTGAAAAATGGCTTGGTCCGGTCTGATTTAACACCGACCATATGATATCGTGACAAGCAATCGAGTTGAGCAGGCGAGTCGAGCAGTCGAATCGAACAGTTAAGTCAAGCAGTGAAACCAAGCTCTCCAGTCAAGCAGTTCAGTCGAGCAGTTGAGTCGAGCAGTTGAGTCGAGGAGTTGAGTCGAGCAGTTGAGTCGAGCAGTTGAGTTGAGCAGTTTAATCGAGCAGCCAGGTCGAGCAGTTGAATCGTGCAGTAAAGTCGAGCAGTTGAGTCTAGCAGTACAGTCGAGCAGTTGAGTCGAGTAGTCTACTCCAGTCGAGCAGTTGAGTCGAGCACTCGAGTCGAACAGTTTAACCGGTTGACTGACCGAAAATTTGACAAAATTCGAGCAGTTGAAGTACCCGGTTTTAAGTATAAAAAATGTTATTTAAACGTTCAATTTGCGTAAAATTATGTAAATAACAAGTATTTGGAGTCTTGGCGATATTTTCTATTTCGGGAACAGTCCGAAACTGGAACTCGAAAATTTTGACAGGGGTACAACTGTACCCGGTTGATCAATTGAGGATTAGTCAAGCAGTCTAGTCGAGTAATAGGGTCTAGCGGTTCAATCGATCAGTTAAGTCGAACAGTTGAGTCGAGTAGTTCAGTCGAGCAATTGAAACGAGCAGTTTAATCGAGCAGTTGAGTCGAACAGTCCAGTCGAACAGTTTAATTGAGTAGTTGAGTCGAGTTCTGCAGTCGAGCGTTGAGTCCGGTAGTCCAGTCGAGCGTTGAAGTGAGCAGTCGAGTCGAGTCGAGCAGGTAAATCGAGCAGTCAAATCGACCAATTAAATCCGGCCGTTTAGTCAAACAGTCCATTCGAGCAGTTTAGTCGAGTCGAGCAGTCCAGTCGAGTCGAGCAGTTGAAACGAGAAATCGAGTCGAGCAGTTTAGTCGAGCAGTCAAGTCGAGAAGTCCGCTCGAGCAGTTGAATCCAGTAGTCTAGTCGAGCAGTTGAATCGAGCAGTTGAGTCGAGCACTGGAATCGAACAGCTTAGTCAAGCAGTCTAGTCGAGCAGTCAAGTCAAGCAGTTGAATCAAGCTGTTCAGCCAAGCAGTTCAGTTGAGCAGTTGAATCGAGCAGTCAAGTTGAGCAGTTGAATTGAGCAGTCCAGTCGAACAGTTTAATCGGGCAGTTAAGTCGAGTAGACCGGTCGAAAAGTCGAATCGAACAGTCCAGTCGCGCAGTTCAATTGTGTAGTTAAGTCGAGCAATTGAGTCCAGCAGTCGGGTCGAGTAGTAAATCGAACAAATGTGTCAATTATTTGGATCGAGTAGTTAAGTCGAGTAGTCCACTCGAGCAGTTAAATCGAGCTGTTCAATCGAGTAGTCAAGTTGATCTGTCCAATCAAGCAGTTGAGTCGAGCAGTTGAATCGAACAGTTTAGTCGAGCAGTTCAGTTGAACAGTCCAGTCGAGCAATCAAATCGAGCAGTCTAATCGATCAGTTCAGTCGAGCAGTCTAGTCAATCAGTTAAGCAATCGCGCAGTTCAGCAGTCGACCAGTGAGGTGAGAATACCAGATTTGCAGATTTGTCTGCAAATTGCAGATTTTTGAAGACGTCTTGCAGATCATTATAAAACTGCAGATATTTGCAGTTTTCATGAATTTCATTGCTTTGGTGCAGTTTTTTGTTCGAAGCACTCTAAACTTTCACAGACTTCCTGAAGCAGGTTTTCGCAGATTATTTTTAAACGCAGGTTTTTGAAGATTATTTTTAAACCAGAAAATTCGAGTAGCCGGAAAACTTTCAGTTTTCGAGCAATTGAAGACATTTTTTTTAGAAAATATGAGACCCCTACTGAGACTACAACCCATTGCTACGAAAGCATGACCTTCTGTCAGGGGCCAGTTTTTAGTTACCGATAAGCCTCTTATGACGTCCTGGTTTTGGCTACAGACAAGCCTCTTATATATATAGATGGTATGAAAGACTGACATTGCCTTGTCAAAAAAAAAAAGATTGTAGATTACACTCAGCTCTGTAACTACTTCATATATGACTAACCGATTGAGCTTCAAAAGGCCAATACATGTGAATGAGTGTAAATGAGCGCAACGGAGTGCAGCAACTCTGGAAATATCACTATTTCCCATTTCAACCATCTGTTTGACAGACTTCGCAGCTAGGTGTTAGAGTACAAGACAATTGCGGAGCTAGTACTACGATCCTATTGACACCAACAGTATCTTCAGCCGAGATTCGAACATACGGCGACTGGTTTGCTGTCAATGTAGTACCTAGAGGCCAACTTTTAGGAACGATTATCTTAAAGACGGTTGCTATAATGTAAATCAGTCGCTAGAGCCATAATGAACGAAAACCATAGTGTACGCTAGCCATAATATACGTTTGCCATAGTTTTTATAAGTTTTATAAGTTTTTATAATCATACTCTTATAAAACCTCTTTAAACGCCTTTGACAAACAGGTTGGAGTGGTATTAAGTGGTGCTGAACTTATTTCTGGCTGCTCACCTCTCGTTTTTTACTTCTCACGGTTAATTTTAAACTTTTCACTTCACACCTCTCACCTATCACTTTTCACTTCCCACTTTTCTCTTCTAACTTCTCAATTCTCACCTAACACTTCTCGCTTCACTTCACGCTTTTCACTTTTCTCAACATTTCCAATTCTTACTCTTTTATTTTTCGTTTTTCACCTTTCGCCGTTTACTTCGTTCGTTTACTTTATATTTTCACTTTTCATTGTTTGCTTTTCGCTTTTTATTCTTCACTTCTTGCTTTTCACCTTTCACGTTTCACTGTTTGTTTTCTCTTTTCACTTTCCGCTTCTCAATTTCACTTCTGCTTCTTGCTTTTACTTATACTTATACTTATACTTATACTTATACTCATACTTATAGTCATACTTATACTTATACTTATACTTATACTTATACTTATACTTATACTTATACTTATACTTATACTTATACTTATACTTATACTTATACTTATACTTATACTTATACTTATACTTATACTTATACTTATACTTATACTTATACTTATACTTATACTTATACTTATACTTATACTTATACTTATACTCATACTTATACTTATACTTATACTTACACTTATACTTATACTTATACTTATACTTATACTTATACTTATACTTATACTTATACTTATACTTATACTTATACTTATACTTATACTTATACTTATACTTATACTTATACTTATACTTATACTTATACTTATACTTATACTTATACTTATACTTATACTTATACTTATACTTATACTTATACTTATACTTATACTTATACTTATACTTATACTTATACTTATACTTATACTTATACTTCTCATTTCTCACCTCTTACTTTCTGCTGTACAGTTTTCAGTTTTTGCTTTTTATTTTTTACTTTGTGAGAATACAATTTACATTTCACTTTTCGCATTCGCCTTTCACCTTTCTCTCCTCGCTTTTCACTAACCTTTTCATTCTTCAATTTACTTTTCACTTTCATCTGTTGGGTTTCGCTTTTCACTTTTTAAATTTTCACTTTCCGTTTGCCACTTTTCACCACCAGCCCCACTGTTGATCCGTTCTCAGTTTTTAGTTTATCGCCATCGAGCCAGAAGAACGGCAACGGAAGTAGTCGACATATTGGACTAAGAACACCGCGACGCGTATTAGAAAGCTTAAAGGAGGCCTCTTCTCAGGACGACACAGTCCGGCCATTTGCTGTCAGCGTTCATTTCAGTCATCGCGGTCCTGTTGTCGAGTCTGCAGTTGAGGTCCTCCAACCTACTCTCACAGGCAAGTACTCACGATTCCACGACTTTGTGCTTCCTCATCGCTCCTCCGGTTCCAGTGGTTCCAACTGGTCTCTCTTCTGGCTATTCTACACGTACATCTAGATCTCTGCCGCATTTTTACACCTCGTCTTTGGCCAGTACTTCAAGTCAGGTAAGCATAAGCTTATCATCCGGTCCGGGACGTCTATCACATCGCGATATGAAAACCTCTGATCCACCTAGCTCAGTCGTGTCCGCCGTAGTCACCGAATTACAATCGCAATTGACACAATTGACGTTCCTACCGCCCAAGTCATCCCGGCCCTGAGTGCAGTGCTTCCAAGCTAGTGGGGTTTTCCTAGCCGCCCTCCATGGCAAGTATCCTATCAATAACGGTATCCATTGCTCTGACGAATCCTCAATTCCCTGGACATCAACCGTAACAAGTATTGCCGCATCTGCCACCTCGAATGTCCTGGAATACTATCAAAACATTGGAGGAATGAACAGCTGTCTCGCTGAGTACCAGTTAGCCTACAGCGATTGCTGTTATGACATATACGCAATCACCGAAACCTGGTTGAATCAATTTACGAGGACGATCCAGCTGTTTAATGACTCTTAGTCTGCTTACCGACAGGAGCGGTCGCGTTCAAGTAGTTGTAAAAGTACTGGAGGTGGTGTTTTGTTAGCTGTTCGCTCAGGATTCGAGTCCCGCACAGTTAATCCTTTAAACAGTTCGGCAGCTGAACAATTATGGGTCGCGATTACCACTGGTGACGCAATACTCTATCTTTGCGTAGTTTACATCCCTCCCGATCGAATCAACGATGAAAACCTGATGGACAACCATCTTGAAGCCATCAATTGGGTTGTATCGCAATTGAAGCCTAGAGATAAAATTGTTGTTTTGGGTGATTTCAACTTAAGCGCGATCTCTTGGCAGCGGAATTCCCACGGTTCTCTATTCCCGTTCGTCCATCGGCATAGCCCTGCGAAAACTGCTTGATACATATAGCATCGCTGGACTTAGACGAATGAATGGAATCGAAAACGAGAATCATCGGACCCTTGATCTGTGCTTCGTTAGTGACGAGCTGTGCGTAGACTGTACGGTTACAGAAGCTCCGGTACCACTCGTAAAGATCTGCAGGCATCATTCCTCCTTTGCTAACGCAATTGAAGATCAGGCCACAGCAACGCTTCCGGGATACTTCCGAAAGCCTCTCATATGACTTTAGTAAAACCAATTTCAACGGTATGAATGATTCTCTGGGCCACGTTGATTGGGAGGAGGTTCTCCTCCCATTCGCATGGAAACGAATTTCATTCTTCCATTAGGAATTACGACTGTAAAAAACAATGAAAAAAATAACATAAGTACTTCCAAAAAACCAATAATAATGACCAATAAACAAATAAACAAAACCAACCATTATGGATATCGCGCATTATGGATTTCGTCCATTATGGCAATGTCCTTTATGTCTAATGATAGCGTACTTGGTGAACTATCAGAAAACGAACTGACATATCTTTGACAAATAAAATACCCGTTGCCTCTTACATAGTTGCTCCGTGCTATTTTGGCCTGACTTTGCTTCCTATTACTCTGAGGAAATGGTGTAGCAATTGTATACTGTCAACAACGTGCAACTCTCTAAATACTGATAGACAAAAACCCTCCAAGCTCGTTAGAGCTGTACCCAATGAAAAAATAGTGAGCATTTATTAAGCGGAACCTCAAAAAAACTCAGAAAGCAGTTGCAAATAAGAAAGTTTTTTTCAAAGCAAATTGACACTTCCCTTGAAAAAAAAAAATAGATAAAGCAGCAGTACAAAAACTAGTGAGCGGAGGGTATTATATGTAAAATTCGAAGGGTAAGTCCGACACAAAATAAAATAATAAACAATCAGCATAAAATAGAAATAAAATTTGACTATTCATATAATACTGTGATACTGAGTATGCAAGTTTGATCAATTTTTTACCGTTCCACTCTTTGATAATATTTCGATAGAAGGTCGAAACGACATTCAAAATCTGGTTCTCTAGGTTTTGCCGCTCTTTTGAACACATATATTTTAAATAGAAAGGGATCACGTGTCGGTACTTTGCTTCAACTTCTACGAGCAGGAACTATAAAATCGAATAGTATGCAACTCTTCATACGATGTTGCACCGGGTGTTACTAATTAGTATCCTAAATTACACGTCATTTCGCTTTCATCTCTCTCTTTCTCGAAAACATATGGATCACAGAAATCATCAGTTATTGTCAACATCCCCATTCTTAATTTTTCAATCTCTTTGAAAAGTCATAAATCTTGTGACATTCTGTCACAACAGACGTTTATATTTATTTCAACGGTGTATGCCCCCGGCACTGGATAACTTTGTTTCACAACATCGCCCGGCCCATCGCTCGGTATACAAGCAGAAGCAGACTTCTCTACACACATCGAAAGTGCAATCGCTTGTTGCTTGCTATCCACCCGATGTCTGCTCCTTGCTACATGGTACGCAAGAGAGCACGGAATGTGAATCGAATAGTGATTTTCTCCCAAAACTTTTCCGATTTCCACGATCCTTCATCAACCGCAGCGAACATATGACGACGGATAAGCGATGGGAAGGAAAATAAAGATTCAATAAATCTTAACCTTTTTTTACGCAGAACATTGTACCCTATGGAAACTGGCCGTTTTTTCGAAAGCGGAGCAAAAAATTACGGATCGGAAATAGCTCCACACAAGACGCAAGCACCACTATCGCATAGTACGTCACAACGAAGCAGGCAGATCGGTGGCACGGAAAAGTGTTGTTTTTTATCCCGCCCTCGACCGATGGAGAAAATGAAACATTTGAAGGAAAACTTCTCACATCTGACAGTGGATTATAAAATTATTATTTTATTTTTATTATCTTTTATGGCGGCACACTCGTTCTGAAATCACTTTCCTCGTTCCAGGAAATAAACAAATAAATCATTGCGGGTTGGAATTTGGTAGTGGAAAAAATCTTGTCCATGTGGACGAGATTAACTTTCGGTGTGACTCGTTTTGAAAAACCCTCTAGATTCAGACCTAATTACTAAATGTTGCTGTATTGTTTCTACACATAGGAAAGCTCAAACCAAACTTTTCGATTTTTATATGGAGACACCGAGATACTTTTGAAATGTTTTAATTGATAGCTAGTGCAAAATGCAAAGGTAGCAAAGCACAGTCGTGCCGTATCATTTGATTAATGTTAAATAAATTCTAAGTACCCTTTCACCAATTACTATTCTAACCGAAAATGATTATAATAAACCAATTATCTCGAATACTGTTGCTAACATCCATGGTGCACTTATGGGGTTTTCTCCGGAAGGCGCACGGAAGGCGACAACCGACGGCCGTTATTTATGGACCCCTTTCGACTTCATCACCTATCCGGTGCCTTTTTACAGTCGTATCCGAACCCGGGTTCGAGTGGAGTTTTCCGACGATTTTCTCCGGCCACTGACTGTGATGAGTAATGCGGTACCACCACACATTATAATTATGATGAGATGTCATTTGCATAAATTCATTAAAAACAAATTAAGAGCGTCATTTTTCACCCGAAATCACGGCGGAGAACTTATCGGAATGATTGACTTCCTTTGCCGTAGCTATGTATGTAGCAGCCTGGGTGATCCGGCCGGAAATTTTCCGGCGACATTTGTGATTTTCATGCACAGAACAGTAAGATGCTTGTTGATTGTGCGGGAGTTTTTCGAACGATGACAGATTGTCAACAGGTGCTGACAGAGGAAAGAGACGCTCTGTATTTGAAAGGACTACTTAGTACTCGAAATAAGATTGAATTGTTTTCTTTTCCATACATGATGAATAAATATATCTATAGAGGATGTGTTATGACGACAAAACACTTTTATAAATCTAACGTTGATCGTTATGAATCTTTACATATCATGACTCTTTTTGGTCGAACATCATCTCTCATACATACCAATCAGGTATCTCGAAAAATAGATCTATTGAGATAAAACAGTGTACAGTATGGAACGAAACAGTGAAATATTCGAGCGTATATTGCCGCTACTCGCGTAACAGTCCCATTTTCTAAAAAGTTTCCCATATAAAAGAGACTGTTATGCAAGTAGCGGGAGTATAGCCTGTATACAATATACAGGATAACAGGGGAACACATACACAGGGGAGGAGTCGTAATTCATCATAGAAAAAATCTTGCCTCCAAAAACACCCACATGCCTAATTTGCAGTGGTGGGTACCTCTAACCGAAAATTTAGCGTCGCTAACCGCTAATTCGCTAACCGAAAAAGTTAGCTCGCTAATCGCTAAACGCTAATCGATAAACTCAGATTAGCGTAAATTTCGCTAATCGCTAATCGCTAAATCTGAATTACCCAAAAACATTTTTGTTTTGAGCAAGTAGGGTTTATTTCTAATTCCCGTCGTAGTAAGTAAAGCCATTCTAATTTTCATCATTTGTTGGATGGATTTAATGATTACTCCAAAAGTTCTGGTGCTGATTTGACTAAAACAAACTTACCTTCCGATCCGTGAACTTCGAAATCACTGAAAAGCGATTATTAAAGCATATTATTGAAATTACGCAACTGACTTTATTTCTTAAATTCGTCGAGCCGTTTTAGAATCCGTCCATCAAAATTTTTCATCGTCCGAACTAAAAATCACAGCAATGTTTACGAAGCCAACGCGTATGTATTTGTGTAAGACGGCATGATAAATGTTATTCTGCAAAATTTCTGCAGGTCAGGCAAGTTTTCTTGGCTGTAGAATAACGACAATGCGTTGCGTGAGTTATTTTCATTTATGAATGACGGAAATTAAAACGATTAGTCGACATTTTCTTCTTCATCGCACAAAAAAACATAGGAAATTTGGCTGGTATGACATCTTTAATAATAAAAATCATTTAAATAGATCTCCGTTCAATTTGATTGATCGCGTATGATTGACAACAAACTCAAATATTAGGGAATAAATAGTTTTGCCTTGTGTGTCATAAAAATGCTGATATTTTTAATAATTTGTGTTGGATAGGACGGGAATAGGCAATTACGACGAAGCAGCAATATACCCTAATATATATAGAGCAAATACAGAATACGCAAATACGCATATGTAGAAAAAATGAACTGATTTTAGTCATTTTTCTTGCGATTACTCAGCCAACTGGTAATGAACCCACATATGTACCGCCAATTGGAATTGATTGTGTACATAAATAATTTGACAGGATTATCAATTGATTTTTAGCAGTTGCGACGAAAACAGACAAGTAATTACACCCGATGCTTTGTTCGTACTGCCAGATGCAGCCCGGAGTGAAGAAGTTGGATATCGTGAGGCACTTCGTGTCCGCCGGATATAGCCGATCCGACACATACAACATCCTCTCCCTTCTAGAGAATGGTTAAGTGTAGTAGAAGCTGAAGAGAAGAGCAAGGTGCCCTCAGCCTTCCGCGCCTTGAGAAGGTCGGAACTAAACAGTGAAAAAGTACCTCGCCAAAATGGACATTCTTAAGTGGATGCATCAGTCAAGGCTGGCTGAAGGCTGAAGGTGCTGGTGAAAAACATCTTTACGGCGAAGGATGACGAGACCTACTTGATGTCAGAAGGCAACGACTGTCAAAGCACTGAGTACATTTAGTTCGAAAACAGACACTGATCAAGCCTGCTGAAGTCGTAGGCGAATTATGTATCTGTCGCGAATAAATATAGATAGTAGAATTTCAGGTATCGTATTCTACTGAGACGATCCAAAGACTTCAGACGTTACGCCCCACAAAGAAGGTAAGCGATGGCATCAAATATATCTCCCACAGAAAGTTCCCAAAGAATGTCCTTCTGTAACTGACGATCAGCGAGAAGCGAATGCTCAAGCTGCTGTTCTTTCTTTCGGGGCTTGTGGTGAACGGGGATATAGGGTGATTTATATATTTTGGACTTTTACGGCAAAATCATATGGTAAATGTCCAAAATAGAGGAGGCGTAACGCTTGTCCAGAATACATAAATTACCCTATGCAGTATGAAGTACATGTTGGAAGTTACCGCCTGGAGAACGTGGTTTTTTGGCCGCCTCGGCCTTGGCCCAATGTGCCAAAAGATCAATGGAGGAGATGTACCGGTTAAAGATAATCATTGTACTGAATACCGTCAACCCTTCCGGTGTCCCCCAGCTGCATACAATAGAATATTTTCATTGTTTCATCGGCCATGACTAAGGTTCCGGCTAACTGGCGTCAGGCCGACCGGCAGGGCGTCGAAGCTTTTGTAGTAGAAGGCTTAATAAAAGTAGCATTTAAGGAAACCTTTTGTAGTTCTTTTCATCTTCCTTGAAAAAGCTTTAAAAATAAAAAGCAAAACGTCGGAGAGTAACTAAAAATTTGTTACGATTTTAGTTTGACTACATACACCATTTCCCAAAGAAGTTCTTTTAATCGCGGTCCGTATTTTGTTTATTTTTGAAATGCATACGTTATCACCACAACTTGTTTGTCCTTAAAGAAAGAAACTTAGAAACTTAGTATCTATTATCCAAAGGTATTCGTATTTCAGTTCCATATTGCATGCTCTATCAGTGTCTGTTTCTTATGTTATGATTGCCGGAAATCAAATTTCGATTCAATTAATACTCGTTTGAATTCGACTTGTCTGGAAAAGATGAGTGAACCTCTCGGTATACATGATACTCCCTCTGTCATTCACCACACAGTAATACTATTATTTTGGTGATTCAACCGCATACAAACTTTTTGATTTGTGACATTATTTCTGACCAATGCAACATAAAAATGGCGAGGTAAAGTTTGAATGATTTCACAATTTTCATGCAGCTTTAGCGATTTAGCGGTTAGCGATTTAAAGGGTTTATTTTTAGCGAAGGTAACCGTGTCGCTAACGTATTCCAAATTAAGCGAAAACACTAACTCGCTAACCATAATTTAGCGCCGCTAACAAGCGATTTAGCGAATTAGAGAAATTGTGCCCAACACTGCAAATTTGGTTCCAATTGCTTGATTAGTTCTCTAGTTATGCAGAAATTTGTATTTCTTTTGTATGGGAGCCCCCCCCCCTCTTAGGGGGGAGCGGTCTCTAACTATCATTAGAACCTTCCTCGGCCCCAAAAACCCTTACGTGTAAATTTTCATGTCGATCAGTTTAGTAATTTTCGATTCTATAAGGAACATACCGACAGACAGACAGAAATCCATTTTTATAGGTATTTAGGGGTGAATTGGGCTAAATGGACTATTCTTGCATTTTGCATAGTATGGGATGGATGGGATTTGTTTCTCCTGATATTTTGACAACATTTGAAAGCGATTTTAGTTCATTTCACGGGTAGTAAATAAGTTTTTACACTGTTTAAATAGCTTTTACCATGAATTTTGAGGATAATAGGGCAAAAGGACTACTTACCAAAGTCTGCACAAGATGGGTTTATCATCAACCGGTTTCTTGCATTTTTTCACGTGGGAGTAGGTATCTTATAAGATTCCAAACTAGCGACTTCAATTAATAGGGATTACGAGCTTGTTTTTGCCCATTTTGCGTTGGACGCTACCAAGCCAAATATCATGATTGGGGACGGTATACGATAGCTGTTCGCTACGGGACATTGAAATGGTCATCATGGTTCATATTCATGATTCAGATGATCCAGATCATGAGCCAGATCGGTAGAGAATCGATGTATAAACCAGTGAACCGGGTCCCATAGTTTGAACACCGATGCCGATGAATTTAGGCTACGGATCTACACGTCTCTGCGGTCAAAAAACATTTCAAGGGTATGGAGAATCGGGATATTTTCGTGTACTTGCCTGGATGTACAGACCGAGAGACTTCTTCCACGACTCCGACCACAATACCGAGTCAACATTGTTGGCAGGATATAGTACGGCTATAGCTATTCGTCCTGAGGGTCATGACTAGGTCAAAGCCAAGCAACGCTCATAGTGCCTTGTTGCGAGCGTCTTCGTTCAACTCTGAGTAGCTGATGAGATGGTTCGTGGTATGGATAGATTTCCGAAGTGCTAGGTTGATTATATGATGGACGTAGGGCGGCTTCAAATTCATATGGATATAGTGGATTCAACACAAATTAATTCAAATATCGAGGAATCAGCGTTCGTATCAATGATTGTTGGTTGATTGATTGACACTGTGTTGTATAAACGCGTTATACATTATTACTAAAGCTTTGGATAGCAGAATCTTGGGAACCTTCCATACTTCCAGACGGTTGAAGATTACTACCTTGTGGAACACCAACCGCTATTGAACGCAGAGTGATATTTGTCCCGTTTGCGTTGACAAATTGACTTCTCTCAGAAAGGTCAGATTCGGATCAGATCAGATCATTTGGAATTTATTTGACTCCAAAATACTCTAGCTTCAGTACCTCTGTATCTTCCACGCGAAAGTTCTGATCGAGCCACATATGCTGATAAATCAAAATGTAATACTCCTATAAATTTCTTGGAATCTATCTATATCTATAAAGAAGGATTTCTGTCTGTCTGTCTGTCCTGTGTTCCTTATAGAATCAAAAACTACTGAACCAATCGGCGTGAAAATTTGCATGTAGAGGTTTTTGGGACCAGGAAATGTTTTAGTGATGGTTAGAGACCCCTCCCCCCACTAAGAGGGGGGGCTCCCATACAAATGAAACACAAATTTCTGCATAACTCGAGAACTAATCAAGCAAATAGAACCAAATTTGGCATGTGGGTGTTTTCGGTGACAAGAATTTATTCTAGGGTAATTTGAGACCCCTCCCCTCTTTATAAGGGGAATTATAACTCCTCTCCCCTTTAAGAGGGGGGGTTTCCATACAAATTTCCTCATAACTCGAGAACTAATCAAGCAAATGGAACCAAATTTGGCATGTGAAAGTTTTCGAGGGCAAGAAAATTTTCTATGTTGAATTAGGACCCCTCCTCACTTTAAGAGGGGGGGGGCTCCTGTACAAATGAAATACCAATTTCCTCATAACTCGAGAACTAATCAAGCAAATGGAGCCAAATTTGGCATGTGTGTGTTTTTGGAGACAAAATTTTTTTCTATGATGAATTGGAACCCCTCCCCACTTTAGGAGGGGGGGCTCCTATACAAATGAAATACAAATTTCCTCATAACTCGAGAACTAATCAAGCAAATAGAACCAAATTTGGCATGTGGGTGTTTTCGGTGACAAGAATTTATTCTATGGTAAATTGAGACCCCTCCCTCTTTATAAGGGGAATTGTAATTCCTCTCCCCTTTAAGAGGGGGGGCTTCCATACAAATTTCCTCATAACTCGAGAACTAATCAAGCAAATGGAACCAAATTTGGCATGTGAAGGTTTTCGAGGGCAGGAAAATTTTCTACGGTGAATTAGGACCCCTCCCCACTCTAAGAGGGGGGGCTCCTGTACAAATGAAATACAAATTTCCTCATGACTCGAGAACTAATCAAGCAAATAGAACAACATTTGGCATGTGGGTGTTTTTTTTGGTGATAAGAATTTATTTTATGGTGAATTGAGACCCCTCCCCTCTTTATAAGAGGAATTATAACTCCTCTCCCCTTTAAGAGGGGGGGCTTCCATACAAATTTCCTCATAACTCGAGAACTAATCAAGCAAATGCAACCAAATTTGGCATATGAAGGTTTTCGAGAGCAAGAAAATTTTCTATGGTGAATTAGGACCCCTCCCCACTTTAAGAGGAGGGGCTCCTGTACAAATGAAATACAAATTTCCTCATAACTCGAGAACTAATCAAGCAAATAGAACCAAATTTGGCATGTGGGTGTTTTCGGTGACAAGAATTTATTCTATGGTAAATTGAGACCCCTCCCTTTTTATAAGGGGAATTGTAACTCCTCTCCCCTTTAAGAGGGGGGCTTCCATACAAATTTCCTCATAACTCGAGAACTAATCAAGCAAATGGAACCAAATTTGGCATGTGAAGGTTTTCGAGGGCAGGAAATTTTTCTACGGTGAATTAGGACCCCTCCCCACTCTAAGAGGGGGGGCTCCTTTACAAATGAAATACAAATTTCTTCCTAACTCGAGAACTAATCAAGCAAATAGAACAACATTTGGCATGTGGGTGTTTTTTTTTGGTGACAAGAATTTATTCTATGGTGAATTGAGACCCCTCCCCTCTTTATAAGAGGAATTATAACTCCTCTCCCCTTTAAGAGGGGGGGCTTCCATACAAATTTCCTCATAACTCGAGAACTAATCAAGCAAATGCAACCAAATTTGGCATGTGAAGGTTTTCGAGAGCAAGAAAATTTTCTATGGTGAATTAGGACCCCTCCCCACTTTAAGAGGAGGGGCTCCTGTACAAATGAAATACAAATTTCCCCATAACTCGAGAACTAATCAAGCAAATAGAACCAAATTCGGCATGTGGAGGTTTTTGGAGGCAAAAATATTTTCTACGGTGAATTAGGATCCTTCCACACTTCAAGAGGGGGGGCTTCTACACAAATGAAATACAAATTTCCTCATAATTCGAGAACTAATCAAGCAAATGGAACCATATTTGGCATGTGGGTGTTTTTGGAGGCAACCATTTTTCCCATTATGAATTAGGACTTCTTACCTTTTTAGGAGGGGGGGGGGGGGCTCCCATTCAAACGAAATACAAATTTGCTCATAACTTTAGAACTAATCAAGCAAATGGAACCAAATTTGGCATGTGAGAGTTTTAGATGGCAGAATTTTTTTTCTGTGGTGTATTACGACCCCTTTCCCTTTTAAGAGGGTGGGCTCCCATACAAATGAAATACAAATTTCCTTATAATTTGAGTACTAATCAAGCAAATGGAACCAAATTTAGCATGTAGGAGATTTTTGAGTCTTGAATTTATTTTATGATAGTTAGAGACCTCTCACCCCTGTGGTAGGGGGATATGGACTCTCATACAAATAAAACAGAAATTTTTGCGAAACTCAAAAACTAATCCAACTCGAGAAATTCGAGACTCTTCCATAAAACATTAATCAATAACAAGACCACAAAAACTATCTATAGTAACACTATAGACACATTCAGGACGAGCCGGTCGCGAGTGTTGCCGGTGACCCGCCGTCGGAAGCGCCGCCCACTGGGGGGCTTGCAAAACTCGAGATAGTGACAAAGATCATCCGAGATTCATGATTTATGTACAACACAGGTTAATTTGTGGCAATACGAAGTTTGTCGGGTCAGCTAGTTACCATATAAATCTCATCAACTAGCTCACTGGCTACTATTAGTGCTCTGGTTTTTGTCCTGAATCCATATCGGTAATGGCTTGAACCAACTTTGCAGCTTCACGAAGTCATGTTAACAGAAGTACTTTTTTCCAAGATATTAAAGTCTTTATCGGAGGCTTGTGGAAATTGAATTCATTTTTTTATCGGCATTACAGATACACGCAGGTTGCAAATTATTTCGTTGTACACCTTCAGTAAATTTATTGACGCAATATGTGCTGATAATGAAAATAATAATAAAAATAATTTCAATTGACACATAGTCATCAAATAAAGGAACACTTATCTCCATCAACAGGAGCATTAGCCACATTTGTTGCGATTGCTTGGACTCTTTAATAACGTTCAATCTTCCAGCAGAACCGGATTCCGTCTCATGTTTCCACCACGGATTGTGTCATAGCAATTTCTCATACTTCTGACAATAGTGATATTGCTGGAAGCAGTTCGTCGAGTTTGTTTTATATCGACGTATCTGTACTCACTTTAATTTTTCCAGCAATTTACGAAATTAAATTGTGTCAATGCACGAACATTTTGCTTTTTTGCTTTAAAATGATTTTGAAATAAATACTACGAGATGCACGATATCTCATAGTTATACATCTAAATTATTTATCCAAGCAAAGGATTGAATGCACTGATTTACCAAATAAATGAATGACGAGAGACCTAGCTTATGACCTTGTCCTTTTCATTATGTCACATAACCTGTTTGAAAAAGTGAATTGGGCAATTTAGCGAAAAAGTGAACTTCCGGAAACCGCGCCTTTGGGTTAGTTTTTTTTTTGTCTCTTCAAGAATAAATCGAAGTTTGGCCGCTTTCCTTTGGCAATCCGTATGATTCATGGATGGCAATTTATTAAATATCGTTTTACCTACCATGGTGTGGCTTTCTTCGCTGGAATTCAGCTCGAGCACGGCCGGCTTCCACCGCAGTCCCATCGCACGACGGTAATAATATACTTTTGAATAAATTATCAAGCTTGGAGATCTTTGCTTGTGTCAAGAAGACACCTCTTAATGCAGCGACATGGCAAATATGGCTATAAGTTTAGAGATGACAGCCTTTTCTTTTTTTCCCTCCTGCCCGGCTCCGACTGGTGGCTGGATAAATGGGTGATTAAGCTATCGCCACACGCATCGCAGGGTTCAAAGCGTAAATCTTTCGATGACCTCAAGATCTAACTCAACCGGTACACTAGGATTATGAGATTTTGAATGTGTGTTCATACTGCAGTGAGGATTATATAGTGCAGTGTGCTTCTCTCCGGGAAGCTCATTCCGGTTATTTTCCTGTCATTATCCACAATCAATCTGCAATTAGTCCAATGTGCCGAATGTAATCCTTATTGCTGTTTTCTTCCACCACCGCACGAAGAATATCAATTGAGGTTTGTATAAATGCAAGTGAGACGACTTTATCTGCGGTTTACATATTAGATTACTGTTATCGCATGGATTATATAGCTAATTGCACACGTCGAAACTTACTAAGACGGTGGATTAGGAGAGGTGTGTGTTACAATATGCGTGGGTTTATGCACATAACTGCACTCTGCGTTTGCCTGCAAAACAATGAATTAACTGCATCAACCCGGTGCGATTGAAATGCTAACATACACGTACAGCGGTATTCAAAACGTTTCATACCAACCCGCAAACTGCAATCAACGGATTTATGCTTCATCGCCGGCGGGCTCCGGCACCAATTATTATTCGCTTCCACCCATCACGTTGCCGTCTTTGCCCCAACACCAAGTCCTTTGCAGCAGCGGAGCCCGCAAGTGGCGGTATGAGCATCAATGGATGGCCGCAAAACAGAGTTTTTACTCATTCCGGCCAGCCGGAAGGAGCTCCCCAGAAAAGACCCCACAAAGAAACAACAATTACCGGGTCTCTTGAAGTACTCAGCAATTCTTCGTCATTTTGGATGCCTCTGCTTTGCAGCTTCAGTACTCTCAGCCAGCGCAAAGCGCTGCCTGCGTGTCCTGCGATTTTGCATTGCACGCTGTAAGTACTAGATTACCGATTGACGGTGGAAGTCATATGTGACGTAAGAGCCGAATCTAGCTCGATCATTGTTTCTCATACCGGTACTGAAAAAACACAGCACTTTCGCCACTTTTGCGGCTACCGTTCCGGCTCCAGCCGTACTTGCTGGTGCTTAATTCGAGGCGCGATAAGACAACATCTCTTATCCAACACATTTTCCAGCCGCTGTTTTGATGAACGGCTCCGAGTTTGCGTTCGTTCGTCGATACGCATGTATGTGTGCATTGGTTGAATCGTTGCCCCCGAGGGATCTGCACGGAATTCTCGCGAAACCAACCATTCCGGACAGCTCTCGCTGCAGACTCCGCAGGCCACCGTGATTGCCCGTGTCGGTCGCTGCTGTGTACGGAGTTCTGTCGTTTCTCGTCTCCCGTGCGCATGCGAGCGTCTCAATAATGAGCCCGAGATAATGACTTAATCTAGCGAAGTGGTCGCTCCCTTTTGTTACCTTTGTGCGGCTACTTCATTACTTGCAAACAAGATTGCTGCCTTGTTATCTGTCGGTTTGCCCTGCCGATATGTTTCCACTGCTATTCCGCGGAAATGTGATGCCAGGATCCTGGACCTGGACCTTGCCGTTGCCATCGCTGCCGTCGAGGCCGTTTGCATGATGAGTAAATTATATGGTGCGAAAATGTAGCAGGGTTTGGCAGAGCGTTTTAATCGGACCAAACGAATGCGCAGAAATTAAGGGCTGCAACTGAAACCGGTCATCGGGAATAATCATATAGTTTGTGAAAATTTTCGATTGAATTAGCAAGAGATATTTCATTCAATTAAACCAGTTTATCTAACGTTGATAAAATTTTCAATCATCCAATCTTGCCACACTTTTTAATAATACGTTTCGTGATCACATGTTTAAATAATTCGTTATGGTAATGCTAAAGCTAGTGGTGGATTTGTTACTCTGAATAACAACTGACTGCTGCAATTAGGTATTAGGCATTTAGTTTCGACTAGAATAATAAGCACTTTCATGTGTATGCTGTGGATGGTGAAGAGTTGTGCTGGAACTGTAAAAAACCTGCTGTTGTAAAACAAAAACAGGCCTTCACGGAGAACATCCCAATCGAGTTGTTTGACTATTCATACTTTTTAGATAAAACTAAAACATTATTGTTTGTATTAATTTTCGGATAGAGCCTTTTGACTTTCAATTAACCAAACAAAACTTCAACGTTATCTGGTCAACCGGGTAGGTAGTAATTCGATTTTGTTCAAACTCCAATTTTGTTCAAACTTTATTCATTTTGATACCAAATGAAAGCTATGTTGATGTGCCTTTGAAAAATGGTAACCTTAATGAGCTTTCCGTGCAAAATATTGAATTTAAATTCAAAATTGTTAAATTTTGGTGTTTCCATTATGTCATTCCCCAAACTGAGTTATTTTTTATATTTTATATTTTTTGTATTTTTTCTGAAAGTCTAAAATTGTAGAAATTTTTTTTTGATTTTTTTGTTTTAGAAATCCAAGGTCGATGTTGTAAAAATAGATCAAGAAAATGGAATATTTTTATAATCGGGAAATTTATATTACGAATGGAGCTTCGTCCAATGAAGAGATACGAGATCTTCAAAATAATTTGTTCCGTTTAACAAGAATTGCTCACTAGAGGGCGTTAATGCTGGAATAATTATTGTTTGTGTTAGGGTAGAAGCTCCATTAGTCGCGCCACTAAGCACAATATAACCTCATTTTTCTTGTTTATTGATGTATACGCTTCAATTAATGCTTGTGGGATATAAATTTATCAAATACAAGATATTTGTCACAAGACAAGACATTTGTTTTCGTTGTACGAGAAGCTTTATAAAGAAAAAATGAATTTTTCGATTCAATTATATTGTACCAACAGTTGCGCTAATGTTTCCTTAATTAAGTTTGGTGTTCCTTTAATTGTGTTATTCCATATACATTGCTAGGTTGCTAAGTGAAAAAACATCGTAGCAAAACTGTAGAAATGAGCGCCTATAGCTGTGCGCTCCAACTGCGCGTATAGTTGCGTTAGATTTTGGAAAATTGGCATTTCAGCAAATAATGCTTTAATTTTAAATGGTGTAGTCTAACTACCAATAGAAGTATTGGTTGGAAGTATTGGAAGAACCTGTTTTATATAATGAACGTAATTGTTTTACCTAAAATGCTAAGGTGACGAAAATATGCATTAATAATGAATAGTAGCGCAACTATTGGTACTACCACAACTATTGGATCAACTACCCTAAACTTATGGATTCTACTCGTATAAATAGTTTTTCTTCTCGGAAAACTTGATCAGACAAACAAAATTTGCAGCATTTGCAACCCAGTTTCTCTAAATCATATATTTCTGCTCTTTATCTTTCTTTGCTTTCTCATTTCTCTCTCTTCCCTTTCTCATTGCTGTATTTTCTCTTCATTCTATGTCTAACCTGTCACGGCGCACAAGCGAGAGGTCGTGGGTTCATGGTAGGATTCAGCCCATTCGACTAAAGCATGGGTTGATTCTCAGGCCCCTCATTACACTTGCTTCATGCTGAATTTTATATGACTATGGAGGTCATAAAAGCGCTCTTGACAGTGCAAAAAGTCACTCTTATAGTTAAACTAGCTGACCCGACAAACTTCGTATTGCCACAAATTAACCTGTGTTGTACATAAATCATGAATCTCGGATGATCTTTGTCACAATCTCGAGTTTTGCAAGTTTCTGAGGAGTTCAACCTTAGATGATTCATTTTGGCAGTTACGTAACTATGAAAGCATCCCAGGTAACCAATAAGCATCACCAATGCTATTCAAATGTAAGTCAATAAGCATTTAAGTCGCCTTAAATGCTACTTAAATGCTATTTTGGCAAAATATACAGCTACTTTACTGGTAACCTTCTTATAGTGCTGACAATGCTAATTTATAGCTAATTACCGACACGAAGAATTTGAATACAATTTTGGATGCCAATTTACAACACCTATGCAGTCAAAAAGCTAATATACAACAACGTGCAGTATAAAATGCCAGATACGCTGATTTGCTGCTTATGTTAATGCTTATTAGTTACCAGGAGTGGGTAGTTTAATGTACAAATTTACAATTTTTCCTCACAATATAGGGTAAATGATTTTGAAATGGACCTAGTCGAATTCTGATCTTGAATGGACCTATTTTTAAATAAGAATTTTAGGATATAATTATCAAGTCTTTGTACTGTATTTAGCTTTTATGTTTATCTTTAATCATTTCTGAACGTAAATATACTAAAATTAAATTAAAATTATAGCCAAAACTACTTTATTGCCGCGTATTTAAAAGTAGCTGTTTTTCAGCGTTTTGGCAGTCACCATAGAGTATTTTCAAACTGTTACTACCCGGAACCCTTCTGGTTTGAAATAAAACAATACTCTTAAAATGATGCTAAAATATGTTTAATTTCAATTTAGGTATTTAAAAGTTCAGTAAAACCAGTAAAATCTTCAAATTCCTTAAAAATGTTAACCCCCTTTTTTGATCTTGAATGGACCTAGTATTGATTTTGAAATGGACCTAGTTTTGCGCTCCGAGACATCACTGCCGGTAGCTATCATTGCCTACCACTAACGAACTCGTCGTTGTATATTCATTGAAACTGCTTGTTGTCACTATAGTACCTCCGTTTATAATTAATCTATAAGCACGGGATATTGAAAGTAGGCTTGATTTATAGCCTAAATAAAAACTTAATTATATTGATAAAACTAACTATCACTCATCCTTTTTCGTAGTTGCTTCATAGTGTTTGTACATTGTAGCCTCTAGTTTTGAAACTAAAAAGTCTTCCTAAATAGTTAGCTAACATATGTCATTTTATGCTTAAAATAATATAAACTTATATTGTACAAAATCAGTATTGTACAAAAATTTCAACCATCATTGATTAAAAGATAAGATGGATCAAAAGATAAGAGGGATACTAACTGCCTTCTGTTAAGGGGGCATAGTACCTTTTCAATTTTTTAAAACCGAAATTTTTTTATTGATTATTTCGAAAGATTAACATTTTGACCATATGTGTTTCAAGTCGTTTGCATGAATTCCAAATATTGACAAAGTTACAGCTATTTGTACCGCGCATGTCTGGAGCGATTAAACAACGAGTAAAAACTTCAACGTCGTTTTTCTCGAAACCAGGTTATGAAAGTCGGTACCATAAATATCTCAAGAACGGCTCAAGCAATTCCTATGATTCTTTTTTTGTTTGAAAGCCAACAAAATTATCCAGTGCTTGACCCATCCTTTTCTTGATATTGTAATTTTTGTATTTTTTAGAAATGTTTAAAGTCAATTTTTTCGCTTAAAAACCATATACTTTTATGTATCAATGTCCGCCATTTTGTTATGTGTTCGGATTCTAAAAAAGGATGGATCAAACACGAGATAATTAAATGTTCTTTCATGTCGTTTTGGAATTTTTCAATTCGGATAAGCCCCCAGCGCCAATCCATGGTACCGCAATTCATGTTTTTTTTTTGAACGACTATCTTCAAGGAGCCGTAGGGGCAAGGGGAAGAGGTTCCCTTATGAAAACAAAATTGCAAATATTAGTATAAAATGCAATGTTTCGAATGCAAAAAAACCGATTCAATTTGCCTATCGCGTTATCGAGAAACAATATTTGAAATTAGGCAAAAAATATGGTGTAAAAGGTACTATGTCCTTAAAAAAGAGTTATTTTTGCGTCATTGGCATTTAGCACAAAACCTGTTACACTTAAATTTTTCAATTGGATTTTACATATTTGTTTTAGCACGAAGCAAAAGTGTAATCTATATAATCTATATAAGTAATCTATATAAGTAGAGTAAAATTTTCCCAATTTTATGTAAAAAAAATCCCAAATTATCGAATGATTGGGATTTTTGGCCGTTCAGTCATTAAATAATAGTAGACGTTCTATTTGTCTTTTACGCCAACGTTTCGATCCGGATTTGGATCTTCATCAGGGCTTCTACGAACGGGTACATTTATTAGCTGTTGTCTGATTTATAATTAGTTTGGTACTTACAAAGTGTTGATCGTCTTTGTCTAAATTCTTTTAGCCTACAGTGTTGTCTGGTTTTGGATTTTGGTACAATTTGTTTTACTATATAATGTTTGAGTTAATCAGAATTTAGTGACGATTTTTAATTGTGTATACAATATTGTTTAGACTTACTGGTAACTGTCATTTGTTTGTGTTATATTAATTACTATTTTAACCTGTCGTGAACTGTTCTTCCTATATTGGGCACGATACTTTTACTATTGGCTTGATTTCGATTGTGCTACTTTTTATTGGTTTGTATTCGTGATGTTTGTTTGTGTTTGTGCTTGGTCCTGCGTTTCTGTGTTAGTGTTTGCCTGTGTGGTTGTTTTTCTACTATTTTGTTTTAGTGTGTTTAGTATTCCCGTATAACATATGTTGATTCCAATAATTGATTCCAAGCTAATAAATGTACCCGTTCGTAGAAGCCCTGATGAAGATCCAAATCCGGATCGAAACGTTGGCGTAAAAGACAAATAGAACGTCTACTATTATTTAATGACTGAACGGCCAAAAATCCCAATCATTCGATACTTATATACCAGTCGAAAAATACTAGTGAATCCCAAATTATGCTAAACGGGACAATTCTTGTATCATTAAAAGTAATGCTCAGAAGAATGAAACAAGTTATTTGAGAATACAATTCTGAAGATTTATATATAGCACCAAAGCTTCAAAACACCTTTAGCGCGCTGACCGAAAACCCTAAGGCCAATAAAATTCAACCGGATCCTGTAGTCACAAAATCAGACTCGACTGAGTAAAAAGAAGCAGCCACTTCTGATGGTTAAGAACGTCAACTTCCTCACCCTCGTGAAACTTTGTGATGCCCAACCGTCCTACAAAACTATCCGGTTTGGCAATAAAATCATCTGTGCGTCAATGGAGGATTTAGAAATTAGGTAAATGCCTGGTAAATGATAAATGATAATGATATGGTGCAAAAAATATAAAATTTGGATCAATATCTGGACCATTTTCGAACTGGATATGCCTAAAAAAATAATATTGTATTTGATAATTTTCTAAATAGTTTAGTTAAAATAATTATGAGGCTCAGAATAAAGTAAAATTAGGCCATTACGAATATTTTATAAAGTTTTTGTCCTTCCGGTGTTGGGCCACTGAAGGGGGGGGGACAAAGTAAATTTTTGAATCGAGCAAAAAACATGGGTTTTAAGCATTTTTATTTAAAGTATAAGCGTGAAAACAAAATCTGTTCTTGCTTTTAATATATACGTTATTATTTTCCATGCAAAAATGTACGAAAAGAAGACAAAAACAAGAGAATTTTTTTGGACGATTTTCGGAAACTCCGAATTCGAATTTCCATTTCTGTTTCGTGCTAGAAGTGTTAAGTACACTCATTTTTCGAGTTTTTCAGGCTGTAGAGCACACGGACAATTGGTTTTATACTCATAGCCTACAAATTTTTTTTAGCCCCTTGATTTTTCAAGCCAATTTCCAAAGGGCCGGGGGGGGGGGGGGTTGACAAAAACTTAAAAAATATTTTGCAAAGACCTTATATTCCGCCGATAAGTAAGCAGGTTGACTTCACATCACCTTTTGATCGATTGACAGATAGATTAAAAATCAGTTTAGTAAAATATTCAAAATCATGCAACCGGACTAACGTTGTAGTACGTCATCCATGGTCGTATCTTATACACAACCCCTCTGATTTTTTTCTTGGGGGATGTAAAGTTTTCTTTAAGCACCTCTCCCCTCTGACTTGTGACAAAATTAATACCTCCTTGTCCACCGAAATTGAGTGACCCTGAGATCTAAAATATTCAACTGTACCAGATAGAAAATAGGAAGGTTCACCTATTTTCTATCTGGTACAGTTCTTCATCGACTATCATTTAAAATTAAAACCTAGTATCTAACCTTACCTTTAAACCTAGTAGAATTACCAAGTCTAATTTTTTCAAGCACCATTTACAGTATGATTTCGAATTTGACAACAAATGCGTGTCGCCTATGTTGCCAAAATCGAAACCGTGGCAAAATCTAGACCATTTTTTAACTGAAAAAATTGCATATAAATGTGTCAAAAATTGAATAATTACCACTAATTAACGAATTTTTCACGATTGCAACGATTTTATATTCAAAATGTTCGACAGGGGCTGTCGCCAACCTTTAGATACTTTGCAGTAAGACGTAGTCCTACGTCAGTAAAAGTCTGACCTTTCGAAATATGTAGTCACTAAATAAAAACTCTAACCCCACTGTACTTGATAAACTACGTTTAATACAAGTTGT
Organism: Sabethes cyaneus; assembly: GCF_943734655.1. Taxonomy (NCBI): domain Eukaryota; kingdom Metazoa; phylum Arthropoda; class Insecta; order Diptera; family Culicidae; genus Sabethes; species Sabethes cyaneus. Next base: position 80,233,931 of record NC_071355.1, read on the forward strand.
ATTACATATTTTTAATGAATGGTTTAAATTTTCTAAACTAATAGGCGACATAATTTTTTTATGACGTAGAAATCGTTTCAACTATATCTGAACAACAGGTAATAATAAATTCCCAATATACAAATGTCACACACGGATACATACACAACGCATATCAAGTCACTGAAACATTGTTCAATTGTTGGGCTGACATAAAAACAAGACCCTCGGTGACTGTGACCGATTTCAAATTTCTCAACCGACTCTCATACCTTTCTAACAGAGTATAAGAAAGGTATAAGCTGTTCAACCTTGTGTCCTTTTAAAAAATAACAGTAGTATAGTTGTACTATTAAAAAAAATTCTTTGTTATTATTTTGTTCATTTACATGGAAGAAACTATGACAATCCAAATTTAGGTCCATTTCAAAATCAAAAATAGGTCCAATTCAAGATCATGTTGGATCCATTCAAGATCAAAAAAAGGCTTTGGCAAAAAACGATATATTTAATAAAAGTTTCATCAATTATACATTTTTAAAGTACTGATAATGTAGAAAAAAGGTGGTACTTTCCAACAAATAGTAACATCACCACATATTATTTATAAATGACGAGTAAATTGAACAGGAGTGCGAGTGGTGGTGTTAAAAAGCGCTAAATAGGTCCATTCAAGATCAATTACCCTAGTAGAAAACAACTCCCCTGTCCCCTCATTGCATAGCCAGAAAGCGGATAGTAATATTCGCCATGATTGTACAACATTTCGCCGAATGTCATTTTGTGAAAAACCTTAAGCGGAATGTACCATAACACGGACAACTTTTTTGTGGAAAGTACCTTTTCGCGATCCTCTCCTTACTCGCTGTCGCTCGTTCCAGGAAACCCAGGTAGACCTAGGAAAACAAATAAACCTAGACAGTAGGGATTTCTGCGGGTAGTTGCCTCCCCCCAGTGGACGGCGCTTCCGACGACGGGTCGCCGGCAACACTCGCGGCCGTCTCGTCCTGAATGATCTAGTGTTACTATAGATAGTTTTTGTGGTCTTGTTATTGATAAATGTTTTATGAAAGAGTGTCGAATTTTTCGAGTTCTATTAGTTTTTGACTTTCGTAAACATTTCCGTTTTATTTGTATGAGAGTCCATATCCCCTACCACAGGGGTGAGAGGTCTCTGTCATAAAATAAATTCAAGATTACATAATCTCCCACATGCCAAATTTGGTTCCATTTGCTTGATTAAGTCTCGAGATAAGAGGAAACTTGCATTTCATTTGTATGGAAGCCCACCCTCTTAAAGGGGAGATGGGTCATAACTCGCTTTCTAAAGAGTAAGGGATCTCAATTCACCATTGAAAAAAATCTTGCCTCCAAAACCACTTACATGTCACAGACAGACAGACAGACAGACAGACAGACAGACAGACAGACAGACAGACAGACAGACAGACAGACAGACAGACAGACAGACAGACAGACAGACAGACAGACAGACAGACAGACAGACAGACAGACAGACAGACAGACAGACAGACAGACAGACAGACAGACAGACAGACAGACAGACAGACAGACAGACAGACAGACAGACAGACAGACAGACAGACAGACAGACAGACAGACAGACAGACAGACAGACAGACAGACAGACAGACAGACAGACAGACAGACAGACAGACAGACAGACAGACAGACAGACAGACAGACAGACAGACAGACAGACAGACAGACAGACAGACAGACAGACAGACAGACAGACAGACAGACAGACAGACAGACAGACAGACAGACAGACAGACAGACAGACAGACAGACAGACAGACAGACAGACAGACAGACAGACAGACAGACAGACAGACAGACAGACAGACAGACAGACAGACAGACAGACAGACAGACAGACAGACAGACAGACAGACAGACAGACAGACAGACAGACAGACAGACAGACAGACAGACAGACAGACAGACAGACAGACAGACAGACAGACAGACAGACAGACAGACAGACAGACAGACAGACAGACAGACAGACAGACAGACAGACAGACAGACAGACAGACAGACAGACAGACAGACAGACAGACAGACAGACAGACAGACAGACAGACAGACAGACAGACAGACAGACAGACAGACAGACAGACAGACAGACAGACAGACAGACAGACAGACAGACAGACAGACAGACAGACAGACAGACAGACAGACAGACAGACAGACAGACAGACAGACAGACAGACAGACAGACAGACAGACAGACAGACAGACAGACAGACAGACAGACAGACAGACAGACAGACAGACAGACAGACAGACAGACAGACAGACAGACAGACAGACAGACAGACAGACAGACAGACAGACAGACAGACAGACAGACAGACAGACAGACAGACAGACAGACAGACAGACAGACAGACAGACAGACAGACAGACAGACAGACAGACAGACAGACAGACAGACAGACAGACAGACAGACAGACAGACAGACAGACAGACAGACAGACAGACAGACAGACAGACAGACAGACAGACAGACAGACAGACAGACAGACAGACAGACAGACAGACAGACAGACAGACAGACAGACAGACAGACAGACAGACAGACAGACAGACAGACAGACAGACAGACAGACAGACAGACAGACAGACAGACAGACAGACAGACAGACAGACAGACAGACAGACAGACAGACAGACAGACAGACAGACAGACAGACAGACAGACAGACAGACAGACAGACAGACAGACAGACAGACAGACAGACAGACAGACAGACAGACAGACAGACAGACAGACAGACAGACAGACAGACAGACAGACAGACAGACAGACAGACAGACAGACAGACAGACAGACAGACAGACAGACAGACAGACAGACAGACAGACAGACAGACAGACAGACAGACAGACAGACAGACAGACAGACAGACAGACAGACAGACAGACAGACAGACAGACAGACAGACAGACAGACAGACAGACAGACAGACAGACAGACAGACAGACAGACAGACAGACAGACAGACAGACAGACAGACAGACAGACAGACAGACAGACAGACAGACAGACAGACAGACAGACAGACAGACAGACAGACAGACAGACAGACAGACAGACAGACAGACAGACAGACAGACAGACAGACAGACAGACAGACAGACAGACAGACAGACAGACAGACAGACAGACAGACAGACAGACAGACAGACAGACAGACAGACAGACAGACAGACAGACAGACAGACAGACAGACAGACAGACAGACAGACAGACAGACAGACAGACAGACAGACAGACAGACAGACAGACAGACAGACAGACAGACAGACAGACAGACAGACAGACAGACAGACAGACAGACAGACAGACAGACAGACAGACAGACAGACAGACAGACAGACAGACAGACAGACAGACAGACAGACAGACAGACAGACAGACAGACAGACAGACAGACAGACAGACAGACAGACAGACAGACAGACAGACAGACAGACAGACAGACAGACAGACAGACAGACAGACAGACAGACAGACAGACAGACAGACAGACAGACAGACAGACAGACAGACAGACAGACAGACAGACAGACAGACAGACAGACAGACAGACAGACAGACAGACAGACAGACAGACAGACAGACAGACAGACAGACAGACAGACAGACAGACAGACAGACAGACAGACAGACAGACAGACAGACAGACAGACAGACAGACAGACAGACAGACAGACAGACAGACAGACAGACAGACAGACAGACAGACAGACAGACAGACAGACAGACAGACAGACAGACAGACAGACAGACAGACAGACAGACAGACAGACAGACAGACAGACAGACAGACAGACAGACAGACAGACAGACAGACAGACAGACAGACAGACAGACAGACAGACAGACAGACAGACAGACAGACAGACAGACAGACAGACAGACAGACAGACAGACAGACAGACAGACAGACAGACAGACAGACAGACAGACAGACAGACAGACAGACAGACAGACAGACAGACAGACAGACAGACAGACAGACAGACAGACAGACAGACAGACAGACAGACAGACAGACAGACAGACAGACAGACAGACAGACAGACAGACAGACAGACAGACAGACAGACAGACAGACAGACAGACAGACAGACAGACAGACAGACAGACAGACAGACAGACAGACAGACAGACAGACAGACAGACAGACAGACAGACAGACAGACAGACAGACAGACAGACAGACAGACAGACAGACAGACAGACAGACAGACAGACAGACAGACAGACAGACAGACAGACAGACAGACAGACAGACAGACAGACAGACAGACAGACAGACAGACAGACAGACAGACAGACAGACAGACAGACAGACAGACAGACAGACAGACAGACAGACAGACAGACAGACAGACAGACAGACAGACAGACAGACAGACAGACAGACAGACAGACAGACAGACAGACAGACAGACAGACAGACAGACAGACAGACAGACAGACAGACAGACAGACAGACAGACAGACAGACAGACAGACAGACAGACAGACAGACAGACAGACAGACAGACAGACAGACAGACAGACAGACAGACAGACAGACAGACAGACAGACAGACAGACAGACAGACAGACAGACAGACAGACAGACAGACAGACAGACAGACAGACAGACAGACAGACAGACAGACAGACAGACAGACAGACAGACAGACAGACAGACAGACAGACAGACAGACAGACAGACAGACAGACAGACAGACAGACAGACAGACAGACAGACAGACAGACAGACAGACAGACAGACAGACAGACAGACAGACAGACAGACAGACAGACAGACAGACAGACAGACAGACAGACAGACAGACAGACAGACAGACAGACAGACAGACAGACAGACAGACAGACAGACAGACAGACAGACAGACAGACAGACAGACAGACAGACAGACAGACAGACAGACAGACAGACAGACAGACAGACAGACAGACAGACAGACAGACAGACAGACAGACAGACAGACAGACAGACAGACAGACAGACAGACAGACAGACAGACAGACAGACAGACAGACAGACAGACAGACAGACAGACAGACAGACAGACAGACAGACAGACAGACAGACAGACAGACAGACAGACAGACAGACAGACAGACAGACAGACAGACAGACAGACAGACAGACAGACAGACAGACAGACAGCTAAGACAGACAGATAGACAGACAGACAGACAGACAGACAGACAGACAGACAGACAGACAGACAGACAGACAGACAGCTAAGACAGACAGATAGACAGACAGACAGACAGACAGACAGACAGCTAAGACAGACAGACAGACAGACAGACAGACAGACAGACAGACAGACAGACAGACAGACAGACAGCTAAGACAGACAGACAGACAGACAGACAGACAGACAGACAGACAGACAGACAGACAGACAGCTAAGACAGACAGACAGACAGACAGACAGACTAAGAAAATTGTTTGTGTTTGTAATTGTAATTTCTTGACTCTGATTGTTATTAGATTAAGCTACTTATCGATCATTGGGACTACAGTCTGTTGATGTCGACTTAATAAATAAAAAAAAATGACAATACTTGGTTATGACGTAAACTATTTTTGGAAAGCGAGGAAGTGTCTAATGCGAAGTACGACTAATTGGATGAATTGGAAAATTTTAATATACACCAAAAATATATCGGAGTGATGACCGGTGGGGTTCGCACGGAGCGGGGAGTAATAGAATTGGGAGAATAATACAAAATTAGGTATTAGACTGCTCGCTCAGTTTGCTCCGGGGTACGATGCTGGCCTTACAAACCAGTTGTCGTACGTTCGAATCTCGACTGGGCGGTGCCGCTATAGAGTCTATAAGATTTTTGTACTAGCCCCGTAATTTTCCTGTACTCTGATTACCGGCTGCGAAATCTGTTGATAAAGAAGGGTCCAGCTCTTAAGGACGTTTATACCCATGGGTTTGCTTTGCTTTTAGATATTAGATTACCTAATATAGCGGACTGTTTTACCAGTTTAGCTAGTAAAACAGTCGGGTATCAATCGAAAGATTGTGGGTGCAAATATATTTAAGTGTATTGAAGCTGGCAAATATGAGACATGGGAGGACAATTGTTATAAATTTTGCAGTAACGTGCTTAATGTGTAGATTATTTTCCTATAAATTGGTGCAAAAATATTGAAAATCGGTCGGGACTAGGGCTGTCGGTATTGAGTGCTTTTGGTGAAAACCGGTATTTCGGTATTGGCGTTGAAAATACCGGTAGTACCGGTAAAAACCGGTATTGGCAGATTATTCGGAATCAATATAAATGTCGATGTTTTTCAGTAAATGTCTCTATTTTCAATCTTTAGTTTCAGTATTGTTCCTTAGCAAAGTAGAATTTAAGCAGATATAATACGCTCAGTGATTAATTTCCCTTGCTAGATTTTATTGCCAGCGCTTCCAACGAAAATTTATGCTTTCATCGAAGTCTGACAAACGGCTCTAAGCGCATCAGGAATTTTTCTTTCATTTATTCAAATTTATAGTAGGGAAACCTGCTTTTAACTATTTTTAAATGTCCCGGTAATGTAGCTTCCAGCATATTAAATGCCCCGGACTCCTATTGTCTCTTCACGAATTTTCCTGCATCCCCAGAGCAGAACCCTTGCATAGCGTCATCCTCTTCATCATCGTTCACAGATATCTTCTCTTCTCTATTATCAATCTCACTATTCGCAGAGCGTGGAAATTTTATCTGCTTTTTTGATCAATGTATCACTCGAAATACTTGAAAAATATTCCAAAGTCTTTCCTGGCAGATACTTTAATGGCAAGAATGCCCGAAAAGCGGAAATATTCCCGTATTCTTACTAGGGCTCGGCATCCTCGAAACAATTAAATGAAGCTGACTTTCTCTTACCTTCGCTTTATAGGTACATGAAGCGATTTGTTTCAAGTGATGAACAGAACGTTTTAAGTAAGCTTCAGCTGAAATTAGTGACTATTTCAAATGACTACGATTGAGAGTCAGGCACGATTTGTCGATGTTGAGTAGGTTAATTATAATATTCGCTAAATTGTCGGAAATGTTACTTAAATTCAATTCAATTGCATTCAAAGTTGCTTGCCTTCTACTGAATATTTGATAGACATTTGATTTGACAAACGAAACTTTAAAATCGGTCGACATATAAAGTGAAAACAGTTTTATTGAGGCTGATTGAAGCCAGTTTTAAAACGGTTTCAGTCGAAACTAAAGCTTCACTACTTCATTGTTGAGTAGTGATTTAAAAAATCACTTATAAGTAACGTTGCTGGGCCCTGATCTTGTTGCCTAAATTCTTTGAGAACTTCGAAAAATTTGGTGGCTTTTAAATATCAAGTTGTTCAAAAATAAATTGAAACGCGACGTCTGACTACTATGAAACTTTTTTACGGCTAAGATGCTCTACTGTGCCTTAAACGGGTTCAAGAGCTATAATTATTTGACCTACAATTTCACCTTCTTCATTGTTGGTAGTCGCAGAATGTCGGCAGCATTAACACCAAGTTGTTTTTCTATGAGTTTTACAATCTTCCATCAAACTTAGTTCTTCTTAGAATAAGAAGTTTGAAAAAACTAAGATATTAGAAAATACCGGAAATACCGGTTTTTTGCTTTGCCAAAACCGGTATTTCGGTATCCAAAAATTGGTCGGTATTACCGGTTTCGGTACTACCGGTACTACCGGTTAGACAGCCCTAGTCGGGACATCGCTGAGTTACTAGCTTTCCAAATATACTTCTAAACAACTTTTGGGTAAATGGACTCCATTGTCGTTGTACCATGGTAGCACTTCCTTACTGGATAGGTGCCTTGTTAGTTGTGCCCCAAACGTAACTCGACCATCATGGGCCATATTGTATGGTAAAATCCATTTTTGACGCACTTTCTTTTTACGTCTATGATCCGAGTTCATGGTCATGGACGAATACCTAACAAAAGCGGTGGTTTTCTTGCCACAGGAACAGATTCCTCGCCAAATCATGAATTTCCTCGTGAACTTGTTAAAAAAAACTTGAACTTTACGTGCTAGCAATCTTGTTGTGTGCAGGAGTCTTGCAGAATTTGACTCAGGATTTGGCTGAAATTTGCTTTCGCATTAAGTTTCGTTGTTGAGCAAGACACATGCATCGCCTTTCGTCAAGACCTGGTCGTACAGCTTACGAGCCCGGATACTGGTCACTGTTTCTTTTTTGAGGTTTGAGGTTGAGATTGGGTTGTCTGGTTAGTCTAAGTCTAAGAATCAACGAGATCCGAGTAAACCGCAGTTGATGATCAAGGGTTTCAATCCGACGCGATGATTAGTTGCACTTTACGGGCAGTCATGAGGATTTTTTTATACTTTTCAATGACCCACGCCACCGTATTTTTAAAATAATTCAGCAGTTTTTCCAACTTCCGAGTTGACGCTGGTGGATTTTGGAGCTGACTGTTCACAATTATTTTTCTTTTCTCCTCCTGCAGGTGGATGAACATCTCAAATCCACGTTAGTTTTAAACTCCAAAAATTAGACCGAATTACAACCAACAAAACGCTGTCAAAAGCTTGCACATCCGAATACTGGGGATGCCGTTACCGATACTGGACAAAGATAGCTATATGAATCACTCATGATTGTAGGTATTACTCGGAAAAATTGTAAACTTGGAGAGAACACTGAATTAAGACACAAAAAATCGCCAATATAGGGTCTTCGCCTAGGGCGCCACAATGTCACGGCTACGACACTGCACGAGACCACGTTGTTTTCCCTTTGGTTGGAATATTGCTATTTAGATCGTAGCACATTTCTTACGTCATTCCGAGAAACCACGACTGAATAGTGAAAATAAAGGAGTTCAAAATATTTTGATTTCTAAAATAGTGATCATCATTTGACAAATTTATACTGTCATATAAATGAGCTAGTCAACTGTTGTAAATTCTAAAACTAGTCATAAAAAGTTATAAAAGCTATTATTGTGTTATCTTGTAGAAGAATGCTTGCATTTCCCAAGTCCCAAGGCATTTCGAGCTCTAGGCAATAAATCAAGTAAATCGTAAACAAACAGTGCCAGTGTGTAAACGATACACAAATAGAAATGTCATTTTGAAGGCAAAAAAACCACTTCAAATAGACAAATAATATAACGTCCACATAACATTGACAGGGAAGGAAACACCAAACGCCAGTAGAAGATACTTCATAAAGTCTAGTAGTACATAAATGAGTTTTTTTGTTGGTCACATCCCATGACAGCAGTGCGAAAGACGAAAAAAAAACTGCAACCGCGGCAGCCTTTGCTGTTCGTTTCAAAATTGGAACATATGCTTGTCGTCTAAACATGTCATAAATAATTAGTCTTTAATTTGTTGACAGCTATCGCAGTCTGCTGCTGCCGCTGCCGCTTGTGTGCCTATTCGGTCCCGGGCAGTGACAACCGTCCTGTCGTCGGCGGCGTAGTCTTCGAAATAGATACACTTAAACGGTGCGCTCATTATACTATGCACAAAAGATGCAGGACGTCTGTCATCGGTGATGCCCCCGCATCATCGAATGGGTCGAGCGGGGGGGGCGGCCTGACTGACTGGCTGGCTGGCTGGTTGGCAGTTATCTTGCGTCGTGTTCCAGTGAGTGAGAGTGAAACTAATTTTCGAAATTGGCCGCCACGACTTTGACGTCTTCATCTCGGTCGATGGGGCTGAGCACGACGCAACCGTGACGGGTTAGGTAAGTGGCCTAAATTAGGAATCAAGCGGGCAATAAAACGTTTTCAGCTTAACATGCGAGAAATTATAGGTTCACTGTAAAAGACCAGGAGAACAAGAATAAAACAAAATTAGCCAACTTTTTTCAGAAGAGATGTTTGATTGGCAAACATTCAGTTAATATTTGAATGAAAACAAAATTACCCATAAATCGATGCTGTCAATGGGCATTTTTATTGGTGGTAAATGTCTATAAAAACTATAATTCAAACATTTATTTGTTTCATAATAAATTGTAATGACTAATTAAACATTGTGTAATTGTACTTGAGTACGAGAGTGGCAAATACGAATAAATAATGCATAATCATTCGGTGCTAAAATTAATAAAATGGCACACCTTTACGAGTAACAAAAACCTGCCAATTTCACACATAAAACTGCTGCAAGCGGCACTAAACTTCACTCACTGTTCTCGTCTCGATTGAATTACCTCACAGAAGATATTCCTAAGCACGGACTGTAATAATCAAACTGCTCACCAGAATTACCACCTAAAATAATTTATTGCCCCATTTTGATTTCTTAATTTTAATAAACTTTCCATAAACCGGCAATAAATCGCAGATAACAATCACACCTGCGCGGTCGTTTTAAACAGAACGAATGCTTTGCTCGAGGATGGCATAAACATAACGCAGCATACTAAAAATAATTTATCCACCGAACCGGCGACGACCGACCGCAAGTGCGATTATTATTATTCCCGCTCCGATGACGCGAGGGTCTGCATGGGGCGGTGGGCGGCGGACGGAAGGGAAATCTGTGTAGCGTTTCGCATTCGAATGGAAAATTTGAATGGGAAACAACAAAGAGATTTCTATCGCAAGGAGGTTCCGAAACCAAAGGCCATTCTTCCTCGCACGATTCTCATTGGCCAAATTACGCTCGACTTCAATGTGTTCATTATTTTGTATCCTGTGGCAAAAGTTCGGACGATTTTTTTGTACTTGTTCCTCGGAAACTATTGTGTTTGTTGTATTATTAATTCAATTTACTCTGGTATAGGTTAAGCTTTGCCCCCGCTGCACTATTTCTTCAATTATCAGCATAAAAAGGCATTCAAATAACGTAGCTGCAATGGAGGGCGGAACAAACGCATCCTGCCCAATCGAATCGCATATATTTTTATACCATATGCTGTTGAAGTACATCGTAAAGTTTTACTGAGCAGGTGAAAAGTTACAAGCTATGTACGAGACGCCATTGCAAAATGGACCTTTAGGAGAGACGCAAATGCTGAAACATAAATTAAGCAAAGCATATTTTTTGTCACTTTTTTTGTAACATTCTTTTGTGAATAGCTCAGAAACAGAAATTAGCAGGCTTCTTGAATATCCACCTGCAGGCACGAGACAAGCCCTACCTTCTGTTTGATATTTAAAATATAGCAAAAATAATCTGTAGACCAACATTCCGCAGTTTTTTGATTAATCTGCCACTATTTTTGCGATAACTAAATTATCTGCGTAAAAATTGTTCCTTAGTAAATGAAATTTCGAATTCAATTTTGAGCATAATTGAAATTCTATTTCAAAGTCAATTTTAAATTTTAAGTCTGGTTCCAAGTCGAATTCCAAATACAGTTTAAAATCCAGTTTCAATTCCTACTTTAAGTTCAATTTCTAGTCTAGTTTCATGTGCATTGTCAAATCTAATTGCAATCTAACTAGGCATCTTTGATGTTAAATCCAACTTAATTCCATGTCCAATTTTAAATTCTTTCGAGTCAATGCTCAAGTTCGATTTCAAATCCAGTTTCAAATTTAGCCTAAAACCAATTTGTGTTCATTTCCAATTTCAAGGTAAGTGATGATGGAAAACTCCAGAGAATGATCGGAAAATTGTGTTCTGCCACATGGAAGTTTTTTGAAATATCCTTTCTCTTGTTTGTCAATTTCCACTCTTTTAATCATAAAATTTCCATTATATCATCTTTTGTTGTTTCTGACTTATGGCCCATAAACACGTTTTTTCTTGAATTCAAAAATATAGGGTAAGTAGTAATAACGGTCAGTAAGGTAAATGGTCATAAAAATAAGCGCTTCCATAAATTTTAATTTTTAGTGTATTCCATGTAAAGTATATGTAAAGTATAACATTTGTCTTAAATTAGTCCAATTCAAATCTTTCTCCCTTTGCTTTAATTACCAATCGATTGCTGTTCAAAAGCGTTACAGCTGGCACGCACGATATCCTGAGGCATTTCATCCCAAAGCTTCTCCAAACGTTACTTTCCGCGGTCAATCCCTTGGTACTCCCTGGTTTCCCTAGCATGCAACTCCTTGCCTAGAAGTTGAACGTATTTAAATCCGGCGAAGAGGCAGGTCACTCTTTCGAAGAAATAAAACCCGGAAAATTGTCTTCACACCAAGCCTCTGTTGCTTTCGCCTGGTGAGACGGTGCAAAATCTTGTTGGAAGCAGTACGGTGCACTCTTGTTGTGTTTTTTGACGATGGAAAGCAAATGGTTCTTCAAAACTTTATTGACGTAATATTTAGTGTTGATTTTAATACCAGGTTAAATGAACAGCAATGGAAGCATCAAATTTTTGGAGAGGCATTCCCATACTATCACCCTGGAAACATTCTGGAACCTTTGAATAGCCAGTTTATCTTGAAGAATATCAGATGTGCTGCATATATCGGATTTTTTTTTGTTGGTTGTAGTTATCCTGAGCACGAACATTTATTCGTCCGTAAACGGAATTTTACATTCCCCATGATGCTTGAGCAGCTGCCGAAATCTTTTAACTCTTGCAACCTGCTTTTCAGTCAAACCGTGTTTTCCGTCGAATTCGCTCTCTTACTCGTTTGATGGCTACCGGCGGTGTCCTTACAGTGCGTTTAGGCCAGGTTTGGGGAGTATTTTCCAAGAATCGGTTTCCTTGAATCGCTTGATGTTACGAAAGATGAGTTTTTCCTTTATTGTGAGTGGCCTCAGTTGCTTTAAAATATCAAACAGTCGAAAAATTTTCAAAAACAGACTTATCACAAGTTCTCTTTTTGCGTTCACGATTACCACGGCTCTTAACCGAATGAATATTCAAAACAAACTTGTAAGCTGTGTTGACATTTGAATACAGTGTAAACGAAAAATATGGAGACACATCTGTGATTAACCCATTTTTATTTAAACACGTCCAAAAAATACTGACAGTTATTGATATTCACCCTGTAGAGCAGGTAGTTTCTTATGAAAATGTAAATAAATTTTCTCAATATATTCACAGATGGATTACCGAAGGAGGTCTAGAGGTAGTCCGTCTGCTGAATAGCAAAATAGACTGGGATCGGGGTAAAAAGAGAGGAGAAATGCAAAAGAAAAAAAACTGACATGAAGAAAAAACCGAAAGAAAAATCGTGACAGAATGGGAGAAAAACGAAACAAAAAAGAGATAAAAGTGGAAAGAAGAAAAAGTGGAAAAATGGAAAACGAGGCAAAAAAGAGGAAAAGGGCAGAAAAAGAGGAAGAAAAAGAGAAGAGAACAACAAAGAAAGCGAAGAGAATAGGGTCAAACTGGACAGAAAAGGAGAAAAATGGAGCAAATAGGAGAAAAAACGGAATAAATAGAACGCGATAGATAAGGAGCAAGAGCAGAACATAATAAGAGGATTAACGGAATTGACAAAAACGGAAAAATATGAGAACGTAAAAGTGGAGAAACAGGCCTGAAATGGGGAAAACGGAAGAAAATATACGAAAACGGAACAGAAAAGAGAAAAACAAGAAGAGAGGAATAAAATTGTTTTTGTATGACTGCTCTTTGTTTTTACCGCCGAGAAGATAGGCTGCAACAACGAGCAGTCATACAAAAATAATATCGTCTCAAGAGAAGTGTGTGGTGCGAATGTAGAATAATAGAAATATAGAATAAAACAATAATAGGTAGTAGACTACCTAAAATAACGGGTGACAGTAGTTTGGTTAGTAAAACACTCGGCTATCAACCGAAAGAGCGTGGGTACGAGCCCAATCTGCCATTGTACTACCGAATATATTTTTTGTCTATATTGAAATTTTCCAGTTCATCGAAGTAATCTTTCTTCGCATCCAACACTTACTCTCTTTGCATAAAAAACCTGACAGAAAAGGTGGGAAAACGGGACAGAAAAAGATAGAAACCAAGACAAGAATAGGAAATCCCAACAGAAAGCAAAAGACACTTAAAGAGAAAAGAAAAAGAACGCCATTACAAATATTTAAAAAAGTTTTTATCCTTCCAGTGTTGGGCCACTGAAGGGGGGGAGGGAGCGAAAAAAAAACAAAAAGAGAATTTTTTAATCGAGCAAAATATATGGATTTTGGGCATTGTTGACAGTTGTACTTTGTAATAGTTCATTGTTCTCAGACACGGAATTAGAACAGACAGGCATACGAGGGAGTAGTTTACCCTGCCAGAATATCATCGCCCAATGCTGCTCGAATCGCTAACGCTACAATTATCTCTTGAGTCGATGAAGCTTATAACTCTTGAGTGCCGATGCAAATGATAAAATATGCTGAAGAGAGCCATTATAAAAAATATAGTTAAGACTAAGAACAATTTTAATATAAGACCAGCCATTGTGATATAAGGACTACCAGAGAATAAAGCCGTTTTTGTGTACTCTCAGTAAATGTAATATAATTAAATAATTGTGGCTAAAATTGAATATATGCGTAAAATTAAAGGCTTAGTGGTTTCAATCAAGTAAATAATAAAAAGTGTGAAGGTGGCGGTAAACTAGGAAGGTTATTATCCAGGAACAGTCGACTCGGGGATTGGAATGAAGTAAAGGGTTATTCTATCACATCATTACATCCAACACTGAAGGAAAGGGTCACAACAGGCATTTTTACTTAAAGTTTAAACTTAAAAACCAAATCTATTCTTGCTTTTAATAAATACGTTGTTATTTTTCATGCAACAATCTACGAACAAAAAGACAAAAACAAAAGAAAATTTTTTTGGCCGAGTTTCGGAAATTCCACTGTTTGAACTTCCATTTCTATTTCGTGCTAGAAGCGTTATCTCAACTCATACACTCATTTTTCGAGTTTTTCAAACCTATAGACAATAGATTTTATAAGCGCTCATTTTATAAGCAACTCATATCCTACGAATTATTTTTTTGCCCCTCCGATTTTTCAAACCAATTTACAAGGGGGGGAGGGGGGAGACAAAAACTTTGAAAATGAGCGTAATTCGAGAAAAACTAGAAAACTGACAGAGGAATCGAAGAAAACCGGAAATAAGGGTCAAACAAAATATAAAGAATATGAGACAAAAAGTGACAGAAAAAGAAGGTTTATATTGGGAGAGAAAAATATAAAAACTAGAAAAAGAAAGGGAAAACGGAAATTAAATTTAAATTTAAGGAGGCCTACCAATACACCTCCACACCAAAAAACTCGTATTTAGAGCCCCCTGGTAGTGGACACTTCATTGGCAATATTTAGAAAATTGCATATATAAACAAATTTACGACGGAACAATTACACATTAACGACTACAGGTGTATGTGATAAGCTACCTAAGTTTTCCACCAAATGATGATGTGATATTTTCGTGATAAGTACATAATAGATTCGCCCTTCTACGATTTCTCGATTTCCAAAATACTATATTTTCCCGAAAGATCGGGTTTGTTTTTGTCTGGGCACGTTAATGATTCGAATTTCGTAGATTCCAATAAATTTAATCTCCAGTGAAGTTTATTGTTTGTATGTATGTATGTATGCGAATCCATCATCAGTTCAAGGTCCTGCCGGTGTTTGTGGGTACACTTACAGTAGATCCAAATTTGATTGTCAAATGAATTTCACACTAAAGCTGTTGTAGAAGGACCAAAAGGGATTGGGCGGACCCACAAGCAGAGACATTTGTGCGCATTCCGGGATTATAAGATCCTTCCTTGTAACTAGCATTAGGATCCTTCCATGTAATAATTAATTTCGCTGCACCAGCTTTAACCCACGTGATGGTTTGCTTGTTCAGAGTGCAACATAAATATTGTTTCAGGCCTTCAGGAGTTTCCTCCTAGTGATCCCGGTTGACTCCTCACTCCATCCTCCGCTCAGATGCTACCTCTGTATTCATGAATTTATCATATAATGCATATAATGATTTTATCACATAATACATAATGAATAGAAAATAATATGGATAAAAATAGAACGAGCTTATCAGTAGTCCTTTGAATCAAATATAGTTGCATCATTTGAGTTTCCATCAATCCTACATGTATCCATGCAGCCATCCATGTAGCCAACAATATCCATGTACATTATTAGAAAGTTTTACGGTCAATGTTTCCATTGATAGTAAGTATTTGAAGAGCTAGAACGAAACAAATAATTAGAATATATGTTGGGGTTTACCTATCAACGGGGCCGAGTGGATCAGCCGTCTGCCATTTACCACCATTTTGATATCAGGTAGCCGGGATCCACGCAGCATCGTACCTCCTACCTCAGCTACTCAATCTTAAGGAAAGAGCATTACCGGATATGACCACGTGGAGGCGCTAGGTAGGAACTTGGGTTAGCTATTAGAGCCATGTTGGACGCATCTTCAATCCCCCTTCCCCCTTTCATACCCTCCAGTGAACTTTATTGTTTATAAACTCAAAAGATACATGAGCACCGAAGGTCTATATAAAAATCAATGACATTCATAAAACTTCTCACTATAATTGGTAACCATTTCCAATTTATCATCGTTTTATATAACTCTTAATTATTACAATTTTAAAATAAAACTGACTAATTACTCCGAAAAACTCACGTGAAGTGCAACCACCCGAAGAAATAGAGATACCAACACCTTTCGGAGTGCATACTTAAAATCTTTGTACCTCACACGTAGCCAGCAACCACTGACCCAGCAATAAAATAAATCATAAAACAAAAAAACGTAGCGAAAACTTCTCGCCGATATATGAATGACCTCAATTAAACTTTGGGCGAAACAATTGAAACATTGTTCTCCAACTGGCCCTTCCTTCACTGGACGCCCGCCCACCTATTCGCAGTGCAGTGCTTCGAATGGGTTATTACGCGGCGCAGGCTTCGCATCCCAGCAGCAGCAGCAGCCGCCGCAACCAAGCTGACCGCAATGCGTAGAGTAGAGACCACGCTGCTGGCTGACCTGCAATGTGATTGCCAAATTGTGCGCGCACGGGCAGACGGCTCTCTGATGCAACACATTCCTGTCAGCTGCAAAGGAAAGGCACAGAAAAATATTTCATAATCAATTTTAACGTTTCCGCCTCAAGTCACACCGCACAATGGACACTATAATCGCTTTGCATTAGAGCCGGATTTTGTGATGTTGCTCCGTTTGACCTCTCGATGTTCCAGGTCGTACAGCATAGCAATGGCATTCGTTCCTGTTTCGGACTTGCGGTAGAGGTGTTGTGCAACTGACGCATCACCAAAGTATGTTATATCTTCATTATTCGTTTTGTGCTGAAGCTATTAATTCCAATACAGTAGCCCAGTAGTCGTATTGACCGGTATGCACACAATATGCTATAATCCTGGTATGTCAAACACGTAAAATTTCAGCATGAGTTATGCTGAAAAATTATAATAGACTGCAATGTTCTGTTCTGTGTCCTTTTTTGTTCATCTTAAGCCAATTTTTCCGAGTGAACTCAAAACTTTCTCATTCAAACTTTTTTACTTTTAGTCACCGTAACGATGTTTGGTAATATAGTTCGCTAATGTTTCTCCATGAAGTATTGCGGTGATTCCACCTTTTTGGAGTCCAACGCGAAAATTTTCTGGGTTATTTTCTGCGTGGAACCACACACGTTTGCAATTTAGCAATTGGAACCATCAGTTTTTCGTCATTGCCTTCTCATTACACCCCTCCCTGCTTGACAAGCATATTTTAAATGAACTTTCTAAGTATAGGATAATTATTATTAAAATAAAGATTTGCGATTAAAATATGGATTTGCTGCAAGGCACAATAAGCATACTTGCTGAATCTACTGTTGAGGAGTGATAACGGTCTGTTTGCCTTGTTCAGTGTGAACACCACATTTCACAGAAGTCGTCATTTTGGATTTTAAATGGTACCGGCGAACAATATTCGTTTCATTTTATCCAGCAAACCTAAACAGGCCCTCTTGGATTCTAAAATGCTGTCAGAACACGATGTATCCTATCGTTCGCTCATCAGGCTTTTCCACCCACTACCACTACCGTTATACATGTTAGTACCTACGGCAATCCTATGCATTAGGATGACAGAGAACATTCACTGGTTTCGATTACAATAAAATAATTGAAAGTTGAAACATGTAGCTATCAGAAATAGCTAAAAACACAAGAAAAGCCTCAACGTATACTTGCACATGTACCTAGAAGCATATCATTATAAATCTATAAATATGTAATCTAACTAATTTTTCTATTAAAATATCAAAATATGTTTTCTTTTTAAGGAAACTGTTTAATTTAGTGTTCAATACAAAAAAAAAATCCAGCAAACCTTCCGGTTGATCGTGTCCGAATTGCCGGGCCTTTCGCTTAACTTCGGCCGTCAGTTTCCATACAACCATTTAGTCCACTTTGTTCGCGGCAGAACACCACTGATTCTGGCTTCCAACAGATTTTTTGGGTCATCTTTCGCTCCTGCGTCAACGATGACAAAATCCAGCCAAACCAGTACCCCAAGTAGCACACTATAGGTCCATTTTGTTGAAGCAACCGAATTACGACTGAAATTAGTCATAATTTGATTTCCACAACAATTTTATAACAACCGTGCTAGTAGGGTACGGAACACTCGTGTTACTTCAGGAAAGTCAGCAGACGTATTTCACAATCGCTGTACTCCCGACATTTCGGCAAGATCTATCGGATGCTAAAAATCTGGTCCCTGGTTAAGCGAGCCCCCAGGAAGCTCTCCTGGTAATTCCTTACGAAATCCCGTGCTATCGGCGACAGCCGGCATAACAGAATCTGGGAGAGTACCTTACAGGCGATGTTTACCAGCGTTATGCCGTGATAGTTACAGCCCTCTAGCCGATCATTTTTTTCGTCGCTAGGCGGTCCTTAGCAGCGACTTTATTAGTCTTCAGCAACCCGATTTCTCGTCTGACTTCTTGGAGATTAGGTACTGGGACATTACTATTTTCCATGGGCACTTCTAGGTTAACTTCCGTTCCGCCTCCTTCTGCAACTTCGCCATTGAGGCGTTCATCGAAGAGCTGCTTCCACCTGTCGACCACCTCGTGCTTCTTTGTGATTGGAATCTCTCCTACGTCCCTACACTTCGGTATATAGCCCTTATGAGATTGGTTCACTTTTTCGTAAAACTTGCGCGTGTCATTAGCTCGTAATAGCTGTTCTAATTCTTCAAGATCTCTGTTCTCCATATGGCGCTTTTTGCTTCTCAGGATCGTGGTTAACTCGTTTCTTGCTCTTCGGTATTTGGTCAAGTTCTTTCCAGTAGTAATGCTTGAATAATCAAACCAATTATTTTGTATACTCCGGGATTCATCACCCAGTACCGAGCGTATTCTGCCCCAACCGCCATCGAGGTTTGAAGTCCTGATTCCAGTCCGGTCCGGTTCCGGTTAAAAATCGGAACGAACTTTCTTAGTCCGGAACCGTAACAGAGCCAAATCGGACCGGAATAAAGTCACAATAAAAAAGTTCGTTCCGATTTTTAACCGGACCGGACCAGGACTTCAATTTTCGTTCCGATGTCGAACACTACCCCTAACGCCTCGAAAGAAGGCAGTGCCGAATACTGATCCAGTGGAGAAGCATTAAGAGCCCCCTCGATCCTAAAAACCCGCGCGGAAGGAAAAAATCAAAGAAAATAAAAAAAAACCGGATTAACCTGTGCCACCGACCAGCCGGCTGGTGGTCAAGTCAGAGAACTGTTTTATATTATTCGTAAAATTGGTTTTGTTGCTTAAGTTTAATGAGGGGAAAACCCTCTCCTATTCTCGATTTTTCTCTATGACACTAATGTCAACCTACTCTAACTTATATTAATGTCTGAGTGTCATCGCCCTTCACTTTCACTCAGGTGTTCATCCGGTCGCTCGAATTTGCGACGAAAGAGAACCCTGATAAATAATTTGAGTCAGGTGAGAAGTTTCTTGCCTTAATGCTCGCTGCATAATGTAACTCTTAGATACCCAGGAGGCTAGCGACTTGGTTGCGATTGCGCAACAGCATGTCAATATTTCGTCAGCCACAAAGGTGCGCTAAATCAGTACTTTGATGGCTTATGTTTGATTTCTGTTTCCAAAACGCGAAAGGCTTGCATTTCTTGGAAATGTTGTTCAAAATAAATTAAGTAAATTAAGCCAGGCGTTGACCATCCTATTTTGGGTTCAACACCATTTGCTGGCGTGATATGAACATGTTATGGAATGTGATTGAATGTGATTGAATGTGGCCTGATTTGATCCAGGATTTCGTCCTTCGGATCCAGGCAGGACTAGTATAAGGGAGAGTAGCGGGCAGGGTCGCTACACCAGTATTCGCGCGTGGACGTGGCGCTTGGCAGATTGCGAGTTACCTAGCTGCCTCGTTACCTGATATTCAGCCGAAGAGGACGGCTTTGACGTGTCTTGTATACGATTGACAGTTTTGAGTGCACATATACTGCTACTAGGTGATGGTTCGAGTTAATATCCGCACCCCGTAGGAAACGGATGTACGTGATGTTAGAGAAAAAGCGGCCATTTATGAGAACGTGGTCAATCTGGTACATTGTTCGCTGGTCAGGTGATCTCCAGGGGGCTTTAATAATATTTTTGCGTGGGAAAAGGTGCTTCGAATCACCTCGCCAGGCCTCGGAAAACTGCGAAATTTATACTTTGTTGGCCGTTGTCGTTCGTGTAGGTGTGTCGGTTATGGGATCCTATAACCGGTCTATACGTGACTTCCTTACCGACCTGGACGTTTATATCCCCGATGACGATCTTGATGTCCCGTGACGAGCAGCTGTCGCACATTGCATCCAGCTTCGAGGAGAACGCTTCGTTCTCATCTTCGGTTCTACCTTCGTACGAGCAGTGCACGTTGATGATGCTGTAATTGAAGAAACAACCCTTTATCTTCAATAAGCACATTCGATCGTTGATCGCCTTCCAATCTATCACGCTATCCTGTCCAACTGTCCACTGTCATACTGTCTAAGACTACTGCTACTATCCAAGACTACAGACCCGTCCGACGATCGGGCATCTAAACGAACGGAATGATCTTCACCAAAAGTAGCCAACTCCAATCCTTTTACAGACGACCTCGAAATCATTACGATAAACTTTGGGACGGCGAAGGAAATCTACACCAGTCTGAAAACGATGACTAGGAGGATTAGGCTACAAACTCAATGCATCTAAAACCAAACATATGGTGGGAGGAGGCTCCAGAGAAAACAACGAATCCCTCCCACAGACAGTGACTATTGACGGCGATGAACTGGAAGTGGTTGATGAGTTCGTATATTTGGAATCTCTGTTCTCCGCCGGCAATAATACGAGTAAGGAGATCCAACGACGCATTCAAGCTGAAAATCGAGCCTACTTTTAGCTCCGCAAGACGCTTCCATGAAGGAGCATACGCCACCGTAAAAGCTGATGGTGTATAAAACGCTAAACAGACCGGTGGTCGTCTACAGACTTGGGGCAGTAATTTTGCTCATGGAAGACATACGTATATGTATTTGCCGTATTTGCACGAAAGGTGTAGCGGACTATTTTTGACGGAGTACAAACGGATAGCGTAGAGAGGCGTTGGCATTTGAACCACAAGTTGTAGACACTACTTGGAGAGGTTCCCGTCGAACACTTGGCGAAAGTTGGGAGACTACGGTGGGCCGGCCACGTCGCAAGGATGCCAGACGACTGTGCAGTAAAATCCGTTCGCTTCAAGAACCCCACCGACACCAGTAATATAAAGGCCCAACATGCTAAATGGCTCGACCAGGTTGATACCGACTTGTACCTGTCGAAACGCTCAATGAGTTGGCGGCGAGTAGCCCAAGACCGGGTACAGTGAAGAAGAATTATTGATACGGCTAGAGCCACCTCGGCTCTCTGCCGGTAGAAATAAGCTAGTACAAAAGGACGAAGTTTAAATGTGAGAAACAGCCAGCAATAACTACTCTCAACAAGCAGTTTTGGCATTTGGAGGATGATTGACAATGGATCGAATATTTGTGTTGCGGTGGATTCTTCAAAAATTTGGCAAATACCCAGAAAGATTTCAGAAACTGGCATGGCATGCCATCATCATGTAAGAAGTGAGAAGTGTGATGTAAGCAGTGAGAAGTGATAAGTGAGATGTAAGAAGTGAGAAGTGAGAAGTGAGAAGTGAGAAGTGAGAAGTGAGAAGTGAGAAGTGAGAAGTGAGAAGTGAGAAGTGAGAAGTGAGAAGTGAGAAGTGAGAAGTGAGAAGTGAGAAGTGAGAAGTGAGAAGTGAGAAGTGAGAAGTGAGAAGTGAGAAGTGAGAAGTGAGAAGTGAGAAGTGAGAAGTGAGAAGTGGGAAATGACAAGCGAGAAGTGAGAAGTGAGAAAGTGAGAAGTGAGAAGTGAGAAGTGAGTAGTGAGAAGTGAGTAGTGAGAAGTGAGTAGTGAGAAGTGAGAAGTGAGAAGTGAGAAGTGAGAAGTGAGAAGTGAGAAGTGAGAAGTGAGAAGTGAGAAGTGAGAAGTGAGAAGTAAGAAGAGAGAAGTGAGAAGTGAGTAGTGAGAAGTGAGAAGTGAGAAGTGAGAAGTGAGAAGTGAGAAGTGAGAAGTGAGAAGTGAGAAGTGAGAAGTGAAAAGTGAGAAGTGAGAAGTGAGAAGTGAGAAGTGAGAAGTGAGAAGTGAGAAGTAAGAAGAAGAAGTAAGTAAGAAGTAAGAAGTAAGAAGTAAGAAGTTAGAAGTAAGAAGTAAGAAGTAAGAAGTAAGAAGTAAGAAGTAAGAAGTAAGAAGTAAGAAGTAAGAAGTAAGAAGTAAGAAGTAAGAAGTAAGAAGTAAGAAGTAAGAAGTAAGAAGTAAGAAATAAATGAGAGGTGAACGACCCTCGTAAAAGAACCCCGATTTCACGAACGTACCGAAAGATACATATTTCGTTTAAGTAGAAAATGTACGATGTTTCAAAAATTCCAGACAGACCGCAATGGAATGAATATGATGGAGTAACGTACATATCCCCTGTGGATCTACATATTGAAGCTAATCAAGCAAATTTATCATCGAAAACGAATCTGACCTTCAAATTCTTAGGACGGTACTTTGACTGAATTGCTACGCACATAATGAATTCAAATTAAGAGATATTCATTTCGATGGCATGTTCTCTAACAGAAAAATCCTGTTAGAAGCAATAGTGCTTGATACAGAGAATTACGTAAATTTTCTGAAAAAAACATACCAAAAGTGCTTACATTTTATTTATTTATTTATTATTGCCAATCAATGTGTACAGAAATATTCCCAATCTCTGATGTTTTACTTAAATACTTGATATACGAGTCATTGCGATTGCTGTGGTTTGCGTGTTGAAAAAAATTATAACTCCTGGATGAGGCAACACGTTATTAGAGTGGCACGACGCACGCAATTAAATAACAAGACTATAACTTACACCACCTAATTTTCTTACAGTTTACGCTTCGTTCTTCATTACCGGTCCGGTCTACTCTACCAACCACAGCATCAACCATCAGGAGTGTGCCGGAAGCGCGTGTGTGCTGAGTTTGCCGTAAGGACCCAACCGCCAACCGTACGAGACGAGATGGGTGGCAAAAGTGGCACATTAGCATACCGGATATGACTTATAGGCTTACGGTACTTTGAAGGCACCCTCGCTATCTTACCTCTCGTTCGTAGTGTAAGATAGACGAGATCCTCTTTAGCGCTTCCAAAGAAGAGTACCCACTGTAATACTGATAATTAAAATAATTTATATGCGCATGAAAAGGTAAAGCAAGCTTCTGAAGTAAATGTTAGGCGGATTATTTAAGAAGATGGATATAAATTCTGCAGATTCCAGCGAATTTCGTTTGCTCCACACTTTTGACTTCTTGTTAGGGAAATTCTTCAAGTGAGTCTGCTCAAGTGAGGCAAATCGTTGGAACGCCAGACTGTTTGCCGAAAAAAGTCAAATAAAACGAAGCAGTACGTCTGCTAACGAGATTCGCAAAAATTTCCGTTAACATCTATGGCGGCTATATTATGTGCACATTAACATTAGATACTATAAAGGGAAACGTAGAGTGTGAAGGTAAAATTCTAGATATTCCTTGCAGTGTTCTATCATATTAATAATCGCGCTAACAGGTTTTTATTTCCACGTAGTTTGGTTTACCTTTGATCCTCAGACTCCGTTACCGCAAATGTACCGCCTGGCTTCGTTCAGCGCCGTGTATTTCCTTTCCTAGATTGGCATAATTACAGATCTCGCAAGAGATCATCGTGATCATGACGGCCATATAGTCCGAAGGGTAGAGGCAGCAATAGTTACTACATGCAACAGGCACCTTTTATGCTATTTGGAAACCGCCAAGGGCTTGTTGTGCTGTGGAAGTTTCATGGCACAAAATACTCCCTTCCTCCTTCGTATTGGCATCGACATCGAAAACCGATAGCGTGCACCCAATGACTGGCGGTATTAATGTCTCAATTTTATGCACAGAGTGCACTTTGCTGTGCTTTGTTGAAATTGTTTGAAGTTTATGATGTTTGAGCTGTATAAAATTTCGACATAATTAGGTTCCATTTCAGCTTGGTTTCTTAGAGATTGATTTCGTTTGTGAATTCTGTGGCATTTCTGTTCGATACGGGGTAGATTTTACGTTAGCTTTTGTTCCAGATATCAATTATAAAATTTTGAATCCCTTTTTTTCATCATAACCATACAAAATAGACATGCCAGAATATTTACCTATTCTTGATTTATTGCAAAAAAATGTCAAAGAAATTGTGGGTATCTATCGTTGTTACTTATTATTAAAAGGAAAATTCTGCAGGAAGTTTTATAGGCCGCATTCAACTATTCATTATATTACCCAAAGATTATTAAAAAAAACTGAATATTCGCATATAATCAGATAGCCTTTATTATGTGCAGAGAATTCCATATGATATTCAGCTCATTTGAAAAACCTATTAGCATTAGCAACGCATAATGGATAAAGCTCTAAGAGTAGAGTTAAATATTAAACTTCCGAAACATAAATTACACCAAGACATTCAATTTAGCGTTTCGCTCAACGGCTAACGATTTTCAAAATTGTTACTAGCTCCGTCGTCGGTTGCACAGATTATTGCAGCCTAATCTCTCGTTCGACAATCAGATGCTGCAAATATAGAGAAATGCGGACAGTTACATTTGTTTACTGATACCAACCAGTCAGCGAGCACACGCCATGTCGCAGCTTCACCTTCACAACACCCCTTCCGACTCGTATCCACTCGTATGGATTCATGAGCTAAACTAGGTATGTAGACACACAACGGAATGCAGGTCATCACAACAGAATCAACCGATTCTTCGTTCGTTGTCGCGCCCATACTTGTCCCCTTCGATTGGGTTGAATTGCACCCGATATGGACCCGTTCAAGACATTACCTTGCTGCTATTGCCGTTCAATGCAAATTTCTTAGCCATTATTGTAACTGTTCTGCTTCGAAAGCGGACCGGCGATCGGACGCACACTCGATGAGACCGAATGCACGATGGACAAAAATATTTTCTAAGTTGAGTGAGTAAAACTATCAAATTTTGACGTTCATTCGATCACGTAATTCGATCATTCAACATTCAACATTAATCTTTCTCCTTATGCTTTAATTGTCAGTCCCACTCGTTGTTAAAAAACGTTACAACTGGTACGCACGATATCCTGAGGCATTTCATCTCAAATCTTCTTCAAACGTTGCTTGAAGTTATCTACAGTCAATCCTTTGGTGCTCCATAGTTTGCCATGCACGTAACCCCATGCATAGAAATCGAGAGACAAATCAGGCCAAGCAGCAGACTATTCTTTCGAAGAAACACGCCAAGCCTTTGAAGCTTTCGACTGGTGAGACGGTGCAGAAACCTGTTGTGAGCAATATGGTGCATTCTTGCTCTGTTTTTTGACTATTGGAAGCAAATGGTTTTTCAAAACATTATTTGTATGAAATCAATCGAAAATCATCTTTAAAAATACTCTTCATGGTTGACTACTGAATTCTCCGTTCCTTGACCATCCATGCAGACACATCTGTTATTAATCCATTTTTAATTGAGCACGTCTAGAAAACACTGACAGGGTAGTGAAAATAGGACCAATATAGGCAAAGGACTAAGAATGGCGCCCCCACCCTACGCCTCTATTTTTTTGGATTTTTACTTAGTACACTCTTGTAGTGTGAATCAACCAATCAATAACATGTAACATGAAGTCAATGGTATACATACATACTTTAGTCTGTGAATCTTCGTATTTTTTCAAATACATAACGAAATTCAAAATCTGGTGACAGCGTTCGAGTCGTTATTACTTATCATCGTCAGCTACGGTGTGTGTTGCTTTCGAGATGGTGAATTTACCTGCAATCTTAGTTTCCTTTCATTTCTTACTTCCATAGGTAAAATTGCAATCAACAGAAATTGGTCAAACTATTGAACCGTTCGGAAAAATAATTAAAATTTTTCGTTTGCGTTCAAGAGAGGAGAACGTTCAAAGTCAATTGTTCACACTGTGTGAGTGTTTTTATCAGGTAGGCAAAAATCTGAAAAATGGCGTCGAAAGAACAGCTCGCCTGCGAAAAAATTCTGCACAAGTACATCGGAAATAAGGATGTATCACATTGTGCCATAGGTAAAATGCTGGGAATCCCGAATTCTACGATTTCTCGTGTCATAAAACGGTTCAAAGAACATCTCACTGTCGATCGTAAGCCACGATGACACGAAAAGAGTCGTCCGTATACTGTTATGAATCACACCCCCGGGGTCAGTCCCGGTGTTGTGGCGGTCAACTGATTGCGCGCTCGTCAATACTTGGTCTTCCTTATTACAATGCTTGGATTTTTCTATAATCTTTTGCTTACTAGTGTGGTAACCCGGACTACCAGTTACCAATGTATTTCCTGGTGTTGACACTCACTACTGTGTTACCGGCCGATCCGTGGCACTTCGTTCCCTTTTCCGACTGTCCGTCAACCCGTGCACGCTACCGGTGACTCCAGTCAATAATGAGTAAACATCACTTTACACACTCCAGGCAGACCTTTCAATCTATACCTATAAAAAAGTGTGTCTGTCTGTCTCTCCGTATGTTCCTTATAGAATCGAACACTACTGAACCGATCGGCGTGACAATTTGCATGTAGAGGTTTTTGGGACTAGGGAAGGTTCTCTCGATGGCAAAAGACCCCTCACCCCACTAACAGGGGGGGCTCCCATACAAATCTATGTCTATAAAAAATGATTTCTGTCTGCTTTATGTTCCTTATAGAATCGAAAACTACTGAACCGATCGGAGTGAAAATTTGCATGTAGGGGTTTTTGGTGCCAGGAAAGGTTCTTATGATGGTTAGAGATCCCTCCCCCCACTAAGAGGGGGGGGGGCTCCCATACAAATCTATTCCCATTAAAAAGTGATTTCTGTCTGTCTGCCCGAATGTTCCTTATTGAATCGAAAACTACTGAACCGATCGACGTGAAAATTTGCATATAGGGGTTTTCGGGGCCAGGGAAGGTTCTTATGATGGTTAGAGACCCCCCCTCCACTAAGAGGGGCGGCTCCCATACAAATGAAACATAAATTTCTGCATAACGCGAGAACTAATCAAGCAAATGGAACCCAAATATTACTAGTGAGTGTTTTTGGAGCCAAGAATTTTTTCTATGGTGAATTAAGACCCCTCCCCACTTTGGGAGTGGGGGGGGGGGGCTCCTATACAAATGAAATACAAATTTCCTCATAACTCGAGAACTAATTAATCAAATGGAACCATATTTGGCATGTGGATGTTTTCGGAGGCATGAATTTTTTCTATGGTGAATTGAGACCCCTCCCTTAAGAGGGGAATTATGACCCCTCTCCCTTTTAATAGGTGGGCTTCCATATACATGAAATACAAATTTCCTCATAACTCGAGAACCAATCAAGCAAATGGAACAAAATTTGACATGTAGATGTTTTTGGAGCCAAGAATTTTTTCTATGGTAAATTGAAACCTCTCCCCACTTTAGGAGGGGGGGCTCCTATACAAATGAAATACAAATTTCCTCATAACTCGAAATCTAATTAATCAAATGGAACCATATTTGGCATGTGGGTGTTTTTGGAGGCATGAATTTTTTCTATGATGATTTAGGACCCCTTACCTTTTTAGGAGGGGGGGCTCCCATACAAAAGAAAAATAAATTTCCTCATAACTCGAGAGCTAATCAAGCAAATGGAACCAAATTTGACATGTGGGTGTTTTTGGAGACAAGAATGTTTTCTGTGGTGAATTGAAACCTCTCTCTGCATTAGGAGGGGGGGTTCCTATACAAATGAAATACAAATTTCCTCATAACTCTAGAAGTAATCAAGCAAATGGAACCAAATTTGGCATGTGGGGGGTTTTGGAGGCAGGATTTTTTTCAATGATGGTTTGGGACCCCTCACCCCTGTGGTAGGGGGATAAGGACTCTCATACAAATGAAACAGAAATTTTTGCGTAACTCAAAAACTAATCAAACTCGAGAAATGTTAGACTCATAAAACATTAATCAATAACAAGACCACCAAAAACTATCAATAGTAACATTAGATAATTCAGTGCGAGTCGGCCATAGGCCGCGAGTGTTGCTGGCAACCTGTCGTCGGAAGCGCCGGCCGCTGCGGAGGGCAGCCCCTGTAGAGATCACCTCTATCTAGATTTATTTATTTTCCTAGATCTACTGACCTCTATTACTTTCCTTCAATTGGGTCACCCCTGCGAAATGGTACTTTCTACGAAAAGATTTTCCGTGAAATGGTACATCCAGCGTAAGGTTTTTCGCGAAATGGTATTCTACGAAACTCTATATTCCGCGTTATGGTCAACCGAGAATTGGTGTTCCGCAAAATGGTATTCGGCGAAATGGTTCGTAATGATGGCGAAAATTTAAATACTATCCGCTTTATTTTATCAGGCTGAGCGATGGGGGGAGTTGTTTTCTACCTTACTGTGAGGAAAATTTGTATATTAAAACACCCATGAACTCCTCAGAAACTTGCAAAATTCGAGATTGTGACAAAGGTCATCCGAGATTCACGATTTATGTACAACATAGTTTAATTTGTAGCAATACGAAGTTTGTCGGGTCAGCTAGTAAGGTATAAATATCACGATGCCACAGTAAAGACAATTTCCCGTTATACCAGTGATTTCGTATACTCGTGATTTCTTCGCCTAGCACCGCGGTTTTGGTAACTGCTGAACATACCCTACTTCGTCTATCTTGGAGTGTCGAAGTACTAGTGCGAAGTTCTCGTAACTCACCTGTTGTCTAATTGCCGAATGTTTAATCGGAGGACGACTTTATCGCGAGGTGTTTACCGTCAATAGTTTTAAGCGCACATATACTGTTAGTAGGTAATGAACCGAGTTGATATCCGCAACCCGTTGGTAATGTTCAAGGAAAATCAGCCTGCGATGAAAATATGGTCGATTTTGTTCAATGTTCCTTGGTCAGGTGATCTTCAGTTGGCTTTGTCGATATCTTTGCAGGGGAAGAAAATGCTTCGGATCATCAGGCCTCGGGAAGCTGCAAAGTTGATGCATCGCGGGCCGTTATCGTTCATGTCGATGTGCAGGCTATGGATCACGTCGCCGGTCTATTTATACATTGTTTCCCTGCCAGATGAAAAGAATCAGACCAGGAGTTGCCAGCTCACTGCGGCAACGCGTCAAAACAGAGAGGCGAGAGCGGCGGAAAAAAGAATCCATCGTCTAAAGTACGAAGAGCATGTGCTCGCCGGCGCAGAGGAGCAATACGCCAGCAATGACACACGGAGCTTCTATAAAACGATGAGATGCAGGAATTTTGCCATGCCTGTGATGTGCAATGATAGTGCTGGCAACCTGCTTACCGACAAAAAAGCGATAGCAGCCAGGTGGAAGGAGCACTTCCAGACACTATTGAATGGAGAGGTAAATGCGGAGATCAGCAGGGACAGGATAGGAATTATAAGCATTGGTCAAGCTGTGGAGCCGCCAACACAGGAGGAGGTTAAAAAGGCAATCAGTGAGCTGAAAAACGGTAAGGCTGCTGGGAAGGACGGTATTCCGGCTGAACTTCTAAAAGCGGGGAGCAAGCGGTTGTACGAAGCAATCCACCGGATCATTGTCAGAATCTGGAAGGAAGAACAAATGCCGGAGGAGTGGTTGGATGGCCTCATTTGCCCAATCTACAAAAAGGGACATCGACTGGAGTATAAAAACTATCGAGGAATAACATTGCTCAATTCTGCCTACAAGGTGCTTTCCCGTATCCTGTTCTGCAGACTGAGACCGTTAGCGGAGTCCTTCGTCGGCGAGTACCAAGCTGGTTTTCGTGAGGGTCGATCCACGACGGATCAGTTGTTTACCCTGCGTCAGTTGCTAGACAAGTTCCGGGAGTACAACTTGCAGACACACCATCTGTTTGTGGACTTTAAAGCGGCGTACGATTCAGTTAAACGAAATGAGCTGTGGCAGATAATGCTAGACCATGGTTTTCCGACGAAGCTGATTCGTGCGACGCTGGACGGATCAAAATCATGCGTTAGAATAACGGGTGAGATCTCAGCTGCTTTCGTGACGTTGGATGGACTGAAGCAAGGGGATACACTCTCTAACCTGCTATTCAACATTGCCTTGGAAGGTACATTACGAAGGGCAAACGTGGAAAGGAATGGAACTATCATCACGAAATCTCACATGCTTCTTGGTTTTGCGGATTACGTCGATATCATCGGAATCAACTGTAGAGAAGGGGTAGAGACCTTCAGGCCTTTTAAACCAAACCTTCAGGCCAAAACGAAGTACATGGTTGGTGGTAGGGAACGTGGGGGCCCAATTGGTGTTGGTGCCGAGGTGGAGTTAGATGGGGAACGATATGAAGTAGTGGTGGAGGTTTCCCAGTAGTGAAAGGACGAGTTGCAACCGCGAATCGGGCTTTCTATGGATTACGTAGCCAGCTGAAGTCCCGTAGTTTGCAAATTCGCACAAAACTGTCGCTCTACAGAACACTAATCCTCCCGGTGGCCCTTTACGGACACGAATCATGAACGCTAAAGGAAGCTGATCGACGAGTGCTAGGGGTTTTTAAGCGTAAAATTCTGTATACTTGGTGGCAAAATGGAAAATGGAGTGTGCCGCAGACGCATGAATCACGAGCTATACCAAGTATACAAATATGCTGATATAGTGAAGGTAGTTCAATGTGGCAGGCTGCGGTGGGCTGGACACGTGGCCAGAATGCCCGATGAAAGAGTATCCAAAACTATTTTCAACAGAGAACCAGGCAGGCCGTAGACTCCAAGGCAGTCCCCGCACCCGCTGGGTGTGTGCTGTCGAAGACGATGCACGTTTAGTTGGTGTTCGTGGGGATTGGAGAACGGCAGCCCAGGATCGACGGTACTGGAGGACCATAATTCGTTCGGCACAGGATCGGTGACGGACCGTTGCCACTAAAGTAAAGTAAGTTCCCTGCCATTCTGGCCGTTCATATCTTCCGATGACGTGTTTGATGTCCCGTGGCGAACAGCTATCATATGTTGCCTCTAGATGTGCATAGAACGTTTCCTTCTCGTCGTCGGGTCTACCTTCGTGTGGACAATGTACGTTTATGATGATGTAGTTGAAGAAATCACCAACTTCTTATCTTCAACAAGCACATCCTCTCGTTGATCGCTTTACAGTTAACTACGCGATCTCGTATTTTGCCCATCACTACGAAGCCCGTTCCCAGCTCGTTGGTGGCTTCACCGCTCTGGTAAAATTGGGTTTGGCCGCAACAGATCCTCCGCACCCTCTCACCTTTGCACTTTCGGGGTTCTAAATTTAGCGATCTGCCGTTTTAGGTACCAAGTTTCCATTCCTTGTCCTTATTTCGTCGGCTTTGTTCATGCCGAATGTTTTCAGTCTCGTTATGGAGCTGCGATCTTATATCCTCAGTCATCTCATAGAGACAACATAGTGCCTCCTTCCCTCTTGGTATACATACTATTTTAGTTTCCACCAGGGTTGGTTAACCGATTTCCGCGAAGGTTGCTCGTATTACGGCTGCTACCACGGGGAGATTGGAATATGAGTTGCTGGATAAGACGCTAAGGACCATTATGGGGTCTGCTTTACGCCAAGAATGACAAATTTCATGTTATTAGGCGTGGTACACTAGTTACGCCTCCCAGCCTCCCAGTTGGCTCCGAGGTATGACGCTGGCCTAATAAGCCAATCGTCGTATGTTACAATCTCGACTGGGAGAGGCTGTTAGAGTCAATAGGATCGTAGCAACTGGCCCTGCACTGCCCATGGAAGCATAGTCGACGTAACGATCAGCACCATGATTGTTGAGAAAACGCATTTTTATCGTGAAAAACGTTTAAAGCCATATAATCTTTGCTATAAACTTTTTCAATCGAATAATCTGTCAATTTAGTAGAGTTTATTAATCAAAACTTTGCTTTTACTTTGCTTTGCTTTGCTTTTACACTAGTTGCGTAACGCAAAAATTATAGTTTTTTGGCCCCCTCCCTCCCCTATGTAATAATAATTGGCATAGCCCCCCTTTAAATTACGTAACGTTAACTAAACCTCCCATCATTAAATAAAAATCGCACAATTCGTTCAATTTTTTTTAGTTTTTCAAGCTCAAGAAACGCATCGATTCTACATTCTTATCAAAACTACCATGATCAGAATGTAAATTCTGAATTCTGACCAAACTGTATGATTTAACACAACCAGGTCTGAGTTCAGAACAAAAATTTTGATCAAAATGGATGAGATCAAATAGAATCGAGGCTAAAACCATAGAGTTACACAGCTGAAACAGAAATTAAAGGGTATCCCATATCTAATTGACCACGGAAGAAACGCTGTAGAAAATTATCCATTGCGTATTTTCTCTTGAAAATTTGAGTAGAAGCAGTTTAGAGTGTATTGTTTACACTCTATTTTTATCGCGGTCAGTTTTTCGAAAATTGGAAAAAATTGCGTCACCCGAAAAGCAACGTCGCGAATTTATTTTGCACCTGTAAAATCATCAACTATCTCATCATGAATTATGAGACTTATGTTAAGGCGGACTTCCGGCCGGTTCCGGGGCTACTGTACTTCACCGCCCAGCACAAGTTTGATGTTCCGGAGGAAGTAAGAATGCAGAAACTTTCATAGTTTGCCAAAAATACGTGATTTGGCCAAGAAATACATCATGTGGAAAACGGAGTGCGCCGTTCGTGACTACCGGGACTGTAAACGGGCTGATCTATCTCAAGGAGTGTTTACAGAAGCATCTGCCTTTTCTGTCGAAGCAACACGAGGGTCGTACGATCTTCTGGCCGAATCTACCTTTGTGCCAGTATACAAAGGATGTATTGGAATGGTACGAAGCCAACGGAGTCACTTTCCTACCCAAGGACATGAACGCCTCTAACGCACCGGAACTAAGGCTCATCGAAAAATATTAGACTATTATGAAGTAGGCACTACGGAAGCATCCCAAGGAGGCCAAGTCTGAGGAAAACATGAAGAAAAAGTGGATTCCCGTACAGATGAAGCTGCAACTAGGTTGTACAAAATTATTTGAGTGGAGTTAAGGTAAGGTGCGAGCATACGGTTATGGTATGGACGTTGAATGAAACAAACATGCCAAAAGCTTACTGATGGGTTATGTTTTGTTGTCTGAAAGTTTGAAAAGGATCGGTCAAATAGGTAATTTTCTACAGTGTTTCTTCCGTAGTGCAATTTGATGTGGGACACCCTTCAGGCATCACCCCATGTTACACGTTGGGCTAAACGGTTTTCAGCTGTTCAGATTTATTTAACAAAAAATAATTGCGTATTTTTTCAATTTGATAAATTTGTTACGTAACTCTTCTCAAGACTCCCCCTCCCCCCTACGTAACAAAAAGTAACACTAGCTTGACCTCCGCTTGCTTGACTTGTGAAAGTGACTTCAGTGTATAGGGGAATGTCGTCGTGGTTGGGCCACCTTTTGGCATTCGCCCATAACTTTCGTTTCAAAAGCAATTTCATAAATCTAAATACATCGTTGCAAAGGTCTATGTATAAGGTATATGTATTTCTGCAAAATCCTAAACTGGTTGCTTGAAAAATAATTAAGTTATAGGCATCTACGTGGAGACAAAAAATGTTGTCCTAGTCGGGCCATCTTATACAGGTTGGGTCACCGTTCAAAATCCGTAAAATTACGTATTGAAATTCTATATGGAGCCATAAAAGGAATGATTTTCGTACACAACGGCCCATATAAGTAAAAATGTCTAATTTTTAATTACATTTTTGTGAAATTTTGGCGATATTGTAAAATCAATATTGCTACAATCGCCTTTACCGAAGTGTACTACTACAAAGAAAAAAAGAAAACAACAACAATCTAGGTTTTTACCTAGATATTAATATGGTCTTATTATCACATTTTACGTGACAGACATTCTCTAGCGAATATGGCGTTTCTACGCTTAAAATTTTGGTGGCCCAACCATGACTACTCAAGTGGACCGATCTTTACAAAAAGCGGTTTTTTTAGTATTTCACCTTATCCTAACCAAACTCCTCACTGGAAGGGATTTTTTTTATAGTCTTCGTGTGAAGCACAACACACTTAATACATTTTCAACATTTATCCAGAAAATTGCATTTCATACATCGTTTCTTGAAAAAAGTTTACTGCGCCTGCAAAACCTTTTTGTGTCAGATTTAGTCACTGAATTCAGTACGCGTGTTTTTAATTAACGATTGAAACTCACAATATTGTGAAAAGTTAGCTGTCACAGTAAGAAGTATTACAATGCTTGTACATACATATTATAAGTTACTAAAACTGTAAAAATCGAGATGGCCCGACCATAACAGTGGTCCGACGAAAACGACATTACCACAGAACCACAGAACGGAAGATCAACTTCAAGTAAAAACGAATTCAAAAACTGACCACAAAAGGAATGCAAAAATCAGCACCGATTTTTTCTTACTTCGAGTAAGTTTCTCAGACCGTGCACATTTATGCCACTTTAACTGTGGTATAAAGTGGTATAATATTTTTCTATGCTTTGAATTGACCGTTAGCTCTACAGTTCTACCTGGTTAATAAGGATTGTTGTTATTAATGACAACTTAAAGAAGATATTATTGAAAAGTTATAATCGGAGTAGAAAAGTGATGCAGTATAATAAAGATTTTACTGTTTTGAAATCTAAAATAAAATATCGGTTTGGCACATATCAGTAATTAAAACTGAAATTAAGATTTCAGTTCTTTAGAACGAAGATGATTTGGAACTTGGAAGCCGTTAATAGATTAAAATATTTTAGTGGAAGGACTTTCGAATACAGGTTGTTCCTCTACCTGCTACCTGTCAAAATTGCACAACTTAGACGTTTAGCAAAATGGAACCTGCTTGTTTTTTCCCTGAGTTCAACAGATCAGTTCGTTTCATTTTTGGCACCGATCGTTTTTGGTTTATCACTTCATGTGTCTAGACCAATCAGCATCTCCGGAGTGATTCTCGATAAGGGCGCAACTAGCAACGTGTAAACAATGAGGAATATCATTGTGATAATTTGCCAGTACATTTTCAAGTCATAATTTCAATAAAAGTTACAAAAATCAAGTTTAAAGACATAAATTGGTGTAGAATAAATCAATCTTATAATTTCACAACAATACTGCATAAAATTTGTGCATTCAAGCTCAAAATCTAAGTTTTATAGTTGAACCCCTTGAAATGAGCCTCAAAGCATTTTGACAATGAGGTTCGCCCAGTCCTGTTTCGCCTTGTTTTGATTCTTTTATTTAGTTTCGCTCGTTTACAATGCGCCTGTGTTTTGAAAACAACGCAGTTTCGCTCTTTACTATCGCCTGTTTACAAAACGATTTGCAAATAAGCCTGTTACTTCATAACAATGAAAGGGGCTAAACTGCATATTGTCATTT
The DNA here is from genome assembly GCF_943734655.1 of Sabethes cyaneus. Taxonomy (NCBI): domain Eukaryota; kingdom Metazoa; phylum Arthropoda; class Insecta; order Diptera; family Culicidae; genus Sabethes; species Sabethes cyaneus. The sequence goes on from NC_071355.1 coordinate 80,269,873, forward strand.
GTTTTGATTAAACACTTCTATCGCCCATCACTAAAAGCTTGTTTTAAATAATTCTAACGATTAAAACAGAAGAAAGGTTTCTTGCCAAGGATATTATCAGTCTTTTTAAGGCTGATGGTGTAACAAAACGATTTGTGTACGATTTGCTAGTTGAGCCCCAATCGCGAATCACTCCGGATCTATATTAACGCACACGTGTATGAAATTTGACACCAATAGAGCCTCTGTTCGAAGTACAATTCTCCGATAAGAACGCTAAGACGGATAGCTTTAGCGGCTGGTAGCGGCTGTAACGCTCTGCGGCTGGTTCGCCGTAGCCTATTAAATGGACATAATTTGACCCCCGGTACATAGCCATTTTTCTGTGGTTGAAATCTAGACGTCAAAAGCACTGGGCGGGAAATCATTTCATAGAAATTCTATGGAGCGGCAATTGTTGTTTCGGGGCCCGGGCCAGCATCGATGTGCCCATCAGTATGGGGCTATTGTCAAATCATATGTGAGAGTGCATTGGTGATACCGGACTGACTTAATTGGTTCCAACATGTAGAAGTATGTGTGTTTGAAAATATTTACATGCTTATGGTGACTTTGCTCACCGCAATTTGACACTTTGACTCATTAACAAATCATTGCGTACTACTATCACTTTAAATGTAACATTTATGTACGTTATTTTCACAGTTTAAAATTATGCGAGGGATCGTCGCTCATAACGATTTGTATCGGATCGATTTTAAGTGCGAACACAAGGTATATTCATTGAGCTTCTGGTAGGATTGAAGTAGTTGTGTGAAAAAAATTATAAACATCTACAAAAAAAATTTCACACAAAACACAAGCCGTTTTACAAGGGTGAACCTCTCACATCGTTAATTTACACCAGAATATTTGACAGGTCTATTGAAAGTGGTATAATTTTTTCCGTGTAAAAAGCGTTCCTGTTACCACTAGATGGCAGTCAAAAATGAACTCAGTTGTATCCAGTTTTCAAATCGAAGATGATATTCCTTTCTTTGACATTACCCTAATTTTACGATTGCTACATGAAAAAAAATACAGACAATAGAACCAATATCGCTGCTCAAGCCTATGATGCACAATATTGGAAAAATACATCAATAAATTAATTTCCTTCATCACCCATTGCAAGATAAATTTTGACCACTTTCCGCATGATTGGCTCCACGTTGCCACGCCCGTACGCACATATAAATGCATAAAACGGATCTATCGTTATCGTAACCTGCGGAATCAATGGTGCCACTCATGTGCACTCAGCGAAATTCACATAGGATTTTCATAGGAAATACGTATGTTTTTTTGCCAAAGCAAAATACTATGTTAATCATACGACTTTGCAATGAAAATCATTCGAACCACACTTATGATTTTCATACATCCTGTATTGAAAAACATACCAATTTCTTATGAAATTTAATATTTTTTCTAGTGCATATCATACGATTTTATAATGAAAATCAAATGAACAAAACTTATGATTTTCATACATCGTGTATCGAAAAACATAAGGATTTCTTATGAAAATTAACATTTTCTCAGATGCAAATCATACGATTACGATATGAAATGTTAATATATGTCGTATGGAAATTATAGAGACCTCGTATGATTGTCATAAAAAGACGAATAATTTTCATACGAAAAAGATATAAATAACGGAAGGATTTTTTTATGAATTTCACTGCTTTTTATACGGTTGTTTATAGTACACACTATGCATTATGTATTTATAAATCCCGCACTACGCTTGCTGAACACGGTGATAGGAAACACGACGCTTATCGCTCTCAAATCAAAAATCATCTTTTTACCGGCCCGTTTTGGTTGTAATTTTGCCAAACTAGGCAAATTAACATTGTACCCAAAATCGGCTGGGAAGAAGATAATTTTTAATGATGTCAGAACGATAGTAGTTGTGTCCCCTATCACCGCGTTCAGCGAACGTAGTGCGGGATTTATAAATACATATAATTCATAGCGTGTGCTGTATACAGCCATATAGCATTTTTTCCAGTTTTTACACGATATAAATACAAAAGTTGTAAGTTTATTTCTAACTAATGTATTTATTTTTATTTTTCTGTTAATAGTTACTTTAAGGACTAAACAGCATATTAGAGAGAAAAAAGACGAAGCAAAATTTTCAGTGAGAGTGCGCTTTTATTAAATGGTTCTGAATATTCACAATGATGTCTTAGAAAAACTATGTTGTAGCGTTATTTAAGATTTTCAAAATAATATCTTTCTCGTTTGCACCAACACTGTTTGATGCTAGCCCTGCTTGCACTTTAAGATCTAAATAAAGTATATATTGTTGTTGGTTTACTTTCAATCCGTTTCGTGCTTTAACTGGAGTTAGGACAGTGTTCAATCCAAGGAAAACTAGTAGCCGCAAATCTGAAAGAGTTAAAGAAAAATATTTCAATTTTATATGTAGTAGCAACTCGATGGAATAAAGCACTATCAAAATTAAACGGGACCTCATTCTGGAAGGTCGAAAAATAATTGATTTTCGTGATTCCTTTTCGGATGTTGTAATCAAACTGAAGTGCTCGGTTGTTTCGATTATTGGTTTAAAATATATTTTGTATTTTTGGAATCCAAAAATCGTGATTATTATGCTGTTGGCAACTGTGCACTAGGATGCTCTCTAGAAAACTTCTTTACCGGTGGTACGTGGGAACCAACGGAGTACCAGAGAACGGATTTCAAGAATGATTTTGAAACTTTAGCTTAATACTTAAGTTTTTACGTAGCGATTTTTAAAGATTCGAAAATACCAAACCGTTACATAACCAAATGGCTACATAACAATTAAGATAATTAATTTTTATATGCTGTAAAAAAAATTCAGCCAAATCAGTCCATTGGATTCTGAGATACATGTACTGTCAGCTATACTCTGACCCCATAGTTTCACTGCGGCTTTTCAACTGCTAAAAATGAAATTTGAGTTTTCAACTTTCCAGAGTAGGGTCCCCCCTTAAAGTGCTCCGATTTTGTTCAAATTTTATACACTTGGTTTTTATCGGAAAGTCTTAAACCCGTATTTTTTTGAAAAATTATAAATTATTTTCGAGCGTTTTAGTAGAACTTATAGCTGGTAAACGGCTGAATAAATACCGTCGGAGACTTGTGCAACTGTAGGTATAAAATAGACCCTAAAGGGGTTCACAACCTCTTATTCATCAACATCTATCCCTACCTCATGGTATCAGTCTGGATACAAACAACCTTAGTGGAGAGCCTCCGTACTAAGTGTATCCTGTAAAAGATGTTCATTAGACCGGTTGTTTTCTATGGGTATGAAACGTGAACAATGCTTTAGAAAGACCTGAGAGTGCTTGTAGGTTACGAAAGTCGAGTGCTAAGAACGATCTACGGCGGTGTACAGAATGGCGTATGCAACTCTTACTTACTTAGGTGGCTTGCCGTCCTAAGACAAAGCCTGTTGAACAAAATTTCTCCATGTAACTCGGTTGAGGGCTACCGCTCTCCAATTCCTCGGACACCGAGTACTCTCCGCCAGATCTCGCTCCACCTGGTCTAACCATCTTGCTCGCTGCGCTCCTGGTCGTCTTGTTCCTACCGGATTTGAGGCGAACACCATCTTTGCAGGGTAGTTGTCCGGCATTCTGGCAACATGCCCTGCCCATCGCATCCGTCCAGCTTTAGCCACCTTCTGTATACTGGGTTCGCCATAGAGCTGTGCGAGTTCATGGTTCATCCTCCGCCTCCATACTCCGTTCTCCTGTACGCCGCCGAAGATCGTTCTTAGCTCTCGTCGTTCGAAAACTCCGAGCACTCGCAGGTCCTCCTCGAGCATTGTCCATGTTTCGTGCCCGTAGAGAACAACCGGTCTAATAAGCGTCTTGTACAGGGTGCACTTTGTACGGGGACTTAGTCTGCTCGACCGCAATTGCTTGTGGAGCCCATAGTAAGCACGACTTCCGCTGATAATACGCCTCCGAATCTCACGGCTGGTATCATTGTCCGCCGTTACCAGTGAGCCAAGGTAGACAAATTCATCGACTACCTCAAACTCATCGCCGTCGATCAATATACTACTGCCCAAGCGGTGTCGTTCGGCCTCGGTTCCGCTGGCCAGCATGTACTTTGTTTTAGACGTATTTACCTTTAACCCAATCTTTTCTGCTTCGCGCTTTAGCCTGGTGTACTGTTCAGCCACCGCCACAGATGTTCTGCCGATAATATCCATGTCATCGGCAAAGCAGACGAATTGACTAGATTTGTTGAATATCGTGCCCCGCGTGTTGATACCCGCTCGGTTCATAACACCTTGTAGCGCTATGTTGAACAGCAGGCATGAAAGACCATTACCTTGACGAAGCCCTCTGTGTGATTCGAATGAACTTGACAATCCACCCGAAATCCGAACACAGCACTGCGTACCATCCATCGTAGATTTAATCAGTTTGATGAGCTTCCTGGGGAAGCTGTTCTCGTCCATGATTTTCCATAGCTCTTTCCGGTCGATGGTATCATATGCGGCTTTGAAGTCAACGAATAAATGATGCGTGGGAACTCTGTATTCACGGCCCTTTTGGAGGATTTGCCGCAGTGTAAATATTTGATCCGTTGTAGACCGACCTTCGACGAAGCCGGCTTGATAAGTTCCCACAAATCTATTCGCAATTGGTGATAGACGGCGGAAAATGATTTGGGACAGCACTTTATAAGCGGCATTGAGAACGGTGATCGCTCGATAGTTCTCACAGTCCAACTTGTCGCCCTTTTTGTAGATCGGGCAGATAACCCCATCTTTCCACTCCTCCGGTAGCTGTTCCGTATCCCAAATTCTAACAATTAGTCGGTGTAGACAAACGGCCAGCTTTTCTGGTCCCATTTTAATAAGCTCCGCTCCGATGCCATCTTTTCCAGCTGACTTGTTGTTCTTTAGCTGCATGATGGCCTCCTTAACTTCGCCTATCGTTGGGGCTGGCACCTCTTCCCCGTTTGCTGCACCGTCGAAATCGCTTTCCCCGCCGCCATGGTTTTCCGCCTGGGCGCCATTCAGGTGTTCGTCGAAGTGCTGCTTACACCTATCCGTCACCTCACGATCGTCCGTCAGAATACTGCCAGTCTTATCCCGACACATTTCGGCTCGCGGCACAAAGCCTTTGCGGGATCCGTTCAGTTTCTGGTAGAACTTCCGCGTTTCCTGAGAACGATGCAGCCGCTCCAACTCTGCATATTCCTGCTCTTCCAGGTTGCGCTTTTTCTCCCGAAAGATTTGGTTTCGCTGCATCTTCTTCTGTTTGTGTCTTTCCACGTTCTGACGTGTGGCACTGCGCATCTTGGCCGCCCGCGCAGCGTTCTCCTCATCCATCACCCTCCTACATTCATCGTCAAACCAATCGTTCCGCTGATTCCGGGCCACATGCCCGATGGAGCTCTCCGCTACACCGTATGCAAGCGGAGGATGAATCATAAGCTTGCACAGCTCTGTGGCAAATACAGTATTCAAAAGGTGGCTAATGCTGGGCGGATACGCAGGACATGTTGCAAGAATGTCGGACAACTATTCTGCAAAAAGTGACGTTTACTTCAAATCCGGCAGGAACAAGACAACTAGAGACGCAGCGAGCAAGACGGTTAGACCAAGTGGATGGTAGATCTGTACATGATGTCCAACGAATTGGAGACCGGTAGCCCACAACCGAGTTAATTGGAGAAATTTTTCATCAGGCTGTCCTAGGACGGCCAGCCAATTAATTAATCTATACCTATAAAAATGAATTTCTGTCTGTCTGTCCATATGTTCCTTATAGGCTCGGAAACTACTGAACCGATCGGCATGGAAAATTTGTATGCAGGGGTTTCTGGGGCCAGAGAAGGTTCTTATGATGGTTAGAGACCCCTCTAAGAGGGAGGCTCCCATATAAATGTATAAATGAAAATGAATTTCTGCATAACTCGAAAACTAATCAAGCAAATTGAAGCAAATTTGGCCTGTTGGAGTTGTAGAATGCAGAAATTGTTTCTATGGTGAATTAGGACCCCTGCCCCCATTAAGAGGGAGGGCTCCCATACAAATGAATACGAATTGCCTCATAGCTCGAAAGCTAATCAAGCAAGCAATTGGATTAAATTGGGCATGTGGCAGTTTTCAGAAGAAGGCATTTGTTCTATGATATACTAGCTGACCCGACAAACTTCGTATTCGACAAACTTCGTATAAATTAAACTGTGTTGTACATAAATCGTGAATCTCGGATGACCTTTGTCACAATTTCGAGTTTTGCAAGTTTCTGGGAAGTTCATGGGTGTTTTAATATACAAATTTTCCTCACAGTAAAGTAGAAAACAACTCCCCCATTGCTTAGCCTAATAAAATAAAGCGTATATCATTTAAATATTTGCCATCATTACAAACCATCTCGCCGAATACCATTTTGCGGAACACCAATTCTCGGTTGACCATAACGCGGAATATATAGTTTTGCAGAATACCATCTCGCGAAAAACCTTACGCGGGATGTACCATTTCACGGAAAATCTTTTCGTAGAAAGTACCATTTCGCAGGGGTGATCCAACTGAAGGAAAATAATAGAGGTCAGATCTAGGAAAATAAATAAACCTATCTATTTAAGAGGTGATCTCTACGGGGGGTCCCCCCCCCCGCAGTAGCCGGCGCTTCCGACGGCAGGTCGCCGGCAACACTCACGGCCTGTAGCCGTCTCGCGCTGAATTATCTAGGGCCTTATTCTCACAGTCACCTCACCTCACTTCTCTCACGCGCCCTATTTTGGCAATCAACCTTACCTCACCTAACAGCTCCTCATTTGATTTGTACAGTCACCCAGGTGAGCGGAGTCGCCTACGTGACACTGAGGATCGCAAATTGTGCTATCATCTAAAAAGTTTAGGTGTGGTGACTGTGAGAATAGGGCCCCTAATGTTACTATTGATAGTTTTTGGTGGTCTTGTTATTGACTAATGTTTTATGAAAGAGTCTAAAATTTTTCGAGTTCGATTAGTTTTTGAGTTACGCAAAAATTTCTCTCTTATTTGTATGAGAGTCATTATCCCCCTACCACAGGGGTGAGGGGTCTCAAACCATCATAAAAAAAATTCCTGCCTCAGAAACCCCCCATATGCCAGATTTGGTTCCATTTGCTTGATTAGTTCACTAGTTATGAGGATATTTGTATTTCATTTATATAGGAGCCCTTCAATAGTGAGGGGGGAGGATATAATTCCACTCCTAAAGAGGGGAAGGGTCTCAATTCACCATAGAAAAAAAATGCCTATAAAAACACCCACATGCTAAATTTGGTTCCATTTGCTTGATTAGTTCTGGAGTTATGAGGAAATATATATTTCATTTGTATAGGAGCCCCCCTCCTAAAGTGGATAGGGGTCCTATTTCACCATAGAAAACATTCTTGCCTCCAAAAACCTTCACATGCCAAATTTGGTTCCATTTGCTTGATTAGTTATCGAGTTTTATGCAGATTTGCATGTAGGGGTTTTTGGGGCCAGGGGAGGTTCTTATTACGGTTAGAGACCCCTCCTCCACTAAGAGGGGGGGCTCCCATACAAATGAAACACACATTTCCTCATAATTCGAGAACTAATCAAGTAAATGGAATCGAATTTGGCATTTGGGGGATTTTCTGTGAAATGATACATTCCCCTTAAGGTTTTCGCGAAATGATATTCGGTGAAATGTTATACAATCACCGCGAATATTGCTATCCGCTTTATTTTACCTGGCCAACCAATGGGTGGAGTTGTTTTCTACTTTATTGTGAGGAAAAATAGCAAATTTGTATATTAGAAAATTGCATGTAAAAATAGTGTTGCCCGCGCTTGTACTCAGTAAACCAGCACGCCTGCTCTATGGTTAAGTAACTGCCAAAATGACTCATCTAAGGTTGAACTCCTCAGAAACTCGAGATTGTGAGAAAGGTCATGCGAGATTCACGATTTATGTACAACACAGCTTAATTTGTGGCAATACGAAGTTTGGTGGGTCAGTTAGTTCTTCTATATATATACAGAAGTGAGCGTGAGTATGTTAGTATGTTCCGCTATAACTCAGAACGCTTTGACTGTTCTTCACCAAACTTAACACACAACAGGGGGAGGGAGGCCTTAAATCCGAAACGACTGGACAGCTTTTCATTAAACTTGGCACACTTACATAAGGGAATCAGCATTGAGGGGTTGACAAAAAGGGGGCGATCCCCCACAAGGGGAAAATCCAAATAAGTAAACGTTTCTCTTGCATTAACCGATTGTAGCTGTGCAAGTGACTGTTAGAAAAAACGGGGTTTCACCGAGGAGGGATACACGAAAAGAAACTTTTGTTTCGTTTCCGTCATAGGAATTTTCATAGAGCAAACCGAAGCATAATGCAAGAGAAGGAGACAAGGAGGAGGAAGGTTCAAATAGGATGAGAGGTACTTTTACATTCGGAACGATAGTAGTTCTGAAAGGAGGAATAGGGTTCAAAAACGTAAAAAGGCTTTGTGTCGATTTATACGGATTACCGAGAAAAAGACAGATTTACAAGTGGCTGGAGGACAGCAGGAGGGGATCTAACAGAGGGAGTAGCCGCATTCAAATGCAGAAAAAATGTTTTGTTTCATGCAGAATTTTGGATGTACTAGTGCTTGTGAGACAAAGGCGCCCCGAGTAAGATCGGACACTCAGCTATTAAGTAACTAAAGTAGGGTAGATGATCCATTAGTTGCGCTACTAAGCACAATATAACTTCATTTTGCTTGTTTATTGAGGTATATGCTTCAATTAAGGCGGAACCAAAAGTGGCTCACGTTATTGTGTTAGTGCGACAAACACTGTACTGTACATCTCATGTGTTCGTTAAAAACCTAAACGTTTATTTGAATATTGCATTAGTATTGGTAAAATATGTCAAATAGCGGAGCTTGCAAACATAAACAGCTGATTCGCAGCCAACTGCACTGACTACAAACATCCCGAAAAAGGGTTTGTTTTCTTTATCAAGGCATTCCGATTCAATCAAAATTAACAGCAGCAACTGAATAATGCGCAGGATCACTAGGATGTTTAATTAATCCGCTTGCATCGGATTGCGTTTTTGATTCCTGCCTTTGCGTTTTGTTTGTTTACTTCACTCTAAGCTCATCGATGCGGCGAAAGTTGAAAGCTCTTTAAAAGCTCATTGATGTGACGAAAGTTTGATACTGTGTTGCTGCTTTTTCGGAAATCGCTAGTTCAATGAAATATGTGCCTAACCAAATATCTATTAACTAATTCCAAATTATACATTGGTCGCTTTTAGGAACACGTAATGATCGATATGTTCAGTTAAATTTATTTTCCATTAGCAATTATGTTTTGCTGAGCATTTATTGATACATATCAGATCGATAAATTGAATTACAAGTTTTAGGAAATTATAACAGCGCTGGAAGCACTGATTACGTGGCGAAAGCGTGCTTTGCCAATACAGATGCATTTTTAAGGCGCAAAACAATACATGCTTCGAATGGTAGCCATTTATCCAGCCATCTTTGAGCTACTTTCGGTTTCCCCTTAATGCTTGTGGGATATAAATTTATCAAATACAAATTATTTGTCACAAGGCAAGACAATTGCTTTCGTTGTACGAGAAGCTTTATAAAGAAAAAATGAATTTTCCGATTCAATTATATTGTACCAACAGTTGCGCTAATGTTTCCTTAATTAAGTTTGATGTTCCTTTAATTGTGGTATTCCATATACACTGCTAGGTTGCTAAGTGAAAAAACATCGTAGCAAAACTATAGATGAGCGCCTATAGTTGTGCGCTCTAACTGCGCGTTGGATTTTGGAAAATTGGCATTTTAGCAAATAATGCTTTAATTTTAAATGGTGTAGTCTAACTACCAATACTTCTAAAAACCTATTTTATATAATGAATGTAATTGTTTTATCTAAAATGCTACGGTGACGAAAATATGCATTAATAATGAATAGTAGCGCAACTATTGGTACTACCACAACTATTGGATCAAGTACCCTATAACTTAAGAATAAACAAGAATTATTTTGGAAAAATATTGCTTTTAATTCAATCTACATCAATAAGGCCGTATCATTTGGTGTGAAACCTGTTGATGCAAAAAAAATTAAGCTTTTATATCTGCTGAAGAAGGACCCGTCAAAGCCGGTCCACTTCCGCGGGCTTTTCCTTTCTCGAAGAATCAAGAATAAAAATCGTCTATCTTTTCAACGGTAGAAACAAAAAGCGCTATCATATAAAAAATAATTATCGTCGACTAAGAGAGCGTGTGCTGCGGCAGTAGTTTAGAGCATTAAAACATTTGGAAACCAAGTGTAAGAGCGTCCCACCTGTTATTGAACAACCGAATATATTTTTGGTCTATACCGTCTAACAGTGTACTTGCAACAGTTTTCAACTATAAGTGCAAGGAAAAAACTTATCTGCAACACATTTGAGGACATTTAATACGAAGTTTATTAGGTTTAGATTAGAATAATTCCACATATTGAGAAAAAATACGTGATCAATGTTAGCTGTTGTAGAAATTTTAAACTAGTTTGTTGCTAGTAACCCCTTCAAAGGAGTAACTTGCAACAAGTAATATTTTTGGAAATTTAAAGAATTAAATGATTTGTATAAGTTTTTTTTAAATTAAATACGCAAATATTAATCCGTCTTGTAATTTTTAATACTTTTGCTATGCTACCCGCACAGGCAAATCAACCCTCACTCGGTTTGTTTAGGCTTGCGACATTCGCCGTTTTATTAATTCTATTGTTTCTTTATTATTCACTTTACTTTATCCTAAATGTATGTTAAGCTTCTATTATTGGAAGCGTTTGTAAGAGAAACAAACGTTTTACAGACAAAAAATTACTGTTGAGATTTTTCTAAACTTTGAAAAAACTGTAACTCTTGATATTGAAACCTTGAGCAATTTTTAATTGCATCACTGTTATAATATCCCATCCCATATACATTTAACTTTATTATGCCGACGACATCTCACTCATTCGTGTGTTAAACTTTTTGAACATGTAGAAAAATATAAAAAATGCTGTGAAAAGAAACCTCTTCTTAGCTATCATCGCTTGTTAAATACTTACCGAAATTTAAATTTGACACCAAGGTTGCGCAACATTATTTACACTTCCATTGCTACTCGGTGGACGATGCTATCGCTGCTGTACATAAGTTTAAACTTCCGCTTCGCTAGGACAATTTGCTCAAATGGTAATGCTGCCTAAGAAATAATTGCAGCAGAGCCTGTTTGCTGTTAGCTTAATTAGTCTCGTCATGGGAAATGTATTTATGAGTGCTAAACCATGGCTAAAATATAATTGCAAACTTGGTAGCACACCTGGATCTGCTGTTCCAATATCTAATCCAGATTGACCCAGCTCCAGATGTTACATCATGTCTACCCGCTTATAGGCTCGGCTTATAGGTAATCCGAATTACCAGCTAGCTAGGCTTAGGTCCAATTGAGTGAGGCAACGGGTTGCGTTTGAGTGCCAACTTGAGATGCGTGGTTTTCAACCAGCGCTATTTTCATATACATTGGATCGGAGAAATCTATTGTTGTTGAAGTTTACTAAATCTGGCCAGCATAGTAAAATTCGATTGGGGTACAATTAAACTTTATAATAAAACAGCACTGAAAAGGAAAATATTTGTGAATTCTACGTGAATATACTAAACTATATGAAAGGTACCATGGTAATCTGTCGTGTTGCATGCATACCGCGCGTAAAGTGGCACCATCAATCTGAAAAATTAAATTTATTATAATAGATTAAAAACTTCGATAAACAGATAAACACTCGGTCTAAGATTGTTCGCATAATTGATGCAAAATATAAAACTTTTAACTTTCCAGTTGATCCCTATATCGGGAAAAGTTTTCTCAGTGAAACACTTTGTTCCAAAAACCAATCGAAAAAAATGTAGGTGTCATTTTGTTTCACTGTCCTCCAATCGACAGGAAGAGTGAAAAAGTGAGTAGTGCCATATTGAGATATAATTTTCAATTGAATTTAAACTACATTCTTTGATTTATTTTATAGACAAGCTTAGAATTCGTGCTATCTATAATGAATGCATTGCTTCCGTTGATTATCACATATTTATGTTGGAAAAACAGTAAAACTTCGGTGATAGCAAACAATTCGATCGTCATATTTTATATTGTTAAAAAAAATTTACTATGCGATGTGATGCAGTAATTTAATTTGCATTTTGTTATTGAAATTCATCTGAAAATTATTGGAATAAAATTTACATTTGTTGAAAAATATATTGAAGAGAAAACAAATTTTTCTCAAACCACCTTTATCACGTGAACTAGGTTGACAAACTTCACCTTCCCTGGAAAGGAAATGTCATGAATCTTAAAGGTTTTATGACCAAGCAATTCCCGTCGACTCACAGTCTCTGCTGTCTCACTGTTGACAACTTTCCCCTATCTGTTTAATAACTGATCTTAAATATGTTTAAACAAATACTACTTTATACATTCATTTCCATTTGATTCTCACATACCTGTGAAGCAAAATTTTCCAACAACAGCCACGATCGCCAGATATTTCCACACCTCATACCAGGACGCTGCGTGTGTTGTCCTGTGTAGGTAACCATCTTACAGCTTCTTCCTGACTGTAACAAACTGAGCTCTACGTAGATGACATCAAACCGATTATATCAGTCAAGGGAGAATAAATTCCATCCTGTATCAAACAAATCATCCTCCTCAGGAGTCGAAATCAAAAATGGACTGCGCGATGCACTACCTGGTGGAGTACGTACTGGGATCTCCGTCAATTTGGATTTACAGATATATCCTGACTAACCCGTCCGGTTAAGTACCAAAGAACTTATGATGGAGTTACGGTTGATTTGCGTGGCGCACGAGAGACATCGGCGAGACAACATCTAAACAACATCACCATCTTTATCGAACGACGGCAGCTTCCGCTGATTCGAAAATGTGGACTAAATTGTTGCTATTAAAAACAGCATCAGCGTTCGCAAAGTTACTCCAAATGGGATGCATTTGCTGAAAAAAATAACAGAAATAAGTAACGAATTACTGCTAATAGTTGTGACACTTACTCTTGCTCTTACTGTGGAACGCCAACGCAGAGCAAATTGAACGCTTTCCTCCTTAAATGCGTATTAACGAAGTATATAATAATACTTCACTTGCTATTAACAGCAGTAGCATTCGAAAAAAACCATCACCGGGGTTAACGGTATATAAATAATTTGTCCAACGAAATGGATATCAACTGCACCGCTGACACCGGTTGCTCCGCCACTCAGAGCAAAGTTACTTCGGCTGTGTTGTTCCTGAAAAAAATGTCAGAAATAAGTAGCTTTACAATACTAATAATAGTTGTAATATTTACTTACTCACAACACCTATTAACAATGCAATACTGGTAGCCGCTGCCTATAAATTCTGCTGGACTCAAGGCAGGAGCGAGACTCATCTTATTCGGTGATTTAATTATTTACTGCTGTCACTGTCAGACGTTATTTCCAATGAGAGTTTATATACAGGTGCGTGTATATACTCATTGTATTATTTCCATTATTTGTGCTGCGGTGCCAAAAGCAACTAAAACTTTGATTTATGTGCAATTATTTGTGCTCCTAAAAATAACAAAATTGACCTGCGAGTGGAGCTCGCGGAATCGGATTGTGAACAATGTTATACGGCCTATCTTTACAGCTGGAGACATTATAATTTTGTCGGGCTAGTGCTGACCCCGATTCCAATTTGCACCAGAATTATTTTCTAATGCCGGACGTGTGTTCATTATTGGAGACAACAGATCATCCTAACTGCTGGGAAGTATGTTTTAACTTGTATATTCCACTGACACTGATTCCACTGACATTATAGGTTGATCACATACTGACATTTTCATTCAGTCCTCTAATTTTACGAGTAGCTTCGAAAAGCACTGATTGTCCGGTCATCCCACAAAACAGACATGTTTTATTTCTGCCCTATAACATAAACATATTTTAAATCTAGTTGATATTAAGGAGAAAACAAAATAACTACATACCGATACTTACTAAATTCAATTATATCTGACTCAGCAATGAAACTGATCTGCTGTGCAACCGCCATCTTGATTTTAACTTTAGCACTCTTTTCATTTTTTTCTCATTAGCATTCTTATGAATTTCATACGTCATACTTTTGAAATTCAAAGAGGATTACTATGATTTTCTTTCTGCAGCTTATGAAGTTCTTTATTTTGCGTATGACAATCATACGTTTCGTATGAACGCGAAATTATATTCCATTTACCTGATTCATACGATCCATGTTATGAAAATCCTATGTGAATTTCGCTGAGTGTGTGCTTCCCATAAGCAAATATGGCCCAAGCCATCATTCGCCGTTCCGCCACTCGACAAACAACAATTGCTGCTCGCAGTCGAACTCCTCATTATACGCCTTTCTCCTGCGCTGCACTATCTAGGATGCTGCGTGCAATTGGCCGTCATCGTCGTTGTCGTCGCCGGCGACGATTGGGCAAGTATTTACAGCAGAGGTTTGTTTCGGTTAAGAATATCTACGAGGTAAAACGGGTATATCTTCCCTTCTGGTAAAAGCTCTGGTCGGAGGCAGTAATGTTATAAAACTGCTCTGCCTTTATAAAATCAAGCCATCCGCAAGACCCCGTCTAACCGCATTGACTGTATCGGGGTTTGTATCGGTCATGTCGGGGTCCTTTTGTGCATCCCACATACTCAATATATTTCATTATGTTTCTTTACGCTTTCGCACATTAGGCCAAACCCATATCCGACAACGCCGACGACGATTGTTCCGATCGCGGTACTCACCCGGACACATCCTGTTGACTAACCGGAGTAGGATGGTTGTTATCACGGACCACATGCCAATAAGGCCGCCATTGTAGCGCACAGCTCCGCGTACGCGTTCGGTCTTGGAGTCTTGGTTTGCGGTTACAGTTATGAATTCGGTTCACGGCTTTGCGTAGCTTTGGGGTATATGGTGAAATCGGCAGGAGTGGAACGTTTTGCGTGGGATGCAGGCAGGGGTGGCATTCACATGATGTGATCTAATGTTTGTGGTCGAGGAAGAATGCAAATACATTACCAGAGAACTTCTGCAACGGTTGACGCTCTGAGGCAGCCGCAATCTGAGCTAAGTGACCTATGTATGCTAGTGACGATGGCCTGGTTGGCAAACAAACGACCGAAAAGACGAAGCGAAATTTCCGTTGTTGACGATGCGGACTGTCGGTCCTCCGGTAGCCAGTAGAAACAGGTCAGAAGAATGTTGTCGACTTGGAATCAATGTTAGGTACCTACTGTATACTGACTGCACGGCGCTGTGCTGCTTTTAAACTGTGTCGGCCCGGACATTATTTGAACGAATCTCAGCGTGGCTCTGCTCAAATACGATAGAGCTAAATATCGCCATTTTGAAGCGAATTTCGCTACGCTACGGTGGCCGAATTCCCAAGCTAACACAAATACCAGACAGATGCAGTAGTAACGATGTAGCCTTCGCCACATGAGCACACAGGATCCATAATTTATTATGTTAGGCAAATAATTCAATTGAATACTAAATATTCCAAATAGTGTCGCACACCAGAACTATGCCGTTCCGCTTTCTTGGTCGCGCACAGGCACATGCCTTTCTGCTTGTGGTCCTTCCTCTCTCTAACAACAGTGCATACCATTGCCGATCGATTGGGTGTATTGAATTTCCCGCCCTTAACGGTTGGCCTGCTCTGTTCTGCGGCAGCAGCGAAAAAGCTCATACAATCAGTACTGCAGTCGAAGCGCGAGAACCGAATGCAACAATTAGAGCGAAGTATGCAAATGTGCAATTTATGAACAAAAATTACTCTGACGTTCGCTAGAGGGTACGGCAACCTCCCTTCGGCGGGGGTTGAACAAATGGGCCGGATTGAAGGCGGTGTTTGTTTTGTTGCAGCAGCCAGCCAGTAACGGAGAAATGGCACAGCATAGGGAATCCCACTGACTGCGGTTATGTTGCCTGCCTGCCTGCCTGGCTCACATGATGCCAGTGCAGCGTGAGCATCACAATAACCTGTACCAGGTGGGTTGCATGTGGCAACAAAGTACATCCGAAGACGTGGGTTTGGCATCACATTTTGCTAAGCGATTAGAATCAATTTTCAATTTTCGCTGTAATTTATACCTTTATTCTTTGCCATATGTGAAGAAGAGTCATACGCGTCGGTACGAGCCTTCGGGGTGGGTGCAATGTGCATTGTGAATGCATTTTCCTCCGAAATATGTTAATGGACGCAGTTGTATAAACGGACGTCCGCGATCGTAATTTAGAAATTTATTTAAAAAGATAAGATCGTTTTCCAAAGAAGTACATCAATTTTGGAGTCACCCCAGACACCGTCTTGCCGGTACAGATTTGCCATTTATAGACCAAATGCGTTTGTGTCGTCTAAGAACAATCAGCAAACAGTCGTTCAATGGGTTCCGATGGGACGGAAGAGGCAGACCAAAGACTTTTTCCCCGTCGCTCTCCGATATTCACCTACAATAACATTCGTTAGGTTTTCCATTTGCGGAGTGCGACCACGACATCCGCCGTCTTCCCGTTTTCCACGCCCTGTGACCTACTGTCGCACAATTGCGCTTGCTATAATGGGCATGACACAAGATATGCGTTTAAGAAAAGAATAAATTGCACACTCCTCCGTATCGACATGTTGCCCTTCCGACCCGACCGTCGAAACCTTGAAGGGGATAACTGGCATCGAGCGTTCCGAAAACCTACACTACAATTCCGGGCGGGGAATCGGGATGGCGAAACGTTTACCGTCGAAAGCTGAATGCAACATAAACCTGGTAGTTAAAGGTGGCAAACGGTTTGGGCCATTCCGGTTGATGGCAAAAAACAATAGCAATAATATATGTGTAATGATAACAATGTATGCACAAATATCTACGATTTCTTTTTAGGTTTACAGGTTCCGGTTCGGTTGGATTCTGGACCGCCTTGGTCACATCTCCGTATGCAGTAGGTAGTCGGTAGACAGGGAGGTGCAAACGTTTGAAACTTCTTTGTGGCTGGCTCTAACCGTGGCAGTGGTTCTTTGTCGCTCCACGCTTATCCTAATGCATCGACTGGAAGTAGGGCTCCGCTTGCCATGAATGGGAATTTTATGCATTCAGTGATGGCACGGGCATGTGTGAAGAAGCAGCATTTAAAATTTATGTTTCTATTTTATTCACTTTCCCCGTGGACCGGTGGATTTTGGTCGCAAAATAGGAGCCCTGATCCGCAAACCCACTGCGTTTACTGATTGTCGTTTTACCATGGTCAGCATGTCACTTAGGGTTTCTGTACATTTGCCATGGACTCAGGAGTGCTCAGGGTTTTAGTCACATGGTGACAATCGGAGATACATGCCATCTAAGCAAGTTGTAATTTAACGCTCCAATTGTGCGTCGTGGTTGATATGAAGTGATTTATTTGTTTTTTTATTGAGACTTTTTTCATCATCGTCTTTGAATAATCTAAAAGAAAGGGGGGGGGGGGGGGGGGTAAAAGTACTCAATAGTCAAATTAAAACTTTTATTTTGCTCTACACCTTTAAAATCTGTTTGTTATGGTATACCTTTGTTAAACATTAAGAGTTTTTTCTAAGTACCTACTTGCTTTTCAAGTGCAGAATTTGCGTCTGAGCCTTTTTAAACATTTCTTTAATTTTTTATGGTTTGAACATGATTTGGATACATGAATTGCACTGGGAGGCTCAGGTTTCAAAACAAACAAATTTCTTAAGTTCGGTTCCTTAGCTTGGTTTAGCTCAGCAGTTGCACTCCGAGATTGGCCGAACCAGTAAGATTTCACAAAGAACCAATTAAATGGTGCTTGGGAGTAGGATGACATTCACATTGTGAAACTTCTACTCATTGAACACTTAGAAAATTGACAATAACGATGCCGGCCACGACTAAGAGGCTGCACTACATTGGAAAAGGAAGGAATATTAGTCCGATACTTGTTATTGCTAGAGACCGCGGGTACCACTGAATCTCCACAAGTATCATTGAATAGGAATCTGTTAGTAGGGGAAGGTACATATCAGGGTTCATCTTGGTAGATGATATGATCCAACGAAACAACGCGCGCTATTACATTTCATCTATTACAGAAACTTAAAAAGCACGTGCGACGTATTTGGGCCTGAATACGATTCGATGAATATTATGCTTTGGACATTTATTTTTGTAAGAAAAACATAAGCTTGTCCCGCCCGAATCCACTGTATGGACAGAAAATATTGCATCCTTCTTGTTAGATGAGGTATACGATTTATCACGATAGATAATGAAGATAGCTTCCGCAGTTTCTGGGCCCTTTATCATGTTTTGATTTCATTTAATATTGTCTTACAAATTCAAGATAACGATATTAAAGGGGTCATCAAAATCACGCTTTCTAATTCGCTTACGAACCGCTATATCACAAACTTTACTGCTCTGTGAAGTTATCGCTTCATAACAAATATCATGGAAATAACGTATCCGCGCGCCTGACCACCACGACCCGGAATTCCTACATTCTGCTCTTCACCTGAGTCAAATATTATTGTAAATTAATTACTATACATACTACTATTGAACACTGCTGGCTTGAAATTAACACTGCGTAATTGTCACGGTTTCGGAAAAATGATGTTGCTGAAGTATTTGCAACGAACGAGGCACGAAAGCAAGCGATACTGATCCCTTGCAATAAAACACTTAGGACCAAAACACCTCAGCACCGTTAACGAAAACTGAGAATAATAATTCGATTAAATGATTAGAACAAAATTAAGTTAAGAACGTTGACCACTGCGAAATAATATCAAATTCTTGGCGATTTGTATGAAGACGTAGATAATCATACATTGCTAATTGGCTCACAATACCCGACTGCAAAATCCAATGGAACCATTCAAGCACTTCTTGAAAGTAATCCCTAAGTTGATAAGCATTTCCTCTTACCAACGCAAATGTGTAGAAATATAGCGCCCTATACGTTTACAAATTTCTTAAGTTCAGTTCCAAGCAAAAATTCAAGAATAATTTTTAACCCATTTTAAATTCCGATTTTAAGTCTACTTTCAGGTTAGATTTACACTCTGATTTTTATTCCATTTAATATAAAATCCAATTCATAAAAAGTTTCAGTTACAATCGATGTTACAATTTGATGTCTAATTTCTTGTAAACTTTCGTTTCAAATATCATATCCAATTCCAAGTCCAATTTACATCCCATTTAAAGTCTATTTTTAAAACCAACTTCAAGTTTAATTTTAAGACCAATTAAGATCCACTTTCACATCCAAATCAAAACCGTTTTGCAGGTCAAGTTGAAGTCGAAGAGCTTCGAATCGAAGTACAACTTTAAGCTCAAATTAATATGACTAATGCAGTGTCCATTGTGCAATTTTAGTCTAATTTCAATCAATTTTAAGTACAATTTTATGTCCAATTTCAACGTCAAGTCCCATTTGAGTCTAACTTAGGACTATTAAGAATTCAAATGTAATTTAAGTTTAATTTTAAGTCGTAATTCAAATCTGGTTTCAAGTCTATTTTCCAGTTCAAATTGAAGTAAAGCTACAAGGTCAAATCAATCCTAATTCAAGTCTAATTTCAAGTTCAACTTCATGTCCTATTACACGTCCCATTTCATCTCCAAAGTCCAATTTTAAACCTAATTAATGTTCAACTTAAGGCCAGTTCCTAGTGAAATCTCCAATCTATACCTATAAAAATAGATTTCTGTCTGTCTGTCTGTCCGCATGTTCCTTATAGAATCGAAAACTACTGAACCGATCGACGTGAAAATTTGCATGTAGGGGTTTTTGGGGTCAGGGAAGGTTCTTATGATGGTTAGAGACCCCTCCCCCCACTGAGAGGGGGGGCTCCCATACAAATCTTTACCTATAAAAATAGATGTCTGTTTGCCCGTATGTTCCTTATAGAATCGAAAACTACTGAACCGATCGGAATGAAAATTTGCATGTAGGGGTTTTTGGTGCCAGGGAAGGTTCTGATGATGGTTAGAGACCCCTCCCCCACTGAGAGGGGAGGCACCCATACAGATGAAACATAAATTTCTGCATAGCTCGAGAACTAATCAAGCAAATGGAACAAAATTTTACATGTGGGTGATTTTGGAGACAAGAATTTTTTCTATGGTGAATTGAGACCCCTCCCCTCTTTAGAAAGGGAATTATGACCCCTCTCCCCTTTAAGAGGGGGGGCTCCCATACAAATGAAATACAAATTTCCTCATAACTCGAGAACTAATCAAGCAAAAGGAACCAAATTTAGCATGTGGGTGTTTTTGTAGGCAAATTTTTTGTCTATGGTGAATTGAGACCCCTCCCCTCTTTAGGAGGGGAATTATGACCCTTGTCCCCTATAAGAGGGGGGCTCCCGTACGAATGAAATACAAATTTCCTCACAATTCGAGAACTAATCAAGCAAATGGAAGCAAATTTGGCATGTGAAGGTTTTTGGAGGCATGAATTTTTTCTATGATGAATAAGGACGCCTTACCTTTTTAGGAGGGGGGCCTCCTATACAAATGAAATACAAATTTCCTCATAACTCCAAAACTAATTAAGCAAATGGAACCAAATTTGGCATGTGGGGGTTTTGGAGGCAGGAATTTTTTTAATGATGGTTTGAGACCCCTCATCCCTGTGGTAGGATAAGGACTCTCATACAAATAAAACAGAAACTTTTGCGTAACTCAAAAACTAATCGAACTCGAGAAATTTTAGACACTTTCATAAAACATTAATCAATAACAAGACCACCAAAAACTATCAATAGTAACATCAGATAATTCAGCGCGAGACAGCCACAGGCCGCGAGTGTTGCCGGCGACCTGCCGTCGGAAGCGCCAGTCACTGTGGGGGGCAGCCCCCTGTAGAGATTATCTCTATCTAGGTTTATTTATTTTCCTAGATCTACAGACCTCTATTACTTTCCTTTAGTTGAGTCACCACTGCGAAATGGTACTTTCTACGAAAAGATTTGCCATGAAATGGTACATCCCGTGTAAGGTTTCTCGCGAAATGGTATCCTGCGAAACTCTATTTTCCGCGTTATGGCCAACCGAGAATTGGTGTTCCGCAAAATGGTATTCGGCGAAATGGTTTGTAATGATGACGAATATTTAAATGCGCTTTATTTTATCAGGCTAAGCAACGGGGGGGAGTTGTTTTCTACTTTACTGTGAGGAAAATTTGTTTTGAAAAACTCGAAATTGTGACAAAGGTCACCCGAGATTCACGATTTATGTACAACACAGTTTAATTTGTGGCAATACGAAGTTTGTCGGGTGAGCTAGTTTTATATAAAGTCCGATTTCACGCATGATTTCAAGTAAACTTTTGTGTCTAATTTCAGATTCAATTTCAGATTCAATTTCAAGTCCGGTTTGAAGTTTCAAGTCTAATTTCAAGTTCAGCTTAACTCAAGTCTCCAGACTGTCTTCTAAATTTTGTTATTTAAATGTATTATTTTGAGTTTTGACTTTACACTCAAGTTTTTTTTTACACGGTTTGTTTTTTTATTACTCAAGAACGGTGCAACTGAGGGACTATTTACAAACTACGTGTGGAATGTCAGACCTCTCCCAAATGTATTGAGATATAATTGAATGGTCTTTACGTTGCACAGTTCTTAATAATCTAAAAAGCAAACCGTGTACAAAAAAGTACTTGAATGTACTCTGGATTCTTTATATTGATTTGGGTGGCTTACTTTTCAGTTTTGACTACTGGCTTAGAAACCGCTTACTTTTTAACTATTGACTGATAATTTTGGATCTCGGCTTTTGACTCTTTAACTTGCGATCTTTGTTTTTTCGACTTTTGATTTTTGTTTTTTTTTTAATTTTGCTTTTTATTTTTAACATTTGACATTTTGAGCTGTGACCTTTAGTTTTTGATGATTATTTTTTTACTTTTAACTTCGAACATTTGATTTTGGAGCTCGGGCTTTTTATTTTCATCCTTTGGCTATCCTTTGGCTGGAACTTTTGATTTTCCATTTTTAACTTTCAACTAAAATTCTGATGGCTATGTTTTCGACTTTTGCCTTTTGGTTCTATTTTAAATTCAATTTTAATTCTAATTTTAGTTTTAATAAGTTCTATTTCAAGCCCAATTCTATACTTTATAATTGCAAGACGGTTATAAAAAAGTATAGAAGTCTGTGCCTATGGGAACGAACGAGGAATTCTCGTAGGACTACGAATTCTTGAAGTATGTACAGGGGAACTTCGATATAACGTACATTTTGATTTTCAAGTTGTACGTTATATCGAATTGTACGTTATATCGAAGCATACAAAAAGAACTCAAAAATATAGCTTATATTGCTTTATTTTGTTACTATCTAACTACATTTAATAAATAATGATAATATAATCCAACTAGAAGGGTGAAGCTACCTTTTTCGTGATTTTTCCTGTACACAGTCCTGTATACTTACTCTTTTCAAAGAAATCATTATATTTCGCAAACGGTAAGAGACAGATAGTTACTTTATTCAGCAAAGTTGTTAATTTTGGTGTGTTCTACAATTTTTCTGATGAAAAAAATAATTTTTGACGCATTTGAAAAAACAAACGTTTGTATCACCCTAATAGGTAGATTCACGGTCACACTAATAGTGTAATACGATGCACTATATTTTAATAATAAACTTCTCCAAACACATTATCTTTGAAAAATTACGCATTTCTTAGGTAATAGCCAATGATCGCGTTTTTGCAACTCAGCACCACTGTACTGTGAAATACCCTAATTGCAACTCATGAACATTTACCGAGGCACTAGATGGCCATTATGAATCTGTGAGATTGACAGGGTATTTAAATGATTGCGAATGAAACTTTAAATACAGTTTCTGAAGAAATTTGCAACACTTAAAAAAATGTACGTTATATCGAGGTAAATTGTACGTTATATCGAGTGACGTTGTATCAAGGGTACGTAATAACGAGGGTACGTTATATCGAAGTTTGCCTGTATATGGATACGATCTGGCAAAAGGAAAGGGTGACCGCTCACCAGGCTTCTGTCGTGCTCTGCAAAATATCTCAATTCTCCGCGTTTTCCTGGCAAGGTACAGAAGATGAACCGATTTGCTCTCTCTCAGTCGGATGTTACCTTGTCCGACGTGACGAGTTTTTTTTTTTGCTTTTGCAATGCTTTGCTCTGCCGGCATCAGTTTGGTTTCATCTTTCTTTTTCTGCTGGAGCGCTACCGAATTAGAGTACTGAATTGAGAGACTGGCCATGGCAACTCAGTAGCTCGCGAGAACTTGTCATCATTCAACCAGCGACACACGTTTCACGTAATCAGTGAGTGTCGTTGGTTTAATGATGCGAGTTTTTGAGTGACATGGCCAGACTGACCGATGATGATGACCGTAGAAAACAATCGGTGAAATGAGTGTCTTGTATTAGCTATTGTCTTTGTAGCTACACTTTGTATTAGGGCTTTGTCTGTCCAACCGCATTGATTGTGAAGCCTATAGCAAGCACAACTTCCGCTAAGGATACGGAATCGTATCTTACAGCTGATGTTATTGTTCATCTTTACCGCGGAGCACCGATGAATCGCCGCCACTGTCTGACCGTACCGGTCGGCCTCGGCTTTCGTAAATTTTTCTGTTCCCCCGTTAGCCTGGTTTTCGGCTACCGCCGCAGTTTTGCTGATAATGTCAATGCCATCGGCAAAACAAATTGTTTAGTTTTGTTCAAGATTGTGCCCAGGATTTTGATTTCCGCTCTATTCTTAACACTTCATAGTATTATCTATTATGTTGAACAGTAGGCATGAGAGATCAACAGCTTTACGAAATACCCTGTGACATTCGAATGCACCCGATCTATCTCCACCTGCACACAGCAACGCGAGACATCCATCGTATCCTCCACAATTGTCCGTAGCTTTTCGAGGTCGACAGTATTACATGGAACTTTGTAGACGAGGAGACTCTGTATTCGGCATTTAGAGGATCTCCAATAGCGCAAACATATGCTCTGTCGTGGACTGTCTAGCCTGAAGCCTGGCAACTAGTGAGGTTCTGCGAAAGGTAATTTCTAATTGGAGAGACTATTGAACCGTTGAACATGTAAATATACTTAGATAAGCGAATGTAAATTAATTTATGGTATTATTTATCCCTATAACTCTCAGTTGGCCGACGACGCAGTTCTAATAAGCTCTGCTAGGAGAGGCTGTAAGGGTTAGTAGGATCGTAGTACAGTAATGACCCGATTTTGTCACCCCCATGATGAATTTAGAGGTGACAAAAACGGGGCAGTGAGAAAATCGGGTATTTTTTCAATTTTTATGTTTTTGCAGATAACTTAGAACGAACTACTTATATTTCATTCTGATCACTTTTAGGACCTTTCGCACTTCCTTCTACCTCTCTGTGGACATTTGTCACCTGTGCTGTGAGGTCCCACAAGTATGAAAACACGCGTTTTTTAATTGCGCCGAAATGGTTGATTATACTGGTTGACCATGTTCAGAGAAATTTCACAGCGTAAAAAGCTCTTTCTTATGGTATGAACGATTCTTTGATTAACCCCCCTAAAAGTAAGATAGAAAATTTATTTTTCAAGCAGTAAGAGATAGAGTAAAACAATGTTCTACAAAATTTTTGAGAAGATTATTGTAAAAAACTTTGCCAAAGAAAGTGACCTTCTAGCTTATAGTTGTGGAGAAAAGAAACAACTTTTGTGGAAACACCACAAAAATCAACACAGTTCTTTTCACAGTGTTTTAACACACTTGACATGTTTGAAAATGATTTGCAAACTAAGCTTTTGATAAATCAAAACCGTGACAAAATCGGGTAAAAAACGTGACAAAATCGGGGGTGACAAAATCGGGTCAAAAACGTGACAAAATCGGGGAGTGACAAAATCGGGTTACCACTGTATTAGCCCCACAATTGTCCTGTATTCTAACAGCTGGCTGCAGAGTCTGTCGCATAAAAAACAGAAGGTCGTGTTTCGGAAACGGAATGTAGTGCCTAAGCTTTGCTTTGCTTTGCTATTTATCTCTATAAATTCTCAGATGTGCTACACCGCAAACGTCAAATCCTGTTAGTTTTTTTGACAAAATATAGAAAAATATAAATTAAATCCCATATAGATACAGATGACACGTCCAAAACCATCTATCGCACTGGATTGCATTACGTCCCTGCTGGATCCATCTATGGATACTGCACAGGACTTGCGTCCGAAATCTAACTCGTCGCTGGCAAATCGCTCGTTGTTGCTTTGCATTTCTGTTACACTCCTTCCACCGTCCAACCCCGGACTCGTTCATTATCCTGGACCACTTGCAGCTCTACGCCTCGGCAACTGCAAAACAGTGTTGGTTTTGAATTTTAATTTTTTGTGACATTGCGTGAATAATTTAGCTTAGCAGCGTCGGTTGTCTAGCGGATTGGTTGGTTGTTTGCCTGGGATTTTCCAGCGCCGCGGGTTTTCGTTTGCGTCTGGCAGCTTTTCCCGGGCTCCACTTTGCATCAAACCACCACCGACTGAAGCTGTCGCCGCTTCGGTGTAGTATTATCATACAGTGGGTTTGGAGCGTAAATTCTATATTTTCGTAGATAGCAAGTATAAGCGCAAAACTTTCCAAGCTCATAAACGTGAGTTTCAGTGATAAACATAGCTGGCATATCAGAGACCAACTTCCGCTCGAAATGCTGCCACCGTGTGTTAGAACCCGAGATGCGGTGCATACTCTGAGGGGGCCGATATCAGCAATTTGCATTTAAATGTTTCGGTATTTGATAAATGGGTTCCACTGTGCGGGGTTCGGGCTTACCGGGGCAGGTTTTTGCCGGGATGGAAAGATGATGATTGCAATCTGCGTACACCTATTGGGACAGTGCGGTTGGTAATCAAAACCAGTGCCACCTGACAGTGCTATCTAGCACTCCGTATCTTGTTCAGCGAATGTTTTGCCGAGTTTCGTAAACAAAGGACAGGAATGAATAATAGCGTTCATCATTTTTGTGATGCTAAAATGTGAACTTTGGCAGAACGTTGATTTAAATCTGGAGTTTAGAGATAAATTTTAGTTGCAATTCCAATTTCATCGTAAATTTTAACATAAATTTCTTTTTGAATTTTAAATTCAATTTCAATTTCAATTTCAATTTCAATTTCAATTTCAATTTCAATTTTAATTTCAATTTCAATTTCAATTTTAATTTCAATTTCAATTTCAATTTCAATTTCAATTTCAATTTCAATTTCAATTTCAATTTCAATTTCAATTTCAATTTCAATTTCAATTTCAATTTCAATTTCAATTTCAACTTCAATTTCAATTTCAATTTCAATTTCAATTTCAATTTCAATTTCAATTTCAATTTCAATTTCAATTTCAATTTCAATTTCAATTTCAATTTCAATTTCAATTTCAATTTCAATTTCAATTTCAATTTCAATTTCAATTTCAATTTCAATTTCAATTTCAATTTCAATTTCAATTTCAATTTCAATTTCAATTTCAATTTCAATTTCAATTTCAATTTCAATTTCAATTTCAATTTCAATTTCAATTTCAATTTCAATTTCAATTTCAATTTCAATTTCAATTTCAATTTCAATTTCAATTTCAATTTCAATTTCAATTTCAATTTCAATTTCAATTTCAATTTCAATTTCAATTTCAATTTCAATTTCAATTTCAATTTCAATTTCAATTTCAATTTCAATTTCAATTTCAATTTCAATTTCAATTTCAATTTCAATTTCAATTTCAATTTCAATTTCAATTTCAATTTCAATTTCAATTTCAATTTCAATTTCAATTTCAATTTCAATTTCAATTTCAATTTCAATTTCAATTTCAATTTCAATTTCAATTTCAATTTCAATTTCAATTTCAATTTCAATTTCAATTTCAATTTCAATTTCAATTTCAATTTCAATTTCAATTTCAATTTCAATTTCAATTTCAATTTCAATTTCAATTTCAATTTCAATTTCAATTTCAATTTCAATTTCAATTTCAATTTCAATTTCAATTTCAATTTCAATTTCAATTTCAATTTCAATTTCAATTTCAATTTCAATTTCAATTTCAATTTCAATTTCAATTTCAATTTCAATTTCAATTTCAATTTCAATTTCAATTTCAATTTCAATTTCAATTTCAATTTCAATTTCAATTTCAATTTCAATTTCAATTTCAATTTCAATTTCAATTTCAATTTCAATTTCAATTTCAATTTCAATTTCAATTTCAATTTCAATTTCAATTCTAATTTCAATTTCAATTTCAATTTCAATTTCAACTTCAATTTAACTTTAACTTTTACTTCAACTTTTACTTCAACTTCTCAACTTTAATTTTTTTCTTTATGTACTGGTCTATGGGAGAAGAGTGGTCCATCAATGACCATGTTGTTATTACCACAGAATTCTGTAAACAGCTCCCCGTTTTCGCTCATCTCTCCTAGGCCATGACGTCCCATGACGCGTACAAGGTCCGCGTTGTTTGAGCCAATCTTCGCGTTGAAGTTGCCCATGTGGATTTGGATGTCCCCCTTCGGTCACCTGACCAACGAACCTAAAACCAAATCGAAAATATTTTCATCGACAGCCGGTTTTTCTCGAACATCACCAACGTACGCTCCCTACGGGGTGCGGATATCGACTCGGACCATCATCTCGGAGGAGGATTATCTCGGTTTATACCTCGCGACAAAGCCGCCCTTCTCGGGTGAACATTCGACAATTAGACAACCCACGAGTTGCCAAAAACTAGGTGCGAGTACTGGATGAAGTTCTGCCTTCCTGTGTGGAGTTACATGCTTTGACCCTCGAAGACGGATGGAGTAGGACCCGCTTGGGCGCTTAGGCTTAACCGTGAATGAATTCGCAACCGTGGTGCTAGGCGAGGAAACCTCGAGCGCACAAAATGATTGTTTTGACGGGGAATGCCAGCAAGCGATAGATAGGAAAAAGAGCTTGGAGAACCTATCTAAGCATATCCACTGAAAGAATTTGGCCAAGTATCGACGGGCGCGGAATGAGTTGACCATCCTGAAGAAGATCCAGAAATGTCCAGATGGGATCTGAACCCACAACTCCCAGAAGTTAACATATCATTTTCCCAGTTCAGCCAATGTTCATTCTTCACAAAAAACATTGAAATTGATGTCAAAGTTGGAATTGAAATTTAAATTGAAATTAAAATAAAATTGAAATCGAATTAGAAATCGAAACAAATTTGAAGTTGAAGTTCCAACTGAACATGAAATTAAAATTAAGTTTGAAATTGAAATCGAACTTGAAATTAAAGTTGAAATTAAAATCAAAACCGAAAAAAATTAAAGTTGAGAAGTTGAAGTAAAAGTTAAAGTTAAATTGAAGTTGAAATTTCAATTTCAATTTCAATTTCAATTTCAATTTCAATTTCAATTTCAATTTCAATTTCAATTTCAATTTCAATTTCAATTTCAATTTCAATTTCAATTTCAATTTCAATTTCAATTTCAATTTCAATTTCAATTTCAATTTCAATTTCAATTTCAATTTCAATTTCAATTTCAATTTCAACTTCAATTTCAATTTCAATTTCAATTTCAATTTCAATTTCAATTTCAATTTCAATTTCAATTTCAATTTCAATTTCAATTTCAATTTCAATTTCAATTTCAATTTCAACTTCAATTTCAATTTCAATTTCAATTTCAATTTCAATTTCAATTTCAATTTCAATTTCAATTTCAATTTCAATTTCAATTTCAATTTCAATTTCAATTTCAATTTCAATTTCAATTTCAATTTCAATTTCAATTTCAATTTCAATTTCAATTTCAATTTCAATTTCAATTTCAATTTCAATTTCAATTTCAATTTCAATTTCAATTTCAATTTCAATTTCAATTTCAATTTCAATTTCAATTTCAATTTCAATTTCAATTTCAATTTCAATTTCAATTTCAATTTCAATTTCAATTTCAATTTCAATTTCAATTTCAATTTCAATTTCAATTTCAATTTCAATTTCAATTTCAATTTCAATTTCAATTTCAATTTCAATTTCAATTTCAATTTCAATTTCAATTTCAATTTCAATTTCAATTTCAATTTCAATTTCAATTTCAATTTCAATTTCAATTTCAATTTCAATTTCAATTTCAATTTCAATTTCAATTTCAATTTCAATTTCAATTTCAATTTCAATTTCAATTTCAATTTCAATTTCAATTTCAATTTCAATTTCAATTTCAATTTCAATTTCAATTTCAATTTCAATTTCAATTTCAATTTCAATTTCAATTTCAATTTCAATTTCAATTTCAATTTCAATTTCAATTTCAATTTCAATTTCAATTTCAATTTCAATTTCAATTTCAATTTCAATTTCAATTTCAATTTCAATTTCAATTTCAATTTCAATTTCAATTTCAATTTCAATTTCAATTTCAATTTCAATTTCAATTTCAATTTCAATTTCAATTTCAATTTCAATTTCAATTTCAATTTCAATTTCAATTTCAATTTCAATTTCAATTTCAATTTCAATTTCAATTTCAATTTCAATTTCAATTTCAATTTCAATTTCAATTGCAATTTCAATTTCAATTTCAATTTCAATTTCAATTTCAATTTCAATTTCAATTTCAATTTCAATTGCAATTTCAATTTCAATTTCAATTTCAATTTCAATTTCAATTTCAATTTCAATTTCAATTTCAATTGATCGACGTGGCATGAATCCCATGTTGAGAATTGTCGATGAATTGCCAAAAATTGAAGAACACTGGTCATAAAATTACTTTTCTGAATAGCTTGGATATGGCAACAACTTCGAATAGCTGTCGGATGCACAAAGCATCGATACCTTGATAATTATCGACGTTGTAGGTTAATATTTCGGAATTTGATTATAGAGCGTTCATGTAAAATATGCGTGATGACATTTTTTGTGAGATTTCTTTTCGAGATTCGACGGCTATTTGTCTGTGGTTGGAGCCTCGGCAACTATAGAGCTTGCTACTTATTTACTTCCACCAGCAGAGAACCGAGGAAGCTCTTACCGTACCAAGAATTCCTCTCCACTATACTCTGTCATGGGCTACCCGTCGCCAGTTCGGTGAACGTCTTGACATACGCAAGTCGGCTTCAACCTGATCGAGCCGTCTAGTAAGTTACGCCCCTCTATTCCTAGTGCCTCTTTGAAGATCCATGCTACGTGGATGGCCCACCGTAGTCTCCTAACTTCCGCCAGGTATACAATGAGAATCTCTTTAAGGTGACTGCAACTCGTAGTTCATACGCCTATGTCACTCTCCGCTTTTCGTATGTATTCCGCCAAAAATAGTCCGCAATACCTTTCGTTCACATACGGCAAGTGCACGTCTGTCTTCTGTAGGCAAAGTTACTGCCACCAGTCCGTAGAGGACTACCGGTCTGATTAGCGTTTTGTACATCGTTCTGCTTTGTGCGGCGGCGTATGCCCCTTGACAGAAGCATCTTGCGAAGGGAACAGTAGGCTCGACTTCCAGCTTGAATGCGTCGTTGAATCTTCTTACTTGAAATACTGTTGCTAGAGCCTTTTCCTGCCATGTATTTGGTTTTTGACCCATTGATTTGTACCCCAAATTTACCTAGACTCCGTTTTTAGTCTGGCATTGATTGCCTCCGCCGTCCCAAGGTTTCTAATAATGATGAAGAGGTCGTTTGCGAAAGCTAGGAGTCCACTACTCTTGCTGAAGATCGTTCCTCTCGATTCAATGCCTGCTCGCCGGATCACACCTTGAATAGCAATGTTGAATAACATTGAGGACGATCCATCTGCTTGCCGCAACCATCTGTGCGATGCAAAAGGACTCGTGAATACTCTCAAAACAAGCACGTAGCACTCACTCACTTTGATTAGCCGCGTCAGTTTGTCTGGAAGCCCGTACTCGTGCATTATCTACCATAGCTGTTCGCGTTCAACTGTATCATATGCTGCTTTGAAATTCACGAAAATATGATACGTACTCTACGTTGTACTCTCGACAATTCTGTAGACAATTAGTCGGAGAGTAGAAAGTTGATCCGTAGTAGCACGGGCCTCTATAATACCTGCTTGTTACTGCCCTACGAATACTCTTGCTATTGGGGATAGACGATGCAACAAAATCTGGGAGAGCACCTTGTAGGCGGCGTTAACCAACATGGTGTCGCAGTAATTACAGCAATCTAGCCCGTCGACCATTTTGTGTATAGGACAGACTACACCTTCCATTCATTCTTCCGATAGTTCCTCATCCTCCTGGTTTTTGGCCATTTTTGTAGAGTTCTGACAGGAGTCGGTCCTTTTCGGCGACTCTATTATTCTTCAGCTGACCGATTTCTCACCGGATCACTTCGACATTGGGAGCCGGCACGTTATTATCGTTTTTAGGCACTCCTAAGTTAACTTCCTTGCGTCTCCTGCTATATCGCCATTGAGGTGCTCATCGAAAACGTGCTTCCACCTGTCGACCATCTCGCGCTCGTTTGTGATTGGATTCCCGCCCTCGTCCCTACACATGTCAGGTTTAGGTGTTTAGGCCTTATGAGTTTGGTTCACCTTCTCATAAAACTTGCGCGTGTCATTAGCTCGAAATAGTTTTTCCAGCTCCTCACGTCTGTCCTCCTTCTGGCGCTTTTTCTTCTTCAGAATCGTGGTTAACTCATTCCGCGCTCGTCGATACTTGGCCAAATTCTTTCAGTGGATATGCTTAGATAGGTTTTCCAAGCTCTTTTTCATATCTGTCGCTTGTTGGCATTCTCCGTCAAAACAATCATTTTGTGCGCTCGAGGTTTCCTCACCTAGCACCACGGTTCCGAATTCATTGAAGGCCAAGCGTATCCTACTCCATCTGTCTTCGAGGGTCAAAGCATGTAGCTCCACAAGGAAGGCAGAACTTCATCCAGTACTCGCGCCTAGTTTTTGGCAACTCGTGGGTTGTTTAATTGTCGAATGTTCAACCGAGGAGGGGGCTTTGTCGCGAGGTATAAACCGAGATAATCCTCCTTCGAGATAATGCACAGTGGTTCAAACAGCGGAATACGTGATCGTTTGATATAGCGCCGAAACGTGAAGTTTTTCCCATATAGTACCTTTAGGAACATTTCTTGATATAACAAGCCCCTTCTTGTGAGAGAAATCATTGGGTGATTAATTCTCTTAAAAGTGAGATACGAAATTTATTTTCTCGTACATTCGAGATATAGGTTTGGTATTTTCGGCAAAGTTATAGTAAATATCAATACAAACAACTTTGTCAAAGACACCATACTTATATCTCTTCATGGAAATTGTCTATGAAGCGTTATTCGTGGACAAACCCTTCGAAACAGTTTTTAAGCCCTGACTTATTCTGGTCAACTTTTACGTGTTCATAGTGTTCTAGAAAGCTGTTTATCTTACTAAAATCAACGTTTTTGTAGAACATTATTATACGCGATTTTCTGCAGTTTCGGAGATTTTGAGCATTTTTGATGAAAAATAGTACTACTTTGAGCTTAAATATTTCCCAAGGTGGCAAATGGTGGCAGATCAAACAACTCCTACTTAAAAGTACAACAAAAAACCTTTAAAAGCAAGTGTCAATTGGCTGTATCTGTTTGTATCCTCAAAAGTTATAATTGTTTTAAAAATCCATCTCAGTCATGTTTATAGAACAATTAAAATGTACTTCGGATGCAATAAACGCCATTTTGTTTACGTTGACAATCTCTTTCTAACAAGTTGAGTTACCAGCAATTTTTTAGCCTAGTTTCGAGTCAAAAATGAATGTAGACTTAAAATTATTTGGCGCAATTAATAAGAGTGAAGCTTCCAAATAACTAACTTAAGTCTATTTTGTTCAATACCTTGGATTGGTATCTTTTCAAAAGATTACACTCATAATGGGCTAGTACCGAATGACCGAAACACAGATGTTCGAATCACGAGTGGCCGAAATTCAAATGACCGAATTTCAGCAACAGTCACAGAAGGCCGAATTTTCTCGGAATGACTAAATAACTATTTAATTAGAAAACACGAATTGACAAGCAGTTAACAATTAACTTTACTCAAACCAAATATAAAATAAGCCACACATCTTTTTGTTGTCATTTTAAGTACGAGTTGTTCGTTCTGCCACCTTGGGAAATATTTAAGCTCAAAGAAATACTATTTTTCATCAAAAAAGCTCAAAATCTCCGAAACTTCAGAAAATCACGTATAATAATGTTCCATAAAAACGTTGATTTTAGCAAGATAAACAACTTTCTAGAATACTATGAACACGTAAAAGTTGACCAGAATAAGTCAGGGTTTAAAAACTGTTTTAAAGGGTTTGTCCTCGAATAACGCTTCATAGATAATTTCCATGAAGAGATACAAGTGTGGTGTCTTTGACAAAGTTATTTGCATTGATATTTGCTACAACTTTGCTGAAAGTACCAAACCTGTATCTCGAATGTACGAGAAAATAAATTTCGTATCTCACTTTTAAGAGAATTAATCACCCAAAGATTTTCCTCACAAGAAGGGGCTTGGTATACCATGAAATGTTCCTAAAGACACTATATACGAAAAACTTCACGTTTTGGCGCAATATCACACGATCACGTATTTCGCTTTTTGGACCACTGTGTAATGGTCCGAGTCGATATCCGCACCCCGTAGGGAGCGTACGTTAGTGATGTTCGAGAAAAACCGGCTGTCGATGAAAATATGTTCGATTAGGTTTTAGGTTCGTTGGTCAGGTGACCGAAGGGGGACATCCAAATCCACATGGGCGACTTCAACGCAAAGATTGGCTCAAACAACGCGGACCTTGAACGCGTCATGGGACGCCATGGCCTAGGAGAGATGAGCGAAAACGGGGAGCTGTTTACAGAATTCTGTGGTAATAAAAACAAGATCATTGGTGGATCGCTCTTCCCCCATAGACCGGTACATAAAGTCACGTGGGTTTCCCGGGACGGCCGAACCGAAAACCAAATCGACCACATCTGCATCAGCCGGAAATGACGAAGGAGCCTTCTTGATGTACGCAACAAACGCAGCGCTGATATTGCATCCGACCATTATTTTGTTATTGCTGAGATACGTCTGCGCGTCGCACGTGTCCAACGACGGGAGGAGAAAGCTGGATGCGGCTACGACATCCGCCTATTGGAGAATCCTGAGGTGAAAAGGGCCTTTGTCGAACAACATGAATCTCGAGCCTCAGAGTTCCCAGCTGGTGGAACCGTGAAAGAGCAATGGACCGGCATCAAGAACGCCTTCATCACGACCGGTGATGAAACCTTCGGCAAAGCGCGCAGTGGGCGGAGGGAGTGGATTTCGGATGAAACTTGGAGGAAGATCTACGAGCGGAGAGAGGCGAAAGCCGGCATTGAGCGAGCGCGGACCAGATCGGCTAAGACAGCTTCCCGTCAACGATACGCCGAACTGAAGAGGGCTGTTAAACGTGCTTGTAGGCGGGACAAGAGAGCCTGGACTAACTCCTTAGCCGAACAAGGAGAAACCGCCGCCACCAATGGTGATATCCGTTTGTTGTACGATATTTGCTTGCCGCCTTAGTGGTGCCAGGATGAATACAAAGATGCCGCTAAAGGGCAGAGCTGGTCAGCTACTGACTGACCGTACAGAATAGCTTAAGCGATGGACTAAACATTTTGAACAACGCTTCCGAGTTTCAAATGACAGAGACCAACAAAACCAGCAGCGTATGACGCCTACAGTTCGTCGAATTAATCGCGTCAACTCGGAGGTGCCATCGCTGGATGAAATTGTAGCAGCCATCAAGAGTATGAAATCCATTAGAGCGCTAGGGATAGACGGTATTTTAGCCGAAATGCTCAAAGCTGACCCATCTTTGTCATCCCAGATGATGCATCAGCTTTTCAGCAATATTTGGGAAACCGCAACTTTTCCGGTGGACTGGACGCAGGGCATATTGGTCAAAGTCCCTAAGAAAGGAGACCTAACGGAATGCGGTAACTGGCATAGCATCACGTTGCTCTGTATTACTCTCAAAGTTCTCTGTAAGGTAATCCTCAACCGGATCCAGGAGAAGATCGACGCTACTCTCCGGCGACAGCAAGCTGGATTCCGTGCTGGCCGATCATGTGTAGACCATATCACAACGCTCCGCATTATATTGGAGCACATCAACGAATTCAAGGACTCTCTTCTGCAGGTGTTCGTTGACTTCGAAAAGGCGTTCGACCGACTCAACCAGGAAGACATCTGGGGCGCACTTAGGCGTAGAGGAGCTCCAGATAAGCTAGTCCATCTCATCGAGGCTCAGTACGAGGCGTTCTCGTGCAAAGTTTTGCACGATGGCGTCTTGTCCGACCCCATAAGGGTTACTGCTGGCGTGAGACAGGGCTGCATTTTATCACCGCTTCTGTTTCTTCTGTTATGGATGAGATATTAGTTGGAGCAACTGACAGTAGACCAAATCGTGGATTGCCTTGGAATCCTCTAACGATGGAGCAGCTAAATGACCTCGACCTAGCCGACGACATTGTCTTGCTCGCACAACGCCGAAACGATATACAGAGCAAGTTAGATGATCTCTCCAAGAGCTCTCAGGCAGCAGGTCTCACAGTCAATGTAGCGAAAACTAAGTCTATGGTAGTAAACACTGACAATTCCACCAGCTTCACAGAAGCGGGACAACAAATTGAGCAGGTAGACGCCTTTCAATATCTTGGTAGCCAGACAACGCCCGATGGTGGTACCAAGACTGATATAGCCACATGGATCAGGAAGGCCAGGGGTGCCTTTGCAGGTCTGCGAAACATTTGGCGCTCAAACCAGATCACTATACGCACGAAAACTCGAATTTTTAACTCAAACGTTAAATCCGTACTGCTGTATGCCTGCGAAACGTAGTGCGTCTCAGCGGAGACAACGCAAAAACTACAGGTATTCATTAACCGGTGCCTGCGATATATCATTCGTGCCTGGTGACCTGACAACTGAATATCCAATGAGGAACTCTATCGTCGGTGTCATCAACGGCCGATAGCTACAGAAGTTCGTGAACGTAGGTGGAAGTGGATCGGACACACCTTGAGGAAAGGAGCGAACGAAGTTTGCAGAGAAGCACTCGTCTGGAATCCACAAAGACTACGTAGAAGAGGCAGACCCAGAGGCTCATGGCGGCGCAGCCTAGCCTGCGACATCCGGGCTGTAGACGAGAACCTGCCCTACTAGCACAGTTGTTATAAATTAGTTGTGGTAACCGATTAATGACTAATTTCAGTCATAAATAGGTTGCAGCAACCAGAAACGACTAAAATGTGCTACCTTGGTGTCCTGGCGACAGGTAAAAGCCATGACGGGTAACCGTCAGCAGTGGAGATCTCTGATTTCATCCCTTTGTTCTGGCGGACCGGCGGACATGGACACATAAGTAAGTAAGTAAGGTCAGGTGATCTCCAAGTAGCTTTGTGGATATCTTTGCGGGAAAAGAAAGAGCTTCTTATCACCAGACCTCGGGAAGCTGCAAAATTGATGCATCGCTGGTCGTTACCGTCTGTGTTAATGTGCAGGCAATGTGACTCGATCACCGGTCTATACAGTGCTTCGCTGCCGACCTGGGCATTCATATCCCCGATGACGATCTTGATGTCCCGTGCTGAGCAGATGTTGTACGTTGCCTCCAGCTGCGCATAGAACGCTTCCTTCGTGTGGAGAGTGCACGTTTATGATGGTGTAGTTGAAGAAACGGCCTTTTATCCTCAACACGCACAACCTCTCGTTGATCGATTTTAAGTCCATGCGTTCGCGATCCTCTGTGGGTATAGGATCTTAGTTTCCGCCGGAAAACAAGAAACAAGAAACAAGAAACAAGAAACAAGAAACAAGAAACAAGAAACAAGAAACAAGAAACAAGAAACAAGAAACAAGAAACAAGAAACAAGAAACAAGAAACAAGAAACAAGAAACAAGAAACAAGAAACAAGAAACAAGAAACAAGAAACAAGAAACAAGAAACAAGAAACAAGAAACAAGAAACAAGAAACAAGAAACAAGAAACAAGAAACAAGAAACAAGAAACAAGAAACAAGAAACAAGAAACAAGAAACAAGAAACAAGAAACAAGAAACAAGAAACAAGAAACAAGAAACAAGAAACAAGAAACAAGAAACAAGAAACAAGAAACAAGAAACAAGAAACAAGAAACAAGAAACAAGAAACAAGAAACAAGAAACAAGAAACAAGAAACAAGAAACAAGAAACAAGAAACAAGAAACAAGAAACAAGAAACAAGAAACAAGAAACAAGAAACAAGAAACAAGAAACAAGAAACAAGAAACAAGAAACAAGAAACAAGAAACAAGAAACAAGAAACAAGAAACAAGAAACAAGAAACAAGAAACAAGAAACAAGAAACAAGAAACAAGAAACAAGAAACAAGAAACAATTGATTATCATACTGATTGAAAATTAACAATTGCACGTTTGTGTAAAAATTGTTCGTTTCATTTAATTAATTATTTGTGTAATATCGTCGCTTATTTTATCACTGCTGGGTTGCATTTATCTTACAGTTGAAGGTAAAGGAACTCAAAAGGCATTCAATTTGTTGTGCATTCAACCACGATTTATGTATGGTGCCAAAGTTTAAGTCTATGTTTCAATCTGAATGACAGTTTAATTCTGGATGTCGCTTTAACAGTGCGGGTCGTATTTTAGAAAGTACACCAGCCCAGACTATGCGGACAGTTTCAACCTTGCTGGAATCAATCACTGTTTTAAAAGCAGCATAACCTTCGCGAGAAAACGTGAATAAATTGCATTCCTTCCCGCCATCATCGTCGAGCAACGCCGAATTGGGGAACGCCTCGGGGCAGGTTTCAACATGACTAAACCCACCGCTACTGAATCATTAAATCTTCCATTAGATAAACACGCAGCGTTAAATGCATCCGTGCTGGGCGACCTGCCGCGATGCAGTGCACCGCAGATCGAGACCGTGTCACGAAGACCGCGGTATGCAAATCGGCAATTCGCAAATGCAAAATACTCCGCGAATCCGCAAGATTAAGTAGCACCAGCGAAGCATAGGGTGCAAAAAAACACCGACAAGAGGTGAGATTGAAACATTACCTCGGCACATACACTCCTCGCCCGACTGGCGGCGAGACAATGGACGAGGGTCGGGACTTAATTCCGCGGATTTAGATGATTTTCGTCTACGGTTGCGAACGGCCCGAGCCCAGGAGCGTCGCGACGAATGGGAGAGAGCAGCGGGTAGACAGCAAAAGCAATCCACAGTGCTTTCGTTCTCGTATTAAATTATTACCGACTGGCAGTGCGGTGCAGCGGACTGGCGGCGGTGCTTTTGTGTT
Source organism: Sabethes cyaneus (assembly GCF_943734655.1). Taxonomy (NCBI): domain Eukaryota; kingdom Metazoa; phylum Arthropoda; class Insecta; order Diptera; family Culicidae; genus Sabethes; species Sabethes cyaneus. The sequence continues at coordinate 80,308,362 of NC_071355.1, forward strand.
GCTTTTTTGTCAGCAATGTAATTTTCGGTGTACTTCTCTCTTACTGCGTTAAAATGGCTGTGCGCCAGTTTCGCCGAATAGCCGTTCTATCGAATATATTTTTCGATGGACTTCTTTTCGATTACCAACTTTTCAAAAAAATTTCCGATTGGAACTACCTGAGTAAAAAAATCATCGCTTGTTTGTTTTAAAAATTAATAGCCTAAGATGCTAATTCAAGCATCTTTGCATTTCCACATATAAACAACTTGCTTGACATGAGTAAAATATAATTATAATAATTTTAACAATGACATTATTTAGTATATTTACAGAAACAAAAAAATTATACGACAGAAAAAGTTGCAACGTTTTTGCTTTCTGTTTATGCAACATTCTACTACGAAGATATAAACTCAGCTAATCGAACACCAAAAAAATATATGAACGCAGTAATTGGACTCATTTGAAACGAACTAATTAATTAACAGGTGAATGCAAAAAAACATTGCCACACTAAATTGGCAAATTGGGTGAACAATCGACCCGTTCGGCGGACACCTTTCGGTTGCCGGTGGCGGCGAAAAAAAGACACTATTCACCGAAAATTGGAAAAGCATAAAACCCTCTTTAAACTAAATATGAATAATCACACTTAATTGTTGTGCGGTGGTGATGGCATGAAATTTGCATTTTAAATTGCCGCAACCATGAGACAGACACCGAACAAGAACAGTGCAGGCAAGCAGGCAGACAGACCGACAGACCGGGGCTGTGTATGTAAAAGCAGGCCGGAGATTTTGGAGCTCCCGATCAACACTCCCGGCTGGCTTTTTCGTACGTGCCCGAAAGTGTCGGACTGGACCGGGTACGGCGGCGGCGGTGGAAGGCGGCCAAAAGCATTACAACCGTGACCGCGTATGGAGTTTCCGGAGCTATTGCATCCACTACGCTACATTGCGACTTCGATGACACTGCTTCGCACTGCCAAAATTGTTAATTTCAATTCTGCACACTCGACCTTTTCCGACCATGTTCGGCGATAGCTCCGGAACTGTAATCCTGGGATATTCTCTCGCTCGAGAGCACCAACTGGACAGGGATGCGGCTGAGACAGGCTAGGGATTCATGAAAGCGTGAAATGTTCACTCGGTTGCTGAAAGGAATGGGAAATTATCGATGCTCATGAATATTCACACATCGCATTTTAAATGCGATTTGTGTTACCTTGTGGTGAGTATGTCGGCACCCGTCTTTTCCCAGCTGCATCATTCCCGGTGCGAGAGAATGCGTTTGTTTCGTGCTAAATTATGTCTTAATTTGGAATGGAGATTTATATTACGATGCATCCTGATGGAGAACGGAGGAAACGTTGACTGAACTGATTTGCGTGACTAAGAGCAAATGCTGACCGCGCTGAGCTTGCGCCGATACATTCAGTCATAACCGTGGAAATTGATCAGAAACTTTATTCGGCGTACCGGATTCAGATTCATTGCTTCGATTGTACGACCTTTGCTGGTGCCGCTTGTTAACGTTAGGATAAGCACCGCAGTTGTAGGGTAGAAAGAATAGATATCCACTTTTAAATATTATCGATGCAACAAAACTTCTTTCACGCATGTTGTTATAGTTTTGTGTTCCTTACCATGAAGTTGTGGGGACTGAAAGCCTGGCTTAAAGTAAATTTGGGCGCATAGAATAATCTATAACTCGGGACTGGAGTGTCCCGAAAAACCCATAAATGACTAAATTGCAGTGAAACGGTGGTTCTACAATTGGTAAAGGGACGGTAGGGGAAAGTAATGAAGAATTTTTGAATGGAGTGGAAAGAGTGGAAAGGTGAGGAGGGGGGGGGGGGGGGTTATTGCTACCTACGCTTAATAAATTGTCGTTGTGACTTGTACCTTTTGTCCAATGCCGGAAGCAAGCTATAATCTAAGATTATAACCGGATTCGAACCCACAAGCAACACCCGCCAGAAGCCAGGAGCCGCAGCTTTTCTCCGAAAACCCGCGCTGAGAATCGCGGCTAACACGCTGACAGACGAACAGCGTCACATGCAGTACCTTGTAAGTCGCAAGGGCCTGCATAGTGTTGTCGTCCCGCCAGTATAAACAAGGTTAGATTAAACTTTTCGGTCCGTGGTTTCTACAGTAGACGGAGGAAGAGGCACAATTTGTGTCTAATAACCCAACCCATGTCGCTAGCTTAATAAGGGGGGTTGGGCAGTCTCCTTTTGTCCAGCGGCTCTATAGCTCAAACGTACAAGTACCAGCTTGCCACATACCCTGGCGGGTGTTGTGGGTTCGAATCCGGTTATAATCTTAGATTATAACTTGGTTCGACCCATGCACCTTCCAGCATTGGACAAAAGGTAGGAGTCACAACGACAACTTATTAAGCGTAGCTATCAATTACCCCCCTCCCCACTCATCGTTCCCCAGCCAGCACCAACTCGTATATCAATGTACGAAAATTATCGTAAATATCTTTTAACAAACTCGTATTCGTAAATAAAGCCTAATAAAGTGCGCACAAGTTGGTATTCTATCGTTTATAATGCTAATAGCTGATAAACATACGATTTTCAGCAGTAGTCGTATAGCTGTATGAAGCTTGTCGCGCTTAATCGGATCTTATCGTATTGAAATAACTATATAAGTGTATCACTCAAGATTATTTCTCAGTGCGTGTATAGCCTCCAAAATGGTACGGGTAAGCGGCTTTTGCGCGTCGAATACGATTTTGTTGGATACATATCAGTACGTAACTCTTATTTGCAATCTAATTATACATATAAAAATGCTGACTGGGTCCACTCTTTCCCCACCATTCAAAAATTCTTCATTGCTTTCCACTACTGTCCCTTCATCAATTGTACAACCACCGTTTCAAAAAAAAACTACAAGGTATACAGCCCTAAGGGTTGTACGGAAGGGTGACGTAGGACTGTGTCATATAATACTCATTACATTGATAACATGTTTTAATCGATTAAGTATAACTTTATGTCTGATCATTAGATCAAAGACTAATGCAAACTGCATTTATGGCATATGGATATTTGAGTATCTGTGAGTATCATTGTTTGAGTGTTTATTTGTAAAAGAAGAGCGAAATATTCTGATTTAATTCTTCATTGAATCAATGGTGGTTTTGAAAAAAACCGTTTGAAATTGTTTGGTGGCCCTGAAAAGAACCATGTTTGAGCTGATAGCACTTCTTAAAAATCAGTACTATAATTACTGTTGCCAATATATAGATGGATGTCGCTATTCGGTCATTTAGACTCTAGGATGATGGTTGCCCGCTAATAGAGGAGTGATAGGAAATACCAAATCACTGTAAAGTAGAAATGGATTAGTTTTATCAAAATACTGACCGTCCGTCAGTGCGATCGTGCGATAAATGAGCAGACGGCGAACCTAGTGTGCTATTTTATAGTCACTGGCACTGCCGTTGCTACTTGTAAGCTAGTGTAGGTGTAGGAGAAACCAGATCGGCTGCTGCCGCTGCTCAAATAATTATCCGAATGGAACGTTAACCATTTAGAAAGTGTAGAAAAATATTTCCATTCTTTAATTACTATAGCTCTTATAAGAACTGTTTAAGACCACAACGGCCTGCTGCTGAATTTACTGCCAGTCAGTCGTTCCGTTTCCGTTTGCCTTCAGTGTTGGTTTACGATAATTGCGATCGAAGTTGCCGCCAAAATGCCATCGGTTTTGCCTCCAATTGCCATTAATGTCACCACTAACAACCGGTGTTGCCGCGAAATGTCCTTGGTTTTGCCACCAATTGCCATCCCAAGCCCTTGGTTTGCCTCCAATTGCCGGTGTTTCTGCCGAAATTCCATCGTTTTTGCCTCTATTTGCCATCGGCGTTGCCGCCAATTACTGGTGTTGCCCCACCAATAGCCGTCGATGGTAAATACTGACCGTCCGTCAGTGCAATCGTGCGATAAATGAGCAGACGGCGAACCAAGTGTGCTATTTTATAGTCACTGGCACTGCCGCTGCTACTTGTAAGATAGTGTAGGTGTTTGGGAAAACCAGATCGACTGCTGCTGCTGCTCAAATGATTATCCGACGCTGATTGAGCAAGCACTTCCCATGTTTACCATGGTACAACGCAAAATGGAACGTTAACCATTTAGAAAGTGTAGAAAAATCTTTCCATTCTTCAATTACTATAGTTCTTATAAGAACTGTTTAAGACCACATTGGCCTGCTGCTGAATTTGCTGCCCGTCAGTCGATCCGTTTCCATTTGCCTTCAGTGTTGGTTTACGATAATTGCCATTGAAACTGCCGCCAAAATGCCATCGGATATGCCTCGAATTGCCATTAATTGCCGCAAAAGTCCTTGGATTTGCATCGAATTGCCGGTGTTGCCACCAAAATGCCATCGTTTTTACCTCCAATTGCTGTCGGTGTTGCCGCCAAATGCCGTTGGTTTCGCCACCAATAGCCGTCGATGATAAATACTGACCGTCCGTCAGTGCGATCGTGCGATAAATGAGCAGGCGGCGAACCAAGTGTACCATTTTATAGTCACTGGCACTGCCGCTGCTACTTGTAAGCTAGTGTAGGTATTAGGGGAAACCAGATCGACTGCTGCTGCTGCTCAAATGATTATCCGACGCTGAATGAGCAAGCTATCGAACAATTTCGCATGTCTGCGATGGGGATAATGCAAAATGTAACGTAAAGTGCATCGTGTGGGATTCACGTTGGCCATTGCCCGCTGATTTCGCTTATCTTCGGGGTCGGTGTTGCCGTCAATAGCCATCGATGCTGCCAATTGGATTGGAAAAGGGGTGTGGCTTACAAAGTGGTCTCAAAGGTTATCATTTGGATCCAAATCCTTTGGTGTATCTAATTGTCGTCCGTGCCTGTGAAGCTAGGCGATCACAAGGGAAATGTATGGGAAAATTCGACCTTAAAACTTTACACACATTTTCACTATTTAGCGTATAAATTTTTTTTTTTAATATGTTACTATAAAATTGCTGGACATTTTATCTATTCAACAACATATTAACTGTTATGTTTCGTTCAGTAGTATAGTAGCTATTAGAGTTTGAAATATTTAATTCAAACGTTACACTTCTATTTTTCGTTTTTACAAAGTGCTACCCAGTCCCAGTATAGTAAACAAAGACGTAGTCCTACGTCAAAATGTCCTATGTAACTTTTTGTGCTTATTTAATGAAAATTCCGCCTAAAATTGCAAGAGCTCTTTATTATTACAAAGTATATTTATGCATCCTGACTATGCAGAGAACAGACTTGAAAAAAATTGCTTTAGCTTTTAACACTTTCAAATAATATTTCATCAATCTTCGCGCGCGCTTTACTCGCAAAATATGTTTTGTTAGATAGGCCCTTTTGAAAAGTTACGCGAGTATTCATTGAAAAGACGACGATAAAACACTAACAAAAAACAACAAAAACGACAAAAAGATATTTAAAAAGCATCAAAAAAGCGACAAAACATGCAAAAAACAGACGACGAAAAGATGATGAGTATAGGACAGACGAAAGAACGATGAAAAATCAACATTTTTGTTTTCTTGGCATCAAACGGACGGAAAAAATGAACAATGAAACAAATGACCAGCCCACGAAAACACAATGGTAAAACAGCAAAAAGACCATGATAGCGAATACGAAGAAAATACAACAATGAGATTATCAAAAGACTACAAAAGAATGATAAATAGCGAAAAGACGACGGGAAGATGATGAAAATATAATGACATGTAAGCGAAAAGATGTTGCGAAAAATACGAAAGATGTCAAAAATACGATGAAAAGAGTACAGTAGACTCTCGGAAAAGTTAACTCTCTGAAAAGTTAATTGTTCAGAAAAGTTAAGCGAATATTAGCTCTCATGCAACGCTCTAAAAAGTTAATTTTTACCTTAACTTTTCTGAGAGTTTGAATTTATTGGTTGTCCAAGCGTTCGTCCACACTCGCGAGTTTACCTTCTATCTTTATTTCTCATTTTTCAGTTTATTGTCGCCTTTCCACAGTTTTATACAGAGTCGCATCATAACTGGGATTAAATTAAACGTTTGTACCGGACAGTCGCAACAATAGTTTAATACGAGCACATAGTTACTTCAGGATTATTGATAACATGCTGGAAAAGCATAAACTCAGATGAATTTTAAATGCAAAAGAAAGAACAGCAAGGAACTAAAAATAAGCGCGAACATTATCAAAACGTAGTCGCAGAAAATACAAAAGTAAACTAGTGTAACCGAATATTTTAAACTTACTGAAAGGAACTAAGTATTATTTCATAAAGATCTTGCTACATATTTCTTTCCATTACAACTTCCAAATACATAAAAATGTGTATCCTATATCCCGGAGTCCATTTTTCGCCTGTGTATTTATCATTTTCAATGATTTTAAGGACTACTCGGAAAAGTTAATAGTTCGGAAAAGTTAATCGACCCATTCCCCAATCGATTAACTTTTCCGAGAGTCCACTGTATTAACCAAAAAAAAAGGACAAAAATGTCAAAGAAGACAATAAAAAACGATTAAAAGAGATTGAATAGATGCAAAAAATACGATTAAGTGACGTTAAAAACCGGTAAAACAGCGACCAGAAATGCTAAAAAACAATCGAACCGCAAACGCCACAGAACATGATACAAATGACTGCATATGAAAGAAGAAAAGAGACAAAAGGCGATGTAAAAATGCTAGAAAAGCAAATGTTAAAAAGACACACGTTAAAAAGATAATAAAAAAGTGACAAGAGGACGACAAAGTAAAAAAATGACGAAAATATAAAATCAAATGATGACAAAAGCAAATAACGAAAAAACAAAAAAATTAAAATTGAAGTGTCAAAGATCTAGAACGTCCTTGATTCATTTAGGTCACATTTATTTAAAAAAGTGTTAATTTCTAGGTGGAATGAAACGAGGTTCTCTAGCATTTTAGAAAACAGTGCACAACAGTTAATTTATACTTTTCAGCAAAACTAACAAACACTTGATATTATCCAGCCTTCATATGAATCACTAAAAAATTCAACCCGAGCAAACAGAAAAAATAAAAAAATAAATTGATTTTTTCGTCTATCTTGTTTGCTTCTTGTTTTCCACAGAATGGGTTTTGTTTGCAAATCTCAAAAGTTATATAAGTCTTTTTCTAACGTCTAAAAGGAAAGCCAAAAAGCAAAGCCATACCGTCTTTAGACATTACCCTTCTTTATCGACAGACTTCGCAGCCGGCTGTTAGAGTACAGGAAAATTACGGGGCCAGTGCAACGATCCTATTGACTCTAACTAGCAAGCACCGCCTAGCCGAGATTCGAACATACGACGACTAGCTTGTTAGACTAGCATCGTACCTTGAAGTTAACTGGGCAGGCAGTTAGCTGGGTTTTCTAACGTCTACTAAATTTGTTTCAATGCGTTATCTACTTTCAGAGAAAAAAGGTATTAAGGACAAATTTGAAAACCAAGATTTCACAGGGGCGGCGTTGAGTAGTTTGTCCTGTGATGCACTGGAATGCTCAGGTTTTTGGGTAGATGACAAAACTGTAGTCGAATCGTATTAAAAATTCCATTTTTCACAATAAAGACTGTTGTAAGTGCATCGTTTTCACTACAAAATTTAATGTATTTTTTGGGGTAGCAATGCTCTCACTTTTTGTATTGAAGTCGATTCGCTAAAGATGTGATGACACCCTGCCTTTCAGTAAGACGAAGGTTACGTTAAAAGAAATTCTTCCTTTTCAAAGCATTGAAAATCGGAGATTTCATACATCGACCTATGATAATGTTCTAAGGCCGATAAACTCTGCAAAGGCCAGAGGAATGACTACCTGTTAGCCTCTATCTTCCATACATTTAGAACTAGATTTGGAGACATCCAAATAAAGATGCCTGCTCGGTGAACAATCATATTCTGATTGACGAACAGAAAAGTTTTAGTTTCATTAAAGTGAAGTCTATTCATAGACTTTGAAAATCAGCGTTTATCACTCACAAATTTTGTGAGAACCACGCAGGGTTGTCAAATTCACTGAAATCATGCACAGAGTGTGCTACATGTGAAAAAATTAATCGGTTGAAAACTAAACTGGTTATAATTTGTCGAAAATATATACAAAAGTCATATAAAAAAATATGTTAAAATACCTAAGAGCAAATAAAACATTTCACAAGAACTATAAACTTATCTACAGCGCTCCCATCCAAATTTTCGCAACGGTAATTATATTTTTTGACAAAATACGGCATTTTTTATATTTTACTTGAATAAACAACGAATTGCTTTTTCTGAAAATTTAGGCTTTTCCCTTTCAGATTATGAAGTTATCACAGAGACAGCTTTAAATTCATTTCTATACTTGGCTCAGATTGATATATGCGTTTGGAAGATGCCTTCACATAATCCATAAAAATCATAAGATTTGTATACAGATGCAGAAATTGCTGAGGAAGAAAATAGGATAAAAAATATAACGCTCCAGCAAGTCCATATATCTTATCATCCAGAATATATTCAATGTGAAAGCTCGTATTTCGGACTCAATAAACGCATCTCAACACTACCGATAGTGTATTGTTGTTTCCAATCAGCGGATGTCTCTTCGAAGAAGAACAATGCTGCCAGTTTTGGCAGCATGTCTCTGTCAATTTGTGTAAATTTGCGTCTAGTTTTGAACCACTTACCGTAAGTTGATTCTTGTCAAACACGAAACAAAAATAAAGCACTGCCTGCACAAAAGAATGTTCAGCGTGAAAATCAACTAGGTAACTCTAAGGCACCCGTGTCGTGCTTGTTTGTTTGCATGTTTCATGCGCCACTTGATCCTTACGGTTCGCTTCATTTCGGTGAGGAGTTTTCTTTCAAATGGAAAGGAAAATATTTTCACTTTCCGATTGGATGGTTTTACTAAACACTTGAATATAAAAGGTAGAGGAAGCATTATTATTTACGTATAAAAATCTGCTCTGTTAGACTTTGATAATTTGTCACTTGGTTGGCCACACGAGCAATTGACAATCCTTTCAAGACGACATCTTTACATTCCGCATAGGCTTTAAAAATGTGCTAATCGTAGGTATGTAGCTCTATCCCGTGTCACCCGCGTGCTATCTCAACCGTGATCCTTTATTCTCCATTATCACTTTTTCTGTGGTGTAATAACTGTTTATAATCCTATTAAATCCAATCAGCGAGATTGTGTATTATTCACATAATCGCATAAAAAGTCGAAATCAGCAAAGCTATCGTCCAAACAATACCTCGGCGCGTACTAAAATCGCACCCAAGCAGAGCGCGAACGGGCCGAATCAAAACGCGCTTTACGTTCGAAATATTCTCACAACTATCGTTTGGCCTATCTATCTTATTGCTCCATAAAATTTAATTGGTCATGAATTTTAACAACACTTCACTGTCGTTCGAGTGACGAACACTGGTAAGAGATTACTTCGGCATCCTAACCGGTTCGTCATCAAGCTGGAACGTTCTTCTTCTTCTCTGTCAAACGGCTATCCTCTACATTTAGATGTTACCGATTGGCAATTGGACGAACCACCGGGATTTCGCGTTTTCGGAGACAAACAAAAAATTAAGACTGGTCAAACTTTAAGATATTCTTTTTAATGGTACCACGTAGACTGCGTCCAATAAGTTGTTCTTTATGATCGGATAAAATATGCATGATCAATTTTGGAAAATCGATTCATTCATGGCTAAACTTAGATCCGTAGGTAGTTAACTTTTTTTCTTCGTTAGACGAGTTTACGCAATTTTTATGGCAGCAAACTCCAGCTGTGTTCTACCAGTCAGCTTTTCTACTGGAACAATCTCTTCGATGACATTTGTAGGATTAATCTTGCCATCCGGATGCTGTGAATGTACTAAACTGATGAAACATTTCGTTTGCACTGAAACTTTTATCAAGACAGTCTCGATTATTAATTATGACATTATGCGATGGTATTTTTAATTTTTATGTTAAGAGACATCATTTATATCCTAGTCCCAGGCTTAAAACCTTGTTTTATCGATATTTCATCGACCTACTCTACTTTTTTATGCAATTGCATTCATTCTTGAACGATGTCCTGCTTCCTCACTGAACGGTACAAAATAGTTAATATTTTGTTGGCAGATGGGTGACATACGCTTGCCAAAATTAACATAATGTGATTTTTTTCGAACACGAGCTCACCGCTGTCGTTCGTTGGTACGAAAAATTGATGAAAGCGTTATGAATTTTTAAAGTGCACTAAAATATTTACCCGTTAAAATACCAATTCATTCGGCTCATTACTACTTGCACACCGTCGTTTATTGCTGTACTTGGGCATTTTTATGTTGTGGGCAGCGCTACTGTTGCCGAAAAGGCCACATTACCTCGGGCGGTCGATGGAATATTTTTCAATTTTCTTTCGGCACATTCTGAGGAATTGTATGGAAACTACAAGGATATAATGAATTAAATCATTTTAAAGCTATTATTCAGTATTCACGCGTGAGCATGATTGATGCCACAGGTCAGCGAAAAGATAACTGTTGATCAGAAAACCATCTAACCATTCGGTTTATGGATATGTTTTCCTGGGTGCGGAATCAAGAATTGATTTTCATTTCTCTACATTACATACAGATTTTATGCAAGATATTCTTGTCACAATGAAAAATTACGAATTCAATGAAAAACTACAAGGTCCTAAGGGTTGTACGAAAGAGTGGCGTTACATTCATAGCATGTTTTACTCAATGAAGTATCACTTTATGAATGTCAGATCATTAGATAAAATGTGAAGCTAATGTAAACTACGTTTCTGGCATGTGTATGTTTATGAAGTATAATTGTTTTACAACTAACATGTGGACAGCCAGTTAAAATATCAATTAACTAACGTCCTATGCACCTTACTAGTTCCTTTCGACACGCTACTTTACAGTTATTTGCATACTTGACAAAAGTCAATAGAAACAATGTAAATAATTGCAAGCAACTAACTGATTCAAAACAGCAAATGAAACGCTTAAAAACTATTGCTGCGTCACGTCACATACACAAATATCCATTCAATTCTGTTTCCGTGCAAGATAACAGTTCCGAACAAATTCTTGTAGTAGGGTAAGGAACGAGTTGAGCAGTGTTACCTATTTTAATCAGTTGAACATAAATGATCCGAAAATGCACTTTTTTATTCATATTTTCAAAATCTTTTGATAGGATTATCTTCACAAATCACTTAACCATACATTTGATTCACACAAATACAATTTACTGGGTTTCCGACAAGAAATATGATGAATTAAAAATTGTTGTCCAAAAACGTACATTTTTCAGCTGCTCTTCAGCAATCGCCACCTCGCTACTAACGAATTCATCAAATTTTCAGCACTGATTACAACCACTCTGAAAGTCAAGCACTCAATTGTCACATACCATATTATTCAGTCTCTTTTTTTCTATTATCTAAGGCTTTGTCACTAGCCAAAAATTTTATTATTTTCTAACAAAACTGAAAACAAATTCTGAATTGACGGAACCTGTTCACCACTAGCAGCAGCTGCAGCACAACTGATGAACTATCGTGTTGCCAAGACACTGTTTCGGTTCTGGAAATAAGAATTTTAAGTTTGAAATTAACTGAAACCTCCTATGGTGAAAACGTGGTTCAATACTTTCAAGAGAAATATATGTTCATAATTAATTTTTCTTTATTAAAAACAACACAAAAGACATCTTTTTCAATAATTTTCGAAGATTTTCTCAGTGATTTAATAAAGCAACGATGTGTTTCAATGTTATTTGCTTTGACAACACTGTTCTAAAGTTAGACCGTGTGCACTTCTATGTTTGCCTCTTTTGTTCTCCCACCATCCTTATGAACAGCGAGTGAGAGGTCAAACTCGCAGTTTCCCATAAGAACACCAGAGAATAAAAGAGACGACGAATACCGTTTGCCGAACGGTGCGGTGAGTGTATGCTCCGATAAACAATTTAGATAGATGGCATTTTACGCATCTATGCCGATACGCTATGCCGATTACGCATCAGATGCCGATTAGTAGGTCGCGAATAGGAACGCGAACTTACTGAATAGGGGGAAAAGTTCGAGGGACTTTTTAACGAGACGTAAAAAAATGCAGATTTCAGGATTGCTTAAAATAGCACCTTGCGGGTGAAAATGGGTTCGGTGTGTTCAAAATTAGTTCCGCCGCTCCAACTTTTAAAGCGAAAAATCAAAAGTTTAGCTCAACAATAGTGTCTTCCAATGGTAACAGCTTGAAGAACTAAAGATAGCAAGAAGATTGGTATGCTGATATCCCCCACTTAGTAAACCCATCGCTTGTAATAAGGTAAAACAATCAGTGACCCGCTTAGACTGCTTAAAACTAGTTCTTTACCCTATATGGCTGCAATCTGGCGTAAGGAAAGGATGACCGCTCACTTTTCTATGGCGTTTCACGTTCAGGACATCAAATTGGACTAGATTCAATGTTTGAAGATAAAATCAGTTGAAGAAGAGGGTTGGTTTCACACTTTAACAAAATTGTTCACTTTTAGGACATCAAATTGGACTAGGTCTTCCGTATTTATTCGCCGTACGCTTAGAATGGGACTCCATTTACTAACAGACTGGGTCAACAATGACCCTGGTGGATTCTTGGGATATATAAAATCAATTTTTTAACTGTGTTTAATAATATTTTAGTTAGCATTATTTATTTAGAATAGTTCAAAAACGACTTCCGTTGGCAAGTTTAGGTGGTTTATCAAAGAAAGGATATAATGAAAATTATGGTCCAATACCCGAATGCCATTTTTTCTGTACGCATGCGACGTGATGCGAATATTTATTACGTAATACACTTTTCACTTCGCACAGAACGCATCCAAACGATGTTGAGCAACCAAATACATAATGGCTATTCGGCAAGATAAAACCTGAAAAAATGCTATCCAGGGTAGCTAGAAAGCTTTTCTTTTTTAAATTACCAGTGTGGTAGTCAATGCTACAAAGCGGCATTGACGGGGAATCATTTGGGAATTTTGACTGATCTCAGTTTATTTTAAAATAAAATGTTATTCGCAATTATATGTGGTGTTATCTCAGCGGAACAGTTTGGCGGATCGGATTTATCTGCAGTGATGGCAACAGGCAATAAATGATTTTTGTTCACATTTGTTTTTAAATTTCTTTGCTTAACTTCTCTCAAAAATGAAAGGTATATCTTTGGTTAATTATAAAAATTGTCTTGCATATAGTGCATGACAATTCATTTCAATTGACATCAATTATCAGAGCACTAAGGATTTTATACAATTGCAATTTTAATAAATTGCTTTAGTACGCCTACGTGAGAAAATGCTTTCCCCAAATTCGAACACGTTTTCAGTGGGCGCGAAAGCACATACCTATCATCGATGACATATTCCAAATAACTTATAGAAAGCCACTCAGTTTTACTCGAATTTTATGAAGGTTTTATTGCGGTATTGATCATTACCTCTGGTTTTATTATGGTTCCACGCAACACCAAGTTGGTACGAGTCAAAACCTACTTATAGTTAGCTATAAAACCATAATAAAGGTATTAATAAAGCAAATTTATTATGGTTTCTTATATTACCACGATAAAACTAGTTGGCTGCACCACGTTCCTTATAAACTTACCGTACGTGTGGCGTAGCAATACAATATAGCGCACCAATCAAAATTGATCTAATTCCGGTTGCTTGTCAAGCCGCAATAAATCAATAAGTTTTGCAGAGCATTTAAAACTGTAACACTCTGATCATTTATTATTATCAACGGGTAAAATTTGCCCTACCCAGCTAGCATTTTCATATGTATAAAAAGGTGAAAATCAGCATTACGTACAGATATACATGCTAAATAAATCGTATTTCATGCGCAAAATTGGCATATCCGTACCATTTTGGAGGCGATATACGTGGTTACGAATAATTTTGAGCGTTACGACTATATGAGTATTTATATACGATAATATCCGATTAAGCGCGAGTCGGTCCGTACTATTCTACGATTTTGTGCTGAAAATTGTATATATGTCAGTCATTATCATTATATACGACAAAAAACTACAAGGTATACAGCCCTAAGGGTTGTACGAAAGCATATGTATGTTTATACGAAAATGTGTGTGCCATTGTGCAATAGAATTTTTAAAAGAATAGAGCGAAATATTCAAATTCAATTCTTTATTGAATACGTGGACTGGAGTTCATAAGTACAAGGCCTGCAACCAATGAGACATATAGATTTCTTTTAAAAATCACTTGTGTGCATCATAAAGGTTGAAATGCTAATGGATGACCAGCCCACAGATTATTGTATGGAATATGATTATGCGTAGTTTGACATGTTTCAATAATCTTACTTTAACTCGCTTGTGGCCTTTAAAAGGGCCATTGGTTACAAATAACATTAAAGCCAAAGCAAGTTCATTGCAAATATGACGTACCATTCGAATGTCCTTCTCTTTTAACATGAATGGCAACAGGCACGTAAGCCTCGTGGAGCACAAACCTTCTTCCACATTCAAGATGATTTTTAGGGAGCCTTGACCACCGTCTATTCCTATCTTGCATACTATCTCTCCAGTATTCCGACGGGCTTTAACGTACTCAATTAATCCCTTAACGCTTGAACAAATCACAACGGGACGGTTCTCTACTTTGAAATTGTGATTTTTGTACCATAACATGTCAAACTTTACGACTGAAAAGAAGTCGTCAAGTTTTGATAACATGTTTTTTATAGCCGGTTTGAGTCCAGGTTGGATCATTTGTTTGCCATTATTTCTAAGATGCTTAGCCAGTTTTAAGGTCTGCAATATAACAGAATATTTTGAAATATGATTACGAGATAAATTTATGATTAATACTGACCTTATTTACGCTTAAGTTTAAATCTACTTTTATGTCAAGCAAATTTTCATGGGAAAACTGTAGATTCGACCGCTTTAAATTCAAAGATGTTGGTTTTCTACGAGAGTTCGAAAAACTGATGTCAGTTAGCTTATCACCAGAAACTTCGCGAATACGCTTAGCAACAAATTGGTCTTTGGTTTTGTTCTCCAATTTAGATAGATTCTGAAACTTACTGTTATTATTACACTTATGTGGTTTTCCGGGAGATACCTGTGTCAAACAGGCTTTGCAAATTTTAACTATGTCACTGTTCTTCTTCTTTGGTGTTTTCTTCTTGCACATATTAAAACATTTTAATTGAGCAACCCGTCAAAGTTCACAACCGACATGACCGGAATTTCGCGTGGAAATCCTTTCCATTGAGTATTTGTGGACATCAATTTTTTTGACGTAGGACTACGTCTTTGTTTACTATACTGGGACAGGGTAGCACTTTGTGAAAACGAAAATAGAAGTGTAACGTTTGAATGCAAGATTTCAAATGTTAATAACTACTAAACTACTGAACGAAACTGAACAATTTATATGTCGTTGGATAGATAAAATGTCCAGCAATTTTATGGGGGAATAAGAGAGCGATTTCAAGGAGAGCGTAAGAGGGGGGGGGGGGGGCTCCTATACAAATGAGACACAAATTTCCTCATAACTAGAGAACTAATTAAGGAAAAGAAACCATATTTATCTTGTGGGGGTTTTTGGAGATAAGATTTTTTTCTATGGTGTACTGAGACCCCTTCCTTTTCTGAGGGGGGGGGGGGGGGGCTTCCATACAAATAAAATACAAATTTCTTCATAACTCTAAAACTAATCAAGCAAATGGAACCAAATTAGGTATGTGGGAGTTTTTGGAGGCATGAATTTATTTTATGATGGTTTGAGATCCCTCATCCCTGTCGTAGGAGGATAAGGATTCTCATACAAATAAAACAGAATTTTTTGCGTATGTGCCATATTTTCTGCTATGTAACAAGTGGTAAGCTGTGAAAGTAAACTAGTAAATCCTTCTCGGAGCAAAAGACAGTGAATAGACGCCGCTAACTTACGTGCCTGTTCGTCATATTTGCGATGAACATGCTTTGGCTTTAATATTATTTGTAACAAATGACCCTTTTAAAGGCCACAAGCGAGTTGAAGTAAGAATATTGAAACATGTCAAACTACGCATAATCATATTTAATACAATAATATGTGGACTGGTTATTCGTCACTATTTCAATCTTTGCGTGCATCATCACAAGTGATTTTAAAAAAAATCACTATGCCCCAATGGTTGCAAGCGTTGTACTTATGAACCCCCGTCCACGTATTTTCGAAGCCACCATTGCATTCAATGAAGAATTGAATCTGAATATTTCGCTCTTCTCCTTTAAACATTCACTTAAACAATGGCACTCACAGATTCTTATAAACATACATATGCCAGAATGACAATTTACATTAGTTTTTAATCTAATGATCTGATATAGTCCTACGTCACCTTTTCGTACAACTCTTAGGGCTGTATACCTTGTAGTTTTTAATTTGCCATCTTTTTTACACCGATAAACAGCAGTGTAGCAAGTTTGGCAAGACAACACTTTCGGATACATTGTATCTTCCCCATTATAATCCGGTAGAAAATTATCTACTATAACAGGAACTAACGTGGCGTGCACTTTTCTTCCTGGAATCGCTTTTCTAAAGCACAAAAGACAGACTTTTATTCTATTTTCTTCGTGAGATTTCTTCATTTTCACAGTTTGGTAAACTACACAACGTAACGTGAATACAACACCGGATACAATACTAAACACGTGGCAATACATTAATGCCTACTGCAATTCCATAGTTGTCCTCTTTAAAAACACAAAGTAAGCTTTGCACAAAGTAAGCTTTGGAACATAAATCGATTTGACGCTTTTCAACGAGTTCAAAATAGAGATACTCCATCAATACTTATTTTTTTACAGTAAAATGGAGCTACCTTTATTCATTAATCGGCAGTACTGTCTCAGCAAATTCTTATTTGAAAAAGTTATGTATGAGAAACTTATAGAGCTAGCTATTATCAAAAAAATATTGCTGAACAAAGTTTGGCTATATCTTTTATACTTACGGTGCTATAATGATGCTACCCCGTTAGTAACCGAGTAAATATTAATTTGATTACCAACGAGGTAGCAGTCGTATGGCACCGTAAATATAAAAAATGCACCAAAAGTCAGTTCAGCAATGTTGTAGATAATAACTATTTCTACAAATGTCCTATACATAGCTTTTTCAAATTTTGCATGGCTGAGACGGTACTGCCATATTAATTAAAGTTAGGGCGAAGTGATCGTCCCATGCCAACCATATAGTTATGCCAACTTCAAAACAACATTTTTCGAAAAACCCAAGATAGAATATTTTAAGTCCTTCACTAAATTCATTGTTTGGACCAATACTAACATCCTGTGAAGAAAAATCGGAGGTGCATTCAAGTTCAATAAAAAATGTCTTCGGACATAGCGTGAGCTGTATTTGAAAGAGTGTCTCCAAAAGTGAGTTCTTCCTCTTCTGAAGTCTCACCACTGTCCTACGATCTCCTGGTAGAATTTGGTTTCATGCCATTACGCAAAGGCCGTGCTGAAGTGGCATTAGGAAAATTATGTCGATTTCGTGCCAAAAGATCATAACCCCTCAAATACACCGGTTCTACGGTCAATCGAGAAATACTGGGCTATTATGAAGCGGAATTTTGTGAAACATTCTAAAGTAGTCAAAACAATTGAAGAAAGTATGGGTAAATATGCAAAACATGTCGATTTTGAGGTTGTACAAAATCTCATGGGCAGGATTTAGGCCAAAGTACAGACAATCGGATTCGGAGGCGAAATTTAATAAAACAAAGACGCTAAAACTAAGTTCAGTTGTTTCGTTTGAAGCCCTGAAAGTTTGATGGCAATCGGATAAAAACTCAAATTTTGCGAATTAATTTTGTGTGCTGCAATTTTACTGTGGACACCCTTTATTCATATTAACATCAAGTATAAATCAAATTATGAAATCGGTTTACTAAATTGGAAATTTAGGTACCAGAAATCTTAGTTATCTGTCGGTCATCATTATTTTAATCCCATTAAACTAACGATACAGGTCATACGTAGTGTCACATCCTGTAAACTTTTCCACTAAATTTGCCTTTTCTGCATGTAATTCGCATCCGAGGGATCGCATCCAATATGTCCATAACTGCAGTCAGTCAGTCTTTTGAATCGGAGCAGTCAGTCAGTCAGTCAGTCAATCACTCTCGAGAGTCTCGACCGTCAGCCAGGCCGGGAACATCAACTTGGGAGAACCAAAAGGAAGGAAGACAATGTATGAAAGAGCGAAAAAAATTACCCCATCCAGGCCAAAACTGCTTCATAATTAAGACATCAAAAAATGTACATTAATTTGTATTCTCGCTCGTTTCATTTGCCCTGTGTTTGGACCAGGAGAACGCCTTAAACGATCTTACACACGGATCACGGAGTAAACGAGAATGGTTTTTTCCCGCTTTTTGTTCTTTTGGAAGAAATGAACGAACAGCGCATTTTAGCGCTCGCGGATAAATGACTGTTTTTGGTAGTTTCTCCTTCCGTTAACCCATCGTTAGTTTTCTGTATTGTTAGTAAGTTACAGTGGCGGAGCCAGAATGCAAGACGAAGCGAGTAAAAAAGTAGGAAATACGCCCAACAGATTCGTTCAGCATATCTTGTTGGACCCCCCTGGCCCACGTCAAATCATCCAGGCTGTTGGGAGCTTCGGTAATTTTGAATTCGCAGAAAGCATTCCTCACGACAATGACAGAGCGCGGAAGCCGCCGCCGCCGCTAATGCTCGACGATGTTGCCTTTTCGGGACCAGTCATGCTTGTGGCCGCGGTCGGGTGTGGAGTGAGTGTGGACCTAAACGACAGGCCGTAAAGTAAACAAATGCGAGAAACATTATGTTCGGCTGACTGTTTTATTTGCAATCAGCATGAATTTGGATGAGCCTGCTCGATTGTATTCATTGCGTCGAGTTCTCTCCGGTTTCACCTGATGCAGCTCATTAGTGAATGGATCGTAAATTCTTCTTGGTTATACGAGGTACAGTTAAGAATCGTCAATTTTTGCAAAAGACGCCGTACGCGCTAGTAGCGTGGAGACCCCAGAGCAGCTTAGATTGGTGAAATTAATGTCTAACTATTAAGTCTTCAATGTAAGAGAAGATGAATTTTTAATGGAATCTCAACAATCTTGTTACCTTTCGAATTCTTCAATAAGTATGGTAAACAGTCCATTGGCGTTTGTTATTCATAGCATAGCGACCCGCATACATGCCGCATCCTAATTTACGCTAATTTTGCAATCTTCTAGTGACATCAAAGCACTGCCAACCCGATAATAAAAGCCAGAAATTATTACCACGAATCTATCCACACCTCATTCACCCGAGAATGGCCGAGCCAATCGACCTAGAATAGCCTTTGGCAAAGGAAATAGCCAGTCACCGTTTGAGCCTCATAATTATGGCCGTAAACGAGACCGAAGGCTTTTTGTCCCCACTGGCTCTGGGTCGATTATTATCGTCTTCATCAGCAACGCTATTATCCCCAGACCAATTGAAGAGGTTCGCTGTTATATCAACTTTATTGTTGATGACGCTGCATAACCTAATCGCGATGCTCCACAGCGAAGTCGCAACTCATCGACGATGATGTAAATCAGTAATGTTGCCAACCCAATGCTGTTCTGTGATAGCGTTTTGCAATGAAAGTACTATTTTGATTAAAAAATTTCCTGTTAGCGGTTTAAATAGATGTTTAATGATAATGATATTTCATGTGGTTCAGTTTTCCGTGTAATTTTGCATTGTTATTAAATATAATTTTATAAGTATACTTTCGTTAAGTGATCATACAAAATAATTACTTGTAATAAACAACACACTTCGTATTCTCGTCGCAGTCATCGTAATTGTTTAATTATTGCTGTAGTTGTCACCACAAGCTGGTAACGCTTCCGTTGAAGTGGAAAGCAAAACTGGCTGAAAAATAAATCCAACTACAAAAGATCGAACATCAACAGATTGTCCAAAGCCTGTCAACATGCCTGGGATAATAAAGAATCACTAAATGGTGAGTCTTCATGCTTACGAAGCGCAAAGGGCGTAAAACCGCACCGTGAGTAGTCAATTCCAGCCGTTTTGTAGTAAATCCCACCACCAGCCAACCCGTGTTAAGCAACTTTGCACTGCGCTCTGTCTCTTTATCGGTGTGTCAACATCAAAGCGGCGGCGTCGCGGTATCTTTTCCGGCCTCACGAAGAGCCAGAGGATCGGTGAATGTGACCCAGCGATTATAGGGCGATGAGTGAGTCTTCAAACCGTCGTCGTCCCCGTGCGGAGGGAATGTCGCACCCACCTCGTTCTCGTTCCACCGAGTGGCCGTTGTATGGCTGTGACAAGCTTGATCCTCTAATGAGTGGGAGTCGTCGTTCGATTTACGATCTGTCGACATGGCAAACATACGGCATGGGTAGGTAGACGGTCGTATGCGTTCTGCAGAATGTCAGATGGGCTTCGTCATGGTCGAGCTCGCAGCTCGTGCCGATTTATTTCTAGTGCGTATATCTTTAAGCATCACCCCAGGGCTCATAGGCCACACCGCAGAGTCGAGTGAGACTCATATCCATAGGTTCATGAAATATATTGCCTGCTGGTAAGTACCTAGTGTCAATTAAATCGATACTTTTGAAGTACAGGAAATAACCATGATTTTCCGCCATGAATGATCTCAAATCTGCCAAGAACGTAAAATATGTTGTTGAAATAGAGATGCACGGTGGAATCCTGAAAAATATAATCGAAAAAGGATTGCATCGCTTAACTTTTTTTGAAAAGTAAGTTCTGTGAGTAGTCACAAATCCTAAAGGAAAAACTAGATTTTTGGGCATAACTTACAGATTTTAATGTATATGGAACTTTCAATTTGGGAAAAAATATAATTTTAAAAAAATAGTGTTAGTTGTTATCTATTTTGTAACTCTTAAACTTTTTATTAGGTTAGTTTGCGTTTGATCTCTCGAACGCAGTTCCGGTCCTCCCTTTTCACGTAGGACTACGTCTTACGGCAAGTTTTGAGATAGGGTGTCATTCCAAAAAATCGAAAAATGCGAGCGTCACGAAAAATGTAAGGTTTTGAGCGCTAATAGCTCAGCGATTTCCCTATCGATTTTCAATATTCTTACACCAATCGATCGTGAAATCTTTTAAGAATTGACCCAAATGAACAAAAGTATGGATTCTTGATGTTGAACTATTGAAAAATTGAAAATAATGAATCTATGTTTTACCAGAATTCTCGCTTCGTGATTGGTTGGAAGATTCTTTACGATGATCTAAACCTATACCAATTTGATATCTGTGCTTGGGAAGTAAACCACGACGACGAAGTTTCCCTATTTCAACAAGATTTCTTAACACCGCATATATAGGTGACGCAGAACTACGTAAGTCTCTTTGTAGTGATAGTAGCATGTATTCATGCTTGTAATCATTCGATTCTTCATGTATACATGCTAAATGCAACAAATATACATGCTACATGCGTTGTATGTAACATTTATCAAAGTAGTAACATTGCATACGTTCAATTCTCAAAAGATTGTGCATTTGAAAACAATTTAACAAAATCTAGAATATAAACTATTGCTTTCCTGCTACCTTACTGAAATTAAAGATTGTTTTTATTATCCATATTTCCCACGTTGAAGGGATTTTACCAATTCAATCCTATTTTATCAACAGCACATCTTTCACTACACTTCTAATGAAACGGCGAGCATGCGTATTCATACAGAGTCGTATTATAACCGAACACTACAGCTGTAGCACATTTTTCCAACACAGATATCAAATTCGCCGAGGTTTAATCGTCTCGCAGTAAAGAATTTGCGATCTGTTGGGACAACGTACTTATGTCATTTTTTCTGGCACACTTTCCTAACACAGATATCAAATTGGACTAGGTTTAATCGCGTTCGTAAGAAATCTGTTGGCATGAGGGGCTTTGTCGCTCTCTCTGGCGTACTTCCCAAGCAAGGACATCAAAATGGTCTAGGTTGGACCGCGGTGTTAAGAAATCTTGTTGAAATGGGGAAACTTCGTCATTTATTTTGGCTTACTTCCCAAGCACAGATATCAAATTGGTATAGGTTTAGATCATCGTAAAGAATCTTCCAACCAATCACGAAGCGAGAATTCCTGTAAAACATAGGTTCATTATTTTCAATTTTTCAATAGTTCAACATCAAGAATCCATATCTTTCTTCATTTGGGCCAATTCTTAGAAGATTTTACGATCGATTGGTGTAAGAATATTGAAAATAGATCGAAAAACCGCTGAGCTATTAGCGCTCAAAACCTTTCATTTTTCGTGACGCTCGCATTTTTCGATTTTTTGGAATGACACCCTATCTCAAAACTTGCCGTAAGACGTAGTCCTACGTCAAAACGTGAACGTAAACCTCTAATCCAAGATGTCATGCGACCCTTGCCGAGGGGTTCTATAAATACTCAGCCACAGACGGAGCCTGCGGAGTACCAGGGCACCCTCCACAGTAATCTGCTCTTACCGCATCATGATGGGCTCTGACGCGGCGGACTCTTCTTTCCCCTCAACTCGCGGGACTTCATATGGATAAAGACATAATAAATCTAACTTCAGTGAGCGTGAACAGATTAGATAATCCATTTACAAGAGTATCCAGGGATCTCCGCCGATAGATATAAGTGGAAGCGCCAGCGTAAGCAGAAAGGGTAGCGGCACACCTGTCGCTCCAACTGCATCCACGCCGGACGCAGCGATGAACGGCCCGACGCTAATAAATGCAGCAAACTTGTTCGCGGGGGAAGGACCAAGCGTGGAGAAGGATGCAACTAGAAGCGCTAGTGTGGGTGGCCATGGCAGCGGTATGCCTGCTACGTCGGACACAGCGATGAACGGCCCAGCGTTAATCACGGCGACGGGAAAGAAAAGGGACGCACTACCTAAAGTGGCCTACCAGCGTCACAGCGGTTCGATACAATCACCGAGTTCACGTCAGGTCGCGGCAATTTCTCCAAAGACCTGAAGCAGAGCTTGCTCAGCGAAAACGATAACGACGAAGGAGGAGACCGTGAGGGCGTCGAAGTCAGTACAGACAGATGCTGCCCGCAACGCGGCCCAGGAGGCCATGGAGAGCGCTACCAATAGCGCTAAGGCATCCGCCAAGCGTCCGAAATAGTCCCCGGGGGATGGCACCCCTAGTGGACCAAATACGACTGATCGGTAAAAGCCCTTAGACTGGCGGAGCCAACCGATCGCCAGCGGAAAGCACCAAGACGGGTTGCTCCACCAAAAAGAAAGCTCCTTTTAAACCGACGAGGAAGCGAGCGAAGGAGGGCGACGCTCTTATCCAGGAAACCGGCGGGTAGAAATACTCGGAGGTTTTGAAGGTCATGAGAGGAGATGCCCTACTCAAGGATCTGGGCGCGGAAGTGCGGAGTATCCGCCGCTCAGGCACAGGCGATATGAGCCTTGAATTAAAGAAGGACACCACCAAGAAGAGTTCGGTAGCGGAAGGAGTGGCGGAGGATGGAGTGCAGATACGTGCACTCACACCAGAAAAGACTCTCCAGCTTAAAAACCTGGATGAGACCACCGAAGTTTGCGAGGTCGTACAGGCTCTCAAAGAACAAAGTGGAGTGGTGGTGGAAACCGAGGCGGTTCGCCTGCGCAAGGGTCAGACCGGGACCCAGGTAGCCATCATACGACTTCCGCTGGCGGACAGAAACGAAGCCCTGAAAGCTGCTAGGCTAAAAATGGGGTGGTCAGTATGCCCACTAAGCATGTTCAAGCAGTCGGAGGCTTGCTTCTGGTGCTTCGAGCATGGGCATCAGGCCTGGAACTGCAAGAGGCCAGATAGGAGTCAATTGTGCAGGAGAATTGGCAGTTCAGGCCATAAAGCAAGGGACTGCGCGGATCCTCCCAAGTGCTTGATCTGTACCGGTAAACGAGTCGCAAAGCACGTAACGGGAGAACCAAAGTGCCCAACCGGTGTGCCGGCGACCAAGACACGTTCATAGCGCAAGTGACATAACTCAACCTGAACCACTACAGTACGGCTCACCAGCTGTTACACCAAGCAGTTTCCGAGACGGCAACGGACATTGCGATCATCTTGGACCCATATCGCGTCCCTACTGGAAACGGAAACTGGGTCTCGGATAGGACCGGGACGGCGACTTTATGGATGACAAGCAAGTTCCTGGTTCAAGAGGTTGTGTCAACCACAGACGAGAGATGTGCGGTTGCCAAAGTGGGTGTAGTGTTCTACTGCAGCTGTTATACTCCGCCGAGTTGATCTATCGAGTAGTTTACGCGGATGGTAGAACGAGTATCCGTTGTGCTGACTGGTCTAAGGCCGGTGGTTGTAGCAGGCGACTCTAACGCTTGGGAGGTAGAGTGGAAAAGTCGTGACACGAACCATAGGGGTTGAATTCTGCTTGAGGCTTTGGCAAAGCTTTGCGTAGATCTGGCCAACGTCGGTACCATAAGTACCTCCAGTAGGAATGGTGCGGAGCAGGGCTTCGACCGATCCTTTTTTTCTACCGCAGTCACACCAACGCGCATTCAAGTTCACACCGTCCGTTTAGAGGTGGAATACGAACGCTATGCATAAAACAACTGGCAGTTTGCTCAGTCAAACGCCGAATGCACGCAACAGAATGAACGCTTTTTGACATTTTCGTTTCGATCAAGTTACCTTTACCGTTTGGAGCAGCGAATGACTGCAAAACAGTCAAATGACTGGCAATCACCACGCGAACGAAAAGCAACCGCACAATCGTTTGATTCAATACTACAAAAAAACAACCACTACATGTGCATGGAAGAAGTCGGTCGGACTCCGTCCAATACAAACGAATATTTTGCTTGCGTCGGACCGACGTCCGGGTGACAAACTATTACTGTGAGCAGCCGATTTGGAGACAAAAAGAGAAACGAAAAAATACGTCACCGTATGCTTCCAGTCAGTTTGCAGTTTATATTCTCAAAGCGCAAAGCAAAACGGGAGATTGACTGTTTGCTTTTGCTGAGATGCCGCATGAATTGTAAGACGACAGCAGCGCACGCAGCAGAATGACTGGATAAGAAAAACAGTCAAATGATCGTTCAAAAAGCGGAGTTTGAATGCGGAAAGTTCGCATTCACGGCAGTCACATTCAACTTGCGATCCCTTTTCAAGCCCTGGTGCGGAGTATATCATCGACGTGATATTCGGCAGTCCTGGTCTGATAGGAAACTGAAGGGTAGACAATGGCTACACTTACAATGACCATCCGGCGGTCCGCTATGGCGCCGGTCAGATAACGAGGCGGCAGGCGGCGGGTAGAGCCAACACTCCAACCACTCGTGGATGGAAGACATCATACTTCGATCCAGAAGTATTTGGAGAAGCGATCCGAAGAGAGTGCGGTGATCGCGGTATGCCCGATCCGTTGAGGTACTGTCGTGAGCGTGTGACGCCACCATGCCTAGGAAAAGCCGACCTAGGTATGCGAGGCCACCGGCTTACTGGTGGCCAGCCAAGGCCCTGGCCTCAGACCGACCGCGGCCGACGTTCCAGTATCTCAGACCATAGCGTAAGATGGTCGGCCTCCTTGCCGCACATTCCAAGTAACGTGGGCGACGGCTTTTTATAGGTCGGGGAGGAAGCGACGGCTACGAACAAGGAAGTTATTGAGAGCGCTAAATCCCTAAAGGTCATTTCTGTTTTTCGTAGTTACCACCTTTTCAGCCGCTCGTTACTTCAGTATATATGTTATATAGGTGGTAATACGTTGTGTACTTTCTGAGAAAAAGGTACATAAAGTTTGAAAATCGTGGTTTTTCAGGAGCGGCGTTTTATTCCGTCGAGGTTGTTCCACGCCGCACTGGAATGCTTACGTGTGAGATCGTTTTTCGGCCACTTTCCGTGGTCGGATCATTTCAAAATTAGTATCAAAATAAGCAAAAAAGACTGCAGAATCAAAATCTGAAACAAAAAAATAATGAATTTTTCAAAAACTTTAGTTGTTTATGTACCCTTAAAACAAAACATTGAGTTTAGCATGAATTCGTTTTTCTGTGCATGTGTTTCAGTGTATTAGTGTTGAGTATGAAATGGGGAAGGTAAACGAGAAAGCGATCAATATAGCTTTTGCCAGCCCAAGCTCCTACCTAACACCTCCACGCGGCCATACCCGGTAATACTCTATTGAGTAGCTAAGCTAGGGGGTGCGATGCTGCGTGGTTCCCAGACCTTAAAACTGAGATTTTGCACAGATGGTTGAGCCACCAGGGCTTGGTAGTAGGTAAGCCTAATATGTTATTTTAATTATTTAGTAGGTAAAGTAAAGTAAAGTTCAGTAAAGATTTGTGCTGTCTGCTGGATATGGATACTCTGGAAAATAGATACCAGATTGTGGACGTTAGCTTTTTTCTCAATTTGCAGAGACGACGATACGACAGCGATTATTTGAAATCCAGAATAACTGCTAACCAGAGTACAGTAGTTCTACGGAGACCAAGGCCTTTCACTCTAGAACACCATCGAGCTAACTACGCGCGCAATGATCCAGCCTATCGCTTTATGCAGCTAATGAACAATTTTAGAAAAGTACTAAATTTAAATATGTCGACTGATACTATTAAGGAAAAATTTAGGCTATTGCTGAGAGGTCAATTACATGTACACTAAAACCACTGCATTTTATATTATTTTGTATTTGGTATTATATTTTATATTTGTATCCTAGATTAGATGACGGGCAAAGCCCATATATCTGACAATAAATAAACATTCCTGTCCACTTCCCCTGCGGTTGTTCGGACGTAGCCAGGTATGTAATGCGATTATATAGCCACCTACGATGTGTGCAGCCTCATATGCTCATGCTAATGTGTTGCGGTGAATTAGTGTCTAATTTGGTGTTAACTTGGTTGTAGTCGCTTTCACTTGTTCACTGTAGACAATGTTTCAATGTAACAATAATTGAAATTAAAATATCTGCGGCGCCGCTCGTGTTGCCGTTGATGGTACATCATAATAAGGAATTATCAAGGCAATTAGTAATCTACGAGAAAGGGTAGAAAAACGTAGGCATACGACAAAATATTTTTTAAACGTTCAATTTACAACTTTGGATATTTTGGGCCCAAACCTAATTTTGAAAAATGCTCAACTCGAAACACTTTTCCAACGAAGTTGGTACCCAATAAAAGTATTTTGTAGTTTTAATAAAAGTAGTTTTGGACCAAACTCGTGTTTTTTGTCTTTGACCTTGAAATGCGTGAAATTTGCGTGAACTGCGAAATGCGAAAGTTTTATTTAGTATGATTTATCAACGTTGCAAACGAAAAAATTATGCATTGCAAAGCTCTGCGACCAAATTTACAAAGCAGAATAATAGAATATAATCCTTCGAATGGTGCACAATAAACACTCGGCACTCTATGTAAATAAACAATTTAAAATAGTCAGAAAAGCACCCAATTCGAGCATGAAGAATGCCGACGCAGAGCAGAACACGCATTTTGATGGTCTCGAAGAATTTCTCAGTCTTTCCTTCCCATTTCACATACTATTTCGTTGTTAGTCCCAGGGGCCAATTTTCGGACTTAAGCGCTGACTTGCAGGAACGAAGTGAAAAAGTAACAACTCTTCAGTGTGCTTCCTACCTATCAACCATCAACCATACCTACCTACCTACAGGTAATAGCTAGAAACCCGGTTGGTCTGACACCATAGCGGAAACTCTTATGCCGAGCAGGCTGTCCAACTATTTGTGAAACGAGCTCTTTTATTCAACGATTACATTATTCTCAAGAGGCGCTTCAATCACTTTCAAGAGTTTAATTTTTCACATATTCAAGTGGTCGCTCGTTTATTTTTTATTGTAGTCAACGGATTCAACGAACCGGACTGTGAATGCGGCCGTCATTCGCCGGGTTTCTTTTGGAGTGTTTGCGGAGATGCCGTCGAAAAATAGCGCCGGTCGAGTAGCTCTACGCCTCGGCTCGTTGTTGGAGGCCACCTCTAAACAGGCACACGTAGCGTACACACATTTAGTCTGCGGTGGGTTTCCGGGCTGGAGTCGGCGATTATGCAATGCCTTTCTCACTTGATGATAATTGCGAACAGCAATGTGTGATTTTTTAATTTTATCAGCTAGAACTATCCTTACTGAAAAACTGACAGGTAATGCGCAGCCCTTGCGACGAGTGATTGAAACCGATCTCGTCCATTGATGCTCAGAAACGTGAGCCTATAGCCTAATGGGGAAATTTTCCAAACGATGATTAAATTTTCAATCAATTTGACTTCCCAAACGGCGTATCCTTTGCATTCGGCCATCTTTCATCTCTTTCCAGGTGGGTGGTTTTTTGCTGTGCTCCGTGATTTTGCTTTTTGTATCAACTTGTGCCTCGCAACTGACGGCAGCACCATTTTAACGGCAAGGAAAACGCGTAAAAGTTGCGACCGTCAGGCATCAGTAATATTTTGTTTGCGCTGACCTATCTATACTAGCCCGTGAAACCTGTATGGAGCGGGGAATGGATCCAAAAAATGAAAATTTAATTAAAATTTTCAATAAATAGCTTCATAATAAATTTATACCTTCATTCCGTTCCGACATCGACGAAAAACGTCACTGAAGGGAGAGAAGTTTTCCCTCACTGCTTGAGGCGTTACGCGTAGTCGGGTGACAATCGTTTTCCTTCCTTCCGCCCTTTCCCTTGTGTAAATAGAGCAACTTTCACTTTCAGAAGCTGGCCACTGCAAGTTCTTGTCATTGACAATAAACATCCATTTAGGGAAACCTTCCACTCAGCTGGCTGGGCAGGAGAGAAGTAAAAAATCAGGAAGGAAGCCACCGGCCAGCAGCTTGTGCGTTGTTGGGAAACACCTAGCGTGCAAAGAAAAGAGGGTGGCCTGGTACAAAACAATAATAGAAGTTCGGATTTCCTATCGAGCTACAACGATCTTAATTGAAGTTTTCTGTTGCAAACGCAGGGTTTTCGGCGGGGAATGCTGCTTAATCTCACTCTTGAGATCTAAATTTTACGCTCGTCTATGTTCTTTGGCAGTGTTTTACCTTTTCCGGCGCATTATTCTTGTTTTTTGTACTGAAGATTTAGGAATCAACTGCTGTTGATTCCCCTTCCGTTATCATTTTGGTTCGTTACCTCAGGAGCAGAGGAGGGTTTGAGATTTGTACTCGGTACATAGGGTAGAAATAGAAAGGTAAGCGGATTCTGAGCTTTAGGTTGAAAAAGGGAAGCGTATGAGTAGATGCTCAAATGAATCATAACTCTTAGGGTTCGATTCCGAACTTTTTGTAATAATGCCTTTTATAGATTTCTTGTAGGTATGTTATACAGACTACGGAATTGATAGTTTTTATCGCGATGTGAATCTCTTTTGTCGGAAAATTAGTGCCCATTTTGCGTAAGTTGATGTTTTGCTATAAACAGATAGGCAAACGAAATAATATACCTTGAAACTTTTAAATGGAAATAAACAGGTGCATTTCTTCCGCTAGCCTAAGCTAGAATATTTTTCGAAAGTTTATGATATTATTGATTAGGCCATTACAAATATTTTAAAAAGTTTTTGTCCCTCCGGTGTTGGGCCACGAATTAGTAGTCGAATTAGTAGCATGTCCAAGTATGGTAGGTTGTTGTCTTTCTCCTCTTCGCACGTGAATTGTAGGCTGGGGTGGACGACCCCTTCTAGCAGTACACCAAAATCAAATACAGGAGCTAATCGACGATTTCAACAAATACCATCCCAGCCTACAATTCACGTGCGAAGAGGAGAAAGAGAACAACCTACCATACTTTCTCAAGGAAACAACAGCTTTAATCGCCCATTGCATAGACGAACAACCTCACATCCGCAAAATATTAGACGAAGCTACAAACGATCGTCACTAGCCATACTAGAAATGTGTACAGCCCAAACGCAATCAACAAAAGAACAGACGTAGAAGGATTAAATAGTATATATGCTGGAATACTATTTTCTATACAAAATAAAACCAAAAACACCCCTACACCCCCACTGCCTAATCAAGTATATCCACACACATGAACAATAATTGTAAAACTAGGTGACTCTTAGACCAGTAGTGCGGAAACAGAACAAAATCCTAAAAACAATAGTGACAAACGATACTAAAAATTCATAGCAAATGACAAACTACAGGTTATTTTATTTATTATTTATTATTTATTGAATAAAATTCATCTGACAAAATATTGTCTTAATGAAAAATAAAACGAACACAGGATCATGATAGTCTTCTCATAAAAACATGCAATGGAATGTTGAAGTCAAAAATGCTGTAAGCGAGATTGAATGCACTGGCAATGGCACGGATTGGCTCATTTTGTCCGTATTGTCGACTACGAGCTGCGAGCTGTAAAAAGTTGCGTTGATGTATAACTCTCTCTGGAGCATAGAAGTAAAACTGCCGGAGTAGTTCAGGCGAATCGACTTCCGAAGTGATGATCTTAGCAGCAAAGAGAGCTTGTGCGATGAATCTTCTCCGTTCTAGGGTATCAATTCCAAGTAGCCGACAGCGATCAGTGTAAGAAGCCAGGTTCGTAGCATCACGCCATGGTAGCCAACGAAGTGCGTAGCGAACAAACCTTTTGACGTAGGACTACGTCTTACGGCAAGTTTTGAGATAGGGTGTCATTCCAAAAAATCGAAAAATGCGAGCGTCACGAAAAATGAAAGGTTTTGAGCGCTAATAGCTCAGCGGTTTTCCGATCGATTTTCAATATTCTTACACCAATCGATCGGAAAATCTTCTAAGAATTGACCCAAATGAAGAAAAGTATGGATTCTTGATGTTGAACTATTGAAAAATTGAAAATAATGAACCCATGTTTTACCAGAATTCTCGGTTCGTGATTGGTTGGAAGATTCTTTACGATGATCTAAACCTGTACCAATTTGATATCTGTGCTTGGGAAGTAAGCCAAAACAAGTGACCAAGTTTCCTCATTTCAACAAGATTTCCTAACACCGCGGTTCAACCTAGACCATTTTGATGTCCTTGCTTGGGAAGTACGCCAGAGAGAGTAACAAAGCCCCCTCGTGCCAACAGATTTCTTACGAACGCGATTAAACCTAGTCCAATTTGATGTCTGTGTTAGGGAAGTATGACAGAAAAAATGACGCAAGTTCGTTGTCCCAACAGATCGCAAATTCTTTACTGCGAGATGATTAAACCTCGGCGAACTTGATATTTGTGTTGGAAAAATGTGCTACAGCTGTAGTGTTCGGTTATAATACGACTCTGTATGAATACGCATGCTTGCTGTTTCATTAGAAGTGTAGTGAAAAGATGTGCTGTGGATAAAATAGGATTGAATTGGTAAAATCCCTTCAACGTGGGAAACCATGGATAATAAAAACAATCTTTAATTTCAGTAAGGTAGCAGGAAAGCAAAAGTTTGTGTTCTTGATTTTGTTACATTGTTTTCAAATGCACAATCTTTTGAGAATTGAACGTATGCAATGTTACTATTTTGATAAATGTTACATACAACGCATGTAGCATGTATATATGTTGCATATAGCATGTATACATGAAGAATCGAATGATTACAAGCATGAATACATGCCACTATCACTACAAAGAGACTTACGTAGT
This sequence comes from Sabethes cyaneus, assembly GCF_943734655.1. NCBI lineage: Eukaryota > Metazoa > Arthropoda > Insecta > Diptera > Culicidae > Sabethes > Sabethes cyaneus. Next base: position 80,340,049 of record NC_071355.1, read on the forward strand.
CCTGCGTCACCTATCTATGCGGTCGTGTCTTGCACACAACCCCTCTGATTTTTGTACTCGCTCGAATCTAGCAATTCAACACGCTTGGTATGGACACCATATCACACTACTAAACTCAAGAACTGAGCGGACTAGTGCACAATACAACGCCCGTAGGCACAGCGAGTCGCGAAAGTCTTCGGAGATTTTGAATATAAAACCAAGTTGTCTGTTGGCTTTCGTCAGAATGTCGTTGTAGTGAGGTTTGAAGGTCAACTCACAGTCAAGAGTAACTCCCAAGTCTCTAATTTGGTAGACCCGTTGAAGTCTGTGTCCAGCAATTGAATAAGTAAACATGATCGGTTTCTGTCTACGGTGAAAGGTTATCACATTGCATTTGTTGATACTAAGTGTCAAACAATTCCGGGAGCACCAACTCTGCATACGATCTACACTTAGTTGCAAGTAGCCACAATCATTAGTACTGTTGATGATGTTATATATTTTGACGTCGTCGGCGTAAAACAGGCGGCAACCAGATGGCAGTATGACAGAAAGTTCGTTGATAAATAACGAGAACAAAAGTGGCCCAAGGTTACTGCCCTGGGGGACACCCGAAACATTCGTAAACACTTCGGAACTAGAAGCTCCGATCTTAACGCGAAGCGATCGGTTTATCAGATAGGATCTGAACCAGGCGACTAAGGATCTGTTGACTCCAAGTTTTTCTAGTTTCCTTAACAGTATTTCGTGGTCCACTCGATCAAATGCTGCCTTGAGATCAGTGTAGACAGCATCAACTTGTCCACCGTTGTCCATTGTGCGAACGCATAGTGATGCAAATTCGGTCAAATTTGTCGCAACAGGATAGAATCCATGCTGAGCAGTTGAAATGTAGTTCTTACATGAGCAGAAAAGCGCCTCATTGATAATAATCTCAAAAACTTTAGAACAGCAGCATAAGGAGGTGATGCCTCTGTAATTCCCAACGTCTCTCTTATCACCTTTTTTGTGAACAGGGAACATAAATGAGGATTTCCATAGTTCAGGAAATTTGTTCTCTTGCAGTGACCTGTTAAACAGTTTTGTAAGTGGAGTAACACCTCCGAGCACAACTTTAGAATGGACGCTGGAATGCCATCGGGACCAGCAGCATAAGAAAGCTTTAACTTTTGGAGTGCAGACATTACGATTTTTTCACTAATGTGAAATGGACAGAACTCAAAAGTATCACTAGGACAGTCGTTGATGGCAATGGCGACTTGTTCAGGTGAGGCAGAACGTTCGTTGAACGAATTCCTGAAGTGTTGGACGAAAAGATCGCACTTCTCAAGTTCAGAGTTAGCAACTTGTTCCCCAAGGTGAACCGACATTGGCAGACCAGCCTCTTTTTTCTTGGAATTTACGAAATGCCAAAATCGCTTTGGATTCCTGCACAGAGATGCCTGTGTGCGGAGAACATAGCGTTGGTACAGAAATCTATTCAGTTTCTTGTAGTAGTTACTCGCACGGTTGAATTCCTGTTTTGTAAGGTGAGAACGATTCCGGCAGTATCTTCGTAGAGCTCTAGCCCTCAGCCGTTTTAGCCTGCGTAGGCGATTGTTCGACCAAGGAGGTTTTAAAGGCGGGTGGGCGTCGGGTACAAATTCACTAATTAGGTTTACGATTGTTCGCTGGAAATAATCGACGGCGTCGTCAATACATGTAGCAGAGTTTATTGTCTGCCAGTCAACGCGAGAGATAGCGGATCTGATTCCATCATGATCAGCTCGGCGAAAGTCTGGTGTACCATCATTCCCGAAGGCAGACTCAAAAATGATCGGCGTTGGGAGATTCAACAGGACGTCCAAAGCAGGATGGTCTGCGTTGAGAGTGATCAAAGGCTCAATTGCTTCCGAAACGGTGCAGACTGGCGTTGCGGCCTCATTACTCAAGACTAAATCAAGAAATCTGGCGTTTTTGTTGGCAATACCATTGACTTGCACCAACCCATGTAGGGCAAAACCGTCGATAAGTGTAGAGCTGGCAGCAGATAAAGCCATTAGGGAGTCAACCTGGAAAGACCCGTCACTCGACTTGCACCATCGGAGCTGAGGTTGATTATAGTCCCCAAACTGCACAGCATAGTCACTGAGGTCCAAGTTGGAGCAAGCAGCACCGATAGAGTCCACGTGCTCATGAATGCTGTTAATATCATTACGTCGATCCGGGGGCAAATAGATGACACCCACACTCACAACTCGACGAGACGTAGCGATTCTGACCCATAGCTGCTCTATAACATTGGACACAGGCGTTGGGTCGTTAGAAGGTTAGAAATAGTTGAATATAACAACAAAATCTACAATCAAAATTACCATATACAGGAACCCAAGGTGGAAACATACAACAACAGTGATAATTTTAGAAATTTTCAGACAAAATCATATAAGGTACCCCGGGGCAAGTGGGAATACGGGGTAAGTGGGAACGGAGCTCATAACTCTCCTCAACCTCATTTTCTCCAACCGAACCTTTCTAGAAATGAAAGATACAACTCAAACGCATGTATTAAAATTATAGATTATTTATAACAGGCATTCCAAACATCAAAATTGGACTTTCAATTTGAGCGTTATTTTCAATTTGCGTTGTAAGTTTGACGCACCTTTTTATGAATGATATTTTGGACACAGGCTTTACGTAAAAGTACATGTTTTTCTGCCAGTAGGTAAACATAATGAGTGTATATCAAATTACACCCGAAAACTAGTTGTTTAATTTGACAAACGGCATTAAAAAAAATAGGTCAAAATAAGGTCGGCACTTGAAAGCACCCGGGGCAAGTGGGACCTATTAAAAATAAAGTGTTTCAGCACAAAACTTCCTGCCTTAATACATTTTTTAGATGAACTATCGAACGTTTTCAGTTCAATTGCATAATATTTATACCAGTAAAGCTTTGTTATTGTTATTGTTATTGTTTATTAATCCATCGGACAAGTCTCGTCTACATGAATAAAAATTAAAGCTAGAACTACTACTATTTACATCACACGGACAAGTTAAAATTCTTCAAGGTTTTTTTGAAACTTAACGCACATTGAGAAAAATCAAACAAGTGGTACACATTATTAAATTCACAAAAAATAGCATAAACAGGATCATTTCTACCGTAGTTCGTCCGTCTGAAATTCAGTCTCAAGAACTCTCTGGATCTTAGGAGTACAACTGGCACGTTCAGATTGATCTGCTCTAGAAGTGGCGGTGAATCGATGTCTCCGAGCAATAGTTTAGTATTTAGTATTTATTTATTACCCAGTAGCGTAAAGGTAAACCTTTTTCAAATTTGCTACCTGCGGATGTCTTAGTATTGTACATCAAAAACTTAACTCTAACAAAAAAACTTAACTACTAACATTAATTGCGATTCCAATAATCGAGGCAGCCCCTCTTAAAAACTGTTTCAGAAGTTGATCGTTTAACAATCGGTGGTATTGCGTTATAGTTTATTACACCTCTAACGAACAGTGAGCTTGAGTAGCTAGTCGAGTTGTTGGGAGGAACTATCAGGTTCTGTAACCGTAGTTCTGTAGTTTGGCCGCAAATAAAGCTCTGGCTGAGTTGCGACGACGCTGTAAGGTCTCCATTCCGAATAAACGACAGCGATCCTCATACGGTGGCAGGCGTGTTGGGTCATTCCACGGAAGCAATCGTAAACCAAATCTTACGAACCGAGATTGGATAGCCTCAATTCTATTTGTCTTTAAAATAAAATAAAAAAAAACTTTAAAATAAAACCGAAAAAGGCTAAACCAAGCGCCCCTAAAAAAGAAGCCCACATGCACAGCTTGTGAGGGAACAAACAGTTTGGTCACATTTTGGTTACACCTAAACGATGTTAATTGAATTTGGAAAGTCAAATTTGATATAATTAAGGAAATCTGCAACTGGAATTGAAACAATAAAGTGTTGTGATTATTAAAACGTAACTATCTCTTATGAGTAGCTCTACCGAATTGGACATGGTAGAATAAACAGATCATAATCGTATTTTCGAGCTATTAAACAATGATTAATCCTAAATTACGTCTCGCAATAATTGGATACAACGACATATTCAACTACATTTCATTACAATAATACTTTACAGCGTAATTGCTCACGATCTGTGTTTTATATAAATTATAAAGTCGCCCGTTGTGATCGGATTTTGTTACGTTATTTTTGAATGAACCTTTCGTACAAATATTGTTTTTGATGGCTTCTTGCAATGCTTTAACATTGCTGTATATTAACTTACACAATTTACTATTATTTTATGCTTTTTAATCAAATTTGAATATAGGTTCCACTTGCCCCGGTAAATGGGGCAAGTGGGACCTATCGCCATAATTTTGAAAATTCTTTTCCAAATTCATTTCATGTAAATTGATAGGCCTTTTTCGTAATTAATCCTTCGAAGTGATACCACTGAAGAGTTTCTGTGCTAAAAGAATTTTGAAATAATCATAGGTATAGAAAACACAGTGGAATAAACCCAAACTATGCATTTTTTAGGTCCCACTTGCCCCGGTGTACCTTAGACAACGGACAGATTAGTTAGTGAGTAAATGATAAACACTAAAAATGGTTAAATATCTAAAATAAAATTGTTTATAGCCATTTCTCCATTTCCATTTCCCAAAAAATAATTACTTTTTGGCTAACAAACAATTCAGCTAACGAATTTCGAAGTTATATTGATCATCAATTAGCGAACGAACACTGCATGTCACAAGTTCTCTTTGCAAGAAATAGATGCAATATGATTGAAATTATGATATTGCCAGCATCATGGGATTTCAGTAAAATTTAGCAACTTTAGCATTAACTAGCAACTGAGGTCCATGTCAGTTACTGATACAGAAGTTCACGCGATTTTTCACGTGGAAGGGACTAGCCGATATTTTAGAGTGTAACCTTTAAGTGTGATTCCTTGCTAGGTATGAGTTATCGTGTGAAAATACAAAAAATGTGGAATCCTGTCGCCTACGTTTGAAACAATCTGATTAATAATGGTTTCAGTTTTGATTTTACTGAAAACCGACAATTGAAAAGGGCCCAAGTAGAAAATGTAAATAATCCGTGTGAGGGTTCATTTTTCTATGCTAGTCCAGCAAGGAATAACTCTCACTCGACTTGTTTACATTTTGGACTTGGGCACCTTTTCAATTGTTGGTCGAGAAATTTCAAAACTACTGTATATCGATAAAATCCTCTGAAGCTCCCAAGTTACTCGCACCGTTGTAAGCTGCTAGAATTAGATTCTTTATCTCTTCGTCGTGATATCGTCAGATTAACGTTTATGTCAAATATTCTGCAATCACATATTGCTTGTCCCGTTTTGTTACATTGTCTCAATCTATTTATATAAGAGGCTTATGTCTGTACCTCACTGGTCGACTGTTGGACTGCTCGATAGCTCAACTGGTTGACTAGACTGCTCGACTGGACTGCTCGATTTGATTGCTCGACTGGACTGCTCGATTTGATTGCTCGACTGGACTGCTTAACTGAATTGTTCGATTCGATTGCTCGATTCAACTGCTTGATTGGACAGATCGGCTTGTCTGGAAATGAAATAAAAATAAAATAAAAATTAAAAAATTAAAGTCAGATCGACTTGACTGCTTGACTGAGCAGCTCTATTGAACTGCACGACTGGACTGTTCGATTCGACTGCTCGACTGGACTGCTTGACTGGACAACATGATTCTTCTGCTCGACTCAACTGTTCGATTCGACGCTCGACTCAACTGCTTGATTCCACTGCTCGACTAGACTACTCGACTCAACTGCTCCAGTAAACTGCTCGACTGGACTGATCGATTAAACTGCTCAACTCAACTGCTTGACTTCTGCTTGATTCGACAGCTCGACTTAACTGCTCGATTCAACTACTCGACTGAACTACTTGACTCGACTGCTTGACGAAGAAGAAATTGAAATTATTCATCTCGATGAGTAAGCTTATTCTAACCTCTATCTGTAAACTACAGGGTGGCCAGTTCCGTACAATGGATCTGAACCCTATCCAGCAGGTTGGAGTTCGCTTCCTTCTACACCTGTCTAAATTTTATTCTATAACTGAAAAATGATATAAAAAAAAGGCACAAAGTCGCATCCTATTGGATGCGGAAAATCGAATTTTGTTTTCAGGCATCTGTGCGGCCACCCAGAAACTTCTATTTAATAAGACTTCTAATTAAATTTGCATGGCTTCATCAATAGCTATGCATGAAATGAATGAGAGGCAAACAGCGATAAATCTGAAAAATGTCATTGAGGAAGAATTGGCCGGATTTAATATCGATTTGAAGCAGGTATTATCCGTAACTAGTGATAACGGAAACAACATGTTAGCAGCCGCTCGTTATTTCAAAAACATGAAGATGGCAACGAAAGACGAAACAGCAGTATCGCTAGGTTCGATTATTCCAGAGGAGCTTGCTGCAATATCGTCAGTTGGAACCCAAGAAACTCACGATAGCGAAAATGACGATGAGGAGTTTGGCGAAGCTTCTAATGATGTTGAGTTTGAGGAAGAAAATGACATTGAACCTGAAACTGAAACTGAAATAGAACCTGACTTTTCGTATGATGCGTCTGATTTTGAAAATCCTAACGATGACGATGAGACTGAGCAGATTTTAGGGAGCGTAAGGTGTGGAGCCCACACTGCACAGTTGGCAGTGTGGGATGTTATTAAAAAATACAAAACAACTCTTTCCGATTTAAATTAAAAATGCATTAAAATGCGACATATTGCAACACGTAAGCTATTCATACTAAATAAAACTCCATTGCCACCAAAAGTGAATGAGACGAAGTGGAACATGTGGTTCATTCTGTTAAGGTACCTACAGGCAATAAAAGATACACAGCTTATGGTATTGCTTAAAAATCCGGATAAAGATTTAGGTAAATGCTCTTAATTTTAAATTATAAAAACCAATATTTAATTATATTTTGTTATTTCAGATTTTTCGCAACATTCGGTTTTTATAGAAAATTTTTGCAAAGCGTTTGAACCTTCTTTTAATCTGACATTAAAATTACAAAAGATACATGTTGCTTTATCCCAGTTTAATACGGATTGGCTGGTTTGTCTAGCGCATTTAAATGCCATTGCTGCAGCAGGAAACGACCTGGCTAAGCAGCTATTGAAATCAATGGAAAATAGGTTAAATAAATTAAATACGACCATAAAAAAATTGTTTCAGTTTCCGGCTATGACTCTTTTATGTACAATATCTTGGAGCTATATTATGCAATATAGTGGACCCCCGTCCGTTTGAACGATTCCTCATGCAAACTAACGGGGTTACTTTTTAATTTGAACAACTGGCCACCCTAAATATGCGAAAACTCGTATGAACTGGCCGCCCTGCTCTTTGTTATTGTTTTGATGGTTTGATTTAGTTAGCAGTTGCAAGCAGCGAATATTTCATTCTCCGATCGAATTTCTATCGTAATCGTTGGGAAACAGATTATGAAACTGATTAAACATGCTAGACCAGTACAAACAAATTGTGTTCATGTGCATTGTCTGCATTAGGATATGATGCCATGTTGAGAATGACATTTGAACATTTGACATTTTTAATTTGCATGTCGTGCAAACCAACGGGGTTCAAATTAAAAAGTGTTCAGATTAAAAACGGTCAAACGAACGGGGGTCCACGGTATAAGAACTCAAAGAAATATAGTAATACAAAGACTAAACATCTTCGCAAACACTGGCCAATGGAATGTATCCTCAGTTTTCTGAATTCTGAACAGATATTTATGTTTTCCAGATCGTAAGATTCGGGCTCAACTGCTTATGATATACGTCGTCACAATTTACGTTATCCGCCATTTTTTCGCCCTCCAGCAGCAAGAGCAAATTATGCGTATAATGTGCCAGTAACTAGTATGTGTCGTTTGTTTAATCATTATTCAGATGTCTTTGATTTTAATTTGTCACGTGTAGTCATTAAGAAGTCATTTGTACGTGCACTTTCATTATAAATAATATCTTTGTTAATATTAAGTTGTGTATCACTCAAATCTATCGAAGTGAAAAGCTATGCAATTTCACAGCACCGTTTACGTTCAGGATATCAATTTCGTCTAAGCTCAATTGAATTGCGTTCTGCGCTCGTAAGTTGATCATTCTTATAACAGCCTCTCCCTGCTGAATTACTTAACATCATAACAAACTTACCATTCATGTTGCTGTCTACCGACAGTTGTACCCACAACTTATTCCTGAGATTATTGTTTTTGTACGAATATATTAATTATCTCGTTTAGGCTAGTAGTTTCTTCAGTTTCTTCATCCTGCAAAAAAAGAAAAGAAAATCCTAGAGTAAAATTCCGTACCTGATTATTGTTATTATAATTTATAGCATTTTGTATAAAAATCAGAGGGGTTGTGCACAAGACACGACCGCATAGGTGACGTAGGACCACGTAAGTCTCTTTGTAGCGATAGTAGGATGTATCCATGTATGTAATAATACGATTCTTCATGTACACAACCTACATACGTAACGTTTATCAAAGTAGAAACATTGTATATGTTGAATCCTCAACCGATTTTGGAGTTATATCCATGAATTGATTGAATCTATTGTATTGGCCCGATAACACCGAGCACGCTCGGCATCGGTCCTTGGTTGTTTAGCCGAGTTTTCGGATAGTTGATCCTTTGTGCGCTTTCGGAAATCGCGCACATATTTCGCTGCCATATACTGAGACATTATAATTCTTAGTATTTTATACACTCTAATAAAAGTAGTCACTAATAAAAGTACGAACTGCTAATACTGAACGGGAATTTAGAGAAAGTTTTGTCCCAATTCCTTTTGGATTATGATATCTGTGTCAGGGAATGAATCGAGGACCCAGGGTACACCGTATCAGATTTCAAAATTTAATGTAATTCAATACATTTCATTCTCTATTCTATGGTCAAAGTCAACCGATTTTGGAGCTATATCCATGAATTGATCGAATATATTTTATAAAAACGAAACCAAGCCAGTAACTAAATCAAACAGTAAATAATTTTTTATGATGTTTCTACGTTGAATAGTGCTTTTCCTCGGGTAATCGGTAGACGGTACGCGCGAGTTTTCAGAAAGTTGAAAATTTTGCGCAACTTTTCTGCCGCTTACAAAAGAACACTCATAATAAAGCATTTACAACCTGCAGACGTTTTGGAAGTCGCAGATAGTGATGTCCGTTAATCGTTCAATTAATTCAACTAATGAAATAACAAGAGGAATATTCGACTAATTTTTAATCGAATACTGTCAGCACAAATAGTTAAATTAATCGATAAGTGCAGACAACGCTCACCGATTAATCGGTAATCGAATAATTGAAAATTTCAGACATCACTAGTCGCAGAAAATGTAGCCTGTGACCAGAAAACTTATTTCCGTCATTTGTCGGTCGTCCGCAATGGCGAAAAATTCAACTTTTCCCTCGTTTCCTGTGTTATTATGGTATTAACTGGACAAGAAAATATAATAAACTCTTCAATCGTTGTGTGGCCCTTGAAAGGACCGATTGTTTCATTATCATAACTCCAGCTTGCAATAAACTTGCACTAACGCACTTAACGTAGTTCTCTGTTCGGTAAATTGGAGTATGAACCACCAGCAACAAGCGAACAAAACCGCGAGAGGTGATCGGTTAAAATTATTTGATAAGAAGCGAGCAATTAGATCAATCTAAATTAAATAGAATTAAAATCAGTGAGTGAAAATTCCTCAAATCCTCATGAACATATGTTTCGTTCTTAAAAGAACGGTTTTTCGGCGTGATATGCTGGAAATTTAAAGCCTTCTTTTCCGTCTTCTTGGGCAGCAACAAAACAGTTTGGATGTTCGGAAAGACACTTCTCATAGCAGTGGTGACACGGGACAGCAATTTGTTCAACTCTTCGTTGTTGCGGATGTTGCTGCAAGTGACGATAATTCTGATCGTTTCGTTGTCGCGAGCAGCATATTTCCTGCCAATTCCAGAACTTCAGCAGCCAGATATTCCTTCACGGCAGCGAAACGAGTGCTCCAGCTCCAACACCTCGCTTGGTGATTTTGCATGTCTTCGTTGCCTTATCCGTGGGAAGCAGCAACAGCTGAAGCTACCCAATTTTCGATCGGATTCTATAGGGCGACAATAAATACAATCATAAGGAAGCTTAACCCATAGCTTATATCGTATATATTTCTGTCATTCGTGCTAGGGAAGCACTGACGAGGGAAGGCAAAAATATGAAAATATGTATTAATATTTTTTTAAATGATGGTTTTACAATTGATGAAGGGACGGTAGAGAAAAGAAATGAAAATTTTTGGTGAAGCGGGGAAGAGCGGAAAGGAAAGGAGGGGGAGGGGGATATTGGTAGCTACGCTTGACAAGTAGTCATTTTGACTCCTACCTTTTGTCCAATGCTGGAAGGTGCCATGAGACGAACCAAGCTATTATCTGAGATTATAACCGGATTCGAACCCACAACACCCGCCAGGGCATGTGGTTCGCTGGTACTTGTACCTTTTTGTCAGCTGACTGCATCAAAGGATGAAATCAAAAAAGTATTCCCGAATATTAGTCAAAATTACAGAAACCATGCATGGTTAAGCGAACGACCGATTTTGGCTGCAAAAAAACAAAGACGCGGACAAATTAAACTATATAATTCAAGGCGAAATTGAGAGCCAAATATATTCGTGCAAATCGATGGATTCTGTTACAAACCAAGACGATGTCGTAAACTACCCAACTGAATTTTTAAATTCGTTGTAATTACCTGGATTACCACCATACCATTTAAAACTAAAAATAGGATCAGTAATTAGAATGTTGAGGAATATTAATCAACATCAACTATGTAATGGCAACAGGTTGGTGGTGCAAAAGTTGATGAACAACATTACTGAAGCAACAATACGAAAAGGAAAATATAAAGGAGACAACGTTCTACTTCCACGTATCCCCATGATGCCCATCGATCTGCCGTTTGAATTTAAACGACTGCAGTTTCCAGTTCGTCTCGCGTTTGCGATAACAATTAATAAAGCGCAAGGTCAATTATTGGAAATTTGTGGTATTAACCATGAATATCCATGCTTCTCGCATGGACAGCTATATGTGGCGTATTTACGAATCGGACTACGTAAGGACTACGTCTTACGGCAAGGCTTGGCTGGGTAGGGTGTCATTCCAAAAAATCTTTCTGGAAAAGTGGTCAGGTTTTGAACGCTAATAGCTTAGTGGTTTCCCGATCGATTTTCAATATTTTTGCACCAATCGATCGGAATAAGAATTGACTCAAATGAAGAACGCTATTGTTTCGCAAGTGTACACTATTGAAAAACTGAAAAAATGAAGCATTGTCCAACTAGAAATCCTTGCATTCTGATTGGTCGCAGAAAAGACGTCATCATGGTTTGCACGTGTCTTTTTTGCAAAAAAGTGATAGAAACTCCTCATCTCAATAGGTCGAAAATTCTTTACGGCGCTTAAACCTATTCCAATTTGATATCAGTGCTTGGGAAGTACCTTAAAGTCCAAAACTACCCCGCTTCTTCAACCGATGTTGTCATTTCAGCATTAACCTAATCCAATGTGATGTCCTGAAGGTAAACAATTTTGTTAAAGTATAAAACCATCCCTTTTCTCCAACCGTCTTTAACATTTAAGCTTGAAATTAGTCCAAATTGACGTCCTGAAGATGAAACGTCATCGAAAAGTGAACGGTCTTCCTTTCCTTTTGCCAGATTGTATTCAAACAGGTAGGGGAAATGTGTATAATGTGCCCCCCTAAGAATAAATGGATATATCTCCGTTATACTTCCCCAATTTAACGTTACAACTACGTGTATATGTTGGTATTTAAGCTGACAACCAATTGCAATTATTTATTACATTTAGTATTGTGGAATAAACATGCTAGGAATTATTTAATAAAAGCACCTAAATGTTGTGTTTCTCGTCTGCGCGGGGTAAAATGCCCCACCTGCGGTATAATATGCTCAATGCGGTAATTTGAGTATTTCTACCAGTGACAGACCAACTCTATTTTGTAGAAAGTAAAACTATTTCCTTTGTTTTGCAAAATATCGTTATTTTATGTAAAATAAACCTAGTTTCGGCCTTCTAGTGCACTTTTTCTTTTCTGTATGGGGCACATTATACTGCAGCTGTGGCCTTTTGTACCGGGTAGTTGAATTGCCTAGAATTTGGACGTTGATAATAAATTATTCCCACCATGGTTGCTCTACAATACTAATTGAATTAAATAATGGCAATTGGTTTCAACTTAGATCTGTTTACTTATGTTTATAGCCACATCAAAGGGGGCAAATTGCACCACCGCAAGTGGGGCATATTGGCCTACTTTTACTTATTTGAAAAAATATTGAATGCTAAAGCAAATCAAGCGTTTCATACCGTTATTTTTGGCAGGGATGTCTTTTTGAAGTTTACTTTACGCAATCGAATGGCAACAACCGGTTATTTACAGATTTTGACAAGAAAATAGCTTATGGAAATGACACCAAAAGTTACATCGGATGCTGCTCAAAAACAAATTTATTTTTGTTTTGTTTTTACAGCATGTGACAACTGTCATACTTGCATAGTAGGCTAGTTTGTAACCCGGGGCAGTTGGAACCGGAACGTCATGCAAAAGTGAGCGGATGGCTTAAGCGCCACTCCCGAAAGAGACCATCCACCTTGTTGGGTTTGCCCAGCTAAATGAGACCACTCCTACGGGCGGGTTCAGTTTGTTTCTGACTTTCGGTTCGAAGACGGTTCAACTGTACCGGAAACTACCTCAGCAATCCACCAAAGACTCTAAAAAAAAACTCGGCGGCGTCAGCCGACCATTACTCAAAAAAAAATCTCGGGGTGGCTAAGTAAACCTTACTTGCCGGTTATCATCACAGGGTCTGTTCCTTACCCACTTCCTCATCGAACGCTTTAGGGACCAACAGTGCAGGCTGAAAACTCTGAGTCAGCCCAACCCAAAATATCACAATCGAAAAAGATACTCTTAAAACGGTAACCGAAGGGCAAAATCGTTTAACGAAATAATAACTCAAAAATAGCTTCCTAATAGATTTTTAATTGTAATCTGTTTGTACGTACATAATTTATTCATTGCAGAAAAAGGAAAAAAATTCATACAGTAACGGTTTTTACGGGTCTCGAACCCAGGCCTATCGACTAACCCTAGCGAAATTATGCAATTCACATTAGACTGGTGCCTTAGCTCTCGCGGCTATCCGCTTATCTGTGCTAAGCGTTTGTTTAGGGCCTATCTGCAGTTACAGCTCGTTTCGTGGGGGATTTGAGTGCGTGAGGCAACGGTTACTCAGCGATAGCATCGCTGACCTAGGATTTTGGCATAAAAAAGTACGTTTGTCACTGGGGGTGGTGGTTTCGAACACTCATCACTCAATTTATGAGTTTTAGCAGGGAATTTTCCGAGACATTCAGTGCACTGAACCGGCCGCTCTTAGCGACGCCGGGCGAATATATGCGGAGGGGGAAATTTTGTTCATGCGCATGACAAAAGAATTAAATCGTACTCACTACCATGGTTTTACGTGATACCTCCTGTGAATGCTGCGATCCGCGTGGTATGCTCGGTGTCCCGCGAAGGCGGGAACGTGCTGACCCGAGCGCGGCTTCCAGGTAACGCGCGTGGTTTTTTTGGTGGACGGCGTTCTTCTGGTCGTGGATGACGGATGACCAGGCAATCTTGTCACTAGACGGCGTGGTATAACGACGTGGCTTACAGCTGAACGGGAACGGTCGATGTAGCTCGGATCGATGGCGTCTGCAGAACTTTCTACCTGCACAAAAGATACGGTCGACATCGTAATGTCGGAATTAACCTCACGCACTTGCACTCTTCCTATTTAACGCTGAACAATACCTTTTACAGGAATTCGGATTACCCGATATTCCGACTTGAAAAAATCTGCACTAAACTGCTGCCACTAGACGAATTAACGAGCTAATCTATCTAAAAGAAAAACTATATTGAGAATCACTAACTAAACTATTTTACCCTTACATGTGATACCTTTGGATCACTACGCGGCGCGAAGCAAGAAACTTTAAACCACTGCCGAACTCTTCCACGGTCTAGAACAAAGTGGCAGAGTAACAGTTTGCTGTCCCTCAGATCAGCGAGGCATCGTAAAAATACATCTTAACCGGAACTACGTAATCATTTACGAAAGTCCGTTTTTCCGAAGTTATTTGTTAACGACGGAGACACCGCGAAGCATTCTAAAGTATTGGTTTCTTGCATCCGAAGTTTCGGATCCAACCGAACCGTTTCTCTTTACGCCAGAAACGAACCCGAGTCCTCCTTCTTTCTTTGGGCAAATAGCCGAACAAGGGTTAAATCATCTTGGGGAGGTGCGTACTCGTCGCAACCACCCGCTCCCACATAACTTTCCAACCTATCTCGAGTTCCAGTGGGCGAACAACTCAATGGCACTCAAGCTCTCACATCTACTGAACGTACCAAGGGTGGTACTCTTTCTCTCTTCGACTCAACTAGCCTAATTCTGAGCAGACCATCGAAACGAGGGGCTGCTCGATCTAAATTTACTTAACTAGGTGTAATGCTACAAGTTCCATCAAATACTCTGGTTTCTGGGTGGTTTTGCATTTAGATTTCGCTTGTTTAGCGAAAAACGAAGGGGAGGCACATTGGCCAGGAGGGGGGGGGCACGTTATACACAATTCCCCTACTGCAGGAATTTGTTCGAAACTGTGGTCTTGCATTTGTGCATGTGACGTAAGGCAGAATTCTCAATGCGAGGAAAGTGAGCACTCTCTTATCCGAGAATAGTTTTGAACGTTTCATATGCTGCTTTGCATCAGTTAGTTGCCGGCAATTCTTCACATAGTTTCCATAATATTTTTTGAAACGGTGGTTCTACAATGGATGAAGGGTAGGGGAAAGTAATGAAAAGTTTTTTTGAAATAAAGGGGAAAGAGTGGAAAGGTGAAGGAGGGGGGGGGGGGTTCTTGGTAGCTACGCTTAACGAGTTGTCGTTGGGACTCCTACCTTTTGTCCAATGCTGGAAGGTGCATGGGTCGAACCAAGCTATACTCTGAGATTATAACCGGACGGCTCGGTGTCCGGTACCGGGTGACGGGAATCACTGAGTACAACTTTTATTTTACCGTAGGACTACGTCTTTGTTTACTATACTGAGACTGGGTAGCACTATGTGAAAACGAAAATAGAAGTGTAACGTTTGAATGAAAGATTTCAAATGCTTATAACTTCTATACTACTGAACGAAACATAACTGTTAATATGTCGTTGGAAAGATAAAATGTCCAGCAATTTTATAGTAACATACTTGTAATAATCTTTCATACGCTTAATAGTGAAAATGTATGTAAAAACGAGATCATATTTCGTTAACATGGAAGGCTAGCGGTAATTAGGAATGACAAACGGGAGCAGACCACTGTGATAGCGGCTAGTAAAAGCTTTTCGGTGCAGGATGCAATGAACCGATGCCGATAACCTACATGCCTGTTGCCATCAGAGGTGTGAAATTGTCATAATTTGGTAGACTAAACATTCACTGATGGCGACAACTCTGAAGTAGCCTTCATGTCGAAAATAACAGCCAGTAATAGTTAAACTATGGCTAATAGACTGTGTTTAAATGCTTTCTGATTAGTTCAGTTGTTTTTTCAGTAAGTAGGTACCAGAACCAATAGTACTTGCTTTGGCTTTGATGTTATTTGTAACCAATGGCCCTTTTAAGGGCTACCAACAAATTAAATGAAGGTTAAATAAAATTCTTGGTAATCTGCACTTCGCATTTATAATTGCAAATTGACTTTCTTGTAAAAATCTTTACTTTATCGTACCTAAAACGCTAAATATATACTACTTTTGTGGCGTTCTTTTCAAACTACTGTGTAAAGTGTCGTTAATATAAAACAACAACGACAACTTCAAACTACTAGCTACAACACTGTAAAATTCCCTAAAACAATTTTTGCTGTTGCTGATACATCAAAGATATGTTTTTAACTGAAAGAAAATTCAATTTTTTCTTCAATTATTACTTGATGTTGGAGGCCACCAAGGCTGATTGATGGATGATATTCACATTTATCTTGAAACATTTACTAGGAGCTCGAATGACATGATAATTCTGTGCCTTCTGGGACGGCATTTTGACTAGATCATTCACAAACAATAAACGAACGAAGATCTGAACCTCACGAGCGGTTTCCGTAGCGCATCTGCTTACTGTTTTGATGAGCCAAGCTGGAGGCGATAGATACTTATGAACATACACATGCCTGAAATGCAGTCTGCATTAGATCTTGCTCTAATGATCTGACATAGAGGAATACTTCATCGAGTAAAACATGTATTCAATATGTACAATACAATACAATACAATGTTAACATAGGCCTACGTCACCCTTTCGTACAACCCTTAGGGCTGTAGAGGAGTGTCGTCGTGGTTGGGCCACGTTTTGGAGTTCGCCCATAACTTTCGTTTCAAAAGGAATTTTGGAAATCGAAATACATTGTTGCAAAGGTCTAAGAATAAGGTATATTTCAGGAAAGTTTTGAACTGATTGCTTGAAAAATAAAAAAGTTATAGGCATTTACGTGAAGACAAAAAATGTTGTCATAGTCGGGTCATGTCGTACAGATTGGGCCACCGCAGAAAATCTAAAACATACGTATTGAAATTCTATATAGAGAACATGAAAATAATGAATTCCGTGAACAACGGCTCATATAGGTACAAATACCCTATTTTTAATTGCATTTTTGCGAAATTTTGGCGATCTTGTAAAATCAATACAATCGCCTTTTCCGAAGTGTACAACTACAATGAAAATAACAACCAAAATCTAGGGTTTTATCGTATTAATTTTGCTTTATTTCATCACAGTTCACGTGACTGAGATTCTCTAGTGATTATTGCGCTTCTTCGCTTAAAATTATGGTGGCCCAACCATGACTACTCAAGTGGCCCGACCTTTACAAATAGCGCTTTTCTAGTATTTCACCTTAGCCTTCCCAAGCACCTTACTGGAGGGGATTTGTCTATAGTCTTCGTGTGCAGCACAACACACTTCATACATATTCAAAATTTATCTCGATAATTGCCTTTCATAAATCATTTCTTGAAGAAAAGTTCATTGCGCCTAGAAAACTTTTTTTGTAAGATTTAGTCACTGAGTTCAGTACGGGTGTTTTGAATACACGATTTAAACACACAATATTGTGAAAAGTTAGCTATCACAGAGAGAAGTTTTACAATGGTTGTATCATAGATATCATGAGTTACTAAAACTGTAAAATCGTGATGGCCCGACCATAACAGTGGCCCGGCAATAACGACAATACCCTATACCTTGTTGTTTTTTTTTGTGGAAAAATGAACTTTTGAGGTTGAAAACTATTCAATGAAAGAAATTTTATACATGAAAAACGCAATTTTATGCGACCGAGTAATACTGTAATGCCGATCCGAAATTTAGGCGAAACATAACAATTCGATCGGCGGTAGTTAAAAGCTAACAAATCTCTGTTTTCATGAACGATTCTGACCTATAAAATCACACATGGCAATTTTTTGTCCTTTTTATTGATTTTATCATATTGTCTACTAAGGTGCACCATTTGAACTATGAAAGTCAGAAGTGTCCGGTATTGGGAAGTGTCCGGAGCTGGAGGACTTCCCGCTATAAAAACTGCAAGGTATACAGCCCTAAGGGTTGTAAGAACGGGTGCCGTAGGACTATATCAGATCATTAGATCAAAGACTAATGTAAACTGCATTTCTGGCATATGTATGTTTATAAGAATCTGTGAGTGCCGTTATTCAAGTACATGTTTAAAAGAGAAGAGCGAAATATTCAGATTTAATTCTTCATTGAATGCAATGGTGGCTTTGAAAACACGTGGACGGGGGTTCATAAGTACAACGCCTGCAATCATTGAGACATAGAGATTTATTTTAAAAATCACTTGGGTGCATCATAGACGTTGAAATAGAAATGAATGATCAGCCCATTCATCATTCATTTCTATTCGTTTCATTTCATTGATGATCAGATTATTGTATTGAATATGATTATGGGTAGTTTGACATGTTTCAATAATATTACTTTAACTCGCTTGTGGTCTTTAAAAGGGCTATGGTTACAAATAACATAAAAGCCAAAGCAAATTCATCGCAAATATGACGTGTCATTCGAATATCCTTGTCTTTCGACATGAATGACAACAGGCACATTACTTAGCGGCATCGATTCACTGTCTCTTGCTCCGAGAAGGTTCTACTAGTTTACTTTTACAGTTTACCGCTTGTTACATAGCACTAAATATGGCACATACACAAAAATTTCTGTTTTATTTGTATGAGAGTCCTTATTTTCCTACCACAGGGATGAGGGGCTTCAAACCATCATAAAATAAATTCATACCTCCAAAAACCACATGCCAAATTTGGTTCTTGTTCTAGAGTTATGAAGAAATTTGTATATTATATGTATGGGAGACCCCCTCCTAAAGAGGGGTCTCAATTCACCATAGAAAACAAATCTTCCTACCAGTCGTCGTATGTTCGGATTTCGGCTGGGAGAGGCTGTTAGAGTCAATAGGATCGTAGCACTGACCCCGCACTGTCCTGTATTCTAACAGCTGGCTGCGAAGTCGGTCGTATAAAAATTTGACCTTCTCAAATTTCGATAACGGAATTAGCACCCAGGCTTTGCTTTTTGCTTGATGGGTTCTAAAGTTAAGAAGAAATTTGTATTTCATTTGTATGGGAACCCCCCTCTTAGAAGGGAAGGGGTATCAATACACCATAGAAAAAATTCTTACCTTTAAAAACCCCCACATGCCAAATATGATTCCTTTCGCTTGATTAGTTCTCGAATTATAAGGAAATTTGTATATTATTTGTATGAGAGTCCCCCTTCCTAAAGAGGGGAGGGGTCTCAATTCACCATAGAACAAATTTTTGTCTTCTAAAACCCCTACTTGCTAAATTTAGTTCCATTTGCTTGATTAGTTTACTATACTGGGACAGAGTAGCACTTTGTGAAAACGAAAATAGAAGTGTAACGTTTGAATGAAAGATTTCAAATGCTAATAACTACTAAACTACTGAACGCAACTGAACAATTTATATGTCGTTGGATAGATAAAATGACCAGCAATTTTATAGAGGGGTAAGAGAGCAATATTAAGGAGACCGTAAAAGGGGGGGGGGCTCCTATACAAATGAAACATAAATTTCCTCAAAACTAAAGAACTAATCAAGCAAATGGAACCAAATTTGGCAAGTAGGGGTTTTAGAAGGCAAAAATTTGTTCTATGGTGAATTGAGACCCCTCCCCTCTTTAGGAAGGGGGGCTCCCACACAAATAATATACAAATTTTCTCATAACGCGAGAGCTAATCAAGCAAAAGGAACCAAATTCGGCATGAGGGGGTTTTAGAAGGCAGTATTTTTTTCTATGGTGTACTGAGACCCATCCGTCTTTCAACAAGGGAGGGGGGCCCATATACAAATGAAACACAAATTTCCTCATAACCCAAGATTGAATTACGCAAATGGAACCAAAATTAGCATGTAGGGTATTTGGAGGCAAATTTTAACTTGTGGTTTTAATCGAGCCAAAAAAATATGGGTTTTAAGCATTTTTACTTGAAGTTTAAATGTGAAAACCAAATTTATTTTTGCTTTTAATACATACGTTATTATTTTCCATGCAAATATCTACGAAAAAGAGACAAAAACGAAAGAAATTTTTTTTGGACGATTTTCGGAAATTTCATTGTTTGAATTTCCATTTCTGTTTCGTGCTAGAAGCGTTAACTCAACTCGTACTCTCATTTTTCGACTTTTTCAGACTGTAGAGCCCAAAGACAATTGATTTCATAAATAAATAAACACATATCCTACAAATAATTATTTTGCCCCCCGATTTTTCAAACCAATTTCCCTTCTTGGTGACAGAAATTTTAAAAATAATTTGCAATGGCCTTAGCGATACCCAGACGAGATAAAATTTTTGTTTCTTCAGAAAATAAATTATCCACAACTTTATAGTACAAAATATAGCAAAAGAATAAAAAGTTCAAATTTTTAAAACGAGCTAAAGTGAATCACCCTAGTGACCAAAAGGTAGGTCTATTTTTGTAAATAAAATCTTTTGTATTTAAATCTATAAATAGTTTTCAAGATATTGATTTTTGCTTTTTCGATCATAATGGAACGCTTCAGAGCGTTTATTATTACGGTACATTAAACATTTTTGTGAAAAACATTGGCAAAATGTCAAACTTCGTCGAATTGAACCTGCATTCGTAGTCCTACGTCCGTCGTTCATGTCCATGGGCACAGACGTTCATACTTTTTTTAAGCTAAGTTATCTTTGCAACACTTATTTTGATCAACTACTAATTATTAATTGCTCAAAGTCTGTAAACCCAAAATGTAGTTGTACTATCTTATGTTAATAGAGAATGATGAAATTTAATTATTGGTTACGTCTGTAAAAAATGCCCGTATTCGAATGTACAAATATAGAGCAAACTAGCCTAGCTTTCGGCTGATAAACATTATTGTTATAAGAAAAATATTGTTGGTTTTGTTGATGTTCTTGCGTTAACAGTCAGATTTTTCGTGTAAAAAGCGTTTCTGTTACCACTAGATCGCAGCCGAAAATGCACTGGCTTGTAACCAGTTTTTGAAACGAAGATGATATTCATTTCTGTGTCTATATGATTACTTGTACTTTACTTGTATAACTTTCACGAAAACACGCTTTTTGAATCCACGGCACATAATCCCCATGTAACAGTTGTGTGTGTACAGTGTACCAAGAAAAGAAATTCTAGCTCTATAAGGAAATTTTACCTTATAAATAATAATTGTGACAAATGTCGTCGGAAATTCCCAATAACTTTATACTTTATAACAACCCATTAAAGTTGGGTCAGTTTGTTTGCGATAGTTTTATATTTGTATCCTAGGAAAAACATAATTTCGTCCCAAAAGTCGCTTGGGATGACGATTCTAAACATTGCAATAAATTTACAACTAACTTCATGCAACATAAAACAAGATTAGTCTGTGCACATCTTCCGCTTAGAATAACAGTTATCATTGCTGCAAAAATCTTGAGTGTACTTTATACCAGTACACACAAAGGCACGACCCCCCTGGTCTTATGAGCTATAACTTCTTACATCCATGCACCATCCATAAAAATATACAGAGCATGGTTCATCATATTTCCCCCTGGGATTACTGTGCCCAACTTCTGGCTGGCTGATATTCGGTAAGTTTTGGCGTTAAACTTAGCTACTCAAATAATTCCACTGAAGATTGTGTTGTGTTCCAGCGGGCACCCAAAATATAACCAAGACTAATTTTTAATTTCGGCCAAGATTGTGCACCAAAAGTGTGTAATCTAGTTAGAAAGAGCTCGCCATTTAAAGGAGCCGGAATCGGTTCAGAAAAATTGTTCGTGGCTCACAAAACAACCTCATTTTGGGTGTTTCGAATGAAAATTTCGCTTTGCTTCATAGACTGCACGCACGTTGGTACTATGACTAATGGGAAAACGGCAGTCGCAATGCTATTTCGTGCACATGGCATGAGCCTACGTAAATTCGCAGGTTGCTTCAAAGGAACTGCTGTACCTCTACCTACCTAGCAGGCAGTGTTTAGCAGAGAAAATGTCTGAATACAACTCACCCCAACTGACACGAAACTGGCCATAAGATTGGCATGATTTCTACCCTCGGCAGTCGGTTCGGCTACCACATCCATCGCCACGTTAGCGGAGGGGAAAATCTTATTAAGTTCCTAGGACCTATGGAATGCGCATAATAAAGTGGAGCGGCGGCTTCTTGTTGCGCACTTTTGCCGGCCGAGCTCTCGCAGCCCCGGGCCGGGCGGACCTAAACTAAACCGAAGGGTGTGGATTTTATGACACCGTTTTGAAGCAAGCCCGTGCGGGTGCAGCAGGACAGGGAAAATGCGTGAAATTTTATTAGTTTAGTTCTTCGTGGAATTTCGCAGGTTGGGCGGCTGAAACAGCTGGTGGACCGTGGATGAGGAATGCGATTATGTGTTGCATTGTAAAGAAAAATCAGAGGGGTTGTGTACAAGACACGACCGCATATATAGGTGACGCAGGACTACGTAAGTCTTTTTATAATGATAGTAGCATGTATTCATGCTTGTAATCATTCGATTCTTCATGTATACATGCTATATGCAACATATATACATGCTACATGCGTTGTATGTAACATTTATCAAAGTAGTAACATTGCATACGTTCAATTCTCAAAAGATTGTGCATTTGAAAACAATTTAACAAAATCAAGAACACAAACTATTGCTATCCTGCTACCTTACTGAAATTAAAGATTGTTTTTATTACCCATGGTTCCCACTTTAAAGGGATTTTACCAATACAATCCTATTTTATCAACAGCACATCTTTTCACTGCACTTCTAATGAAACGGCAAGCATGCGTATTCACAGAGTCGTATTATAACCGAACACTACAGACACATTCCAGCGTTACGAGACACCATGAGCAACCGTTTTTTCGAAGCAAATTTGTTCATATGTTACCAACAGTCTGACGAATATCTTTCAAAATAGGTGTTTTGAGATGCTATTTAGTAGTACTTTCTCAATACGAGGGCGAAATATTTATTATAATAAGCATCATTGAATAGTGGCGGAATACTTTTCGTTACGGGACACCATCGCAGAAAATGCGTATTCTGAACATGATTCAAACATTTGCAAAACTCTGCTCTGTTTCAAGTTTTTCAAAGTCGACATGTTCCGAAAATTTTTAGCTGAAGGCTGCCTGAAACTCAAAATGTAAAAGTATATTCAGGTTTTTGTTTAGTTTTTAAGATATAATAAAAATCATTTCGTTACGGGACACCATGCGCTGTTGGCCAAACGGTATTCTGCAAATGGTGTCCCGTAACGAAAAAAGTAAACTGCATTATATGGTTTATTTTCTCTAGATTTCTGTTCAGGCCGTCATATTTTGTATATCTGGTCTATATTCACTATATTTTGTAACAATAGTGTACTGATTTGGTGTGTTATTGTCTGGTAATAAGACATACGTAACCAAGTATATGTAAGGTAAAGTTTACTTCCAGGTAAAGAGAAATACCCATGTGAGAACTTTACTGAAGTATTATAATAAAATGCTTGCCTAATCTTAGGGTTTGGACACATTAGTAATTAAAATGTAGGGGCTATGGATTAATTATGTAACGAGTTTTCCCCATTGTTGACTAATCGCCCCCTCCCCCTATATAAGATTTTGCATGATTTTGGCCAAAATAACAAAATTCAAAAATTTTATTTGAAAAAATTTAAAACGGCAAATAAGGTTCGTCTTGATGCGAAAGGTATGCTTTATTTGCGCTGCACGCCAAAATGGTATTAAATAGCAAATATTCGAAAATTAGGTGTTTTGTTTTACTTCAGACGTATCAGTTAACGTATCATAACGCATAAATTTAAAAGTTTTTAAGCAACTCTACTATTTCATGCAACATTAACAACTGATGTTGCGAACTATAACTGTAACTATAACATAAGTTGCTATGACAGACTAGTTTTGCCTATTCTTTAAAATAACTTTGTTGATAATTTGCAAATTATTCTACAGTCATAAAACAGTTATATAAAATATAAAAAATAAAACAGTTGAAAAGGGTCATGAAAACTTTCAAAAAAGAAACGCTAAAAAAAGTAGCTGAAAATGATACCGTTCGAAGTACGAGACTTACTATGCATCTTGCAAGCTAAAAAATGTTCTTTGGGCTAGGCTTTCTTGCTAGTGTGCTAAAAAAGCTGACTAAACAACTTTCGGAAACGGAATTCCAAATTTTTAGTCTTAAACGGCTTTTAGTTTTTAGTCTAAAACGGCGTTAGGTATAAATGTCTTTAAGACTTAACCCTTCTTCTTTATCGAGAGACTTTCTTTCTTTTTCATTAACTTTTTTTTGTTTTCGGGTACACTGACGTGGCTGCCACCTTAAGGTGGGAGAAAGCCACTCTGTATCCTTCACTGTTAGCCTACAGCAACCGAGATTGCGTACCCAAGCCGGCAACACGTGGACGTAGGGGTAGAAGTTAGTAAACAGAGGTTATGGAATGCACATGTTGACCCTTTGCCTGGAGTCACCCTTTGTCGAGAGACTCTGCAGCTAGTTATTAGAGTACAAAACAATTAGGTTGATTTGTCTATTTTGGATAGGCTTTACGCGTACTTTATTTTGGTCACTTTTATTTGATTTTGCCGTAAATGTCCAAAATAACGTACGCGCAACGTCTGCCCAAAATAGCTAAATCACTCTACGGGGCTTGTACAACGATCGTACTGACTTTGGCAGCACCATCCAGTCGAGATTCGAACATACGACGACTGGTATCATACCTCCTTAGGTATTACTCATCAGGCATCACACCTTTTTTTGCGGTGTCCAACTTTCATATAATGTGTCCGTTTTTCTGTACAATGTCTAAAAAATATGATTACTAGGTAATGTTTTTGATGCTAAAGTATAAGTTTTGAACAAAATTTAGTAGTAGTATGGCTATATCAAACAGAGATACTTGTATAGATATTGAATTTTAATCTTGAGGTGCCCGTCTATACCGCACATTCCCTAATATTACAATATATTATTATATTGTAATCATATTTATACATACTTATAGTAAATACATATTTACTTGCATTCGGTCATCAAAATAATAGATTTTTTGTCGTCGATAAAGATTAGTTGAAACATGATGTGATCAGTGCTTTTTCATTCAATTACTTTTTGCGTTAAACAAAACGTTACGGGACACCATTTTGAAGCACCTATTTTATTTTACATAGAAATGCTTATCAAAAGTCAAGCACAGCGCGATTTTGATTGTACATATATGATTAAAGAAAATCCATAGTTTCAAAAAATTCGGATTTAAATTCTCTGGTATATGGAAATAAATGCAAAATTTTCGTTACGGGACACCATTATAAAAGTACCTGTTTTTAAAGGCCGCTTATCTGGAAAATGCTTTCATTTTTCAAAAAACTCTGTATAAACAAAATGTTACCCTAGTAATGAAACATGTTTTGACGATATACAGTTTTAAATTATTTTGGCTTAAAACTATTGACAGAGAATTAATTTCAGCCTTGCCTAAATGATGAAAAAATCTATATTGTTAACCTCCCACTTGCAAGGTGCATTTTAGCATTAATTGTCAATAAACAATATGACAATTCAGGATTTTTGTAAGCTTTATAGTATGTTTGAACATACTACATACAAATATTTTTAATATTACTACTTTCAAAATTTGCTCTCATGGGATAGATGCGCTTGGAATGTGTCTACAGCTGTAGCACATTTTTCCAACACAGATATCAAATTCGCCGAGGTTTAATCGTCTCGCAGTAAAGAATTTGCGTTCTGTTGCGACAACGAATTTGTGTCATTTTTTTTGGTACACTTCCCTAACACAGACATCAAATTGGACTAGGTTTAATCACGTTCGTAGGAAATCTGTTGGCACGAGGGGGCTTTGTCACTCTTTCTGGCGTACTTCCCAAGCAAGGACATCAAAATGGTCTAGGTTTAATCGCGGTGTTAAGAAATCTTGTTGAAATGAGGAAACTTGGTCACTTGTTTTGGCTTACTTCCCAAGCACAGATATCAAATTGGTATAGGTTTAGATCATCACAAAGAATCTTCCAACCAATCACAAAGTGAGAATTCTGGTAAAACATAGGTTAATTATTTTCAATTTTTCAATAGTTCAACATCAAGAATCCATACTTTTCTTCATTTGGGTCAATTCTTAGAAGATTTTCCGATCGATTGGTGTAAGAATATTGAAAATCGCTCGGAAAACCGCTGAGCTATTAGCGCTCAAAACCTTTCATTTTTCGTGACGCTCGCATTTGTCGATTTTTTGGAATGACACCCATCTCAAAACTTGCCGTAAGACGTAGTCCTACGTCAAAAAAACATGCCCGCACGTGTTTTGCTTGAATAAATAAGCCTTATAAAAATTTCTGTAATATGAAATAATTGAAGAGTTTCGAAAAATTCAAGGGATTCAACAAATAAAAATATTTCAGATGAGCAAGAAATAAATTTGCTTTTGAATAAAAATAAAACATCAAGTTTGAACAATTATAAAATGAATGAAAAATAGTTTTTAATCCTGCCAATAAATGAAATGGTTACAAAAACTAAGTAACATTTACTGAACAACAACTGGATACAGTTGCATCGAAACCGAATGACTGAAAAATAGTTGCTAGAGAACAAACAAATTCCAACTAATCAAATATTAGTTTACAACTCGGTCAAAAGCTTGCGCTCGGCCAGTTTACTCGCACTGGACCACGTCTGTGTATGCCGATAGGTACGCACTAGCGTGCCCAGACATAAACAAAAGCTGGGGCATCCGACCTTTGCAAGGAATGTTTTGGCCTGGAAAAACAGAGTAGTCATCGTAGGGTGAATCTATCATTATTACTTATCACAAAACTACCGGCTGATTATGTTGAAAAGTCCAAACTTCCGGGTGTAACTAGGTTTATAATCAGAATAGAAATTGGACTCGAAATTAAACTTGGAACTAGACTAGAAATTAGAGTTAAAATTGGACTTGGAATCGGACTTGACACAGGGCATTTAATTAGACTTAAATTTGGATCAATTTGGGCTTGAAACTTTATTTCAAAATTAAACTTAAAATTCGAATTAGAATTAGATTTACATATGAAATAATCGGGGCTGGTAGTTTCACCGGGAATTAAACATGATATTGAACTTAAAATAAAATTTGGAATTTTTACTTTAAATTGGACTTGATTTTTTTTATATAGGAGTTGAATCAGACTTGGAATTGGATTTATTTGTGTATTTGCACAAAAATCATCGGATTCTTGGCGGTCTTCAAGATATAATCACATACGACAGTAAATACATTCAATAGTACAATTACAAATTTATCATCTACGAGAGAATTGTCGCTGAAAGTTATTAGCCGTGAAAAGTTGAAGTCGATCTAACCATAGAGTTCGTTGAACCGCATTGCCATAAATTGGATAGGGATCGTACAGCCCGTTGTTTGTACCTATTTCGTCCTTACTAGTGCAGGAAATATCTAGTTCTGAGGTGTTGTTTAGGGTTTTTTTCTGTACTGCTTCGATTCTAGCGATCCAAATGTATTAATTAAGACATTAGATCACAGATTCTAATTCTTAAACAGACCTTACCAGTGATTAATATAGTGATTGAAAACAGTACAGCACTGTACAACGCAGTAACACAGTACAATAGTACAACTTTAGCAATTAGTACTTTAGCAATTTTAATAAATTTAAATAAATTCGAGCTGCTTATTGCCTCTGGAGACAATATAGTTGTAGTGTGATGGAGAGTTAATGCGCTATCCAGGGCGACACCAAGATCTCGAATATGATAAACGCCTTGCAACAAGTGTCTCTTAACCAAACTCGTGATTTTAGTCATGACCTTGAAATGCGGTCAGGCATATATTAATGCTGTTAGGATCGACTGAAGTACATATATTGTATTGCGGATTTTCGGCTTTCCAGTCAGTTTTATATTGAAAACGGCTTTTTTATACTGCCTGACGTTTCGGCCTTTGGTTTAGGCCTTTTTCAAAGGTAACTGCAATAGTTTATTAATTATAGTAACAGGATATAACTTTAACACATTGAACATAAAAACATATTTTTTGACTTCTACTCACTACGGTTACGTTTTCTTGTCTAATCGTTGATTGCCAACGGAAGGAAGTTCGAATTTATACAGCTCCAATTGCATTGGTTTGGTGACAAAATAATGTACACACCTAAACCTTTTGACCATAGTGCACAACTGAATAGTTTTTAAAGTTTTAAATATACAAACGCAATATGGCCATTCCACTACACAACTTTTCAAACAGTATGCGACACATAACATGAAACTATGCAACATGTTAGTACGCAAAAATTTCCTAATACAGTGTCGCAAAAAAGGAATATTTCCTTCACACATTGTGAACTCGCTCAAGTGCATTAATCCTCTCCTGGAGGATGGTAGTCCGTACACCAAGCAACTACAAAGACTAATAGAACGTTTTAAAAAAGGACTCCTGAACATTGAGATAAAACACACCTTTCACTCAATCAAAATGCACAAAAAAGGCTTACAAAACGTTAAAGAACTCCTTGTGGAGAAAACTGATGAAAGAACAACAAACAAATTTGAGGAAACCCAACTCAGATCCTTTGAAAAAAGAACGAGTTCACAGAAACGTAAAACAAATGATAAACTCACCAGGTTACTCGCAAAAACCATCAACAATGAAGATACAACACCCACGCTAAATGACCGATCTATATTCAATGCAACCCCAATCACCATACCACAGGAGGTCCAGGTGTTGCTAAGCTTGGGGCCCAAATTCGCACTACCCGTACACAGTCTCAACCAAATCTCGCTGTATCATATCATAGCAGATATAGAGTCCATACTACACACCACTGACGACAAACAAACTCAAAACGTAACCCGCTGTACGCTAGTGAATCAGATACAAAATTACCTCTGTCGTGACAACAAAAACCAGTCTAAGGAACCGCTACTAAACTTTTGCACCAGTGCAACCGCAAGTTTAAAACAGTTCTTAACACAACACAAGGACGTATACATCCTGGAATCGGACAAAGGAAAACGTACTGTCATCATGTATAATGCGGATTGCGACCAAAAAATGTTGGCACTACTCGACAGCCCCACGTACCAAATACTTACCAAAGATCCAACCACCACGTACCAGAGAAAAAATAATGCAATAGTTTCCCGCTTGCTCAACTTAAAACTTATCGATCAGAGCACCGCCAAAAGATTACAAACAACCACAGCAGTATGCCCATCGATTTACGGACAACCTAAAGCCCACAAGCCACAACTTCCGCTTAGACCCGTAGTACCGACTATAACATCGCCAACATACAGCCTATCGAAGTTTATTGCAAACATCCTTTCCAAAAGCATGAAAAGCAAATACAACATCATCGACAGCTTCGATTTCGTCCAGTACATAAACAAAATAACCCTTCCGACCAACTACGTATTGGTTTCTTTCGACGTAGTATCGTTGTTCACAAACATTCCTAAGGATTTGGTTATGCACGACATAATCATGAGTTGGGACACTATACGCAGCAACACCAATATCAATCTCGATCTGTTCCTGGAAATCATAGAGTTTTGCATCGACACCAGTTACTTCCGATTTCGTGACAAAATTTACCTCCAAACATTCGGAACCGCAATGGGAAGTTGTTTATCTCCCATTCTAGCCGAATTCGTATTAGAAACCCTACTAAATACTGTTACTAGAAACCTACAATACAATATTCCAGTGCTCAAAAAGTATGTTGACGACCTCATACTTGCATTACCAGAGGACGAAGTTGATAACACTCTAGCGGCATTCAACAACTACAACCCCCACATACAGTTTACAAAAGAAACAGAGCTCGAAAACCGCCTCCCGTTTTTGGATACACTAGTAATCCGGAATGAAAACCAAAGCATCACTACTCAATGGTATTCCAAAAGTATCGCCTCCGGCCGGCTACTCAACTACCACTCGTTCCACCCTATGCACATGAAAATCAATGTTGCAACCAATTTCATCAATCGTGTCATCAAGATCACCACCAACAAATCATCCGATCAGCAAAAACATGTCATCTTTCAACATCTACGCCAGAATAATTATCCGACAGCATTGATCAACAGACTGCTAAACCGTATTCAAAATCGCATCGAAACTCCTCAGCCAGAACCACCACCGCCGCTCCAATCCGATGAAGCTGCCGGTACAGAAATCGAACAGCATATCCCATCACAGCTAACCACTGCACCGTCCAGCCAAAAACAATACACGTATCGCGCAATTCCGTATATTCCTCAACTCAGCACAGGAATAAACAAAACTTTCCAAGCCAGCTATCCTAACGTAAAACTTGCCAGCAAACCGATAAAAACGACAAAACACCTGCTACCACCTATAAAAGATCCAGTACCACCGTTGCAGCAGTCCCAAGTAATTTACAGCATCCCGTGTGCCGACTGCTAGGCATGGGCGATACTAGTAATCGATACACTCGGTATCGATACCTTACCCTAAAGTATCGAGTATTTTGGCATCGATACCTCCGGATACCAATGAGTAGTGGTATCGATACTTTTCAAGCGATACTTATAGGTATCGTTTGTTTTTTTCTAACCCGTCGTAAGGCTGATTTAGACTAACCGTGCCACCCATCCTTGCACCCACCAACATTTACGGTTGCCCAGCATGAGACCCTCGTAGAGAGAGGTTCTTTTTATCTCGAGTTCGAGAAGCGAAGCATGTTGACAGATTTAAAACACCATGCGCTCGGTTTGAAACGTCGGATCACCATACCTACGCATAGACCTGATACTTGAATACAGTACTTGATCTTGCTACAACAGACAAAATGACGCGAGATTTTCATCAGTGGCTAAGTCCAGCTTCCACATGAAAATAATTGTGAACGATTAGTGTTTCTAGCTGATTCCGGAGTCAACCTCTCTGGTAGGAAAAGGACTCAAACTATTAGAACTCCACCAACCAAAGACATGAGAACCCCCGCATGGAGGTTCGTCGCATTATTTCTAAACTAGAAAACTAGCAAACTAGAATTATTTAAGATCGGCCCTTAACGAAACTATTCGCTCTTAAATTGTATAAGTTATTTTTCACTGGTTTTTAATAACTTTCATTTTGCCTAGACCTAATTTTTCCTATCCTTTTCCATTTCTATTTTCACTGGCTAGCTACAAAATACGGTCGTGGAAAACTTTAAGTCGCATGCGCATTAACAAATTAACGAAAAATGTACTTATTCAATACCCGAGTTTTTACTTGAAGTTTACCGTTGCTGCGGGTTGTTGGTGTGGGAAATTAACATCCGCGCCACGCAGATCCCGATACTGCTTTTCCTGCGTACAGCGCACAGTGTGCACTAAATTTGTTGGTTTACTCAATGGTTGCTTAAGCTCATTGGCTTAGGCGGTTGAGCTTAATGGCTAGTTATTAGACGATGTTTGTTGCTGTTTGATGTTATTCAATGTTACCGAATTCTTTCAATGTTACCGAAAGCCAACCTATCTCGTACAGGGCGCAAGTTGACGGATGCAACCGGATGCTATGTCCGGTGTTGTATCATACAGGGAAATCTTGATACTGAACAACGGAACAAGAACACACACTGGTACAATAGTGTGTTCCGTGACGAATCTGTTCAACTGAAAGATATCCCATACGTGGTATCTCAACATACCGCCTCTTGGCAATAATAGGTGTCATGCCTCTCGTACCGTCATCTGGGGAAACTTGCAACACTTTTGAACTTTGACTTGGTATAACTTTCGAAGTGTACTGTTTAGGTCCAAGTATAAGTAGCCAAAACTTGTATAGTGGTTAGTACTCTTGATTTATGATTATGAGAAAAAATATCAACTAAGTGAATTTGTAGAATGAACCCAGTAAACGGGGTTACTGGCAACACTTTTATGACTTTGCGTTTTTTATGATTTTAAATTTGATTTCAAACCGCGAATGACTATTTTTAGATATTTTGAGTGTGTTTGCAGTAAAACAAGTGGTACTGGAGGCGTATTTGCTTCCCAATTTCGTCTATCTCATTTTTTAAAGATATTCGGTAAAAATTCAGCATGTAGGCGAACTCCAAATTGCCGTTTTAAGGCACGTGGAATTTTTCACAATTTTAATTTTTCTGTAGACGCAGTAGATAAAATTACATCGTACAGACGCAAACTTAGCTTGTACGTACAGTCTATTACGATAATTATCTATTTTACAAGTGCTGAAAGCTGCGCCATATTGGAAGTAACATCACGAATTCATCGTTTCTTCTCCAAGTTCAAAACATAAACAAAGCTCAAAGTTGTTATTTTTTAGCTGATATGATGCACTAATTGTATACAGGAACTAAACGATAAAAAATAATGTCAATGAACTGACGCAACTTTGCACATTCATTTTTCCTACTCTGAAAGTGAAATTACTTTCCAATCTTATAAAAACAAGCGAACAAATGATATAACGGATTAAACTTAACTAATCAGTAACTAAACGTCTCTTCTTTCAAACGGTATTGGCTACAAATAGTTATGTTAACAAACAAATGCGTTAGAGCTGTCAAAAGTGTGCAAAGCCTAAATTACTGCTACGAAGAATCGTCTATGTCTTGGATGTTTGGCCCACCGAATGCGACTGGCTGCTCAGCAGTCAGGTCTTTGAACGCAGTCGGAATCTAGACGACACCGACGATTGCCGATACGATGATGCACCGAACTCTTCAGACAGTTCGTTGCATCGGTCGCACAGTGTGTTGCTGCCGAGATGGTATATTGCGCGAGGCATCTTCTGATGCTGGGATAAGCGATATTCTGTACCGGGGGCATTCAACCCCCACAAAAAGCGCGATGCGCAGAAGTGTTGCAAGTAACCCCGGTATTGCAAGTATCCCCGGAAGACGGTAGCACATTTGTCCGCTCGAAATACGGGAGTTGTGGTAGGGAAAACTGCCTATTTAAGGGAAAAGATGATTGCTAAGCTAGACTTGTGACAAATCTTCATGCATTTCATCACATTACATTACTGCACATGCATTAATCACGATGTGAACAAAATTATGGGCCACTCGCCTCTTTCACAGGTAACATCAAAGTAAAAGATCAAGGCAAGGTGATCCTTAGATGGACCGTCCTTGGTAACCGGAAAACTGCCTCGCGAGGTTCTTTTGCGCGGTGCTTGAAATTGTACTTTCGATTAAAGTTGTCTTCTAGCGAACAGTTTATATAGCTAGCCAACCTCTCCCGACTGTACACGGGTCATTGACCGTTTTCGGCAGGTCAAACTCCTCGGTAGCGTTAACGATACAGGCAAATCAAGCAAAGTAAGCGAGCCCCTAGAATCTCATTCTGATGTTACATTAATTTAATTAATTTTATAAAAATGTTATGCATTGGGGTCCAAATGACCAGTTTTGAGCTTGCGCTCAATCATTCATTTTCAATCCGAAATTCGTTTTCTTTGCGTCATTTGAAAGATACGACCCCAAACATGCACTCGAAGTAAGTTAGGGAATATTTTGTTGACTAATGGCCACTTCGGTTCCGGAACATTAGTTAAGGGCAGAATGGCGGTACGTGCCGGGAACCAACTGAGTATCGTAGAACGGATTTGAAGGATGATTTTGAAGCTTTAGGTTAATACCTAAATTGTTACGTAGCGGTTTTTGAAAATTCGAAAAATTACCAACATTTTTGATAATTCATTTTACATGCTGAAAAAAAATTTCAGCCAAATCGGTCCACTAGATTCTGAGATACACGTACCGCCAGCTAAAGAAGCATGGTTTCTGGGAAAACGCGTTCAAAGTTTCGTAGAGCAATGGACTTGCTCGCTTGCGGTGACTCCACAATATTTACCTTAAGTTTTCAACAAGATCAGATATTAAAAAATCCTGTTGGTATGACCTTTCTTAATGGTTAAGCGTCTCGAAAACGCAAAAAAAAATCGATTTTTCCGACTTTCTAGAATAGTGCTTTCTAAGATTGTTTTTGTTAGAAATCTGACGTCGAAATATTCAAAAAGGTTTTCAGTGGGATTGATATCTGGAGATATTGTGGTGGAGTATCAATAAGTTTTGAGCAGTTGTAAAGCAACCGTGCGTTTCTTAAGTGCTTTGTTCTTTGGGTCATTGTCTCGGTAAAACTTGAACCTCTGACTAAATCTTATCTCACATAATGGTAATTGTCGTTTTAGTGAAAATATTCCCCGTACCGTAACAAAACGCGCTGCACAATTTTCTGGCAGCTTGAAATCGTTGGAGGCAAAAAAATTAATTTTGCACTCGCGACCTGAGATCAGCTCGGGGCGAATTTGGCGACGATTTCGTCCGCGACAGTTACAATTTATCGCGTTCGATAAGGTGGAGAATTTACAATAACATTTTCATCTTTTTTCTTGCATTTTGAAAAAAAAGGTTCGATACCGGTGGTATCGATAGTATCGATACTTTATCGCCGATACTTCGATACTTGGTATCGAATATTGGTAAGTATCGCCGATACCAAGGTATTCGATACTTTGCTTAGTATCGCCCATCCCTACCGACTGCGAGAAGTGCTACATTGGAATGACGAGAAATCAGCTGAAAACCCGTCTCAGTGGACACAAATCTAATATAAGCAAACATGCTAGACTAGTAGAAACGAATACAGAAGCAGCTAAACTAGGTGACAGAACAGCTTTAATTGACCATATGATACAACACCAACACAATTTCGATGTAAGCAAAACTAAAATAATTGACCGCAGTTATCGAACCACAGCTCTTCCAATACTTGAGATGTGTCACATTACTAACACTCCCAACACTGTTAATTATCGTAGCGATGTAGACAATTTGAGCAGTACGTACGCTGGCATCTTACATACCATCAAAAACAATAAGCAATCGAAAAGAGCACAGCAAAGTCTACCGTCTCCTATACAACTCTCATGAGTGTCTATCATAGTCCACAACCCTAATAGCCCTGTTTCAGCTC
Source organism: Sabethes cyaneus (assembly GCF_943734655.1). Lineage (NCBI taxonomy): Eukaryota > Metazoa > Arthropoda > Insecta > Diptera > Culicidae > Sabethes > Sabethes cyaneus. Next base: position 80,374,833 of record NC_071355.1, read on the forward strand.
ACCGCAGTTGATCGATTTTTGCGCACCATTTTTTAAAAACTATTCAGTTGTGCACTATGGTCAAAAGGTTTAGGTGTGTACGTTATTTTGTCACCAAACCAATGCAATTGGAGCTGTATAAATTCGAACTTCCTTCCGTTGGCAATCAACGATTAGACAAGAAAACGTAACCGTAGTGAGTAGAAGTCAAAAAATATGTTTTTATGTTCAATGTGTTAAAGTTATATCCTGTTATTATAATTAATAAACTATTGCAGTTACCTTTGAAAAAGGCCTAAACCAAAGGCCGAAACGTCAGGCAGTATAAAAAAGCCGTTTTCAATATAAAACTGACTGGAAAGCCGAAAATCCGCAATACAGCATATATTAATATTTTTTTGAAACGATGATTCTACAATTGATGAAGGGACGGTAAGGGAAAGTAATGAAGAAGGATTTTTTAGGGAATGAAGGGGAAAGAGTGGAAACGAAGGGGGGGGGGGTAATAGGCTGAGAAACGCGGACTAACACGCTTTCGGACGAACAACGTCACACGCAGCACCTTGCAAGTCGTAAGGGCCTGCATAGTGTCGTCGTCCTGAAAGTAAAAACAAGTTAGATTAAAACTTCTCGGTCGGTGGTTTCTACAGTAGGTGGAGGAAGAGGCACAATTTGTGTCTAAAAATAGCCCAACCCATGTCGCTATGGTTAATAAGGGGGGTTGTGCAGACTTCTTTTGTCCAGCGCCTCTATGGTTCAAAGGTACACGGGTACCAGCGAGCCACACGCCCTGGCAGGAGTTGTGGGTTCAAATCCGGTTATAATCTCTGATTATAGCTTGTTTCCCCTTCATTCCCTAAAAAATCCTTCTTCATTACTTTCCCTTACCGTCCCTTCATCAATTGTAGAATCATCGTTTCAAAAAATATTAACAAATGTCTCGCCATGTTATAGCCAAAAGATGGCGAAGCACTTTGAGGGTAGGCATGATAATCGAGCATCAATCTTCAAATTTGGCGCTGCAGTTCAATGCAGTAAGAATCTATCTTGATTACCATAAAGATTTTTACATCGTCAGGATAAAAAGACCGACAGCCAGGTAGCAAAAGAGCAAACAGTTCATTTATAAAAATCAGAGGGGTTGTGTACAAGACACGACCGCATATATAGGTGACGCAGGACTACGTAAGTGTCTTTGTAGTGATAGTAGCATGTATTCATGCTTCTAATCATTCGATTCTTCATGTATACATGCTACATGCAACATATATACATACATGCTACATGCGTTGTATGTAACATTTATCAAAGTAGTACACACTTAAACGATTCGGTAAAATTTACCGAAATCTAAACAGCTGAACGTTCGGTAAAATTTTTTATTGCACCAAACATTACTAATGATCTGTAAACGTCGATTGGCACCATCGAAATTTTTTACCGAACGTTCAGCTGTTTAGAATTCGGTAAAATTTTACCGAATTCGGTGCTTTTTGTTAAGTGTGTAACATTATTGCATACGTTCAATTCTCAAAAGATTGTGCATTTGAAAACCATTTAACAAAATCAAGAACACAAACTATTGCTTTCCTGCTACCTTACTGAAATTAAAGATTATTTTTATTATCCATGGTTTCCCACGTTGAAGGGATTTTACAAATGTAATCCTATTTTATCAACAGCACATCTTTTCACTACACTTCTAATGAAACGGCAAGCATACGTATTCATACAGTCGTATTATAACCGAACAGTACAGCAGTAGCACATTTTTCTAACACAGATATCAAGTTCGCCTAGGTTTAATCGTCTCGCAGAAAAGAATTTGCGATCTATTGGGACAACGAACTTGTGTCATTTTTTCTGGCACACTTCCCTAACACAGACATCAAATTTGACTAGGTTTAATCGCGTTTGTAAGAAATCTGTTGGCACGTGGGGGTTTTGTCACTCTCTCTGGCGTACTTCCCAAGCAAGGACATCAAAATGGTCTAGGTTTAATCGCGGTGTTAAGAAATCTTGTTGAAATGAGGAAGCCTTGTCACTTGTTTTGGCTTACTTCCCAAGCACAGATATCAAATTGGTATAGGTTTAGATCATCGTATAGAAACTTCCAACCAATCACGAAGCGAGAATTCTGGTAAAACATAGGTTCATTATTTTCAATTTTTCAATAGTTCAACATAAAGAATCCTTACTTTTCTTCATTTGAGGCAATTCTTAGAAGATTTTCCGATCGACTGGTGTAAGAATATTGAAAATCGATCGGAAAACCGCTGAGCTATTAGCGCTCAAAACCTTTCATTTTTCGTGACGCTCGCATTTTTCGATTTTTTGGAATGACACCCTATCTCAAAACTTGCCGTAAGACGTAGTCCTACGTCAAAAGAGAATAGAGCAGTGGTGCAAGATTGCTTCCTTGTGTTACGCCAGAGATATTTACGCCAGAACGAGTTAGAAATCTCGGAACCGATTTTCACACTCAGCCTACGGTGTGTTAGACACGATTGTTGCCACTCACAAAACGCTGCGTGAACTCCTATTTGATTGAACTTAAATTAAATTTGGACTAATTTGGACTTGTAATTTTATTTTTAACCGAGCGCGAAAATGAAATTACGAGGTTTTACTTGAAATTGAAATCAACATTTGTCGTCTTATTCTCTCACACATTTTACCTCTTTGTTGTTTGTTGCTTTTTCACTTTTTCAGTGCCGTTCATCCACTTTTTGTTCAATTCTTATCATTTTCTGTACCATTTACTTGTTTTGTGATCTCCTTTTTCATCCGATTTTTTCTCTTTTTCTCTCAATTTCTTTTCTTTTGTGTTTCTCGTGTTTCTTTTTTATTGTCCTGCTTTTGTTCGCTTCTTATGTAATTTGTTCTTATTTTCGGTCCTCTATTTTCCTCATGCTTCACACTCGTTTTCTTGTTGTAATCCATCCAATTTTCAATTTTTTCGCTTCCCCTTTTCTCTTATGTTCATTTGAAGTTTTCGTATTTTTTTTAACTCTTTTTATCTCTTTTCATCTCTTTTCTTCGTCGCTTTTCGTCTCCGTCGGTTCCGCTTTCTGTCTTTTCGGTTTGATTCTGCTTTTGGGTCCATTTCTCCCTTTCCCGTCCTGTTTTTCTTTTTTATCTTCCATTTATCGTCTTTTTCTTTTCTGTTTTACGTCCGTTTTTAGTTTTTCTTTTCTTCTTTTTGTCCTATTTTCCTCGTTTTTTATCCCACATTTATATCCTTTTATATCCCGTATAACCTTATCCCCGTTTTTTTCATTCTCTCTCTCTCGCGCTCTCTGTGTGTGTGTGACCTTAACCCCCCCGGAACTACCGTTAAGTATTATTTCTGGGGGAGGCTGAGTCTGTACACCCCGATCCGGAGATGACCGTCATAACGTCCACTCCTTCACATTCACCCTCGCTGGGTTCTGCCATTCTTGTTGCTACTACATTCTCCTTCACCGTCCACTTTCCTTGCACCTGTCGAGACGTGTACCGATTCAAAGATGGCGACCGTCATGACTTACATCTCCTCACGGCCACCCTCGCAGGGTTTCTTGTTAGGCTCAGCACTGCTCCGTCGAGTTCGCCACTGCACTTCCACTTCACCTGTCGAGACGCGAACCGATCCAGGGATAGCGACCAACATAACAACCATCCTCTCACGGCCCTCTTCGTAGTGTTTCTGTCAAGCTTGGTTTGCTCCGTCGCGCTCGTCGCTCCACCGATGCGTCTGTCGAGACAACGATAATCGGGATTGATAGTTCGATGGTCATTTCTCGACTGTCGTTGCAGTTGCAACATAATCTGTGCTACAACGCCGGTGACGGCATTCCACACGCTCTCCTCCCGATACATTTCGCCCACTATGTTCTCTACCGTCAGGGGCGACATCTCCCTTCATATCACGGCAAATCGAGGGCATTCAAAAACCACATGCTGTGGTGTTTCTACCGTCTCTCTGCATTCCGGGCAGAATGGTGTCGCAGCGTGCCCGAACCGGTGTAGGTATTGCCATTGCCGTCCATCTACCATTCTCGGCCCTATCCCACTCTTGCTGCCATTTGCTTAGCGACTCTTCTCTCGCCAGCTTCTGGGCTCCTCTGATGTTTCTCCGTCCGTAGCAGTCGTTATCTTCCACGAGTATGATGCTGATGGGGATCATTCCAGCGATAACACATACTGTCTCCGACGATAATGTTCTATATGCACTGGCAACTCTTACAGCCATGAGTCGGAAGGTACTATTCGGCTTCACGCGATTCCGCTTCGATCGAAGTGCTGCGATCCAGGCTGGACCTCCTTACCGCAGTATTGATGATGGCACACTAGCCAGCAGTCTCCGCTTACTACTATTCGGCATGATTCTGGCTATCGCATTGATAGCCTTCGCCGCCTTCTCGCAAGCGTAGTCGACGTGGCAGTTGAAGTTCAACCGGTCATCTATCATTACTCCCAGATGCTTGACTGATCGCGTTGAAGTAATAATGTGCTCTCCGACGGTGACGACTGCATGTTGTACGGCCTTACAGTTGCTAGCCAGCAGAACCTCCGTATTATGGTGGGCGATTTGTAGCTTTGCACCATGCATCCAGTTCTCATAATTCTAATCGCCTCTGTCACCAGCATTTCTACCTCCTCCAGTGACTCGCCTGTCATCGATAGCACGATGTCATCTCAAAGCCGACGATCACCGCGCCTCTAAGCAGCTTCAGAGACAGTACACCGTTGTACATCCCGTTCCAGAGCGTTGGGCCAAGGATGGAGCCTTGTGGGACATCAGACGTAATGTTCATCGTCTGTGTGTGTGTGTATGTCTGCCTCTCTTTCTCTTCCCTTTAGTCTTCTTTTCACTTTTGGTTTCTCTTATTCTCTCTGAGTAAATTTCATTCTTTTTCTCTCGTGTATCTTTTTTTCTGCTTGCAGTTTCCTCTTTCTCGGTTTTCTTTTCTGCATTACTTTTCTTCTTTCTTCTTCCGTTTTTCTCCGTAATTTCCCTGCGTTTCTCCTCTTTTCTTGTCCCTTTTTTGCCATTTTCTGTCTCGTTTCGACTTTTTTTCTTTTTCCAGTCTCAGTTTTCGTCTTTTCTCGTTTTTAGCGCCTTTTCTAACTCGATTTTCGCTTGTTTGTCCTTCGTTTTCTTTGTTCGTCTGTTCTGTTCTTCCTCTCATTTTGTCCTGTGTTTTCCGTTTTATTCTTCCTATTTTGTTGTCAATCCTGTCATGTTTTTCTTCTTGTTCTGTTTCTGTATTCTCGTACTTTTTCTCCTGATTTTCTATCTTATCTTCGTCCTTCTTCCTTCTTTAATCATTCGTTCTTCATCTTTTTCAGTCGGCCTCCCCGTTTTTCCTCTCTTTCTTTCTCATTGTATTCTTTTCCCCTTTTTTGACGTTGGACTACGTCTTACGGCAAGGTTTGGGATAGAGTTCATTCCGAAAAATCGAAAAATGCAAGCGTCACGAAAAATGCTACGTTTTGAGCCGTAATAGCTTAGCGGTTACCCGATCGATTTTGAATATTTTCGCACATTCATTCCTCGCTTCGTGATTGGTTGCTACGTATTTTTAGAAAAAAAAAGTGACAAAATCTCCCCGTCCCAACAGGTCGAAGATTCTTTGCAACGATTGAACCTAGACCAATTTGTTATCTGTGTTTGGGAAGTACGCCAGAAAGAGTGACAAAATCTCCTCATTCCAACAAAATTGTTTACGAACGCGATTAAAAACCTAGTCCAATTTGATATCTGTGCTTGGGAAGTACGCCAGAAAGAGTGACAGTCTCCTCGTCTCAACAAAATTGCTTACGAACGCGATTGAACCTAGTCCAATTTGATATCTGTGCTTGGGAAGTATGCCAGAGTGCCAAACCACCCCTCTTTTTCAACCGATGGTATCGTTTAAATATTAAACCTAGTCCAATTTGATGTTCTGAACGTAAACCATTTTGTTGAAGTGAAAAACCACCGCTTTCATTCAACCGATATCAACCTATATTCTCAACCTGCAGTTACTCTCAACAAATGCTGCATGTAGCATGATGTACATGAAGAATCGTATTATTACATGAGTGGATACATGCTACTATCACTAGAAAGAGACTTACGTAGTCCTGCGTCACCTATGCGGTCGTGTACACAACCCATCTAATTTTTTTCTTTTTATGTCTCGTCTGTTCTTCCACTCTGTCACTTTTTTTCTTTACCATGTACTTTTTTATTTTTTATCTCTCGCCTTATTCCTCTTTTTCCAAACCGTTTGTCCAGTTTTTTCATACTTTGCTTCGCGCTCTTTTCCGTTTTTTCTCCTTCTGTCTCATTTTTCCTGTTTTGCTACTATTTCTGGAAAGCAGCACAAGACGGTCTATCATTGGGTCCGTCGCTAATACATCTGTGAATATGCTAAGAACATTTACCAACGGTTTCATAAAAAATCAAAGCCTTGGGTTTTTACCAAGGTTTTTACCGTCTTTAGTCATTACCCTTCTTTATCGACAGACTTCGCAGCCGAACTAACGTTTTCATAAGAAACTGTTTACTCGACATTGTTTGGATCGTGAGGCATGTATCTGCGAACTGGGTAAATATACAAGAAAATCATTTTTTGGTTGGTAAACGGCTGAATAATGCGTACCATCGGTGCCTTGTTGGCAGAAAATATACCATTGCAATGGTTCACAGCCTCTTATTCAGCAACTCGTATCCTTACCTCCTAGTGGTACCCAGCCAGGATACGAGTGAGCTTAGCGGAGATCGGGTAACCACCCGCGGTGGAAGCTTAGGACTTATGCTGACATGAAAGGAGGATTTCGATGGTCCTCTGGCCAAACAGGGGTACCGCAGTCCTTGCAAGCCGCCCCCATGAAACACTTTTAAGCAATGGACTGGAACAATCGAAATAAACCCATGCGACGACTATGCGGGAACTATGGGTTGGAAAGTCGAGCACTCGAGTGCTCTCCGAAGTATTTATGATGTCGACGTCGTAGTGCTGCAAGAGTAAAAGTGGAAGAGCTCAACGGTACGAACGTATAGAGATGGACATTTCATCTTCCAGAGCTGCGACCAGCTTTCATAGTGATGGGTGAGATGTGGAAACGTATGTTTGGGTGGGTTCAATCAATTCTCGAATGTATAGGTTTAGAATTGAGGGCCGGTTCTTCATGCGTCATCAGCTCTTACCTCAGAAGTACCGATGACGACAAGAAGGAATTCTATGCGCAGTTGGAGCGACTGATTCCCCAAACAAGATATCTACATCGGGAAGTTGGGCTGTGAGAACTATCCAGCAATCACCGTTTTTAATGCCGCCTACAGAATGCTGTTCCAAATCATTTTCCGCCGACTATCATCAATTGCGTACAGATTTGTGGGAATTTATCAAGCCGGCTTCTTTAAGGGGAAACCGAAAGTGGCTCAAAGATGGCTGGATAAATGGCTACCATTCGAAGCATGTATTGTTTTGCGCCTTAAAAATGCATCTGTATTGGCAGAGCACGCTTTCGCCACGTAATCAGTGCTTCCAGCGCTGTTATAATGTCCTAAAACTTGTAATTCAATTTATCGATCTGCTGTGTATCAACAAACGCTCAGCAAAACATAATTGCTAATGGAAAATAAATTTAACTGAACATATCGATCATTACGTGTTCATAAAAGCGACCAATGTATAATTTGGAATTAGTTAATAGATATTTGTTTACGCACATATTTCGTTGAACTAGCGATTTCGGAAAAAGCAGCAACACAGTATCAAACTTTCGTCACATCAATGAGCTTTTAAAGAGCTTTCAACTTTCCCCGCATCGATGAGCTTAGAGTGAAATAAACAAACAAAGCGCAAACGCAGGAATCAAAAACGCAATCCGATGCAAGCGGATTAATTAAACATCCTAGTGATCCTACGCATTATTCAGTTGCTGCTGTTAATTTTGATTGAATTGGAATGCCTTGATAAAGAAAACAAACCCTTTTTCGGGATGTTTGTAGTCAGTGCGGTTGGCTGCGGATCAGCTGTTTAAGTTTGCAAGCTCCGCTATTTGACATATATTACCAATACTAATGCAATATTCAAATAAACGTTTAGGTTTTTAACGAACACATGAGATGTACAGTACAGTGTTTGTCGCACTAACACAATAACGTTAGCCACTTTCGGTTCCGCCTTAAAGGATGGTCAACAACGGATCAAATATTTACACTATGGCAGATCCTCCAAAAGCGCAGTAAATGCAAAGTTCCCACGCAGCATTTGTTCGTTGGATTCAAAGCAGCATATGATATCATCGAATTTGGATTGAATTTGGATGTATTTTGCTGAGAAAGTGGGGCACGTGCCCCAGCGTGCCCCACCCTAGGCACGCCAGTGTAGATACTACGTGTTGGATGCTGACCGCGACCGGCTCCATTCGGCGGCGGCTTGTGGTCTCATGGTCAATATATTTTAGCACCGAACCGTGGTACCGACAAATGTATCGGCAGGCAGTTTTATTGAATTTGAAATTAGATTTAGAATTGCCATTGTGCTAGTGTTTCGGCCCGGTTCGGTTCGTAGGATAATACCATTACAGGATTCGTTACATGAAACTCGCGGACCTGAATTAGAAAATTGACATAGTTTCTGTGCACTCTCCGATGATTGATGTCCCTTGTAGGCTCTGCAATGTGCATGGGTAGTTTGTTGATATACTAAAAAAAATAAAGTTTGTGTCATGATTTTGTTATCGATTTTTGAATGAAGAAATATATCAAACATACTCCTTAAACGAAATTTGGGTAGCAGCGCATTTCAGAATCAGTACCGAAAATGGAATGTTTCGAATGTTCGTCACCGCCGCAGGACGCACGAGGGCTTGCGTTAGATTTATATTTACTTATCGAACCATTTTCTATACAGCTTTGATGACAATATTTTCCGTTCGTTCGGAAATTCTGCAAGAATGCTTTACACTAGTGCAACACATATTTTTAAACGCATTTTGTCGAAATAATCCAATTGTCAACGAACCAAATGGAGTGCTTCAGAACAGAAAGCAAAAAGCTTTCCATATGGAATCAATTAGTTTATGTATGTCATAAAATGAGCAAACCATAAATGATCGTTGAAAATCATTGAAACTTTAATCAGGTTTTTCATCTCGTTTGTAAAAGTGTATATTGCTAAATAAAAAGGAATACTTTTTGCATTGATTTGATTACGGTAAGAATTCAAGTCACTGCGATGCCCAATTAAACTGCACAATTTTTTCTCAATTAAGCTATATAACTAGCACTGTCAAGCAAATAAATTTATAGGCTACATTTAACCACCACAGAAACGTACTTCAAAGCAAACATATCTTAAAATAGATCGTCGACAAAACAGACCGGCTCTCGTCTCGCCGGTAATTATTGCGCCAAAATCTCAGCAGCTTTCGTTTTACTGCCATTTTCATTGAAGTCGTGATCAAACGACCGCAACTTCCGCCCAGTGCTTCACCCACATACGAACGAAAACGACATCTTCATCAGCTAGGCAGCTTCTGATTTATGCCGCATTTTAGCTACTCTCACCTTCCGAGGACATTGAACCGGGCGGCGGATTGGTTACGTTTAAGATCGTCAAATAAAGCAGAGCTCATCAGTCCGTTTCGTTCTTTCCTATGCTAGTGAGGTAGTTAATTTTCATGTTCACTGTTACCGTTTTCACTATAGGTATTTGTTGAAAATATTGCACAAAGCGATCCACTTAAACAGAAGTTGGTTAGCCTTCCGTTTGCAACCGAAAAGTAGTTTATTAGTCTGGACAACGTACAGACCGAACTTTGGAGCTGTCTAGAAATGGGTAAAGTTAGGCGCCTGGGCCCCCTCTGAAAAGACAAATCTTACCGTTTTTCTGTTACCTTACGAAGCGCGGTTCACACAAACTGACAGGCACCTAGAGGAAACGTGACGTCTGGTTCTTCGTTGGACACACGATTTTCGATTTGGTAACACCCCTTCCCAGGAAGCAGTTCAGTTCGGCGCGCTTCATAAATCCCCGCCGAGAGGTTATACCGTGACTGACTCTTGATCTAATTGTTTGGACGAAAGTTTCCACCGAATGCTGCTAATTAGATAAATGATGATCTATCATTGCAAATGAGTTTACAGTAGCTTCCAGAAAGGTTGACCTTAGCGCGAACTGTAATTCAGGTTTATTTCTACCATTTCGACGACGGTTGCAACTCAACTGGCCTGCGCGGCTGTGGATTGTTACGAAACATGCCATTTCGGAAGAGTTTATGTAAGCAAAATTATTAGCCAAAGCGAGAAAAAATGTGAATAAATCAAAAATAATGATTAATAAAGCGATTCCCCCAAACTATATCTGTCACAATCAATTTGAAAATTTTAATGGAGTTGATATGTGAATTTTAGCAATAATAAATCAAAATACATCATTATGATTAACAGAACTTTTACACAAGCCAGCATTACGTGTGTACTGTTTATCTCATTTAATTGCAATATCACAGCTATGCACAGAGCAATGAATAGATTTAATTTTGGTCAGTTTGACCTGGAATGGACAGCTTGAACCTAACTTGAACTATCTATTCGGGCAGGCATTTGGATGAGAGGACCAGCCGGATGCTGGTTGGTATTATGCTTTCCACGCTAACTGAACATTGCTGAAGCCATGTGGCTATAGCAGGAATATTTTCATTATTTTAAGGTCGAGTAGTTTGGCTTTCATAAAATGTAGGTCACCATTAGTGCACTGCTCTATGAATAGAATAATTGGGATCGCATAGAGTTCAGCTCCAATTAGTTAGCCGCCCCGTTGTAGAATTTAGTCTAGTTTCTACTCCAATCGAAAACAAAACAGATTTCATCAACATTTTCAACCAAATTTACTAATTTAAATTGTGTAGAGAATGGCCCAGTCACAATGAAAATTAGACTAAGGTAATGAAGTTTGACAACATTCTAGCCGCGTGGAAAAATAAAAATGAATAGGGTGATTTATTTATTTTGGACAGGTGTTGCGCGTACTCTACTTTGGACATTTCCATTTGATTTTGCCGTAAATGTCCTATCCTGACCTATTTGCGGTATATGTGCGTTCAATACTGTCAATCGTATGCGTATCCAAGACATGTCAAAGCCGTCCTCCTCGGTTGAACACCAGGCAGCTAGATAACCTGCAATCTGCCGAGAACTACGCGCGAATACTGGATGAGGCACTGCAGAATATGCTTGGCCATCGGAGAGGCCGCTACCGTGGCACAAGATAAACAGCCCCGGAGAATGTCAACAGCGACAAAAATACAATATAAGCAATACACTCTAAACTAGTCCTACCCAAATTTTTAAAGAGAAAATACCCAATAGGTAATTTTCTACAGCGTTTCTTCCGCAATGCAGTTTGATGTGGGACACCTCCAGCTAGCACCAAATCGAACATCAATATACGAGAAGTATCGTAAATATCTCTTAACAAATTCGGAATCGTAACTAAAGCTTAAAAAAGTCCGCCCAAGGTAAGTTTCAATCGTATATATTGGTAATAACTGACACACATACGATTTTTAGCACAAAATTGTATAGAAGTACGACGGAAGTCGCGCTTAATCGGATATTATCGTATATAACTACGTTTACAGATGAAATACGAATAATTATTCGATTATATATAAATTAGTTCACGATTATTGTTTCTAAAATAGCACGTATATGCCAATGTTGAGCAACAAATACGATTTATTAGCATGTATATCTGTACGTAAAGCTGTTTTTTAACTTTTATTTTATATATAAAAATGGATTTCTGTCTGTCTGTCTGTCTGTCGGGATGTTCCGTATAGAATCAAAAACTACTGAACCAATCGGCGTGAAAATTTGCATGTAGAGGTTTTTGGGGCCAAGAAAGGTTTTAGTGATGGTTAGAGACCCCTCCCCCACTAAGAGGGGGGGGGGGGGGCTCCCATACAAATGAAACACAAATTTCTGCATAACTCGAGAACTAATCAAGCAAATAGAACAAAATTTGGCATGTGGGTGTTTTTGGAGACACGAATTTATTCTATGGTAAATTGGGACCCCTCCCCTCTTTAGAAGGGCAATTATAACCCCTCCTCCTTTAAGAGGGGGCGCTTCCATACAAATGATATACAAATTTCCTCATAACTCGATAACATATTTTCTATGGTGAATTAGGACCCCTCCCCACTTTAAGAGGGGGGCTTCTACACAAATGAAATACAAATTTCCTCATAATTCGAGAACTAATCAAGCAAATGGAACCATATTTGGCATGTGGGTGTTTTTAGAGGCAACCATTTTTTCTATGATGAATTAGGGCCCCTTACCTTTTTAGGAGGGGGGGCTCCCATACAAACGAAATACAAATTTCCTCATAACTCTAGAACTAATCAAGCAAATGGAACCAAATTTGATATGTAAGTGGTTTTGGAGGCAAGATTTTTCTATGGTGAATTGAGACCCCTCTCCTCTTTAGAAAGCGAGTTATGACCCATCTCCCTTTTTAGAGGGTGGGGTTCCATACAAATGAAATGCAAATTTCCTCTTATCTAGAGAACTAATCAAGGAAATGGAACCAAATTTGGCATGTGGGGCTTTTAGAGGGTAGAAATTTTCCTATCCCATAGAAATCCCATACAAATGAAATTCAAATTTCCTTATAACTTGAGAACTAATCACTCCCTAATCACCTCTCACCCCTGTGGTAGGGGGATATGGACTCTCATACAAGTAAAACAGAAATTTTTGCGAAACTCAAACTCGTGAAAATCGAGACTCTTCCATAAAACATTAATCAATAACAAGACCACAAAAACTATCTATAGTAACACTAGATCATTCAGGACGAGACGGCCGCGAGTGTTGCCGGCGACCAGCCGTCGGAAGCGCCGCCCACTGGGGGGAGGCAACTCCCCGCAGAAATTACTACTGTCTAGGTTTATTTGTTTTCCTAGGTCTACCTAGGTTTCCTGGAACGAGCGACAGCGAGTAAGGAGAGGTTCGCGAAATGGTACTTTCCACGAAAAAGTTTTCCATGAAATGGTACATTCCGCTTGAGGTTTTTCGCAAAATGATATTCGGCGAAATGTTGTACAATCATGGCGAATATTACTATCCACTTTCTGGCTACACAATGAGGGGACAGGAGAGTTGTTTTCTACTTTACTGTGAGGAAAAATTGCAAATTTGTATGTTAAACTACCCATTCCTGGTAACTAATAAGCATTAACATAAGCAGCAAATCAGCATATCTGGCATGTTATACTGCACGATGTTGTATATTAGCTTTCTGACTGCATAGGTGTTGTAAATTGGCATCCAAAATTGTATTCAAATTCTTCGTGTCGGTAATTAGCTGTAAATTAGCATTGTCAGCACTATAAGAAGGTTATTAGTAAAGTAGCTGTATATTTTGCCAAAATAGCATTTAAGTAGCATTTAAGGCGACTTAAATGCTTATTGGCCTGCATTTGAATAGCATTGGTGATGCTTATTGGATACCTGGGATGCTTTCATAGTTACGTAACTGCCAAAATGAATCATCTAAGGTTGAACTCCTCAGAAACTTGCAAAACTCGATATTGTGACAAGGATCATCCAAGATTCATGATTTATGTACAACACAGGTTAATTCGTGGCAATACGAAATTTGTCGGGTCAGCTAGTATAATATAAAAATATTGGGGCGAACCAACCAACGGATGAAACCCCCTTCGAATAGTAAATAAATAATATAAAAATGCTAGCTGAGCCCTTTAACCGCGGCATATCGCGGGTAAACGCCACCTACAAGGTACTCTCCCAGATCCCGCTACGCCGACTGTCACCGATAACACAGGCTTTCGTATTGATTTCTCTCACGGACCGTAACCGTTGACGGTGACGAACTAGAAGTGGTAGATGAATTCCTGTATTTGAAATCGCTGATGACCGCAACACTACAACAACACTAGTAAGGAGGTCCCTTTGCCCTTCGCGAAACCTCCGATCAAGAAGCATACGCCGCCGTGCGAAACTGACAATGTATAAAACCTTTGTTAGGCCGGTAGTTCTTTATGGACTTGAAGCAGTGACGCTGCTCATGGAGTACATACGCGCCCTTGCCGTGTTCGAACGGTAGGTGCTGCGGACAATATTTGGTGAAGTACAAACTGGAAGCCGAGAGTGGCGGAGACGTATGAAGCTACACTCAGTGCTTGTAGCGATACCCATCGTATATTTGGCGATAGTCGGTAGGCTACCCAAGTAACACACAAAACAAGTTAGAAAATAATATTCGTGGAAAGTAGTCGCTTAAGAGTACTATAAACGTACTTTGAAAACATATGTCGTTATTATTAAGGTTTTGAGTTGTTTTGGGATAACATGAATTTATTTGACAGTTCATATCAAATGTATAATGTTTGTTTTGTCAACATGTCAACACGAGGTTTTTATTGTGTCTCCATTACTAAACTTAAACTACTGGAAGAACAAGTTGTAGCTTATGCTATAATGACGTTTTAAATTGGTATGAAATAACCGGATACATACTTCTTTCAATTCTTGTTTCATTAGACTTCAATTTTTTGCGCTTTTCAGGTAATAGAGAAGTTCTGATATATGTAATATTATACTGTTCTATAACAAGTTGTGTTGCTTGGGTACGGTGGGCCGGACGACAGTGATATCGAACGACAATGCTACGAAAACAACAACCCCACCAGCACTAGAAACAGAGGGGCTTAACGTGCAAAATGGCTTGACCAGGTCGAAAGTGATTTGCGACTTCTGAGACGACTGAGACGGGAATCGACCAATAACCTGCTAGCCTATCTGTGCTTCCCAAATCTGGAACGACAATCAAATAAACCTGCGATGTCATTCGTTTCCATTTCTGAGTAACAGTGTCAAGACTTGCCCGTCCCTACAGGTCGCATATTATTTCCCTTTATGTCATTTCAACTTAATAAAACGCTGAGAGTTACATGTAAGGAGCGTCGAATACAGCTCTGGCTCTGTCAAGTCTACCAAGCGCATCCTCGCAGATCTAAGTCAAACGATGACGATGACGATGGTCATACATCGAATTGCGAATTTGAGCGCTTGTTCCCCAGGTGAGGGACAGCTCATACAGCGACTGTCTCGAAGTGAGCAGCTGATTATGAAACGCTTTATCCCGCAAGCTATACCTAAGATGGCAGACTCATTGTTCAAACTCAAAGAGAACTCAAAGGTACATAACTGTCCGCAACCTCCAGGAAACCCTTCAGCTACCAGTTTTCGGTCGAGCTGTTCGTCGCCGTCTCGTAGCACAGTAGTAGAATAGCAAAGTCCCCCGAAAGTGCCCATTTATCAGCAAGACAAACACAGCCAAGTAGCTCAAGTTTGCTAAGGAGCATGCTAATAAGTCCTAGAGTTCTGGAAAATGGTCTACTAAACGGACTATTCAAAATTTAAGCTATTTTACTGAAAACGACGAGTTCATGTGTGGCGCATACCGGTTGAATGGGTTCAGGAGCTCCACATTTAAGGCACGGGGAAGTATGGAGGAAGAAATTTGATGGTCTGTGGATATTTTTCGTTGATGGGATGAGAAGCCTCGTGAAAATCGACGCGATAATGATGGCGGATTTCTAAATCAATATCCAGCGGCAAACTTTGGAGGTTTCCCAGAGCCCGGCGTGTCTTTATTATTATTATTATTGTTAGCGCCATTCATGCTGTAACTAGTGCAGCTAGCAGCAATCTCAACTTCGCACTGTTCCGCAAAATAAAGCCAAATGACCTTGAAGTTTTGGCGAGAACATACGAGATATGCTGCTTGTTAACTGCGAATCTAAGATAAAACACCCAAGTCTTTAAAATTTTTGAAACGATGGTACCTAAGGTAGGTCACAACAACTTGTTAAGCGTAGCTACCTATTATCCCCCCTTCCTTTCCCCTCCTTTCCCAAAAAAATTTTCAATACTTTCCCCTACCGTCCCTCCATCAATTGTAGAACCATCGTTTCAAAAAATATTAATATTAATGCCTGACCGCATTTCAAGGTCAAAGAGTAAAAACACGAGTTTGGCCCAAGTCTTTCGTATGCCAAACACGTTCAATTTCTGTACCGTCAGGCTCATAATGAAACAGGATCGCATCTTTTTTTCGGGAGAATGTGATTACTGAGCGCTTCACTAGGTTCGCTATCATACAGTTCTCGTCGCACCAAGTGGCCAAAGGTCTCGAATTGATTTTGATGAAAGTGACAATCGACAGTCGTGTGGATCTGGAAGTACATTTCAAGATTGTCTGCCAACGAGGGTTTTCAACCTTTAATGGCCGATTAACCTCGTTGAAATAAAGTAGAAAAATCAGAGTGGCATCATAGGTGGCATCCTTGTGCTACACCTGACAAAGCTGGATAGGTGTCGGATAGTAGAATCAATATATGAGCCGTTCCGAATTATAGTGGTCTATTGACCATTTTTGTCAAAAATGAGATTTTTGCATAAATCGCATCTTTATCGATAGATGTACTATATAAACACTAAAAATTACAAAATAGTAGGTTTCCAACCTGCTTTTTTTCATGATGAATTTTAGGTCCGGAACAGAATGACCATTCTGTTCCGCATTATAGTGGTCTATGTGCGTGGGACAGAGATTGAGATAAAACTCCCATAATCCCATAATTAGATGAAAGTAGTTAATAAGCGTAAGTCGACTATTGTTTTTTTTGTGCCGATTGAACTCCCCCTCCCTCTATGGGAGACCCCCCCCCACCCCTAATCAACAAAAGCCTTGTTTTCGTCAAATCCGCTAATTTTCGTTTGCTTTTATCTCCGGAAATATTAAGTCTAGAAAGATACTATTTTCACATTTTCAAAGAATATTGCCCAAGGAATTCGAAAAAAGTAGTATTTTTTAGCACCATTCCTGCCAAATATTTTTTTATTCGATTTGAAAACTAAAGTTCTATTTTTCTCTCAATGAATACATTTTAATCTCAAAAGTTCCGACTCCATCGTATTCCAGAGATTTTTTTTACATTAGAATTACTTATCGTCACGAAGTATTCCTTGCCGATCCAGAGACAACGTTTTGAAGGAAGCGGCCTCCAATTTCTTATGTAAAACCAAGAGCAAAATATTTTTTTCAAGAAGCAGTGAGTCTCTATGCCCTGTTGTGAAAACATGTATATGTTACTAGATATTACATTTTCCTGAGCAGTGTTGCCAGCTTTTTAGTTTAAATTTTGGAATTTGGCAACACTGTCAATTTTTTTTTGGATTTTATAAAAAATCTGGCAAATACGATGGAGTTGGAATTTTTGAGATGAAATTGTATTCATTGGGAGAAAAATAGTTTTTAAATCGAATCGAAAAATATTTGGCAGCCTTGATACTAAAAAAATACTATTTTTTCAAATTCATTGGGCAGTTTTCTTTGAAAATGTGAGAATAGTGCCTTTCTAGACTTAATGTTTTCGGGGATATAAGCAAAAGAAAATAAGTGGAATTGACGTAAACAGCCCAAGTAACAATTTGGGTTTTATAACACTCTTATGATGGTTTATATGACCAATTTTGGTCTTAAAAACCGCAATAAGAGTGCAGTAAAACTAACATACTTGGGACGACTTTTGCTTATAAAAACGGGGCATCAAACTTGGGATTCTGACTGAATTTGGTAAAAATCCAAGAAGGTCCATTACAAGTTTTACTTTTTCTTGGTCACTTGACGTGGAATGACCCATTTTCAATTTATTCAATATTATTTTATATTTTAACATTATTTTCAATATAGTACAAGGAAAATTTGAATTGCAATTCAAACAAAAGTGTATGAGATAATTTTTCGTTCGAACGAATATGAAATTACTCAGAGTAATGAAATGTACTGTTCCGCTTCAAGTTTACCCTCTATAGTCTATGAAAATAGTCTAGTTAAAGTATTTAGATATAAAATCGTTTGGAAACTTTAATAAGATGTATTCTTACACAAATCTAAGTGTAACAGTGTAGTTATCTTTCTTCTTCACTTTATCGTCTATTTCATCTCTATCTCAATATTTTCCTGATTTTCATTCCGTTATCGAAACTTGACCTTCAGTTTTTACACGACAAACTTCGCAGCCAGCTGTTAGAGTACAGGACAATTGCAGGGCAAGTTGCTGCGACTATTGATTATTGACTCTAACAGCGCCTCCCAACCGAGGTTCGAATATACGACGACTAGCTTATTAGATTAGCATCGTACCTCGAGGCCAACTGAGACGCTACCTCACCTACCTTGTCGTACAAGATTATCCGCATTTCAGACTCGATTAACCAGGTGAAGAATTTTTTTTAAATGATCATCATTATCATCAGTGAAAAAATTATAACAAAAGGTTTGTTATGACTCAAATTATAAAATTACTTTTACCTTCAAGATGGTATGGAGGGTTTTTCCTATGCTAGTCCAGCAGAAAATAACTCTCACTCGGTTTGTTGACATTTTGCAGATTGACCCTTTTGAAAATTTGGTACCGAATTTTCTTTGATTATACAATTTTCATGAATCGTGCAAAATGTTTAGAAAGTAACTGGGAATGTGTTCACGTGACTGAGACCAATAGATTAAGTGAGTTGGTGGGATTTTTTTGGCCTTTTTAGAAGTACCATTAATAGATGGTAGATGATTTTTTTACAGGCAGTTAACGCAGCTAGAAAAAAAATTGAGTGTTGAAGTTAACTAATTCTCATAGCCTTGTAGTAGTGAGACAATTCTGTACTATTTTGATATTATCTTAAAGCTGGTAGTCATTGGAATAACCTTCCCGAGGACTGCAACTTTCTAGATAGTCAGCAGCGCAAGATACAGCCTGTATATGAATATTACATATACACTGGCACCACGTAGTGAGACAATTCTGCCCAATTTTCCATACCACCCAAAAGCTGGTAGTCATTGGATTAACCTTCCCGAAGACTGCAACTTTCTAGATAGTCAGCAGCGCAAGATACAGCCTGTATATGAATATTACATATACACTAGCGCCACGTAGTGAGACAATTCTGCGCAATTTTTCATACCACCTGGAAGCTGCCAGTCATTTGAATAACCTTCCCGAAGACTGCAACTTTCTAGACGATCAGCAGCGCAAGATACAGCCATTTACAAATCTCATGGAGATAGACCACTATGGTGCGGAACGTTTTGGGGATTTCGGTGAAAATATATATGAAATCATAGTGGTCTATGTACATTGGTGTGAATAAATCGTATATTTTGACAAAAGTTGGGATTTTTATGTATTCTCATGTTGAATCACTTTATACACTACACATTAGAACACTTGGTTTGGAGAAAATAATTGTATAGAATTTATTATAGAGTTTTTTAGACAATTGCGTCTCCTGTAAAATTAACTAAATGGTCAATAGACCACTATAATTCGGAGCGGCTCATATATAGAATGCCAGTGTCGCTGTTTTACTACGGGACTCATTGTGGTAAACATGATACTAATAATCTGTATCAAGTCTGTGAATCGGGAACTTCATTGTCAGAGTTGCTCATTGTTGTTTATCTGTTCTTTATCTGTGCGCTCGTTGGTGCTGTCATCAGTGCGCTCATCGCTGTGTTTTCATGCCAGTGAAATGTTTTTAAACGTTCTTTTTCTTTTCGTCCGGATGAATTGAATCCCACAACTGCGCCCTTTTGCACCGATTTTTTCAGAAATTTGCAGCCAGCGAAGTTTCCAATCACATTACTTGGCAGGCATATTTGAAATTTTAAACTGGTTGTCAAAGTTTGACAATGAGATTCCTTTTTGATGAATCTCAGGCACACACACATATGCAAATATACTGTAAATACATTATCTGAACAAGTGTGATGTTTACCACGCGCACTGCAGCGACACTGGCATTCTATATATACCGTGGACCCCCGTTCGTTTGACCGTTTTTAATCTGAACACTTTTTAATTTGAACCCCGTTGGTTTGCACGACGTGCAAATTAAAAATGGTTCAAACGTCATTCTCAATATGACAACATTTGCTTATGCAGACAATGCACATAAACACGATTTGTTTGTGCTGATCTACCGTGTTTAAACTGTTTCACATTGCGTTTTCCCAACGATTATGGTAGAAATCCGATCGGAGAATGAAATATTCGCTGCTTGCAACTGCCAACTGAATCAAACCACCAAAACAATAACAAAGAGCAGAGCAGCCAGTTCACACAAGTTCCAGCATATTTAGGGTTAGCAGTTGTTCAAATTAAAAACTAACCCCGTTAGTTTGCATGAGGAATCGTTCAAACGAACGGGGGTCCACTGTATTGATTATACTTGTCGGATAGATAATCTCCAACCAACCACCACAAATTGTCTATCGGTGAGATATTAGCAAAACCATTGCAAAAGGCTGTCGCTAACACCCAGTCTATGTAGTTTTGCAATTGTGATGGTGTGGTTTATCTTGTGAAAAAAACTTTAAAAATAATTTGCAATGGCCTAATGGTAAAACTCAAAACCTCCAAACTCATCAAAAATCAAAATCAACTGTGAATCATGTCAACTTGAACACGCATGAGTTTTTCTGTTTTCATAGCTTCTTCTTCAGCAGCATAGAGCCGAGGTGGCTCGTGCTGTTTCAAGCACTCGTGTCCATTTAACTCGGTCTTGGGCCACTCGTCGCCAATTTCCTAGTCGTCTCAGAAGTCGCAAATCGCTTTCGACCTGGTCGAACCTTCGTGCACGTTGGGCCCCCCTGTTCCTGGTTCCAGTGGGGTTGTTGAAGAGGACTATTTTCGTCGCATTGTCGTCCGGCATCCTTACGACGTGTCCGGTCCACCGTAGCCTGCTAACTTTCGCTAGATGTACGATGGGAGTCTCCCCAAGCAGTGCCTGTAGCTCGCGATTCATACGCCTCCGCCACTCTCCGCTTTCAGTTTGTGCTCCGCTAAATATCGTCCGCAGTACTTTCCGCTCAAACACGGCAAGGGCGCGTGTGTCCTCCGTAAGCAGCGTCACGGCTTCAAGTCCATAAAGAACTACCGGTCTAATAATGGTTTTGTACATTGTTAGCTTCGTGCGGCGGCGTATGCTTCCTGATCGTAGCGTTTTACGAAGGGCAAAATAGGCACGATTTCCCGCTTGGATGAGCCGCTGGACCTCCTTACTAGTGTTGTTGTCCGCGGTCACTAGCGATCCCAAATACACGAACTCCTCTACCACTTCTAGTTCGTTGCCGTCAACGTTTGTTTGCTTTGAGTCTCTTCCTTTCAGGCATTTGGGCTTCGACGCATTTATTTTTAGCCCAATTCTCCTAGACTCCGCATTCAGTCTGGCATAGATTGCCTCCGCCGTCGCAAAGTTCCTGGCAATGATATCGAAGTCATTTGCAAAGCCTAGAAGTTGGCTACTCTTGGTAAAAATCGTGCCTCTCGTTTCGATGCCCGCTCGTCGGATTACCCCCTCAAGAGCGATGTTGAACAGTATGCAGGATAGACCGTCACCTTGTCTCAACCCTCGCCACGTCTTGAAGGGACTCGAGAGTGTCCCAGAGATGCGTACGAAACACATCACTCGATCCAATGTAGCTCTGATCACTCGCGTCAGTTTGTCCGTAAAACCGTATTCGTGTATTATCTGCCATAGCTTGTCTCGATCGACTGTATCGTATGCTGCTTTGAAATCAATAAAAATGTGATGCGTGGGCACGTTGTACTCCCGACATTTCTGCAAGATCTGTCGGTTAGTAAAAATTTGGTCCACAGTTGCGCAAGCCCCCATGAAACCCGCCTGATAATTCCTGTTTTCATAGCAAGAAGCATAAAACTCACATATATTTCTTCCCGCTTGATCACATTCTGCTTTGCTTCAACTGCTGCCCGTAGCTATGCACAAATACATACAAATTTGTTGTTGAACAGCATGGGCATTATCTCGTGCGATACATAGCTGTGAGTGAGCGTGAGGGAAATCTCTAAATAAATCGCAAATTTTAAACTAAAACACACATTTAAATTACATGTTTATCTAATTCTTATTAGGGTTTTTAGTTTCTAGTTAAGAAAATATCGATTCCCGTGAAGGAAAAATGTGAATTCCGCCAATACGTTTGCCAGCTTAATTCATGAATATGTGCGGCATTTTTTGCTGCTGATGTTTTCTCTGGCGGTAAGCTCTCTTTCGCTCTCTGGTTAGTTGAATGAAATGCCAGTTGTGAAAGAATTCAACAAATTTCTCACAGCTGACTTTGGTTCACATCGCATAGCAACAGAGATATCACGTATAATAGCAAGAGAAATTCGTATGTGAATTTGGCGCTTGTAATCAAGGTTGAAATTTCATGTGCTTGAAAACTCATTGAGTTTTGTACTGCTAAGAATTTCTCAACACTACTCATAACTCGAGAACTAATCAAGCAAATGGAACCAGATTTGACATGTTGGGGATTTTGGGGACATGAATTTAATTTATGATGGTTTGAGCCCCCTCATCCCTGTGGTAGGGGCATAAGAACCCTCATATAAATAAAACAGAAATTTTTACAAATTAGAGAAATTTTAGACTCTTCCATACAACATTAGTCAATAATAAGACCACCAAAAACCACCTATAGTAACACTAAATGATTCAGGGCGAGATGGCCGCAGGCCCTGAGAAATCACTTCTGTCTAGGTTTATTTTCCTAGGTCTATTGACCTTAATTACTTTTGTTTGCTCAGTTGGGTCCGAACAAGTGATGCGAGTAACGAGAGGGACATCCCTACGAAATGTTACTTTCCACGAAAAAGTTTTCCGTGAAATGGTACCTGGTTTTACGCGAAATAGAATTCGGTGAAATGTTATACAATTACGGCGAATATTTAAATGCTATACGCTTTATTTTATCTGGCTTAGCAACGGGAGAAGTTGTTTTCTACTTAACTGTGAGGAAAAAATCCAAATTTGTATATTAAACTATCCATATTTTCATATTTACGTAGCTGCCAAAATGAATTATCTAAGGTTGAACTCCTCAGAAACTTGCAAAACTTGAGATTGTGAGAATGGTCATTCACGATTTATGTACAACACAGTTTAATTTTTGGCAATACGAAGTTTGTCGGGTTAGCTAGTATATAAATAAAATAAACAAATAAATAAGCTGAATTCAAAACATAGTGAGTTTGCTACTTTCTTTGGCCAAACCGTGAGTGTAAAACGATTGTGAGTTTTTGTTTAGTTTTTCAAAGAAAACATTAAAATTGTAGACCTTCCACTTAGCACTGCCTTTGAAATAACCAACTAGTGATTCAAGTTTGAATAAATTGTACAAACAAGCAAATTACGACTTGAAAACTGTTTGTTGAAATTTTCACACCTAAAAAGGTGCACAATCAAGCCGATTTCGTCACTTCTTGTCACGTCGTTAGTGCTCTCTTTGCATCTTACCGGGCCGGGCAGTAAGAAAACTTTACCCTGGCTGAGCACAGAAAAATATAAACACAACAAGTCAGTCACATCAAGGATACTTTAGTGCGCCGACAGCACTTACCGGCTGTGACAAAGTGCCCCACCGAGAGTCATTAAGAAAATTTCCGCATCACCTGATTGCAAAGTATTGCCGGAAAGAAAATGCCGACTCCGTCAGACCAACGCAACCTGGCGGGACCCATGGCCAAATGTTTTTGGCCACGGTAGTGGTAGTTGTGATGTGATCGTCCTGCCACGAAAGGAACGTTTAGCCACCACGGTTTGAAAGTTCCCATTTGGCACTATATAGCAATGAGGTAGTTGAATATACTGTGTTTTGTACAACTATTGCCTACAGTTTTGGTTGGGCGTTTCTCAGACGAAGCACAAGTTTTTGCCTTGCAAATCAACTTGCTGTAGTTATGAAATTTTAGCTATGAACAGCTCTTTGCAGTTTATTATGTGCCCAAATTTATAACAAAAATGAACAAAAAATATTCGGACTCCTAATTTAATTTTTTGCAAAAATACCATTTTCTTGCTGAAATACAGGTCGGACTCGATAATCAGGGGTGAAAAAATTATAATGTTAAACACGTTCTGAACGTAAATACACTTCAAAAAAGCCATTTACAATTTTTTTTTTCACCCGGATAATCCAGTCCAACCTGTAGTTTCAAGTTTTAGAATGTATACACTATTAGAGTTTGGTCATTTTATGGGTAAGATAAAGAAGTTTTGTCCTTACAAAAGGCAATAGCGAAAACAAGACTAGGTAATGGAATTAATTTCAAACATTTTTGTTATTTTTAGTTCAGAAACTAATTCCCAAATCTGCGATTTGGTTAATTCTCTGCTATGCTTGGCAGATAAAAATTGACCTTTAAACCTATAAACATGAATCATCAGATGTTCACATTTGACACTGCCCATTGATATTGTATATGGAGCCCACAGGGAGATAAATCTTAATAACTAATAACTAATAACTACATATTATGTTTATTAACCAATGCGTAATGGTTAACTAAAGCAAAATGCAATTCATTATAAAAAATGTAACCCCAGAAAACAGCGGAAAGAGTTATTGTTTTCGATTTTGGTGTATGCTCTATTTGCAGGCTGCAAGAAATGAGCCTTCGGCCAGCCAAACGGAAAGGAACCGGAGAAGGAAACGGACGGCTTCTACCCGCCAAAAGATGGTAGATACAGCGTTGAAAAGTTTTGTAAATAATTTCCAACAAATTGTTGAATAACAATTTACAGAGGGAAAAAACACAAGGCAAAGTGTTCGCCATCATACCATACCAGACCAGTCTACTAGTGTTTGGAACGGCAAAAGCTTCACGCCGCACCGGTGCTGCGGTGGAAAGAACTCCCAATTCTTTCCAGTTTCCGTGTCGGAATTGGATGCTGAAATGTTTGCTAGAAGAAAAATGCCCAATCTTGTTTACCTAGAAGGGCAGAAAATTGCCTTCGGATTTGCTGCTTCTCTGTGTGCTGAACGCTAACAGTGTTTTCACCACTTTTATTTTCTTTTATAAGAAAGAACAAAAATGCATGCTAGAAAGTTTCTCTACGGTTCTCGAGTTTAACTTGTGTATTGCTGATTGTGCTTGAATCGTACGAAGAAGGCAGTCTGGTGGCCTGGTTTCCTCGTAACAGGAAACGCAGTAAGAAGTTCGACTCTCCAAAGTTCCATATAATTTGTTGCTGTGTATGAATATCAGGAACACCTCTCATAACGTGAGGAAAATGCAACAGAACTTGCTGTTATTACTTCGTTTGTTTTGCAAATACGTAAATGATAAAACAGTCGGTCGGGTACTCATTTTTTCATAGTTGCATCGTAAGTTACAATGCTAGCTGGATGCGCCACTTGCAGATGATATTTCACCCGGATGGAAGTTATTCTTTTTCGGCTGCCTTGCTCCCTCGAGGGTTAATAGGATATTCCCGTTCAGACTGGTAACGAACAATCATCTGCAGCCACGAAATGGGCGAGAATTTAATTAGGAGCGAAAATAACGACGATGAAACGCAATAATAACGCGGTTGCCAGTCGCATTATATTTCCTCCCTTCCCGTTCATTCTTGTTGCTTTCAACAATCGAAATTAACACCACTTACAGCCGCTCGGAGCGATCCAGAGCAGTCCGATGCAACAACTTTCCGCGTTAGTTCTATAGAAACACCCATTTTCTCTGTAATTAATCCTTGGAAAGTTTCCATCAATTTTAGTGCTCTTCCGAGGATTGGCACAGTTAGAATGGAAAGCAACGAGCAACCGGAACAGTGCGGGAGGAAAGAAAGAATCCAGATATAAGGGTACCCAAAAAATAAGTTCTAATGTTAATTTCTTTTCTAAATTGTCTAAATTGTCACCCAATCTTACATGCCAATATGTTTGTAATGTACAATCTTTCTTGACAAAAGTGTTCTTCTATCCTACGACAAACACTGTAAAATTAATCGTTTTCACCAGCAGCGTTGACCAATGGCGGCAATAAAATCAGGGTGATAATAATGTTGATTAACCATCAACGTGAAATAGATAGATGTAAATATATACCTCTATATATAGAGTAACTTTGATAAACTTAGTCACCGCATTGTGACACAATATCACAAGAACACCGAACCAACCATCGGAGGATTAAACTAAACAGGGTCGTCGGTGCTAATCACTTGTTTGCTTACAGCTTTTAGCTGCCGAACAACACCAAAAAACAACTACAAAAGGCTGTGTTTTGTCCACTGTCAGCCACAGTGTGCGTGGTCCACGGTGGTCTAGCTGGAAGGAACATAATCACTTTATAATACGCTTACCGTAAAAGTTGTGCTACTCGATAATGGGAATCTTTAGCAGTCTTTGTTGGACGGGGAATCGGGCGATAACCGCTCATTATGCAGAATCCATGTCGTTAATGAAACTGACGCCAACGGGCTGAAGCACTACTACAGTAAACTAATCTTCTTTGTCTTCGAACCGTTTTCGGGTCGTGAATATTAAAAACTTACTAAAGAGTGCATTATCGAAATTAGTGTGTCCTACGGGTCGGACGTATAAGTTTAAAGCAATGAGTTTAGGAGTTGAAGAGGTAAGGCACATTCCACCGCTATCTAGTGCCCAGAGACTGTTGACTTTGGTCCGTACAAATAAAACTTGCTCAACACGTTAGAGATGTGCGATACTTTACCAATACCAATGGCAACAATATTTTCATATATACAGTACCTATCATCGATATTTTAAACAACGATTTGCTCTATCGGTTGGCCTCGAACTGCGCACCAAACCAGTCGTATCCCACCAACAATTAAAGTTTCGATATGTACCTTGATCCATCCCGTGCAGGGTACGTTATTTTTTAATTCTGAATACGTATTGAACAAATGTGATGGATTATTTAGATCTGTATCAGTTAACCTGACCGAAGGACACAGTTTAATTTTTGATGAGAATTGAGAAATAATTAGAACTTAAGTTTTTATAGACTTATTTGTATTTGTGAATCTACTAGCTGTCTAGCTGTACCCTGCATGCGTACAACCACCCTTAAACTGTAATGTGAATGTAATATTCATAAAGAATTGTCGTCATCATGTCTCCGGCTTAACTATGGCGACATCTTTTTTCCCGTTCTTGGCCAGGTTTCGACGAACGGGTCGTAGGCCCTTAGCACGGCGACGTCCATCAGTTTCTAATCTTTCTTTAGGTCGTTGCTGGTCTCTTTGCAGTGAACGGACCTCTGCATGGCGGCGTCGATCAGCTGCTTTGCGCTCTTCCCGTTGCTGGTCTGTTTCCAGTGAACGGGCCGTAGCATTACGTAGTCTATTGCGTTCCAGTCGAACCTTCCGTTTCTAAAAGTCGTGATGCCTTAGTCTTTCGTGCTGCAGCTGTAGATCGCCCAATCGTGCTTCGTTTTCGGGCCATCACTATTTCTTTGAAAATTAAATTAATTTGTATTGACCAAAAACAAAATATCGGTCAAACTACTTTCTTACGATGGAATTCACCCAATCAATTTTCAAGTTGTATCGTACTTTACTAGCAGCAGCGTGTAGTTACTTTCAACTGTAATCTACTTTCAATTCTTCGCAGTATCTGTTTCAAGCTAAAGCAAACTATAGCATTTACTCAGTATTTATACATAACATAGGTAAACAATAGGTAGTGAGACATAGAGGCCATAATGGATGATGAGACCTACCTAAAGCTGGACGGCGACTGGCAGGGAACAGCCACCAAGGGGATAAGCGACGACATCGAATATATCCCCTACACTCTAAAATGATTCTACCTGTAAATAGGTCGGATTTAGTTAAAGGTAGGTTGAAACTACTCGAAACGCCCTTAAAGTGTACAAACTTAGATTTTGAGTAGTTTTTTAACCAAAAAAATGGTAGTGGGAACATAAGAGTGTGTTATTTGTCATAGAGAATAATTCAGTTAGGCCATTACAAATATTTTAAAAACTTTTTGTCCCTCCGGTGTTGGGCCACTGAAGGGGGGACGCGAAAAAAACAAAGAGAATTTTTTAATCGAGAAAAAAATATGGATTTTAGGCATTTTTATTTTAAGTTTAAACGTGTAAACCAAATCTATTCTTGCTTTTAATATATACGTTGTTAATTTCCTGCAAAAATCTACGAAAAAAAGACAAAAACGAAAGAAAATTTTTTTGGCCGATTTTCGGAAATTCCGCTGTTTAAATTTCCATTTCTATTTCATGCTAGAAGCGTTAACTCAACTCGTACACTCATCTTTCAAGTTTTTCAGGCTGTAGAACCCACAGACAGTTGATTTTATAAAAAAATTAACTCATATTATACAAATTATTTTTCCCGATTTTTCAAGCCAAATTCCATGGGGGCGGTGACAAAAACTTTTAAAATGATTTGCAATGGCCTTATCGGTAGCAAGTTGCCGAAATTGGTTGAAATTTTTACCTAAGAGTAGTTTCAACCTAGATTTAACTAAATCCGACCTATTTATATTATTTAAGAGTGTACGCCAAGTCCCCAAAGATCGTGGTTGACGATTAGCGAGAAAGAAATGTTCAAACCGCTGTTCTTTTCTTTGGAGCTTGCGGTGAACGAGGAGATACCCTTTACATCTCCACGTTAACATGCCCGTACTTTGGCCTTAGCCCCATCCATGCAATTTTGCATAACCTCAAAATCGACATGTATTGCATATTTAGTCATGCTTTCTTGATTTCATCAACTGTTTTAACTACTTTAGAATGTTTCAGAAGATTCTGCTTCATAATAGTCAAGTATTTCTCAATTGGCCGCTGCATCGGTGTATTTCAGGGGTTATGATCGTTTGGCACGAAATCGACATTACTTGCCTTATGCCACTCCAGAACGGCCCTTGCGTAATGGCACGAAGCAAAATTCTACCATAAGAAAAATACACCGATCTGTTCGTTGTCTTCGTTGAACAAATTACTTGCCAAATCAAGAATTGGCAAAGTTCAACATCTTCTGTTTTCGTAGGTTCTCTGGAACATAAAAGTTGCAAAGGATAAGTTGCAATAATTCTGCAATATTCCTGAAATACTATTGAAATACTGGTTCCCCGGAATCTGGTTGGAGTCCGCTATCACGTAGGTTTGGTCGTCCATAACGCAGCAATGAGGTTTCGTCAGCTTTTGATCGTATAATTTCTGGGCACGGCTTTTCGCGACCGTATTCTTTTGGGGACTCCTGAACCTTGAACGTACGTAATTCAGCTCGAGTTTTGGTCTTCTGCACGAAACTTTTGCTCAGATTCAGTTAATTTTGCCAACTTTTGCACCGAGGAGTTTAGTTTCCCGTCGAAGGCCCCAACTATACGGATGTGATCCTTTACAGTACCGCCTGACGCCATTTTTCTCCACATCTTGACTCACGATCGACAGTCAGATGTTCTTCGAACCGTTTTATGACACGAGAAACCGTAGAATTCGGAATTACTAACTTTTTACCGATGGGACCAACCAGACTCCGAGGAATTAGTATTTCACTGCAAAGGATAAGTTTGATGTCCCAGAAAACCCCCAAAAACTAAAGATGTGAAGTTTGGCAAGAATTTCTTGATTTGGCAAGCAATTTGTTCATGTGGACAGAGGAGTACGCCTTACGTGACCACATCTATACCTATAAAGAAGGATTTCTGTCTGTCTGTCTGTCTGTCTGTCTGTCCGTATGTTCCTTATAGAATCGAAAACTACTGAACCAATCAGCGTGAAAATTTGCATGTAGAGGTTTTTGGGGCCAGGAAAGGTTTTAGTGATGGTTAGAGACCCCTCCCCCACTAAGAGGGGGGGCTCCCATACAAATGAAATACAAATTTCCTCATAACTCGAGAACTAATCAAGCAAATAGAACCAAATTTGGCATGTGGGTGTTTTCGGTGACAAGAATTTATTCTATGGTAAATTGAGACCCCTCCCTCTTTATAAGGGGAATTATAACTCCTCTCCCCTTTAAGAGGGGGGTTTCCACACAAATTTCCTCATAACTCGAGAACTAATCAAGCAAATGGAACCAAATGTGGCATGTGAAGGTTTTCAAGGGCAAGAAAATTTTCTACGGTGAATTAGGACCCCTTCCCACTTTAAGAGGGGGGGCTCCTGTACAAATGAAATACAAATTTCCTCATAACTCGAGAACTAATCAAGCGAATTGAACCAAATATGGCATGTGTGTGTTTTTGGAGACAATTTTTTTTTCAATGATGAATTGGGACCCCCCCCACTTTAGGAGGGGGGGTCCTATACAAACGAAATACAAATTTCCTCATAACTCGAGAACTAATCAAACAAATGGAACCAAATTTGGCGTGTAGGTATTTTTGGAGGCAAGAATTTTTTCTGTGATGAATTATGACCTCTTCCCACATTAGGAGGGGGGGCTCCTATGCAAATGAAATACAAATTTCCTCATAACTCGAGAACTAATCAAGCAATTAGAACCAAATTTGGCATGTGGAGGTTTTTGGAGGCAAAAATATTTTCTATGGTGAATTAGGACACCTCTACACTTCAAGAGGGGGGGCTTCTATACAAATGAAGTACAAATTTCCTCATAATTCGAGAACTAATCAAGCAAATGGAACCATATTTGGCATGTGGGTGTTTTTGGAGGCAACCTTTTTTTCCATGATGAATTAGGACTTCTTACCTTTTTAGGAGGGGGGGCTCCCATACAAACGAAATACAAATTTCCTCATAACTTTAGAACCAATCAAGCAAATGGAACCAAATTTGGCATGTGGGAGTTTTAGATGGCAGAATTTTTTTTGTAGTGTATTACGACCCCTTCCCCTTTTAAGAGGGTGGGCTCCCATACAAATGAAATACAAATTTCCTTATAATTTGACTACTAATCAAGCAAATGGAACCAAATTTAGCATGTAGGAGATTTTTGAGTCTTAAATTTATTTTATGATAGTTAGAGACCTCTCACTCCTGTGGTAGGGGGATATGGACTCTCATACAAATAAAACAGAATTTTTTACGAAACTCAAAAACTAATCCAACTCGAGAAATTCAAGACTCTTCCATAAAACATTAATCAATAACAAGACCATAAAAACTATCTATAGTAACACTAGATCATTCAGGACGAGCCGCTCGCGAGTTTTCGGTGACCCGCCGTCGGAAACGCCGCCCACTGGGGGCTTGCAAAACTCGAGATTGTGACAAAGATCATCCGAGATTCATGATTTATGTACAACACAGGTTAATTTGTGGCAATACGAAGTTTTCGGGTCTGCTAGTATACCATAAATGAACCGGTATACTTGAGTGTCTCTAAAAGCGACTTTTCTCTCACAACTGTCCTCCGATCTTCTGGTAGGATTTGGTTTCATGCCATTACGCAAAGGTCATGTTGGTGTGGCCTAAGGCAAATAATGTCGATTTCGTGCCGAAAGATTCTAAACCCTTAAATACACCGGTGTAGCAGCCAATCGAGAAATACTACACTCTTAAATGATTCTACCCGTAAATAAGTCGGATTTAACTAAAGCTAGGTTGAAACTACTCAAAATGCCCTTAAAGTGTACAAACTCATTTTTAGAGTAGTTTTTCAACCAAAAAAATGGTAGTAGGAACTTGAAAGTGCGTTATTTCTCACAGGGAATAATTCAATTATTGGTACTTTTTAAGGTGAAACGGTACGGAAACCAACATGGCCGACTCGATAGCACCCATATGCTGACATAGACGCCATTTTTCCGGCCATGTTGGGATTCAGTGCCGTATCACCTTAACCAAAATTGGTTGAATTTTTTATCCAAAATTTGAGTTTGTACACTTTAAGGGCATTTTGAGTAGTTTCAACCTAGCTTTAGCTAAATCCGACCTATTTGAGAGTAGAATCATTTAAGAGTGTAGACTAATATGAAGCAGAATCTTCTGAAACCTGCTAAAGTAGTCAAAACAGACTCGAATGCTCGACTTATGCTCCTTTGAACTACTTTAATCGATTGCTCGGTTCAACTGCTCGACTGGATTGGTTGACAGAACTTCTTTGAATCAAGTACTCGAATCAAATATAAGACCGGACTGCACTGCTCGACTCGACTGGACTACTCGACTGGAAGTCACTCAAGATGACTTAGAAAATAGGGCCCATAATGTCAGTAATATACAGTCAAGTCGCTTTTTACGCAAAGGATACGTTCCGCGTAAATTCTAGAATTCGCTTTGAAAACCTCAAGAATTTTTAAACTACGCGCAAATATAGAATCATAGAGAACATCCGCGTAAATTCCGAAAATCAATTTAAAAACCTGATTTAGTCCACCTAGTGGTGAAAGGAACCTTTGTTATACGGTCTTACTTGCAATTTGAGATAGAAATCAACACGTTTGGTTTACATGAAATTTTTGGAAATTGAATAAGTTTACAAAATTTGAACCAAATAGAAGCACTTATAAATTTTGATAGTTTCTTTTCTCATGAAATTGCTGAGTAAGTTGTTATTAATGAGGGTAAGTGCAAGTAAAAGTAAGTTGTAAGATTAAATATTATTCTTTAACATATACATTGCGTAGTAAAGGTCTAGTTAATAGGTTTTTGAACTATGCATAATTTCCTGTAATGCCATTCTATTTGATTCACAATAATAAAGTTTTCTTGAATAATTTCATCAATTTTGAACCTTCGGTTACTCACGTTGTTATATTTTGTGTGCAATTTAAAATTGATATTTTTCGGTGAATACGAATCGTATTCACCGAAAAATATCAATTTTAAATTGCACACATAATTGACCGGTGACTCAAAAATTCAAATAATAAGTTGTTATATTTTGTACACCATATGTAGGTTTTTGAATGTCAAAATGTCAGAATTATTCAATGCATTAATACTTTAAATTGTTAGGAAAATAGATTAGCATAAACCGACATCACAGAAACGAAGCAAGTAGCATGTGATTTTTTTTTATTATTATGTGTCCATGTCCGCCGGTCCGGCAGAACAAAGGGATGAAATTAGAGATCTCCACTGCTGACGGTTACCCGCCATGGCTTTTACCTGTCGCCAGGACAGGTTCTCGTCTACAGCCCGGATGTCGTTGGCTAAGCTCCGTCTCCATGAGCCTCTGGGTCTGCCTCTTCTACGCTGTCCTTGTGGATTCCAGTCGAGTGCTGCTCTGCAAACCTCGTTCGCTCCTTTCCTCAAGGTGTGTCCGATCCACTTCCACCTACGCTCACGAATTTCTGTGGCTATCGGCCGTTGATGACACCGACGATGGAGTTCCTCATTGGATATCCAATTATCAGGCCACCAGGCACGAATAATATATCGCAGGCACCAGTTAATGAATACCTGCAGTCTCCGCTGAGACGCACCACGTTTCGCAGGCATACAGCAGTACGGATTTAACGTTTTAATTAAAGATTCGGGTTTTCGTACGTAGAGTGATCTGGTTTGAGCGCCAAATGTTTCGCAGACCTGCAAAGGCACCCCTGGCCTTCCTGATCCGTGTGGCTATATCAGTCTTGGTACCACCATCGGGCGTTGTTTGGCTACCAAGATATTGAAAGACGGCTACCTGCTCAACTTGTTGTCCCGCTACTGTAAAGTTGGTGGAATTGTCAGTGTTCACTACCATAGACTTAGTTTTCGCTACATTGACTGTGAGACCTGCTGCCTGGGAGCTCTCGGAGAGGTCATCTAACTTGCTCTGCATATCGTTTCGGCGTTGTGCGAGCAAGACAATGTCGTCGGCTAGGTCGAGGTCATTTAGCTGCTCCATCGTTAGAGGATTCCAAGGCAATCCTCGATTTGGTCTACTGTCAACTGCTCCAACTAATATCTCATCCATAACGATGAGAAACAGAAGCGGTGATAAAATGCAGCCCTGTCTCACGCCAGCAGTAACCCTTATGGGGTCGGACAAGACGCCGTCGTGCAAAACCTTGCACGAGAACGCCTCGTACTGAGCCTCGATGAGATGGACTAGCTTATCTGGAACTCCTCTACGCCTAAGTGCGCCCCAGATGTTTTCGTGATTGAGTCGGTCGAACGCCTTTTCGAAGTCAACAAACACCAGCAGAAGAGAGTCCTGGAATTCGTTGATCTGCTCCAATATAATGTGGAGCGTTGTGATATGGTCTACACATGATCGGCCAGCACGGAATCCAGCTTGCTGCCGCCGGAGAGTAGCGTCGATCTTCTCCTGGATCCGGTTGAGGATTACCTTACAGAGTACTTTGAGAGTAATACAGAGCAACGTGATGCCACGCCAGTTACCGCATTCCGTTAGGTCTCCTTTCTTAGGGACTTTGACCAATATGCCCTGCATCCAGTCCACCGGAAAAGTTGCGGTTTCCCAAATATTGCTGAAAAGCTGATGCATCATCTGAGCTGACAAAGATGGGTCAGCTTTGAGCATTTCGGCTGAAATACGATCTATCCCTGGCGCTCTATTGGATTTCATACTCTTGATGGCTGCTACAATTTCATCCAGCAATGGCGCCTCCGAGTTCACGCGATTTATTCGACGAACTGTAGGCGTCGTACGCTGCTGGTTTTGTTGGTCTCTGACATTTGAAACTCGGAAGAGTTGTTCAAAATGTTCAGTCCATCGCTTAAGCTGTTCTGTACGGTCAGTCAATAGCTGACCAGCTCTGTCCTTTAGCGGCATCTTTGTATTCATCCTGGCACCACTAAGGCGGCGAGAAATATCGTACAACAAACGGATATCACCATTGGCGGCGGCGGTTTCTCCTTGTTCGGCTAGGGAGTTAGTCCAGGCTCTCTTGTCCCGCCTACAAGCACGTTTAACAGCCCTCTCCAGTTCGGCGTATCGTTGACGGGCAGCTGTCTTAGCCGATCTGGTCCGCGCTCGCTCAATGCCGGCTTTCGCCTCTCTCCGCTCGTCGATCTTCCTCCAAGTTTCATCCGAAATCCACTCCCTCCGCCCACTGTGCGCTTTGCCGAGGGTTTCATCACTGGTCGTGATGAAGGCGTTCTTGATGCCGCCCAAGTAACAAATTCAATTTTAAGATGCACTTGAAGAGGTTTCCAGCATTTGCTCCTTAAAACCGAATATAAAACTTGCAATTCTACAAATCTGCGATAAAACAGCCATAAAACCCTTATAAATCTGGGGAGGCCCACACTAAAGAAGGTTCTCAAGAATATTTCCAAAGGTCCTTTTAAAACTTGTAATTCTTATCGATATGTATTTATAGTGACTTCCAAGAGTCGGTTGAAACTAAAAGAAAACCACCACAAGTGTTGATGATTTTATGGTTGTCATCTCAAAGAACACTTGCAAGACATCATACACTTTGCACAGTCTTAATTTGTTTAAATTGACTAAAGGCTATGAGAGAAAAAGCATTCACAGATATTGCTTTTCCAAAATGGATATAAATGAAAATTGAAAATAGAAGCAGCTGCTTTGTTGTCAATCAATGAGAAATTTTTCATGTTACGCTCAGTTTGTCGATGTTTTGTGACATGAAAGCTAGAAAATTTTAACGCGCCGGTTATTTTCGCTAGATTATTAAAAAATTTAATTAATAAAAAAAATTCAATAATTTCATGAAGAAGTTGATAGCTACCAAATTTTTAACAAATTGCGGCAACAAGTCTTTTAAGTGTTCGAATATTTATTTAAAAATATAAGATCACTTATGGTATTGCGTAACAACATATTTATAAACGCCCATATGCAATTGGCTAGAATTTCAAATGTAATCAAAACAGTCCCGTTCGCCATTTTTTCAATGGTTTTATCTAAATCAACCTAAAGGCGCTTATTAGTCTAACATTTCTTGCACAAGACAAAGAAAAATTTTCCAAGAGGTCGATAAGTTCATCTATACTTATTGTATTCTTGAAGAAGGCAAGTTGTGCTTGAACAAGAATTGTTTGAATTGCTTAAGGGGACCAAGTTTTTTGCAAGATAATCATTCTCGTATAAACAAAGAAAACGTCAACAAAGTGTCAATGTAGGATGTTTTTGTGCTGAAGGTTCACCTACTTATATTAAGTTTAATTATTTTTTAAGTACAGCAGTCATTATGATTAGCAATATAAATTGATTTTAAAAATTAAAAGAGGACTGCACGGCAGTTCCATGCGTAAAGTTTAATCTGCAAAGTTTTTTATATACTTTGTCGTTACAACCGTCTTTAAAAAAATATGCTTCAACTGCTTCAACCCCTTCGAACATTTTCCCAACACCGGCTAATGACCTCTATATTCAGTTTAAAAAATACAAACAACTCTACAAACCGGCACCGGCACCGCCACCGCCAAAATACAATCGAACCAAATCTTCTAATAACATACAAATATACCATCATCACCGGCATAGTCCTTCCTCAGATCATTTGGAAATCTTCATTGTTTTTTGATTTCGCTGATTTTTCATATGAAATCTTGCTAAAGTTTCGATTAAAAGATCCATATTTGTTCAATTTTCTCCTGGTTCAGATGCCCATTTTGACAGATCAGTTGTTTACGCTCGAATGTTCTTTCTTCAGAGTATGATTTCTCTTAGAAGAATATACGGTTTTAAGACGGTTTTATGGTAGTGTTGTTAAGACAAACCAATCTTGCAGAAGAATGTCATAAATTTTTGTCAAAACTATTGCTAGGTTTTAAGGAGCGTCGTTTTTGAGCAGAAATCAAGTATCCTTTAAAACCACTTATAAGGTGAATTACACTTATTGATATTTCAGTTTTATGCGTGTTTCTTCAAGTCTCCTTCAATCATACTTCAGAAATGTTAATCAAATAAGATAACATTCACTTGAGGAAAAACATTATAAAACCTGATAGATTTTGCAATGCTCTGATAAAACTACTATAAGAAATGCATAAGACCAATTTGCTATTGGATTGTTACTTGGGCGGTCCATTGCTCTTCGACGGTTCCACCAGATGGCAACTCCGAGGCTCGAGATTCAAGTTGTTCAACAAAGGCCCTTTTCTCCTCAGGATTCTCCAATCGGCGGACGTCGTAGCGGCACCCAACTTTCTCCTCCCGTCGTTGGACACGTGCGACGCGCAGACGTATTTCAGCGATAACAAGATGATGGTCGGATGCAATGTCAGCGCTGCGTTTGTTGCGTACATCAAGAAGGCTCCTTCTCCATTTCCGGCTGATGCAGATGTGGTCGATTTGGTTTTCTGTTCGGCCGTCGCGGGAAACCCACGTGACTTTATGTACTGGTCTATGGGGGAAGAGCGATCCACCAATGACCATGTCGTTATTACCACAGAATTCTGTAAACAGCTCCCCGTTTTCGCTCATCTCTCCTAGGCCATGGCGTCCCATGACGCGTTCAAGGTCCGCGTTGTTTGAGCCAATCTTCGCGTTGAAGTCGCCCATGTGAATTTGGATGTCCCCCTTCGGGATTTTCTCAACCACGCTGTTCAGCTGGCTGTAAAAGCTCTCTTTCTCCTGCAGGTCGGCAGCATCTGTTGGCGCATAGCACTGGATTGCCGTAAGGTTCCTAACCCGTGTTCTAAATCTGGCAACGATTATTCGCTCATTTATTGGTTCCCACTTCATCAGGGCCGCACGTGCCCCTGGGCTCAGTAGGAATCCAACTCCTCTTTCTCGAGTAGCATTTTCACCTCGTATGCCAGAGTAGAGCAGGACTTGCCCGGATGATGTCCTGTGTTCGCCAGTACCCGGCCAGCGGACCTCGCTCAGCCCCAGGATTTCAAGCTTCAGACGGCTAGCTTCCCTTGCAAGTTGAGCCAGCTTGCCCTGCTGGGCAAGGGTCAGTATATTCCATGTTCCGATTCGTGTCCGTGTTTTCATGCTAAAGGTCGTTGCCAATAATCCGGAGAGATTTCTTCTTTCATTAGCATGTGAGGTGTCCAGCAATTGGCCCCAACTGGAATTTTCTTTCGTTTCTTCATATGGAAAAATGGTGTCTGTGTGCAGCAAAACTACCAGCAAATGTAAAATGTTTAAAATGTATCCGTCTGTTGGTAGTCGAGTAGTTCGGGGTCAAAATCATGGTATTTTTTATAATCAAAGTTCTACAGTTCGTAAACAAGCAAACATAGAGGTATACTATGTTCAGCAAAGTTATGTATTTTTATTATTTATACAACTTTGTAATACATGAAAAAGTCATACAACAATTACAAAAAGAGCTAAAATAGAAAAACTGATTTTACAAATTCACGTACAATAAATAAGATCTCTTCGTTGAAGAGATAGAAGGTTACTGTCTTCAGCAAAATTTCTTGTAATAACATGCTCTAAAACTTTGCAGAACACATCAATGTGTTATATTGAAACGGAAGGAAAATATTTTTTTTATTTCACTTTTAGGGGGATTAATCAAAATTCGAATTCTACCAGACGATAGAGCTTTCAATTTTAAGAAACTCTTCCAAAGGTTTGATAAACTTAAAACCAAGTTTTCCTAGTCAAAAACTCTGGTGCGCACGTTTTATTTGGTTTTGGGCTACTGTGCGCGCGAGTAACTGTGTTATAAAAGTTGGCGCGAGTGTTCGAGGGTTAATATCTTTTGACCGATAAAACCAATTCTTATGAAATTTTGCATATATATTCGTAATGTGAAAACCTCTCGTTTGATATTAAAATAATTGAAATTAGGTTATTTTTCTTGGGGTAAAATCATTATAAATTATTGTTAATTTTGGTGTGGTGTATTCAATTACTCATAACTTTCAAATTAAACATACAATCAAAAAACCATTCAATAGTGATCTATCCGGCTATATTACCTGCCAAATGAAACTAATAGCACGTAAATCGGTTTGGCCATCTCTAAGAAACAGGCGATCATTTGAACCTTATCAAAACTGGTTTTTTAAGCATAACTTTTAAACCACTCGTTTGTTTTCAATAAAAACTGGCGTGAAGTTTAGCAATAGTAAGAGCTTTTATTTGGTACTAAGATCGATGAAATCGGTTGTGTGGTTCCGGAGAAAATCGTGTCACGAAATTTTCACAATTTTGCTTATAACTTTTAAACTAAAAGTCAGACCACGAAACCATTTAATAGTGATATACTAGGTAATAATACCTTTCAAATAAAAGTTATAGCACACGAATCGGTTCAGCCATCTCCGAGAAATAGGCGATTGAAAATTGAAGCGCACACACATACACACACACACACACACAGACATTGCTCATTCGTCAAACCTGATCGATTGGTATATGTGACACGGCCCTCCGGGCCTCGGATCAACTTCGTGTTTTTCGACCAATTCCTAAACTTTTGTTATATTGTATAACAAAGGTAAAAAACGCGTAAATTCCGAAATTCGCACAAAGAAACGAGTAAATTCCAAAATTCGCATAAAAATAATCGTGTAAAAAACAATTCGCATAAAAAGCGACTTCAATTTACATAATTATGGTTGGCATGTGTTATAATATATTTTTCGGATAATTTTTACGGCTTTGCAGTCATTTGATAGCAGCTAAAACAACGTTTTGCTTCTAAAACTCCGACGTTTCGGTGATTTTCTTTCACCTTTATCAAGGAAACTAAAAATATTTCGACAATTTGAGCAATTTTTACATTTTGGAGAAAGTTGGTTTGACTTACAGAAGCTGTGTTTTGTTGTCATATGTATGTGTGTATCTTTCATTAAATTGTTCGCGTGGTTTTCAAATGGCGTCCTGCTAGTATAGCTATATAATGTTTCTAATCATTTTTCTGTCCTAGTTTATTTATTTAATTACTTACTGCATTTAACTAAATGTTTTCTATCACTTTTACTTAAAATTGTTTCTGCCCGAAACGACAGGTTTTTACGGTTGGTGTCTGCTTTGATCTTTTTGCGCATACGGCACACGAATCTATTGTTGCTTCTGGATTCAGTGACTGTACATCGATTCTGCTGACGTTTGACACTAGCTATAATTTGTGTTTATTTATATTTTTAGTGTGTGTAATACTCCTGCGTATATTATATTCAATCCCTGTGTATCTGTGTATTTGTTTATGCTGTTTTCGTTTGATACTATGTGACAAATTTCTAGATATGGTAACGTGTGTTGTTTATGTTTGTCTATAATTTTAGTGCTGTTGAAATCGCACCTGTGATTTAGTGTTATGCTGTAGTACATCAGTGCTGTCTTTTCTTTTAGTTAACAATAATGAATGAAAGATAGTTATTACTATGCTATTTGTGCTACTTTAGGCTGTCTTCTAATTGATTTCTAGTTTAAGCCGAGACAGATTGTATTGTATTGTAAATATTATTTGCAAGAATAGAAAACTGGTTCTCTAATGCATAACAACACGTATTATTTACATATGCTGAATTTACTTTGAAAATTGTTCGTGAAGACCTCTGTCTGTCTACTTGAAATAAATTTTTTGCAATTTTCAGAAAAAAAATATGTCACCGTGCAGCGCTTCAACATTTAACTGACACGACAAAAATTAATCCACGCGGGACACTTTCCGGGATGCCTGGTCATAAGGAACAAGTCACCCAAGTGCAGGACTGCCGCACAATATCCGGAACGTCTGGTCACCTTAAGCTCGTAGGAATTTTTAAAAGTATTGTTCTCAAGCAGGCTTCATTCTCGGTTTTTTTTTGCTCAGTAGATGCTCTTCAGAATTCGAAAAAGTAGTGTAAAGGGCAATTGTAAAGCTAATTATTATCTACATTATTGTTGAAGAAAGTATAGTTCTTTCTTTTGTATTTACGGCGCTATGCGATTGCTACCCCGTTGGTAGCCGAATGAGCGCTTGTCTTCGTTGAGAGAAAAATGTAAATTAAGTTTTCAAATTGAGTTTAAAAATATTTGGCACCAATGGCACTCAAAAATAACATCTTTTTCGAATTCCTTGAGTAATTTCCTTTAAAAATGTGAAAATAGTGTCTATTTAAACTTAATATTTCCCGAGATGTAAGCAAAAGAAAATAAGAGGTTTTGACAAAAACAGGTATTTTCCTTAAAAATTGAGGTGCTCCCATTAATCGAGGGAATGGCCGATCGGTACTAAATTTTGTATTTTTACTTCCAGACCGACAACGAACAATCCGGCAAAATTTAGTTCAAATCCGTGAAGGTCGACTACACGGGTCTCGGACACTTCGCGTGGAATACAATATTTGTAATGGCTTTAATCAAAAATCATCCCCAATATTTTAATAGCAAAGTCTATCTTCAATACTTTAATGGCAGAATCGTTAAAAATCGCAATTTAAGGTTTACCTTAATACAAGACGGTTGTTATAATGAAAATCTTTAGTTTCAGTTGCCCAAAAGAAGCGCTCTGTTCAGCAATTAAATCTTCTCTGTTAGTGTTTAATCTGTTTTGCAGTGAATTATAATGCATATTTAAAATCAATAGTAAATCCGTACCCATAATAGAACCTCCCATCAACCCACCGAGAAGCATATTTTGGATTAAACAAAACAGCCAATTGTATGATGATGAATTTATTTCCCAGCAATAAATTAATTTACTGCATTAATGATCAGCGCTTTGGGTTTCGAACTTTAACATTGCGCCATTAGTCAATCCTACTATAATTTACTTTAATAAAGACGGTCCGGCACCCAGCGTACAAAATTTAATAAATTAGTCTTGGAACAGCAATACTTAGAATTGATAAACTCCATAATTCCTCTAATATTAAATGTAATTAAACAAATCACAACAAACAAACTGCAGTATCATTTATATTAATTGCTTGATTAATTAAATTTACCTGTCTTATCGTATTTGCTTCAGTTCTATAAGTATCCGGATATGGATTCAATATCAGCCACTCAGTGACTTTCTTGAAATAATACTTAGGCAAAGTTAGCATCAGCAGTATATACACACATACTGAATATACCTACAACAATTTTAGGTTGATTGAAAGCATTCAAAGTTATTCACTTGCAAACCACCAATAAAAATTCAGTAGTCTTTTACAATTAATTTCGTTTATAAAACAAATTGCCTTCCTCTATTGGCACCCGCACAAAAAAAATGGCTCGACGAGGATGGGATTCGAACCCACGCGGGCAGAGCCCATTGGATTAGCAGTCCAACGCCTTAACCACTCGGCCACCTCGTCTCTTGCCTTTCCGGTGAGTAGAGAACGCATCTGTTTCGGGAGGGCCCGTTTCGAGCTTTCATTCTTTCTCTAGCTACCTCGATCGGTCGTCGGCCTCGGCACCTATCTTCACAGGTCGCACAGCTGGTGGCTGGTAGTACCGTGACATTCAGGTACCACTCTCTAAACTAGGTTAAGAAAGCCAGCAGCGTGCACATACCTCCGAATAAAGCTGATAAGCGAAGCGGCAAATAGACAGACAGACAGTCAGGCAGTCTAGAGTGAAAAATGATTTCATCGTACACACGCTACGACGCTACATTTAGACGCTTCTCTCGAACGAAAGCAATTACAATTTCAATGGTACCAGATTAATAATCCAATTGGAGTGAAATAATTTTTCGTACGGTGCGTAACTCGTGCGGCTCGGGATGGAACAAACCAAAGCAAACTAGGTGATAATGATCTCATCTTCTTTTTTTTTTTTGGGTTGCTGTGCTTGTTATCTCATTTAGTCGAACGAATGTGTTTATGTGTTTTCGCTGTTTTCTCAAATTCTTATGATTTGCTTTACCTGCTGTCGATTTGAGCTGTTAGTTACAATACTATTTTTAACACATAAGCCAATGCGGTCGCAGGTTCGGAATACCTAATTAAATCAGATTCTTTTGATTCTTACTTAATTATTCATGCAAGAAAGTTTTCGTATTGTAAGCGATCGTTTAGCTTGCTGATCACCTTTCGGCTATCTCGAAGAAGAAATCACATTGAAATGTCGTAATTGAGCCAGTTGAGCTACTGGTCGGTAGTGCCTGGTTGTGAATGAATACAGTCTGACAATCGAAGTTTCTCACTCCTGCGGCTAACAAGTTAATTAGTCAAACGAAGTGTATCGCAGAAACGGTACCTTCGTTAACTGTTGTACGACTATGTCAATAAAGATGAAAAATTTATTTGGTGCTAAAAATGGTGGAGAGCACATTAAAGTTTTTACTTTCATTGAAACGACCCGCGATGTTGGCTGTCAGGCGCCTTACGAATCGGAAGGTGTATGAATAGTCTGACAATTGCTTGGCCATAGAAAGCAGAATGGCATGGTGATGTTTGTTGAAAATAAACATTGGCAGTAGGTACCTGTCCTTGAAATCTTTTGATTGGTAAAGCCTAATTATCCGTACGATAAATGCTTCTCAGTTAGGTTGATTTTTCCAAACATCAAATTAGGCCATTAAAAATATTTTAAAAGGTTTTTGTCCTTCCGATGCTAGACAACTAAGGGGGACGGGAAGGCGAATACAAAGAGATTTTTTTAATTAGGCAATTGCAAATAATTTGAAAAATCGGAGGGCAAAAAAATAATTTGTAGGATTTGAGTTAATTTTTTTTTGCATAAAGTCAATTGTCTGTGGATTCTACAGCCTGAAAAACTCTAAAACTGAGTGTACGAGTTGAGTTAATGCTTCGAAACAGAAATGGAAATTCAAACAAAGGAATTTCCGAAAATCGGCCGAAAAATTTTTCTTTCGTTTTTGTCTTTTTTCGTAGATTTTTGCATGGAAAATAATAACGTATAGATTAAAAGCAA
Organism: Sabethes cyaneus; assembly: GCF_943734655.1. Lineage (NCBI taxonomy): Eukaryota > Metazoa > Arthropoda > Insecta > Diptera > Culicidae > Sabethes > Sabethes cyaneus. Next base: position 80,418,352 of record NC_071355.1, read on the forward strand.
GAATAGATTTGGTTTTCACGTTTAAACTTTAAGTAAAAGTGCCTAAAATCAATTTTTTTGCTCGATTAAAAAAATCTCTTTGTTTTTTTCGTCCACTTCAGTGGCCCAACACCGGAAAGACAAAAACTTCATGAAAAATTTGTAATGGCCTCACGCAAAAAAAATAAGATTTTTAGACATTTTTAATTTAAGTTTAATCGTGAAACTCAAATTCATTTTTGCTTTTGATATGCTTATACGTTATTATTTTCCATGCGAAAACCTTCCAAAATCGTCCATGTCAAAATCGAATTTTTTTTTGCCGATTTTCGGAAATTACATTATTGGTACTTCCATTTTTGTTTCGTGCTAGAAGCGTTAACACTCCGTACACTCTTTTTTCGAGTTCATTAGGCTGTAAAACCCACAGATAATTGATTTATACAAAAAAATTACTCAAGTTTAACAATTTCTTTTGTCCCCCGATTTTTAGAGCCACTTTTGAAGGGCGGGGGACAAAAACTTTATAAAAAAATTTGCAATGGCCTTATCCAATAATCAATGCACGAACAATCTTATATTCTGTTCGCATATTACACATTTTTTACAGTAAAGTTCCTATTTTATGAAAATTTTGGGCCGACAGAATGGAAAAACTGTCAAAATCGGAAGAAAATTTAAGTTTTTTTTTTTCAAAATTCAAGATCTAAGATCTTGCAATATAGAAGACTTTTACTAAAAATTAAATTTTAACCCTCAATTGATCAACCGAAAGCTCAACGCAATCTAATCAATCGGGCACAGCACACTGGTCTAGAACCTATTCTATAGTCTAGCGGAATTCAAATTTTAAATAATTTTAAATTCAATTTTAGGAGGATTACTCCAAATTTGAATTCCTCAGGACGATAGAACTTTAAATTTTTATTTATTTACTAGCTGACCCAAGGGTAAGTCACTGAGAATATTCCGTTCACCTCCTTCATGGAAATTTTGTTCAGTCTGTGCTGCCGAGGTGCTGATCATGTAAAACCTGTCAAATTCGCCTGCGCTCAGATTGACCGTTTGATCGTTTTGACATTAACCCTCTCTGTCCCATGGTAGCACAGGTGCTCCATGACTTCCGATACTAAAATCGACCGATAAAATTTTTGAGGCATTCAAATATGGATATTTTGATTTTGTAACGTAGTAAAAACATTGTTTTACAAGGTGTATAGTTGCGTTTGACGAATTGTTAATTAATAGCTTTTTTACATGATCAAAAACTGTAAACCACCAAAACACCCCTGGGACAGAGAGGGCAAACATTGGCAGGGCTGCCAATTTCAAAATTTAAATGTCAAAAAGGTGAGCCACAGTGTGCCATAAACTGTGAAATGAATGTACCGCAATTGCAATCAATGAGGTCAGCTGTTCCCTAAATTGAGCCTGCCTCAATGTTCTAAGCGACTTACCCTTGAGCTGACCCGACAAACTTCGTATTGCCACAAATTAAACTGTGTTGTACATAAATCGTGAATCTCGGATGACCTTCGTCACAATCTTGAGTTTTGCAAGTTTCTGGGGAGTTCATGGGTGTTTTAATATACAAGTTTTCCTCACAGTAAAGTGTAGGAAATATATGTTAATAAATTGAAAAAGGCTTCTGCTATTCTATATTTTACTTTAAAATAAAGTAAGAAGTATTTAATAGTAAGATAATAAAATAAGATTTGACGTGTTTTAAATCGGTTTCAAAAATTCAATAACCTAACTTAGTGATTTCGATTTAGCATGTACATGCCTAGTTTTGAGTTCAAGAAAGAGACAGACAGTGTGTTATAAAAAAAGGGGTGAGGGTAAAGAGAATAAAAAAAAGAGAAAAGTATAGAATTCAGAAATATGAGGGAGAAGCTTCTAGAGCTCTTGAATTCGAATCAGATTTTAGACAGACGTGATAAAGTGCAGTCGCGAGTTCCGAGCTGAAATAAAAAAAAAATGGAAGGCTCGATGGAAGATTCCGACATTGGCGCAGTTGGAGATAACCGGTCTGCTCCCAGTAAAAGGTAAGTGATTTGGGCAGTTTTTATTGGTTCCGCTGCAGAATAATTGTTGAGTGCGGCAGATGTGTGTAATGAGGTCATTTTTGCAAGGATATTTGAAGGTAGTTGATACAATTGCAATCTTAGCATCTTGGTTCTGATAGAAAACAAAATGGCGTATGGCAGTTCACACAAGTTATGTCTGCTTATGAGAGTTGATGATCAGTAATTAGTGTTTATATACTAAATTGTGCTGCATAGCTTGTCCATATAGCTGCAGCTTGAAATGACAGTATTCTATTTTTTTTAAATTTTGATTTACCTTAGTAGGTAATCGAAGTTGTTAGTCTGGGTGACCGACTTCCGTGTTGCGCTTGCGGATTATGTTTTAGTTTTTTTTGTTTCATAATTCACGTTTGCTTTTCTTCTCACAGTGTTTTAATTTTTTTAATTAATGCAAGAATAAAACCTGGAGAGTGGCATATCAGTTCACACCAGTTGTGTTTGCTGTTGAGAATCAACTGAAAAGTAGTTGGTATTTAGGTGCTAATTTGCACAGCATCCAAATTTTTCAAACATTATTTGTCGTTCTTTAAAGTATTATCTACCTATAGTAGTTTTCATGATAGAGTTGGTAACATTTTCACGAGTTATTCGTGAAGTTGTTATAGTTTGATTCTCGATCGGCACGTTTGACGCGCTTGGGTCAGACAAAAAAAAGGCCCAAATCGGGATTGGTACGTTCTGTTGAGGACGTTTGGCCCGATTGAGTCAAAAGGAAAATCCATTCCTAGATCGGGATTGGTACGTTCTGTTGAGGACGTTCGGCCCGGTTGGGTTAAAGGAAAATCCAATCCTAGATCGGGATTGGTACGTTCTTTTGTGGACGTTCGGCCCGGTTGGGTTAAAGGAAAATCCAATCCTAGATCGGGATTGGTACGTTCTGTTGTGGACGTTTGACCCGGGTGGGTCAAAAGGAAAATCCATTCCTAGATCGGGATTGGTGCGTTCTGTTGAGAACGTTCGGCCCGGTTAGGTCAAAAGGAAAATCCATTCCTAGATCGGGATTGGTGCGTTCTTTTGAGGACGTTCGGCCCGGTTGGGTTAAAGGAAAATCCAATCCTAGATCGGGATTGGTACGTTCTGTTGTGGACGTTTGACCCGGGTGGGTCAAAAGGAAAATCCATTCCTAGATCGGGATTGGTGCGTTCTGTTGAGAACGTTCGGCCCGGTTAGGTCAAAAGGAAAATCCATTCCTAGATCGGGATTGGTGCGTTCTTTTGAGGACGTTCGGCCCGGTTGGGTTAAAGGAAAATCCAATCCTAGATCGGGATTGGTACGTTCTGTTGTGGACGTTTGACCCGGGTGGGTCAAAAGGAAAATCCATTTCTAGATCGGGATTGGTACGTTCTGTTGAGGACGTTCGGCCCGGTTGGGTTAAAGGAAAATCCAATCCTAGATCGGGATTGGTACGTTCTGTTGTGGACGTTTGACCCGGGTGGGTCAAAAGGAAAATCCATTTCTAGATCGGGATTGGTACGTTCTGTTGAGGACGTTCGGCCCGGTTGGGTTAAAGGAAAATCCATTCCTAGATCGGGATTGGTACGTTCTGTTGCGGACGTTTGACCCGGTTGGGTCAAAGGGAAAATCCATTCCTAGATCGGGATTAGTGCGTTCTGTTGAGAACGTTCGGCCCGGTTAGGTCAAAGGAAAATCCATTCCTAGATCGGGATTGGTACGTATTATCGAGAACGTTCGGCCCGGTAGAGTCGTAGACAAAATCAGTCCTAGATCAGAGTTGGTCGTTCTCCGGCCGGCCGGTGAGTTCCACATAGAACAACCGTTCCGATCGCCTACAGGAACATAAAGTCGAGGAAAAATCTATTGATTAAAAAAAAAAACTGAATATAAAATACGTTATTCTAAGACTATGTACTGAAGATAAGTAAAGAAATCATTAGATATTTAGAATGTACTTATCGATCTGAGAAGGTTTCAAGACAGTGCTAATGTAGATTTATCAATGTTTTTTTATAGGAAGATTACGAGAGCTACGGCTAAGGAAGTAGCCGCGATGGCGAAAAAGCTTGAAGAGGAGAGGAAACTCAACTCAACATTACGAATGAAATTGAAAAAAGCAGGGTCGGAAGATTCCGACATAAAGTAGAAAACAACTCCCCCCACTGCGTAACCTGATAAAATAAAGCGGATAGTATTTAAATATTCGCCATCATTACAAACCATTTAGCCGAATACCATTTTGCGGAACACCAATTCTCGGTTGACCATAACGCGGAATATAGAATTTCGCAGAATACCATTTCGCGAAAAACCTTACGCGGGATGTACCATTTCATGGAAAATCTTTTCGTAGAAAGTACCATTTCGCAGGGGTGACCCGACTGAAGGAACGTAATAGAGGTCAGTAGATCTAGGAAAATAAATAAACCTAGATAGAGGCGATCTCTACGGGGGGCCCCGCAATGGTCGGTGCTTCCGACGGCAGGTCGCCGGCAACACTCGCGGCCTGTGGCCGTCTCGCGCTGAATTATCTAATGTTACTATTGACAGTTTTTGGTGGTCTTGTTATTGATTAATTTTTTATGAAAGAGTCTAAAATTTCTCGAGTTCGGTTAGTTTTTGAGTTACGCAAAAATTTCTGTTTTATTTGTATGCTTATCCTCCTACCACGGGGGTGAGGGGTCTCAAACCATCATTAAAAAAATTCCTGCCTCCAAAACCCTCCACATGCCAAATTTGGTTCCGTTTGCTTGATTGCTTTTCGAGTTATGAGCAAATTTGTATTTTATTTGTATAGGAGCCCCCCTCCTGAAGCGGGGAGAGGTTTCAATTCACCATAGAAAACATTCTTGTCTCCAAAAACACTCACATGTCATATTTTGTTCCATTTGCTTGATTAGTTCTCCAGTTATGGGGAAATTTGTATTTCATGTGTATGGAAGCCCCACCCTCTTAAAACGGAGAGGGGTTATTATTCCCCTCCTAAAGAGGGGAGGGGTCTCAATTTACCATAGAAAAAAGAAATTGCCTGCAAAACACCCACATGCTAAATTTGGTTCCATTTGCTTGATTAGTTCTCGAATTATAAGGAAATTTGTATTTCATTTGTATGGGAGCCCCCCTCCTAAAAAGGGAGAGGGGTCTCAATTCATCATAGGAAAAATCATGCCTCCAAAAACACCCACATGCCATTTATGGTTCCATTTGATTAGTTAGTTTTCGAGTTATGACCAAATTTGTATTTCATTTGTATAGGAGCCCTCCCCCCTCCTAAAGTGGAATGGGTCTCAATTCACCATAGAAAAAATTCTTGTCTCCAAAAACACCCACTTGTTAAATTTTCTTTCCATTTGCTTGATTAATTCTCAAGTTATGCAGAAATTTGTGTTTCATTTGTATGGGAGCCCCCCCCCCTCTAAATGGGAGGAGGGGTCTCTAACCATCATAACAACCTTCCCTGGCACCAAAAACCCCTACATGCAAATGTTCACGCCGAACGGTTCAGTAGTTTTCGATTCTAAAAGAAGCATAGGGACAGACAGACAGACAGACAGAAATCCATTTTTATAGGTATGGATTTACTATTTGATGGGGCTTTCAACCGTTGCTCAATGGGCAAAAACGAGCTCGTAATTCCAAGAATTAGAAGCCGCTGGTTTGGAATCTTACGAGATACCTATTCTTATGTAAAAAATGCAGAAAATCCATTGGTGATGGTTTCATCGCAGACTTCGGGAAGTGGTCCATTTTGCCCCATTTACCCAAAAATCACGTTAAAAGCTAATTAAACAGTATAAAAACTTATTTGCCGCCCGTGAAACGAACTCAAATAGCTTCCAAATTTTGTCAAAACATCAGAAGAATCAAATCCCATTTATTCCATACTGTGCGAAATGCAGGTATAGCCCATTTTGCCCAATTCACCCCTAAATACATAGTAAAACCTAATTAGAGCGATTAAAACTAATTCAAAGACAGGGGAATGCCCTCGAATAGTACCAATTTACTCTAAAGACATCAGGAGAGTTGATTGTCATCGATTTAGTACAGTGATGAATTCACAATCGGTTCGTTTTGCCTGATTCTCTCCTAGATTTGTTATTGCGTAAAAAAATCGTTATTTTTCAACGATGGTGTCTTTGAAGAAGTTTATCAATAAAATACAGCGCTTCTTTTCAAACTGTCAAGGTGATCCTATATTCATCTATCAGGGTGATACAAACTTTTGTTTTTTTTTAATACGTCCACACTAAAATGAGTAACTTTGCTGAATATAGTAACTATCTACCCAGCTAGCATTTTCATATGTATAAAAAAGGTAAAAATCAGCATTACGTACAGATATACATGCTAAATAAATCGTATTTCATGCGCAAAATGCTAATTATCCGTACTATTTTGGAGGCGATATACGTGATTACGAATAATTTTGAGCGTTACGACTATAGAAGTATTTATATACGATAATATCCAATCAAGCGCGAGTCGCTCCGTACTACTCTACGATTTTGTGCTGAAAATCGTATGTATGTCAGTCATTATCATTATATACGACAGAAAATCAACTTGTTCCGGATCGTCGTTAGGGGGGCCGATTACCAACGGGACTGGATGTCTTCACACTAAAATAACACGCTAGATTTATCTTACGGCAACCATCCGCCAACAGCGGTGGTTGCTAGTGCACTGAATAATTGCTATTTATTATTCGCCTTTTATACACTTACGGTAAATAGATTTAAACATGTTCAGAATAATAGCCTTTGTGCATCACGTTCGGTTGAACGGACAATAGCGTTTTGTGACTAGCTTCGGCTGGACAATAGAAGCTAACTGCGATGGATTACAATGCGGCTTTCTGCCGCAACATACTCCACCACCAAAACCAACGGTTTTTCACTATGGCGTACAGAGGAACAGATCACATTTAGACGGAACGGATGAACGATGATGTCAGTGGGTTAGTTGAATTCTGCTTCTGGCGAACGACGCGGACGGTAATTGCTCGCTGGTCACAGCGGCGCAATCCAAGCCTGACTATGCGTAGTCCTAGGGCTGCATTCCCAGACGAATTTCTCGAACCGCAAACTGACCACTTCCAGGAATTAATACATTCTCGGATGCTGCAAGCTTCCGTGCTGTACAGCCCTCCTACTACTACGCTGAATCCAAGAACCGGGGACTCAGGAGCTTAATGTATCTTGCTAAGCGGCTGTGATTCGCCCACACCGGCATAGCTCCGCTTGGGGAATTGATTGCTAAGCGGCTGCGAAGTCACCCACACCGGCATAGCTGAAGCGTAAAGGTCCGATAACGATTGCACACCGCACTACCGCATACCAAATGTTCCACCTCTAGCAGCTAGCCAGCAACACGGTCGACGAACTTGATGTCCCGCGAGTAAAATGATGTTGCTGAAATCACTAATTCAGCGTCGAAAATGTCACGTGTTGCCGCGAACCGATAGTACGAACGATAAAACTGAAGTCCCGTTGGTAAAACGTTGTTAGTGCCAGGACAAATCCTGGTCACGGCACCAATGTTCCGGATCGTCGTTAGGGGGGCCGATTACCAACGGGACTGGATGTCTTCACACTAAAATAACACGCTAGATTTATCTTACGGCAACCATCCGCCAACAGCGGTGGTTGCTAGTGCACTGAATAATTGCTATTTATTATTCGCCTTTTATACACTTGCGGTAAATAGATTTAAACATGTTCAGAATAATAGCCTTTGTGCATCACGTTCGGTTGAACGGACAATAGCGTTTTGTGACTAGCTTCGGCTGGACAATAGAAGCTAACTGCGATGGATTACAATGCGGCTTTCTGCCGCAACACAACTTGATCCCACTTTATCCAGCTTTAGTTACGATTTCGAGTTTGTTAGGAGACATTTACGATAGTTTTCGTACATTGATATACGAGTTGGTGCTAGCTGGGTATCTTTTGCTAGTTTCGAGATATAATGATTTATTTAAAAAGTACACATAAAAATCAATTCTGCTCAATAACTCCGCATCCAATTAATTTATTGCTTCCAACTGTTCTCCAAAGTTATTCAGTATGATAAACTACATATTTTTTGAAGACTATTTTTACCTTTGAGTTAGTTTTAATCGCTTTAATTAGGTTATCTATGTATATGGGGGTGATTTGGGCATAATGAACTATTCTTGCATTTCGCACAATATAGAATGGATGGAATTTGATTCTTCTGATGTTTTGACAACATTTGGAAGCTATTTGAGTTCGTTTCACGGGCGGTAAATAAGTTTTTTTACTGTTTAATTAGCTTTTAACATGATTTTTGGGTAAAATAGAGCAAAATGGACTACTTCCCGAAGTCGGCGCAAGATGAAACCATCACCAATCGATTTTCTACATTTTCTTACATAAGAATAGGTATCTTGTAACATTCGAAACCAGCGGCTTCTAATTCTTGGGATTACGCCCATTTCGTTTTTGCCCATTGTGCGTTGGTTGGTTTGTCCCAACTTTTAGTTTTAAGAAAGTCATCCAAAGGTTCAATCCAAGGTTGGTTCGAATCGGATCAAAACTCACTCACTCCCCATTCATTTTCCGATTCAATACATGCAGATTACGACATGCTTGTATCTTCTTGCGAAAAGAAAACCAAAGACGCAAAAGTAACGTTCAGGATACAATACAGAGAGAACTAACTCACAGGATTGCCGATTGTGCTCACACATGGAGCAGCATCGTACGATGCATATAGCAATACATTGATAGACGATGTCATTTCATATACCGAGAAAAAGTAGAATGCCACTCGCAGTTTTTTTCGCGGATCACCAACATTGGTTCAATCAACCTGAAACCATGTGTTTCCGCTCAAAGCTAATGCGCACCAAAAAAGGTTATGAATCAGTGTGATGTGCCCGGTTCATTGAGCTTTCGGTTGACCAATTGAGGGTTAAAATTTAATTTTTAGTAGAAGTCTTCGATATTGCAAGGTCTTAAGTCTTGAATTTTGAAAAAAATTTCGAAAAAAAAATTTCCCGATTTTGTCATCCCAAAATTCAACATGGGGCTGACAAAATCGGAACATTAATATAATCAGGTCTTCTATTTTAGCTGTTTTTGTAGTTGATGTATGACTTTTTCCTGTTTAAAAAGTTGTACAAATAGTAAAAATACACAACATTGCTGAATATAGTATACCGCCATCCGGGGCGAGATTGTGCCAAAAAAGCATGTATTTTTGTTCTTTAGCTCAGTATACACACAATTCAGGAACTAAGTTGATTTCAAACCTGTCAATATATACTAAAGTGTTCAATTAACAACTACCGTAGAGATGGTTTAGTTACAATGAAACCTAATTTTACTGGAAGTGCATGAACTTTGGCACAATCTCACCCCTTCTAGGGGGTGAAATTGTGCCAAAAACATAAAGTTAGGCTAAAAACCTAAACAGTGAACATTAGCATGTTTATAAACAATACACATAAATATTAGTATAAAGTAGTTCATATGGGGCCGTCCATGAACTAAGTGGACTATTAAGGGCAGGGGGTCGGCCAAAAACAACGCATCATACTACAAGTATGAACGTAAATAACCCGGAGAGGTCTGAAATAATTAAAAATGAGTTCGTAGTAAATGGACAACCTTTATATAGCCAGTAGCGTTTCGAGGGTTAACAAGAGAGAGATATATGAAGGGGTGTATCCTAAGGTGGCATACATATTTGATCAATTAACAAAAGTAACTATTGGTAGCTATGCTTGACAAGTAGTCATTTTGACTCCTACCTTTTGTCCAATGCTGGAAGGTGCATGAGTCGAACCAAGCTGTAATCTGAGATTATAACCGGATTCGAACCCACAACACCCTCCAGGGCATGTGGTTCGCTGGTACTTGTACCTTTGAACCATAGAGGCGCTGGACAAGCATAGCTACCAATACCCCCCCCCCCCCCTTCCTTTCCGCTCTTCCCCCTCCTTCACCAAAAAATTTTCATTTCTTTCCCCTACCGTCCCTTCATCAATTGTAGAACCATCGTTTCAAAAAATATTATATTAGAGTGTTTATTCAAAGTATCTGAAATTTTCAGAGAAAAAGTAAAAACTAGTTTAAACTATTTTGCAGACCTATGATGCTGTTTGCTCCAACATGGATGATGCAATCTAATCTGTCAAAATATTGTGCTCAATAGTAAAGAATGTGAGTATGCTGGTGTATACTGACGTATTTTTGTTGTGTATGTGAAATCCACAAATTGGATCAATCATTATGGCTTGGCACAATCTCACCCCCGTTAAGCTCGAAAAGTACAAAGTTTCGAAAAATATTATTTTCGTAATCAAAACTTATCCAACACATAACAACCTTTCAATACATTGTTAATGATTAGTTTATATACCTTCAAAATAGTCAGTTGATGCGATTTCTTGTTTGGGTTGGTTTATGCGGGACATTTTTACAAGCGTTATTTCCGAGTATATTTGATCGCGAACTTTGAAACCCTGTTTAGGCTATATAGTTTGCTAATATTATCTGTGTTCCATTCTAAGTCCCGGATGGCGGTACCTATATCTTTGCTTGTTTAGGAACTGCAGGACTTTTAATATAATAATACCCTAATTTTGCCCTGAAATACTCGCAAAAATAGAATCATTTTATTCAAAAACTCTCTCCCGGGAACCAGCATAGTTTCATGCAGATTGAAATGTTTTATAATGTTGAAATACACAACAGTTAAACAAAATTTATAGGCTGACAAAATCGGGATAAAGAGCTGGTAAAATCGGGAACTGACGAAACCGGAATAGTACTGTATACAGCGGTTATCTCCTGAGCGCGTTATTACCACTGCTGTAGGTGGATTTTTCATAAGCGCCGCAGTAATGTGAATATACACAGTTACCACGTATTATCAAACACTTGAGTAAAAAGATAATTACGAATCAGAAAACGATAGATCGTCCCAACTTCTTCATTCGTCACCATTGGATATTTTTTTCAATATAAGGCGATTAAAAATATTTAAAAAAGTTTTTGTCCCTCCGGTGGTGAGCCACTGAAAAGAGGGGGGGCGAAAAAAGAAACAAAGAGAATTTTTAATCGAACAAAAAAAATATGGTTTTTAGGCATTTTTATTTTTAGTTTAAACGTGAACACCAAATCTATTCTTGCTTTTAATATATACATTGTTAATTTCCATGCAAAAATCTACGAAAATAAGACAAAAACGAAAGAATATTTTTTTGGCCGATTTTCGGAAATTCCGCTGTTTGAATTTCCATTTCTATTTCATGCTAGAAGCGTTAACTCAACTCGTACACTCATTTTTCAAGATTTTTAGGCTGTAGAGCCCACAGACAATTGGTTTTATAAAAAAAATTAACTCATATCCTACAAATTATTTCTTTGGCCCCCGATTTTTCAAGCAAATTTCCAAGGGGGGTGGGGAGGGGGGTGGTGTGCAAAAGCTTTTAAAATGATTTGCAATGACCTAACATTAAAGTGAAATGAGTCGTCATTGAAGTTGTGAATTACAAAAGCAGTTGTGTTATTTGTAACAAAAATTCAGTTCATAAAAATAATATTCGCTCTGTTCAGATTATCAAGAAGCATGCGGTGAATACATTTCTAAAAACAGAGTCCCTGTTTTGGGCCCAAAAACTGCGTCCGAAGTTAGGCTTTCTGACGAAAAGTTTCCCGATATCATCCAACGCAGTTCCAAAACAGTTCAAGGTTCCAGTTACTCATTTTATTATTATTTTTCTTTGTTTTATAGGTGGTCTCTGCCACGATGGTGGTCCGTTTCCCTTTTCAATGTTTATTTATAAAATTTTATGATCTATCTTCATTTATTACCTTTATAGACAGACAGCAATCAGCTGCGTGACAGCGGCAGCCATATGTGACAGTTGTTTTGCAGCAAATTAGAACCACCATTATTGTGTGGCACGAGGGTGACCACCAGCTGCACGAAAATAGAATAGACAAAAGAAGGTAGGTAGGTATGCTAGAACTGAAATTTCTTCTGTCACTGGTTAGAGTGTTCCGTCGTGCTAACAACACTTGTTTAATTTTGGATTAACAGTTATTCTTTAATTTGCAGTCAAGGTTATACGCCTTAATTCTGAAAGAGTTTGAAATATTGAATAATATAACTTCAAATTAATAATGATGACAGGTGTCTCTGTGGTTATACATAATTCATTTGCCGCAACTTATAACATCAACAATGAAAATACACTACATGGTAACCAGTCGTAGAACAAAATCTTTCAGCAAGCACCATAGCGGCGAAACGGCGGCGATGTAAGGTGAACTCGGCTTGTTATCAAAACCAATTATAGCGAACTAAAATTACCCATTCTTACACTTGTCGAGCGTATCCACACGGCTGAACCTATTTGAAAAGCAATAAAACATAGTACCGAGAAATGTATTCAATCGGAAAATTAAATTTTCACCCTCACGCATTCATCTTCCACCGCCCCCGAGGGTGAAAAAAATAATACTCACCCTCTCCTCACGAGCGAGTGCCTTCACCAGGACCAAAGTCGTGCCCGTGCGTCTTAGTGTGGCTAACCTTACGCATCGCTTCTAGAGCAATGTGTTTTCTAACTGATAAATTCCACACTCCCGTTTGACATATGTCCCTTGTAATTTACTTCGCAAGCTTCCGTACTATCTCGTGTGCGTCACTCGTGTGCCCTCCCGTAACGCCACGGACCACGAAGGGAACAACGAGAGCGTCAGTAGGTAAGAGTCTCACAAAGTTCCATGTCACCCGGAGCACTTCCTACGTGTACACAAAACATTTCTACCGTGCGGTTGCCGTCGGTACGATGCTACGTGACAGTCACTCACTTGCGCTTGAGTTGTTTCAAAAATTGTGGAATTCGGTGATATATGTATGCACCTATTCCCACACCGAAACAATTTGTTCCAACCTGTCTGTTGTTGCTATTGTTGTTGTTGTTGTTGGCTCGGATGCGCTACTCCTGGGCACCAGAAGGGACTTGGCTGGGGCTGCAAGGAAGGATCAGTGCTGTAATGCAAATATTTGGTGCGGAATTGCTTTCGTTGTCGAGCGCTTCCAGAACTATAAAAGCCAACATCCATTGGCAACCGGCTCGCCTCAGTGAATACGAAAGTATGTCGTCGGATGAACAATCCGCCAGCTACACAATGTTACCGCAACAAAGTATCAATCAAATACGTGTTTTCGCACCATAACTTTTAACCCACATTCTACCTTTGGATAAAATTTAGAATTCTCACCGTGCGCGCAGATTCATTCCCATTTGGAATTTGAAATTACTTTTATTCAAAAGAAATATTAATAGTATGACTAAAAACAATGACTACAGTACTGTTACGCCTGCGTTTCCGGTTTTGAAGGTAATAATTTTAAAATGAATCCAGCGGCTTAAAAGATAGAACTTTATAGAGAACGAAAACTGCTATGTTTATTTCTACAAATCAAAGAAGACTAGAAGTTTCATAAACAGTTAACAAACAGATTTTCAAAATCAAAATTCTCAGTTCTTGTTTCTACATTAAGTTCTCTTAACGTATTTTTATTTACAGAACTTCACTCGGTATTCCATAATTTACTTTACAAAAAACTATCAAGTTTTTTCCTGATTAATAATCTTTTGAGCGTTTGAGTAGAATTCCGAACCAGCGAGAAACTTAGAAATTCCATTTAGAAACAGCCTGGAACTTTCCACCCTGAAGAATTTTACAATTAATATAGACGAAATACGTGATTCACCAGAACCATCGCTATGGCCGATCAAGAGATAAATGTTGGCGTATTATTCAACCCTTTCGTGGCTTTGGTGATCGGCTTCTTCTCCGTTTTAGTCACAAAATTATTGGAGTAAATGCTCCGTTTGAGCTTCGCCCAAGAATTTTATTTTGGTTGCAGTTGGGGGATGTTGATCGTCGGTACAACGTTTATCTTTAGCCGATTCATCTCCTCATCTCTTGGCATGATTGACCAAGGCCAGGATCGACCATTTTCTGGGCGATTTCCTGCTACTCAGAGACAGCCAGCCTCGACGGACGCTTCCGCATAAACAAGTCAATTTTGGCCAAATACTTCTACAGCATTTAGCCGATGGCTCCGACCTCCCGGCCCCGGCCGCGGAACGATGAGACTACGTTGCTCTCAGTCTTAAACTTCAGCTTCTGCTGCATGTTACGATTTCGTAGCCCTGTTAGGCGGCCGGAGCCAGGCTTTCACCTTTCATGCGGTAGAGGATGTTGTAAATGCCAGATTGGCTCTATACAGTGGATGCAAAGAGCTCACCATATCCAACTTCTTCGCTACGGGGTGGAGCTGGCAGTACGAACAAAGTATCGAGCGTAGTAGTTTAATTATTTTCACCATGGCTGCTGCATACTAATCTACTGCGTGTGTTATTGCTAATGCTTTACTGAAATCCAGGCCCCTTTCGGGTGCCCCCAAGAGCTAGTGCCATTGGGGGAGGACAGTCTGGCCAACCGCACGCTATGGCGCTGATCGTAAGACCGTCACTGTTGTGCCCATGCTGGGATTTTCTCTTAAGAATCTATACCTATAAAAAAGGATTTCTGTCTGTCTGTCTGTCCCTATGTTCCTTATAGAAGCGAAAACTACTGAACCGATCGGCGTGAAAATTTGCATGTAGCGGAATTGTGTATAACGTGCCCCCCTGGCCAATGTGCCCCCCCTTCGTTTTTCCCTGAACAAGCGAAATTAAAATGCAAAAGCACCCAGAAACCATAGTATTTGATGGAACTAGCCTACTATGCAAGTATGGCAGTTGTCACCTGCTGTAAAAACAAGACAAAAATAAATTCGTTTTTGAGCAGCTTCCGATGTAACTTTTGGCGTCATTTCCATAAGTTATTTTCTTGTCAAAATCTGTAAAAAACCAGTTGTTGCGATTTCATTGCGTGAAAGGAACTTCAAAAAGAGATCCCTGCTAAAAATAACGGTTTGAAACGCGTTATTTGCTTTAGCATTTAATATTTTTTCAAATAAGTAAAAGCAGGCCATTATACCCCCCTTGCAAATGTGGCTATAAACATAGGTAAACAGATCTAAGTTGAAGTCAATTGCCATTATTTAATTCATTTAGTATTGTAGAGTAACCGTGGTGGGAATAATTTATTAGCTACGTCCAAATTCCAGGTAATTCAACTACCCGGTGTAAAATGCCACAGCTGCAGTATAATGTGCCCCATGCAGAAAAGAAAAAGTGCACCAGAAGGCCGAAACTAGGTTTATTTTAACTAAAAATACGATATTTTGCAGAACAAAGGAAATAGTTTTACTTTCTACAAAATAGAGTTGGTCAGTCACTGGTAGAAATACTCAAATTACCGCATTGGGCATATTATACCGCAGGTGGGGCATTTTACTCCGCGCAGACGATAAACACAACATTTAGGTGCTCTTATTAAATAATTCCTAGTATATTTATTCCACAATACTAGATCAAATAAACAATTGCAATTGGTTTTCAGCTCAAATACCAACATATACTCGTAGTTGTCACGTTAATTTGGGGAAGCATAACAGAGATATATCCATTTATTCTTAGGGGGACACATTATACACAATTCCCCTAGAGGTTTTTGGGGCTAGGAAAGCTTCTCTGGATGGCAAAAGACCCCTCCCCCCACTAAGAGGGGGGGCTCCCATACAAATCTATGCCTATGCCTATGGATTTCGGTCTGCTCTATGTTCCTTATAGAATCGAAAACTACTGAATCGATCGGCGTGAAAATTTGCATGTAGAGGTTTTTGGGTTTTTGGTGCCATAGGAGGTTATTATGATGGTTAGAGATCCCTCCCCTCACTAAGAGGGAGGGCTCCCATACAAATCTATACATATAAAAATAGATTTCTGTCTGTCTGCCCGAATGTTCCTTATAGAATCGAAAACTACTGAATCGATCGGCGTGAAAATTTGCAAATAGAGGTTTTTGGGGCCAGAGAAGGTTCTTATGATGGTTAGAGACCCCTCCCCCCACTAAGAGAGGGGGGGGGGCTCCCATACAAATGAAACACAAATTTCTGCATAACGCGAGAACTAATCAAGCAAATGGAACAAAATTTTACATGTGGATGTTTTTAGAGACAAGAATTTTTTCTATGGTGAATTAAGATTCCTCCTCACTTTAGGAGGGGGGGCTCCCATACAAATGAAATATAAATTTGCTCAAAACTCCAGAACTAATCAAGCAAATGGAACCCAATTTGGCATGTGGGTGTTTTTGGAGGCATGAATTTTTTCTATGGTAAATTGAGACTCCTCCCCTCTTTAGAAGGGGAATTATGATCCCCCTCCCTTTTAATAGGGGGGCTTCCATACACATGAAATTCAAATTTCTTCATAACTCGAGAACCAATCAAGCAAATGGAACAAAATTTTACATGTGGGTGTTTTTGGAGACAAGATTTTTTTCTATGGTAAATTGAAACCTCTACCCACTTTAGGAGGGGGGGCTCCTATACAAATGAAATACAAATTTCCTCATAACTCGAGAACTAATTAATCAAATGGAACCATATTTGGCATGTGGGTGTTTTTGGAGGCACGAATTTTTTCTATGATGTATTAGGACCCCTTACCTTTTTAGGAGGGGGGGCTCCCATACAAATGAAATACAAATTTCCTCATAACTTCAGAGCCAATCAAGCAAATGGAACAAAATTTGGTATGTGGGGGGTTTTGGAGGCAGGAATTTTTTTAATGATGGTTTGAGACCCCTCATCCCTGTGGTAGGGGGACAAGGACTCTCATACAAATCAAACAGATAGTTTTGCGTAACTTAAAAACTAATCAAACGCGAGAAATTTTAGACTCATAAAACATTAATCAATAACAAGACCACCAAAAACTATCAATAGTAACATTAGATAATTCAACGCGAGACGGCCATAGGCCACGAGTGTTGTCGGCGACCTGCCGTCGGAAGCGCCGGCCTCTGTGGGGGGCAGGCCCCTGTAGAGATCACCTCTAGCTAGGTTTATTTATTTTCCTAGATCTACTGACCTCTATTACTTTCTTTCAGTTGGGTCGCCCCTGCGAAATACTTTCTACGAAAAGATTTTCCGTGAAATGGTACATCCCGCATAAGGTTTTTCGCGCAATGGTATTCTGCGAAACTCTATATTCCGCGTTATGGCCAACCGAGAATTGGTGTTCCGCAAAATGGTATTCGGCGAAATGATTCGTAATGGTGGCGAATATTTAAATGCTATCCGCTTTATTTTATCAGGCTGAGCAATGGGGGGAGTTGTTTTCTACTTTACTGTGAGGAAAATTTGTATATTAAAACACCCATGAACTCCTCAAAATTTCTTTCTCCTTTTCCGTCAAATTTATTTTCATATGAATTTGATCTAATGTCAAAAATTGAATTTTTTCTAATGATAAAAATACATATGAAGATAAATTTAGGAGAAAATTGAAGAATAAAGAGATAAAACCGGAAGAGAAAAGAAAGAAAAGAATAGGCGAAAATACGGGAGCAGAAAAATTGAGAAACGAGAACAGAAAAAGTGGAAAATAGATAATAAGAGGGTAAACGCTACAGCTGTCAGCTTGGGCCCGTTTTTTTAATGTACGTTTTTTTTGTACAGGTTGGTATAGGAATTCCCGTGGTCATAATATAGAACTCAGCAATAAGGGGACTGAGAATAAACCCATAAGTCGCTTGATATCGAATGGTCTGATTCTACTAAGATTTGAACCCACGACCACTCGCTTGTCAAAGCAAACTTAGTAGCCTAGCGGCTACGGAGCCCTCCGAGACACGTACTTAATTAGATGATGAGTGTTTAGAATGAACAATTCCCATACATAGACGCATCTAGATGACTTGGCAACTCAAGTTGATTATTTTCAAATTGCACGCAGCGGGTTTTATACTTTGTTTGAACCGATAAGCCAAATAATAACGTAGAATAAAACATTAATCATCACAAAATCCCTTTCATTCTCACAAAAGGACGGTTCAGAATGTAACGAAAATCAAGCACGCAACCTGTCATACCTTGTTTGGATGTATATTTTCGACTTCACACACAGTTGAAACTTCCGCGAAAGTGCGGTGTATTAGTCTACAGTGAACCGATAATGGAAATGTCTTTTTGGCATGCAATAAATGTTGTATTTGTCATAGTCACTGTATGATATTGTGACATTGAAATATGTATTCCTTCGGAACTGTGCTAAGCCGGAATCCCAGGCCAGCCAGACTACCTCTAGTTCGACTAGACTTTTTATAGACTAACCGGATCGCGAGGGAGATAACGGCGCGAAACGAACCGGAAAATATGACGTGTCCTTTATCAATTATCCTTCTTACTTTACCTTTTGCTGATAGGAAAAGCATTTGGATTTGTGTACGATCTTCTACATTTGGAACTTGTCATTTTCCTTTAGACCTATTACTTATTATATTCTGTTATTATTGTAACATTCTTACCATATAAGAGTACACAACTAGCAGCAGAAAATGTTGGCTCCCTACTAGGTGATCAGAACTGATTTCTGTATCCACTTTTTGCTTTTTTCGAACCATTTACCCCCTATTCAAAAGCGAGAGTGACTGGATGTGCCCTATGGGATTGAATTTGTAGCCATTTGTTGTTCCTTTATGTTTTCAACCATGTGGAAGAACTAAGTTAACAGGGAATTGTCCGCAAGTCCACCGTTTTCCGTTCTCCCCTTGCAGACCGGAAATGCTATCAAGGTAGAGGCTATGAAAGTATGAGGTTATGTGTGAGACAAATGAAGAATTTATTGTCACGAATATTCGGCATTCCATTTACCGGGCCGGAGCGGTGTGGTGATGGTGGTGCATCCGGGACAGGGGTTTATCCACTCTAGAAGTGGGATAGATGGATACTCTCCTGTATGTGCTGTATCACCGACTGCTCGGTTGACTGCATCCGACCGCCCGTTCCTCGGGGTGCTGCCGGTTAGCCGGAATGAGTTGGTCATTTAATCAAAGCCATAAATTACCTAGGGGTTGGTTCTTTGTCATTTTATTTTTTTTTTAACTAAAAACTCAATTAGAGCTGTGGGATGTGAATAAACAAATGTGGTGTTTGAATTCTTGGCGCAACTTTAATTATATATGCAACTGTGCGGGGGGTAAACGGTCCGGAGGGATTCATCGTTGATGACGGTATGCCGGCAAAGTTGACTTGTAAAATTTATTTCAGTTATTTTATTATGAATGTCAGCCAGAATAACCGAAAACTAACAGTTGTCTTAATTGAAATTTGCCATCGTTTCATTTGCATGAAAAACTTTACTGGGGGCAGACACAATGGAATATAAATTGTAATACAATAGTACAGCAAAACAGGACTCAATGATCTCTGAGTGTAGTCAGCAAAAGTTGTGAACAACTAATCTTAATTATGTGTGCTTGAACTACTCCATTGAGTGTGTCAATTTTGTTTGCTTTTGGGTACATTATGGCTATTTCAAGGGAATGGCTTATCTCAAGCCTTTAATTGATTTTGAAACTATTTGTTTTCCGTGCTAAAACCTACACAATTGAAAAATCATTGCTGATGTACCCAAACTGTTGCGTTGCTTTAAACAAGTATTTGCCAATATTTAATGTTAATCAGAGTTAGTTAGTTAGTTGGTTAGCTGCTAGTATAAATAAGTGTTACAGCGATTTGCGATCAATGTGTTACGCATCGAGACGACGTAAGAAGCAGATCACGTTACATTTTTACGTTTTTATTCTCATACCGTTTTCTTGACACCAACGCAAAAGTTCTTCGACATCATTTTGTAGACCTATATACAGTCCAAGGTCGATTAAATTATCCTGTAGAACTTAAGATCATCAGCAAACATTTGTTTCGGAAATCTCAATCGGGTGTACATGTTATTCACAAACAAGATAAAGATGAGTGGACCAGGTATGTTTCCCTGTGACACTTCAGACATAATGACAAATTCACTGGAGCAAATTGCGTTGACTCATACTAACCTTCGTGGTTAGTGAGATATGACTGAAGCCATCCGCTAAAGTGCTCTGGAAATTCCAAATGCTGCAACAATCGCATCTGATTCGATTCGAATCGATAGGTAATAATGATTCTACAGATTCAAGATCATCTGGAACATTGACGAAGGTTAAATCAAGACACCGTTCACATAAGTTTATAAACCGATTAACCTGCAGCAGTATCACATCACATCAGCATCACCAAATAGTGCTCCAGTGAGTTCTAACTTGTTACAGATACTATGGATTGCCGCTGTAAAAGACAATGCTAAATCCTGTACGTATGTATATCAACAGATATATACTGAACAAGTGTAAAGTTTGACTAGAACACCGACCTCCTCATGCTTATTGGAATCTGGTAGCGAGAATGACATGTATTTGACTGCAACAAGAACTCCTCCAATCCCCGGAAGATCACCGGTAAGTTTGCTTCGGTCGCATCGTAACAAACAGTATTCGGATGATAGCTCTGAATCGTGGATAGGGCGTCGAAACCAGGTTTTAGTGAACACCAAGATGTCATAATCATAGCTGGAAGGCAGTAGCCACTCGTTTTGGCCCGTAAACCTCGCACATTGTGGTAGTATACAGTAAAAAGGTTTCTGTTGGCGGCGACTCTGTTTGCGGCAGTTGATTGATAAGAATTTTTGTGGTCATTAGCTGACATACTGAAACAGCAAAGTTGATCAGGTAGGATTCTTAGTTCAGCTTGCAAATACTCGCCTGATAGCGAATTTTGGAAGATCTCCGCCTTTGCCACAACTTCAGAACCAACACAACCAATATTTATAAAATAGTACACGTAGACCACCCGATAGAAGAATTCTGAACCGTTCACCAAGGTTTTATCTACCACTGGACCATGTTCACTTCATATCTTGGCTATCTAATCAACTTTAACGAGAACAAGAACGATTTACACGAGTAGGAGCCAAACATTTGAGACCAAAACAGATAATTCTTTTCCAGATAAACGTCATCTAGTGAGCAAATCCAGTAAAATGCCAAACGTACCTTGCAGATTTCGCGTTAGCGTATAGTTTTGTAGAAGGAAGATTAATTCTAGGTGGTAAGAATTTCGTGATATAATTTACTTACTTGACCAGCCGAGAGCTGGGGTGGCCCTTGCCGTATCAAGAATTCCTCTCTAATGTACTAGGTCCTCTCCGTTAGGTTGGTTGATGCTGGTCTTAACAAGTCAGTCGTCGTAAGTTCGTATCTCCGCTAGGCGGTCCTGCTAGATATAAAGTCAGTAGGATCGTTGCACTAGCCCCTTAACTGTCCTGTACTCTAATAGCCGGCTGCGAAGTCTGGTGATAAAGAAGGGTTAAGTTCTCAACAGGACGTTTATACCCATGGCTTTTCTTTTGGCTCTTTGTACTCGGTCCTGGGCTACTCGCGTCAATTCCTTGCGCGTCTCGACACACGTAAGTCGGCTTCAACCTGGTCGAACCATCTAGCACATTGATACCCTCTATTCCTGGTGCCAGCGGGGTTCTTGAAGAGAACAAATTTCACTGCATAGTCGTCCGACATCCTTGCGACGTACCGTAGTCTCCCAACTTTCGCCAGGTGTTTGATGGGAATCTCTCCAAGTGGTGCCTACAACTCGTGGTTTATACGCCTGCGCCACTCTCCGCTATCCGTTTGTACTCCGCCAAATATAGTCCGCAAAATCTTTGTTCAAATACGGCAAGTTCATGCATGTCTTCCGTAAGCAACGTTACTGTTTCAAGTCCGTATAGGACTTCCGGTCCGATTAGCGTTTTGTATATCGTCAGCTTTGTGCGTCAGCGAATGCTCCATGATCGAAGCGTCTTACGGAGGGAAAATTAGGCTCGATTTCCAGCTTGAATCTCCGTACTCGTATTATTATCGACGGTGACCAGAGATCCTAAATATACGAAGTCATCAACCACTTGCAGTTCATCGCCGTCGATATTCACTGTCCGTGGGGGGCAAATATTGCTTTCTCTGGAGCCTTTTTTACCATATATTTGGTTTTCGATGCATTGATTTGTAACCCTATCTTCCTAGTAATCTCTCTCTAAGTTTTCCAATTAAGGTTTGGATTCGGTAATGAAAGAACCCTAATAATATTCAGACGTTTGGGATTACATTACATGAAATTGAGTGTTTGAGCCGAAAACTAGACCCGCCTTGAAATAAGACTCTCAGCTGGGCCCTTTGCCATCTTGCCTCAGCAGCCTCTCCCTATGGAGCTATGGAGCTGCTGTTGGTCGCAGAAAGCTCGAAAATTCGTTACACTCTTATCCAGCAATTCCAATCCCATGATACCAGCCGTAACACGAGCAACCTTAATGAAGAACTGGTAACCAACCCCGGCGGAAACTAAAGGAAGGAAGCATAGTGTTGTCTCGACACTATGAGATGGTAGTCCCATCACGGGACCTGATAGCCTATAGGCCGTAGTAGGGTGATTTAAGTATTTTGGACAGGCGTTACGTGTGCGCTATTTTGGACATTTCAATTTGATTTTGCTGTAAATGTCCAAAATAGGGTACGCGTAACGTCTGTCCAAAATACATTAATCACCCTACGGCTACCTATTTAAAACCAACAAGCTAAAGAGAATCAAGAAAATTTTACATTTCGGAATGGACAAAGGCGACAAAACAAGGACAGGGAATGGAAACTTGGAAGTTGGAACTGCAGATTGCTAAATTTCGTTGGTGGTGACAGGGTGCTGCTCGATGAGTTAGAACCCCAAAAGTTTTGTATCGTGCCACTGCAGGAGCTCTGTCACGAAAGGCGAGAAGGTGTGGTGAATCCGTGGCGACAAAGCCCAATTTTACCAGAGCGGTGAAGCGACCAACGAGCTGGGAACGGGCTTCGTATTGATGGGCAAAATGCAGGATCGCGTGATGGACTGTAGAGCGACTAACGAGAGGATGTGCATGTTGAAGACGATAGGCCGTTTCTTAAACTACGCCATCATAAATGTACATTGTCCACACGAAAGTAGACCCGAAGACGAGAAGGAAGCGTTCTATGCGCAGCTGGAGGCAACGTACGATAGCTGCTCACCACGACACATCAAGATTGTCATTGGGTGATTGGGTCCCATAGCCTGCACACCGACACGAACGATAAAGGCCAGCGATGCATCAACTTTTCAGCTTCCCTAGGCTTGATGATCAGAAACACTTTCTTTTCCCATAAAGATATCCACAAAGCCACCAGGAAATCACCTGACCAACGAACCTCGAACCAACTCGAGCATATTCGAGGGCCATCGAAGGCCATCGAAGGCCAGTTTTTCTCGAACATCACCAACGTACGCTCCCTACGTAGCAGTATATATGCGCTCAAAACTATCGACGGTTTATACTTCGAGACAAAACCGCTCTCTTCGGTTGAATATTCGGCAATTAAACAACCCGCCAATTGCCGAAAACTACGCACGCGTACTGCATGAAGCTCTGCCTTCCTATGTTCCCTCGAAAACGGAAGATGCATGATACGCTCGGCCGTCAAAGAGGCCGCAACCGCGGTGATGAGATGAGGAAACCTCGAGCGCAGAAAATGATTGGTTTGACGAGGAATGCCAATAAGCGATAGAGAGGAAAAAAGAGTTTGAAACACCATTTGAGTATATCCACGAGAGAGAATTCGGCCAAGTATCGACGAGCGCGGAATTAGTTGATCACGATCCTACCCAAGCAACAAAGTAAGTTTTATTGTACTCTTATGTTGGTCTTGGTTGGTAAACGGCTAGATAATGCGGAATATAGACCCCAAAGTGGTCGTTAGCCTCTTATCCACTCTGATAGCAACTCCGATCCTGACCTCCTCGTGGTACCAGCCGGAATACGAGCAACCTTAGCGGAGATCGGGTAACCAACCCCGGTGGAAACTAAGCTCGTATACTAACCGGGAAGGAGGTATAGTGCGTCTCGGCACTATGAGATGGCAGCCCCATCGCGAGACTCGGTAGTGTTGCGCCAGTACGGCTACACACCTAAACTAAACTTAACTAACAACATTCAAGCATATTCGGAGCGGAATATTCGGCATCGACCTAGGCGACGAAATAAGGACGACGAATGGAGACTCGGAACTTGGAACTGCAGATCGCTAAATTTCGCAGGTTGCGAGCGGGTGCTGATTGAACAGCTAGAACCCCGCAAACTCGGCATCGTAGCTCTGCAGGAAATCTGTCGCAAAGGAGAGAAGGTATGGAAGATCCGTGGCGGAAAGGCCCAGTTTTACCAGAGCGGTGGCGCTACCAACGAACTGGGAACGGGCTTTGTAGTGCTGGGCGGAATGCAGGATCGCGTGATAGATTGGAAGGCGATCAACGAGAGAATGTGTGTATTGAGGATAAAGGGCCGTTTCTTCAATTATAGCATCATTAACGTGCACTGCCCGCACGAAGGTAGACCCGACGATGAGAAAGAAGCGTTCTACGCGAGGCTGGAGGCTACGTACGACAGCTGCTCGTCACGGGACATCAAGATCGTCATCGGGGATATGAACGCCCAGGTCGGTAGGGAAGAAATGTATAGACCGGTGGTAGGACCCCATAGCCTGCACACCGACACAAACGATAACAGCCAACGATGTATAAACTTCGCAGCTTCCCGAGGCCTGGTGATCCGAAGTACCTTTTTCCCGCGCAAGGATATCCACAAAGCCACCTGGAGATCACCTGACCAACGTACAATGAACCAAATTGACCACGTTCTCATAGAGGGCCGGTTCTTCTCTAACATCACGAACGTACGCTCCCGTCGGGGTGCGGATATTGATTCTGACCATTACCTAGTAGCAGTACATGTGCGCTCAAAGCTGTCCACCGTATACCGGACGCGTCAAAGCCGCCCTCCTCGGCTGAACATCAGGCAGCTAGATAACTCACAAGCTGCCGAGAACTACGCGCGAGTACTGAATGAGGCACTGCCTTCTTCCGAGGAGTTAGGTGCTTCAAACCTCGAAGACGGTTGGGGCAGAATACGCTCGGCCATCGGAGAGGCCGCTACCGCGGCACTAGGTATTGAGCCTCGGAGTACACAAAATGATTGGTTTGAGGGGGAATGCCAACAAGCGGTGGAGGAGAAAAAAAACGCTTGGAAAAATTATCTAAGTATTGCCACTAGAGAGAACCTGGCCAAGTACCGACGAGCTAGGAACCAGTTGACCACGATCCTGAGGAGAAAAAAGCGCCAAAAGGAGGACAGAGATCGTGAAGAATTAGAACAACTATTCCGAGCTAATGACACGCGCAAGTTTTATGAGAAGGTGAACCAAACTCGGAAGGGCTACACACCGAAACCTGACATGTGTAGGGACGAGGGAGGGAATCTAATTATAAACGAGCGCGAGATGGTCGACAGGTGGAAGCAGTTCTTCGATGAACACCTCAATGGCGAAGTCGCAGAAGGAGGCGGAACGGAAATTAACCTAGGAGCGCCCATGGAAGATAGTGATGTCCTAGCACCTGATCTCCAAGAAGTCAAACAAGAAATCAGGTTGCTGAAGACCAATAAAGCCGCTGGGAAGGACCGCCTACCGGCAGAGCTTTATAAACATGGCAGGGAAACGCTAGCAAAGGCTCTACACTGGGTTATTTCGAGGATTTGGGAGGAGGAAAAGCTACCGGAGGAATGGATGGAAGGAGTGGTTTGTCCCATCTACAAAAAGGGTGATCGGCTAGACTGCTGCAACTATCGTGGTATTACGCTGGTAAACGCCGCCTACAAGGTACTCTCCCAGATCCTGTTACGCCGGCTGTCACCGATAGCACAAGGTTTCGTAGGGAATTATCAGGCGGGTTTCATGGGGGCTCGCGCAACTACGGACCAAATGTTTACTATCCGACAGATCTTGCAGAAATGTCGGGAGTACAACGTGCCCACGCATCACATCTTTATCGATTTCAAAGCAGCATACGATACAGTCGATCGAGACAAGCTATGGCAGATAATGCACGAATACGGTTTTCCGGACAAACTGACGCGACTGATCAGAGCTACATAGGATCGAGTGATGTGTTTCGTACGCATCTCTGGGACACTCTCGAGTCCCTTCGAGACGCGACGAGGGTTGAGACAAGGTGACGGTCTATCCTGCATGCTGTTCAACATCGCTCTTGAGGGGGTGATCCGACGAGCGGGCATTGAAACGAGAGGCACGATTTTTACCAAGAGTAGCCAACTTCTAGGCTTTGCAGATGACTTCGATATCATAGCCAGGAACTTTGCGACGGCGGAGGCAATCTACGCCAGACTGAAAGCGGAGTCTAGGAGAATTGGGCTAAAAATAAATGCGTCGAAGACCAAATACATGAAAGGAAGAGGCTCAAAGGAAACAAACGCGCGCCTCCCACGGACGGTAACCGTTGACGGCGATGAACTAGAAGTGGTAGAAGAGTTCGTGTATTTGGGATCGCTGGTGACCGCGGACAACAACACTAGTAAGGAGATCCAGCGGCGCATCCAAGCGGGAAATCGGGCCTACTTTGCCCTTCGTAAAACGCTACGATCAGGAAGCATACGCCGCCGCACGAAGCTAACAATGTACAAAACCATTATTAGACCGGTAGTTCTTTATGGACTTGAAGCCGTGACGCTGCTTACGGAGGACATACGCGCCCTTGCCGTGTTTGAGCGGAAAGTGCTGCGGACGATATTTGGCGGAGTACAAACTGAAAGCGGAGAGTGGCGGAGGCGTATGAATCACGAGCTACAGGCACTGCTTGGGGAGACTCCCATCGTACATCTAGCGAAAGTTAGCAGGCTACGGTGGGCCGGACACGTCGTAAGGATGCCGGACGACAGTGCGACGAAAACGGTCCTCTTCAACAACCCCACCGGCACCAGGAACAGGGGGGCCCAACGTGCACGATGGCTCGACCAGGTCGAAAGCGATTTGCGACTTCTGAGACGACTAGGAAATTGGCGACGAGTGGCCCAAGACCGAGTTGAATCGAGACGAGTGCTTGAAACAGCACGAGCCACCCCGGCTCTATGCTGCTGAAGAAGAAGAAGATGGTGGTCTTCAAGGCCAATTTTGGTCTTGAATGCCATCATAAGAGTATAATAAAATCCAAATTGTTACTTGGGTGATGAGGACAGAAGGAGGACAAAGATCGTGAAGTACTAGAACAACTATTACAGGTTAATTGACGGTATGAATAAAACAATTTGCTTTGCTTTATGGGAGAGTTTGCTCTAACTCTTTTATTAATACGGCCTAATAACACGCGCAAGTTTCACGAGAAGGTGAACCAAACTCGTAGGGGCTATACACCTAAAGCTGGCATGTGTAGAAACGAGGAAGGGGATCTAATCACAAACGAGCGCGAGGTGGTCGACATGTGGAAGCAGTATTTCGATGAGCACCTCAACGGCGATATTGCAGAAAGAGGCACAATGGAAGTTAACCTCGGAGTAACTACAAACGACAACAGCGTACCGGTCTGGTTCCCGATGTAGAAGAGATCCGGCGAGCAATTCGTCACCTGAAGAATAAGAGAGCCGCCGGAAAGGACCGATTCCCGGCAGAACTCTGCAAAAATTGCTAGCAACGGCACTTCACTGGAGGAGAGAAACTACCGGATGAGTAGATGGAAGGTGTAGTCTGTCCCTTCTACAAAAAGGGCGACCGGATAGATTGCTGTAACTACCGCGGCATTACGCTAGTCAACGCCGCCTACAAGGTGCTCTCTCAGATTTAGTTGGGCTGTCTATCCCCAATAGCAAGAGAATTCGTAGGGCAGTATCAGGCGGGTTTTATGGGGGCCCGTGCTACTACGGATCAAATTTTTATTCTCCGACAAATCCTCCAGAAATGTCGACAATACAACGTGCCCACGCAACATATTTTCATGGATTTCAGAGCAGCATACCATACAGTTGAACGGGAACAGCTATGGCAGATAAGGCACGAGTACGGTTTTCGGGTACAAAAGTCGGTAAAAGTAGCCGACTCCTAGTCTTTGCAGACGACCTCGACATCATTACGAAAAACCTTGGGACGACGGAGGTAGTCTACGCCAGACTAAATACGGAGGCTAGGAGGGTTGGGTTACAAATCAATGCGTCGAAAACTAAAGATATGGCAGAAAGACTCTCCAGCAATGTTTGCCTCCCACGGACAGTGACTGTTGACGACCATGAACTGGAAGTAGTTGATGAATTTGTATGTTTGGAATCTCTGATCACCGCTGATAATAATACGAGTAATGAGATTCAACGACCCATTTAAGCAGGAAGGTGAGGCCTACTTTTCTCCACAGGACGCTTTGATCAAGGAGCATTCGCCGTGGCACAAAGCTGACTGTGTAGAAAACGTTAATCAGACCGGTAGTCTTCTACGGACTTGAGACAGCAACTTTGCTTACGGAAGACATGCGTGCACTTGCCGTATTTGAACGAAAGGTGTTGCGGACAATTTTTGGCGGAGTACATACGAAAAACGGAGAGTAGTGTGGGCGCATGATCCCCGAGTTGAAGGCACTACTTGACGACCGGCATTCCCATCGTACACCTGGCGAAAGTTTGTAGACTACGGTGGGCCGGACACGTCGCAAGGATACCGGACGACTGTGCAGTGAAATCTGTTCTCTGCAGTGAACCCTGCCGGAACCAGAAATAGAGGGTCCCAACATGCTAGATGGCTCGACCAGGTTGAAGCCGACTTGCGTGTGTCGAGACGCGCAACGAATTGGCGACGAGTAGCCCAGGACCGTGTACAATGGTGGGGAATTCTTGATACGGCAAGGGTTACTCCGAATCTATGCTGCTAAAATAAATGAATATAATGTACAATTAGGTAAAATTTATCGATAAGCCTAATAGCTTCAAGCCTGGATGATGATTTCTTTTTCACCTCATTTATGAATTTAACCTAACAGACATAAACAGAATTGAATCAAGATTCAAAGAGCACTTCAGGAGGACTAACACGATACAATTACTAAGACAAACAAACTGTGGCACTCTTACATGTTGTCTTGCTGATTTTCCTCATTTTGAATTTGTGTTAATTGGTATTTGAGTAAATTTAATTAATTGAAACCAACCGGGCCATCAAGGATAAAATAGAAACAAAACTGCAACAAGGTGATGGCAAAACTTAAATCTATACCTATAAATAAGGATTTCTGTCTGTCTGTCTGTCTGTCTGTCCGTATGTTCCTTATAGAATCGAAAACTACTGAACCAATCGGCATGAAAATATGCATGTAGAGGTTTTTTGGGGCCAGGAAAGGTTTTAGTGATGGTTAGAAACCCCTCCCCCCACTAAGAGGGGGGGCTCCCATACAAATGAAACACAAATTTCTGCATAACTCGACAACTAATCAAGCAAATAGAACAAAATTTGGCATGTGGGTGTTTTCGGTGACAAGAATTTATTCTATGGTAAATTGAGACCCCTCCCCTCTTTATAAGGGGAATTATAACTCCTCTCCTCTTTAGAAGTGGGGGCTTCTATACAAATTTCCTAATAACTCGAGAACTAATCACGCAAATGGAACCAAATTTGGCATGTGAAAGTTTTCGAGGGCAAGAATATTTTCTATAGTAAATTTGGACCCCTCCCCACTTTAAGACGGGGGGCTCCTGTACCAAAGAAACACAATTTTCCTCATAACTCGAGAAGTAATTAAGCAAATGGAACCAAATTTGGCATGTGGGTGTTTTTGGAGACAAAAATTTTTTCTATGATGAATTGGGACCCCTACCTGTTTTAGGAGGGGGGGATTCTATACACATGAAATACAAATTTCCTCATAACTGAAGAACTAATGAAGCAAATGGAACAAAATTTGGCATGTGAAAGTTTTCGAAGGCAGGAATATTTTCTATGGTGAATTAGGACCCCTCCCAACTTTAAGAGGGGGGGCTCCTATACAAACGAAATACAAATTTCCTCATAACTCGAGAACTAATCAAGCAAATGGAACAAAATTTGGCACGTGGGTGTTTTTGGAGACTAATTTTTTTTCTATGATGAATTGGGACCCCTCCCCACTTTAGGAAGGGGGGCTTCTATACAAATGAAATGCAAATTTCCTCATAACTCGAGAATTAATCAAGCAAATGGAACCAAATTTGGCATGTGAAAGTTTTCTAGGGCATTATATTCATGCCCTAGAAAACTTCTATGGTGAATTAAACCCCCCCTCCCCACTTTAAGAGGGGGGCTCCTATACAAACGAAATACAAATTTCCTCATAACTCGAGAACTAATCAAGCAAATGGAACCAAATTTGACACGTGGGTGTTTTTGGAGACAAAAGTTTTTTCTATGATGAACTGGGATCCCTCCTCACTTTAGGAGGGGGGGGCACCTATACAAATGAAATACAAATTTCCTCATAACTCGAGAACTAATCAAGCAAATGGAACCAAATTTGGCACGTGGGTGTTTTTGGAGACAAAAATTTTTTCTATGATGAATTGGGACCCCTACCCACTTTAGGAGGGGGGCTCCTATACAAATGAAATTCAAATTTCCTCATAACTCGAGAACTAATCAAGCAAATAGAACCAAATTTGGCATGTGGAGGTTTTTGGAGACAAAAATATTTTCTATGGTGAATTAGGACCCCCCCCCAACTTTAAGAGGGGGTGCTTCTACTCAAATGAAATACAAATTTTCTCATAATTCGAGAACTAATCTAGCAAATGGAACCAAATTTGACATGTAAGTGGTTTTGGACGTAAGATTTTTTTCTATGGTGAATTGAGACCCCTCTCTTCTTTAGAAAGCGAGTTATGGCCCATCTCCCTTTTAAGAGGGTGGGCTTCCATACAAATGAAATGCAAATTTCTTCTTATCTCGAGAACTAATCAATCAAATGGAATCAAATTTGGCATGTGGGAGTTTTAGATGGCAGAAATTTTTTCTACGGTGAATTACGACCCCTTCCCCTTTTAAGAGGGGAGCTCCCATACAAATGAAATTCAAATTTCCTTATAACTTGAGAACTAATCAAGTAAATGGAACCAAATTTGGCATGTGGGAGATTTTGGAGTCTTGATTTATTTTACGATAGTTAGAGACCTCTCACCCCTGTGGTAGGGGGATATGGACTCTCATACAAATAAAACAGAAATTTTTGCGAAACTCAAAAACTAATCGAACTCGAGAAATTCGAGACTCTTCCATAAAACATTAGTCAATACAAGACCACAAATCTATCTATAGTAACACTAGATCATTCAGGACGAGACGGTCGCGAGTGTTGCCGGTGACCCGCCGTCGGAAGCGCCGCCCACTGGGGGGCTTGCAAAACTCGAGATTGTGACAAAGATCATCCGAGATTCATGATTTATGTACAACACAGGTTAATTTGTGGCAATACGAAGTTTGTCGGGTCAGCTAGTACCAAATAAAATAAACTAAAAATTGGTTAAATAGCAAGACAGCAGAAAATGTAACAAAATTTTAGACGTTTGTTCATTGTAGACGTTTGATTTGTGTAGATGGCCAGTTTCCCACCTTTTCCTTAGTTTCTGAGCTATATTTGGTATATCGATGGAAATTAAAATCATCTGATCTTTAACGCCCGGAGGTGGAGCACACGCCCTAGTGCGCCATGTTACTGATAACCCGAGTAAATGATTATAACAAACATATAACAAAAAAATATCTCAATTAGATAGAAATAACAGAACTTGTTATATTTTTGATCAGACAAAATAATGAGGCTAACAGAATTATTACAAGTTTTGCTCTTATATCAAAATTTGTTATAATTTTGTTACAGAGCAATTCCAGCTTGTTCCAGCTTGCAAACGGTTTGTCTCGACTAGTTTTGATTGCAATGAAGTTTTGCTAATTACAATCCCGCACCGAATCATTTTCCATGAAATATAATCGCAAAGCGCCGTAAATAAAAAAGATAGAACTATACTTTCTTCAACAATAGTGTAGATAATAATAAGCTCTACAAACGCCCTTTACACTACCTTTTTTGAGTTCTGTTTAGTTGAGGCGCTGTAGTCAATTGAGCATCTACTGAGCAAAAAACCAAGAATGAAGCCTGGCATTATTTTCTTATATGGTAGGTGTTAAATCACCAAGCCGCAAAATTTTAAAAAATAAGTTAATGACAGCAAACGATTGATAATTTCCTAAGCTATGTTTTACTCTAATCAGATTACATAAATGTTGCAAACAGCCAAAGATATTAAATGATTTCGAATGATTGATAGCTTTAAACTACACAGCAGCAGCAAACTTTGAACGTGTTTTTCTCGAAATCACTCAGTTGGTTCGGTCTCCGATCATATATGGTCGTCGTTAAGTCAAACCGAACCAAGTGACAAAACTCTTCTAGAAAAACGTGTTCAAAGTTTGTTGCTCTGTACGTTTAATACCTATCAATCGTTCGAAATCATCTGATAACTATGGCTGTTTGCAATATTTATGATAGTCTGATTAAAGTAAAATGCAGCTTAGAAAATTGTTGATCGCTAGCTATCATTAACTCATTTTTTGAATTTGCGACTTGGTCCAGTCTGATCTAACACCGACCATATTTAATGGCAATTCGTGCAACATTCTTAACCGTTATGTGTGCAACAGGGTACCCGGGTACCTTTTCAGTTTTAAAATAGTTATAACTCATTCAATTTAAAACATACGTCATTGAAATTTTTCGACACCGTAAAACTCGTTGATCTTAATTAGTTAAGGGTTTTTTGGTGCATATCCATAAAGGGGATTAGCAATGGGAGGCACTTGAATTTTTTTATTACGTAGGAGGGCGACAAGGGTACCGGGTACCCATGATTTGCTATGTTCATAACTTTGGTTATCTTGAACCGATTTGGATGAAACCAGTGGCATTTGATTCGTACATTTATCTAGTTTTGATTAGTTTAAGCATTTGGCCATCATATGACATGTAGTTCCCGGAGCAACGTCCGGTAAAACGTGGGAAGCCGCTTGTTTTGGAAGAATATCAGCTTTCAGCAAAGCCATTAGCTTTGAACTTGACATTTTGGATCCTTTTTTTTATCTTATATAAATTGGTGACTTTAAACCGCATTGGCCATTCCAGAATTGGGTTCCTGTAGGGTTACAGATGACCAGTTGGGTGCCTAATCCAATATTAGAATTGGTTTAGCGGATCTTTTAAATGTTTTGAACTGATATGGCCAGTTTAGTACTGATTAATAATTTCGGAACTGGTTCCAAATTCATAACGGATGGTTCTACGTTTTGAACTGTTCTGATAATGCTAAGCATTATCTTAAATCCTGCGGTATCATCTGTGACCCCGTAGAAACCATTTTCGAAATAACCCATACTGCTAGGTTTTACCTCCAATCCTAGACTGGCCACCCATGACCCCACAGGAACCTACTCCGGAATGGCCAACCTGATTCATCTGATTATATGAAATAGTTCATTGTATGAATTTTTAGAGTTTTTATATCCGCATGACAGATTTTCCTGCAATACAACCAGTTCTCTACCTCACAGCGGACACTCTGTCGGAATTCCGGATTTTCGGGCCCCGTTTGTCTTTTAATGGCCAAATGGCCAGATAGTTCAAAACTAGATAAATTAACGAATCAAATGACACCTATTTCATCAAAATCGGTTCAAAATTGTTGATGTTATAACAATATCAATTTTGGGGGGTACCCTTCTCGCCCTGCTAAAGATGTTTTTTTTGTCGCACACATAACGGTTAAAGTGGCGCAACATATCGTGATTCAATTTCTTCGTCTTCTTGATTGGCTTTGGATTGAACGCTTATTTTCTATTTATAGGCAGCTCGAAGCAAAAACTGACAACCCAGAATGAGCTATCGGCCAAATCATATAAGCATTTAATCTACCTTCATTCAAGAGTAGTTCTAGCACAGAGGTTAAGACTGTTGCCTTCTGTGCGACGTGTCGTGAGTTCAATCCCGGTCGCGGCCGGAACGATTTTTCAAATGTAAGAAAG
Source organism: Sabethes cyaneus (assembly GCF_943734655.1). Classification (NCBI taxonomy): domain Eukaryota; kingdom Metazoa; phylum Arthropoda; class Insecta; order Diptera; family Culicidae; genus Sabethes; species Sabethes cyaneus. Next base: position 80,452,340 of record NC_071355.1, read on the forward strand.
TTTTTTTCTGTGCTATTTGTGAATGCTCCTGATAAATAGTTGTACTATTTTTGGCAATTTAGCCGAAATAAAATGTCGATATAGCAGATAAAGGCAAAGAAGTTTTTGTTATATTTTAACAAAATTATATCAAAACCTGTTACAAATATCATAACAAATTTTGATATAATTTTGTTCAAAACATAACAAATTTTGTTCCATTTCTGCTACTGCTGCTAAGAAGTTCTGATAGAATTTTTGTTATTTTAACTACTAACGAGACCAAAATTATATCAAATTATGTTAGAAATACCGTGATAACAGAATATCATGATTTGTTATAATTTTGTTATGTTTGTCTGATCGGGAACACATTTCTGTAGTAATCTACATCAACGATATCAGGCAAAAAAGGTTAGTGTCAAAATGGTTTTCAATAAATAATTAAAAATTGTACCCATTATCATTAGCGTGCGAGAAACAACCGAGCCACAAGGACCATAACCTGTAGCAACCTGAAGGACCTACTTATTATAATGTAATAACACGTTACGAAGCGTATAGATGCGAATATCTTCTGCAAATATAATCACATTTTCTACCTAAGTCGTAAACGTTATTTTGAGTGTGACGAAAATGCTGGGATTTAATTAAACTCATAATTAAATTGAAAATAGTGTACATGTAATGAGCGGCGGTATTTGCCTGGCAAACATTCTAAACATTAACCTGCACACAACAACTCTCGCGATGCACCTCGAACCTCATCACTTCAAACAGTGGTCGGAGTAGATAGATAGATACAGGTAGGTATGCACGTGACACGCCGGAGTAAACTAGCTCCAGATCATCGCCAGGCCAGGGCTAGGGGTTTCACGTAGTGGCACGCTGAGCTGACTGGATGGAAAGTTTGACTAACAGTGATTCTAATGTAAAGTCTGCGGGACCGATGATGGTGAGCCAAAAAAAAAGCAAACTTAAAACCAGCATGGACGAGCAGCGCGAGAAAGTGAACCTCATCAAGTCCATTAGGGGTTTGCATTATTATATATGCTGCTGGCTGGCCGGTGTATTATCACGTCGGCCGGCGCTGATGGATTCTGAAAGCATGACGGTCGAAAACAAACAAATTTATTTTCCATCAACCTGGCTTTGTTTTTCCCTTTCTAGCGCTCATCATCCGAGTGGGGTGGTTCCAACTAGGTGGTGCTCTATTCAGATGGCAAAATCTGAACAGTTTACACTTTTCTAATTTACGTGGCAGAACCACCCTACAACTTTGGCAACTTGCCAGACAGGCAGTCCTCGGCAGGATTACTCAAACGCAGCGGTAGCGATGTAAGATGATAGATTTACAGTAAAAGCTGTTTAATGCGTTTGGTCACATTAAAACGTCGTTTGTGTAACGATGGCCAGTGCGGAAAGTTCGTGCTGCGTCAACGTCAGAAGACTTCACGCATGGGGTTTGTCCAGCCAGCGCCAGCGGTGGTTCAGACTGGGTGTTTCATTTGCAGCGCTTTGCGATTATGCCGTGGAAAATGAAAATGCTGGTCGGATAGCTGGTAGAAGAAATGGGTGCACACAAGTTTTCCCCTCTCGGGAGGAACCCGCAGCAGACGAAATCTTTTGTATCAAGCTACAAGTCATGGTCTTCCTCGACGCCGTCATCTTGATATTTTTTTTTTGTTATTTTAGTAAGACGCAACCATTTGTTTCCAATTTTCAGCAGTTGTCCATCCATCATAGTCCGGAAAGCAAAGGGCGACCTGCGTGCGTACCCGATCAGACAAACATAGCAAAATTATAACAAATCATGATATTTTGTTATGACGGAATTTCTAACATGATTTGCTATAATTTTGGTCTCGTTAGTAGTTAAAATATCAAAAATTCTATCAGAACTTCTTAGCAGCAGTAGCAAAAATGTAACAAAATTTGTTATGTTTTGAACAAAATTATATCGAAATTTGTTATGACATTTGTAACAGGTTTTGTTATAATTTTGTTAAAATGTAACAAAAACTTCTTTGCCTTTATCTGCTATATCGACATTTTATTTCGGCTAAATTGCTAAAATAGTACAAATATTTATCAGGAACATTCACAAATAGCACAGAAAAAAACTTTCATGCATTTTCAAAAATCGTTCCGGCCTCGACCGGGATTGAACTCACGACACATCGCACAGAAAGCAACACTCTTGACCTCTGTGCCAGAACTACTCTTGAATGAATGAAGGTTAAATGCTTATATGATTTAGTCGGTAGCTCATTCACGGTTGTCAGTTTTTGCTTCGAGCTGTCTATAAATAGAAAATAAGCGTTCAATCCAAAGCCGATATCAAGAAGACGAAGAAATCGAATCCGTTTTATCTGTGTTGCGCCACTTTAAGAATGTTGCACTAATTGCCATCAAATATGGTCGGTGTTAAATCAGACTGGACCAAGTCGCAAATTGATAAAAAATGAGTTAATGACAGCTAGCGATCAACAATTTTCTAACCTGCATTTTAGTTTAATCAGACTATCATAAATGTTGCAAACAGCCATAGTTATCAGATGATTTCGAACGATTGACAGGTAGGTATTAATCATATAGAGCAACAAACTTTGAACGCGTTTTTCTCGAAGAGCTTTGTCACTTGATTCAGTTTGACTTAAAAACGACCATATATGATAAATGTCTGACTTAACCGAACTGACTTAAATGTCTGAACTGACCGAACCAACTGACATAACTCTGATTTCGAGAAAAACGCGTTCAAATTTTGCTGCTGCTATGTAGTTTAAAGCTATCAATCATCCGAAATCATTTCATATCATTGGCTGTTTGCCACATTTATGTAATCTGATTAGAGTAAAGTGTAGTTTAGGAAATTCTCAATCGTTTGCTGTCATTAACGTATTTTTGTTAAATTTTGCGACTTGGTCCGGCCTGATTTAACACCGACCATATAAGAAAATAATGCCATCAAGATTTTTTGCAATGACTCCTATGTTTCAGTTTTCGAGTCTGTAGACTTTTCTGCTCATTTTAGCAGGATTCTATCACAGAAAAGATTAGAAACAACCATGAACTTAATTATTTAAATGATGTGTACGGTTGAAAGCCTCATTAAAAAGTAAATAAATAAATAAATAAATTATGTGTAGAAGAAACTATTTCTCAGTAATTTTGCGATCTATTTAGACAATTTTTTTGTTTTGTTGGTAAAGGTTTGGAATTTTTTTAACTACTTTTAAACTTTGTAAACATACATAAACCAAGAATATAAAAGATAAGATTTTATTTTATCGTTCATTCATATTTTATATGTTGTTTTGCTCAGTTATGTTCAGTTTCAAGCTAGCAATAAAATATAAGTGTGAGTAAGCGAGACATTCTCCAACTACATGCCATTTACTAAAAAACTGGTTCTCTCATATATGAAATTCTACAATGACATTCAAAAATAACTCTTTAGATTTTTTAAACAAAGACTTCTGTCAATACGTTCTTTAATTATAAACTGCATGACTGCATTTAGTAATAAACTGCATGAGGTTCTCCAAGCGTGACTTGACAGGACCGGCGTGTTACTGCATCGAGTATGTTTCTTAAGGTGCATTTGGATTAGACAATTTTTTAGCAACATGTAGAATGCAACATGTAGAATGCGACGTGTTGCTAGTTGTTGCTCGCATTAATCGTGGGGAAGACCAACCAGCACCAAATTTAGGATTTTTACATTCTGACCTAAAACAAACAATCTGACAAAATTTGGTTCAAATCCGTGAAGGTCGATTAGATCTCAGACACTTCGCGTAGAATTACCTTAATAGGTGATTTTTAGATTTTAAATTTGCAATAATTTGAGAACGACCTAAGAAAAAAATTTATATAATATAATTTGGTCAATATTATGCGTAGAATTTGATATTATTTTAGTTTTACAAAAACTTTGCAAAGATTATAAAAATTCCGAAAGAGCTCTTTACCAGAGTTTAGAGCATTATTTGCGTTTAAAAAAATCTTTAAAAATAGACATGTTGAAGATAATTCTCAATTGATGATTTTTATCACGTATTTGCAAAGCTTTTTCTTCCAACGTAATTGTTTACTAAAAATACACTTAATTTACTACATTTTCATAAAATAAATACCTAGTTTTCGAGATAGAATTAAAAAAAAAAATCTCATTTCTAAATACGCTCTTTTTAAAAGTTACTCTTGACGAAAACATATATTTCATGCAAAATGATTCGGTGCGTGATTGTAATGTATTAGCATTACAATTACTTCATTGCTATCAAAAATAGTCGAGACAAACCGTTTGCAAGCTGGAACAAGCTGAAATTGCTTTGTAACAAAATTATAACAAATTTTGATATAGGAACAAACCTTGTAATAATTCTGTTAGCCTCATAATTTTGTCTGATCAAAAAAATAACAAATTCTGTTATTTCTATCTAATTGAGATACTTTTTTGTTACATGTTTGTTATAATCATTTACTCGGGTAGACACACGGTGGCGGCGCTGGGCGCAGGTGGTGAAAGAAGCAGTGGTGGGCGCCCACCGGTTGGTGTTTATTCTTCCAACTTCACTTTAGGGAAGCGATCGGATCGCTTTTGGATTACTTCCGGTGCCAAACGTCTCTGGTCCGACTTTGCCACGGCTGCACGCTGCACGCAATTCCGCGGCGCCCGCGAAGTGAGTAAGACATTTAACTTTATAGAAATATGATGAACAAGCCGAATTGAGGATAATGATAGGTTTCGGTTATTCGACGGCTCAGGACGGGTAGGTCGGTGCCTGAGACGGTTGCATGAGTTGGAGAATTTTTTGGCAAGAAAGCAAGCTCAGATCATTGAGCGTGAACGATACATTTTTATTTCTCGCCGGGTTTGCTTTTAGTGGAAAGCCATTCATTGTTGATGTATATCAAAACGCGAACTAATTGCTTCTGATGGGTACGATGAACAGCGTGATGAACCAAAAATGGCTATAATTTATGGAAGAATGCTTTCTGTTATGAAATATTAGTGTGCCGGAGTTTTCTTTGTTGTCTAGCCAGTCAATGCTGTAATACTGATAATTTCTCTATCATAAAAACGCATACATAATTAATAAATCATTTTGCATAATACGAATTCATTATCTGTTTCAAATTTGATAAGCATGTAATTCAGCATGTAATTTGCTTGTATTTAGCAAATAATTTAAAACAGATCACGATAAAAGCACACATGTTTATTTGAATAAAAATACCCTAAAACGAACAAAAATTGGTTGTCGTTCAGCAAATAACGTTACACAAGTACTATAGTTATGTTTATCATCATCATATTTTAATTGTTTTTCATGTTTCTTGTAGACAAGTGAATATTTTCTTACTCTGAATAATGTTGTTTATTAGATGGGGAAACTAGGAATTAAAACAACGCAACAAAAGAGCAAAAACAAAAACAGTTTCACTGCAGCACGATGAAACAGGTGCAGCTGACGGTCTCAGAGTATAATTAGGAAGAAGAATAGGTAATTTTTCGATGCTATACCGTATGAATTATGGGCTGCTGCAACAGTCGCCGCACAAAACGGTAGGTATGTACGTACTTCCTGGCAGAAGCACTTCCTTCGCCTTTGCAGACCGGGCAGCATATAGGTACGTGTCGTGTCTACCACCGTCAACAGGCATTTATCATAGGAGTATAGTAATATTTAGGAGTTAGTCAAAGGCACATCTGCCGTTAACGTGCTGAAGTCGGAAGGGAAACTTCCGCCTGTTGCCTGTTCGATGCAAGTGGTGCAAGATTTTCTCCCTGTATTACTGTTTACTGTAGGTGACAAACTACCTAGATGCGATTTATTACAAATGCTGCAAAACTTCGACGTCTCGTGCCAGTTACAAATAGCTCGATAAGTTTTTTAAACTAAATACATGAACAAATTTTTTTCGTTGTGTGCCATATATGCAGTGTAAAAAATTATGCGAATGCTATACCTTTGCAAATAGCTAAGCATATATGATTGCAATCAGATGATTCAGAAATAAATGTTGGAAAGCAAGAAACATAAATATCAAATATCAATGGATTTTTGTTGGTGGCTTGCCGTGCTAAGACAATGGCTGTTGGTTGAGACTGCAGGTTGAGATTATTCAATTAATTTCGAATGAATGTTAATAGCTCCTCAAATCTTACTTCAACATTAAACGCTATTTAGTTAGACATATGTAGATCTAAAAATTGTTATGTTAAATTGGTTTGGTTGTTCTGCAGGTTGAGAAATCCAAATTTTTGCAAGTCGATAATTTTTACAGCGTTTTATTCATTCTCATGATTGAAAGCTACTAAATAAGTTAAAGTTGTTTGCAAAATGTTTTGTACTTTACTGCCTTATACTGAGTTGACAGTCAAATAAACATTAGCATCACTACGTGTCCCTCCTGCCTTGTCTTGTCCATTATTTTCGAAAGAAATTAATCTGAATGTAATGCTTGACTATGGAAACTATGTAAGGGATTGCCGGAAACTATAACTGATGCAAAGCAGCAAATGAAACGTTCAAAACTATTCTCGGATAAGAGAGTCGCTGATTTGCCTCACTTTGAGAATTCTGTATCACGTCACATGCACAAATGCAAGACAACAATTTCAAAGCAATTCTTGCAGAACCCCTATAAGGATACAATCTGGTAAGAGGAAAGAAAGACCACTCACTTTTCGATGACGTTTCACCTTCAAGACATCAATTTGGACTAATTTCAATCTTAAATGTTAAAGACGGTTGAAGAAAAGGGGTGATTTTATACTTTATGAAAATTGTTTACCTTCAGGACATCACGTTGGACTAGGTTTAATGCTGAAACGATAACATCGGGGTGGTTTTGTACTCTGAGGTAGGATGCGGGAGGGTATTTTCAGCCCATTAAGCGATGGCAAATTGTATGTCGGCAAAGTATATTTATTGGCGAACGAAAAGGCAAATAGGCTGAATTTAGAAATTTGCTGAAAATACCCTCTCGTACCCTACTTCCCAAGCACAGATAACAAATTGGTATAGGTTTAAGCGCCGTAAAGAATCTTCGACCTATTGGGACGAGGAGTTTCTGTCACTTTTGACGTAGGACTACGTCTTACGGCAAGTTTTGAGATAGGGTGTCATTCTAAAAAATCGAAAAATGCGAGCGTCACGAAAAATGAAAGGTTTTGAGCGCTAATAGCTCAGCGGTTTTCCGATCGATTTTCAATATTCTTACATCAATCGATCGGAAAATCTTCTAAGAATTGACCCAAATGAAGAAAAGTATGGATTCTTGATGTTAAACTATTGAAAAATTGAAAATAAGGAACCTATGTTTTACCAGAATTCTCGCTTCGTGATTGGTTGGAAGATTCTTTACGATGATCTAAACCTATACCAATTTGATATCTGTGCTTGGGAAGTAAGCTAAAACAAGTGACGAAGTTGCCTCATTTCAACAATATTTCTTTACACCGCGGTTAAACCTAGACCATTTTGATGTCCTTGCTTGGGAAGTACGCCAGAAAGAGTATCAAAGCCCCCTCGTGCCAACAGATTTCTTACGAACGCGATTAAACCTAGTCCAATTCGATGTCTGTGTTAGGGAAGTGTGCCAGAAAAAATGACACAAGTTCGTTGTCCCAACTGATCGCAAATTCTTTACTGCGAGATGAATAAACCTCGGCGAATTTGATATCTGTGTTGGACAAATGTGCTACATCTGTAGTGTACAGTTATAATAAGACTCTGTATGAATACGCATGCTTGCCGTTTCATTAGAAGTGTAGTGAAAAGATGTGCTGTTGATAAAATAGGATTGAATTGGTAAAATCCCGTCAACGTGGGAAACCAAGGGTAATAAAAACAATCTAATTTCTGTAAGGGAGCAGGCAAACAATAGTTTGTGTTCTTGAGTTTGTTGAATTGTTTTCAAATGTTTTGAGAATTGAACGTATGCAATGTTACTACTTTGATAAATGTTACATACAATGCATGTAGCATGTATATATGTTGCATATAGCATGTATACATGAAGAATCGAATGATTACAAGCATGAATACATGCTACTATCACTACAAAGAGACTTACGTAGTCCTGCGTCACCTATATATGCGGTCGTGTCTTGTACACAACCCCTCTGATTTTTTTATGCAAAAAACACGTGCAAACCATGATGACGTTTTTGACGTAGGACTACGTCTTACGACAAGTTTTGAAACGGCAAGCATGCGTATTCATACAGAGCCGTATTATAACCGAACACTACAGCTGTAGCATTTTTCCAACACAGATATCAAATTCGCCGAGGTTTAATCGTCACGCAGTAAAGAATTTGCGATCTGTTGGGACAACGAACTTGTGTCATTTTGACGTAGGACTACGTCTTACGGCAAGTTTTGAGATAGGGTGTCATTCCAAAAAATCGAAAAATACGAGCGTCACGAAAAATGAAAGGTTTTGAGCGCTTATAGCTCAGCGGTTTTCCGATCGATTTCCAATATTCTTACACCGATCGATTGGAAAATCTTCTAAGAAGTGACCTAAATGAAGAAAAGTATGGATTCTTGATGTTGAACTATTGAAAAATTGAAAATGATGAACCTATGTTTTACCAGAATTCTCGCTTCGTGATTGGTTGGAAGATTCTTTAGGTACCGCCATCTGGGGTGAGATTGTGCCAGGGGGGTGAGATTGTGCCAAAAACCAAAAATGTTTATTTGTGAAAATTTATTATATCTATAGAAACTGGTGACCTAAATTCAAAATGACGATGAACATAACATATTTATTCATAACTTAGAATGGAACACAAATAATATTAGCAAACTATTTAGCCTAAACAGGGTTTCAAAGTTCGCGATCAAAAATACGCGGAGATAACTTATAAAAAATGTCCCGCATAAACCAACCCAAACAAGAAATCGGATCATCTTGCTATCTTGAAGGTATATAAACTAATCATTTAAAATGTATTGAAAGGTTATTATACGTTGGATAAGTTTTGATTCCGAAAATAATATTTTTCGAAACTTTGTACTTTTCGAGCTTTACGGGGGTGAGATTGTGCCAAGCTATAATGATCGATCCAATTTGTGGATTTCACATACACAACAAAAATACGTCAGTATACACCAGCACACTCACATTCTTTACTATTGAGCACAATATTTTGACAGATTAGATTGCATCATCTATTTTGGAGCAAACAGCATCATAGGTGTGCTAAATAATTTAAACTAATTTTTACTTTTTCTCTGGAAATTTCAGATACTTTGAATAAACACTCTAATATAAGACGAATATATTATACCGTGTATAAACTGCCAGTTTTAAGGAGGGGGGAGGGGGGTGGGGTAGGCTATATGTTCTGCGGACGCGGGTTTTCGAACGAAGTAATGGTTACTTTTGTTAAATGATCAAATAGGTATGCCCCCTTAGGATACACCCCTTCATATATCTCCCCCTTGTTAAGCCTAGAAACGCTACTGGCTATATAAAGGCTATCCATTGACTACGGACTCATTTTTAGTTATTTCAGACCTCTCCGGGTTATTTTCGTTCATACTTTTTGTATCATGCGTTGTTTTTGGCCGACCCCCTGCCCCTAATAGTCCACTTAGTTCATGGACAGCCCCATGTGAGCTACTTTATACTGATATTTATGTGTATTGTTTATAAACATGCTAATGTTCACTGTTAAGGTTTTTAGCCTAACTTTATGTTTTTGGCACAATGTCACCCCCTAGAAGGGGTTTATTAGGTTTCATTGTAACTAAATCATCTCTACAGTAGTTGTTAATTGAACAATTTAGTATATATTGATGGGTTTGAAATCAACTTAGTTCCTAAATTGTGTGTATATTGAGCTAAAGAACAAAAATATGTGCTTTTTGGGACAATCTCGCCCCGGATGACGGTAGATCTAAACCTATACCAATTTGATATCTGTGCTTGGGAAGTAAGCCAAAACAAGTGACAAAGTTGCCTCATTTCAACAAGATTTCTTAACACCGCGATTAAACCTAGACCATTTTGATGTCCTTGCTTGGGAAGTACGCCAGAAAGAGTGACAAAACCCCCTCGCGCCAACAGATTTCTTACGAACGCGATTAAACCTAGTCCAATTTGATGTCTGTGTTAGGAAAGTGTGCCAGAAAAAAACGACACAAGTTCATCATCACAACAGATCGCAAATTCTTTACTGCGAGACGATTAAACCTCGGCGAACTTGAAATCTGTGTTGGAAAAATGTGCCACAGCTGTAGTGTTCGGTTATAACACGACTCTGTATGAATACGCATGCTTGCCGTTTCATTAGAAGTGTAGTGAAAATATGTGCTGTTGATAAAATTATAGTTACTATATATATATAGTTCGGCGGATAGAAAACCAGGCGAATTGGCATCCCTGATTTATGAAATTAAATTTGAAATTATGGTGAAATGTGCAGGTTTTTACGAAAAATAATCACTGGCGGGTGTTGAAAATGACTAGTTCTATGAAAATAAAGTGTGTTTTATTAACATTACTCCTGCATTTTGGATTTTGAAAAGCTTTTGGCTCCGCTTTTGACGTTTATTTGGCTCCCGATTTTCTATCCGCCGAACTATATATATAGTAACTATAGATAAAATAGGATTGAATTGGTAAAATCCTTTCAACGTGGGAAACCATGGATAATAAAAAATCAGAGGGGTTGTGTACAAGACACGACCGCATATATAGGTGACGCAGGACTACGTAAGTCTCTTTGTAGTGATAGTAGCATGTATTCATGCTTGTAATCATTCGATTCTTCATGTATACATGCTATATGCAACATATATACATGCTACATGCGTTGTATGTAACGATTTATCAAAGTAGTAACATTGCATACGTTCAATTCTCAAAAGACTGTGCATTTGAAAACAATTTAACAAAATCAAGAACACAAACTATTACTTTCCTGCTACCTTACTGAAATTAGAGATTGTTTTTATTATCCATGGTTTCCCACGTTGAAGGGATTATACCAATTCAATTCTATTTTATCAACAGCACATCTTTTCACTACACTTCTAATGAAATGGCAATCATGCGTATTCATACACAGCCGTATTATAACCGAACACTACAGCTGTAGCACATTTTTCCAACACAGATATCATATTCGCCGAGGTTTAATCGTCACGCAGTAAAGAATTTGCGATCTGGTGGGACAACGAATTTGTGTCATTTTTTCTGGCACACTTCCCTAACACAGACATCAGATTGGACTAGGTTTTTTCGCGTTCGTAAGAAATCTGTTGGCACGAGGGGGATTTGTCACTCTCTCTGGCGTACTTCCCAAGCAAGGACATCAAAATGGTCTAGGTTGAAGTGCGGTGTTAAGAAATCTTGTTGAAATGAGAGAGCTTTGTCACTTGTTTTGGCTTACTTCCCAAGCACAGATATCAAATTGATATAGGTTTAGATCATCGTAAAGAATCTTCCAACCAATCACGAAGCGAGAATTCTGGTAAAACATAGGTTCATCATTTTCAATTTTTCAATAGTTCAACATGAAGGATCCATACTTTTCTTCATTTGGGTCAATTCTTAGAAGATTTTCCGATCGATTGGTGTAAGAATATTGAAAATCGATCGGAAAACCGCAGAGCTATTAGCGCTCAAAACCTTTCATTTTTCGTGACGCTCGCATTTTTCGATTTTTTGGAAGTGCCATCCTATCTCAAAACTTGCCGTAAGACGTAGTCCTACGTCAAAAAGATAGCTGCAGCGATGCTTTATCTTAGTTTCGGGTTATAGATGGTGTTAGCTCTACTGACTATCCAAAGACCCATGAAGAATGACTGAGTACTTGCAGCGCATTCCGGAATCATTTTCTATTCAGCAAGCCCCGCCAGAAAGTAGTACTAGAATCATATGGACTTTACTATTACATTCAGACTTTCAATTCGTTTGGTATGTTATTACCAAACGAGTCGACCTGTATATACAGTGGTAACCCGATTTTGTCACTCCCCGATTTTGTCACTCCCCGATTTTGTCACCCCCGATTTTGTCACGTTTTTGACCCGATTTTGTCACCCCCGATTTTGTCACGTTTTTTACCCGATTTTGTCACGCTTTTGATTTATCAAAAGCTTAGTTTGAAAATCATTTTCAAACATGTCAAATGTGTTCAAACACTGTGAAAAGAACTGTGTTGATTTTCGTGGAGTTTCCACAAAAGTTGTTTCTTATCTCCACAACTATAATAGCTAGAAGGTCACTTTCTTTGGCAAAGTTCTTTATAATAATCTTCTCAAAAATTTTGTAGAACATTGTTTTGCTCTACCTCTTACTGCTTGAAAAATAAATTTTCTATCTTACTTTTAGGGGGGTTAATCAAAGAATCGTTCATACCATAAGAAAGAGCTTTTTACGCTGTGACATTTCTCTGAACATAGTCAACCAGTATAATCAACCATTTCGGCGCAATTAATAAACGCGTGTTTTCATACCTGTGGGACCTCACAGCACAGGTGACAAATGTCCACAGAGAGGTAGAAGGAAGTGCGAAAGGTCCTAAAAGTGATCAGAATGAAATATATGTAGTTCGTTCTAAGTTATCTGCAAAAAAATATAAAATTGAAAAAATACCCGATTTTGTCACTGTCCCGTTTTTGTCACCCCTAAATTCATCATGGGGGTGACAAAATCGGGTCATTACTGTAGTAACATGTAAATAAATTCGACTTGGAACGGTCTTACCAAATTGTTGAGAACTATGGGCGTGCGTCGAAATAACTTTCAGTATGAAGAAATCTTGGAAGAAATCAACGTATCTGGCATTACTGCTCTGAAAATTATCACAACAGTTCAATAAAGTAGTAGGTTGCGATTGCGAGCTTTCTGGTATTTTCACACTATCTTATAATTGATATATGCAAATAAAATTCTTTACATTATTCTTATTCAATTTTACACAATCATTCTTTTTTTTCACAAATCAATAACATTCTAGCGGTTGGCAGTTCATTCGTTTCGCTTTGATAAGAGTTCTTATATCGCCTAATATTTTACGCACTTGAGTGAAAGTAGTAATAACATGCTGTTTCATTCTCTCACACACTAGCATGTTGTCAACAAAACATTGCCGCACATCCGACCTACTAGATAAATATTTACGAACCAAGTGTATTGAAAAGATGTGCTGTTGATAAAATAGGATTGAATTGGTAAAATCCCTTCAACGTGGGGAACCATGGGTAATAAAAACAATCTTTAATTTCAGTAAGGTAGCAGGAAAGCAATAGTTTGTGTTCTTGATTTTGTTAAATTATATCTGTTCTATCTGAAAATTATATCTGTTTTTCTGTGCTATTAGCGTTCAAAACCTGAACACTTTTTAGAGAAAGCTTTCTTGGAATGACACCCTACCCAGCCAAACCTTTCCGTAAGACGTAGTCCAACGTCAAAATACAGATGAAAAAGAATTTTGCCCCATGTGGCAATACTGAACCTGAGACTAAGCAACCATTTTGAAACATCGAGTCGTTTTTCCGCTTTCCTTCAACTTCTGCTTGACAATATGTCTCACTTGAGCAGAGTTTAGACAGAGCAATTAGGTTTAGCAACCTAAACGCATTTGATGTTCTGAACGAAAAACGCGCTCGTAATATATGCAACCACCATTTTTTACGTTTGAGAGTTTTAATTGATTCGCAATTTTCTAACCGCGACAACAAATTTGGACAATGTCTCTTTTCGGTGAATCGGTACTTTGCGGTGAAGTTTGATTCTAACGCAATTGTTCCTTATTAATTATATGATAGAGTATCTATACCTATAAAAATGGATTTCTGTCTGTCTGTCTGTCTGTCAGGATGTTCCTTACAGAATCGAAAACTACTGAACCAATCAGCGTGAAAATTTGCATGTAGAGGTTTTTGGGGCCAGGGAAGGTTCTTATGGTGGCTAGAGACCCCTCCCCCCACTAAGAGGGGGGCTCCCATACAATTGAAACACAAATTTCCTCATAACTCGAGAGCTAATCAAGCAAATGGAACCAAATTTGGCATGTGGTTGTTTTTGTAGGCAATTTTTTTTTTCTATGGTGAATTGCGACCCCTCCCCTCTTTAGGAGGGGAATTAAGACCCCATCCCCCTTCAATAGTGGGGGGATCCTATACAAATGAAATACAAATATCCTCCTAACTAGAGAACTAATAAAGCAAATGGAACCAAATTTGGCAGGTGGGGGGTTTTGGGAGGCAGGATTTTTTTATGATCGTTTGAGACCCCTCACCCCTGTGGTAGGGGGATAAGGACTCTCATACAAATAAAACAAATTTTTGCGTAACTCAAAAACTAATTGAACTCGAGAAATTTTAAACTCTTTCATAAAACATTAGACAATAAGAAGACCACCAGAAACTAACAATAGTAACATTAGATGATTCAGGGCGAGACGGACACAGGCCGCGAGTGTTGCCGGCGACCTGCCGTCGGAAGTGCCGGTCACTGCGAGAGGCAGCCCCCCGTAGAGATCACCTCTATCTAGTGATGTCCGAAATATTCAATTATTCGATTACCGATTAATCGGCGAGCGTTGTCTGCACTAATCGATTAATTCAACTATTCGTGCTAGTGGTATTCGATTAGAAATATTCGAATATTTTTTTAATTAATTCGATTAATCGAACGATTATGAACGATTAGCGGCCATTATTCGGGGATTATTCGCATTCATATTATTTCCTTTGAACTATTCGATTAATTCAACTACTCGTGCTGGCAGTATTCGATTAAAAATTATTCGAATATTTTTATAATTATTCGATTAGTTGAATTAATCGAACGATTAACGGACATCACTACCTCTATCTAGGTTTATTTATTTTCCTAGATCTGCTGAGGCTGACCTCTGTTACTTTCCTTCAGTTGGGCACCCCTGCGAAATGGTACTTTCTACGAAAAGGTTTTCCGTGAAATGGTACATCCGGCGAAATGGTATTCTGCAAAACTCTATATTCCGCGTTATGGTCAACCGAGAATTAGTGTTCCGCAGCATGGTATTCAGCGAAATGGTTTGTAATGATGGCGAATATTTAAATGCTATCCGCTTTATTTTATCAGGCTAAGCGAGGGGGGGAGTTGTTTTCTATTTTACTGTGAGGAAAATTTGTATATTAAAACACCCACAAACTCCTCAGAAACTTGCAAAACTTGAGATTGTGATAAAGATCATCCGAGATTCAGGATTTATGTAGAACACAGTTTAATTTGTGGCAATACGAACTTTGTTGGGTCAGCTAGTATAATATATAACGTATTGTAGTAGAAAGTTATCAAATAAAGTTAACCAATAGTTTAAAATACATAATTATAAAATAAAGAACTCGAGAAAGGATGCGGGACGCCATTTTTGGTGCAAGCGTAATTGGCGATGAATAGCCCATCATCACACGGTTGGGTGAAGGTGTCATTCCGAAAAATCTAAAACTGTGTATCTCACATAATGTTCCGCCGCCTCCATTTTTACGTAAGATTCTCATTTTGAATGGATTCGAATAGAATACGATCAGTTTGCGCACTTTTCTGAACACATTTTACATTCAGAATATCAATTTGGCTTAGGCTCGAACAAGCGAAACGATTCCTGACCTGCTGGTACCGAGAGACTACACCATTTTTGTTGGAGTAGAAAACAAAAGCGTGCTTACATGCGACGAATTGGTTCACCTACTATAATAATGACAATGCTTAATAATTTTGCACTTTTCAATAGTAAGTTTCCAAAAATAGATTATCTCTACTATTCATTTATTAAGTTGGCCGATATTTATATTTGATTCACTAATACGAATATCTTTCGAATTAATTTAGAAATGACTAACTTAGCTTGTTTTAGTATTGTCGATTTTCTAACCGCGACGACAAATTTGTAGATTGTCCGGATTATCCGATGAATCGATGCTGTCCAGTAAAACTTGACGTCAGAGCACCATATGTTCCTTATTTAGTTTTTAGTATAGGGTATATAGCATATAGCGTACTATTAGGTTTAAGAGCTAAGGACATCAAGTTAATCTGAACAGCATTAAATACATTAATTGGAAAGAAAGACCTTGATAATACTTGCAATCTCAAAACCTAACCTTTAACGATTTGCCAGTGTGAGCATTGTTTCTTTCCAACTGAAGCAGAAATTTCAAGCTAAGCTATCACAAAATTCAACATCTGCACAGCAGTAAACAAGAAGGTGTATTTGTGACAAAAGTATGTATTTGCTTGGGGGCACGACCGCTGGCTTTACGTAGAATTACGAATGTAGATACATATCGATAATGCTGGATATTTTTCAAATGCTCAACAGTCGTTACGCAAATTTATAATGTTTGATAGATGAGATCGAGATTACATTTTTCAATCATTTCTATCAGTTTCTATCACACTAGCAGTTTAAAGAACGGTGTACGGTTAGTGGCTTAAAGAGTTTGTTCAAAATATAAAATATTTTAATTAAACGAACACAGGTTAAAGGGTGGTTAAACAGAAAATAATCAAGTAATCTATATTATCATTTACAACATAGATTCGCTTTCGTCAGTTTCTTCGAAAATAATTCTTTACCCACTGTTATAATAAATTATAACAGTAGTTATAATAAATTATAACAGTACAGTATATCGATATATTCGGTTTGGAAAAGCGATAGTTGGGCTCTTTTCTTAAACGGTTTACTTTCAGGACATCAAGTTCGTCTAGGTTCAATGTTCTAATGATCGATCAACTATCAAACAAGAATATCACTTCTGAAGGATGCAATAACTTAAGGGGAAACCGAACATGGCTCAAAGATGGCAGGATAAATGACTACCGCTCGATGCATGTATTGCTCTGTGCCTTAAAAATCCATCTGTATTGGCAGCGCACGCTTTCGCCACGTAATCAGTACTTCCAGTGTTGTTATAATTTTCTAAAACTTGTCATGCCATTTATCGATCCGCTATAAATCAACAAGCACTCAGCAAAATAATTGCAAATGGAAAATAAATTTAATTGATCATATTGATCATTACGTGTTGATCATAAAACGTATAATCTGGAACTAATTAATAGATATTTGGTTGCGCACGTATTTCGTTGCACTAGACACATTCCAGCGTGTCCCGTTACGACGAAGACCCGACTTTCATTGACTTTTAGCTCCCGCTAGCAAAAAATACGTTTGTGACTAAGTTTTTAAGCAAGTTTTAAAATATGTGTGTTAAATGTACTTTCTAATGTAGTATTTACTTTTTGATTTAGATTGTTATTTAGGTAGGTATAACAAGTTACATTTCGTAACGGGACATCATCGCAGAAATAGCGCTTTTTAATGTTTTAATATTTGTACACTTCAGTGTGCTAATTATTAAACGTTCTGTATGTTGATTGTGTTGAGAACTACATTTTCTTTGTAATTCAATAATCACTGGTTCATATCCAGTATTATATGTATATGGGGAGTTGAAATATGCAGTTTTAAATACCGATTTCTTGATGTACAAGTGCGTGGAATGTGTCACTAGCGTTTTCCGAGAAAACAGCACCACGGTCTCAAAGTTTCGCCACATCAATGAGTTAGGGATGGGAAAACTATCATTAAATACTGATAGTTAGGCCATTGCAAATCATATTTAAAGTTTTTGTCACCGCTCCTTGAAAATTGGCTTGAAAAATCGGGGGGCAAAAAAATAATTTGTAGGATATGAGTCAAATTTCTGTTTATAAAATCAATTGTCTGTGGGCTCTACAGTCTGAAAAACTCGAAAAATGAGTCTCCGAGTTGAATTAACGCTTCTAGCATGACACAGAAATGGAAATTCCAACAATGGAATTTCCGAAAACCGTCCAAAAAAATTTTCCTTCGTTTTTGTCTTTTTTGATATATTTTTGCATAGAAAATAATAACGTATATATTATAAGCAAGAATAGATTCAGTTTTCACGTTTAAACCTTAAATAAAAATTCTTAAAATCCATGTTTTTTTGCTCGATTGAAAAATTCACTTTGTTTTTTTTTTCGCCCCCCCCCCCCCCCCCCCCCCCATTAGTGGCCGAACACCGGAAGGACAAAAACTTTTTTAAATATTTGTAATGGCTTTATCAGTAAGCAATAATATCACTAAGTATCAGTAAGGTTTCGCAGTTATTGATGCTTACTGATACAGTTACGTCGTCCCGTTAGAAAAATCATTTGGATTAAAGTTAATGATCGGTAGTTGCGTACGATAGACGAGAGTGACACAATATGTCGTCGTTGTAGTCAGCAGCTTCGAGCCGGGGTGGCTCGTGCTGTTTCAAGCAGTCGTCTCTATTCAACTCGATCTAGGGTCATTCGTCACAAATTTAACAGTCGTCTCAAAAGTCATAAATCAATTTCGACTTGGTCAAGCCATCTTGCATGTTGTGTCTTCGTGTTTCCGGTGCCGGTGGGGTTGCTGAAAAGAACTGTTGTCGTAGCTCTGCCGTCCGGCATCCTTACGACGTGCCAGCCCACCGTAGCCTACCAACTTTCGTCAGATGTAGATGAGAGTCTCTGGGATTCTCAAACAGTAAAAGTATGTCGTGATTCATATACTTCTACCCATGATGCAAATCATGCCTCTCGTTTCGATACCCGCTGGTCGGAACACCGCCTCAAAAGTGACGTTGAACAGTATACTGGATAAGTTGTCACCTTGTCCCAACCCTCGCCGCGTCTCGAAGGGACTCGAGTGTGTCCCCGAGACGTGCGAAACACATCACTCGTTTTAATGTAGCTCTGATTAGTCGCGACAGTTTATCCGGAAAATCGGTTTCGTGCATTATGTGACATAGCTGGTCTCGAGGAACTGTACCGTATGTTGCATTGAAATCAATAAAGATGTGATGCAAGGACACGATGTACCCTCAATATTTCTGCAAGATCTGTCGGATGGTAAAAATCTGGTCGGTAGGTGCGCGAGACCCCAGGAAGTCCACTTGATAAATTACAATGTAGAGTTACAAAAAATAATGCCGGTATTACAATTTCCTATTTTTTTGCTACAATGCCGTGATGGATAAAATTACTGATATTTACTGATAGTTATCAGTAACGTACTGAAACTACTGATAGTTATCAGTAACGATTTTTAATGATGGTTCCCATCCCTACAATGAGCTTTTAAAGAGCTTTCAACTTTTGCCTCATCGATAAGCTTAGAGTGAAGTAAACAAATGCAAAGATGACCAGGAATCAAAAACTGGCCTTCAATGCAAACGGATTAATTACCGCCATCCGGAGTAAGATTGTGCCACGGGGTGAGATTGTGCCAAAAACCAAAAATGTTTATTTGTGAAAATTTATTATATCTATAGAAACTGGTGACCTAAATTCAAAATGATGATGAACATAACATATTTATTCATAACTTAGAATGGAACACAGATAATATTAGCAAACTATTTAGCCTAAACCCTAACCCTAAAGTCTTTAGGGTTTCAAAGTTCGCGATCAAAAATACGCGGAAATAACGCTTGTAAAAAATGTCCCGTATAAACCAACCCAAACAAGAAATCGCATCAACTTGCTATCTTGAATGTATATAAACTAATCATTTACAATGTATTGAAAGGCTATTATGCGTTGGATAAGTTTTGATTACGAAGATAATATTTTTCGAAACTGTACTTTTCGAGCTTCACTGGGGTGAGATTGGGCCAAGCCATAATGATCGATCCAATTTGTGGATTTCACATACACAACAAAAATACGTCAGTATACACCAGCACACTCGCATTCCTTACTATTGAGCACAATATTTTGACAGATTAGATTGCATCATCCATTTTGGAGCAAACAGCATCATAGGTCTGCTAAATAATTTAAACTAACTTTTACTTTTTCTCTGGAAATTTCAGATACTTTGAATAAAACGCTAATATAAGACGAATATATTATACCGTGTATAAACTGCCAGTTTTAAGGTGGGGGAGGCGGGTGGGATAGGCCACATGTTCTGCGGCCGCGGGTTCTCGAACGAAGTAATGGTTACTTTTGTTAAATGATCAAATAGGTATGCCCCTTTTAGGCACACCCCTTGATATATCTCCCCCTTGTTAACCCTAGAAACGCTACTGGCTATATAAAGGCTGACAATTGACTACGAACTCATTTTTAGTTATTTCAGACCTCTCCGGGTTATTTTCGTTCATACTTGTTGTAAGACGCGTTGTCCATCTCGTCCATCTTCTCAGTGGTAGAAGCAAAGAAAGTAATCATACAAACAATAATTACCGTCTCCTGGGAAGCGTATGTGTGCCTAGACGGAATGGTTAGACTGGAGAGACAAAATTAGGTATGGGTCATTCCATATCAAACGTACACAAAAATCGGAAAAATTGGATTCGACCATCAGCGATTTCAACCAAACTTGGCATAATTGTTTATTCCAATCCCACAACAAATTTCCCAAAGTTTTATGCCGATTGATCAATCCCCCTAGCAGTGGCGCTACTTCCTTTTTTACAGATTTTCAAAAAAAGTCGTTTTTCGGGTTTAAATATCTCTGAAACAGTTTGATGCGAAGACATGGCAATATACTTTTTCCATGGATTTTGGCCGTGTAATCGAATGATGTTATCAGATTTTATCTAATTTGTCAACATCATATATTTTTTTGTAATTTAAAACGAAAAATGTGAATATCTCAAAACATCTCCAATTTTATTTTCAAATAAATATGCTCAAAATGTTCGCCAGAAAATTCTACATAAGAATCACTTAACTAGAAAAAGCAATATTGGTAGTTTGGGAGATAGGGCGTTTTGAATATCTAGGGCAAGCGTAATTCTATCTGAATTGTTAGCGAAAATATGTTTAAACACGTCTACCTGATGCTTCCGGACATTTTCATGACTATATAATCTATTTTGATGAAAAATATGCATTTTCAACATTGATTCAGCCTAATAAATTTTGATGTTCTGAATACTTTTGTATATATTTAAATAAAAGTAACAATTTCGTTCAAATTTTTATAGTTTTATTATTAACGTGTGCTAGTTATTTGAATAATATAATTGCGTTGTTATGTCGACTAATGTGGTATTTCATTCCCGTGATTAGTCGAAACTTTCAAGTAATTTCGACGCTTGAAAATGGCTTTATTAACACTTTATTGCACTACGGGAAAAACTAGTCTGAAAACGAATAAAATTCAGAAACGGCCTGCCAACTGACAAAATATAAGTGATCTTATGTAAAATTTTCCGGCGAATCTCATGGTGCCCATCCCTTCCCTAATGTCTAATGACTAATGTCTAATGACTAATGCCTAATGAGAGTCGTGTGGTAATATTTCAATTGCCAAAGCACTCAGGCGTTAACGGAGAAAGTGGTGTGGAGTCCCACTTACCAATTGAACTACCCAATATATTTTTGGCCTTCAACCAGTCTACCATTTTTCAAACCTACATTTATTTATGTCTGGGCACTAGGTTCCTACCGAATTTGAGGTTAACACTATCTTTGCAGAGTACCTGTCCGGTATTCTTGCAATAAGCCCATCACATCCGTCCACTCCGTTCTCCTGTACGCCTCTAAAGATCATTCTTAGCACTCGTTTTTCGAAAACTCCGAGCCCTCGCAGCTCCTCCTCAAGCATTGTTCATGTTTCATGCCCGTAGAGAACAACGGGTCAAATAAACGTCTAGTACAGGGTTCTAGACGTACGGTGTACGGTGGCTTAGATTGCTCGACTGCAATTTCTTGTGGAACCCACAGTAAGCACGACTTCCGCTGATAATATACCTCCAAATCTCACGGCTGATGTCTTTGTCCGTCGTTACAAGTGCGCCGCGGTATAAATTCATTAACAACCTCAAATGCGTTGCCTGTGAGCCTATGTACCATCTATCGTAGATTGGACCAGTTTAATGAGCTTCGTGGAAAAGCTGTTCTCATCCATGAATTTCCATGGCTCTTTTCGGTCGATGGTATCATATGCGGCTTTGAAGTCAACGAATGAACGGTGCGTGGAAACTCTGCATTCACGGCCCTTTTGGAGCAGTGTAAATATTTGATCCGTCATAAACCGCCTTTTGAAAAACCCGGCATGAGAGGTTCCCACAAATCGCTAGACAGTTCTCGAAGTCCAACTTGTCTCCCTTTTTGCAGATTGGGCAGATAACCCCATCTTTCCACTTCTCCGGTGGCTGTTCCGTATCCTCAATGTTAGCAATTAGCTGGTGCATATAGACGGCCAGCTTTCCTGGTCCCATTTTAATATGCTCCGCTCTGATGTCATCTTTCCCAACTGATTTATTGTTCTTTAGCTGCATGATGGCCTCCTCAATTTCGCCTATCGTTGCGGCTGGCACCCCTTCCACGTTTGTTGCACCATCAAAATCGGTTTCTCCGCCATCATGGTTTTCCGCCTGGACGTCATGCAGGTGTTCATCGAAGTGCTACTTCCACCTCTTGGTCACCTTACAATTGTCGGTCAGAATACTGCCATTCTTATCCCGACACATTTCGGCTCGCGGCACAAAGCTTTTGCGGGATCCGTTCAGTTTCTGGTAGAACTTTCGCGTTTTCTGAGGACGATGCAGTCGCTCCAACTCTGCATATTCCTGCTTTTCCAAGTAGTGCTTCTTCTCCCGGAAAATTTGGTTTCGTTGCATCTTCTTCTGTTTGTGTCTCACCACGTACTGATGTGTGGCACTGCGCATCTTGGCCACCCGCGTAGTGTTCTCTTCATCAATCACTCTCCTACATTCACCGTCAAACCAATCGTTCCGCTGATTCCGTGCCGCATGCCCGAGGGAGCTCTCCGCTACACTGCTGATGGCTGTTTTGATGGTGTTCCAATACTCCTCGAAAGGGGCTTCTTTCAACTCGTTCTTTTTGGCAGCGCAGCTGCATCTTAACCATCACGAGGTGATGGTGATCCACTAGATGCAGGTGCATCTTAACCATCCCTAGGTAGTGGTCCGAGTCAGCGTTAGCGCTTCGATAGGATCTGACGTCGATAATGTCTGAGAAGTGCCGACAGTCGATCAAAACGATTCGGTCGATCTGTGATTTTGTCTGATTTGGTGACCTCCAGGTATATTCGTGTTGGAGTCTATGTTGGAAGAAGGTACTACGTACGGTCATATTCTTGAAGGCGGCAAAGTAAACAAGTTTTAGGGCCATTTCATTGGTTAGCTGGTGCGCGCTGAACCCTCCAATCACCGGTTTGTGTTCCTCCTACCGGGCGACCTGAGCAGTGAAATCCCCGATGACGATCTTGACATCATGTTTTGGGCAAAGCTTCCCAGGTAACCAGTAAGCATTTCCAATGCAATTTAAAAGCAAGCAAATAAGCATTTAAGTTGCCTTAAATGCTATTTTGGCAAAATATGCGGCAACTTTACTGCTAGCCCTCTTATAGTGCTGACAATGCTTATTTTTAGCTGGCTACCGACAAGACGAATTTAAATAGAATTGTGGATGCCAATTTACAAAAGTTCTGCAGTCAAAAGGCTGATAAACGATTGATTTACTGCTCATACTAATGCTTATTGGTTACCTGGGTTGTATTCACGCTCCAACTGTGCGTAGAACTCATCCTTGTTGTCAGCGGTACTTCCGAGGTGAAGGTTGTGCATGTTGATGATGCTTATGTTGAAGAACCGGCCCTTGATTCTCAACCTGCGCATTCGAGGATGAATTGGCCACCACCCAATCACTCGTTTTCGCATCTCGCCCATCACTATGAAAGCTGTACCCAGCTCGTGTGTGTTGCCGCAGCTCTGGTAGATGGCATGTTCATCTCTGAACGCACGCACCATTGCGCTCTTCCAGCACCTACGAAGCTCGAAAGAGTCCTCCTTCTCTGTCAGCATTCTATCTTGGCTTTCACAGGGGTTGGTTACCCGATCTCCACCAAAGTTGCTCGTATCCCGGCTGGTACCATGAGGAGGAACGCATAGGAGTTGCTGAATAAGACGCGGCAAACCGTTGCAGGGTCCATTTTATGCCGACGGTACGCATTGTTTAGTTGGTAACCAGCCTATGGAAAACTTATGAATTTATTAAATTGCTAAAAATAACGATAGTGCTATGTCAACTTCTCGTACATCCTGTAAATTTAAGGTCTGCTTAAGGCTTCGCTTTGATTTCAGTAAATGTTAGTCTAGATTATTGAAACTTTGTTTTTCTGTTGTACCCTTAACGTGGTATAATCTAATTTGTTATAAGTCGTTGCACGCAAGTTAACCATTAACGCTTGCATTTTGAAAAATATTTACTACTCCCCAAGGAAACTGCTTATTTCTCAATACTGTAGAACCTGCCGTATGATAAAGACTCCCTAAAATACCTTCGCAATTTTGATGCGGTAAAACTGCCTACAATATAGATATAGTGAAGAAAATTCCCATAAGAATGTGGCAGGCAAACTTCAATAACATTAAACAAATGCTCCAGTAGGAAATTCCCGATTATTTCCACTTTGGTAGTAAATTTTGTTCCTCCCCCTTTCGTGCAAATGACTTGTTAGTAATATTGTTATTTTCTTAACACCCCGTCCTGCCACTGCACTGTCCGGACATATACCCGTTTCGCCGCAAAAAGTAGCACCCCTTTTCGTGTGCCCATCACCCATCAGCACAGCGTACATATTTCACCATTATAAAGCCTCACGGTGCGGCTTCCGGCGCTTCAATAATGGAGTGAAATAATAACTTGGGATTTTCAACCCTCTGTTCGGCTGTCGGCGATCGACGACGGCGATTCTTCGCGTGTTTTCCTTGCTCACTACAACACTACCCCCGGCAAAGGGTGGTAACAAAAGCCATCAACAGCAGCGAGCTCATTCTTTGATTCCTTGATTAGCTTTCACCCCTGAACACGGAAGGCCCGAAGCGGAACCCTCTTCAGAAGTCTGGTGAACTAGAAAAGAGATATAATATTTTTGTCCCTTCGCGCATCCCTTTAGCGTTCAACAATAGGGTGGTTGGAAGGATTTATGATAAAGTTTTTAATTTCTTTGTTCTGGAAAAATTCATATGATTAAAATTTTAACTAAGTAAAGTTTAAATTGGAAAATAAAAATCATCACCTTTTGTCAGTTTTCAAAATGAAGCATTTATTTTTAACGCATCTGGAATTATCGGAAGAACCCTAAATTGCAGTTGCTGATTGCGTCTGACCGTGTAAATGTTTTTTTTAGGCAAAAATATCTGTGAACTATCATTTATTCCAATATCTGTATTATGCAATATTGCAAAACTCCCTACATTTTGAACTACCGGCCTTTCTCCTTGCCCGTTTCCACTGATGTTTGATGTGGAATTATGTGTGACACTTTAATTTTAGCTTATTCGCGCAACTGCATGTGGTTGGTTTGGAAGGGATCCGCAAATCAAAGAATGAAAAATCGAGTTGGGTTAGCACTTTTTTTCCCTATTTCTTTTAGGGTTGTAACAAATATAGCAAATGTGAGTTCATATTAAATTCTGACACTGTTTAGATAAGCGCCTAGTGCCTGGGTTCCGGTGCGGTTGACATTGGTTGAATGATGATATCGTAACACATGCAGTGGAAAATCAATTCAGGACCAACTGGCCAACTGCAATGAATTAGGGTTGAAGACGTAGATAAAAATAATTAATTATTTCGTATTTATCACTGTCAGGATCGAATTTCTTTCCGAATTTGTTACCATAATCATCAAGTGCCAAAAGGTTTGTTTCTTATCACTGATTTTAAAAATGTTCATGTTTCATCTCGCAATATTTCAGTTTTAGGTAACGCATGTCTAATTGCGTTTCGTGCGAATGACGTAACATACCGAAATAATTTAGCTAGATGAATTTTCGATTTTTGGCATGTTTTTCAAATACAAACTACCATCGATACAAGTTGCTATTGCTATATTGAGATTTACTCGATAATTCAAACATCAGTCTGGGCGCTGCAAAATTTGCAAATCTCCATCAGCATATTTTGGATGCTTTCTTCAACATGTGAAGTAACAGATTACTGAAACAACGTGTAAATGCATTGTTGCATTCCCCGTCTCGTTTGCTTTTACGTCAAAAATTTAAAAGCTTCTTGTACCGAAAACAACACTCCATTCCCCGTCACGTATATGCAGTGTTGACTGCTAGATACGAATCTCCAGAACAGATCTGTCCTAATCTCTTCATCAGGAAGTGCGGTATTCGCGCCGTTTGCTTACCCGTCCATCGTTCGAGCAAGATCTGTGCAACCTATAATCAAACACTTATGCACTTCTTCTGCGGTTGTACCATTCGTAGCAGCTGATCTGGTAAACTGATGACGATAATCATAAGTTGCCGCCGCCGCTGCTGCTGCTGCAGGCAACGGGATGATTTGGGGTTTCCACCGGAGCTAGCGAACTACAAACGGAGGAAAACAAAAGAAGGACTGGCCCATTCTAGCGCTCAACCATGTCCGCCAAACCGCAGACGCACCAGCACAAATCAAGCGCGTATGCCAACAACGAGTGAGTGGTTAGTGCACAAAAAACACACCTGCTCTGATTCTTGTTCGATTGGGAAATGTCTTAATTTTTGTGTTATTTGCTTCGGTCACCTTTTGGGGGAGGATAAAGTGGGCATCGCCTGCCATCGATACCCTGTAATTTCCTATACGTGGCATCACGGTTTCTTTTTGGGTAATTTCGGTTCGTTCGAAGGGTCTAAGCGCCATTGCTTGAACAATGTTCCCTATGAGGTCTGGCGCTCGATTTGTAATTTATTCAACAGCCCTAAATTTGGTTTGGATAAGAACTTTTATTCGTGTCAAAGTACAGAATGTGTGAAATCAATCAAAACTTCAGAATCAATTCACTTTGGCTGCACTGCATTTTTGTGCAATAATCGCTATTGAATGAGCGATATGCTAATTGAACTTTATGCGTGTTTGTGTGTAGTGGAGTTTAACCTTCCTTCAATGCCAGCTCTACTTTACCCACCTTGCTCCTCAATGCCAGTACTGTCTCCAATTACATTCATCCCTGGCAAGGTTGACTGTCAAGAGGGGTCATATATGGGGGTCATATAGAATTCAGCATTAAGGAAGGCCCCTGCCTCTCATGAATAATGACTTTCGTCAGCGTCTCGAGGCTGGCCCAGAACTTGAATTCTTAAATAGCCCAGGCAGAAAAAAATCATTGGATTTGCGTCTGGTTTATTCGAAAGCCATTGTGTGGTCCAAATGAAGTTCGAAACGTTGTTTTTCAGCTGCTCTTGGTTCATTTGTGTTTTGTGAGACGGTGCCGAGACTTGCTGAAAAACGTCCATGATCTGCCAGCAACCAAAACATTTTCCCGATAATAAGTCGCATTTACTTTGACGCTAAGCTGAATGAAAACGATTGGAGGGTGCCCATCCACGATTACAGCGGCCAAAACTATAATTCATGGCGAGTGATGCTTCCTGGTGACCAACCGATGGCTCAAATAAGTTCTCGTATGAATATTTGATCTAGTAAACCCTACCATTTTGAGAGTTTAGGAGTTGTTCAATTGGGAAAGCTTTCTCGTCAGAAAAGACGGGGTTCGAAAATTGACCACTTTCGACCAAGCAAAGCCACTCCTGCGCTCTTTCAGTTCTAATATGTTGCTTGTCCGGTGTAAGATCATAAGCATTTCGGAACTTGTAAGGATTGACCTTGAGCTCATTTTTTAATATTTATCGGATGCTGCGACCCGATATTTTCAGTTCTTTAGCCATTTGATTGGAACTTCGTCGTGGATTTCGCTCAAGTCACTTCGTCACTTTTCGAACCATCTTAGGTGACGTTGCAGTCTTTTAATGACCACCTCCATGGCGTATTGCG
This sequence comes from Sabethes cyaneus, assembly GCF_943734655.1. Taxonomy (NCBI): domain Eukaryota; kingdom Metazoa; phylum Arthropoda; class Insecta; order Diptera; family Culicidae; genus Sabethes; species Sabethes cyaneus. The sequence goes on from NC_071355.1 coordinate 80,480,156, forward strand.
ATGGTAACAGTATCATTTTAACGAGTTATGGCACGTTAAACGAACAATTTATTCCCATTTACCAGCTGGTTATGATTTTCAAGCTCAATTCTACCAACCTACTCAATTTTACCATCTATTGCATTGCATACACGGAAAGAAATCCAATTCCGATACCATGAATTGCTGTCAAATCATGATTGAACTCCCATATCAAGCAGCACAAAATCATGAAAAATAGTTCATGGTTCTGAGTTGTGTTGTACTGCAAGAAGCTTATGGTATCATGAGTATTATTCATGGTGTATTTTCATAAAGCATAAGCTAGAAACCTGAAATCATGAGTCATTTGGCTCATTTTGGAGATTACATTTCTATCCGTGTAGCTTGAAGAAAAAGCACAAGTTGACGTAGTTTACATTGACATATAAGCTGCATTTGACCGGATCGATTATCGCATTCTTTTGAGGAAATTACATCGATTGGGAGCTTTGCAAAAACTATTGACTGGGCTTGATGCATATTTACGTGATAGTCTTCCAACGTAAATTGAAATCTACTGTTTCATCTGTGTTTACAAATACGTTTGGTGTTTCTCAAGGAAGCAATATGGGCCATTTGCTGTTCATATTATTCTTCAACGATGTAGTAACCAGAAGCCGGATGCGTACTTATCTTGCTGACGCTCTTAAATTGCTTCTTAGCGGGCATTTCATCGACGATTGTCGTCGGTGCCAAGAATTATTAGATGCTTTTGTAAACTGTTGAGATCCAACTACTTGGTAACGTGGTGATGCTCAATTATTTGGTAATAACATTCCATCGCCACCAGAATCCTGTCATTTGTGACTACAACATAAACGGTAATATGTACTCTTCGGAAGGTAAAGCACGTTAGCGACCTCGGCACCTTACTCGACTTATCTCCTTCAATTAAACTTTTAATCTCCTTCTATTAAACACCGCAGTCTTCCTAGATCCCTATCGCAAAATGCAACGTTCATTTCCATAGCTATTTTAGTACCAAATCACGTTCTCTTTGTATGGAAATACCTAACAGAATACGATTAAAACCATTTTTCGAAACTACCCTTGAAAAAAAAAATGTGAGGAGTTGTCACATAAACCTAAGATTCAAAAAATTGTCTAAAAGGCTAAATCTTTCCCACTGCTCTGATATCTGTCAACATTCATACAAAAATAATTCTTCATAAAAAATTTCAACTCCATTTTGGGTATTTTGTCCCGTATTGTTAAACTGTGCCGCGGGAGTTCCACAAGGCTCTATTATGGGCCCATCGCCGAATAGACATTTTTTATTAGGGAGGACTTAAACTACGTTGTCTACCCAAGTAACAATTCCAAGTTTTATTACGTTCGTATTATATTGGTTTTCATGACCAATTTCATAAAACCGCTAATAAAACTATGAGCTCCACCAGAGCTTTCTGATGACCGCTATAAAACTGCTCTCTGACCAAGTGGCCCACTCCCCAGAATGTTTTCATAACCGCTATAAGAATCAGGTTATAAGGCCAAGTAGTCGTATCACGCTCTGCTGAAAGCAGCAATAAAACCGGTTAAGCTTACGCTGCTTGACAGCCACCGCCATAATTTAAAAAAGCTCTTCGCTTTTCGCATTTCGCTTTTCTGGCAACAGCTAAATAAGTTCGATAGCTTTGTCAACTTGAAAATTTATCCGTGAGCAGAAAAGTTTAGGTTTAACTGACAGATCATTCTGAACGATTTAGTTTATAGCGACCAGAATAAAATATCCCAAAGAATATTTATTGAATTTTAAGCAATTTCATTGGTTTGCAGCATGTGCGCATTTAATTTCATCGTGCATATTGATAGGATAGGTCGATAAATTAAGCGCGCCACTGAAATTGTGCAATTTTCGAAAACTGGTTATTTTAACAAATTGAAAATATTCAGTTAGTCAATCTCAATTTCTAGCAAAATCATTTTAGTTGCTTCCTCTGACAAGAAAACCGTTTGATAATAACTTTCTTTTTGCAAAACACTTTGCTTTGATGAATTGTTGTTTACGAGCTAAAACAAAATACTAGAATATGGCAATATGGCTTCGCATAAAAAATAATTTTGGCATTGAACTTTGGTATTCTTCATAATAGCAGAAAAAAACTGTTTGGTCAGAGAGTTACCGTTTTAATAGCTCTATAAAACTAACAGATTTATTGCGGTTTGTCAAGTAACCACGATAAGATCAATTTTGGTTGGTGCGCCATTTTGTATTGTTACGCTACACTTATGGTAAGTTTATAGAAGACGTGGTGCAGGCAACTAGTTTTAACGTGGTATATTCTGATTCTTATAGAGGTTACGAAAATATTCTGCGGTGTGGGCCACTTGGTCAGAAAGCAGTTTTATAGCAGTCATCAGAAAGTTCTGGTGGAGCTCATAGTTTTATTAGCGGTTTCATGAAATTGGTCATGAAAACCACTATACTATCGTAATAAAACGTAAAATTGTTACTTGGGATGCGCACAGAGATGCTTACGTTCAACGTAAACAACATTATTGAGGAAATGTGTCTAGATGGAGGGCAGACCAACAAGCCGACAATGCTCAGCTTCGACGGAGTGGTGATGAATATAAAAAGGACAATGTGGCCTATTTAACGGATTTCTCTAGGCCGCTTATGACACACAGATCAAATGCAACGCGATTCTGAAGAAATCCTATGATGGTGACTGTGCGGGATGCGCGTTATGTTGGAGAAAACTTCCTTATCGGTTCACGTCTCGACAGGTGGAGAAATCTGCGATGGTGGCTGCGACAGAGTGCGCGTTTCGTTGGAGGGCTCTTTTGATTCGGCCCACATCTCGATGGGTAGAGTTCTCGCGAAAGCCGCCGCGACGCTATTTACACTCACAAGCAGCATTGCCAACCTTCCAGATTTGTCTGGATTTTCCAGAATTTTTGATGCCTAATCAGACAAAAAAAGACGTTTTCCAAACATTGTCTTTCATTAGACCAAATGACAGCCAGATTTTCCCAGACGTTTTTTTTTCTCGTTTTCCAGATTTTCGTAAAAACCGGCTGGCAACGTTGCTCACAAGGAAATCCTGCGAGGGTGGCTGTGAAGGAATGGATGTTAACTTGGTGACCATCCCAGTATTGGTGCACGTCTCGACAGGACACACATACACACACAGGAGAGAGAGAGAGAGAGAGAGAGAGAGAGAGAGAGAGAGAGAGAGAGAGCGAGAGAGAGAGAGCGAGAGAGAGAGAGCGGGAAAAGCAGAGAAGCAGAAGAGCTGATCGCTATTGTGCTATGGTAACGCTAGATTTTAACGCTTTCAAGCTGGAAAGCAATCGCTCGAGCGCTACACAAAATGATGGCCCGGAATTCCTTTGCCAAATCCTGAACAGCTACTTTCAGGACCGACTACTGGTATACTATGCAAACAGCGAGAATGACAGTCTCGATAACCGCTGACATTCCTATCAATTATGGAACGCAATGTAAAATGGTGTGCGAACACTAAAACTGACCAAGACGACGGTCTTAAGGGAAACCTACCAACACGCGATGGAGACAAAAATAGAGCTTAGAAAAACTACCATTGGATAACAGTTACTAAAACCATCCTCCTTTTAGGGGATTTGGACCCTCTGCTAAAGTTCTCAGTAGTTGTAGCCTCTACAGAGATCCATCATTTGCAGGCGGAGTTACAGATACCCATAGTACACCTAACGAAAATCGGGAGCTTATAGTGGACAAGCCATGTCGCGAGAGGTTTGGGCTACGAAATCTTTTAGGACCCCACTGGCACCAGGAATAGAGAAGCCCAACGTGCTAGATGGCTCGAACAGAATGAAGCTGACTTGCAAGTGTCGAGACTGTCAATGAATTGGCATCCGGGTGGAGTGGAAATTAACTCTTGAAAAATCACGAGCGTCTCCAGCTAGTGCTGCTGATCATGATGACGATGACGATAAAAATAATGTTATCTGTAAAATATTTACCATGACTGGATGAACCATTATGATTGACCTTTAGTATACTGACTTCTTGTTCTACGTCTCAGATAGTTTTTTCTGAGTCCAGTGTCCAAGCAAATGGAACCAAATTTGGCATGTGAAGGTTTTTGGAGGTAGAATTTTTTTCTAAGGCGTATTGAGATTCCTCTCCCCTCTGGAAGGGGGTAACAAAATTGTTAAGAATAAATCGGTGAAGCCTATATAATGGATCAAATTAAATAAAAGTAAGATAATATAACACTTATTTTGAAAACAAAATTGAAGAGAAAATGCATTGTTGAAATGAAAATATGAAGAAAATAATGTTGAGATTACACTAAGTTTATGGTTTCCGACCAGTTTTCAACTGATTGCAATCGAACTGCACTGATATTTTATTACGATTTTGCCAACATTACCATTTTAAGGGTTGGTAATAAAATCCAAATCGTTACGTTTGACTTGCTGCTCGAGTCACAAATGCTGATGCGTCGGATTAGAAATTTGCGGCATGATTTAGGAATATCTTGGGTTGTCAAAAAAAGCTCTTGGTTGCAAGATTACAATTAACCGTTATGTGTGCAACAGGGTACCCGGGTACCTTTTCAGTTTTAAAATAGTTATAACTCATTCAGTTTAAAACATACGTCATTGAAATTTTGCGACATCGTAAAACTCGTTGATCTTAAGTAATTGAGGTATTTTTGGTGCATATCCATAAAGGGGATTAGCCAAGAGAGGCACTTGAATTTTTTTATTACGTAGGAGGGCGACAAGGGTACCCGGGTACCCATGATTTGCTATGTACATAACTTTGGCTATCTTGAACCGATTTGGATGAAACCAGTGGCATTTGATTCGTACATTTGTCTAGTTTTGATTAAATAAAGCATTTGGCTATCAAATGACATATACTTCCCGGGAATCGGTAATCTCGGAGCAACGTCCGGTAAAACGAGGGAAGCCGCTTGTTTTGAAAGAATATCAGCCTTCAGTAAAGCTATTAGTTTTGAACTTGACATTGTGGACTCTTTTTTCATCTTATTATATAAATTGGTGACTTAAGATTGCATTGGCCATTCCAGAATTGGGATTCTGTAGGGTTACAGATGGCCAGTTGGGTGCCTAATCCAATATTAGAATTGGTTTAGCGGATCTATTAGACGTTTTGAACCGATATGGCCAGTTTAGTACTGATTAATAATTTTGGAACTGGTTCCAAATGTATAACGGATGGTTCTACGTTTTAAACTGTTCTGAAAATGCATTATCTTGAATTCTGCGGTATCATCTGTGACCCCGTAGAAACCATTTTCGAAATAATCAATCAAAATATATCGAAATGTAAAAAATATTACCTACCGAACTAATTCCAAGAACTTTGATACCCATATTGCCTGGTTTTACCTCCAATCCTAGACTGGCCACCCATGACCCCATAGGAACCTACTCCGGAATGGCCAACCTGATTCATCTCATTATATGAAATAGTTCATTGTATGAATTTTTAGAGTTTTTATATCCGCATGACTGATTTTCCTGCAATACAATCAGTTCTCTACCTCACAGCGGACACTCTGCCGGAATTCCGGATTTTCGCGCCCCGTATGTCTTTTAATGGCCAAATGGCCAAGTAATTCAAAACTAGATTAATTAACGAATCAAATGACACCTATTTCATAAAAATCGGTTTAAAATTGTTGATGTTATAACAATATCAATTTTGGGTACCCGGGTACCCTTGTCGCCCTGCTAAAGGTGTTTTTTTTGTCGCACACATAACGGTTAATCAAATCTTCAGGATTATGCATGTACCCCCTTTTTAGAATGGCGTAGCAACGCGCGCCGGGTCCTCTAGTTTGTTATGTTATTTGAAAAACACGAAAATCATCGGAGGGCCGAGTATCATATACCAATCGATGGGGTTCGACAAACTAAGCAGTGTCTGTGTGTGTGATTGTGGAGATTGGTTGAAATTGTGGAAATGTTGAAATGTTGTAAACTTGTCACAGTTTCACGAGTCATTCAATTACTTAAATCCAATGTATATTTCGAGAAATAAAACATTAAGACAAACAAGAACATAAAAACAAATCCAAAACACTCTTTTAGCTATGCCATCTACTGCTTCGCAAAAGTCAAATGTGTGCTTGCTTATTATTCAAACTACCTATACCTTTTAGTCAGTAAACCAGCCCCTCTCATGACTTTTTTGTAGTTTTGCCCTACAGTGCACTTTCCATTTACCTGAATAAATAATAGTTCCATCGGGTAGTTGAAATGTTAGAAAATTTGCCACTATTGCATTTGACTGCTGTCAATAAAAGGGCATTTATTGTATAACAAAATGCAATTTAAAGCTACTTCTTTATTCAGATAACACTTTCCGAAACTAGTAAGGGCAGTTTTCGACTAGGCGAGTAACCTAGGAGCGTAGAAAAAAATCAATTTTCCTACTAACATGAAATTTGCATTAGAAAGCGCAAAACTTGCTCTCTCCAACCAACGTTGTGATACTGGAAAATGGTTCACACATCGTTCTATGTATAGTTGTTGTAATAGCACTAGCACAGAACGTCAGCGGGTGAACTCCACCAACGATGGTGATGGGATTTTGTGTAGAACGACCAAAGCTGTGCGGAAACTTTCAACCAACCATTACCGCAATCACTTATTTATCTAAATGGACAATCAGAGACAACGCTGAAGTTCCTCCGACCGACCGTCGTTGCTGGGTAGAGCTTTACACCTCTCGGCATGGCACGAAACGGAACCAGGTATTTACGTGTACACCTATAGCAGCGGAACACAACGATCGGAACAAGAGTCGAAACGGAAGAGTTCTGCAGTGGACCGGCAAACGTCAACCGTTGTTGGTGGTCACGTAGATCAGAAAAACTTTCTATTTTGCAATTGAAATAAATTCATGTCAAGTTGTGCCACCTACCTGCTGCCAACATCAGCTAACTTTCAGTTAAAAGTGACTAATTGCTGAATTCTGAGATTACTTCACAGCGGCAAAAACTGTTTGCATCAACTTGTCAATGCTAATGTTGCCCTCATTTTAAATTTGGTTCTGTTTGGAAAAAAATGTAAAGTAATTTTTGAAAGGTTACCCTTCTTTTTTTTTGTTATTTTTGTGTGCGAATGTAAACAGCTTCTATTGCGAATATGCCCTCATTTGTTCGACATTATAATCTGTCGATATCAATCAATCTCTTGAACATTCTAGCCAAAAGTCCATTACCGTAAATCAAAACTCAATTTTCCTGAATCGATGCAGAAAGTCTGAAATAAGCACTGTAGTCCTTCACAATCCAGAGCGGTCCAGTAAAATATGGGAAGCGACTGGCTCGCTCCCGAAGGGGCTAATTTATACTGCCATCTGAGACACAATCCTGCCCTTCCCTGCCTAGTCAATTTTGTCCTGATAATAGCTGCCGACGATAAATGAGAAGAACCATTAGACCGATTTGTAACAAGAAACCGTTCCACCTCCTTGTCTTCGTGTCCTATCAGGCCAGCTAGGTATTCCCCGGGTGTGCATGCATACCATTCTAGTGAGCTAGATCTAGATCTAGATCTAGATGGATTTTTAACCTCCCGGTAAGCAAAAGTACATCAACTGTAGCGTAATGGGCGGGTAAAGTGGAAGGGACATCAGCTCAATGGGGATGGTCATCGACGATTAAGCAAAAATTGGATTTCGGTTTTCCATTTTGCTGCAATACAATCGATCGACAATAGCAGCCAGTGAGCTTGTTATTGAATTATTTGTAGATGTAATAATCTGTTGTACAGAAGAAAATTGCGAGCGATTTGGTCATTTGGAGGGTCGAAAGATGAGAGGGTATTTGAAGTCTTCACTTTTACCGGTGAAATTGAGTTTTATGGCACTCAATAAACAGTTTTACGATGATTTTATGTAACATTTACACATTTTATTTGCAAGATTAGAGTCGCACATACACAATTTTTTTTGGGCATAAGTCGCCATTGACCAAGATTTTGAAAAAATAATTTATTATTAAACTTCTCCATTTGCCATATAACGCACCTAGGGCTAATTGTTTTCAAGAACGATTTTCAATATCAATTGATGGCTGTTGCGGTTTGATTGGCTGCTGGAAATTAGGACCGGCGGCTATCAACTTCAAAGAGCTACAACCGATGACAAAGCAGGAAACAATCACCAACGCAAGGGGGGCAAAATCAACGTTTTACTTCGGCCTGCCATTTTTCGATAAGTACACTTTTGTGTAACTGCCTGCAGCAAATCTAATCCCTGCGAAACCACACCATTTATTACACCTCCCGTAGCAAAACAGTTGGTCTCTTCAATTTCCATGAATATAAAGGAGCTAGATTTTTTTCTTACATCCGTGTAGCCCAGGGCCATTAATCGATACCCTCTCAGCCAGCCGCGACCGCGTGTGTGACTGCCGGTGGCATTAAATTATGTTCCTATCCTGTCATGCCATAGATGGCATTTCTCGGCGACAGTAGATCCCATTGTTTCCCACCCAGGCTCCGTTGGGTTTTGATTGACGATTGCTGCAGCCGGAGAGCCGGAACGGGACATTCTACGGGACGTCGTTGTGCGGCATAGATAGCAACGAACCGGTAAGATTGATTCCATAAACGACAACCAGACCGGACTGTTTAATATTCATTCGACGATGATGAGGCAAAAGCGCCCGTTCCACTGCAAGGGCCGAACATTATTCATAAAACGAATTCAATGAGCGCAAAAGTAGCTTCCACGCTGGCTGCCCTGAAACAAAAGCCTTCTCCCGATGATGCGACGACATCCGATCCGGCGAAGATCATCAAATCCGACTGGCAGGAATTCATCACTCCCATACCAGGTTTCGCTTAATTCTGTTTCGCTTCGATGCAAAAGAACAGAAACAAGTATTTATGATGAAAGCACTGATAAATGCAAATTTCCAGCTCCTTTTTCCTATTTTCATCGGCTTTGAAGACACAGCGTCGCAAGAGTAGCTCCGGTGGGATTTTCTTCCATCGCTGCAGCAGCGGTACTGCATTTTCGGGATGAGTTGTCGTTGTTCGGTAGAAATGAAACCGTCTGGTTGCAAATTTTTCGGATGATTGATTTCTAAAACAGAGAGTGCTATTTTGAATTGATAAGGCGATCAGCAACAACTTACGAGTGTTGTTTCTTGAAACTTCGAAAAAAGTTTTTAGCTAGTCTTTTGAAAAATAAAGATACAGTGGTAACCCGATTTTGTCACCCCCGATTTTGTCACGTTTTTTACCCGATTTTGTCACGCTTTTGATTTATCAAAAGCTTAGTTTGAAAATCATTTTCAAACATGTCAAATGTGTTAAAACACCGTGGAAAGAACTGTGTTCAAAAAACTGATTATCGTGGAGTTTCCACAAAAGTTGTTTCTTATCTCCACAACTATAACAGCTAGAAGGTCCCTTTCTTTGACGAAGTTCTTTATAATAATCTTCTCAAAAATTTTGTAGAACATTGTTTTGCTCTATCTCTTACTGCTTGAAAAATAAATTTTCTATCTTGCTTTTAAGGGGGTTAATCAAAGAATCGTTTATACCATAAGAAAGAGCTTTTTACGCTGTGAAATTTCTTTGAACGTAGTTAACCAGTAAAATCAACCATTTCGGTACAATTAAAAAACGCGTGTTTTCATACCTGTGGGACCTCTGCTGTGAACAGGTGACAAATGTCCACAGAGAGGTGAGAGAGGAAGTGCGAAATGTCCTAAAAGTGATCAGAGTGAAATATATGTAGTTCGTTCTAAGTTATCTGCAAAAAAATAAAAATTGGAAAAATACCCGATTTTGTCACTGTCCCGTTTTTGTCACCCCTAAATTCATCATGGGGGTGACAAAATCGGGTCATTACTGTATAACGAAAAGTGGTAACGTTTTGCATGCTTATAACTCAACTATTTTTCAATGGATTTTAATAGTATTTGCAATTCGCAATCTGCAGAATAATTCAGCAAATCACGTGTAAGCATGCTTTTGCTTCCCAGACCCGGTACGACAAACTTATACACATGCTATTTCGATTATTTTAATTTTAGTTAAAAAAAACTACAAGGTATACAGCCCTACGCGTTGTACGAAAGGGTGACGTAGGACTATATCGGAACATTAGATTAAAGGCTAATGTAAACTGTATTTCATAAAGGTTGAAATAGTAATGAATGCCCAGCCCACAGATTATTGTATTAAATATGATTATGCGTAGCTTGACATGTTCCAATAATCTTACTTTAACTCCTTTGTGGCCTTTAAAAGGGCCATTGGTTACAAGTAACATTAAAGCTAAAGCACGTTCATCGTAAATATGACGTGCCATTCGAATGTCCTTCTCTTTTGACATGAATGGCAACAGGCACGTAAGTTAGCGGCGTCGATTCAGTATCTTTTGCTTAGAGCAGGTTTAACTAGTTTACTTTCACACCTTACCACTTGTTACATAGCAGAAAATATGGCACATAGGTGTGAGGGGTCTCAAACCATCATAAAATAAATTCATGCCTCCAAAAACCCCCACATGCCAAATTTGGTTCCATTTGCTTGATTAGTTCTCGAGTATTGAGGAAATTTGTGTTTCATTTGTATAAGAGCCCCCCTCTTACGCCCTCCTTATAATTGCTCTCTGACCCTCCCATAAAATTGCCGGTCATTTTATCTATCCAACGACATATAAATTGTTCAGTTTCATATAGTACCGCCATCCGGGGTGAGATTGTGCCAAAAACCAAAAATGTTTGTTGGTGAAAATTTATTATATCTATAGAAACTGGTGACCTAAATTCAAAATGGTGATGAATATAACATATTTATTCACAACATAGAATGGAACACAGATAATTAGCAAACTATTTAGCCTAAACAGGGTTTCAAAGTTCGCGATCAAAAATACTCGGAAATAACGCTTGTAAAAAATGTCCCGCATAAACCAACCCAAACAAGAAATTGCATCAACTTGCTGTTTTAAAGGTATATAAACTAATCATTTACAATGTATTGAAAAGTTATTATGCGTTGGATAAGTTTTGATTACGAAAATAATATATTCCGAAACTTTGTACTTTTCGAACTTCACGGGGGTGAGATTGTGCCAAGCCATAATGATCGATCCATTTTGTGGATTTCACATACACAACAAAAATACGTCAGTACACTCACATTCTTTACTACTGAGCACAATATTTCGACAGATTAGATTGCATCATCTGTTTTGGAGCAACCAGCGTCATGTTTTGGAGCAGACCGCTGAATAATTTAAATAAATTTTGACTTTTTCTCTGGAAATTTCAGATACTTTGAATAAACACTCTAATATAAGACGAATATATTATACCATGTATAAACTGCCAGTTTTAAGGAGGGGAGAGAGGGGTGGGATAGGCCACATATTCTGCGGCCGCGGATTCTCGAACGAAGTAATTGTTAGTTTTGTTAAATGATCAAATAGGTATGCCCCTTTAGGATACACCCCTTCATATATCTCCCCCTTGTTAACCCTAGAAACGCTACTGGCTATATAAAGGCTGTCCATTGACTACGAACTCATTTTTAGTTATTTCGAAGCTCTCCGGGTTATTTTCGTTCATACTTTTTGTATGATGCGTTGTTTTTGGCCGACCCCCTGCCCCTAATAGTCCACTTAGTTCATGGACGGCCCCATATGAACTACTTTATACTGATATTTATGTGTATTGTTTATAAACATGCTAATGTTCACTGTTTAGGTTTTTAGCCCAACTTTATGTTTTTGGCACAATGTCACCCCCTAGAAGGGGTGAGATTGTGCCAAAGTTCATGCATTTCCAGTAAAATTAGGTTTCATTATAACTAAACCATCTCTACGGTAGTTGTTAATTGAACAATTTAGTATATATTGACAGGTTTGAAAGCAACTTAGTTCCTAAGTTGTGTGTATACTGAGCTAAAAAACAAAAATATATGTTTTTTTGGCACAATCTCGCCCCGGATGACGGAACCTCTTATTTTCTTTTGCTTACATCTCTGTAAATATTAGGTTTAGAAAGACACTATTTTCACATTTTCAAAGAAAATTACCCAAGCAATTCGATAAAAATATTATTTTTGAGCACCAGTGTTGCCAAATACTTTTAAACTCAATTTGAAAACTAAATTTACATTTTTCTTTCAATGAAGACAATTTTACATCAAAAATTCTAACTTTATTGTGTTTCGTAGATTTTTTGGGTATGAAATGGAGAGAGTTACCTGGAAGGAGCGTCAAACATAGCTCTGGCTCTCTCAAGCTCCCACCTGGCGCCTCCACGCAGATCTAAGTCAAATGATGACGGTCGATGGCCTTACCCGGAAATGCTTCATGTACTTACTGAAGCAGCTAAGCTTGGAGGTGCGAACTAGAGCGCCTGTTCTCCAGGTGAGGGGCGGCTCACACAGCGTCTGTCTCGTAACGGGCGGCTGAATATGAAATGCTGTATCCCGCAAGCTATACCTAAGATGGCAGACCCATCAGCGGGATGTAGGTATCGCGACCCCGGTGAGGTAGTATACCGAAAACTCAATTACCACGAACAACGAACAAAGAAATTCAGGACGGAACAATTGGTATAGGACACGGCAAGGGACAAGGAAACGATTAAGGGATAACGATTGGAAACTTGGTACCTGGAATGTCCGAACTCTCCATGAACCGGCACGGGCTGGCTTGCTTGCTCGAGAGCTGCATCAACTCGGAGTGGAGATCGCTGCTATTCAGGAAGTTCGGTGGCCAAATTCCGGAGAAAGGGAGTTCCGTGCAGTAGACCCTATTGCAGGCACTTCTTTTAAGTACCACATCTACTACAGTGGCGGTAAGAAAGCTGAACATGGAGTCGGTTTCGTAGTGTTGGGAAAACAAAAGCAACGAGTTATCCGGTGGAGGCCCGTAGATGACCGTATATGCGTGTTGAGGATTAAGGGCAAATTCTTCAACTATAGCCTAATCAACTTATACGCACCGACAAATGATAAATCCGATGATGCTAAAGACGAGTTTTACGACAAGCTTGAGAGGACCTATGGAGAGTGCCCAAAACACGACGTGAAAATCATCATCGGAGATGCAAACGCGCAGATCGGGAGGGAGGAATTCTTCCGTCCAGTTATTGGAAGACATAGCCTGCATCTGTCGACCAATGATAACGGTCTGAGGCTCATAAATTTTGCCGCGGCCAGAGGGATGGCCATCTGTAGCACCTACTTTCCACGTTTGAATATTCGGAAACAAACCTGGAGGCATCCAAATGGAGACTCTAGCTCTCAGATCGATCATGTCTTGATTGACGGTCGACACTTTTCGGATGTTATCGATGTACGGTCTTTTCGTGGACCAAATATCGACTCTGACCACTATCTCGTAGTGAGTAAGATTCGCGCAAGGCTGTCGAACACGGCGAAAGCTCGCACTGAAAGGACGCTGCGTTTCAACATCCAGCGGTTAACGGCAGACGGCGTTGCAGTGGAGTACGCCAGGAAGCTTGACCAGCGAATCGCAGAACAGCAGGTAGAAGAAGAAGATATAAATGGGCTGTGGAGGAACATCCATGGTGCCATCCAAACAACAGCGAGAGAGGTGGTAGGCACGACGCGTGGAAGACAGCGTAACAGCTGGTTTGATGCCGAATGCCAGAGAGTGACAGACGAAAAGAACCAGGCCAGGAGCCGCATGCTCACTGCGGCAACGCGTCAAAACAGAGAGAGATACAGAGAGACTAGAGCTGCGGAAAAAAGAATCCATCGTCTAAAGAAACGCGAGTACGAGGAGCACGTGCTTGCCGGCGCAGAGGAGCGATACGCCAGCAACGACACACGGAGTTTCTATAAAACGGTGAGAAGCAGGAATTTTGCCATGCCTGTGATGTGCAATGATAGTGCTGGCAACCTGCTTACCGACAAAACGGCGGTAGCAGCCAGGTGGAAGGAGCACTTCCAGACACTATTGAATGGAGAGGTAAATGAGGAGATCAGCAGGGACAGGATAGAAATTGTAAGCGATGGTCAAGCTGTGGAGCCACCAACACAGGAGGAGGTTAAGAAGGCAATCAGTGAGCTGAAAAACGGTAAGGCTGCTGGGAAGGACGGTATCCCGGCTGAACTTCTAAAAGCGGGGAGCGAGCGGCTGTACGAAGCAATCCACCGGATCATTGTCAGGATCTGGGAGGAAGAACAAATGCCGGAGGAGTGGTTGGATGGCCTCATTTGCCCAATTTTCAAAAAGGGACATCGAATGGAGTGTAAAAATTATCGAGGAATTACATTGCTCAATTCTGCCTACAAGGTGCTTTCCCGTATCCTGTTCTGCAGACTGAGACCGTTAGCGGAGTCCTTCGTCGGCGAGTACCAAGCGGGTTTTCGTGAGGGTCGCTCCACGACGGATCAGATGTTTACCCTGCGCCAGTTGCTAGACAAGTTCCGGGAGTACAACTTGCAGACACACCATCTGTTTGTGGATTTTAAAGCGGCGTACGATTCAGTTAAACGAAATGAGCTGTGGCAGATAATGCTAGAACATGGTTTTCCGACGAAACTAGTTACGCTGATTCGTGCGACGCTGGATGGATCCAAATCATGCGTTAGAATAGCGGGTGAGACCTCAGCTGCTTTCGTGACGTTGGATGGACTGAAGCAAGGGGACGCACTCTCTAACCTGCTATTCAACATTGTCTTGGAAGGTGCATTACGAAGAGCAAACGTGGAAAGGAATGGAACTATCATCACGAAATCTCACATGCTTCTTGGTTTTGCGGATGACGTCGATATCATCGGAATCAACCGTAGAGCAGTAGAAGAGGCCTTTAGGCCCTTTAAAAGGGAAGCAGCGAGATTGGGACTTACCATTAATACCGCCAAAACGAAGTACATGGTTGCTGGTAGGGAACGTGGGAGCTCAAGTGGTGTTGGTGCCGAGGTGGAGTTAGATGGGGAACGATATGAAGTAGTGGAGGAATTTATATACCTTGGTACACTCGTGACATGTGACAACGATGTAAGCCGCGAAGTGAAACGACGAGTTGCAGCCGCGAATCGGGCTTTCTACGGATTACGTAGCCAGCTGAAGTCCCGTAGTTTGCAAATTCGCACAAAACTGGCGCTCTACAGAACACTAATCCTCCCGGTGGCCCTTTACGGACACGAATCATGGACGCTAAAGGAAGCTGATCGGCGAGTGCTTGGGGTTTTTGAGCGTAAAATTCTGCGATCTATACTTGGTGGCAAAATGGAAAATGGAGTGTGGCGCAGACGCATGAATCACGAGCTGTACCAAGTATACAAATATGCTGATATAGTGAAGGTAGTGCAATGTGGCAGGCTGCGGTGGGCTGGACACGTGGCCAGAATGCCCGATGAAAGAGTAGCCAAAACTATTTTCAGCAGAGAACCAGGAAGAGGCCGTAGACTCCGAGGCAGACCCCGCACCCGGTGGGTGTGTGCTGTCGAAGACGATGCACGTTCAGCTGGTGTTCGTGGGGATTGGAGAACGGCAGCCCAGGACCGACGGTACTGGAGGACTATAATTCGTTCGGCGCAGGATCGGTAACGGACCGTTGCCACTAAAGTAAGTAAGTAGATTTTTTTACATAAGAATCACTAATCACCCCGAGGTATTCTTTGCCGATCCCGAAATACAGCGTTTTAAAGCAAGTAAACTCCTATTTATTATTATGAAAAAACTAAGAGCAAAATTACTTTTTCTTGAAGCATTTTTTGTATTTGTTGTATGACTTTTTCATGTATTACAAAGTTGTACAAATAGTAAAAATACACAACTTTGCTGAATATATGTTTGTTTGTCTAGGAACTGTAGAGCTTTGATTATAAAAAATAGCCTAATCTTGACCCCGAATTACTCGACTACCAACAGACGGATACATTTTAAACATTTCACATTTGCTGATAGATTTTCTGCATACAGACACCATTTTTCCATATGAAGAAACAAGTGAAAATTCCAGTTGGGGCCAATTGTGGTACACCTCGCATACTGATTGCTTCGTTTCTGCTGATCTATTTTCCCAACAATTTAAGTTTTATTAATGCATTGAATAATTATGACATTTTGCTCATAATAAGTTTATTGAAGAATATACGTTAGTTAAACAACGATTTGTAACTTTATAACAAACCTACACGTGTTGTACACGCGTTAGAAAACCTACACGTGTTGTACAAAATACAACAGCGTGAGTAACCGAAGGTTAATAAAAATTGATGAAAATTATTCAAGAAAACTCTATTGATGTGAATCAAATAGAATGGCATTACAGGAAATTATGCATAATTCAAAAACCTATAAACTAGACCTTTACTAGGCAATGTATATGTTAAAGAATAAGATTTTCTCTGAAAACTATTCCTATTTTGTTTAAATGTTGTAAACTTATTCAATTTTCAAAAATTTTATGTAAACCGTCGCACTACGCAACGTTAACCAATAGATGAATTATAATCCGAAGACGTGTCGATTTCTATCTCAAATAGCAAGTAAGACCGTAAAACAAAGGTTCCTTTCACCACTAGGTGGATTAAATCGGGCTTTTACCTGAAGTATCATTATCTGTGTGAGAAGGAAAGGGGTGTAAGTGACACAATTGAAAAAATCGAGATAATGGTAGGAAATGATACTTTGAGCATGGTTTTATGCATGCTAGAAAATTCACGACAAAATTTTACCGTTTAATGACTTCTTTTAGAATCATGCAAGCAAAATAAAAGTTGGTTTTCGCTTGGAAGGAAAGGGGTGTAAGTGCACTATATGAGCAATACCAGCTCAACTAACAAAACGGTTTGTCTCGAATATTTTTTATTGGGACGAAATTTTGTTGATATGTTGGACGCTACGCATGGATTCATTTTCCATGAAACATAATTATTTTCGTCTGGAATAACTTTTCAAAAACGCGTATTTATAAATAAGTTTTTTTTCAAAATATATCTTGAAAACTACTTTATTTGTTAAAAATTTAAAATCTGGCGAAGAGTTACTAATGGACACTCAGTCGGATTTTTTATTTTATTCTGACAATTTTTCAAAAATTTCCAAATTTTACTTATTTTTTGTAAAATTAAAAAAAAAGAAATTCTTCAAATTCTTCGCATAACAAATTGAACAAATTAGAGGGTTCTAAGCAGACTACCACTATAGCCGAGAATAATTGAACAAATTACGTCATATAAACTTATTTCTTAGGTTCAGCCGTTCTGAAGTTAGGCCATTATAAATATTTTATGAAAATTTTGATTTTAAGATGTCAAGCCACTGAAGGGGGGGGGGAGCGAAAAACACACAACGAGATTTTTTTAATCAGGCAAATCAGGGATTACATACAATTAGAATTCTTGGAAAATCGATGTCTAACGATGTTTACATTTCCGAAAAACGCGATTTCTTAGATTACTAAGATCATGAGCTATGAGTAGAGCAAGATACAACCCACACAAGTACATTACATGTACGCTGTCACTGCCTGGACACTTCTGTACTATTTTTCCTACTATCAGCAAGGGGGGCCCCGTAGCCGCAAGGTTACCGAGTCTGCTTTGACAAGCGAGTGGTTGTGGGTTCGAATCTTAGTAGAATCAAAGCCATTCGATGTCAAATGACTTTAGCATGGGTTTATTCTCAGGCCCCTCATTTACCCTTCCTTCATGCTGAATGTCTATATATTTACCCACTGAAGCCTCTTGACAGTGCAAAAGTCCCTCCCATAGTTAAGTGTACTGGTCAGAGGAACGAAGGAGTCCTCGCCAAGGACGGCTATAATGTGGGATAGTGCTGGCAGCGAAGAATAAGTGAGTAAAGTAGATCAAGCTTTGAAGGAAGGGTAAATACAGACAAGCACGCATAAAATTTAATAAGCATATCGCTCACTCAATAGCGATTATAGGAAAAAGAAATGCAGTGCAGGTCATACAGCAAACACCCGGGCAGTATTACAATAGATCAACTATACTGGTCGCAGTAATGAGTCCACACATGGAAAAAAGGCTGCTATTACTAAAACCGTTTTCCCGAAGAAAGTAATATTTTTAGTTACTCATATCATGATATATAACGTACACGTATATACGCTAGCCCCGCCGATGACAAAATTCTGAACTATTTTTCATACCATCTTGAAGGTGACAATCACTTGTATAAACTTCTCGAAGACCACTACTTTCTAGGTAATCAGTAGCGTAAGTTACAGCGTATACTTTAATATTACATATACGGTAGCGCCACGTAGTGAGGCAATTCTGCACTATTGTCTATATCATCTGCAAGGCTGCTATTAATCAAACAACTTTGCCTTAGAAAGTAATACCTTAGGTTACATGAATTATAAGCTATAGCAAATAAAACGAGTTCGCATATACACTAGCGCTGCACGTTGAGAATATTCTGAACTATTTTCAGTGTCATTTCCGAGATGACAGTCATTTGAACAACCTTCCCGAAGACTGCAACTTTCTAAATAGTCAGTAGCGTAAGATACAGCCTATACAAGAATATTACCTCTGCGCTAGCGCCACGTAGCGAGAAAATCCTGAACTACTGCTGCATGCCCGCTAACCTACCTTTCAATGAAGATGATTGTAATATGATTCCAAGATTTGCACTTGCACCCATTTCATTCCAAGTAGTAATTTCGTATAATCGCTTGGAATGAAAGGGGTACAAGTGCATAACTGAGAACGAAAGGGGTGTAAGTGCAAATAACATTTTCAAAACTATCTTATAAATCCCGAAAATCAAAGTGGTTTTCCAAAATTTCAATAGAATTTAATAAAGTAATGCTAACACAACCATAGTGCGTCATTAGTTTTCTATTATATAATCTGACGAATTTTCTAGACGATGTTAACTTTGGATCTTTTATCTTTATCTTTTAACTTTTTGTCACTTACACCCCTTTCCTTCTGACCCACTCATATGATACTCAAAGGCACAAAAAACAATGCATGCTCATAAAAAAGATTTTCTATTCTGTTTCAAATTCGGTGATAATTTAAGGCCCTGCTTACTTGCAAAAGCCATTGAATCAGATAGGAATTAAACCAAAATCAAACGTCAAACGTTTTATGCAACTTTTCTGAATAGAATTCCCAATCAGGATGCCATAATGAGTTTCAAGATCAATACTTAGGTACGTAAGCCTTGTCTTATATTTTGCAGGAAACCTATCGAAAATCGAAAACACGAACGTTTTGTGTCATTTTTTTCATAGAAACATCAATCTAATCTCGATTCTAACTCGAGTGCAAATTCATCGTAGCTACACTGTGAAATATTTTGCATTAAGCTTCGAACTGAAGCGAAGAAAAATGACACAACCTTTGATACAGACGAGCCTGAGACGGTCGACCGGTAGCTGCGACCGGCGCGCGGGAGGACTCGGCATGGCCTGGCAGCAAAACTCCCCGGAGCATTGTATGCAATTTCAGATAACGGCGACCGACCGGAGAGTCCTTGTCGAAGGTCTTGTTTTGATGGGAGATTTGAAATTCGTCGTTTCTCGCTGCTACAAATAAAACAAACAAGTTAATAAAAGAGAAACGAATATAAAAGCATTTATTTGCCTTAATTGAATTTGGCATTATCATTGCTGGACTCGGCCACGCTTTGTGTTGTCTCGTTCGGCGATGTTTCAAAGAACTGGTTTTATGTTCAGCATAAATTGGGAATCTTGTTCGAAAAACACCAATCAACTTTATTTACGTAGATTTGCTGATGATAATTATAGGATTTATGATGCTATGAATAAGGTACTAATAGATGGAGGCATTCATTAAATGTTGCTTTAGTTGTGCTGCTTTCTTCTTTCCGCCATTCATTCGGCAATGAGTGGAACTGGAACCAAATCGCATTAGCTCCGCTCAAACACACTTTTACAGCTTTTCATCTGTCTCTTTTGCAAACGTGCCATAAAATGCAAAACAATTGTCAAGTCAGATGTTCGAGCAGAAAACTGACACATATAGCTGGACGACGTTTTCCACCGTTGTTGCATCAAGAAGCTCCGCTTTCTGCAGCAGCTTAAAGGTTTCGAACGCAACTGCTGCAAGACGGTTCGTGGAAGCGACAACCGCGGAACATTCATTTGAATCGCTTGTTACCATGACAGTAGTTAGTGCCACAAATGTTGAACCGTGCGATCTAAAATTTGCTCTACCGTAACTGACCTGATTTCGTTTCAGTGATGGATCTTTGAACGACTTTGAACTTAAGTTTTCCAATGTTTCGCAGTTTAATCATTCTTAAAATAAAATGATAAAGTTTAAATTTGAACAAAAACATGAGCAAGTGGGCCGATGCAGCACACCGTACCCTAACGAAAGGAAAAGCTGCCCGAAACCGAAGCACCAAAAAAACTTTTTAAACTGTCTATAGAAACGAGGCAGCATGTTGTCACATGTCGCAGAACAGGAATAAACTCGAGCGTCTGTCGAGTTGCGGGCACAATCGACAAGAGTAATACATTCAACCGTTCTCCGTTGAGTCAGCAACTCAATTTAGCAGGCGCAAGTTTACCAGTGATCTAACAGAGGAACATAAATCTTGTTTTCCTTGATGGATGGAACAGGGTCTCGAAAAGTTTTCTGTTAACATGGCAGAAACAACGCAGAACACATGCAAGAAGACCTTTACTTGCTTTGCTGGAAAGCAGAATGTTCAATGTGCAGTTTCTTACATGGACAGTACCTCCTATCTGCCTCTAAACAACAAAGTCCTGTATTTAAAACAGAATGGTTTGAACTATCAAAATCGTCCGGAGCTAGCTTCCGAGAAGAGTAGAGTGCCCAATGAAGTGGTTGATGTTTGCTTCGGTTTCCTTGTATCAGATCTGGAGCAGCAAGCATTATTTTGGTAAAAACTTTACTTAGCTAATATTTTTGCTTTCAAAAAATATTGATATTTATGTTCATATGAAGGATACAGCACAAATTCTTCAGTTTGCTTCTATTTTAGGCCAAACCTCTGTTTTCCATATCTTGGGGGGAAAAACTATCAATAATTCTTATTAATATACACTACTATTTTCGCACATCTCGCACGTTTCGTGGTAACAAACTAGTTCTTCAGGCTCATATGACACGAAAACAGTGTGGGGCCAATAAGCGTTCTGGAAATAATATAGGGTAAGTTATCCTATAGTGGACCCTTTACCTATAATGGACCTTGGATTGTAAACCACAAGGGCTATTAAAGGAAAACGGACATTCCAATCTGTTTTAAAAAATGTGCAAAATATAGAGATTTTCAACATAAATTGATATTTTTTTAGGCTTAATCGAAAGTTACTCGTATTGTAAGTGCCATCGGTTGCGTGTTTAGTGTAACTAGTTTAAAATAATTCGAAGCAGAAAACTACTCAAGTACTAACTGGTCTACTAATGGTTAATTTAGCCTACCATGCCTTGTACAATTATTGGTTCACTGCGCCCGGGTCGTCTTTTTTCTACCGGATTTGAAGCGAACGCCTTCTTTGCAGGATAGTTGTCCGGCATTCTTGCAACATGCCTTGCCCATCGCGTCCGTCCAGCTTTAGCTACCTTCTGGATACTGGGTTCGCCATAGAGCTGTGCGAGTTCACGGTTCATAATCCGCCTCCATACTCCGTTCTCCTGTACGCCGCCGAAGACTGTACTTAGCACTAGTCTTTCGAAAACTCCGAGCATTGTCCACGTTTTATGTCCATAGAGAACAGTCTGTAGAGAACAGAACGCCGACTGACCACTATTCTCGGATAAAAAGTCGCTGATTTTTCTCGCTTTAAGAACAGAGTAGTAGAGAACAGCCCGCCGTTACCAGTGAGCCAAGGTAGACAAATTTATCGACTGCCTCAAACTCATCGCGGTCGATCGTTACATTACTACCCAAGAGCGTTGATCGGTCTCGGTTCCGTTGGCTAGCTTGTACTTTGTTTTAGACATATGTTTAGCCCAATCTTTTCTGTTTCGCGCTTTAGTCTGGTGTACTGTTCAGCCACCGCCATAGTTATTCATGTCATCGGCAGACGAATTGACTGGATTTTTTGAAGATCGTGCCCCGCATGTTGATATCCGCTCAATTCATACACATTGTAGCGCTATGTTGAACAGCAGGCATGAGAAATCATCAACTTGACGAAGTCCTCTGCATGATTTTAATGATAATCGATAATCCACCAGAAATCCGTACACCATCGTAGATAGAATCAGTTTAATGAGCTTCGTGGGGAAACTGTTCTCGTTTATAATTTTCGATAGCTCTTTCCGGTCGATGGCTTTATATGCAGCTTTGAAGTCAACGAACAAATGGTGGGTGGTAACTCTGTATTCACGACCCTTTTGGCGGATCTGCCGTAGTGTAAATATTTGATTCGTTGTACATCGGGACATCGGGACACGGGACATCAAGATCGTCATCGGGGATATGAACGCCCAAATAGGCAGAGAAGCAATGTATAGACCGGTTATCGGGCCAAACATGAGCCAAATCAGGAGTGCCTTCCAACAGCACGCACATGGCCTCCGTAGTGGGATTTCTCCACCTGTCGAGACGTGACCTGATAAGGAAGTGCCCTCCAACATAACGCGCACCCCGCACAGTCACCATCACAGGATTTTTTTTCATTTCCACACTGAATATTGTTCATCTAGGTACAAGGACTATTTTGGGAAAGATGCCATTCCCCACACATATGAGTCCGTCTAGGGTTTTACCGCGCCCAGAATCGCGTTGCTTTTGATCTGTGTGTCATATGCGACTTAGATACGTCCATTCAATGGGCCACCTTGTCCTCTATACGCTCATCACCCCTCTTTTGAAGCTAGGCATTACCGACTTGCTGATCTGCCCTCCATTTTCGCTGCAGCTCAACCAGAATTCTTGAAATCGATCAATTGACGACGTTCCAAGTGCCCTCATCTAGACACATTTTCTCAACAATGTTGTCTACGTTTAGAGCGACATATCCTCGCGCACCGGGTATGAAATGGAGAGAGTTACCTGGAAGGAGCGTCAAACATAGCTCTTGCTCTCTCAAGCTCCCACCTGGCGCCTCCACGCAGATCTAAGTCAAATGATGACGGTCGATGGCCTTACCCGGAAATGCTTCACGTTCTTACTGAAGCAGCTAAGCTAGGAGGTGCGAACTAGAGCGCCTGTTCTCCAGGTGAGGGGCGGCTCACACAGCGTCTGTCTCGTAACGGGCGGCTGAATATGAAATGCTGTATCCCGCAAGCTATACCTAAGATGGCAGACCCATCAGCGGGATGTAGGTATCGCGACCCCGGTGAGGTAGTATACCGAAAACTCAATTACCACGAACAACGAACAAAGAAATTCAGGACGGAACAATCGGTATAGGACACGGCAAGGGACAAGGAAACGATTAAGGGATAACGATTGGAAACTTGGTACCTGGAATGTCCGAACTCTCCATGAACCGGCACGGGCTGGCTTGCTTGCTCGAGAGCTGCATCAACTCGGAGTGGAGATCGCTGCTATTCAGGAAGTTCGGTGGCCAAATTCCGGAGAAAGGCAGTTCCGTGCAGTAGACCCTATTGCAGGCACTTCTTTTAAGTACCACATCTACTACAGTGGCGGTAAGAAAGCTGAACATGGAGTCGGTTTCGTAGTGTTGGGAAAACAAAAGCAACGAGTTATCCGGTGGAGGCCCGTAGATGACCGTATATGCGTGTTGAGGATTAAGGGCAAATTCTTCAACTATAGCCTAATCAACTTATACGCACCGACAAATGATAAATCCGATGATGCTAAAGACGAGTTTTACGACAAGCTTGAGAGGACCTATGGAGAGTGCCCAAAACACGACGTGAAAATCATCATCGGAGATGCAAACGCGCAGATCGGGAGGGAGGAATTCTTCCGTCCAGTTATTGGAAGACATAGCCTGCATCTGTCGATCAATGATAACGGTCTGAGGCTCATAAATTTTGCCGCGGCCAGAGGGATGGCGATCTGTAGCACCTACTTTCCACGTTTGAATATTCGGAAACAAACCTGGAGGCATCCAAATGGAGACTCTAGCTCTCAGATCGATCATGTCTTGATTGACGGTCGACACTTTTCGGATGTTATCGATGTACGGTCTTTTCGTGGACCAAATATCGACTCTGACCACTATCTCGTAGTGAGTAAGATTCGCGCAAGGCTGTCGAACACGGCGGAAGCTCGCACTGAAAGGACGCTGCGTTTCAACATCCAGCGGTTAACGGCAGACGGCGTTGCAGTGGAGTACGCCAGGAAGCTTCACCAGCGAATCGCAGAACAGCAGGTAGAAGAAGAAGAAGATATAAATGGGCTGTGGAGGAACATCCATGGTGCCATCCAAACAACAGCGAGAGAGGTGGTAGGCACGACGCGTGGAAGACAGCGTAACAGCTGGTTTGATGCCGAATGCCAGAGAGTGACAGACGAAAAGAACCAGGCCAGGAGTCGCATGCTCACTGCGGCAACGCGTCAAAACAGAGAGAGATACAGAGAGACTAGAGCTGCGGAAAAAAGAATCCATCGTCTAAAGAAACGCGAGTACGAGGAGCACGTGCTTGCCGGCGCAGAGGAGCGATATGCCAGCAACGACACACGGAGTTTCTATAAAACGGTGAGAAGCAGGAATTTTGCCATGCCTGTGATGTGCAATGATAGTGCTGGCAACCTGCTTACCGACAAAACGGCGGTAGCAGCCAGGTGGAAGGAGCACTTCCAGACACTATTGAATGGAGAGGTAAATGAGGAGATCAGCAGGGACAGGATAGAAATTGTAAGCGATGGTCAAGCTGTGGAGCCACCAACACAGGAGGAGGTTAAGAAGGCAATCAGTGAGCTGAAAAACGGTAAGGCTGCTGGGAAGGACGGTATCCCGGCTGAACTTCTAAAAGCGGGGAGCGAGCGGCTGTACGAAGCAATCCACTGGATCATTGTCAGGATCTGGGAGGAAGAACAAATGCCGGAGGAGTGGTTGGATGGCCTCATTGGCCCAATTTTCAAAAAGGGACATCGAATGGAGTGTAAAAACTATCGAGGAATTACATTGCTCAATTCTGCCTACAAGGTGCTTTCCCGTATCCTGTTCTGCAGACTGAGACCGTTAGCGGAGTCCTTCGTCGGCGAGTACCAAGCGGGTTTTCGTGAGGGTCGCTCCACGACGGATCAGATGTTTACCCTGCGCCAGTTGCTAGACAAGTTCCGGGAGTACAACTTGCAGACACACCATCTGTTTGTGGATTTTAAAGCGGCGTACGATTCAGTTAAACGAAATGAGCTGTGGCAGATAATGCTAGAACATGGTTTTCCGACGAAACTAGTTACGCTGATTCGTGCGACGCTGGATGGATCCAAATCATGCGTTAGAATAGTGGGTGAGACCTCAGCTGCTTTCGTGACGTTGGATGGACTGAAGCAAGGGGACGCACTCTCTAACCTGCTATTCAACATTGCCTTGGAAGGTGCATTACGAAGAGCAAACGTGGAAAGGAATGGAACTATCATCACGAAATCTCACATGCTTCTTGGTTTTGCGGATGACGTCGATATCATCGGAATCAACCGTAGAGCAGTAGAAGAGGCCTTTAGGCCCTTTAAAAGGGAAGCTGCGAGATTGGGACTTACCATTAATACCGCCAAAACGAAGTACATGGTTGCTGGTAGGGAACGTGGGAGCTCAAGTGGTGTTGGTGCCGAGGTGGAGTTAGATGGGGAACGATATGAAGTAGTGGAGGAATTTATATACCTTGGTACACTCGTGACATGTGACAACGATGTAAGCCGCGAAGTGAAACGACGAGTTGCAGCCGCGAATCGGGCTTTCTACGGATTACGTAGCCAGCTGAAGTCCCGTAGTTTGCAAATTCGCACAAAACTGGCGTTCTACAGAACACTAATCCTCCCGGTGGCCCTTTACGGACACGAATCATGGACGCTAAAGGAAGCTGATCGGCGAGTGCTTGGGGTTTTTGAGCGTAAAATTCTGCGATCTATACTTGGTGGCAAAATGGAAAATGGAGTGTGGCGCAGACGCATGAATCACGAGCTGTACCAAGTATACAAATATGCTGATATAGTGACGGTAGTGCAATGTGGCAGGCTGCGGTGGGCTGGACACGTGGCCAGAATGCCCGATGAAAGAGTAGCCAAAACTATTTTCAGCAGAGAACCAGGAAGAGGCCGTAGACTCCGAGGCAGACCCCGCACCCGGTGGGTGTGTGCTGTCGAAGACGATGCACGTTCAGCTGGTGTTCGTGGGGATTGGAGAACGGCAGCCCAGGACCGACGGTACTGGAGGACTATAATTCGTTCGGCGCAGGATCGGTAACGGACCGTTGCCACTAAAGTAAAGTAAGTATCCTCGCGCACCGCTTCAAATCTGGGGCATA
The DNA here is from genome assembly GCF_943734655.1 of Sabethes cyaneus. Classification (NCBI taxonomy): domain Eukaryota; kingdom Metazoa; phylum Arthropoda; class Insecta; order Diptera; family Culicidae; genus Sabethes; species Sabethes cyaneus. The sequence continues at coordinate 80,506,532 of NC_071355.1, forward strand.
CAGAGACCACATGCTCGGGTGTTTCTTCAACCACCCAACTGTCAAAAACAGCGAATACTGGTGATCTATATGCTTGACCCATAATACTAAGAAAAGTTAATTTTGCTCCCAGTATTATGGGCCATTGTTTAATTTCGTCTATTAAAGCGGAAAATGCATTTTTCTAGGTGGTTTCACCGTAATTTAATGAATACATACCTATTCCCTCGATTTCCATCCATTTTACGCTCAGACATACAAATTTACGCCGCTATTCAGCTTATAATTCACAACCGACTTTTTATTACAACCACAAAAATAACATCAAATCGACAGTCGATTGGAGCCAAGTGACACCTATCAGAAAATTAAGAAAATTAACGCATTGGAACTAAGTGTATTGCTGTCAAGCATGCAGTAGAATGTTGCTTCTATCTATTGCACTCATATTCGATTGTTAAATATTAATTTGTTACGTATAAAACTAATGTAAAGTGTACACTGGCCCATAATACTGGGTGGCCCATAATACTGGGGTAACTGTACCTCGCGACAAAGTCGCCCTCCTTGGCTAAACATTCGGCAACTAGAAAACCCGCGAACTGCCGAAAACTACGAGCGCGTTCTGGCCTGCGTTTCTATGTGGAAGGCTCTGCCTTCCATGTGGAGCTAAATGCTTCGACCTTCGAAAACGGATGGAGTAGGATACGCTCGGCCGTCAATGAGGCCACAACCGCGGTGCTAGGTGTGGAAACCTCGAGCGCACGAAATGATTGGTTTGACAGGGAATGCCAAGAAACGATAGATAGGAAAAAAGAGCTTGGGAAAACTATCTGAGCATATCCACGAGAGAGATTTTGGCCAAGTATCGACGAGCGAGGAATGAGTTGACCACGATGCTGAGGAGAAAAAAGTGTCAAAAGGTGGACAGAGATCGTGAGGAGCTAGAATAACTATTCCGGGCTAATAACACCCGCAAGTTTTACGAGAAGGTGAACCAAACTCGCAAGGCCCACACACCAAAACCTGACATGTGTAGGGACAAGGGAGGGGATCTAATCACAAACGAGCGCGAGGTGGTCGACCGGTGGAAGTAGTTCTTCGATGAGCACCTCAACGGCGATAAAGCAGCAGAAGATGCAATGGGAGTTAACCTCGGAGAATCTACAAACGACAACAGCGTTCCGGCTCTTGATCTCGAAGGGATCCGGCGAGAAATCAGTCTGCTGAAGAATAATAGAGCCGCCGAAAAGGACCGACTCCCGGCAAAACTCTACAAAAATGGCCAAGAACCGCTAACAACGGCACTTCACTGGCGGATTTCAAGGATTTGGGAAGAAGAGAAACTACCGGAGGAGTGGATGGAAGGCGTAGTCTGTCCCATCTACAAAAAGAGCGACCGGCTAGACTGCTGTAACTACCGCGGCATTACGCTGATCAACGCCGCCTACAAGGTGCTCTCCCAGATTTTATTGCGTCGTCTATCCCCAATAGCAAGAGAATTCGTAAAGCAGTATCAGGCGGGCTTTATGGGGGTCCGTGCTGCTACGGATCAAATTTTGACTCTCCGAAAAATCCTCCAGAAATGTCGAGAGTACAACGTGCCCTGTGCTGAACAGTACACCAGACTAAAGCGCGAAGCAGAAAAGATTGGGTTAAAAATAAATACGTCTAAAACAAAATACATGCCGTCAGCGGAACCGAGGCTGAACGACACCGCTTGGGCAGTAGTACAGCCCGGACTCGATTATCCGGGTGACAATTTTTATTTTCAGCCCGGATAATCGAATCACCCGGATAATCGAGTCATCATTTTTGGTACAAAAATTTTTTAGGCCTGTCAAGTTTTTAGACTTTTAGGTATCAGAAATGTTTTATTTTAACGTCGTGTGCTTAGGAACATCTTTGGTGGTGTATGTGAGAACAGTGCGCGGAGGAGAAGGATGATCCACGAGCTGATGTAGCTCTTCGCTGAACCCAGTATCCAGAAGATTGCTAAAGCTGGAAGGATATAGCCGACGGGACATGTTGTGAGAATGCCGAATAACGCCGCAAAAATGGTGTTCACCTTGAGCCCGGATGGTACCAGCTGCAGAGGTGCGCACCGTGCTGGATGGTTATATCAAGTGCGACATTCGATTCTCCTGCCTGACCTGGGTGTTAACACCCATGATGAAAGTATGTTAAAAGTCCCATACTGGTATGGTGTACTATAATTGGTCGCTCCTATGCTGAACTTCAGATGTCGTTTTGAGTAGCTTCTAACATGGAGAATAGCTGTCCATTGGTGACAACATCCTACTAATGTACGCGCCAGTGTATCGTGCAATCTTGCACTATCGCGAATAACCGAAGTATTCCTTTTAAATTTGAATTTCCAACGTCATTGATATAAATTAGAGGCAATAGCGGACCAATAACGCTACCTTGAAGCATACCAAAATCAACCAACTTGTAATGGACTACGTACATCGTCTATTGTCGCGAATTTCATTCTGTTTGTTCAGTTACTCATCAAATGTACTTTTTTTGCGAGTATGATTCGCTCGGTTTCGTAGTTAGTAACGTAGGGTCCTGGATGAAGATACCTTACTAACTTTTTTCCACTGTTTACTGTATTCCTGTTGACTTAATGGCAGGCCTCAGCATACCTGAGCCTGTGCGATTCTAGTTTTTCAAAATGTTAAAGGTGCCGTTTAAAGTTCATCTTTTCAAATAAATTTGATCTTTTGGTCATTAGTCTGTATTACTTTCTTCTCTAGTATACATTGTCATCAATCGCCAGGTTGTTTCATCGAGGTCATTAGCGAAACTTCGGAGCTTTTTGCGTATTCCGCAAAATCGTACCTCTCGTTGCACATATTTGGGTGTTTCGACTTCCTTAGGAACAATTCAATTAGTTTCCCTGCAGAATCCTTGCCGTTGAAAGGTACATTGAAGAACTGATTTTACCTCTCGCTGGAGCTGAACATTTTACCGCTTAATGTAAATTTTAAAGTTTTGCACTTCAAACCAGTTATCACTCCAAACTGTAAGCAAAGTACATACATCTAAATTTACTGAGACTCTACCGTTGCAGGTTCTCCATCACTTCTAGTTAAATTGTTTCTAATATGTCTGGAGACTGGAGAGTGTAAATATTAAGACTGCAAGAGCATGCTTGCAAAATAAACTTTCGCCAGCGCTTCAAGTGGAAAACGACAAACATACCCAGCTAGGTGAGGGGCCAAAAATCAGCCACACAGCCTAAAACTTGCAACGGCGAATAAATCCATACTAGTAATCACACGCCCAAAAGCTGCATCAAATAAGATTGTTTGAAGTTAAAATAAACTTTTCCACTTCGTCAACCATAATACTGTCAGAATAGCAGTTTGAAGGCAAACAATTTGATGGAATTTGTACAGACTCAATGCAACTGTGCGCTGTGCATTCCAGCAGCCACAATGGTAGCCGACCCAGCGCAGGCAGACACACAGGAAACTTGTTCTTGTCGGCTCGGTCTGAAAATTTGACTCCAAAGTTCTAGGACTACATTCTCGCGCCACACGCGTAAGTTTTCCGCGGAGTTTCTACACACCGCTAATTCGGAGCAAAAGCGATTTCGTGCTGCCACTGCCGCCGCTGATACAAAATGAATAATTTTCTTCTTGGTAAACTTCATGCAGTAGGTACATATGCAAATATTTGCTTTTCTGCTGACAATCCAAACGACAGACTTCCGGCATCCGTTTTCTCGCGTGCTTCGGTAAGAGTGAGGCAGCACAGAGAGTAGCGAACTTTTATCTTTTCAATTTGTGGCTCTGACTTGTGTAGAATTGTCCGTCCATCAATATGATGGTAGCAGAGCTGAGTTCTGAACAGCACTAAACACTGATATAATTCCAATAACGTAATGCAGTCACTGCCGAAGCAAAGTAACTTGGTAATCGAAAGAATTAGGTGATATGGTTTGTAAAGATGCTTACGTATCGCATTTTGATTAAACTCTTCCGGTGTTGACTCAGTTGACAGATTGTCAACACAAAAGTTTAAATACTCTGAAAGGCAGGAAATGTGCAAAGAAGTGCAAATCATCGCTTGAATTATGCGAATTATTACCACTCAAGAAGTTGTCTTCCGGAAGTTCTCGTGTAGAACACGAATTGTCAGCGTAATTTAAGAAGACAAAGTTTTTATTTTTTCCTTGCCGCTTTACGTCGTATGTCAAGTCTGCAAAAAAATAACTTTTTATTATAATAACTAGCTGACCCGACAAACTTCGTATTGCCACAAATTAAACTGTGTTGTACATAAATCGTGAATTTCGGATGACCTTTCTCACAATCTTGAGTTTTGCAAGTTTCTGGGGAGTTCATGGGTGTTTTAATATACAAATTTTCCTCACAGTAAAGTAGAAAACAACTCCCCCCGTTGCTTAGCCTGATAAAAAAAGCGGATAGCATTTAAATATTCGCCATCATTACAAACCATTTCGCCGAATACCATTTTGCGGAACACCAATTCTCGGTTGACCATAACGCGGAATGTAGAGTTTCGCAGAATAACATTTCGCGAAAAACCATACGCGGGATGTACCATTTCACGGAAACTCTTTTCGTAGAAAGTACCATTTCGCAGGGGTGACCCAACTGAAGGAAAGTAATAGAGGTCAGTAGATCTAGGAAAATAAATAAACCTAGATAGAGGTGATCTGAATTATCTAATGTTGCTATTGATAGTTTTTGGTGGTCTTATTTCATGTGTATGGAAGCCCCTTCTCTTAAAAGGGAGAGGGGTCATTATTCCCCTCCTAAAGAGGGGAGGGGTCTCAATTTACCATAGAAAAAAAATTGCCTACAAAAACACCCACATGCCTAGTTTGGTTTCATTTGCTTGATTAGTTCTGAAGTTATGACGAAATTTGTATTTCATTTGTTGGGGTGCCCGCCTCCTAAAAAAGGGAGGGGTCCTAATTTATCATAGAACAAATTCTTGCTTCCTAAAATCGTCACATGCCAAATTTTGTTCCATTTGATTGATTAGTTCTCGAGTTATGCAGAAATTTGTGTTTCATTTGTATGGGAGTCCCCCCTCTTAGTGGAAAGAGGGGTCTCTAACCATCATAAGAACCTTCCCTGGCCCCAAAAACCCCTATATGCAAATTTTCACGCCGATCGGTTCAATGGTTTTCGATTCTATAAGGAACATTCGGGCAGACAGACAGAAATCCATTTTTATAGATATAGATTTGTATGGGAACCCCCCCCCCCCTCTTAGTGGGGGAAGGGATCTCTAACCTTCATAAGAACCTTCCCTGGCACCAAAAACCCCTGCATGCAAATTTTCACTCCGTTCGGTTCAATGGTTTTCGATTCTATAAGGAACATTCGGGCAGTCAGACAGAAATCCATTTTTATAGGTATATATTTGTATGGGAGCCCCCCCTCTGGGTGGGGGGAGGGATCTCTAACCATCATAAGAACCTTCCCTGGCACCAAAAACCTCTGCATGCAAATTTTCACTCCGATCGGCTCAATAGTTTTCGATTCTATAAGGAACATTCGGGCAGACAGACAGAAATCCATTTTTTTAGGCATAGATTTGTACGGGAGCCCCCCCTCTTAGTGGGGGAGGGGGCTTTTGCCTTCGAGAGAACCTTCCGTAACCCCAAAAACCCCTACATTCAAATTTTCACGCCGATCGGTTCAGTAGTTTTCGATTCTAAAAAGAACATACGGACAGACAGACAGAAATCCTTTTTCATAGGTATAGATTTGTATGGGAGCCCCCCTCTTAGTAGGGGGAGGGATCTCTAACCATCATAAGAACCTTCCCTGGCCCCAAAAACCCCTTTATGCAAATTTTCACGCCGATCGGTTCAGTAGTTTTCGATTCTATAAGGAACATTCGGGCAGACAGACAGAAATCCATTTTTATAGGTATAGATTTGTATGGGAGCCCCCCCTCTGGGTGGGGGGAGGGATCTCTAACCATCATAAGAACCTTCCCTGGCACCAAAAACCTCTGCATGCAAATTTTCACTCCGATCGGTTCAATAGTTTTCGATTCTATAAGGAACATAAAGCAGACAGAAATCCATTTTTTATGCATAGATTTGTACGGGAGCCCCCCCTCTTAGTGGGAGAGGGGGCTTTTGCCTTCGAGAGAACCTTCTGTAACCCCAAAAACCCCTACATGCAAATTTTCACGCCGATCGGTTCAGTAGTTTTCGTTTCTAAAAGGAACATACGGACAGACAGACAGAAATCCTTTTTCATAGGTATAGATTTGTATGGGAGCCCCCCTCTTAGTGGGGGGAGGGATCTCTAACCATCATAAGAACCTTCCCTGGCCCCAACAACCCCTTTATGTAAATTTTCACGCCGATCGGTTCAGTAGTTTTCCATTCTAGAAGGAACATAGAGCAGACAGAAATCCATTTTTATAGGCATAGATTTGTATGGGAGCCCCCCCCCTCTTAGTGGGGAGAGGGGTCTTTTGCCATCGGGAGAACCTTCCCTAGAACCAAAAACCTCTATATGCAAATTTTCAAGCCGTAGTTTTCGATTCTATAAGGAACATACGGACAGACAGACAGAAATCCTTTTTTATAGGTATTGATTTTCATAGGCATAGAGACTTGATTAACTGATGTGTTCTGATTAGAACAATTCGTATCTCTATATGTAAAAGGCTTGTCTGTAGCCAAAAACCAGGTCTCTGACAGAACGACATAAGAGGCTTATCGGTAACTAAAAACAGGCCCCTGACAGTACGTCATGCTTTCGTAGCAAGGGGTTCTATTCTTAGTCACCACACTGGTCGATTGCTGGACTATCGATTGCTCAACCGTTCCACTAGACTGCTCGATTTGATTGCTCAACTTGACTGCTTAAGTGAACTGCTCGATTGGACTGCTCGACTCAGTAGCTCGATTGGACGGTCGACTTGACCACTTGACTAATCAGGTCTATTTAACTCGAGTCAACTGCTCCGAATGATCGATTCGACTGCTCGACTCAATTACTCGATTCAATTGTTCGACTTAGATACTCGACTTGATTGCTTGACTTACTACTCGAGCCGACTGCTCGACTGGACTGTTCGGTTCGACTACTCGATTCAACTATTTAACTCAACTGCTCGATACGGCTACTCGAATCAGTTGATCGACTTACAACTCGACCCGACAGCTCGATTTAACTGCTCGACTGGACTGCCTGACTTAACTATTCGATTCCACTGTTCGACTAGACTACTCAATTCAACTGCTCGACTAGACTACTTGACTTAACAGCTTAATTCAACCACAGACAACAGACATCCACGCGAAAAGTCATCACTTAGAATCGAAAAGTCATCGAATCGGCTGCTCGATTCAACTGCTAAACTTACTACTCGACCCGACTGTTCAACTAGACTACTCCATTTAACTGCTCGACTCAGCTGCTCGACTAAACTGCTTGACTGAACAGCTTGATTCAACTGCTCGACTAGACTGCTTGGTTTGACTGCTCGACTTGATTGCTCAACTCAGCTGCTTGACTCGGTTGCTTGATTCGACTGCTCGACTCGCCTGCTCGACTCGATTGCTCGTTGCGATATGAACGTGCCGCTCATTTGAATCGGTTCGCGGCAGAAAATGGACGGCTCAGAGTCACTAACACAGATGACCCTTTTTGCCCACCTATGGAATCAGCACAGTGGGGATGTTTTTATTCAGTGGAACAAAACCCAATGCGAGCATACAAACTATTTATTTCAGTTTTAGGCTATGACTCTTTTATGTACAACATCTTACAGCTATGTTATTGTAATCGTAAGATCTTCGCGTGCCGTGATGCAAATAAATTTATCAGAAGAAAGCTCAAAGAACTAATACAAACGTGAAAGATCTTCGCAAACACTGGCAAATGGAATGTAACTGCAGCTTTCTTGACAGACATTCTTAGTTTGCGGATCATAAGATTCGAGCTCAACTAGTAAGGCTTCGTGCACAAATTACGTAACGCACAGAGGGGAGGTGGGGAGGTTGAGCTTGCGTTACTTTTTGTTACGAAGGGGGGAGGGGGAGTCATGAGAAGAGTTACGTAACAAATTTATGAAATTAAAAAAAAAACTGAACAAATCTGAGCAGGTAAAGACCATTTGAGCCCAACAAACTCTTTATAATTTAGGCCTCAATTCTACTCTCGATCAAAATTCTGTTCTAAACTCAGAACTTGTGTTATATCATACAATTTGACCAGAATTCAGAATTGACATTCCGATCAGAGTGGTTTTGTTAGGAATACAGAATTGATGCGTTTCTTGAGTTTGTAAAAATAAAATAAATTAAACGAATTGTGCGTTTTTTTTCAATGGTAGGGGAGGATGGGAGGTTTAGTTAACGTTACGTGATTTTAGGGGGGATTATGCCAACCGTTGCTTATTGTTACATAGGGGAGGGAGGGGGCCAAAAAACTACAATTTTTGCGTTACGTAATTTGTGCACCACGCTTAATTATATAATAGGGTTAATATTTAGATTCAGGGCTTAAAATTAGCCTCTAATTGTATAAAAATTGCAGCAAGTGGGTACTAGCGCGGCAAAAATTATTCACATTTGCCATGGTTTGTCACCATATCATACTCTATAGAAATCAGCAAATTCTACCCAACCGTGCGCGGTTGCAGCAGCCACGTAGCCAGAAGGGGGGCCCAATTTTGATTTTAACTGTTTTATGTGCATATTTTTTCGTTTAGAACTACAATACATTAAATGTATTATAATATATTATAGTTATAACCAATAAGATATGCATATAATGTATTAGGAGCCAAGGCTGGCTACGGAGCCTGGCTACGTGGCTGGGTTGCAGCTCTATTTCTCAAAAACTCCAACAGGTTACATACTGGGGTTTTACTGTCCACAATAAAAGTGTATCAAGGACTAAAATTACTGCTTCATCAGCATCCAAATTACTCCTGCGGTTTTGCTTAGGTTGTGAAATAATTCACTTTTATAGCATTGTTTGTTGTCCAGCTGCCGGAAGTGACAGACTCGGACTGTTTTCACAAATACGCTGCCACCATCTCGAGAGCGGCGATATGTGCCCGATCGCCACCAGTGCTAGTGCTGCTAGAGAGCAATGACGGTTGTGCTCGGGTACGACTGAAAACGAAAGGACAGTCGTCCAAGTATGAACCCATAACCTGGCACCAGACCTGGTGAAATTGTTCCCGTCTCTGATGTGGTCACATTTGCTACCAGAACAAAGCGCAACGACGAAAACATGTGTGCGAATCTTGCAAGAAAATACTAAAGCTAACATCGGTGCTAAAACCACACTAGAAGGATTAAAACAGGAATTAAATAAATTTTCAATCCTTGCTCAAACAATTCGGTGGCATTGGTGTCGTAGTTGTTCTTATTAAGCAAAGCTACAACCATTCGGGATGTTGCTAAATGTTCACTCAAACGTTAGTCGGAACTTTTATTTATTTTCCTGACGTAGAAAACTTACAGAGGCAAGGCAAAAGAAAGAACAATAAAAGCTCCGTAATTTTTAAAATATCTGTGAGAATGAAGAATTGCCTATAAAGATAATTGCGCCATAGTTTGAAAAACTTGATCATCCCCATTGTCCGGTATCATTCTTTCCACAAAAAGACATAAATGGTATATGTTCTCTGTACCGAGCATCCAACCGATGGGACAGAAATTGTCTGTAACACATCGTAGGTGGAAGAGGAAAGGATTCTCTAAACTATCGAAAGTGATGTCATACTTTCGTAAAGTTTCATCTGGCGAACGTGTCCGTGCCGTCCGGTTTTCTGCCAGTGCCAGCGAGCGAAAGCTCGGCTCTTGGTAATGGCAAAGTTTATAGTCGTGACCGAAGTAGGTTTCCTTCTGTTGTTTCCATCACACCAACACCCGCCGTCAGTTGCCACCGGAATCCGGAAGAGACGGATCTTCGCCGACTGTGGCCGCCTGACACTGACTGCGAACTCTTTGTTCGAATAACTTTGGGCGCCAATATCCAGCAGCCGTGGTTAAGCAGGACGATGACGGCGGAAGGCGAACTGAAAACACAATGTATGCACTGGGATTAGAAGGGACAAAAGTGTTAAGAAAAGTTTTATCGCCTCTGTTGACATGTTGGGCGGAAGCTGTTTTCCTATACCTGCTAACTGGTGCGACGTGATGACTTCTGGACGGGAACGACGAGAAAGTTTTGCCGAAGATTGGAGTGATGTTATTGATCTCCAGGAAAGTTTCCCCTTGTGGCACGGAGTACCGTTGTTTAAGAGACGACAATGGCAGTTGGAAGAAATCTCATTAAATCTGTTGCCTGGATTATCAGGGTTTCATTTGGATTAACTTATAATCTTAAACTAACTGCTTCGTTATTAGTTATTTTTAGAAGAAACTACACATTTCTTGAAAGTCATCTTAAAAGAGCTGCTTGTGAACATATTGCAAGTTACAGTCCAATTGCGTTTTGACGTAGGACTACGTCTTATAGCAAGGTTTGGGATAGGGTGTCATTCCAAAAAATCTTTCTAGAAAAGTGATCAGGTTTTGAACGCCAATAGCTTAGCGGTTTCTTGATCGATTTTTAATACTCTTACTTTTCTAAGAATTGATCCAAATGAAGAAAAATATGGATTCTTGATGTTGAACTATTGAAAACAATGAAGCATTGTCCAAATGTAAATCCTCGCTTTGTGATTGGTTGCTAAAGACGCCATCAGATTCTTATTATAGTATTACGATAGTGCTGAATGTCTAAAATCTAACGAAACATAATAAGTAAAGATTAAATACGCCTCGAGTAGAATGATGTACCGGTTATTTATTAATCAAGGCCAGAGAATAATAAGGTTTAATAGTACTTTAAATTAGTTCATTTGAATGCATTCTACGAAGGCTTGCACATTTCCCATAGATGTTAGCTATTTTTCAAAAACATCAGAGACGCCAATTATCTAGATTTTCTGGATTTTCTATCCGCAGAACTACATATAATAACTATAATACATACTACATGCAGCATATATACATGCTACATACGTTGTATGTAACATTTATCAAAGTAGTACCTAACATTGTATACATCCAATCCAACAGATATCAAATTTGCCTAGGTTTAAACGTCTCGCCGTAATAAATTTGCAATCTGTTGAGACAATGGACTTTAGTCATTTTTTCTGGCACACTTCTCTAACACAGACATCAAATTGGACTAGGTTTAATCGCGTTCTAAGGAAATTTGTTAGCAAGAGGGGGCTATGTCACTCTTTCCGGCGTATTTCCCTAGCAAGGACGACAAAATGGTCTAGGTTTAATAGCGGTGTTAAGAAATCTTGTTGAGATGAAGAAACTTTGTTACTTGTTTTGCCTTACTTCCCAAGCACATGTATCAAGTTGGTATAGGTTTAGATCATCGTAAAGAATCTTCCAACCAATGACGAAGCGAGATTTTCCAGTAGGACAATGCTTCAAAGCAAAGCCTAGGTGCTATATTCCGTTATCGAAACTTGACCTTCTGTTTTTATACGACAGACTTCGCAGCCAGCTATTAAAGTACAGGACAATTGCAGGGCCAGCTGCTACGAGCCTATTGATTCTGACAGCGCTCCCAGCCAAGATTCGCACATACGACGCCTGGCTTATTAGGTCAGCATCATTCCTCGAGGCCAACTGGGAGGTTTTCTACTAATCAGTTTAAAAACAATTCGGTACAATCACAAAGTAAACATGAAATAATAAAAAATAAATTTACAAATTACTCGTTTTGTTGTACTTCAAAAACTCCGCCTTAGCCGCTACTGCGTCTACAACAGTTTTTATTTTTGTGCAAACTTCATGCTTTACCAGTAGGTCTATGTAGCATTCATCTCCAACTGCAGCGTCTTTTTTGGTACAAAAGTAATCGCGACACCGGTCATGTTTCCCAAACACATGTGAAGGGCTATTGCTAATATCGTGAAATAACCCTTGAACATCTGTTCCATTAGTATTATCGGCACAATGCTTTATCGCACTTCGTATACCTAGTGTTATCCGTTCAATATTTTTCGCAACTAGTTCTGCAACTGGTTTTGGATATTTGATCTATAAAATAAATATTAATTAAATTTGTCACTGAAAAATCAAAATAATGCCATACTTCTCTTAATTTTTTGCCGCAGTTCTTCGTGACGTGATTGCAGCTCGATTGATGGGCCATATTTGACTGCATTTTTAACCTTTGCTACAGTGTATCTGTGTGTATCAGTCAACCAAAGATTTTGTTCCATGAGATTTTGGAAACCCTCAATCATGATGTCAGGTTCCATTCCTCCGGACGACCCTGAGTAGTTTCTGTAGCATTTACGGGGTTTTCCGTTCTCGCCCTTCCTTCGTGTTTTTTTTAGGACACAAAACACAACGTTTGTTTCGACAAGCGATGTATATAATTTTTTTGGTGTTTTCTCCAACTATAGCATCCACTCCGGAAGCAAAAGTGTATCTGGAACCATAACTACGTGTAGCCCAACTTCCATCAAACGAAACTTGGGTCTTTACTGGGTCGTTATCGTTGACGACAGCTCCGGTCGTTTTAAGTTTGTCAAGGCAGGCAGCTTTTTCTTCTTCAACTGCTTTCGTGAGTGATGCGTCTCTGGCAACTTCAAGAGTGGCTTCCATATCCATTTCATCGCTAAAAAATGTCGTTGATGGCATGAATGGAATATCACAGAATGTCAGCAACTCTTTGGTGTGATTGTAACTTCCACCAGAGTATATGGTGGCCCAAACCATTGCTCTTCTTAGCTTTGGTTTTGGAGATGGCTCCTCAGTTCTTAGTCTGAATAAGGCAGCGCATTCATCGCATTTAAACCAAATCGTTGATATCATAGAGCGATAGTCTTCTTGCAGCAAGTTCATGGTTCCAGGACAAGATTTTGAGTGCTTAGCTTGAGTTGAAACGAGACATTTACACACACAGTTAAGATCTACAATTCCATTGGTTCGCATGGTTTCAATATTGCCGGCACAAAATCAAAACTTGATTCCTCATATGCAATGTCGTCTTCATAAAAGTTATGGAATTCGTCCGGGTGTCGAAGAAAATTTGTTGGTGATAAGGCTTCCACCGCTTTTGCAGCGTTAGAAGTTGAACTAATGCTAGAAGATATCGTCTAAAGAATGTTATGTAGAGATTTTACGTTATTTCAGCACAGAAAACATAGACTTGATAAATTTGCCAATTACGACGTGCCAAAACGAAATGCTCTCCCTTGATTCATTACAGTCTTCTATCTCCGGAATATAATCGGAATATGATTCATCAAATTCAACGGCATCATCCGTATCGCATTTGTCAGGGATTTGAGAAAAAAATATGAATGGTGTATACTCTCTCATATTATTAGTAGATTTTAGAGCTGAATCAGTGGTAGAAAGTAGTATCTAGAGTGTTGCGAAGAGATTATAAGGTCTTTAAGGATCAAAATAATTAAACTCACGTTTGAACTACTGCATTCTTGAAAACTCAACGATTTGTTAACATCGGTCTGCTCATGAATGCTTTGCTCCTCTAAAAATCATATAAACGATTTCTTTTAGTTTAGTTATTCATTGAAATATAGAACCACAGCAGACATTTGTCATAATCTGATTATTTCCATAAAAAGGTAAAGGTACACCCAGGTCGCTTCTTATACGAACGGATACGTTCCGCTTAAACAAAGCCGCGTGATTCAAAAATTTACATTAAAAAACCGCGTCAATTCCATAACTCACGTGAAAATCTAGTGAATTGTGAACCTCTAGTTAATCTAGTGAACCTAGTGAACTGTATGTGTATTTTTCAAATTTATATATGATTATATTAGAGGAAACGGAAAACGTGACTGCAATTATGAGGATGTGTTGCACCATCTTCGAGTAATCGTGAAAAATCAATCGCGTAAAAATAAACCGCCTAAAAGCGACATTACTGTATTTTGGTAACATACCTGTGCATAACAGTAAGTTCAGCAATTCTGCAGCAGTCATGTTTTCAAGAAATAGGCTCGCTCTATCACAATAACTTTCAACTGAATCTCCTGGTGGTACACTAAAATCATTTGGATGATCTGCCGTGGAATCGTCAAAAGTATTCCACACATTGCTTTCGTCAATCATATTGTGATAACACAGCCTTAGTTCATTGCACTCATCATCACTATCGGTTATCGACTTTGGAGGATAACACATCAATTCATCTTCATCACTATCGCGATTTCTTTCCCGATCCGCTTGCTTGATTTACCTCTCGTAGTAAAGCCTTAGCTCTAGCTTTGCGCCTACGCGGCATTGTTCGTCAAAATTTCAAAAACTTCTCAAAATGCTTGCTTCAACAGAGTCAAACAAAAGCATCGCAAAATAGTTAGTAGCATATAAAAGCTAATTAGATTTACTATAATTCTTGTATAAGCAACATGTTCTCAGACAATTTTACTACCTTTCATGGCAACGTCTAGAAATTTTCACTACGTAACGTATAGTACTTTTGAGTATAATAACGCTAGGGCTAAACAGAAATTTTTTAGCCCATATTTACTGGTGCGTCCTTTCATTTTTACGCTCTACCCTATACCTACTAGTATACCCTACCATAAAATTTCTTTCTGTGTAGCTTACTTTCGCAAGAAAAACCACCCCCATGGCAACTTTGACGCTTACGAACAAAATTAGTGAAGCCAACATAAGCATGATGTTTGCTGTTAGTCGAATGTAAATTATAATTATTAATGAACTGTTGTTCAGATTTCCTAAAGATTTTTCACTTCTACGTAATATAAATGACCCATACATAATTTAGATTTAGTAGTTTGATTGCGACACTTCCACGGCCATATGTATGTTAGCGCATCCACGTGAAAAATCATGTAAATTTCTGTACCAGCAACTTACTTGCATGGTACTAGTTAATAGGAAAGTTGATAAAATTTACCTGGATCGCCCGTAAACCAATAATTCACGTAAAAAAAATCTTGGGCTTAAACGTCCTTCTAACTCTTGGCCCTTTTTTATCGCGAGGCTTCACAGCATGCTATCAGAGCACAGGACATTACGGGGCTAGTGCAACAATCCTACTGATTCTATCTAGCAACACCGCCTAGTTGAGATTCGAACATACGACGAGTGACTTGTTAGGCCATCGTTGTACTTCGAAACCAACTATGCGGTTGAATTTACGTAAACGTTACATGAAAAGTGCGGTGGATGAGAATTAACTATGTTTTCACATAAACTTGACGTAACGGTTTTTTTGAGTGTAGGAAGTATCCCTGGTTGCGCGTCATTTTCAAGCCTGAAATTTGGTTGTGCAAACTACACATATACTATTACCAGCTTTCACAAATACAACAAAAGAGTACTGATTCTTTTGAAAGCAAAAATTATAGCAACAAACTTTTATGATAACCCACCTTAACATTAAAGATTGAAATAAGTCCAAATTGATGTCCTGAGGTGAAACGTCATCGAAAAGTGAGCGGTCATCCTTTCCTTTTGCCAGATTGTATCCATAAAGTAGGGCGGGGCATAAGTGCGATGTTTGAAGTTGTCATCAATTTTCGCGAGATATAAAGAAGAACAACAACAAAATATATTTTATAGTGATGCAGCTACTCAATGTCTTTACATTCAATTATAAATCATCTGGAATAATAGTGTTATTGAACATAAATTCTTCATTCTTCTGATCAAGTGCCGATTCGCACTTTTACCCCACTAGCGGGGCAAAAGTTCGATTACCACGGGGCAAAAGTGCGAAGCTCGAATCCATGAAATTAGCACAGCAGTAGCTAACAAAACCATATCGTCACTCTGCGGTATGTTTCGGTAAGTAATATTCTCAATTTACACCATTCCTATTTTGCGCTGGTATATTGCAGCCTCTGGCAGATCGAAACTTTCCCAAATGTTTGTTTTTTGTTTCATCAGCGGAAAAACATTGTTTTCCTTCGACCAACATCTGTAGAGCACAGTTTTCTGCAGATCTTTTATTTCTAGTATCTGTAATATAGTGCCAAAAGCTGTATATAATTAGCTATACATTTTTTCCTCGTCAGTGAATCGCAATTTTGCCCCGTCCGTGATTCGCACCTTTACTCCGCTAGGCGCTTGACGGGGTTTGATTAAATTATGGAAAAGCGAAATATATTTTGTAAACTCTTTTCACCGTATTTTCAAAACAGATATGCGAGTGATGTAAAACACTGCTACAAATTTTCAACAAGTAATATCCTCCTGTTGATATCGTATTACCCGTATAACAAAAAATTACATCATAACCGTCCTAAAATAACATTTGCACATAACTCAGCAACTATGCAATCAAAGTTTACGTTAGATTCAAGCAGTCAAAGTAGTCACCCATTAACGCCAATCTAGTCAATTTACTCGGAATCTGCACCGATAAATCATTAAATCGCATCCTTACTCTATAACAAAGGTAAAAATGTAGTTTCAACCACATTTATGGTTGTTTTACGCACAAACCGAAATTTCATTTCGTTTCAAACTGATATGTATGATTGAAATGAAAATATTTACATCGAAAATTCAATTTGACTACTTTACTTTTAATTCAAAACTGTTATTTTCTTGATTCAAATAGAATTTCGTTTTGAAACAAAAATATTTTTAGGTTGTTATAAAAAGTTCGTTTGAAACAAACGAATTTTTTCGCTCCGTGATAGAAACGAAACCTTTCCCCGAACAACCCCGTTGAGAATCCCGGCTATTACGCTGACGGACGTACAGCGTAGCGCGCAGTAGCTTACAAGTCGTAAGGACTTGCATAGTGTCGTCGTCCCGTCAGTAAAATGAGTTAGATTCTCGATCCATGAATCGAACTTTTACCCCGTCAATAAATCGAACTTTTGCCCCGCTAGGCGCTTGGCGGGGTTTGATTAAATTATGGAAAAGCAAAATCTATTTTGTAAATTTTTCTCAGCAATTTCAAGAGAGATATCTGAGTGATATAAAACGCTGCTACAATTTGTCAATAAGTAATATCCTCCTGTTGATATCGTATTTGCCGTACAACGAAATATTACATCAAAACCGTTCTAAAATAACTTTTACCCATAACTCAGCAACTATGATTCGTAAACAACAAATGTTTATGATAGATTTAAGCTGTCGAAGTACTCACCCATCCATACCAATGTAGTCAATTTACTCGGAATCCGCACTGCTAAATCATTGAATCGCACGTTTACCCGCATCGCACTTTTACCCCTCCTTACTCTATAGGTACTGCAAGAATTTGTTCGAAACTGGTGTCTTGCATTTGTGCATGTGACGTGACGCAGAATTCTCAAAGCGAGGAAAATTAGCGACTCTCTTATCCGAGAATAGTTTTGAACGTTTCATTTGCTGTTTTACATTAGTTAGTTGCTGGCAACTCTTTACATAGTTTCCATAGTCTAGCATTACATTAAGATTAATTTCTTTCGAAAATACTGGATAAGGCAAGAGTGACCCGTAGTGATGCTGTTTATTTGACTGTCAACTCAGTATAAGGCAGTAAGGTATAAAACATTTTGCAAACAACTTTAACCTATTTAGTAGCTTTCAATCATGAGAATGAATAAAACGCGGTAAAAAATAATCGACTTGCAAAAATTGGGATTTTCAACCTGCAGAACAACTAAACCATTTAAACATAACAATTTTGTGATATCATCAAATCAAACACATAAATACATCATGTCATTTCTAACTAAATAGTGTTTGATGTTGAAGTAAGATTTGAGGAGCTATTAACATTTATTCGAAAATAATTCAAAATTCAAAATTGACATTCTCAACCTGCAGTCTCAACAAACCCTATATATTCTGCATGTAGCATGTATACATGAAGAATCGTATTATTATATGCATGGATATATGCTAATATAGCCACAAAGAGATTAACGTAGTCCTGCGTCACCTATATGCGGTCGTGTCTTGAACGGAACCTCTGATTTTTTCACCCGGATAATCAAGTTTAAAAATCCGGAGTCGAGTCTCCAGTAGAAAGGCAAAAAGAAAACAACAGCTTTAGCAAGCACGACACAACAAGACGACTTTACTTTGTCGATCCTTTTATCTCGTCGGTCGATTTTATCATTTGAACATTGAACCTAGACGAACTTGATGTCCTGAAAGTAAACCGATAAGGAAAAGAGCGCTACTATCGCTTTCCTACACCCGATTATAACGCTATACTGCAATAAATTATTCAAAACTGTACTCAAAGACGAGCGATGGAATTCCTTACTTAATTTCGGTTGCTGTCAAGTATAAAAATAACTAAAAGCAGAGGGTCAAGCAAATTTGGTACCCTTTTTGTTAAAATGGTACTCGAAAGACAATTATGTATACTTAAAATCAAATTATAAATAATGCTTTAAACTATTTTCGAAGAAATTGACCAGGGCGAATCTATGTTGTAAATGATAATTTAGATTAGGCCATTACAAATATTTAAAAAAGTTTTTGCACTTCCATTGTTGGGCCACTGAAGGGGCGGGGGGCGAAAAAAAAACAGAGAATTTTTTAATTGAGAAAAAAAATGGGTTCTAGGCATTTTTACTTAAAATTTAAACGTGAAAACCAAATCTATTCTTGCTTTTAATAAATACGTTGTTATTTTTCATGCAAAAATCTACGAACAAAAACGAAAAAAAATTTGTTGTCCGAGTTTCGGAAATTCCACTGTTTGAACTTCCCACTTCTATTTCGTGCTAGGAGCGTTAACTCAACTCGTACACTCATTTTTCGAGTTTTTCAGGCTGTAGAGCCCACAGACAATTGATTTTTTTAAACAAAATTTAACTCATCCTATAAATTATTTTTTTGCCCCCCGATTTTTCAAGCCAATTTCCAAGGGGAGGGGGGGTGACAAAAACTTTGAAAAGGATTTACAATGGCTTTATTTATTAATTTAAATTTCTGCTTCAATTGGCAAGAAACACAATGCTCATACTGGCAAATCGTAAAAGGCTAGGTTTTGAGGTTTCAAGTATTATCGAGGATTTTCTTTCAAATTTATGTATTTGATGCTGTTCAGATTAACTTGACGTCCTTAAACTCTAAAAACTAATAGTACGCTATATGCTATATACCCTATACTACAAACTAAATAGGAAACATATTGTGCTCTGACGTCAAGTTTTACTGGACAGCATCGTTTCACCGAATAATCCGGATAATCTACAAATTTGTCGTCGCGGTTAGAAAATCGGCAAAACTAAAACGTGCTAAGTTAGTCATTTCTCGGTTAATTCGAAAGATATACGTACTAGCGGTTAATATAAATATCGGCCAACTTACTAAATGAATAGTAGAGATAATCTATTTTTGAAAATTTACTATTAAAACATGCAAAATTATTAAGCATTGTCAATATTATACTAGATGAGCCAGCTCGTCGCATGTAAGCACGTTTTTGTTTTCTACTAACAAAAATGGTGTAGTCTCTCACAAGGTTAGTCAACAGAGGTTTTCTGATGTTCAAATTTGTTTTTCACCTCAGCTGGGTTACCCTTGACGACCACCGAAATTTTCAAAGCGGAAACTGTTGAATGCATAAACAACGTCGATGGTTGCTAACCAATCGTTCCGTGCACTTCTGTTCTACAAACTGTGAAAACTAGATCACCTATTTTACCTCACCTTGGTCCCTCATAGGTAGGTCAGCACAGGAATCATTTCCTCTGTTCGAGCCTAAGCCAAATTGATATTCTTGTGTGTTCCTAAAAGTGCTCAGACTGATCGTATTCTATTCGAATACATTCAAAATTTATTATTTGAAATTTGAAAACTCAAAATTTATGCTTTGTGTGAGATCCACATTTTTTGATTTTTTGGAATGACACCTATCACCAAACCGTATGGTGATGGGCTACCCGTCGCCAATTAGTTGCGCCAAAAATACCCTCCCGTACCCTATTCTTGAGTTCTTATTATGTATTTTATACTGTTGGTTAACTCGATGCTTTTAGTTGTTAACTATCTACTACAATATGCTATATTTTATATATTCTATATTATATCTAATAAGGCACATTTGTTTTAGCATCAAGTTTCACCGCACAGTACCGACTCACCGAATAGAAGGACATTCTACAAATTTGTCGTCGCGGTTAGAAAATTGCGAATTTGCGTAACAAACTTTTAAACATTTTGCTCCATGTTTACTTTCAGGACATTAAGTTCGTGTAGATTTTATGTTCAGTTGATGAAACTGGTTAACGGAAAGATAGTTTTTCACGTTTTGAAAATTTATTACTTTCAGGACATCAACTTGGTCTGGGCTTTAGCGAAATAAAATATTTCTGATCTTTTGGGATGGAAATAATCTTCTGTCAACTTCTTCTTCGTCAATTCGTAGTAAATGAAATCGCAGATGTAAAAGATTATGCTGGGGTCGCGTAGCCTAGCTTTTAGAAAATGCCCGCCGTCGTTTGTTGACTGCTCAGTGAGACGAACTATGGGAGTACGCATAGGCTGTCTTGATGAGGTGCTGAGGCTTGATGTGTAGTATTGTTATTGCTGTCGTTATAATTTTCGTGTTCGTTCTGGCGCACGCTTCAGTTGTTAGATTCCTTTTCTGTCCTATGCGGATTAATTATTTCATGTTTTTGGAAATTGACCAATTTTTATGTGATGTCTCTCTTTGAGGGTCCAGATAAGTGAAGTTTCACAGTTGCCAATAAGTCCTTGTCTAGATAATGGATTATTTTTGACGTAGGACTACGTCTTTGTTTACTATACTGGGACTGGGTAGCACTTTGTGAAAAAGAAAATAGAAGTGTAACGTTTGAATGAAAGATTTCAAATGCTAATAACTACTAAACTACTGAACGCAACTGAACAATTTATATGTCGTTGGATAGATAAAATGTCCAGCAATTTTATGGAAGAGGTAAGAGAGCAATATTAAGGAGGGCGTAAAAGGGGGGGGCTCCTATACAAATGAAACATAAATTTCCTCAAAACTCGAAAGCTAATCAAGCAAATGGAACCAAATTTGGCATGTGGGGGTTTTTGGAGGCATGAATTTATTTTATGATGGTTTGAGACCCCTCACCCCTGTGGTAGGAGGATAAGGACTCTCATGCAATTAAAACAGAAATTTTTGCGTATGTGCCATATTTTGTGCTATGTAACAAGCGGTAAGCTGTGAAAGTAAACTAGTAGAATCTTCTCGGAGCAAGAGACAATGAATCGATGCCTCTAAGTAACGCGCCTGTTGTCATTTATGTCGAAAGACAAGGACATTCGAATGACACGTCATATTTGCGATGAATGTGCTTTGGCTTTAATGTTATTTGTAACCAATGGCCCTTTTAAGGGCCACAAGCGAGTTAAAGTAAGATTATTGCAACATGTCAAGCTACGCATAATCAATCGCATAATCGTATTTAATACAATAATCTGTGGGCTGGTCATTCATTACTATTTCACCCTTTATGATGCACACAAGTGATTTTTAAAATAAATCTCTGTGTCTCAATGGTTGCAGGCATTGTACTTATGAACCCCCGTCCACGTATTTTCAAAGCAACCATTGCATTCAATGAAGAATTGAATCTGAATATTTCGCTGTTCTCTTTTCAACATGCACTTAAACAATGATTCTTATGAACATACATATGCCAGAAATGAAGTTTACATTGGTCTTTGATCTAATGATCTGATATAGTCCTACGTCACCCTTTCCTACAACCCTTAGGGCTGTATACCTTGTAGTTTTTGAAAGTATTGAAAGAAGGAAGACTGGAGTGAAAGACAGAAATATAAATTGCTTGAAAGAGGAAAGGAAAGGCGTGTATAGTAAAGCAAACAAAAGGTATGGCAATTTAGAAATTTTTTGAACACGTTTGCGAACATGACCGCTATAAGCCTTGAATCAGATGCAAAAACCCTCCCGCTCTTAGGACCCCTGAGTTTCCTGTGTTTACCCTGAGTTTCCTGAGTTTTCTACATTGACCTGACGTTACCAACGTGACCAGGAACTATACCTGAGTTGTACCGAATTTGGTTCCCATGTCCGCCGTTGCCACCACATCCGTCAACCCCGAAGCTGGAAGAGCGTCCCTGCCATCGATGCCATCGCAGTTAAGCCGCGTCGTCGCCATCGCGCTTAACGAAAACATTTAGTGTGCCCGCAGCCGGAACGCCGGGAGTAACTATTGAACCCCGTACCCCAAGCAGCACACATTTGGCACTTTTAGATGCAGCAACTCATTTATGACTAAAATTAGGTACATATCGGTTACCACAACTGTTTTATAACAACTGTGCCACTCGGGTCGCCGACCTGGCCGCAAATAGATCTCGGTCAGCATCTCCGTCGAAAGTGAAACCCCGAAACCAAAAGTTAGGAAAAATCCGTCAATAAAGGAATAGTTTGAGCAGAACGTTTTCAGGTGTTTCTTTGACAATAAGTCGCGAACATTTGCCGTCCTTGAGGCTTGTTTTAGGGGGGTCTCGTAAGTGCTGGGTAGTTATGACCCCGTCAGTTACAGATTCTTTCGACAATGTACCAATCGAAAGAACGGTAGCTTCTACGATTGCTGCCTCATGGATTAAAATGCGGTGTGCGCTGGCGGGTTACACATTTTGCCGTAGGTTATATGGGTCATTCCATCTCAAACGTACACAAAAATCGAAAAAATTGGATCCGACTATCAGCGAGGTCAACCAAAGTTGGCATAAATGTTCATTTAGACCCCACAACCAATTTCCCAAGATATTATGCCGATTGATCCATCCCCCTAGCAGTGGCGCTATTTCCTTTTTTACAGGTTTTTATAAAAAGTCATTTTTCGCCGGAATATTTTACATAAGATCACTAATATTTCAGTAGTTGGGAGACCATTTCTGAATTTCGTTCGTTTTTAAGCCAGTTTTCCCCATAGTGCAATGAAGCAGCAATAAATAATAAAGCAATTTTCAAGTTTCGAAATTACTTCGAACTTTCGAATAATCTCATGAGTGAAATACCACATTAGTCGACATAACAATGCATTATATCGCTCAAATAACTAGGACACTTAAATAATAAAACTATAAAAATTTGTACGAATTTGTTACTTTTATTTAAATATATACAATACAATCCAGAACATCAAAATTTATTATGCTGATTCTATGTTGAAAATGCATATTTTTCATTAAAATACATTATTAAGCCTTGAAAATGTCCGGACGTTTCAGGTAGACGTGTTTAAACATACTGTCGTTAACAATTCAGTTAAAATTACGCATGCCCCAGATATTCAAAACGCCCTATCTCGCAAACTACCAATATTGTTTTTTCTAGTTAAGTGATTCTTATGTAGAATTTTCTGGTGAACATTTTGAGCATATTCATTTGAAAATAAAATTGGGGGTGTTTTGAGATATTCGCATTTTTCGTTTTAAATTGCAAAAAAATGTATGATGTTGATAAATTAGATAAAAACTGATAATATCATTCGATTGCACGGCCAAAAATCCATAGAAAAAGTATATTGGCATGTTCTCACATCAAACTGTTTCAGAGGTATTTGAACCCGAAAAATTACTTTTTATAAAAACCTGTAAAAAAGGAAATAGCGCCACTGCTAGTTGAGATATATTTAAAAGCTTTTTA
Organism: Sabethes cyaneus; assembly: GCF_943734655.1. NCBI lineage: Eukaryota > Metazoa > Arthropoda > Insecta > Diptera > Culicidae > Sabethes > Sabethes cyaneus. Next base: position 80,530,144 of record NC_071355.1, read on the forward strand.
TCATTAAAGAAGTCCTACCAGCCAAATTTCCTACGTTTTTTGTGCGACGAAGAAGAAAATGTCGACTAATCGTTTTAATTTCCATCATTCATAGATGAAAATAACTCACGCAAGGAATTATCGTTATTCTACAGCCAGGAAAACTTGCCTGACCTGCAGAAATTTTGCAGAATAACATTTGTCATGCCGTCCTACACAAATACATGCGCGTTAGCTTCCTAAACATTGTTGTGATTTCATATTCATTGTTGTGATACGATGAAAAATTTTGTTGGATGGATTTTAAAACGGTACGACGTATTTAAAAAATAAAGTCAGTTGCGTTATTTCAATAATATGCTTTAATAATCGCATTTTAGTGCTTTCAAAGTTCACGGAAAGGAAGTTAAGTGTGTTTTATTCAAATCAGCACAATAACTTTTGGAGTATTTATTAAATCCACCCAAGAAATGATGAAAATTAGAATAGCTTTACTTACTACAACGGGAATCTATACCAATAAAAATGGATTTCTGTCTGTCTGTCTGTCGGGATGTTCCTTATAGAATCAAAAACTACTGAACCAATCGGCGTGAAAATTTGCATGTGGAGGTTCTCGGGGCCAGGAAAGGTTTTAGTGATGGTTAGAGACCCCTCTCCCACTAGGAAGGGGGGCTCCCATAGAAATGAAACACGAATTTCTGCATAACTCGAGAACTAATCAAGCAAATAGAACAAAATTTGGCATGTGAGTGTTTTTGGTGACAAGAATTCATTCTATGGTAAATTGAGACACCTCCCCTCTTTAGAAGGGGAATTATGACTCCTCACCCCTTTAAGAGGGGGGGGGGCTTCCATACAAATGAAATGCAAATTTCCTCATAAATCGAGAACTAATCAAGCAAATGGAACAAAATTTGGCATGTGAAGGTTTTCGAGCGCAAGAATATTTTCTATGGTAAATTAGGACCCCTCCCCACTTTAAAATGGAGGGCTCCTGTATAAATTAAAAACAAATTTCCTCATAACTCAAGAACTAATCAAGCAAATGGAGCCAAATTAGGCATGTGGGTGCTTTTGGAGACAAATTTTTTTTCTATGGTAAATTGGGACCCCTCCCCACTTTAGGAGGGGGGGCTCCTATACAAATGAAATACAAATTTCCTCATAACTCGAGAACTAATCAAACAAATAGAACCAAATTTGGCATGTGTAGGTTTTTGGAGGCAAAAATATTTTCTATGGTGAATTTAGACCCCTTCCCAATTTAAGAGTGGGGGGCTTCTACACAAATGAAATTCAAATTTCCTCATAATTCGAGAACTAATCAAGCAAATGGAACCAAATTTAGCATGTGGGTGTTTTTGGAGGCAACTATTTTTTCTATGATGAATTAGGACCCCTTACCTTTTTAGGAGGGGGGGGCTCCCATACAAACGAAATACAAATTTCCTCATAACTCTAGAACTAATCAAGCAAATGGAACCAAATTTAGCATGTGAGTGAGTTTTTAGGCAAGAATATTTTCTATGGTGAATAAGGACCTCTCCCCACTTTAGGAGGCGGGGCTTCTATGCAAATTTCCTCATAACTCGAGAACTAATCAATCAAATGGAACCAAATTTGACATGTAAGTGGTTTTGGAGGCAAGATTTTTTTCTATGGTGAATTAAGGCCCCTCTCCTCTTTAGAAAGCGAGTTATGACCCATCTCCCCTTTAAGAGGGTGGGCTTCCATACAAATGTGTTCCGCAAAATGGTATTCGGCGAAATGGTTTGTAATGATGGCGAATATTTAAATGCTATTCGCTTTATTTTATGAGGCTAAGCAATGGGAGAGTTGTTTTCTACTTTACTGTGAGGAAAATTTGTATAATAAAACACCCATGAACTCCACAGAAACTTGCAAAACACAAGATTGTGACACAGGTCATCCGAGATTCACGATTTGTGTACAACACAGTTTAATTTGTGGCAATACGAAGTTGGTCGGGTCAGCTAGTTATAAATAAACCTTAATTCAGAGAGCATGCGAAGGCGGTACAAAACTATGGTTTCCATAGATTTTAGCTTTAAATACGGTTGCCTCCATGGTAACTGTTCTCAGATGTTCCACAGTGTTCCGCCCTAAATTCCATATGGTGGGATTAAGCATAAATTGATTCCCAAAAAAATAAGTGAGATTAGCTGCTCTCCCTCTGTGTCTCGAGGGATAACACCCCCCTTATAGATAAAATGTAAAATTTAAAAAACCGGTGTTAGCTTCTAAAGGGAAAAAGAATAGAGTAAGCCGAAAAGTTATAAGTTATAATTTAATGGTTTCACCGAGAAAAATCAATTTAAATTCGAAAAGAAAGGGAAAAAGATAGAGCTCTACTATCTTCGACAAAAATGTGCAATTAACTGTGATTAATAATTTCTTAGAACATTCGAAAAGCATACAAAGCGTTGTTAAAGAGCTAGATCGAAAAAACTGTTTTAAGGGTGCCCCTAATAGTTTGGCCTTTTAACTTCTTTCATGTAAGAGATAGAAATCTTGAATATTCAACAAAGTTTCTCGAAAATAGTTTAGCTACAACTTTTCTGTGCGTAACAATCATTTCTGACTTGAAATAGAGAAAGTATTTTTTGTATCTGATTAGAGACACCCTAATGTCCGAATATTTTTTCACCACTAGCAAGTGCTTTTTGAATGAAGAAACTTTTCTGAAGCAACTATTATGCTATTTCTTAAGGTTTCGATGCTATTACTTATGTCTCACTATTTTTGAAACCGTCCCATTGAGTGCCGGCGCCCGATCTCGACGACATCCGGCAAAAAATCGGTCTGCTCTAGAATAATAGAGCTACCGTAAAAGACGGCCTTTCGGCAGATCTCTACAAAAATAACAAAGAACCCCTAGAAAACACCTTTCACTGGATATTTTTAAGGATTTGGGAGGAGGAGAAACTATCGTTTATCCCCAACAGCAAGAGGATTGGCAAAGCAGTACTTTTTACTCTCCGACAAATCCTTCGAAAATGTTGGAGTACGTGCCCAGGCATTATATTTTTGTGGATTTCAGGGCAGCATACGATACAGTCAAGCGCGAACAGCTATGGCAGATAATGCACGGGTACGGGTTTCCGGACAAACTGACGCGGCTGATCACGGCTACCCTGAAGCAAGTGATGTTTCTCAAGTCCTTATGAATCACGCAGACGGTTGCGGCAAGGAACAGTCCTGTATGTTATTCAACATCGGTGTGAGGATGAGGGTGGTGACCCGAAAAGCGGGCATCCAAAACGAGGGGAACAATCTTTAGCAAGCGTAGCTAACTCCTAGCCTTCGCAGGCGACCTCGACATCATCATTAGAAACCGCGGTACGGAGGAGCCATACTAAAAACGAAGGCCAGGAGGCTGGGTTGCAAATCAACGCGCCGAAAACCAAATATTATGGAATAAAATGGTTTTTCGATATGTCGCGAAACTCGGAAAGGAAAAACAGACACGTTTTATAACAAGAGAAACTAGAACAATCTTTATTGTATGAGAAACGTGTTTTATGTGAATAATAATAAGAAAACAAATGTTTGACACTTGACACACAGTAGAGTGTGTATATTAAGGGGCACAGTAGCGGCGGTTGCATAAAAGATACAACAGTGCAGCCAAAAGTTATTCTTTAACACCCCTGCTCAACCGCTGCAACTCTTTAAACCAATAGCAGCTCGATGCTTCTGAAACGCTGCCACCGGTAACCCTTTGGTCATCATATCGGCTGGTTGATTCGTTGAAGGAAGGAACTGAAGTCGGATTCTCCCTTGCTTCACTAGATCACGCAGAAAATGGAATTTTACATCGACGTGCTTGAGTCGTCCAAAACTTCTTGAACTATCGGTTATCCGTATCGCAGATTGATTGTCTTCGTAGAACGTAGTCGCCTCTTTCGATTCACACCACAGATCCTGTAGCAAACGAATTAGCCACATTTCATGGCATGCTGCTGTACATAATGCGGTAAGTTCCGCTTCAGTCGACGACAGCGTTACAATTTGCTGCTTCCGGGTAATCCATCCAACTGTGTTCCCAAATATTTGGAAAATGCACCCACTGACAGAACGCCTATCGAACTGATCATTGGCCCAATCAGCATCGGTATACACTTGAACTACTGGTACATCATATCTTCTGTAATAAACCAAAGCCATAGCAACCGTTCCTTTGACGTATCGTAGAATCCTTTTGAGATGTACCCAGTGAATTTCATTTGGACAACTCTGAAATTGGCTTAGAAAATTCACAGCTGCTGCCAAATCCGGTCTCGTCGTCATCGCCGCGTAGGTTAAGCAACCTACCAACTCTCGATATGGTTTAGTGATCCTCTTCTCTTCTACGCCTTTCGGTAGCTTCAAACGATGCTCTAAAGGAGTTGAGATAAGTTTGCACTCAACCATTTCGAATCTCCGCAAAACTTGTTCATGGTACTTCTGCTGACTAATTTGTAGAACTCCCTTTTCCAAATCGTAGTCAACGATCATGCCCAAAAAGCTTTTGATTTCACCAACGTCGGTCATTTCGAACTCTTGAGATAAAAGAGCTTTCACCATCTTCACTTGCTTCAACGCTCCTGCAATGACGATATCATCAACGTAAAGCACGATAATCAACCTTTCTGATCCGGCTTTGCGAGTGTACAAGCATTGATCATTTTCACTTCTTCGAAATTTCAGCCGCATTTCATGAAATGCTCATTCCATGCACGCGAGGCTTGCTTAAGTCCGTATATGGATTTGTGAAGACGACATACTAAACCGTCACCTTGGTCGAAGCCTTCCGGTTGTACCATATATATTTCCTCCGTCAGCGTACCATTTAAAAACGCTGTCTTTACGTCCATCTGATGGACAACTAGCTTCTCTTGGTTAGCTAGAGCCAATACAGTACGTAGGGTATCCAACTTTGCAACGGGAGAATATGTCTCGGTGTAGTCTATTCCGTACCTTTGACTGAATCCTCGAGCCACCAACCGTGCCTTGTACCGGTCTGGTGCTCCATCAACGCCGTGCTTCACAGTAAAGACCCACTTATTAGTAATAGCCGTACGATTCTTCGGTAACTTAGTCAATTTCCACGTCTTATTCTTCTTTAAGGAATCCATTTCTTCGCTAATAGCAGCTTGCCACAAACTCCAGTCACTTCGACTTTTTGCTTCAGCTATAGAATTCGGCAGATTTTCAGCATAACTTGTCGCATTCAAGGCATACGCAGCATAATCCATTTCATAATCAGCATGCCACGATGGAACTCTTCTATTTCGCTGTGGTCTGCATGGTTCATTACCGCTCTCAACTATCACTGCGTTTGGGTCAGCTTCGGTATCATTCATCTCCGGTTCCTCATCAGAATCCGAACCTTCACCATCGAAACTATCGAATTCTTCATCTGATTCATTTTCGGAATCCCGTGAATTTGTTACCCGTACGACTTCATGAACATCATTCCCACATTCCGCCTTGGGTATGGAGAAGATATCATTTGGAAGTGATCTGTCGACATGTGGTTTCAACTCCTTAGCTTCAAGAAATTCGACATCTCTAGCGTGTATGATTTGCTTTTTCTTCGGATTCCATACGCGATATCCGTTAGTCGCATACCCCAAAAAAATGCCCTTCCAAGCTTTGTCGTCCATCTTCGTTCGCAGCTCCTTTGGAACGTGTACATATGCACTGCAGCCGAAAGCTCGAAGTTTTCTTACATCTGGTTTGCATCCTTCCCACAATTCGTACGGTGTCATATTCGGTTCAATGGCAGACGATGGGCTACGATTCAGTAAATATGCAGCAGTTTGGATCGCTTGACCCCAAAATCGCTTATCTGTACTCGAATCATTCATCATAGCTCGGGCTTTCTCTACGAGAGTTCGATTGAGACGTTCGCTGACTCCATTCTGTTCTGGTGTGTAAGGAACAGTCCACTCCACTAGTATGCCCTTGGATTTACAAAATAGATCAAACTTTCTACTTTTGTACTCACCGCCATTGTCACATCGTAGTCGGTGAATCTTGCGCTGAAATTTTGCAGACACCAACGCCTCATACATCTTGAAGCAGTCGAATACCTCATCCTTCGATGTAATTAAGTATGCCACGACAAAATGACTCCAATCGTCAGTGAATGTCACGAAGTACCTTGCTCCCGATATTCCAACTGGCGTAACCGGACCGCAAACATCTGAATGGATTAGCTCCAGTACACGAGACGAACGCTTTCCCTCCCGCACCATGAATGGCCTCCTCGTTTGCTTGCCGATAACACACGACTCACAAACAAATTTATTCCTGTCGTTAGTCGCACTATCCAGATTCAATCCGATCACCATCTCATCGCGAATCAGTTTCTCCAGGCTTCTTGCATTTAAATGCCCGAACCGACGGTGCCATAATTCCAAAGCCTTTGGAACTCTTCCACACGTGAGCATCGATTCACTCGCACTAACTTTGTCAACGAAGAAATTCAATCCGTATAGTCTGCCTACACGCGATCCCGTTGCGACGATTTCTGATCCACGAAAGATTTGCACTTTTCCTTGCTCATAAACCACTTTCATTCCAGCATCGTCCACCCTCATTACAGAAAACAAATTGCATCTTAATTCTGGCACGTACAACACGTTCTTCACTGTGCATTCGATTCGCTTTCCATTAATCTCAGAGAGTACTCGAACTGCCCCGGAATGCTTCGCCACTATACACTGTTCATTCTTCGCGATCGCTATTTCAATCGGCTGATCTAGCTCTTTTAATTCGACAAACATCGACCTGTCATTCACTATGTGATCAGAGCATCCTGAGTCGATAAACCAATTCACTTTTTGCGAGTCACACTGTACATCGATTCCCCTGCTTACACCGGCAAAACACACACCATTTTGTTCTGCAACGTGTGCTTTAGATTTTTCGTTTTTGTAGACTCCCTTTTTTTTCACAGGACATTCAGACAATTTGTGTCCTTCCTGCTTGCAACCAAAGCACCTAAATTTCTTCGCTTTTGCAGCTTTCTTGTATCCCGAAAAGGCAGCCTCATCTACACCGGCAGTGGGGGTAAACAATTCTATACCTTTACGTTTGGTTTCTTCATTAAGTAACCGGCACTTAACAAATTCGATCGACAAATTTTCTTCTGGCATTGTCTCAATCGCGGTAACAACGGTATCAAAAGAACTTCCCAGCGTAAGTAGGAGGTGACAAATCACGTCGATTTCCTCCAATACAGCATCTGTTGCTCGATACTCCCGCACTAACTTATCGAACCGGAGAAAATGTTGCTGTAACGTACCACTCGCGAAACGCATAGTGAGCATCTGACGTTTTAGATGCATTCGACTCGCTATGCTGCGCCGTTCAAATACACGACGTAACGCATCCCAAATATCCTTAGGAGCCGGTTTGTCCTGGATATACTCCAATTGGGAATCGTGTATACGCGAAACTAGTAACGATTTGCACTTTCTGTCCATTTTCTTCCTTTTCTCTCGAGCTAGTTCTTTTCTTTTCCGCGTTTCTTCGTTGTCACCAGCCGCCACTTCTATTTCCGGAACTTCTACAGCAAATGTCTGCACACACTCCACGAGCTCATGCTCCTCCAGGAGTATCAGCATGCGGAACTTCCATGCTGCAAAATTCGTGCCGTCGAAAAGCGGTAGAAAGACACGATCAACTTTTTCTTCCTCCATAACGATCACCACTTTAATCTAATCAATAAATGCGCTACGCGTTTACTGGGCCTAGAACCTAAAATGGTTTTTCGATATGTCGCGAAACTCGGAAAGGAAAAACAGACACGTTTTATAACAAGAGAAACTAGAACAATCTTTATTGTATGAGAAACGTGTTTTATGTGAATAATAATAAGAAAACAAATGTTTGACACTTGACACACAGTAGAGTGTGTATATTAAGGGGCACAGTAGCGGCGGTTGCATAAAAGATACAACAGTGCAGCCAAAAGTTATTCTTTAACATGGAAGGCTCAGAACATGGGAGGTCACCCACGGATAGTGATGATTATTGACAGCGATAAGCTGGAAGTAGTTGATGTGCTCATTTATTTGGGATCGGTAAGAGCCAACGCAGTTCTATGCTGTCAGAAGAAAGTATTTATATACGTATTTGCTGCCAAGCGAAGGGAACAATTTGAACTCATTGTATTAATCAATATAATCCAGTCTCCCCAAGTCAATCATTGAGGCTGGCATCGTCGTTGCTTTCGCAACATACCGCCGGTTGTAAAACTCGGTATCGCACACAGATACACCGTAATCAATCTCCATTCAGTCGGAATCAATGACAAAAAGTAGGAATTTCACCTAATCCCCACCTGGAATTGCCCTGTACCCTTGTCAAATATCATGCTCCCGTGAGTTTAATCACCATCCAACCCGCTTCCCCATCTCCTGCAGAAGCCTCAAACGAACGAAAACCACGGCAGCTTAGACGATCTATCAATCGGATAAGAGTCTCTCCATCATAATTTATTCAATTATTCCCGTCAATCCACCCATTATTCGCATTTCACGCCACTGCACTGCATGCCAGGCGCGGGCTATATCGGGCGTCACACAAAAGGCAAAAATTCGGTCGGAGGTGTTTGCCTGAATTTGATTCACTCCACAGCAGCAGCTGCCAAATAGCAGGCTATTATAGGAAATCAAGCGTGCTTTCTTTTCGATACCTACTTTTATCTGTTTACGCATGAGCGGGAAATTAATCATCATTTCGTGTTATCAACTACAATTCGTACCACCCACCGAGCATGATGTAGAGAAAAAAATCTCCTATGACTCCTATCTAAAAGGAGTTTCTAAAAGGACAAAGGGAACAGATCAATTACTTTACATTGTTCACCAAAGTCAATATCTATTGGTAATTTGAAGCGGTACTCAGTGCTATATAATTTGAGAAGTTGGGAAAAAAGAATATCCTTTTTTTTTTCAAACATAATTGCAGTTTGCTTAAATAAATGAAGAACAATTATTTTTTCAGCACATCTACTGAGCATGCACACAAAACCAGCCAAGCTCAATGAACAGGTTTAATGAGCACAATCGAACCATCCCGAGCAAAGTTGTATATAAAATTTGTTGCAATTTTTCTTTTGCTCGATCGAAGCTTTTGCTTGTTTTCGCGATTATATCAGTCATCGCTAGCTAAAGTTGGCCTTCGGAATATTCTAAATTTAATTTATTTAGCTGGACATATTAAATTTGAGAAGCAGGAAAAAAAAATTGCGAGCTTCCACGCTGGTTTGATTTATATTTTGAAAATTTCCCATTGAAATTACTGTCATATAAGCCGTCGATTTTGTTTTTCTATCCAGTTGCGCTGATGAATTAATGAATTCAAATTTATTCAAATCCAATTATTTTCTCTCTACCTATATGAATATAATTAGAATGGCAGGACTTCAAATTTTCTTCTGAAGGTACGGCAGCAAATAATAGCCTGCCACGGAGTCCCTTCCGGGCAGATTCAATCCACACGAAGCTCGCAATCATCACGCTATGATTAAAAGTACATGACAACTGCAGATCAGGCAAATCGTTTCGCTATCAGCCGGCACTTCCACTTTGCTCGGGTGCACTATTTACGTTATTAATAGCTGAACGGACGAAAATAGGTTCTTATCAAATAATCGGATTCATTATATACCTACTTAACTCGCCGGGGACACCGGGCGGCGGAAGGTTTTGCTTTTGACATCGTTTTCATTTGCAATTGGCCATCGGTTTCAGCGCCAGATAATTATCCGCCCTCAAAGCGTGCATTCGTGCGTATCTTCCGTGAATCTGCAAACCGATGAGCCCAAACTGAATGGGAAAATTTCAATATCGTTGACTGGATATTCCGCCACACGGTCACCGTATCGCCCGGTGTCCTGCTTTATAGAGTTAATGAATTAAGCCAGGTGACAGTTTCCCATGTTTGAAATTCGGTTCAACGGAGTCGCATCCGATCATGGGTGGCAACACGGAACGCGGTTTGTGGGTATTTTTTTGCCTGTGGGGTGCGGTTTGGGACAGACGGCTAAAGGACGGCTCGGCTCGAGCAATCGATATACCCTTCGAAACCGCAACCGCACTTCACCGACTGGGCGGCTTTATTGATTCGGCGCTATCCGAATGATGTACTGGTGTCTCTTTTTCGATCATATTTACTGCAGAAGTATTGAACAAATATATTAATATATCCATGCATAACCTGTTATGTTTTTTTTTCAGATGCTTAACAATTTGGATTCATGTAGGGTGACATATTCCCCGGATATATCAGAAAAATCAATAAATGAATAAACTTCAAGGCGTACATTGCCTTGGGATCTATGCAATAATAACTTAATTATCAGAAAAAATCAGATTAGTTCAGAATTTGTGGTTGCTAACTTCCTGGCTCTCTGGTATAATTGCGATAGAGAATTTTGAAGAAACCATCAGTCACTGAATTTGAAGGACAAATCGTTAGTGTTTCAAAGGAAAATTTCAATAAGAATAAACTTGCTTTAGGCTGCAATAATATATTTTTTCTTCAACAATTATTACCAACAATAAAACAAATATTCAAGTCTTTCATTTTGACCGGTTAGTCGTAACTACCGTAAAAACCATTAAAAGCATATCTCTACTAAAACATAGATTTAAGTTACATCAACGATCCGAACTAGCGTAAATGGCAACACTTTTTTCTAACCAAAATTGTGACCGGATTCGACATCCAGCTCACCGCTGTTGATGTCATCCTCCGGTTCGTGCTGGGGCTGCTTGGAGACCTTCGCCTGAAACTGGTGATGCTGCGGTTCCAGTTGGTGCGGAATGGCTGCGTGAGCTGCCGCTTCGGCCGCATTCTTCTGCGCTTCCTGAGCCGAGAAGGCTGCCTTGTGGGCCGCTTCTTGCGTTGCTTCATAGTCCACCTGGGCTGCCTTCAGCTGTTCTTCGATGGCTTCGACGCGGGCTTTGGCGGTACCAACCATCTGGGTTTGGGACGCTAGTTCTGTTGCGGCTTCACTGGCCGCTTGTTGTGCATGCTCGGATGCAACCTAATTAGACAAAATAACATTGGATTATAACAACAACTTGTTTTCATTCTATTGTTCTTACCTGTGCATTGTTTAGAGCTGCTGTCAAAACTTGCACGTGATTCAAAGCTTGTTGCGCAGAATACTGCGATGATTTCGCAGCCTTTTTAGCCTGATGCATTTGTTGGATTTCGCTCTCCAGTGCCTGATGTGCCTCTAGACTTTGTTGCTCAAGCCCTTGTAGAAGAACCTGCTTTCCTGCTAGTGCCGCCTGAGCTGTGGCCGCTGCTTGTGCTGCAGCCTGTGCCAAGGTGCTTTGCGCAATGTAAGCAGCCTGTTTGGCGGCTGCAACCTGATTGTGAACAGCTGTGTTGGCCTGATCTGCCGAACCTTGGGCAATCGATCGGAGTCCACTGCCTGCACTGTAGCCGGATTTGGAAGCGTGATAAGAAGCCGTATTGGAACCGTCAAACTCAAAATCGAAGTCCCGCTTCCGATTGGAAACCGTTCGCGCATTGAGTGCCTCTACCAGTGCGAGAGTAAGAGAGATACCAGCTATTGTTAGGCATTCGGATAAGAATTGGTTAGTAGGGGAAGTGTTAGTGGGTCATTAATTACCTATACAAACCAGAAGCACCACCAGGGGCGAAACTCGAACGCGGAATTTGACGAACTTCATGATTCGATTCTTAGGAACTTTGCAAATATGGCTGGAAATCGGATGAGTGTCTGTAATTGGAGTGATAAGAATAAGTATATCAATTTATGCTGGGTATAAAATCATGACGTCTTCGGCGACCATCTGAGCCATGAAGTAAAAAGGCGGTTTATGGCTATAAATTCTCACCCTATAAAACGCACCTTTTCATTAAGGTACACTATGGTCATAAAGCGTAAACGGAGTGATAGGCTATGGGTGCTTCTGAGCGTCGATCAATTCTTGACGGTAAAATAAAAGCACGTATGACGTCACGACAGACGTATGAATCATGTGAAGTAAGTAAAACACGGCAAACTACAGTGGGTTGACCACGTAGCTAAGATGTCGGAAGAGCGATAGATATCGAGCACAACCGGCTGCTAACTCTATTTGTGTTTGATGTGCGTTGTTGAGACGACGAGCCGCATGGGTGTTAGAGTCGATTGATGAATGGCAATGCTAGACGGATAAATGTGGAGATATATCGAAAATTCGACACTCAACATATTCCCCACTTGAAAAGGCTAATAGACAGACATACACTCAAGTCTTTTTTTACATGGTTTATTTTTACAATTTTTGAATTAACGCGGTTTTTATGACGATTTTTGAATACACGGTTTATTTTTATGATGTTTTTAGAATGAACGCGGTTTTTTTACATTTTTCGAATTACTCGTTTTTTTTAAAACAGTTTTACTTTACGCGCCACGAATCCCCCGTGTAAAAAAACTTGCATGTGTTTAAAATTTCGAATGGCGCCGTACCAGTAAGGAAACTAGCTAAACATGTTATTTAGGATCATGTCTTTCAATTACAAGTACATATCTATTACTTACGAATCTTTCGCAATCGAACCTGGCGAATAATCTCAAGTTTATCTTTTTTCGCGACATCACATAGTCTACTAACAATACTAATCAATACCAGATAAAGTCAGAAAAAAGCGAGACGGTGGCATGATAAGGTGATTAAATGCTCCTCACTTTGGGTTGGTGTCTTCTTTCGTGCCAAACAATGAAAAAAGACACAATGGTGAGAAGCCATTTTGCAAGTAGCTGGAGTTGCTCGCATCGAGACATCACCGTTGGTATCAAGAACTTGAAAGCTCAAATCAAAAGTGTGTAATCGGACACCAGGATGATCGCCGACGGCCCACGATTCATGTTATCAAAGATCCAGTAGTCCGAAGTTTCCTCCACAAGATCACATGAACAACTCCTGACCAACGAACAGCGAAATCTTCTTGTAAATGGCACGTGTTTTAGGCATTGCCAACGTACAACGAGGTCAACTTGGGTCACTACATGAAAGCAGTATTTATACATTCAATCAATACTCTTCACTGTGTAAATGTGCGAAGAACGAAGAAATTCATCGATTTCGTCTCGTTCTGCCTGCGCAACGGCATCCACCTTGCTAGGCTGAAGAAGCTCGGAGTTTCCGTACCGTTTGCAGTTGGCTACACTCGTACCTAAGGCACCGTAGGCTGAGTTTGAAGATCGGGTCCGAGTTTTCTAACTCATTCTGCAACATCTCTGGCGTTGGCGTACCACAGGGGAGCAACCTTGGACCACTGCTTTTTTCTTTTTTCATAAATGAGCTCTCCTGCCACCTGGCTGTCTATGTTTTTATGCTAGCGAGGTGTGTAAAGATCACGCAGGGAGTGTCAAAGTGACGAGCCTTATGGTTTCGTACGTGACAGTGGATGAACATCACGAATTTTGCACAATACAGTTTGTTTGCAATGTATCATCAAAACGTTAATACAATGCTTAGAGGTGCCCGTGGAAAATAATAATGTCCCAGCACCTCATTTTCACGAAGTCAAACAGGAAATCGGATAACTAACAAAGCCGCTGGTAAGGACCGCTCACCAGCAGAGTTTTATTACCATAGCCGAGAAACGCTGACAACGGCATTGCTGTGGGTTATTTCCAAGATTTGGAAGGAGGAGAAGCTATCGGACGACTGGACGGAAAATGGTTTATCCCGTCTTCAGAAGGGTGTTCGGCTCGACTGCTGCAACTGTCGCGGTTGTTACGCCGGCTGTCACCGTTAGCTCAAGGTTTCATACGGAATTATCAAGCGGACTTCTTTGCATTTTTACCGTTCGACAAATCGTGCGGAAATCTCGGAAGTATAACGTGCCTATGCTTCACATCTTTATTGATTTCAAAGCAGCATTCGATACAGTCGATCGAGACCAGCTATGGTAGGTAATGCATGAACAGGGTTGAATATTGGATACATTGGATCGAGTGATGTGTTTCGTTTGCATCTAGGGGACGGCGAGGGTTGAGACAAGGTGACAGCTCAACATCCATGCTATTTAACATCGCTCTTGAAGGAATGATTTCTGACTAGCGGGCGTCGAAATGAGAGTCACGATTTTTTCCAAGGGCAGCCAACTCCTAGACTTTGCAGATGACTTTGATATCGTAGCCAGGAACTTTGCGACGGCGGATCTGGCAACGCTTTTCGTCGGTGCGGATGTCTAATCGCGTGTGCTTTTCAATATCTTTTGATTTTTCAATGCGGCTTTGAATGTTTTATAGTAGAAAAGTGTTCAAAATGTGCAATAGTTATCGGTGACTTAGATTCCAATGTGGGATCACAAGTATAGTGATAATGAAAAGAATTTTCACCAAAGGAAGCATCAGTTTTGTTTTTTTTTGATCGACTGCGTTCCATTTCAGTTCATTCCTTTCGAGCCGTATCCCAAACGCACTAGAAGAGAGTAGCAACACATCAACGGGTGGTACATATTTTCGTATACTCTCGTTTGCATTTTCGCAAGAAGAGCCAATCAGCAGGTTGATTGTTTTTAACCGGACCTTTCTGCTCGATTGATAAACACGGAAAAAGGGGATAAAATTGTAGATAAACCGGTAATCTGTTCCGTTTAAAAGGTGTGGATCATATACAGTTCCGTGCTAGGAAAAAGTAATGAAACAATGCAAGTAACAGAAACTGATCGTATACCTAGCACCAAAGCGTTTCCGTGCTGCATTTTGTTTTGCTGGAAATGTAACGTCGTGGCTGTGTGCAGGGATGCCACATATAATTCTGTGTTTTTTGTTGGAAAAATCTGACAATCTGTACGGCGAAGAAAAATATCTGTGCAAAAATCTGTCCAATGCAAAACAATGAGAGTGAAAGAGATAGAGAGTCATTTTGCTGACTATTTCCGTCTCTTTCACGCTCATGTAAAAGCTCAAAAATCTGTTTAATCTGTGTAATTTGGCGAAAATCTGTATTCTATGCATACAGATTCTGTACAGGCGATTTCTTTCAAATATCTGTTGTGTTTGATCGCTGAAGTGAGATGAAAGAAGCAGCAAATTTCACAGGTTGCCGCACTAAAACCTAATGCACTTAAAGAATCTAAAAGTCATTGTGCTTCTCTGTTTAAATTTTTGCTGTAACGTTAATTGGTTTGACCAGCGGTACGTAATGCCGTGCGATGGTTGGATTTTGTGTAATTCGACGTGTTTTGGTGTTAGTCAGTTGTGTGCAGTGTGAGTCGTTGATAGAAGGGCTTTTGGTATAGTCAGGACTGTGGAGTGTAACGCGGATTGTAAGGTAGTATGTATAATGTATATAGTGAGGGCTTTTCATTTGCAGATTTTCACTACATTCGGATGCCATTTTGAATCTGCTCAATATACAATATACAAGTTAGAATAAGTAGCTAACCAAATAATTCATCTTACTTCATATTTCGCTTCCATTTTTGCAGTTGTTTTGTTTGCTTGTTTGTTTTGTTTTGTTTTCTCTCTTTTCAGAGAGCGAAATAAGGCACTATAACCTTGGCCTATTGCAGCCTGGCTTTTGGTCTAAAAACCACAAGTTCATCCCCGAGGGTCCGTAGTATCACTTAACCTTTATTAGCAAAGATACTCCCAACGACTGTATACTGTATACTGTGTAGCGTAAACTGTAAATACACCAATATCTTTACGGGAAGCGTTTGGTACGGGAGGTCCACGCTTCCTTCCTTCCCTTCGATTTCAAAGAGTTGAATGGAATTAAGTATCATTTATAATTTCCACTTGATTCTTTGAAATTCTCTTTGCGGTACATGCTGCGCAATTGGCCTGGCCGTTGACAAGAAAAATGATCGATTCAGACAATCGTCATTTTTTAGGATACCTTCAAGTATTGGCTGCATTAGTGTGAGATTAGATAGCAAGGAACTTTGCGACGGCGCTGGCAATCTGTGTCAGTTTGAAAGCGGAGTCTAGGAGGATTGGTCAAAAATAAATGAGTCGAAGACCATGTATATGAAAGGAAAAGGTTTAGAGGGAACAAATGGTAACCGTTGATAGTGACGAATTAGAAGTGGTAGATGAATTCGTGTATTTAGGATTGCTGGTAACCGCAAACAACAATTGTTGAGTGTAATTGCTAACACAGTGCAATTCCTACCGTAAAAGAGGATTTAATTTGTTTCGAAGGACCCGAAAAAGACCTGCATAAAACAACATTAGTAAAGAGATCCAGTGGCGCATTCATGCGGAAAATGGGGCTACTTTGCCCTTCGGAAAACGTTACGATCAAGAAGCATACACCGCTGTACGAAGCTGATAATGTAGGCTCTGCTTGTGCACTGATTGTTTACGAAGGTTTCGACCAATTGGGCACTTAACGTTTTTGAACCAATGAAATCTCCAGGTCTGGATGCTTCTCTACCCATTTTCTTATAAAAATGGACGGCGGTATAATGTCCGAGCTCATCAATCTTTTTCGAGCCACTTTCATTTTGGGACATATCCCGGAGAATCGGCGGAAAGTAGAGTTATATTCATACCTAAGGTAGAAAAAACATAACAAAGGAAGCAGAGGGTTTTGATGCTTAGGCCAATAAGTCTGACATCAACGCTTCTCAAGTTGATGGAGTGAATCATGGATAACTATATCTTTGAGATGGTTTGTCAGTTTTGCAGGTGTTTTGAAAGCTGCTAAAACAACGTTTTGCTATTAATATTCCAACGTTTCGGTGACTTTATTTCACTTATTTATCCGCAATGAAGTCAAAAAGAACTTTCCGTTGCTTGAAAATCAACATGCATACTAACACGGCAAATCTATGGATTGCACTGCTCAGTGACGTATATTGAGTAATCGCTGAAACATCAACCCAAGTAACACACAAAACATGTTTGAAAATAATATTCATGGAAAATAGTCGTTTAAGAGTACTATAAACGTACTTTGAAAACATATGTCGTTGTTATTAAGGTTTTGAGATGTTTAGTGATAACATGAATTTATTTGACAGTTTATATCAAACGAATAATGTTTGTTTTGGTCAACATGTCAACATGAAGTTTTTATTATGTCAACATTACTAAATTTAAACTAGTGGAAGAACAAGTTTTAACTTATGCTATAATAACGTTTTAAATTGGTACGAAATAACCTGATACATACTTCTTTCAATTGTTGTTTCATTACACTTCAATTTTTTGCGCTTTTCTGGTAATAGAGAAGTTCCGATATATATAATGCTATACTGTTTTATAACAAGCTGTGTTGCTTGGGAAACGACTGCACTTTGTGCTTTCCTTGATATCGAAGGCGCTTTCGCTAACACGTCCTTGGCTTCAATTATTACGACCAAACTTCAATGAACTAGAATCAAGCAATGCTTTCGAGCAGAGAAATCACAGCATCGTTGCGATATACGTTGGTCACGCTTTCAGTGATTAAAGAATATCCATAAGGAGTTCTCTCCCCCTTGCCTTGGCTACTGCTGGCCAAGATCTAAACACTACCATGTTGTGGTGCTTATAAGCTGAACTATTTATACTATTCACGAAGAAAATATGCTATAACTCCCCGTAAACTGATTGGATTCAGGCTGAGCTTCAGTAATGAAGTCCAACACCTTAGAATTATTCTATATAAGAAAAACTGCCCACCTAGATTATACTCATCCCCATGAAAGGAAATACAGGGTCGTAGACTAAACAATTAACCATCCATCTAATTAAATCCTGCAGTAGCTAAAAAACCACTCAACTTAATTCGTAGTGAACAATGCAAAAGCCCGGGACCCCAAACTGCATACTGTCCCGCTCCTTATCATTTAAAGAGTATCGGATGATACCGTCACCTGCCGTTTTTTGTAACTCTGAACTTGAAAGTTCAGTACATATGCGCTAAAACTACGGGGCACTTTCTTTGTCTACGCATAACTTCTTCGAAAGTTTCCCTCTTACTCCATCTATTTATATAAGAAGCATATGTCTGTAGCGAAAACCAGGTCTCTGACAGGACGTCATAAGAGACTTATCGGTAACCTCTGTAACTAAAAACAGGTCCCTGATAGGATGTTGGGCTTTCGTAGCAATGGGTTATATTCTCAGTCACCTCACTGGTCGACTGCTAGATTGCTCGATTGCTCAACTGCTTGACTAGACTGCTCGATTTGACTGAAGTTTTTGGAGCGTCTTAGTAGAATACGAAACCTAAAAAGAAAAAATAAGAAAACTTATCCAATTTAATTCTACTATGTGTATTTTATTCAATGACAGATACGTATTTCGCCTACGACTATTTTATTCAATGACAGATACGTATTTCGCCACCGACTTGCAGGCTTCCTCAGTGTCTGTTTTCGAAGTTCGAAAACAGACACTGAGGAAGCCTGCAAGTCGTAGGCGAAATACGTATGTGTCATTGAATAAAATACACATAGTAGAATTAAATTGGATAAGTTTTCTTATTTTTTATGCTCGATTTGATTACCCAACTGAACTATTCGATTCGACTACTCGACTCAACTGCTTGATTGGACAGATTCGACTGCTTGACTTACTACTCGACCCGACTGCTCGACTTACCTGCACGATTGAACTGCTCGACTGGACTGTTCGATTCGACTGCACGACTGGACTACTTGACTGGACAGCATGATTCATCTGCTCGACTCAACTGTTCGATTCGACACTCGACTCAACTGCTTGATTCGACTGCTTGAATGAACTGCTTGACTCAATTACTCGATTGGACTATTCGAATCGGCTACTCGACCCAACTACTCAACCCGATTGCTCAATTCAACTGCTCGACTAAATTACTCGATTTGATTGCTCGACTGACTGACGACTCGACTGACAGCTTGATTCAACAGCTCGACTTAGCCACTCAACCTGACTGCTCGACTCAACTGCTTGACTTAACTGTTTGATTCGACAGCTCGACTTAACTGTTCGTTTCAACTGCTCAACTGGACTACTCGACTGAACTGCTCGACTCAACTGTTTGATTTAACTGCTCGACTGAACGGTTTGACCCGACTACTCGACTAGACTGCGCGACTAGACTACTCGATTCAACTGTGCGACTAGACTACTCGATTAAACTGCTCGACTGGACTACTCGACTTAACTGCTCGACAGGACTGTTCGATTAAACTGCTCGGTTCAACTGCCGAGATCGACTGCTCGACACAACTACTCGGCTGGACTGCTTGACTGAACAGCTTGATTTAACTGCTCGACTCGACTGCTCGACTCAGCTGCTCAACTGGACTACTCGACTAAACTGCTCAAATACTCGACTGAGCTGCTTGACTCAACTGCTCGACTTGACTGCTCGAATGAAATGCTCGACTCAACTGTTCGACTTAACAACTTGACCCGACTGCCTGAATAAACCATTAGATTCGATTGCTCGACTCAAGTGCTCGATTAGACTACTCGATTCAACTGCTCGACTGGACTACTCGACTTGACTGCTCGATTAAACTGCTCGACTGAACTCGATTTAACTGCTCGACTTGACTGGTCGTCTTGACTGCTTGACTCGAGTGCTCGACTCGACTATTTGATTCAATTGCTCGACTATACTACTCGATTCAACCGCTCGACTAGACTACTCGACTTAACTGCTCAATTAAACTGCTTGGCTGGACTTCTCGATTTAACTGCTCGACTTGACTGCTCGTCTTGACTGCTCGACACGACTGCTCGACTCGACTATTCGATTCAATTGCTCGACTCGCCTACTCGACTCAACTGCTCGACCGGAATGCTTGACTGAACAGCTTGATTTAACTCCTCGACTAGACTGCTTGACTTGACTTTTCGGCTCGACTGCTCAACCCAACTGCTTAATTCGACTGCTGGACTCGCCTGCTCAACTCAATTGCTTGTCGCGATATCATATGGTCGATGTTAAATCTGAGCGGTCCAAGTCACAACACTTTAAAAAATGAGTTAATGATAGCAAACGATCAAGAATTTTCTAGGCAACATTTTACTCTAATCAGACTACATAAATGTTGCAAACAGCCAGAAGTTTTTATTCAGTTAAATAAAATCCAATACGACCATAAAAACTATTTGTTTCAGTTTCCGGCTCTGACTCTTTTATGTACATCTTAGAGCTATATTATGCAATATAAGAACTTAAAGACCTAACACAAAGATTCAACATCTTCGCAAACACTGGCCAATGGAATGTATCTGCAGTTTTCTTAATTCTGAACAAACACTTATGTTTTCCGGATCGTACGATTCGGGCTCAACTAGTACCGAGTATATAGCTCAAATCTCATGACTTTTATTAACTATGCAATACTGAGTATAGAGAACTGAGAAAAAAGAGCACAGGTTGACGACAACTATTTGTCTCAACTCCATCAATCGGTATGAGCAATTCAAAGCAAAAATTGTGACCAAACAATCGGAGCCTGCCTCAAAAGACGATCATTAGGACTGTCACAGTGGTCTTTTAACTCAGTGCCGACTATGTGTTGTCCTCTAAAAGCTAGGGACGACTAAACTGCTCGCTGAGAAAAGCCCATCGACGTTTCGATCATCTCACTGAATTTTGCAAGATTGTTCGGGAATAACAAGTTATCGGAGGATTATAGTTAAACAATATTGGAAAGCTAACTGGCGCGATGAAATGAATTGTGAAGTAAATGTAATTGGCCTGCGCAATTACGTAGAAGTAATGCTTATGGAAGGATAGCCTATCAGCTAGGTGAACTTTGATAACGAAAACTATCCAGCAATTCACCATCGATATTGTAGTTCCATTTAATTGGATTTTGTTTTCTGTTGAAGAACATGACCATGACCTTGATAATGATGAGCTCGTTCTTTTTGCACCAGTCGACAAAAATGTAAAAGAGACGCTGAAGTTCAATAGCCTTATGAATAAGAAAGAGCTTCTATTTAGTCATCCTTATACAGATGTCTGCACCCCGGGTGTACTGCGTACAGACCATTAAAAAACAGTGGAATACGCAATGGTCCAGGATTGCTTCCTTATGGAACACCAGACAGATTCCAGAATTGATTTGAATGTGTGAATGTGAAATGTGCCGGTTAGCCAAGTGCGACTTCAATCAATCCACAAAGGCGTCAAATCCGTCCACTTCATTTTGGCTAAAAGAAAATCATGGTTCACTCAACCGAAGACCGACTTCAAATTTGTGTAGACATAGAAAGTCTAGGGAAACCCGTAGTGGTCACAGGAGATATGGTGCTTTGTTTCATGAAACAGAGATAATTCTTCGGTAGTCTTTCGCTAGTCGCCTTTCTTGAAAACAGAGGGCAAAATAAACTCCTCTAAAAATTTTGGAAAACATGTTGCAAATGAAGATGCACATTGGGATTCTGCGCAACTGATGGTATGCCATCTGGTCCTGGTTGCAGCTTTTAAATTGAAACTGCACATAAAAAATTTGAAATCATGATTGATTATGACTGAACCAATATATCAGGCAACAAGAAGAATTCGCAGACTCGTGCAAACTAAACATATCATTCAGATATTCAGTTGGCATTATACAATGAAACCTAATCAACCTCCGCTATGGAAAGGCATTGAGCAATAAAGTTAGTTCTTTGAAAGTCAAATCAAAATTCCTGCTCAGATTCGATTAATAAAGCACAAAACATTGCAAGGCGTAAAGCGATTGCTTGGTGGTATCGATCAAGGCCTACAGACGGCTCAACGGCCTCGAATGCAGCGCATTAACGTACGGCACACTTGTTGGTAAAAACTAGGTCGATTACACGGTCTCGGCTGATCACGATCGAGTTCATCTGCATTATAATCTGTAATGACGTACCGTCGATAAGAACAAAATTGCTCTATTGAATGAAGATGCTGACGGATCTGGGAACAGGTAGCCATCAGGACCTTTAGCCATATGAGATAGGGCTGGTTATAATTTCAAATCATAGAACTTGGATTTCTTTTTTCGAACCCAGTTGGTTTGACAATGCAATAAGGACGCCGCCATATTGCCTTTTTACGGTGGTTTAACATTATTACGTAACAGTACGCTTGATTGAAACATGCGTTAGGATTGAAATGAATAACAACGAACCTAAGCTTAAGACTATGTTTGCAAGCGGAGGAAACTTGGCATATAGTTATCTAGGAAACTTAAGCCGGATAATCAGCGAAGATGATTTTAAGATAGGTAATCGATGAGTTCTTGTAGATTCGCATAATTTTAACCAATTGTAAACAATTATTATGCGCTGGCTATTATCAACTGACCCGAGATGAAGTCAACTATAAGAGTACCGGCAAACACTGATTCACACGATTTTCTGAACGATGTGTTCCAACAGCTAACCCTGATAGAAGGGACAGAACATTAGGACAAAGGATGTATCAAAAGCGTGTGCATCTCTGCGACGTACTCGGTGAAATGATCACAATAGACGAGGATGTGGATAATCTGCTGATACTTCATTACACTAGCAGTGACATATTTGCGCACTCACATACTGTAAAACAGGTTGGCGTATATCTTTTTAATCGATTGACTAGTGATAAGTGATCTTTCTGTAGTAATCACTTTGCATATTTTCTGGAGTCTCCAGCACTCGATGATATGTGCTTATCATTATCGCTGGTTAACACACGTTACAGTATCTTCATATTCCACTAAATTAATGCATAAAACCATATAACTTCTCGTTTTAACACACAGTGCCCTTTTAAAATGATGATAGAATCTGCATTTGCTATTAGAAGGGAAACTCAAAACAATCACCTACATGTGCTTTTTGCAGGCCACAACGAAAAACTTAATTTGTACTGCGGTTTTTCACTGGTTCATACAGCTACTGATTGAACACTGACGTACGGTAGTCGCGAAACAGAAAAAGATTCACTTTCAACGTACCGAGTTGCTAGGATAGAAGCAAGTAACAGTCAGCGAGGACCTTGCCCGAAGTATATATATAGAAAAGCGAATTTTAGTTTGCATCTGGATCCCAACCCACCGGCCAGCCGCCGTTGGTTTCAAACCGAAGAGAGGAGAGATGAGCAGCTTCCGAAAAAACTTCGCCTGAAACGTAGCCCCCCTTTCTGTTTTGTTTTCCCGACATGGGAGCACTCCAACAGTGTGCTGTTCATTTGCAGTTTAGCTATCTATAAGCACTCTGGTAAGGCGAGTGAAGATGATTATGCTGATGATTGGCAAGTCTGCACTTTTGTTCGGTTTATTATTTAACCAAATCGCTGCAGGCAGACAGAAGCAAACAGAAACGCAAGAAACGATAGTGAAGTCGGTCTGGTCGGTATCTTCCTCCTGCTAGGCTAGCCCGTGGAGTTCCACCGCTAGACAAATTCGTCATCCACAGCTGAACACATCCAGGGTCGAACTTTGAATACTTTGAACTCCAAAGAACGTAGACATAGTTTCTTTTCGAACCAGCTACATCCATGTATAGACGATATTTTGTTTCATCAAACATGCACATAATAAATTATTCAATTAAAAAAGCAACACCGCTGTATTGCTGAGATTTTATAGACTAAAAATAAAATAACTACTTAACTCAAGATATTTAGCCCGTAAATTTGTGCAGAGTGAATTCAACCCTGTTTACAGCTGTAAATGCAGCAGTTGTGCTTGTTATACAATTTCGGTAAACAGCCTTTTCGTGGTACTAGCAAGTGGACTACCCAAAACGCAACTTGGAAAACGAAACTCATTAGACATGGACCATTCATATATTAATCGACTGGAGTACTCATGCACATTTGTTTATTTACTTTTGAGGTCTTTGGCGTTGCTTTTTATCCAAAACCCAACATTTTTCCTCTACTATACCGTACAATTATGCTTTATCGCTTTGTGGCTCTTGGTTCCAAGCCAAAAATGCACAATCAGGGGGCGATTCCGATGGGCAATATAGACGTAAGCCGGCTGTCTATGCTGACGGTTTTTGGGTCACGCCGATTTGCTGATTTTAGGCGCCGTTACACCGACTTAACTGACAATTATCCGAATGCTTACTATGGCCATGCCGCCAGAAGGTGCGGCACCATAGCATCTGTTTTTGGTTTTATTTTTATTTTTTTTGGGCATCATAGTCAAAAGTTATGCACGCTGCTTGGTGTTGGGCACAATGAAAGTGAAGTTTATGCAGCCTGTCCGGATGACCTACTGCAGCAGCATGAGTGTACTCCCAATTGAGCGATTCATGCAAAAAGGTTGAATGATGTAACTCGATGAACCGCAAAACAATGCAGAGCCCTAAAAGGATTTCTAACTTCGGGGGTTAGCCATAAAATTAGGTTTGATCACAATGAGTAAGTTGAACAATGGTGATATTTGTTGATAAAATGTTACATACTAACATTTTTTACAGATTTCTGTATTATATACAAGATAAGAAGATATATCATTCACTCATTCCTTCGTTAAAATCCATCTTACCATCCAACACTTCCGTTATATAAGCCATCCAACCGGTTTATTTCGAAACCAAGAGATTTCGAATAGCAGGTCATGCAGTCAAGCAGTAATTGTAGTGTAATTGCAGTTGATTGAATGTAAATTTACAAATTTCTCGTTAATACTGAAGGGTTGTGGTAGGGGAAAGGCAGTAAAGACGGATACTGCGGGAAAGACGGACACTTGTCATATTTCATAAACAATATTTTTTTGAAGCAAACCAATGATGGGAAATGTTTCTATAGAATAAATGAACATTTTTGAATTAAATTGCCGCTTTGTAGCAGCGCAGTTGTCAAATTTATAAGTAAAACAAAGAAAAAATGCGTAAATACGTTAACTGATGTAATTTTGTATGTGAAGAAAATAGCTGGTAAATCGTTAAAAAGCAACACTTTCGTACTATATCGACGACATTATGTTGGTTTGACCCTTCACTGAATGTCCATTAGAAATCTAGTGAATTTTTGAATATTCAGTAAAAAGTTATTAAAATTTGAAAAAACGGTATCCAAGTCGGGAAAGACGGACACCTGAAGGTAGGGAAAGACGGACACAAATATTTCGTATTCATTTTGCCCAACAACGACTAAAATTGCAAATACTTACATATTATATATGAAAAAGTATGCAGAAGCCATTTAACAGTTGGAATAGGCCAACTTTTAGAAACGTTTAATTCATCACCAATTAAAATATTGAAGAATATATAAGGGAACCATTTTATTTCCTCGCTCAAAGTGGGGATCGGGAAGGGGGTTTTCCCAAGCCAATTCTTTCCCAAATACGTGATGAAATATATTAATCTTTCTTAATAGTGATAATTCGTCGACGCGTGATACCTTTTCGCGACTGTCCGTTTTTCCCATATCAAGTGTCCGTCTTTCCCGCCCAGGCGCAGAAAGTCTGATTTATACATAATGTTTATAATATTAAAAAAAAGTATAAATTTTGGAAGAAATTTTCTAGCACACGTTGTAACTATATTAGACAGAGACCTAAAGGTTCAGTTTGTATGAAAATTGCGATCAATACAGTTATATTTGAGTATATGTTGAGTCTTGACCTTAAGGTATCCGTCTTTACCGCCCTTCCCCTATAGGAAAACATGGACTTGACTGAAACTAAGCAGCTGAGGTACAAAATCGATGACGACTAACTTCACCTTAAAGCAAAGTCATTTGTATTTAGACGCAGGTTAATCCAAAAAATACTTTGAACCATAGAGGCGCTGGCAGGGGCGGGCTGGGAGCCAAAGGGCTCGCCGGACCTTTGATATTAGGGGCCCCAGTTTGCAATATTCTCATGATAGTAAATTAACACAAAAAAGACATCTACTCAAAAGACATCAGCGTTACAAGGACAGTAAATCGAATGAATATGGGCTCTATTTTGTAAGTTATGTCGTGCAACTCGACTCGACTCAGGCACTGTCGAGTGTCGAGTATCGGGAGAACGGGCAGCATAGCGGCTCGATGCTCGAAACAAAACAAACTCAGTCGTTATTAGCCGAGTTACCAGCTTTTAGCGTGTGCGCCATATTAGCGGTTCACGGTACTTTAGTTTTGACGCTTTTAACCTTAACCCAATCTTCGCTGCTTTGAGTTTAAGTTTGTTCAGCCACCACCACAGATGCTGTTCTATCGACAATATCCATTTCATTATGAAAACAGACGAACTAACTAGATTTGCTGAAGATTGTGCCTGTGTGTTGCTCCTTTCATAACATCCTGTAACGGAATGTTGAGCAGCCCACCTGAGGGACCATCGTGTTGATAAAGTCCCCTGCGAGGTTAGAATGGCCATGATTTTACGGTCGATGGTATCATACGCAACTTTGAAATCAATGAAATAATTGTCCGTTGAATTCTGTATTCATGGACTTTTTGGAGGATCTGCCGCAGCGTGATCATTTGATTTGATTTGCGTAATAAATGATATGATGTCAATAGCTCAATATATGAGCAGCTTACTGCGTCTACACGTCAGAACAGAACAGTTCATAGTGCAGGTGATTCCCGTGCCGAGTTATAGCTATCCCTGGGATTAAACTCTAGGATTCTCCTATAAGAATCCTGCTTCTATAAGCAAGGTATTCTGTGCGAATCCTCTGTAGAATTTCTTCACACGATTTCAATGCCTGTGATGTGCAATGATAGTGCTGGCAACCTGCTTACGGACAAAACAACGGTAGCAGCCAGGTGGAAGAGTATTTCCAGACGCTGTTGAATAGAGAAGTAAACACGAAGATCAGCAGCTACAGGATAAGAATTTTGAGCGAAAGCCAAACTATGGAGCCATCAACACAGGAGGAGGTCAAAAGAGCAATCAGTGAGCTGAAAAATGGTAAGGTTGCTGTAAAGGATGATCCTGGCTGAACTTCTAAAAACGGGGAGCGAGCAGTTGTACGAAACAATTCGCCACCTCATTGTGAGGAATAGAATATGGGAGGAAAATAAATATCGGAGGAGTGGTTGATTGGCCTCATTTTCCATAATTTTAAAAACGGACATCGCCTTGAGAGTAAAAACTATCGAGGCATTACGTTACTCAATTTTTAGACTGAGTCCGTTAGCTGAGTTCTTCGTCGGCGAGTATCAAGCTGGTTTTCATGAGGGTCGCTTCACGATGGATCAGATATTTACCCTGCGTCTATAACTGACGAGTTCCGGGAGTACAACTTGCAGACTCATAATATTTTTATGGATTTCAAGGTGGCATACGATTCAGTCAAACGAAATGAGCTGTGACAGTTAACGCTAGGACATGGTTTTCCCACAGGACTAGTTACGTTAATTCGTGTGACGCTGGATGAGTAAAAATTATGAGTCAGAATAGCAGATGAGACCTCACGTGCTTTTTGATTTTGCGGATGACGTCGATATCACCAAAATCAAAAGTAGAGCAGCGAAAGAAGCCTTCAGGTCATTTATTGAGAAATTGGGACTTACCATTAACACCGCCAAAACGAAGTACATGGCGTGGAAATCCAAATGGTGTTGGTGTCGAAGAGGAACTGAATATATTTTGGCATGCTCGTGACATGTGACAACGATGTAAGTCACAAAATAAAACGACTAATTACAGCTGCGAATTGGCCTTTACGCAGCCATTACATTTTGTAGCTGAAGTCCCGTAGCTTGCAAATTCGCATAAAACAGACCCTCTAGAGAACACTAATCCTCTTGGTGGCCCTTTACGGACATGAATCATGGACGCTAAAAGAAGCTGATCGACGAATGCTTGGGGGTTTAGCGTTTGGCAAAATCCAAAATGGAGTGTAGCGCAGACGCATGAACCACGAGCTATATTAAGAATGCAAATATGCTGTTATAATGAAGATAGTACAGTGTGGCAGTCTGGGCTGGACTGGTCACGTGTCTAGAATGCCCGACGAAAGAGTAGCCAAAATTATTTTAAGCAGAGAATCAAGAAGAGACCGTAGACTTCGGAGTAAACATCGCACTGATAGATGTGCGCTATCGAGGATGATGCATGTTCAGCTGGTGTTCGAGAGGTTTGGAGAAAGGTAGGATCATAATTCATTCGGCGCAGGATCGATAACGGACCGTCGCCACTGAAGTAGACTGAGTATGGAACTTAAGCCGACTGAGTATGGAGCTTAAGCCGACAATATTTATATGTAGTCAAATAACTGCGCATGAAATACTAATTCTACTTTTCAATATTCAGAATTGAAGCTGGTAATATTTTCGGAGCTTGGACCCCAACAGCTCAACTTAAATGATTTCATGAATCATGGGGCCCCAGCAATCGAACATTCGTGATTCATAGAAAAAGTTTAATTGAAAGAGAAATTTTGGCCTAAAGTTCGGGGCCCCAGTAGTCCCATTTGAAACTGAATTTTCAATCATCAAATCGGTTGATTTCATAAATCATGGGGCCCCAGCAATTGAACATTCGTGAGTCGTAGAAAAAGTTTAACTGCAATAAAAATTTTGGAAAATCTCATTTTGTGTAACAACGAAATTTTGTTGAAAATCTATTAAGTGTGTTGTGCTTCACACGAAGACTATAGAAAAATCCTTTCCAGTGAGGAGTTTGGTTATGATAAGGTGAAATACTAAAAAAGCACTTTTTGTATCGGGCCACTTGAGTAGGCATGGTTGAGCCACCATAATTTTAAGCGTAAAAACGCCATATTCGCTAGAGAATGTCTGTCACGTAGAATGTGATGAAATAAGGCCATATTAATACGATAAAAACCTAGATTGTTATTGTTTTTTTCATTGTACCGTCATCCGGAGTAAGATTGTGCCAAAAAAGTCCGCTTTTATTCTTTAACTCAGTCTACAAACAATTTTACAATGAAACCTAATTTTACTGGAAGTGCATGAACTTTGGCACAATCTCACTCCTTCTAGGGGGTGACTTTGTGCCAAAAGCATAAAGTTAAGGTAAATACCTAAACAGCGAACATTAGCATGTTTATAAACAATACACATAAATATCATTGTAAAGTAGTTCATATGGGCCGTCCATGGACTAAGTGAACTATTAGGGGCAGGGGGTCGGTCAAAAACAACGTCATACAAAAAGTATGACCGAAAGTAACCCGTGGAGGACTGAAATAACTAAAAATGAGTTCGTAGTTAACAGAACATTTAACAGAAGTAACCAGTATTTCGTTCAAGAACCCGCGGCCGCAGAACATGTGGCCCATCCCACCCCCCTCCCCCTCCTTAAAACTGGCAGTTTATACACGGTATAATATATTCGTCTTATATTAGAGTGTTTATTCAAAGCATCTGAAATTTCCAGAGAAAAAGTAAAAATTAGTTTAAATTATTTAGCAGACCTATGATGCTGTTTGCTCCAAAATGGATGATGCAATCTAATCTGTCAAAATATTGTGCTCAATAGTACAGAATGTGAGTGTACTGGTATATTCTGACGTATTTTTGTTGTGTATGTGAATTCCACAAATTGGATCGATCATTATGGCTTGGCACAATCTCACCCTCGTGAAGCTCAAGACGTACAAAGTTTCGAAAAATATTATTTTCGTAAACAAAACTTATCTAGCGCATAATAACCTTTCAATACATTGTAAATGATTAGTTTATATACCTTCAAAATAGCAAGTTGATGCGATTTCTTGTCTAGGTTGGTTTACGCGGGACATTGTTTACAAGCGTTATTTCCGAGTATTTTTGATCGCGAACTTTGAAACCCAGTTTAGACTAAATAGTTTGCTAATATTATCTGTGTTCCATCCTAAGTAATGAATAAATATGTTATGTTCATCATCATTTTGAATTTAGGTCACCAGTTTCTATAGTTATAATAAATTTTCACAAATAAACATTCTTGGTTTTTGGCACAATCGCACCCCCGTGGTACAATGTCACCCCGGATGGCGGTAACCAATCTGCGCAAAGCTGTAAACAAGGCGCACAGAGCCGATATTACTGCTTAAGAAGTGTTTTTGCTGCCTCAAACGAAATAGGTTGTATATGTTCTCCAATTTCGGCTGAATAGGTATTGTAGAATTGTTTACATAAATTTTATTCGATGCATATTCAGCTATGGCTGAATAACTATGTTAGCAATGTTTAATCAGCGCATAAACGTTTCTTGGGAAACCACCGATCGAGAAGTTTAATCTAACCTTGTTTTTACTGGCGGAACGACGACACTATGCTGGCCCTTGCGACTTACAAGGTACTGTGAGTGGCGCTGGCGCTGTTCGCGCGGGTTTTCGAAAAAAGGCTCCGTTCCTACACTCAAAAAAATCGACACGTCGCATCCACGTGAAAAATCATGTAAACTTCTGTACAGCAACTTACGTGAACTTCATGTACTAGTTAATGGGAAAACTAATAAAATTTACTGGGATCGCACGTAGACTGGTTAGTATGAGTGCGAGTTACCGACAATTCACGTGAATGTTACATGAAAAGTTTGATGGATAAGAATTACCTATGTTTTCACGTAAACTTGACGTGCTGATTTTTTCGAGTGTATGAAATAGACCAAACCCCGTGTTTTTAGTCTTGACCTTGAAATGCCGGTCTGTCACATATTGATATTTTTTTGAAACGGTGGTTCTACAATTCGTCGTCCCACCAGTAAAAACAAGATTAGATCAAACTCAGTTTACAGGGTATCCAGGGCAGCGAGCTAATACATTTCGCTTATTCTCATCTAGGGGGCAGGTTCAGGATCATCTTTAGGCATTTATTTTGTACATACTGAAGCTTCAGCTAGTGTGTCCTAGCACAGCCCAACCAGGCCTGAACCACATAGTCTATCGCTGGGTAGATTATTTGTTGGTAGACAGCCAGCGGATCCGTCAGGCTCAGTTTGGAGTATGCTAGATTTTTGATGATTTTATTTACATGAAACCAGCAGATAAGCTGCCTGTCAAGTATGAGACCGAGGTAAGTGACTTCATCAGGCTACTGGATGATAGAGTAACCGCATCGAACCCTTACGTTCTTGACCGGAACAAGCCTCGGCGACTTCGTGGGAAATGTATAACCTGGGTTCTAGCCGCATTGATCACAATGCTCCAGCTCGTAAAATATAGTCCGCATACATGATTGCTGTGTCGTTCGCAAAGTGAGACAATGCATCTCCCCAAGGGAGAGGATGAATGTTAGATGTTTGTTATATAAAATTGGCCCCAGGATACTCCCTTGCGGTACACCTGCAGTGATGTTAAATGTTTGCGAACAGACACTATTCACGGATACTCGGAACACTTTGCCTGACAGGTAGTTTCTAATGATCTTAATAAGATACATCGGAAAATTGTGTCGATGCAGCTTGAACACCAGGCCGTCATGCCACACATTGAAGAATACCTTTTCGATATCCAAGAGCACCATTGAGGTCGTCTTGGATACCGTCTTGTTTCGCTGGATTATTTTAGTAACTCCATGGAGTTGATAGATGGTGGACCGTCCTTTGTGGAATTCAAACTGTTCCTCCAAGAAAACACCATTCTTATCAGTGAAAGAATAAATCTGGCGTTGGATTGACTTCTCAAACAGCTTGGAGAGGGCAGCGAGCAAGCTGATGGGCCGATAGTTCTTGGAAACAGCAGGATCTTTCCCCAGTTTTAGCCCTGGGATAATTTTAGTTTATTTCTACATTGAAGGGTAGAAGCCAAGCTCCCAGGGTCGTTTTAATAGGGTCGCTACAAAGGTAAAAGAGCCGTGGCTCAAGTGTTTGAGCTCGATATTGAACGTGTTATCGAATCCGGGGGTTATCATGATTCTAGATCCCTTGACATGGTCCATCAGCTCGTCAGTGGTTATTTTTTCTTCCTCAGGTACCAAGTTGTCTGATCGAGTACTCATGTGGGTTAACAATATTCTGTCCCAGATTGTGAGATATTACAAACTGCTGATCCAGTGCATCCGCTTTTTCACTTGGGATGAACCGAAGGATACGCTTTCAATTCTTCTGGAGGACCTTAGTCATGGACCAGAATGGCTTTAAATGAGGTGGAATTTGCTGCAGCTTCTGTTGGAATTCCTTGTTTCTTATCTCTCGAATTCGTTCCTGGATCTAGGGTTTGTCATAGATTTTTTCTGCCGATCACCAGTACACTGCTATTGGCGACGGTATACATTACGCAACCTCATTAGATGTTTGATGGTGGAATAGACCTCGTGCTGTTTCAACTAGTCGACTGCATGCAACTCAACTTTGGGTTACTCGTCGCCGATTTTCCAGGCGTTTCAAAAGGCGCAAATCGCAAGGCCAAGTTGAGTCATCTCGCACGTAGAGCCCCTCTGTTCTGGGTGCCCTTGGGGTTGTTAAATAGAAACTTATTCCTTATGACTGTCCGGTCCACCGTAGTTTACCGTTACCAGATATCCGATGGTAATCTCCCCAAGTTATGTCTGCTGCTCGTGATTCATATACACGCAAATTTCGTTTTACGTCCACTATTATGGGACGTAAGAACAATCGGTCGAAAAAAGGGTGGACATTAATTCAAATTTTAGACGTAAAACGAGACGACATTAATTCAAATTCCGTATGTATAAATATTGACGCAAAAGGAAATCACGTAAAATAAATAGACGTAAAAAGAGATTCTAGTGTACCTCCGCCGCTCTTCGCTTCCAGCTTTTGCTCCATGAAATATCGTCCGCAAGTGCGGGCTGTCCTCCCTGAGTATCTTCAAATCCATAAAAACTACCGGTCTAATAAGGGCTATGTGCTATGTCAGCATCGTACGGTGGCTATCGTTTGCTAGCGGATGGAAGCGTTTTGCGAAGAGCAAAGTAGACGATTTTCTGCTTAAATGCGCCGTAGGATCTCCTTATTTGTGTTAACCACGGCCACCAGCGATCCCAACGATTACCGTCCACGAAAAGTGCACGTTCGTCTTTTTGAGCCTCTACCAATCATGTATTTGGCCTGCAACGCATTTACTTTTAGCCCAATCCTACTAGTCTCCGCTTTCAGTCTAGCGCAGATGGCCTCCGTCGTTGCGCAGTTTCGGTCTACAATATCAAAGTCATCTGCGTAGCCAAAAAGTTTGATACTTTCACTGAAAATTGAGTCTCTCGTTTCGATTTTGCTCGCCGGATCATCTTCTCAAGGACGATGTTGAAAAGCATGCAGGTTAAGCTGTCAACTTGTCTCGACTTTTGCCGCGCTTGGAAGGGACTCGATCCTATTGACACTAATAGTCTCTCCCAGCCAAGATTTGAAGATTCTTTCATATCAATTTGTTTATTTTTGAAGTCAAATGAAGAGCCCGGAGTATAAACCAAAAAAGCTTATGATGGTTGAAAATAGTTCCCCATTTCCTGAATAAACTCCTTAAGGTTAGGCTATGTGATTTTTTTTGTAAACCCCCCCCCCCCCCCCAAAGAAAAATTTCTGGCTACGCCCCTGGTTGGCACGATGGTAGTTTCGTCGGGCCGACTGTCCACCATATCGGTAAAGGCAGTAAGCCAGTAACGCGGGCCCATTTTGCAATTCTTAACACCGTGACCAAAGCCATTTGGTACTCTCGGTAACATCACGAGGCGGCGAGCGTTAGTGCTCTCACTCTAAGATTATTCGGAACAAGCCGCGGATGTTGCGTGGAGCACTGATGGTGGTGGTGTCCTTGAGAAAGTGGACCGGTAGTAACTAATCCCGAGAGCTGTCATTGGCTTCAGTTCCACGATCCATCGGGTAAGCCTGTTGTTTCACTCCAACCCTCCCCAGTTCAGTTTGTACTATTGCCACCTCGATTGGCAGCAGACCACGTGGGACCATGTTCGAGGGGATGTCGTCCCAAACAGGGGTGAAGAACGGGGCACGCGTTCCTTTTTGGCGACAGTATCGTCGTTTCCGACGTCCTCCGGGAGGACCGAAAATTGATTACTCTCTAGGAGCCGGTCTGTTGCTGCATCCAAGGTGGCTGCGGACTGCGTCCTCTATCAAAGCAAATGAGTTGACTTGATTTGTTGTAGATCATGTTCCACGTGTTGATATCTAATCAGTGCATAACTCCTTCTACCGCTATGTGAAAAAGCAGGCATGACAAACGACCACCTTTACAAAGTCCTCTGTGGGATTCGAATGAGCGCGACAATTTACCCAGAATCCTACCAAGCCATTTTCGTTCATGTTTTTCCATAACTCTTTTCGATCAATGGTTTAATATGCAACTTTGAAGTCAACGAACACTCTATATTCACAACCTTTTTGAAGGAACTTCCGCAGCATAAATATTTGATCCATCATAGCCCATCCTTCAACTAAGCTGACTTGATAAAAAACTTCCCAATAAACTGCGTTGATTATAAATCCAAGAACTTTGCTGCACGATGATTGGTTCATAATTCATTCAGTTCATTCAGAAGGGCATTTGGTTAAAACTCCACTGCGATAATCTTTCAAAGTTTACAGACTGTTCATACACATTGCTGGCGTTGAACTGGATAGTTGTAACCCTGTAACCACCTCAATTCGGTACTACATCCATACCTATAAAAATGGATGTCTGTCTGTCGGTCCCTATGTTCCTTATAGAATCAAAAACTACTGAACCGATCGGCGTGAAAATTGGCATGTAGGGGTTTTTGGTGCCAGGGAAGGTTCTTATGATGGTTAGAGATCCCTCCCCCCCACTAAGAGGGGGGGCTCCCATACAAATGAAATACAAATTTCCTCATAACTCCAGAACTAATCAAACAAATGGAACCAAATTTTGCAAGTGGGTGTTTTTGTAGGCAATTTTTTTTCTATGGTGAATTGAGACCCCTCCCCTCTTTACGAGGGGAATAATGACTCCTCTCACTTTTAAAAGGGGGGCTTCCATACAAATGAAATACAAGTTTCCTCATAACTCGAGGACTAATCAAGCAAATGGAACCAAATTTGACATGTGGGTGTTTTTGGAGACAAGAATTTTTTCTATGGTGAATTGAAACCTCTGCCTACTTTACGAGGGGGGCTCCTATACAAATGAAATACAAATTTCCTCATAACTCGAGAACTAATCAAGCAAATGGAACAAAATATGAAATGTGGGTGTTTTTGGAGACAAGAAAGTTTTCTATGATGAATTGAAACCTCTCCCCGCTTCAGGAGGGGGGCTCCTGTACAAATGAAATACAAATTTCCTCGTAACTCGAGAACTAATTAATCAATCACCTTGCCGATATACTTTAAATGATCAAGAACGGGACAGCATCTGATAAGGAGTCCCGTGATTGTGTGATAGTTCACTACGAGTTGACGGGAAATTGGCAGTCATCAACTTTTGGTCGGAAAGCCCAATTTTGGAAGCAGTTTTTGGGCCCAAAAGCGGAGTTTTATTCGTAAAATTGTAAATACTGCATTGTTCTTGCGAATCTGAACAATTCAAATATATTTTCATGACTAGAGTTTTTGTTTCAAACAAAAAAACTGCTTTTGAAATTGGCAGAATCGATGACGACTAATTTCACCTTAAGTTGAGTAGTTTTTAGCTACTATTACAGGATTGCAGGATTTGGGTAGGTAAACTTGCATAAATTTCGACGCAGATCAAATGGCACTGGTAGATAGATAGGAATAGTTTCTGCTTTTTCCACATTCAATTGTGCTAGTCGCCATAACGTACTAAAGCACTCAATAAAAACAATGCGGGCCATGATGGCTTTTCTTCCCTCTGTTGTGCTTGCTTCATGGTTCGCTTTGTCTGGACAATCGGGATGAAAACTCAATGCAGCTCAGTTATTTGTGCGCTTATGGTAGTTTCCGAAGAAGCAACAAAAAAGTTCGTTAGAACCGGTGAGGTATTATTTTCGATTTCACTTTCACGAATCTCAAGCAACGGACCGGGCCGCCGCCGCCGTCGCGCCGGTCCCGTAATCCCTCAGCACAGCAGCTGTTTGAACCCATATTGGCGAGTCAGCGAAAATCCTCTTTTTGCTAGTTCAGAATCAATCTGCATAAGTGATTCTAGATTAGATGTTGGCACCCGAGCAGTAGCTATTCGGATCTGCAGTGCAGGGATGCAGTAGTGCCGGATTGAGAAACGATTTTTTTGAAGCTATGTTGTATATGCTTTGTAGCAATGCAGAACAAAGACTTTGTTTATTGATTGTATTACGTTTGTCTGTCCGATTGTTTCAGAGATTTTGTATCGTTATTTCATAAATTGCGGGCTAGACTGAATCGTGCTTTTTTATTTCGAATACTAATAAGAGATTGCTACTAGTACTAAACGCAAAACTAGCACTGACTAGCTTTTTCTATGCTTACTAACCATATCATAAGTTTTTGAAATCAGAAATAATACGTCAAGCAAAGCAAAGATTCAAACGTTTTTAAGACCCTACTTTACAACTCGTTATTATAGTACATGTAATTACGTGGTTAGCGCAATAATCCTACTGACTCTAGCAGCACTGCCCAACCGAGATTCGAACATATGACAACTGGCTTGTTAGACCAGCATCGTACCTCAAAGCTAACTGGGAAATCGTATATAGTATTTAATGCAAAATATAAAAACTTTGACTTTAGCTCATTACAATTTTCATAAGAAACCGACCCACACTAGATGCATACTATGCAAATCGGTATGATTGCTTTGAACTTTGAACGCTAACACAAACTGTTCAAGCGCTGGTGCTGGCGCATCCCAAATTAGCTTAACTAAATTAAAAGCACCCAAGAAGTGCAGATAGGCAAATCAGCGACCTAATTGTATGCTCGCTCGGCACGGCAAGTGCAGCTAGCGAAAGCAGGCTATTCCACCTCCGCACCACCACCACCGACGACGGCTAACTTTGCTGGCGGAATTGCAACGCAGGATGCGCATATTCACAATAGCGAGAACAATTTTCATCTGCAGTTCACACACAAGCCGAGTTCAAAGTTTGCTGATTACTGCCGTTTTAATTAGACTGGTTTGTGAAATGACAACGCTAGATGCGGATGGTGTGACCTCTTTTTACCGGATTGAATTTGGGACGAAGCCAATGCTAGCGTGCTTAACTACTGCGATTCCTTTTTTATTGTTCTAGGATAAAGCGGATGGTACAGGAAAATCTATCTACAATATTGGAGTCTGCTACGATGTAAACTTTTTCTACTATTTAATGAACGTACTCAACCTCTGACGATAAAAATATTCACGACTGACGATTATTACATTGCGTGTTTTTAGTTCAGCTTTAGGCTATCAAGGTATCAAAATTAAGAGACGATGCAAACACAGGAGCTGAAGATGTGAGTTTGATTTAAACATAAAATACAACAGATTTTAGGCACCAAGCTAGAATTTATTTATTTTCCTGATGTCCTAGAATATTCAATTAATAAAGAAAAAAATAGTTCCTGTTCACGAAAAAGTTCTAAAGAAAATCAGTTGAACTAAGAGCAACCAAATCTTTTAGTATACAAACGGAATAAACTAATAGTGAAATTCAAGCACCAAAATAGTGTGATATTGCTATATTGAAAACAGAATTGTTAATGAACTTTTCATAATGAAGGGATTTAAATATAGATAATTGCTTCCGTCGAGGGCGTCGAACATTGTTTCTATGTTTGGAATTTGAAAGCTGCAAACGCAACGATATTAATAAAATATTGGTGTCTTTTTTATTTCGTCTCAGACTAAAAACTAGCCTCCCGCTGTGAATAACGATTCGACTTTTAAAGCATTAAAAAATCATATCAAGCATTTTCAGTTGTATAGCGAACAACTAAATAAAAACTCAAGTGGAGTTAATATTTTTCGCTGAGAATCGTGGCTAACACGCTGACAGACGAACAACGTCACGTGTAGTACCTTGCAAGTCGTAAGGCCCTGCATAGTGTCGTCGTGCTGCCAGTAAATACAGGTTAGATTTAAAACGTCTCGGTCCGGTCGGTGGTTATGGTTATCTACAATAGACGGAGGAAGAGGCACAATTGGTGTCTATAACCCAACCAGACGCGTCGCTATCTTGATAAGTGGGTTTTGCAGTCTTCTTTCGTCCAGTGCCTCTATGGTTCAAAAGTACAAATACCAACGAACCACATGCCCTGGCGGGTGTTGTGGGTTCGAATCCGGTTATAATCTCAGATTACAGCTTGGTTCGACTCATGCACCCTCCAGCATTGGACAAAAGATAGGAGTCAAAATGACTACTTGCAAAGCGTAGCTACCAGCTACACCCCCTCCTCACTTTTCCGCTCTTTCCCCTCCTTCACCAAAAATTTTCATTTCTTCCCCTATCGTCCCTTCATCAATTGTAGAACCATCGTTTCAAAAAACCATTAATATATATGTATGACCGCATTTGAAGATCGAAACTTAAAACATGAGATCAGTCTATATAAGACACTGTCAGCTAACCAAATCTCCTTGGCTGCAAATAATGTTCCGGTTTCTGCGCTTTCGTTGAATGTTATTAATGTGACCGATGCTATGATCCAAAAAGCCGTCTCCGAAATAAAACCGTCCACCTCTGTTGGACCGGACGGGATACCGGTTATTCTCAAGAAATGCACCACAGCTATGGAAAACGGCGTTTATGTTTTCGGTTCACAAGAAAGGCGATAAAAAGGACGTCGATAATTATCCGCTTTGTGTGCGGTATCCAAGCTATTCGATAAAGTAATTTTTGAACCAATTTTCAAGCAATTCATCGACGATTTTCAACATAGATTCATGCTTCGACGATGAACCGTGACGAATCTCCTTTCAATTACTACTTATACTACGGATACCAAGTCGAGCCGTTTCCAAACGGATGCAATTTACACCGACCTTTTTGCTGATTTTGATAAGTTGAGAAATTGCGATTGCCAAACTTGACAGGATGAGATTTGGCGGCACCCTAGTGCTCTGGCTGAAGTCCTACGTGGTTGATCGGCATGTGGCTGTTAAAATCGGAGAATCATTAACCAGTGATTTAGTTACTAGGTACGGTATTCCACAAGGCAGTCATCTATGCCAGCTCGTCTTCGTGCTATATTTCAACGATGTAAACTTTTTGCAACGAGGATCCAGGCTTTCCTTTGCTAATGAGCTTAAGAGCTATCTTCTTCTTCAGCAGCATAGAGCCGGGGTGGCTCGTGCTGTTTCAAGCACTCGTCTCCATTCAACTCGGTCTTGGGCCACTCGTCGCCAATTTCCTAGTCGTCTCAGAAATCGCAAATCGCTTTCGACCTGGTCGAGCCATCGTGCACGTTGGGCCCCCCTGTTCCTGGTGCCGGTGCGGTTGTTGAAGAGGACTATTTTCGTCGCACTGTCGTCCGGCATTCTTACGACGTGTCCGGCCCACCGTAGCCTGCTAACTTTCGCTAGATGTACGATGGGAGTCTCCCCAAGCAGTGCTGGTAGCTCGTTATTCATACGCCTCCGCCACTCTCCGCCTTCAGTTTGTACTCCGCCAAATATCGTCCGCAGCACTTTCCGCTCAAACACGGCAAGGGCGCGTATGTCCTCCGTGAGTAGCGTCACGGCTTCAAGTCCATAAAGAACTACCGGTCTAATAATGGTTTTGTACATTGTTAGCTTCGTACGGCGGCGTATGCTTCCTGATCGTAGCGTTTTACGAAGGGTACAGTAGGCCCGATTTCCCGCTTGGGTGCGCCGCTGGATCTCCTTACTAGTGTTGTTGTCCGCGGTCACCAGCGATCCCAAATACACGAACTCCTCCACCACTTCTAGTTCGTCGCCGTCAACGGTTACCGTTCGTGGGAGGCGCGCGTTTGTTTCCTTTGAGCCTCTTCCTTTCATGTATTTGGTCTTCGACGCATTTATTTTTAGCCCAATTCTCCTAGACTCCGTTTTCAGTCTGGCGTAGATTGCCTCCGCCGTCGCAAAGTTCCTGGCAATGATATCGAAGTCATCTGCAAAGCCTAGAAGTTTATTTATTTATTTATTTATTTATTTATTGGTAATTCATCTGACACATAAAATAGTCTACATGAATAAATATCTTAAAGTAAGCTTGATCTTTTTAATCTGCTTGCAAACACGCGCGATGTTTCGCCGAAGTCAAACAACTCTTCCACTTTTGTAAACGTTCTTATACATTCGGTCATTGGCTCACAAGATCCAAATGCCGTCCGATGGAACTGTGTCTGCAGCAGTCCCGTTGAGCGTAAAGTTCGTTGCGATGCCCGGAAGTTGAGCATGGATAACAGTTGTGGGCAGTCAATTTCACCGTTAAGCATTTTAGCTACAAATATCGCCTGTTGCATTTTACTTCTGTGTTCCAGTGTGTCCAGATCAAGTAGACGACATCTATCTCCATATGGTGGCAAGTTTTCTGGATTTCGCCAAGGGAGATGGCGCAAAGCAAGTCTAATAAATCTTCTTTGTACGCGTTCAATTCGTATGGTCCAAGTAAGCTGCTTCGGAAACCAAACCAGATTACAGTTCTCCAGAAGCGGTCGAACTAGGGCGCAATATAACGATTTAAGGCAGTGGGCGTCTTTAAAGTTTCTCCCTATCTTAGAGATAAATCCAAGTTGCCGGGATGCTTTAGAGATAATTGATTCACGGTGCAAATTAAATGTCAGTTTAGTATCCAGTAAGACACCGAGGTCATTAACTTGTTCGACTTTGCGCAGCTCTGTACCATCGATAATATAATTAAAGTTTAACGGGTTTTTGATGCGATAAAAGCTCATCACTTCGCATTTTGCAACGCTGACTATAAGCCAGTTCAGTTTGCACCAGCCAACAAACTCATCAAGCATGACTTGCAAGCGGCAGCAGTCGTCTCTATTACTTATGGTAGCAAACAGTTTTAAATCATCAGCATACACTAACTTGCAGCCAACATCCAATAGTAACGCAGCATCGTTAAAGAACAGTAGGAAAAGCAAAGGACCCAAATTACTGCCTTGAGGGACTCCAGATATATTGGTAAATTCCGATGAAATACTGGATCCAAGTTTGACTCGTAGCACTCTACCGCTGAGATAGGATTTTAGCCATTCAACCATTTGTTGGGAAGCACCAAGTCGGGAAAGCTTCCGCAAAAGTATTACATGGTCAATTCGATCGAAAGCAGCTTTTAAGTCTGTATAAATAACATCCACTTGTTACTTGTTTTCCATTTGCGAAATGCACATCGAAGTGAATTCCACCAGATTAGTACAGACCGATCGACCAGGCATGAAGCCATGTTGAGCCGTTGAAATGTAGTTCTTAGTGCGGGACTGTATTACACCACTCACGATAATTTCGAACAACTTTGATGCCGCAGAGAGACTGGTAATTCCGCGATAATTCCGTACATTATGACGATCGCCAGATTTATATACCGGAAACATATACGATTGTTTCCAAATGTCAGAAAATTTACCTTGTTCGAAAGACTTATTAAAAATAGAACACAACGGATTCGCCAAAACTTCTATACATCGACTTAAAACTACGGCGGGAATACCGTCAGGCCCTGCAGAGAAGGAGCGCTTCAATTTTTTGGTTGCAGTTATCACCAGATCAGTAGTCATGTTAAACAAACTCAAATCCACCAAATTGGCCGGGACATGCGCAGCCGCAATATCAGCATCACCGTCAGAGGCAGTTCCGTCAGCAAAAACGGAGGCGAAAAACTTCGCGAACAGCTCACAAGAGGCAGGAATTGAGCTTGATTCGACGTCATCGTAGTACACGTTGGAAGGGATTACAGAACATTTCCTTTTAGAGTTGACGAAGTTCCAAAATTTTTTAGGCTGCCTGCGAAGATCGGATTGCACACGCAGCACATATGATTTATATAATGATGCATTCAGACGGCGGTATTGATCACTAGCACGCTTAAAATTGTGTCTAGTCAAAACTGTTTTCCAACGGCGGTGAGCACGCTGGGCACTATTGCGTATACGCTTTAGCTGTCGGAGGCGGGAAGTACACCACGCAGGACTGGCTGGTGGTCTTACAAGCGGTACATTCACGCTCAACCACTGAGAAATGGTATTACAAAACTGTACAGCCATTTCGTTAACATCCTCGCAGACGAACAAAAAACTCCAGTCAATATTCGTCAAAAATTCATTCAAACCGGCGAAATCAATTTTCCTGTAGTTCAATTTACTTCTATCATCTCCACAGGCATCTGCCACGGCACTATTGTTGCTCACTGGCAGCGACAATACAAGAGGAGGGTGGTGCGGGTCGACGGGAACCAGCGGAGTGATACAACCGTCAACTGTAAGAGCGCAATCCGAGGAACAAAACACAAGATCTAACATACGACCAAGATAATTTCGCTGTGTGTTTACTTGGGAAAGATTCAAAAAATTCATTCCATCGACCAGTGCCGCACTGGCACACGGCAGCAGGGAAGTGGAGACGGGTTGCATCGAGTTGTCGAATGGTTCCCACTCAATGCGTG
Source organism: Sabethes cyaneus (assembly GCF_943734655.1). Taxonomy (NCBI): domain Eukaryota; kingdom Metazoa; phylum Arthropoda; class Insecta; order Diptera; family Culicidae; genus Sabethes; species Sabethes cyaneus. The sequence goes on from NC_071355.1 coordinate 80,572,419, forward strand.
GCTGGTTAAAATCGCCACAAACTATTACGTTATCATGCTCCGCACAGGCATCACACAGCTCACAGACGGATGAAATATGCTCATTGATGACGTCGACACTTCGAGATTTTTCAGGCGCCAAGTAAACACAGCACAGCAATAGCTTTTTACCCCGAACAGTAGCACTTACACATACCTGTTCCAGATGGTTACCATTCGTTGTTCGTACGATCGAACTGGGGAAACGCTGCGCAACGGCAATCAGAACACCGCCGAAAGTTGACTTATTGCTGTTGCTTGGGTTTCGGTCGCATCGAAACACGTTGAACGATGTGCCAAATAGTTGTAGTGAACTAATGCGGTCGTCAAGTCCAGTTTCAGTTATAAATATAACGTCGTAGTTGCAGTCAGTTGTCGATAGGAAAATCTCGTCAATTTTTGTTCTTAGGCCACGGACGTTTTGCACATAAAAAGAACATTCGTCAGGTACCGATTGCTCGGAATTAAAATCGAAAGAGGAATACTTGCCTACATTAGCAAGCTGGAAGACCCCTTCTCCGTTCTCAAACACAGGACCGGGACGGCTGATGAGCGCAGGCTGCAGTGGCGCGACTGTGTTGAGTGGATTAGGGGCTTCCAAATTGCTTATTTCGGTGCGTCCCGGGCCAAATCCTTGGTAAAAATCGTGCCTCTCGTTTCGATGCCCGCTCTTCGGATCACCCCCTCAAGAGCGATGTTGAACAGCATGCAGGATAAACCGTCACCTTGTCTCAACCCTCGCCGCGTCTCGAAGGGACTCGAGAGTGTCCCAGAGATGCGTACGAAACACATCACTCGATCCAATGTAGCTCTGATCAGTCGCGTCAGTTTGTCCGGAAAACCGTATTCGTGCATTATCTACCATGGCTTGTCTCGATCGATGTTATCGTATGCTGCTTTGAAATCAATAAAGATGTTATGCGTGGGCACTTTGTACTCTGCAAGATCTGTCGGATAGTAAAAATTTGGTCCGTAGCTGCGCGAGCCCCCATGAAACCCGCCTGATAATTCTCTACGAAACCTTGTGCTATCGGTGACAGCCGGCGTAACAGGATCTGGGAGAGTACCTTGTATGCGACGTTTATCAGCGTAATACCACGATAGTTGCAGCAGTCTAGCCGATCACCCTTTTTGTAGATGGGACAAACCACACCTTCCATCCATTCCTCCGGTAGTTTTTCCTCCTCCTAAATCCACGAAATAATTTATAAAGCTCTGCCGGTAGGCGGTCCTTCCCAGCGGCTTTATTGGTCTTCAGCAGCCCAATTTCTCGTTTTACTTCTTGGAGATCAGGTGCTAGGACATTACTATCTTCCATGGGCGCTCCTAGGTTAATTTCCGTTCCGCTTCCTTCTGCGACTTCGCCATTGAGGTGTTCATCGAAGAACTGCTTTCACCTGTCGACCACCTCGCGCTCGTTTGTAATTAGATTCCCTCCCTCGTCCCTACACATGTTTCTGTGCATGTATTTAGGAAATTGTAATACATGTCAAGTTTCGGTGTGTAGCCCTTCCGAGTTTGGTTCACCTTCTCATAAAACTTGCGCGTGTCATTAGCTCGGAATAGTTGCTCTAATTTTTCACGATCTCTGTCCTCCTTTTGGCGCTTTTTTCACCTCAGGATCGTGGTCAACTGGTTCCTAGCTCGTCGGTATTTGGCCAGGTTCTCTCTAGTGGCAATACTTAGATAATTTTTCGAAGCATTTTTTTCTCCTCCACCGCTTGTTGGCATTCACCATCAAACCAATCATTTTGTGTACTCCGAGGCTTAATACCTAGTGCCGCGGTAGCGGCCTCTCCGATGGCCGAGCTAATTCTGCCCCAACCGTCTTCGAGGTTTGAAGCACCTAACTCCTCGGAAGAAGACAGTGCCTCATTCAGTACTCGCGCGTAGTTCTCGGCAGCTTGTGGGTTATCTAGCTGCCTGATGTTCAGCCGAGGAGGGCGGCTTTGACGTGTCCAGTATACGGTGGACAGCTTTGAGCGCACATGTACTGCTACTAGGTAATGGTCAGAATCAATATCCGCACCCCGACGGGAGCGTACGTTCGTGATGTTAGAGAAAAACCGGCCCTCTATGAGAACATGGTCAATTTGGTTCATTGTACGTTGGTCAGGTGATCTCCAGGTGGCTTTGTGGATATCTTTGCGTGGGAAAAAGGTGCTTCGGATCACCAGGCCTCGGGAAGCTGCGAAGTTTATACATCGTTGGTCGTTATCGTTTGTGTCGGTGTGCATGCTATGGGGTCCTACCACCGGTCTATACATGTCTTCCCTACCAACCAACCTGGGCGTTCATATCCCCGATGACGATCTTGATGTCCCGTGACGAGCAGCTGTCGTACGTTGCCTCCAGCCTCGCGTAGAACGCTTTTTTCTCATCATCGGGACCTTCGTGCGGGCAGTGCACGTTAATGATGCTATAATTGAAGAAACGGTCCTTTATCCTCAATACACACATCCCAAGTAACAATTCCAAGTTTTATTATGTTCGTATAGTGGTTTTCATGACCAATCTCATAAAACCGCTAATAAAACTATGAGCTCCACCAGAACTTTCTGATGACCGCTATAAAACTGTCTTCGGACCAAGTGGCTCACTCCTCAGAATGTTTTCATAACCGCTATAAAAATCAGGTTATAAGCTCAAGTAGTCGTATCACGCTCTGCTGAAAGCAGCAATAAAACCGGTTAAGCTTTCGCTGCTTGACAGCCATCGCCATAATTTAAAAAAGCTTTTCGCCTTTCGCTTTTCGTGATTCGCTTTTCACTTTTCTGGCAAAAGCTAAATAAGTTGTCAACTTGAAAATATATCCGTGATCAGAAAAGTATAATTTTTACTGACAGATCATTCTGAACGGTTTGGTTTATAGCGACCAGAATAAAATATCCCGTGGAATATTTATTAAATTTTAAGCATTTTCTTTGGTTTGCAGCTTGTGCGCATTTAATTTCATCGTGCATTTTGATATGATAGGTCGATATAATCAGCGCGCCACTGAAATTTTGCAATTTTCGAAAACTGGTTGTTTTGACAAATTGAAAATCTTCAGTTAGTCAATCTCAATTTCTAGCAAAATCATTTTAGTTGCTTCCTCTGACAGGAAAACCGATTGATAATAAGTTTCTTTCTGCAAAACACTTTGCTTTGATAAACTGTTGTTTGCGAGATAAAAGAAAATACCACAATTTGGCAATAGGGTAGATGATCCATTAGTTGCGATACTAAGCACAATATAACTTCATTTTGCTTGTTTATTGAGGTATATGATTCAATTAATGCTTGTGGGATGTAAATTTATCAAATACAAGGTATTTGTCACAAGGCAAGACATATGCTTTCGTAGTACGAGAAGCTTTATAAAGAAAAAATGAATTTTCCGATTCAATTATATTGTACCAACAGTTGCGTTAATGTTTCCTCAATTAAGTTTGATGTTCCTTTAATTGTGGTATTCTATATACATTGCTAGGTTGCTAAGTGAAAAAACATCGTAGCAAAACTATAGATGAGCGCCTATAGTTGTGCGCTCCAACTGCGCGTTGGATTTTGGAAAATTGGCATTTTAGCAAATAATGCTTTAATTTTAAATGGTGTAGTCTAACTACCAATACTTCTAAAAACCTGTTGTATATAATGAATGTCATTGTTTTATCTAAAATGCTACGGTGACGAAAATATACATTAATAATGAATAGTAGCGCAACTATTGGTACTACCACATCTATTGGATCAAGTACCCTATGGCTTCGCATAAATAAATGATTTTGGTGTTGAACTTTGGTATTCTCCATAATAGCAGCAAAAAACTGTTTAGTTAGGGTGTTACCGTTTGAATAGCTCTATAAAACTAACAGATTTATTGCGGTTTGACAAGTAACCGTGATAAGATAAATTTTGATTGATGCGCCATTTTGTATTGCCACGCCACACTTATGGCAAGTTTATAAGAGACGTGGTGCAGCCAAGAAGTTTTAACGTGGTATTATAAACAACCACAATAAATTTGCTTTATTAGCAGTTTTATTATGGTTTTCTAGCTAGCTATAAGTGTGTTTGGACTCGTATCCTCTTGGTATTGCGCAGTACCACAATAAACCCAGAGGTAATGATTAATACCGCAATAAAACCTTTATAAAATTCAAGTAAAACCAAGTGGCTTTAGAAATGTGACTTGGGATTCTCTCGTTGATCGCCTTCCAATCTATCACGCGATCCTGCATTCCCCCCAGCACTACAAAGCCCGTTCCCAGTTTGTTGGTAGCCGCACCGCTCTGGTAAAACTGGGCCTTTCCGCCACGGATCTTCTATACCTTCTCTCCTTTGCGACAGATTTCCTGCAGAGCTACGATGCCGAGTTTGCGGAGTTCAAGCTGTTCAATCACCCCCCGCTCGCAACCTGCGAAATTTAGCGATCTGCAGTTCCAAGTACAGAGTCTCCATTCGTCGTCCTTGTTCCGTCGCCTAGGTCGATGCCGAATATTCCGCTCCGAATATGCTTGAATGTTGTTAGTTTTTGAATTTAGGTGTCTGGCCGTACTGGGGCAACACTACCGCGATGGGGCTGCCATCTTATAGTGCCGAGACTCACTATACCTCCTTCCCGGTTAGTATACGACCTTAGTTTCCACCGGGGTTGGTTACCCGATCTCCGCTAAGGTTGCTCGTATTCCGGCTGGTACCACGAGGAGGTCGGGATCGGAGTTGCTGGATAAGAGGCTAACGACCACTATGGGGTCTATATTCCGCATTATCCAGCCGTTTACCAGCCATCTATCAGATCTATCACGAGCTCAAAAAAGTAGAAGACGCCATGTATCTGTAACAGCAACTGGATACTTTTTCTAGGTGTAACGAAAATAGAATGGTGCTCATTAGCACATTAGCAAATGTTCAGTTGTGTCGTTCTCCAGGAAAAAACATCCAATCGTTTTCAACTATCAGCTAGGCTGTGAACTATTTAAAAGAAAGTCCTGCATCAAGGATCTGGCAGTCCTTCTTCACTACAAGCAGCACATCAGCTACATCGTTGCTAAAGCATCCTACAGTCTTGGCCTAATCATGAGAACTGCGAAAAGCTTCACCGATTTACATTGCTTGAAGAATTTGTACTGCGCGCTTGTCCGTTCGACGCTGGAATATTGTTCGACGGTCTGGAATCCCCATTATCTCAACGGTGTTGATCGGTTAGAGAAATACAATACAAATTCATTCGGTTCGCCTTCCGTTACCTACCCTGGAACAACCCACTCCTGCTACCAAGATACGAAGCACGCCTGATGGTAATTGAGCTGGACACCCTAGCAACTAGGAGAAATCTGTGCCGAGCAATCCTTGTAGCTGATCTCCTATTGGCGAGACCATATCAGTCCACAAGCTCAACCACGACCTCTTCGCAGCAGAATGCTCCTCCAAGTACCATTTCGCAGGACAAATTATGCAGTAAACGGGGCCATCGGGCCCGTCGGACTACGAGTTGCCCTAAATCGTAGGACTATTCATGGGAACTTTTTAAACATTTTTCGTACTAGTTGGACTAAATTATCATTAAGACAACAATATGTCTGTTGGTATAAACAATAAATAAATTTTCACTTTTCTAGCGATCTTCCCTAACACAGACATCAAATTGGTATAGGTTCAATCGCCTTAAAGAATCTTCGACCTTTTGGGCCGACGAGATTCTGTCACTTTTATTTTCTAAAAACTCGCTAAAATTTATATGACGTCTTTTTCAACCAATAACGTAGTGAGGATTGTCAGTTTGACAGTGCTTCATTATTTTCATTTTTTCAATAGTGTAATTTTAGCAGAATAAAACGGAAAACCTCCTAACTTACATCGTAGTGTAACCTCGTTGTTTTTATAGTGATGCATAGAAGATTTTCTGATCGATTGGGGCAGACATATAAAAAATCGATTACGAAATCGCTAAACTATAGGCGTTTAAAGCAAGACCACTTTTCTAGACAGATTTTTTGGAATGATTCTCTATACCAGCTACATTCCTGAAAGACGAAGTCCTATGTCAAAAGAAAAACGAAAAAATATTGAAGGTCATAGGGAGACAGTTTGGTAGAAGCCTGGAAGAAAGTTAATTCGAAGTGTAGTTTTTTTTCCGTCATTTGTATTGGAAAATTTAATAAATGAGAGGTATCCAAAACCCCAAACATATGTCAAAGATATTCAACAGCTTCAATCAGCCAAAAGACAACCTAATTATATATAAGATTTTCCTGATAAAGTGTGAGAAAATTTTTTGTTTGTTACAAATTGACGTTTTTACGATACTACAAATGTGCACATGCACATACTCACTCACGCAGACTTCGGTTATTGAGGTATGATCTAATTGAGCACACATTATTCGATAAAAATCAATTCTATTAACGGAAGTGGATCTGCACACAATGAAACTTCGCAAAAAATTCGCTGAAGCGTGAGGCCAAACATAGACGAAAAGCACGTTTTGAATATATTTTTATCCTATTGAAGCGATAGCACATCTTTCAAAATGACTGAAGCGTGATAGAAAGTGGTTGAAGACTTTTTACTATACACATACGCTGTGCACCACTCGTTGCTTCGAAAATCCTTGTGAGTCCACGTTTTTGTCACGTAAATTATTTTCCACGCTATGCTTGGGATTTTGACGTTCAGCTAAATAATACCATAATCAAACAAGACTGTACTCACGTTTGCAAATTCTCCAGACAATCAAAGCTTTTGGATTTGCAGGGTTTCCTTCGCGAGTCACTTTTGATGGTTTCGCACCCCGCTTCTTGCAGAAAATTTATGTGCGGGAAAAATCGCAAGCTCCAACGAAAACACCGACAGCGTCACTGTCAGTGCCTAGCGACGCCCAGACTCGCCCGAAAGCTAATCATATTTTCGCCAGCGATTTTCCTTACATTTCGCCCACTCAACGCGTAGAAGTTTAAGGCAAGTGGTTTTCTGGTTCCTTGCCTTTACATTGTCGCGGGCAGACGCTCGAGGGCGGCTGCCATATGGAGAAAAATTAAATTTGAATCTGATGTGATGTAAGTGAATTTATGACGATAAAAATGTATGAAGACATAATTTATTACTGCAGGCAACGGAACAAGTGCCCCTTTGAATAATCGGTGCGTATTCGTTGCCAACGCATGATGCTGTATACGGTCGGTCGGTCGGTCGGCGCAAAAGATACATAGATGTAGGCATGAATCTGTCGCAAATTTATGATTTGGTATCCCAGAGCAATTTTTTAGCCATTTTATGTAAATTAATCTTGCCTGCCTTCCAGCAGGACGTGCGAACAATTTGTTTATAATTAACTCAGATGATGGCGCTAAACCGTTTACAGCAATTTTAATCAGCTTGATGTGCACCTCACCGGAGACACTGATAATGAAGTTCCTTTTATCTTGACGATTGCTGACCTATATTAGGTATGATTAGAATAGCATCGTATCAGTATCAGGTAATAACCCTAAATTGAATTGTAAAGCTCGTAGAGATGAGAAAATTTTCGAAAAAAAACACACTTAGATTTTTAAGTTGATTTGAAAACTGAACTAGGAAGCTTTATCTTTACGAGAAAATTACCTGATACTTTCTGGTCAGTAGTTGTCAAAATTTGAAAGGATTTTATTTAGTTTTTACTATTTATAAGGCGTTACTAGAAAAAGATATCCGCGAACAAAAGGACGAAAAAGCTGCGGAAATTTTTTGAATAAATTTGAGAACGAAGAACTCGACTTTGTTTGTGAGTCTGATGCGAAAATAAGACCAGCGACAATCACTGTGTTAACTATGTTGTCAATCGTTGCAATGCAACCTTATTTTAAAATAGGTATCAGGAATGTAACCGCCACAGGGCATGATATAATAAAATAACTTTTCATACTCAGTCGGTATTGAATTCCGTGCAAAAGATTTCGTTTGTGGCGATTTTAAGTATAATTAATTTTGCAGTTTCACAAAAGTCGTCCTAGATTATTAGGTAATGTATGATATCATCAATTATACAGTTTCCTTCGGGCTATGCGATAGTTCGCGTTAATAAAAATTTCCGAGGCAATCCCATGCAAAAAGTCACACGTTGCATGGGCCTCAATAGTATCATAGCCAGTCGGGAACGTTTATGGCTTTCAACTCGTATCTAAAAATCTAAATGCACTAATGACAGGCAATAACGCTAATAATATACCTCACCCTGCATGTCGATTCGGGCACAGCACCAATCGTTTTAATAAAGTTATTATTATTTATTATAAACGAACACCGTACCCACTCTGCAATCGGTTTATTATGTAGGCATAATTTCGAGATACTACTCCGGCAGGCCAGGCCGTGCTGTTTCGCCACACCGTGGCGCGGTTTGGGGCTGGCAATCGATTGAACTGGTAATGCATCGGCTTGCGGCAACGCATTTAGCATCGTGCGGTGCGGTGCGGTCGCATCAGCTGAAACCTTTGTCGGCTCCACTACCGTCAATTGTGTAGAATCAATTTGGAAACTGGAGCCTTAACCAGGTTATCAAAGCTATGTGCCCCTTTCGCATCCGGCCGTCATGCGGTAGAACGCAAGTGGTTTGCGGAAAGCGGCCATCAACGAGCGCGGGACAACTGACTAGAGGTGCAAACGACTCTGTCAACTCTATAATAGTTATGGGACAGACAGATTTTAGGGTCCATTTATTTCTCACACCTGTACAGCCCAGCGGCATTGGTGCAATATGATTATTAAACTATGTGCACGATTCATTCGATTGAGAAGTGCCTTCCCATTTTTGCGGGATAGCAACCACAATCATTGCAGTGCGTTGGTATATAATGCCCCCTTTAATTATCTCATTAAAATGCATGACAGCCAAGGTTCTTAAAATATGTCGAGTTAATTCATTTGAATAATCGTTTGTTATTTTTTCGAAAATAATTAATGTTTTGGACTTTTTGTGCCGAAATATCCATTAGCTTTAAATTTAATGTGCAATGGTATGACGATTTTTTCGATCACACACAATCAGTTTTGTTTTATCTATAAAAGATTCAAAATATTCGGATTATTTAAATATTGTTTACGGTGCTTTTCCGAATTTTCCAGATTTTCCTTAAAGATTGGTTTGCGGTTTCTTCTTATCTTCCTTTACTCTTCAATGATCAAAATGGCGTTCAAAGAATAGCGCAAAAATCCTACTGCGCGCACATCAAGCTAGCGAGAACATAACAGTGGCCAAATCAACTGTCACCAACAAAATAAAGATTGCATTAAAAAAAACTTTTTTCGGATGGTAATAAAAAAACTAAGACTGCCAATTCAGTGCGATAACTTTTCCACGGAAGGTTATTATATTAGTTTACATGCAAAAAAATTCTACGCCCTTGCGAGCGGCTTTCCGGCAGTTAACCGGAACATTCGCCATGGCGGACGAAACCATGCGTGTGGGCATGTTTTTGAGTTCTTTCTTCGTTTTATTCATCATTTCCTCTTCAGTTTTCGCGGCAAAATTGTTGAAGTAGATCTTACGCTTCAGGTTTGTCCAGAAATTCTTGATGGGACGCAGCTGGGGGACGCCAGATCCGGCCAGAACATCACGTCCCATGGTATTTCTTGATGAACGATGCAACTTCTGGCAGGCACTTCGTACTATAAATTTTCCCGTTCACGCCCAGTCCGGAGCGAAAGAAGAGCGGCTTTGATATCCCCTTCTTGGGGAACTTGGTGTGTGAAATAAACTTCACTTCGGAGCTCACTTTCTTCGTGGGGGAAGTAAAATACGAAGTGCCCAGTCAGTCGTTGCCATCCAGGGTGAAATAGGTAACTCCGTCTGCAAATGACGGATCTCAGTAGAGGCATGTTCATGAACCTGAAAATACTGAGAACCAGAGCAGAGGGCCCAAAGCCCCTGGAACGGAGGATGGTTTTAACAGCTGTTATCTATGGCTAAATGTAAAAACGTGAATGGATAAACCCCTAATCCAAGGTATCATGCGACCCGTGCCGAGGGATGAATGGTGGGGGTGGGGTTCTATAAATACTCAGCCGCAAACGGAGCCTGTGGAGTACCAGGGCGCCTCCACAGTTATCTGCCCATATCGCATCATGAGGGGCTCTGATGCGGCGGACTCTCGTTACCCCTTAACTCGTGGGACTTTATATGGATTAAAACATAATAAATTTAACTTCAGTAAGCGTTAACGGATTAGAGCGTGGACGAGAGGCGGAATCTAGAGATCTCCGCCGATGGATACAAGTGGAAGCGCCAGCGTAAGCGGAAAAGGAAGCGGCACACGTGTCGCTTCAACTGCATCTACGCCGGACGCAGCGATGACCAGCCTGCCGCTAATAAAAGCAGAAACCCCGTTCGCGGGAGGAGGCATCCAGCGTTCTCCACCAAGGGTGGAGCAGGATGCATCTAGAAGCGCTAGTGTGGGTGGCAAAGGCAGCGGTATGCCTCCCACGCTGGACACAGTGATGAACGGCCCAGCGCTAATCAGGGCGATGGGAAAGAATAGGGACGCACTACCTAAAGTAGTAGCAGTGTCACAGCAGCACGATATAATCGTCGATTTCACGTTAGGTCGCGGCAATTTCTCCAAGGACCTGAAGCAGAGCTTGCTCGGTGTTTACCAATAAGTCTGGAGTCCCTCAAGGAAATAACATGGGACCTCTACTTTTCTTGCTATTCTTTAACGATATTGAGTTGGCTGCAAGTTAGTGAACGGCGATGACCTAAAATTGTTTGCTTCGATAGGAAATATAGACGACTGCCGCCGCTTGCAAGTTTTGCTTGATTTATTCACTGACTGGTGTAAACGGAACTGGCTCATTGTAAGCATAGCCAAATGTGAAGTGGTGTGTTTTCACTGCATCAAAAACCCGATCACCTTTGGTTACACTATCGATGGTATTGAGTTACGCAGTGTGGACCGAGTTAGTGACCTCGGTGTCTTGCTGGACACCAAACTGACGTTTAATCTACATCGTGAGTTGATTATCTCCAAAACATCTCGACAGCTTGGTTTCATCTTTAAAACTGGTCGGAACTTTAAGGATCCACACTGTCTTAAATCATTGTACTGCGTCCTAGTACGTCCACTACTGGAGAATTGTAGTCTTGTTTGGTTTCCTAAGCAGCTAACATGGAATCTACGGATTGAACGTGTGCAACGGTGATTTACCCGATTAGCATTGCGACACTTGCCCTGGAAACATCCTGGTATTTTACCTGCTTACGTAGATGGGTGCCGTTTACTCGACTTGGACACCCTTGAACACCGACGCAAGATGCAACAAGCAATATTCGTGGCAAAATTTATCAATGGCGAAATCGAATCTCCAAAATTGCTTTCCATGACTAATTTTCGCGCATCACAACGACCGTTGCGATCAACTGGACTAGTTCAAACGCAGTTTCATCGGACTGCGTTCGGATATAGCGAACCGGTAACTGAATGTATCAGCACCTTTTCTAATGTAGAGGAACTATTTGACTTTGGTGTACCGTCACACTTGTTTGCACAGAGATTGCTTAGAGCTAATTTAGGATAAGATTTTATTCATGTAGACAATTTTTAGGTCAGATGAATTATATATAATAAATAAATAAAAAATAAATAAATAAATAAATAAATAAATACATAAATAAATAAATAAATAAATAAATGCTTCGAAGAACCTTGTGTGCAGCGACCTGGAGAGGTGCTGGAGAGGTGAAGAATGGGACGATGAAGGCGTCGAAATCAGCACAGATGGATGCCTGCCCGTTGACAGGGTGTCGCAACGCGGCTGAGAAAGCTACGGAGAGCGCTACTAACAGCGATAAGGCGTCCGCCAAGCGTATGAGACAGTTCCCGGGGGATGGCACCCCTAGTGGACCAAAATACGCCTGATCGGTAGAAGCTCCCCCGCCTCAGCGAGCGGATTGGCGAAGCCAATCGATCAACCAGCGGAAAGCACCATACGAATCTCGCTAACGGACGGAAACGAAGCCCTGAAAGCTGCTAGGCTAAAAGTGGAGTAGTCGGTATGCCCACTGAGCGTGCTCAAGCAGTCCAGAGGCAGAGGTTTGCTTCCGGTGCTTCGAGCACGGGCATAAGGCCTGGAACTGTAAGGGGCCAGATAGGAGTCAATTGCAGGAGATGTGGCAGTGATGTGCTGGCCATAAAGCAAGGGACTGCGCGGAGCCGCATAAGTGCTTGATCTGTCCAGGTAAACTGGACGCAAAGCACGTAACGGGAGGTCCAAAGTGCCCGGCTGGTGTGCCAGCGACCAAGCCACGATCATAGTGCAAGTGACACAACTCAACCTGAACCACTGCAGCACGGCTCAGCAGCTGCTACACCAAGCAGTTTCCGAGTCGGCAACGGACATTGCCATCATCTCGGACCCATATCGCGTCCCTGCCTGTGGGGGTTGAGTACCCCTGGAACAGAATGTCTTATTGCATATTCCAGTATCGGAGCGTGCATCACTCAGCTCTTGGCAATAATGCCCGGTGCTATCATCGCGACGGATACCATGCGTTCGGTGCGGTCTCGTGTCGGCAGTCATCGGTATCGCCGGCATTCCAGCCGTGTCGATAGTGCTGATTGCTGAGCAGCCCGCAGACGTTCGCAGCCATCCGAAGAGGTAAGTCTTGGGCGATTCTTAGTGGCAGTGCAAATAAGACATTGCACACTGCCGAAAATGACGACTGGGTTTCGGATAGGTCCGGGACGGTGGCTATATGGACGACAAGCGGTTCAAGAGGTTGTGTCAACCGCAGACGAGGGATTTGCGTTTGCCAAAGTGGGTGGAGTGTTCTACTGCAGCTGTTATGCTCCGCCGAGATGGCCTAGCGAGCAGTTTACGCGGATGGTAGACCGAGTGTCAGTTGTGATGACTGGTCTAAGGCCGGTAGTTGTAGCGGGCGACTTTAACGCTTGTGCGGTAGAGTGGGGAAGTCGACGCACGAACCATAGGGGTCGGATTCTACTTGAGGCTCTGGCAAAGCTCTACGTAGATCCGACCAACGTCGGCACCATAAGTACCTTCAGTAGGAATGGTGCGGAGTCTATCATCGACGTGACATTCGGCAGGCCTGGTCTGATAGGTGGTCCGCTATGATGTCGGTCAGATAACGAGGCGGCAGGTGGCGGGTAGAGCCGACACTCGAACCACCCGTGGATGGAAGACATCATACTTCGATCCCGAAGTGTTTGTGGAAGCGATCCGAAGAGAGTGCGATGTTCGCGGTAAGCTCGACCCGAACGCTGATCATTTGGTTGAGGTACCATCGCGAGTTAGCCTCCTAGTTGGCGTCGAGTTGGTCGACACTGGTCTATCAAACCAGCCATCGCTTGATCAAATCGTGGAACTAGTCTCGCTGCTGTTCTGTACTCTAATGGTTAGCTTGCAAAATCCTTCGAAAAAAGCAGAAAGTCAAGTTTCAAGTTTGCTTTGTTTCATCCAACGCGCAGATACGGCTGAACACTTGACGATTATCAGTGGAATAACTTACTACAAAGTATTATCGGAAAACTGATGAACGAATTGGAGATCACCTGAACGAACAGTGGTTGCGCACCTGAACGAACAGTGGTTTGAACATTCTGTCTATTATGATAATTTTCATTTTTACAAGTGCTGCAAGCCGCGCCATATTGGAAGTAACAACACGAATTCATCGTTTCTTCTCCAAGTTCAAAATATAAACAAAGCTCAAAGTTGCTATTTGTTAGCTTATATGATGCACTTATTGTGTACAGGAAACAAACAATAAAAAATAATTCCATGTCAATGAACTGACGCAACTTTGCACATCAATTTTTTCTATTCTGAAAGAGGTATTACTTTCCAATCGTATAAAAACAAGCAAAACAATGATGTAATGGATTAAACTTAACTAAACAATAGCAAAACGTCCCTTCTTTAAAATGGCATTGGGTACAAATGGTTATGTTAACAAACAAATCCGTTAGAGCTGTCAAAAGCGCAATGCGCCAAAGTGTTGCAAGTAACCCCGGTGTTGCAAGTATCCCCGGATGACGGTACTACAATTGTAACTACTTCCAGTAAGCGGCTTGATCCAGACCTTGATGAGTAGAACCGTTCCAGAGCTCACATGTCGGCTGCCACTCGGATATGTCAGAGCAGCAAAAACTACCGAGATGCTAAAGCTACCGAGAAGAGAATTCACCGTTATCAGAAATGGCAGCACTGGAATAGTATTCTTACGCTATACGAGAAACTTCCTTAAAACAAAGAAGAGTCGTCGATACAAATAGGATAATAATTAATAATGATGGACAAGCTGTTGATCAATCAACTTTGGACTTTCAGACATTCAGACAGCTGCAAAAGGCGATATTCTCGCTGAATTTTTGAAAGACGGAAGCCAACAGCTGTATTATGTCATCTTACTAAAGGTATGGGCTGAGAAGGAACTACTGACGGGCTGGTTGAAAGGGCTCATATGCCTTATCCACAAGTAGGATCATAGACTTTAATGCAATGATAGTCGGGGCATAACATTTCTCAACTCTGTATTTTTTTTTGTGCATGGAGATTATCACTGCGACCAGCATTTTGATCTATTGTGACATCATCCAGACATTTTTCTGTATTCCGGATTTCGTTCTTTTTGCAGTATCGTTATAGAGTGAGCCAACTGCTTTTTATTCGTGTTTTCACCCTTTATACCTTTTATGCTTTTTATTACTTTTCAACCAATCTCGTTTTCTAGAACCAGAAAGTGTGTAGACTAGTTATAATTTGCCTTGGAGGCTTCGTTCACACCTCGAACAAGTACCATTCTTATAAATGGACATCGTTTTGGAGCAACCCATAGTTTTCAAGACTCGATTTTACAAGCGTAACACCGTTGAAAATATATGCTCAATTTTTAAAAATGGTTCTCAAGTCAAATTGGAGCTAATATTTTTGAAAGAGGCATGCATGGCTTCCCCAAAACAGTGGGTAAAGTTTACCCCAATTCAGAAAGGATTACTTCAGATTCCTTTTTAGGAAGATATCGCGAGGAATTGCTCTATAAAGAATTCTATTGCTACCGGATAATCTTCTACATAGCATGTGTCATTATAGATCACATCACATCTAACAAACATCATTCATCAAAGTGAAACCAAGGGTGCTTCCGCTATACAATTTGCTTTCGGAAATAAACCTTCCAACATTCGACGGATTCCACACAACCAAATGTTAATGCTCATAATGAGAAATGCAGTGACTATAACTATAACAATTCGTCACATCGTTAATTCGAACATATTACGACTAGCTTATTAGACCCCCGTTGTACCTCGAAGCCAAGCGAAGGGGCTTATCACTGCCAAAGGCGACGAATAATGTTACCGAAATTGTAATAGAATGTCAGAAATAAAGCGATTACATTTAAGCCATAGCGAAAAAAAAACATCCATGGCATCGGTATTGCTCGTTCAGTTTATATTCCACAAGTCATAGCTCAGTCATGTTCGACCGACTGTGAAAATTGTGTTTTTTCGGTTTTTCTCCTGCACAGCTTTCTTTGAATTTATCCGAAAATATTTGTGAAATTTAAATTCATAATCTCAGGTGTTTTAGGTAAGAGTTTTAAAGTTTTTCGTTCAGCAAAATTTACAATCAAACCAAACGCAGGTTTTTTTTATACAGTGAAATGTTCATTCACACGGCTTCAGCTATAAGAATGATGCAAATGCAAATTAAATAGGATTTTGTCTAGTTTTGCCAGTGAGAGTGATTGCCATTTCAAATATTCGAACGCATCAAAATCCAGCATCTGTGCAAATATTGGTATTCGGCGGTACAAATGAGGATAACCGACCGTTCGCCTCAACTCAATTACCGAACCGAGCGAGCTTGCGGATGAGCCAGGCGACACAACGAGAACAAAACAAACATCCTTCAACTACTGCTGACTCTGTTTGCCAATAGATTTTTTTTCGACTGACTGCCAAGCCTGCAGCGTTTCAAATTTCCTGTAAATTGTATCTAAAACACAATTCATTCGTTCCGTGATCGGCTGTTTGTTTGACACGCACATGCTGAGGCTGGGAATGCAGATCCTTTGCTGCGTGTTGCGAGTAATATGATGTTTGCCAGTGTAAACTTCTGTGTTGTTTGTTCACTGTTGTTACGCTGACAGCAGCACGCTCCATCTCAAGAGGGTGTGTGCATTGAT
Organism: Sabethes cyaneus; assembly: GCF_943734655.1. Taxonomy (NCBI): domain Eukaryota; kingdom Metazoa; phylum Arthropoda; class Insecta; order Diptera; family Culicidae; genus Sabethes; species Sabethes cyaneus. Next base: position 80,588,605 of record NC_071355.1, read on the forward strand.
TATCATTCATATGCGAATACATACCTATATAGATTATGTTGAAAACAAGTGACGACGAATTTTAGACTATTGTTGTCATGTTGGAAATAATATCCAGATTCAAACGTCGCAATTATGCCCCGTTCCTCTCTATTACATCAAAAGAGCAAAAGCAAAAAACCAGCATTTGAATTTTATGGAACCATTTCTCCTACAGTTTATGCAAATCAACGTTAACTCATACTCATCAATTTCAAAGTAGATGCAATTTTTTATTGGACTAAATTTGTCGATTGTATAATCCCATTCTTATATCTAAATCCGGTCCACATCTTTCGACACCAGGTCTGCATTACTGCTGGTTCGAACATCATCGAGACACCTTATTAACATAGTGAAGCATTACAGTGATTTGCCACTTTCTACTGGTGCCCCCTTCAACCGCTTAATCACGGCCGAAAACAGTCATCTGAATAACTAAACCAGGTAACCACAGTGCACGACATGGGTCTGATCGATTCAAAAGTTTCTAATTTACCTTTCAAGCTCCCATCTGGAAACCAATCGAAGCATGTTTTTCGTCCGTGATCGAACGTTGTTGGCGCGTAACAACCAGCATCCGTGTCGCAAGTGGAAAACGTCTGTTTTATTCCACCGAAAACAAAAGCTTCGGTCCTTTGATTCGAGATTGAACCTGTCGGTTCCAAGCACGCTAAACTATTTCACTTCAGACGCTTTCGGTTATCAAATTTTGATTGGAGCAAAAGAGTACATTAACGTCTAAACTTAACCCATCGACTTCAGGCGATCAACGGTGCGAATGATTGCGGCTCGATTGTCGAGTTGGAGCTCTACACTTCTATGCAATTGCCGTCATCACCAGCAGCGGGGGCTCTCCAACAGTAAGCTGTCATTAATCGCAGATCTATGTAAACATCCAGGGTAGCTGTGTCTTCTTTGAACCTGGCACTAAATCAATCTTTTAGGAGGATAAACGAGTAGTATTTTAACGATGTGATGTAGTAGAGGTGTGGAACAACGTACCGTTTGATTGTGTTAGCAGCGCAATTAATGTAAACAGCAAGCGTGACGTCAATCTCGCTCTATTCTTCTACGGGGATAAAAAAGCATAAACATTGTGCCGTACAACGATGACACTAACGCACCTACAGTTTTTAGCATATTACGAACACAAACATGCCGCGTTTGCCATACCTTAGTAATAGTATACATAGGTATTTTTATACTAATACAGATTACTAGTATGTATCAGATAAAATTACCCATCCAGTTAGCTTCGGGGTACGAGGCTGGCCTAACAAGCGAGTCGTCCTATGTTCAAATCTCGACTGGGCAGTGCTGCTATACAGGGTGTTCAATAAGTTCGAATACAACTTTTCATCGTTGTGTAAGTGCGTATAATGTGCATTCTGTGTATTGGTATTGATGTCATTTGTTATTTGTTTACCGCGCGCGATAAAGGAGTACTGCAACGTCATGGTAAAGTTGTTTGCGAGAGGTGAGCGACCCGGCGACATATTTCGGCGGTTGAAATCCCACGGGGTGAAACGGAATTTCATCTATAACACCATCCATCGGTATCGGGACACGTGCTCGGCCAAGAACCGTGCTAGATCCGGGCGGCCGAGTTCGTCGAGGACGTCAGCAACCATCAAAGTGGTGAGGAAGCGGGTTCGTCGAAAAATGAACCGCTCGGTCCGGAAGACCGCTGTGGAGCTGGATGTGTCAATCGGAACTGCCCACACTATCATGGCGAAGGACCTGGGCCGTACAAGAAACGCATGGTTCACGGGGTAACGGAGGCTACAACGAAGAAGAGGCTGGTCAGAGCAAAGCTGATATTTTCGCAGCACACTGGTCAGGAGTTCGTGTTTTCTGATGAGCAACTCTTCATCTTGCAACAGCCGCACAATATCCCCCCGTCCCACATAAACATCCCGCGGTTCCAGAGCGCCGCGTCGGTGAAGCTTTGGTGAGCCGTATCCAAGCGTGGGAGGCTTCCACTGGTGTTCGAGTATCGAGTAAAACGTGAAAATCAACACCGCGTATTATAAGACCGAGGTTCTGGAGACCTCTACGGGAAAGATCATTGCGTCTTTCAACAAGACGGCGCACCGGCCCACACGGCGAATCGTCCAAGCGTGGCGTCGGGAGAATTTGACTGATTTTCTCGATAAGACTTTGGGGGTCCCAACTTCCCGGATCTTAATCCCCTAGACTTTTATGTATGGTCGTACATGCTGGCCAAGCGGAGCGGACATAAAGTGAGCACTTTTGAGAAACGTCTCAAGCTCGACATAAAGCACAAACGGGGGGGGGGGGGGGGGGGGTTCTTCCACCAAATATGTCGTAAAGGTTCTCAATAAACACTGCTTCAATAAAAATTGACTCCGAAAAGAATATCTTATATTTTCATTTTTCAAACACATTTTTAAAGTGTGTTTGAACCTATTGAGCACCCTGTAGTATAGCTGTACTGTCTACATTCATTACAGGCTTATTTTCTACAATGTGTGCTTCATCCGATTAACTCCTTGATCCAAATAGTTGTGGGCTTCATTTTGAAATTTAAATCCTCACTCTGCCTGAAAGTTGCTAAACCAAATCACATCTAAATAAAGCTGAAAATGTAGAGCAAACTTTATTTCTAAAAGCACTCCCAGCAGAATGGTTTGGCAGAATCCGAAAATTGACTGGCTGATTGTGTCACCGCAATCGATTCGGGGACAATAATATGCTTCCAACAAAAACTTTCATTTCATGGCAGTGGTGTCACCCCATATGGCAGGCAAGCTTATCCGGTGAATAGCAAATTTGTGCGCATCAGCATACATATTTCATTTTTCATATCTCTATAGATTGCCGTAGGTAGGTTGCAGTGCGGAAACTACTACGCGGAGAGGCCAAACATCGGCACCCTCGTCACATGACTGAAGTCAATCTCTAAAATTGCATTTCCTTCTTAACTGAAGATCCTGCACTATGTGCAGGTAGCGTTCGAGCATGCAACTTGCCACCAAATTATGCTGCATCCCACGACGACGGCGGCGGCGATGATGACGGCGATGATAAAATTGACTTTTGATAGAGTGCGAGTGGGATTCAAAAGCTTCGGGGAAACCATATCGAATAGCTAAAGATGCCGCCGACACCTGTTGCAGAAGTTCAGCTCAAACGAAAATTTGAATTTGAAATATAAGAGGCAAGCCCAAGCATTGCATTTCAAGCATCGAAAACTCTAAGTGAACTAATTTCTAAGACAATAAATTGATTGAAACAATTCTTTTCGCCGCATCACATGGCTTACTTGGCACTAGTTTCTCTAACCTGGAGCGACACGGACGGGAAGATGGAGTCCTCAAAAAAAGTAGTACCCGATCTTCGAAACGGGAGTGAACAAGGCGTGTAATTGCTTGGTTCACTTCAGGCAGAAAATGGAACTTTCAATGAGACCGCAAACCATTAAGAAGACGCCAAACGGAAAGGGCAGAATGTCATCGTCTATCGGGGATGATGTTTCAATTTGGCTTTGACAGATTATTTAATTACTTCGACTACCGATCATTCTCCATTGGGACTTGTGCTTGAACCAGCCGACAGGAGCAGATTGAGATGACATCGTGTAATGTTTGTCCTCGGGAGAGGACTTAATCCACTGCAATCAGGCATCTTCTGCATCCGTATGCCGTAGCGTAGACGGTTTCGCATTTGTAATAAATGATTGAATCATTCTGTGGGTAATGACCTGTACGATGATTAACAGATCTATTTTAGATGAGTACTTTTAGTAGCATTTATTAAATCCAATGCTATCCAATGCTAACGGTTGAATATTCATTACCAAATGATAAGGAAACGAAGGATTAGCTCGTTTCCGCGTCAATCCAAAATTTGGATTCAAGACAGCAGCGTCACGAAAGAATGAAAAATTTTGAACACTAACGGCTCTTCCAATTTAGAACGGATTTTGACGCACACCATTCGATTCATAAAATTGTTTTCCAATCGCTAAATAGTGAAAATTAACGAAAACTTTCTAGTCATAATTTTCTCATTAATTTTCCATGTATTAGCCTTACTTCGCAGGCACGGACTACCATTACAAACATCAAGCTAGTAGCTGGTTCTGCTGCTTTAAGACATGAAAGTAAAATTAACTTGTGATGGTGGTCCCTGCGTGTTAGACTATTGAAATGATATAAAAAGGAAAGCAGAGCCATTATGCCGTATGAATAAAACAGTTTACTTTGCTTTTCCCCTTTAAATCATATGGGAGCATTTGCTCTAACTCTTTTATTCATGCGGCCTAATAGCGTCATTCGCTCTCAACTCAACTTCCAAGCTGATCACTGCAACTTCCCAATTCGACTTAAACTTGGAAAGCTTCATTTTTGATCATATTTTTTACTTGCTACAAAGCACAGTAAACCCTAAGTGCTACATTTCGATTTGGAAACTTGACCTTCTGCTATTATACGACAGACTTCGCAGCCAGGTGTAAGAGTACAGGACAATTGCAGTACTAGTGCTACAATCCTATTAGCTCTTACAGCCTCTCCCAGTCAAGAGTCGAACATGCGATGTCTGGCTTGTCGACAATGCCTGGACTAAGAAGAAACATAGTGAACTGGTTGCTCTGGATATTAGCAAAGCGACAGCGTAGCTTCCTTAAGATACCAAGAGATACAAACCAACGGCGTTCGACAGGTTCTAGGTTCGAAATTAGCAGTAACTCTCTTCGTTATCGGTATGAACTCTATTTTCAACAGTATGCCAAATGACGCGAATACTTCTGTTCATATCCGGACTAAATGCTAAGGCTGTTACGTGGGTGCTCCAAAATGCTGTAAAATGTGTACCCATTTGGGCGGCCGAGATGGGGTTTTCTATAGCCTCCGAAAAAATCTAATCACCTGCACATCTGTCGAAAAACGAAACACCAAAAATTCCGCAAAATTCTTCTGAATGCGAAGAGTATCTCCGAGGTGAATTTGTCTTTTTATGTGGATATTATCACTACGATCAGCATTTTGATCTATTGTGATCTTATCCAGGTGTTGTTCCGCACTTCGTTGTTATTGCATATCGCTATAGAGTGAGCGAACTGCTTTTATTATCCGCGCTTAAAGTGTCGGTGTGTTTTCACCCCTTTTTCCCTCTATGCTTCTTACTACTTTTCAACCAATCTAGCTCTAGAGCCAGGAAGTGCGGAGACTAGTTACAATTTGTCCTTGGACAAGAGGCTTTATTCGCACCTCGAGCAAGTATCATTAACCAGTTCCGGCTAAAGGCTTCATGGTCGGTAAAGCAGAGTTCAGCACAGAGTGAAGGTGTGTATATGTGTATGTATGTGTTCCTTACTACTTATGCATTACCAATCTCGTTCCTAGAACCAGGAAGCGGAGCAAGTTATAATTTGCCCTTGAACAAGAGGCTTCATTCGCACCTCAAGCAAGTACCACTCTTATAACTTGCCCTAGCAAGAGGCTTTCATTGTCCCGACTTGTCATTGTTCATTGACCCCGAGGTGAATAGCATAAAAGTCCTAGGAGTGACGCTAAAAACTGACGGAAAGAACTTTCCGATTCAAAACCCACGCCAGGTTTGCCAAGAAGAGGTGCACGAACTGAATTCAACTGCTGCGAACTCTAGGACAGAGGATTCCAGGAGGAATAAAGATGACGTTGAAGTACATTGCCAAGGCAACTATCCGGTGATTTTGTATGGATGGGGCATTGTCAGCAGAAGCGAGAATCCGCTAAATATTAGAACCAGTATAATGACATCCTGCGGATAACTTCCAGAGCCTTCCGAACCAGTCGTTTGTTGGCACTATGTACTGAATCCAAAGTACTTCCTTTCTAACTGTAGGCATGCCAGAAACTTATCGCCAAATCGTCCAAGCGGGAGGAGAAGAAAAAACTATTCAATTTCGATGGAGTATGGCCGACCAGCCGAGCTGCGATCACTTTTGCGAATCTTCTTGATATGGAGCTACCACCGGCGGAACCCTTCCCAGTAATAATCAGGAAACTGGAACTCTGCAGTGCCGACAGCACACTGGCCAATTAAAGGTCAATTCAAAGTCGGTGAAGCGCCAAGGAAAGCGAGGGTGCTCTTCACGGCTTTAAAACAAGGAAAATGAAAGGATTATACCCGCATATTCATGGGTGGTTCTCTGGATGAAGATGGTCGAGAGGGTGTTGCCAAAGTCGATGGAAACAACAATCGATGTCGACGAATTTCTAACGGTTGCTCTGTCTTTCTGTGGAGGCTAAAGCGATTGTTCTTGCTCTAAAGTCAAGTGTGAGAACAAGGACAGAAGAGTCATCTTCACGAATTCAGCAAGCTGCGCTTCAGCAATTCAAGTGAACATTACCACCCAAGTAGCACTTCCATGTTTTATTACGGTCGTATAGTGATTTTCATGACCAATTTCATAAAACCGCTAATAATACTATGACCTCCACCAGAACTTTCTGATGACCGCTTTAAAACTGCTTTCTGACCAAGTGGCCCACTCCTCAGAATGTTTTCATAACCTCTATAAGAAGCAGGTTATAAGCTCAAGTAGTTATATCACGCTCTGCTGAAAGCAGCAATAAAACTGATTAAGCATTCGCTGCTTGATAGCCACCGCCATAGTTTAATAAAGATTTTCGATTTTCGCTCTGGTGAAAGCTAAATGAGTTCACCAGCTTTGGCAACTTGAAAATACATCTATGAGCAGAAAAGTTTTAAAGTTTTACTGTCAAATCATTCCAATTTGGTTTATAGCGAAAATATCCCATAGAATAAATAATGAATTTTTAGCAATCTTAGTTCGTTTGCAGCAAGTGCGCATTAAATTTTATCGTGCATATTGACATGATAGGTGGATAAAATCAACGCGGCTCTGAAATTTTGCAATTTTCGAAAACTGGTGGTTTTAACAAAATAAATATATTCAGTTAGTCAATCTCAATTTCTAGCAAAAATATTTTAGTTGCTTGCTGTAACTGCAAAACATTTTGCTTTGATAATTTTTTGTTTGCGAGCATAAACAAAATACTACAAAATGGCAATATGGCCTCGCATAAAAATATGATTTTGGTGTTGAGCTTTAGTATTCTTCATACTAGCAGCAAGAAAACTGTTTGATCAGGGTGTTACAATCAACCGCAATTTTGATTGGTGAGCCATTTTGTATTGGTATACCACACTTACTGTAAATTTATAAGGGACGTGAAGCAGCCAACAAGTTTTAATGTGGTAATATAAGCAACCACAATAACTTTGCTTTATTAACAGTTTTACTATGGTTTCCTATCTAGCTATAAGTGTGTTTGGACTCGTCCCAGTAAACCATTTGGTTTGTATATCTCGATTGCAACTGAGGTATAAGAAATCATATCTGAACGAAAAAGTTATATTTCACGCCATATATGAACATATATGTACCAAAGTGGAGGCGATATATGTGCGAAAATTTTGACAACTATTTGTAATTCTATTTTGCGCAGTTTTTATAACACGCAACTAAATACTCCTGAATATATGATTAAGATATGATCAAATATTGCAATTGTCTATCCTGCTTTATAATTCACAGTCATGAATTGTATATGAAGACACGCACGACTGCAAAACAATTTATATTTCACTTCGATTTGACATACTCTAATCATTATACAATTCCAATGTGAAATTGACATGAAAACGATTTTATGTGAACTTTCTATTACGATTTTGTGATATATGGGTACCCTCTTGGTATTACGCAATACCACAATAAAACCTGAGGTAATGATTAATACCGCAATAAAACCTTTATAAAATTCAAATAAAACCAACTGGCTTTAGAATTGTTACTTGGGCAACCATCCTTGGAAATGTGCGGTTCAACTAGAAATGGAACGAAAGGATGCTGTGTTGTGTATGATGCCAGGGCTTACCGGAATCTCAGGAAATACCGAAGTTTATACGATGGCTAACAAAGGAAGAGAAAGCGAAATACTCAATCACAAGATTCCAGCAGTGGACAGGATTCGATGCACCAGGAAGATTTTGGAGTAAGCATAGGAATCAAATTGGTATGACGCACGGGATGGGAAACTTAGAAAGATTAAACCATCTACGGTGGCATAGAAGGACAGGGAGGGTCGAAATGAGTTCACATTTCGTTTTCCCAACGAATATGATAGAAATCCGATTGGAGAATGAAATATTCGCTGCTTACTACTGCCAACTAAATCAAACCACCAAAACAATAACACAGAGCAGGGCGGCCAGTTCATACAAGTTTCAGCGTATTCAAGGTTGCCAGTTGTTTGAATTAAAAACTAACTCTGTTAGTTTGCATGAGGAATCGTTAAAACGAACAGGGGTTCACGGAACCAAGAGGAGACGAATAAAAACTACAAGTTACACAGCCCTAAGGATCGTACGAAAGGGTGACGTAGGACTATATCAGATCATTAGATCAAAGACTAATGTGAACTGCATTTGTGGCATATATATGTTTATAAGAATCTGTGAGTGTCATTGTTTAAGAGAAAAAGCGAAATATTCAGATTCAATTCTTCATTGAATGCAATGGTGGCTTTGTAAATACGTGGACGGGGGTTCATAAGTACAACGCCTGCAACCATTTAGATATAGAGAAAATCAGTTGTGTGCATCATAAAGGTTGAAATAGTAATGAATGACCAGCCTCCAGATTATTGTATCAAATATGATTATGCGTAGCTTGACATGTTTCAATAATCTTACTTTAACTCCTTTAAAAGGGCCATTGGTTACAAATAACATCAAAGCCAAAGCACGTTTATCGCAAATATGACGTGCCATTCGAATGTCCTTCTCTTTTGACATGAATGGCAACAGGCACGGAAGTTAGCGGCATCGAGCCAATGTCTTTTGCTCCGAGAAGGTTTTACTAGTTTACTTTCGCACCTTACCGCTTGTTACATAGCAGAAAATATGTGGCACATATGCAAAAATGTCTGTTTTATTTATATGAGAGTCCTTATCCTCCTACCACTACCATCATAAAATAAATTCATGCCTCCAAAAACCCTCACATGCCAAATTTGGTTCCACTTGCTTGATTAGTTCACGAGTTATGAGGAAATTTGTGTTTCATTTGTAAAGGAGCCCCTCCCCTCTTACGCCCTCTTTAAAATTGCTCTCTTATCCCTCCATAAAAATGCTGGTCATTTTATCTATCCAACGACTTATAAATTGTTCAGTTTGATTCAGTAGTTCAGTAGTTATTAGCATTTGAAAACTTTCATTCAAACGTTAAACTTCTATTTTTGTTTTCACAAAGTGCTACCCAGTCCCAGTATAGTAAACAAAGACGTAGTCCTACGTCAAAAAATTTTAGCTAGCTAGAAAATCATAATAAAACTGTTAATAAAGCAGGTTTATTGTGATTGCTTATCCAAGCAACAATTTGGATTTTATTACACTCCTATGACGGCATTCGAGACCAAAATTGGTCATGAAAAGCACCTTAAAAGTACAATAAAACTTACATTGCTGCTTGGGTATACAGCCCGGACTCGATTATCCGGGTGTTGATTTTTATTTTCAGCCCGGATAGTCGAATCATTATTTTTGGAAAAAATTTTTTTTGGTATGTCAAGTTTTTTGACTTTTAGGTATCATGAATGTTTTATTTATTACTAGCTGACCCGACAAACTTCGTATTGCCACAAATTAACCTGTGTTGTACATAAATCATGAATCTCGGATGATCTTTGTCACTATCTCGAGTTTTGCAAGCCCCCCAGTGGGCGGCGCTTCCGACGGCGGGTCACCGGCAACACTCGCGACCGGCTCGTCCTGAATGATCTAGTGTTACTATAGATAGTTTTTGTGGTCTTGTTATTGATTAATGTTTTATGGAAGAGTCTCGAATTTCTCGAGTTGGATTAGTTTTTGAGTTTCGCAAAAATTTCTGTTTTATTTGTATGAGAGTCCATATCCCCCTACCACAGGGGTGAGAGGTCGGTCTCTAACTATCATAAAATAAATTCAAGACTGAAAAATCTCCTACATGCTAAATTTGGTTCCATTTGCTTGATTAGTACTCAAATTATAAGGAAATTTGTATTTCATTTGTATGGGAGCCCACCCTCTTAAAAGGGAAAGGGGTCGTAATACACCACAGAAAAAAAATTCTGCCATCTAAAACTCTCACATGCCAAATTTGGTTCCATTTGCTTGATTAGTTCTAAAGTTATGAGCAAATTTGTATTTCGTTTGAATGGGAGCCCCCCCCCCCTCCTAAAAAGGTAAGAAGTCCTAATTCATAATGGGAAAAATGGTTGCCTCCAAAAACACCCACATGCCAAATATGGTTCCATTTGCTTGATTAGTTCTCGAATTATGAGGAAATTTGTATGGAAGCCCCCCCCTCTTAAAGGGGAGAGGAGTTACAATTCCCCTTATAAAGAGGGAGGGGTCTCAATTTACCATAGAATAAATTCTTGTCACCGAAAACACCCACATGCCAAATTTGGTTCTATTTGCTTGATTAGTTCTCGAGTTATGAGGAAATTTGTATTTCATTTGTATAGGAGCCCCCCCTCCTAAAGTGGGGAGAGGTTCTTATTCATCATAGAAAAAATTCTTGCCTCCAAAAACACCTACATGCCAAATTTGGTTCCATTTGCTGGATTAGCTCTCGAGTTATAAGGAAATTTGTATTTCGTTTGTATAGGAGCCCCCCCCACTTAAAGTGGGGAGGGGTCCCAATTCATCATAGAAAAAAATTTTGTCTCCAAAAACACACACATGCCAAATTTGGTTCCATTTGCTTGATTAGTTCTCGAGTTATGAGGAAATTGGTATTTCATTTGTACAGGAGCCCCCCCTCTTAAAGTGAGGAGGGGTCCTAATTCAACATAGAAAATTTTCTTGCCCTCGAAAACTTTCACATGCCAAATTTGGTTCCATTTGCTTGATTAGTTCTCGAGTTATGAGGAAATTTGTATGGAAACCCCCCCTCTTAAAGGGGAGAGGAGTTATAATTCCCCTTATAAAGAGGGGAGGGGTCTCAAATTACCCTAGAATAAATTCTTGTCACCGAAAACACCCACATGCCAAATTTGGTTCTAATCAAGCAATAGTTCTCGAGTTATGCAGAAATTTGTGTTTCATTTGTATGGGAGCCCCCCCTCTTAGTGGGGGGAGGGGTCTCTAACCATCACTAAAACCTTTCCTGGCCCCAAAAACCTCTACATGCAAATTTTCACGCCGATTGGTTCAGTAGTTTTTGATTCTATAAGGAACACAGGACAGACAGACAGACAGACAGACAGACAGACAGAAATCCTTCTTTATAGGTATAGATTTGTATTTCATTGGTGTAGAAGCCCCCTCTGTTAAAGTGTGGAAGGGTCCTAATTCACCATAGAAAATGTTTTTGCCTCCAAAAACCTCCACATGCCAAATTTGGTTCTATTTGCTTGATTAGTTCTCGAGTTATGAGGAAATTTGTATTTCATTTGTATAGGAGCCCCCCCTACTAAAGTGAGGAGAGGTCCTAATTCATCATAGAAAAAAATCTTGCCTCCAAAAACACCTACATGCCAAAGTTTGTTCCATTTGCTTGATTAGTTCTCGAGTTATGAGGAAATTTATATTTAGCTTATATAGGAGCTTCCCCCTCCTAAAGTGGGGAGGTGTCCCAATTCATCATAAAAAATATTCTTGTCTTCGAAAACCTTCACATGCCAAATTTGGTTCCATTTGCTTGATTAGTTCTCGAGTTATGAGGAAATTTGTATTTCATTTGTACAGGAGCCCCCCCTCTTAAAGTGGGGAGGGGCCTAATTCATCATAGAAAATATTCTTGCCTTCGAAAACCTTCACATGCCAAATTTGGTTCCATTTGCTTGATTAGTTCTCGAGTTATGAGGAAATTTGTATTTCGCTTGTATATGAGCCCCCCCTCCTAAAGTAGGGAGGGGTCCCAATTCATCATAGAAAATATTCTTGCCTTCGAAAACCTTCACATGCCAAATTTGGTTCCATTTGCTTGATTAGTTCTCGAGTTATGAGGAAATTTGTATTTCGCTTGTATAGGAGCCCCCCCTCCTAAAGTGGGGAGGGGTCCCAATTCATCATAGAAAAAATTTTGGTCTCCAAAAACACACACATGCCAAATTTGGTTCCATTTGCTTGATTAGTTCTCGAGTTATGAGGAAATTTGTATGGAAGCCCCCCCTCTTAAAGGGGAGAGGAGTTATAATTCCCCTTATAAAGAGGGGAGGGGTCTCAAATTACCCTAGAATAAATTCTTGTCATCGAAAACACCCACATGCCAAATTTGGTTCTATTTGCTTGATTAGTTCTCGAGTTATGTAGAAATTTGTGTTTCATTTGTATGGGAGCCCCCCCTCTTAGTGGGGGGAGGGGTCTCTAACCATCACTAAAACCTTCCCTGGCCCCAAAAACCTCTACATGCAAATTTTCACGCCGATTGGTTCAGTAGTTTTCGATTCTATAAGGAACAAAATACAGACAGACAGACAGACAGACAGACAGACAGACAGACAGACAGACAGACAGAAATCCTTCTTTATAGGTATAGATTGATCTATCTTCCCAAAAGTCAGAAAATTCCTTTTTTACCATTTTTTCCACTGATGATTTGTTTTTGGAACAAAATTATTTTTTGTGTGTTATTATTTTCAATATTAAGGTGTTATAAATGATTTTTTTATTATTGATCAATCTCCCCTAAAGTCATAAGATACCTTTTTTGCAATATTTTTTTATCAATGATTACGATAATGATGATGATGATGATCATGATGATGATGATGATTTTTAAGTAAAAAAATTGATTTCATTATCACAGGATTTATTTTTGTTTTGTTCGCCGATAAAAGGGATATAAGAAAGGAATTTTGTAACTTTAGGGAGGTGAATCAATATTTGTCAAGTAAGAATCATCATGTAGCATGAAAACTATAACTATAACTATAAGGTTTAAAATAAATCATCGAAAAGAAATAATTTTTTTTTCACCCGGATAATCGAGTCTAAAAACCCGGATAATCGAATCCGCGGTTAATGGAATCCCCGGATAATCGAGTCCCGCCTGTACTATCGTGATAAAACTAGTCGGCTGCACCGCATCTTTTATAAACTTATCATAAGTGTGGTGGAGCAATACAGTACAGCGCACCAATCAAAATTGATCTTATTATCTTGCTTGTCAAACCGCAATAAATCTGTTAGATTTATAGAACTTTTAAAACAGTAACACCCTGTTTTAGCTTGTACATAGATTTATTGCTACTATTATGAAGTTCAACATCAAAAACATTTTTTTATGCGAGGCCATATTGCCATATTCCAGTATTTTGTTTTAGCTTGCAAACAAAAATTCATCAAAGCAAAGTTTTTTGCAGAAAGAAAGTTATTATCAATCGGGTTTTCAGTTACAGGAAGCAACTATAATGATTTTGATACAAATTGAGATTGACTAACTGAATATATTAATATCAACTGAAGTTTTTGGAGTGTCTTAGTAGAATACGAAACCTGAAATTAAATAAAAAAGAAAACTTTTCCAATTAAATTCTACTATTTATATTTATTTGCGACAGATACGTATTTCGTTCGAAAACAGACACTGACGAAGCCTGCACGTCGTATGCACGTATCTGTCGCGAATAAATATAAATAGTAGAATTTAATTGGAAAAGTTTTCTTTTTTATTTCATTACAGATATTTATTTTGTTAAAACCACCAGTTTCAAAAATTGCAAAATTTCAATGGCGTGTTGTTTTTATTCATCTATTGTATTAATATCTACGATAAAATTTAATGTGCATATGTTGCAAACCAACGAACGTGATTAAATATTCTATATTTCATTATGGTCGCTATAAACTAAATCGAATAGGATGATCTGACAGTAAAACTTTAACTTTTCTGCTCACGTATGTACTTTGACAAAGCTGGCGAACTGATACAGCTTTTTATCAGAGCAAAAACCGAAAAGCTTTATTAAATTATGGCGGTGTCGGTCAAGCAAAGCTTGGGCGGTTTTATTGCTGCTTTCAGAACCTGATACGACTATTTGACCTTATAACCTGACTCTGAAAAAGATAATAAAAACCTTCTGAAGAGTGGGCCATTTGTTCGGAAGGCAGTTTAATAGCGGTTATCAGAAAGTTCTGGCGGAGCTCATAGTTTTATTAGCGGTTTTATGAAATTGGTTATGAAAGTCACTATAGGAACGTAATAAAACTTACAATTGTTACTTGGGTGTGGAACACAACTCTTGATGGAACATATCCTTACCGAGTGTCAATAATGCGAAACGATTAGAAGAAACCTTAATTTAGAATTTAATGCTTGTGAAATAATATTGTTTTGGTGGAGATAAGGAAGATAGAGTATTAAAATTTGTGACCTTTCGTGACCACGGATACCATGAATGGACCGTTGTATTTGAAAGAGTGTCTCCAAAAGCGACTTCCTCCTCTTCTAAAGTCTCGCAACTGTCGTGCGATCTCCCGATAGAATTTGACTTCATACCATTACGCAAAGGCCGTGCTGCAGTGGCATAAGGGAAGCAATATCGATTTCGTGCTAAAAAATCATAACCCCGGTGCTGCGGCCAATCGAGAAATACTAGGCTATTATGAAGCAGAATCTTCTTAAACATCCTAAAGTAGTCAAAACAGTTGATGAAATGAAGAAAACATGGCTAAATATGCAAAACATGTCGATTTTGAGGTTGTGCAAAATATCATTGGTGGGGTTAAGGCCAAAGTACGCGCATTTCGGTACGGAGGCAAAATTTAATAAAATAAAGTTTAATTGTTTCATTTGATGCCCCGAAGGTTTGATGGCAATCGAATAAGACACATTCCAGCGTTACGGGACACTATCCCTACTATGCAGGTAGGTTCCTGTTTCATTAAATCCCTGGCATTCCAGTGAAAAATGAAGTACTCTTCTAACAACTATTTTACAAGGTATTTTACAAAAAATTGGTGAAACAGGAGGCGGTTCACAGGGTAACAATGGGTACTAATTGTGTCCCGTTACGCTGGAATGTGTCATAAAAACACAAATTATGCAAATTAATTTTGTGTTTTATAATTTTAACGTGGACACCCTTTATACCGACCAAATCGTTATCTCACTAGGTTAGGTTAGGCCAGCCTCACGAAACAATAGCTTCTACGTACTTACGATACTTCCTGAAATAAAATTAAGATGTCAGATGGCTAGCAGTGATTTTGCCTGGCAGAAATCTTCGAATCCCAATGGCTCTTTCAATCAACGGTCTTTTTATAGCACATTCAACACCATTTTGATAACCGTTTACCCTGTGCAAAAACCTCGTGAAAAGGATTCTGGAGACATCTTTCGGCACGTAACACAAGAAAAGGCAGCATACTTTGAATAATAGATTGTTCCCGACGACGTTGACAAAGATCAACCCAACTTTATCAGCAGCGCTTCACTGAAGCTCATAAATATTTCATGGTCAAGTTCTTGGGAGTCCTTGGACTTTTCCCACTGTACTGTTCGTTACTTTTTTCTTATTTTCCTCCGCATATCACGTGCATACTGTCGCTACCCAATTGGTCCGTCTCGTTATTCACTGTCACATTGGAAGTCAGTTAAGTCATCACCAATTGTCAGCCCTTCTTGAACCAGCGTCATCCCTCGTCAACCAACGTTCGCTGCCGGCGCCATCCGTCTGGAGGTAAGTACTTAAACATACTGGCCAAATCCCTAGACGATCCAGTCCAGTCTCGAGTCAGCTGAGTAAAGCGGTAGGAGGAGAGCGGAGTATAGAGCCAACCAAAAATACACCCGGAGCGTGACATGTTCTATTCTATTAGGTTCTCATCAAGCATTCGGCCTGGTTTGTGAGCAGTCAACATCACCACCATCACCATCATCATCATCGTCGTCGTCCTCGTCGTCGTCATATAATGTTTATAATAAACAACTTACGATATCCATCATCGTTATTGTCAGTCTCTGTCACATTGGTTCAGCTGTGTCAGGAGCGACCGCACTGGTCGCCGCCTTGGGGTAGGTCATGGTCTTCTGCCGAATAAGGACATTTTTTATTCTACTGGAGTGTATTTTGAGGTGAGATTCAAGACAATCGATAACATTTTTTTGAACTCCGATACACACTGAGGTGAAATTGAAACTGTTCCTTTTATTTTTTTCGAAACAAAATGTCTAAATAAAACTAGAGTTCAGAGAAAAAGTTACACCAGCCAAAAAAAAAAAAATATGATGACGAAGAAAATATTGTCCCGAATAGTTACAAAATTGCGTCTAGCACTGGTTAAAACAACTAACTCTACAGAAAACATAAATGAGTTAACAATATTCAAAAAAGTAACTCAATATTTAGTTCACACAAATTAAGTGGAGTGAGTAAGGTCTGATCTGACAACCAACAGCAGCCAGTTAAATCATTTTTCGGAATTAACATTTCCATTAAGCCGAATGATTTCTGAACAAGCCCAAATTAGCCGCAAATTATTCTATGTCACTAATGTTATTGGAAACTTTTTCACCGGTGCGGTGCGTCCTGAATGTCGTTCGTTCACTTGGTGGGAAGCGAAAGCTAGGGAATACGCTCCCGCAACAGGGATATCGTTGATCCGAAGCGGGCACTCCGCCACCTAAAAATGCTAAAAGCGAGAAAAGTATAATAGAAACTAATTAGCTGCGGTAATGAATTTTACAAAGTGCTGCAAAAGTATAATCATAAATTAATTTCTTTGCTGCTAAAGTTTGCTTCTTCAGTGCTCGCTTGCAATGCCCTTTGCTTAGAAAGAAAGAAAAAAAAAATCAACTGTGGCCCACTTGGAGTCAGCTGCTGCCAACAACGGATGCCACTGGGTGGCTGCGAAAAGAGGCTTTGCGCCAGATATTCCGTAGCGGACGTAGGACTTATTTTCCCAGCGAAACTTGCCCACTGCAAGTGTGGGTGTCTGAGAAAAGAAAAATCGACATAACGAGCTTTGGCTTCCCTGTTCACCCTCTGCCAATCCGATCTCACGATTCAACGCCCCAAGGATTTGCACGTCTTCTGAGCCGACTTGCTCGGAACAACCGGTGCAAAGTGACCGATCCTGCTGATCCGGCAGCCGGAGTGTGTGCGGTGGATGGTTTCACTTTTGCCTCGGAATGGCAAAGGCCAGAAATTAATTATATTTATGCTTGCCGGGCCGATGTGGTGGCATTCCGAACAATGAAAGTAACATTAATGCCCTTGGAGGAGAAAGTCGGATACTCGCGGGAGAACCGAGTAACAGATACGTTTAAGTTAACATCAATTTGTTCTCGGCTTAATTAGATTAGCTCTTCAGAAAGCGTTTCGCCATGTATGGTCTGCTGTCGGAAATGGAACCCGCGAGGAAGATATGTGTTTCGCCGGAGGGTAAGTTCTGGAGATACCGTACGTGAGATTAACGACTTGTCTCCCGAAAGAAGACATGGCTGCAACAGATGTAGCCAGTAATCAGATGAGATGGTGTCTTAAAATAATTGGAACATGTTTTGACGTGTCACGTGGTTGTACTACTGCATTATTCTAAGGTCCTAGTATTTAATCTTTGAAAGGATTCACTTCACGGTGATGGTAATCGCCCTCAAACGATAGATTCCTTCATAAATCGTGTTGCGCATAATGTGACATTCAAATTTAAAGAAACAATGCTGTTTCTTGCAAATTTTATTACAAAGCATCACCCTTTCCATTGTTTTTTTTGCATATAGAGTTTTCGTGAAATCCAGCTGCTAGCCTGCTCGAATTTGTTGTAAATTTAAGAAATGTCGTTATTGTGAGACGCTGTTCGGAAAGAAATCATCATTTATATTCAAACAGTGGCTAAAGTTGGACGGATATGACGAATAGGGAATGTTGCAAGAATGGCAGGCAACTATTCTGCAAGGGTGGCGTTTGCTTCAAATCCGATAGGAACAAAACAACCAGCGCACAGTGGTTGGAAACCTTAAAACCCTGGCCAAAACCTCAAAAATTGAAAGTTATCATTTATGAAATATTTTGACATAATTACACGTAGAATAAATCATTTTATCATATCCTGTAATATCAACTATCGATAATGTAGATTTGTGGTTTGGCGCATTGTCGAACGTCAGTGCCTGAGAGACTCTTTGCTAGTGCGGGTTTCATACGTTTTGTGGCTCTTGGTAATAACGCTTGTGGTTCGTTATCGCATTATCAAATAACAATCATTCAAAATGGATAACGTTTCTCAAGGAATGTACTGCACTAGCGTTATATGCAAATTCAGTTTTTTCGTTATATATATACTTTCACAACGTTTGAAGTTTCCTTCGCAAATGCTAGTTTTTTCAATTAGCGCGCGCAATGAAGTTGGCATTTACTTTGTGTGCCGCGAGGTGCCGTCGAATGTTATATAGTTTTGTGAGTGTCAGATTATGGCGGTTCGAATAGCGTGTAGCTTTTTTGCAACTATTTGCAACTCCACGAGAAAATGGAGATTTAGTATTTACATGCACCTATAGGCGAAATCGGACGAGTGAGCTTTTAATGCTCCAAACAACCTGTGTTTGTTTTTAGCTTGTTTTTTACTATTATCCTGTTCTTTTGGATGGCAAGCTACCCGCAAACACTTTTCGGTGCAGGATATAATGAATCGATGCTGATAACTGCATGCCTATTGCCATCAGGGGTGTGAAATTGTCAAAATTTGGCGTTCTAAACATCCATGGATGGCGACGATTATGAATTAGCCCGTATATCGACAACAATAGCTAGTAAAATTTATAGTTAATTGGCAGTGTCTAATTGCTTTCTGATTAGGTTCATTTGTTTTGAGACGAATCAAACAGTAAGTAGGTACCAAAATCAATAAGTGGGACATGGACAATGTATGATAGTTTGATACCCACACCACCACTCTGGTTGCCATTCATGTCAAAAGGGAAAGAGATCCAATTGGCACGTCATATTTGCGATGAACGTGCTTTGGCAACCGCCACCTTACTTACTTTAGTGGCAACGGTCCGTTACCGATCCTGCGTCGAACGAATTATGGTCCTCCAGCCCACGAACACCAGCTGAACGTGCATCGTCTTCGACAGCACACACCCACCGGGTGCGGGGTCTGCCTCGGAGTCTACGGCCTCTTCCTGGTTCTCTGCTGAAAACAGAGTCTGCGCCACACTCCTTTTTCCATTTTGCCACCAAGTATAGATCGCAGAATTTTACGCTCAAAAACCCCAAGCACTCGCCGATCAGCTTCCTTTAGCGTCCATGATTCGTGTCCGTAAAGGGCCACCGGGAGGATTAGTGTTCTGTAGAGCGCCAATTTTGTGCGAATTTGCAAACTACGGGACTTTAGCTGGCTACGTAATCCGTAGAAAGCCCGATTCGCGGCTGCAACTCGTCCTTTTCACTTCGCGACTTACATCGTTATCACATGTCACGAGTGTACCAAGGTATATAAATTCCTCTACTAGTTCATATCGTTCCCCATCTAACTCCACCTCGGCACCAACACCACTTCGGCTCCCACGTTCCCTACCAGCAACCATGTACTTCGTTTTGGCGGTATTAATGGTAAGTCCCAATCTCGCAGCTTCCCTTTTAAAGGGCCTGAAGGCCTCTTCCACTGCTCTACGGTTGATTGCGATGATATCGACGTCATCCGCAAAACCAAGAAGCATGTGAGATTTCGTGATGATAGTTCCATTCCTTTCCACGTTTGCTCTTCGTAATGCACCTTCCAAGGCAATGTTGAATAGCAGGTTAGAGAGTGCATCCCCTTGCATCAGTCCATCCAACGTCACGAAAGCAGCTGAGGTCTCACCCGCTATTCTAACGCATGATTTGGATCCGTCCAGCGTCGCACGAATCAGCGTAACTAGTTTCGTCGGAAAACCATGTTCTAGCATTATCTGCCACAGCTCATTTCGTTTAACTGAATCGTACGCCGCTTTAAAGTCCACAAACAGATGGTGTGTCTGCAAGTTGTACTCCCGAAACTTGTCTAGCAACTGGCGCAGGGTAAACATCTGATCCGTCGTGGAGCGACCCTCACGAAAACCAGCTTGGTACTCGCCGACGAAGGACTCTGTTAACGGTCTCAGTCTGTAGAACAGGATACGGGAAAGCACCTTGTAGGCAGAATTGAGCAATGTAATTCCTCGATAGTTTTTACACTCCATTCGATGTCCCTTTTTGAAAATTGGGCAAATGAGGCCATACAACCACTCCTCCGGCATTTGTTCTTCCTCCCAGATCCTGACAATGATCCGGTGTATTGCTTCGTACAGCCGCTCGCTCCCCGCTTTTAGAAGTTCAGCCGGGATACCGTCCTTCCCAACAGCCTTACCGTTTTTCAGCTCACGGATTGCCTTCTTAACCTCCTCCTGTGTTGGTGGCTCCACAGCTTGACCATCGCTTACAATTTCTATCCTGTCTCTGCTGATCTCCGCATTTACCTCTCCATTCAATAGTGTCTGAAAGTGCTCCTTCCACCTGGCTGCTACCGTCGTTCCTGCATCTCACCGTTTTATAGAAACTCCGTGTGTCGTTGCTGGCGTATCGCTCCTCTGCGCCGGCGAGCACGTGCTCCTCGTACTCGCGTTTCTTTAGACGATGGATTCTTTTTTCCGCAGCTCTAGTCTCTCTGTATCTCTCTCTGTTTTGACGCGTTGCCGCAGTGAACATGCGAATCCTGGCCTGGTTCTTTTCGTCTGTCACTCTCTGGCATTCGGCATCAAACCAGCTGTTACGCTGTCTTCCACGCGTCGTGCCTACCACCTCTCTCGCTGCTGTTTGGATGGCACCATGGATGTTGCCCCACAGCCCATTTATATCTTCTTCTTCTACCTGCTGTTCTGCGATTCGCTGGTCAAGCTTCCTGGCGTACTCCACTGCTACGCCGTTTGCCGTTAACCGCTGGATGTTGAAACGCAGCGTCCTCTCAGTGCGAGCTTTCGCCGTGTTCGACAGCCTTGCGCGAATCTTACTCACTACGAGATAGTGGTCAGAATCGATGTTTGGTCCACGAAAAGACCGTACATCGATAACGTCCGAAACGTGTCGACCGTCAATCAAGACATGATCGATCTGAGAGCTAGAGTCTCCATTTGGATGCCTCCAGGTGTGTTTCCGAATATTCAAACGTGGAAAGTAGGTGCTACAGATGGCCATCCCTCTGGCCGCGGCAAAATTTATGAGCCTCAGACCGTTATCATTGGTCGACAGATGCAGGCTATGTCTTCCAATAACTGGACGGAAGAATTCCTCCTTCCCGATCTGCGCGTTTGCATCTCCGATGATGATTTTCACGTCATGTTTTGGGCACTCTCCATAGGTCCTCTCAAGCCTGTCGTAAAGCTCGTCTTTAGCATCATCGGATTCATCATTTGTCGGTGCGTATAAGTTGATTAGGCTATAGTTGAAGAATTTGCCCTTAATCCTCAAGACGCATATACGGTCATCTACGGGCCTCCACCGGATAACTCGTTGCTTTTGTTTTCCCAACACTACGAAACCGACTCCATGTGCTGCTTTCTTACCGGCACTGTAGTAGATGTGATACTTGAAAGAAGTGTCTGTAATAGGGTCCACTGCACGGAACTCCCTTTCTCCGGAATTTGGCCACCGAACTTCCTGAATAGCAGCGATCTCCACTCCGAGTTGATGCAGCTCTCGAGCAAGCAAGTCATCCCGTGCCGGTTCATGGAGAGTTCGGACATTCCAGGTACCAAGTTTCCAATCGTTAATTGTTTCCTTGTCCCTGGCCGTGTCCTATACCGATTGTTCCGTCCTGAATTTCTTTGTTCGTTGTTCGTGGTAATTGAGTTTTCGGTATACTACCTCACCGGGGTCGCGATACCTACATCCCGCTGATGGGTCTGCCATCTTAGGTATAGCTTGCGGGATACAGCATTTCATATTCAGCCGCCCGTTACGAGACAGAAGCTGTGTGAGCCGCCCCTGGAGAACAGGCGCTCTAGTTCGCACCTCCTAGCTCCGCTGCTTCGGTAAGTACATGAAGCATTTCCGGGTAAGGCCATCGACCGTCATCATTTTACTTAGATCTGCGTGGAGACGCCAGGTGGGAGCTTGAGAGAGCCAGAGCTATGTTTGACGCTCCTTCCAGGTAACTCTCTCCATTTCATACCCGGCAACAGCCACTAACGAATTAAATAAAGGTTAACCGCAATTTTTCGTAATCTACGTTAAACGCCAAATATATGCCACTTTTGGTGGTTGGGGACAAGCGAAACCCATACAAGTTTATAGTACTCAAATTAAGCTTTAAGATGAAGCGCTGATTTCATAAATTCGCTTGCCCCATTTTATCCCATGGGCTCGTCAAGCTATGAAAATTATAGCTTGAGTATGCAATAACTCAGAAAGTAAAGGTACAAGAGCTTTGCGATCTTCTGCAAGAACGTGTACTTGAGAGCTTCGATAATTGCCTAGAACATTGTATTCTTGTAAAATGCAACTAACAAGAGCTTAGCATGAAAAACCAATTTTTAAAGAAGTTTTGAAGTATATGCCCTATAGTTCAGCACTCGATAAAGATAGAAATTTTATTTCTTCAGCAAAGTTGCTTGTTTTTACAATATTACAACTTTGCCAAAGAAACTATGTCTATATTTCCTAACACAAAAAAATTATTTTTTTTATTTTCATTATAGTAAGCGATGACTAACTTTTGACATTTTTAGATTAAGGGGAAGATCCATACGAACAAAAGTGCTGAAGACCATAAATAATAAAATGAAAACAAGAGACACTAGGAAAAAAGTTCCACTTTTCGCCCTTTTGGACTACTGTGCGACGCCGCCGAAGATGAGACGAATTTGAAGTTTCAACAATAAAAAAGCTATTGACGATCAGCTAATAATAGGGATTTGAAGCAACCTAGTTATTGCATTAAAATTTATAGGAGAATGTGGAATATGATCGCTCCAAAATCAAATTAAAAATGACAATTGTAAAGAAAAAAATCGAAATACAGTGGTAACCCGATTTTGTCACGTTTTTGTCCCGATTTTGTCACGTTTTTTACTCGATTTTGTCACGCTTTTGATTTATCAAAAGCTTAGTTTGAAAATCATTTTCAAACATGTCAAATGTGTTAAAACACTGTGAAAAGAACTGTGTTGATTATCTTGGAGTTTCCACAAAAGTTGTTTCTTATCACCACAACTATAATAGCTAGAAGGTCACTTTCTTTGGCAAAGTTCTTTATAATAAACTTCTCAAATTACTTGAAATTACTCTTCTCTTATTACTTGAAAAATAAATTTTCTATCTTACTTTTAGGGGGTTAATCAACGAATCGTTCATGCCATAAGAAAGAGCTTGTTACGCTGTAAAATTTCTCTGAACATAGTTAACCAGTATAATCAACCATTTCGACGCAATTAAAAAACGCGTTTTTTCATACCTATGGGACCTGTGGGACCTGTGCTGTGAACAGGTGACAAATGTCCACAGAGAGGTAAAAGGAAATGCGAAATGTCCTGAAAGTGATCAGAATGAAATATGTAGTTCGTTCTAAGTTATCTGTAAAAAAAATAAAAATTGAAAAAATACCCGATTTTGTCACCCCTAAATTCATCATGGGGGTGACAAAATCGGGTCATTACTGTAATCCCAAACCGCATGTTCTTTCATCGCTTTAGGCGTATTATTTTAGAATGACTAATATGTATCAAATTGAGCCATAATTGTTACAGTGCGAATATTGACCCACAATTATGGTTTTAACTAGGCCATTACAAATATTTTATACAGTTTTTGTCCTTCCCGTGATGGGCCACTGAAGGGGGGGCGAAAAAAAACAATGAGATTTTTTAGTCGAGTAAAAAAAATATTGATTATAGGCATTTTTTCTTAAAGTTTAAACGTGAAATTTCCATTTCTGTTTCATGCTAGAAGCATTAATTAAACTCGTATACTCATTTTTCGAGTTTTTCAGGCTGAAGAACTCACAGACAATTGATTTTATGAATAAAAATTAACTCGTATCCTACAAATTATTTTTTTGCCCCCCGATTTTTCAAGCTGATTTCCAAGGGGGGGTGACAAAAACTTTTGAAATTATTTGCAATGGCCTTATAAGAATCGGAGAATATAATTGTTCTGATAGTTGTTTTTTTGCCATTGCATATTATTTTTAAAGTTTTTGTCCACTCTTCAAAATTGACTTTAAAAATCGGGGAGCAAAAAATTTTTTGTTAAACTCGAGTAAAAATTTTTTGTATAAAATCTATTATTTGTGGGTTTTACAGCCTAACGAACCCGAAAAAAGAGTTTACGGAGTGTTAACGCTTCTAGTACGAAACGAAAGTGGAAGTACAAATAATGTAATTTTCGAAAACCGGCAAAAAAATTTTTTTTTCTGATTTTGACTCTATTTTGGAAGATTTTTGCATGGAAAATAATAACGTATGAATGAAGAGCAAGAATAGATTCGGGTTTCATGATTGAACTTCAAGTAAAAATTGCTAAAAATCTTAAATTTTGTGCGAGATTAAAAAAATCTCTTTGTTTTTTTTCGCACCCCCCCCCCCCCTCCGTTGCCAAGCATCCGAAGGACAAAAACTTCAAAAAATATTTGTAATGGCCTAAATGGATAATATTTTATTTTGCAGTGCGACGATTCTCTAAGTGAGCCATCATTGTGAAGCGATTGTACAAGTCATAGGTAGCTTATTTCAACCAAATCTGATAGAAGTGTGCTACCTGTGGCAGTCTTAACCTGCGCTTCAAAAATAAACACTTTCATTTTATCATGGATGAACTTTCAGTTTATGAACGGCATGAAAAGCAGTTCGATTAAATCTGAGTACTAATCGACGAGAGCCAGGAAACCTTACAAATTAGCTGCTAGACAAAGGTATTTCGAAATTGCCCTCTGTTCACATGGATTGTTGTTCTGAGCCAAATGTAAGAAATTTTAGGTATAACTAATGTCTAACAAATTAGTCATTGTATGTTTGAATGCCCAGGTAACACAAAATCGTAATAGAAAGTTTACATTAAATCGTTTTCACGTCAATTTCACATTGGAATTGTATAATGATTAGAGTATGTCAAATCGAAGTGAACAATAATTTTTTTTGAAGTCGTGCGTGTCTTCATATACAATTCATGACTGTGAATTATAAAGCAGGATAGACAATTGCAATATTTGATTATATCTTAATTATATATTCAGAAGTATTTAGTTGCGTGTTATAAAAACTGCGCAAAATAGAATTATAAATAGTTGTCAAAATTTTCGCACGTATATCGCCTCCACTTTGGTACGTATATGTTCTTATATGGCGTGAAATAAAACTTTTTCGTTCAGATATGATTTCGTACACCTCAGTTGCAATCGAGATATACAAACCAAATGGTTTACTAGGTGTCGATTGGAAGAGACCGTTAGAGTCAATAGAATCGTTGCACTAGCCCCGCAATTGTCTTGTACACTAACGGTTGGTTGCGAGTTTGTCGTGTACAAAATTAGAAGGCCAGATTTTGCATTTACTTTGATAACAATTATTATTACTGACTCTTTTTGATATGTGATGGATGAACAACCATGCTAGGAATCGCCATTCGTTTAGACCCACCGTTTGATGCAATTCCTCTCCATCGCATTCATAACTACTAGATGCGACAGTACTATTTCCGCACCCTTACCGACAAATTACTTTGAGTTATTAGTCTGTATTCGCGACAATAACAATACATCGGTACCATTGTCCAGCGGCGATAAGGAACAAACAGAGCCAGGATAAATCTCGATAATAGTTTAACTGTAATCATTACCAACAACAACTCTTCAGTCGTACGCTATTGCAGATAATGGATGCCATATGGGTTGGATTGGCTTTCAGATGAATGCTTCTGATATTATTGTTTATCCTGCTTTCGCTACCCCTGCCCTGATGGATGTAAATGCATTCACAGACCTGGCAAGGGCAAGGTCAGATCGTTTATTTCGTCCAACTTTGCTCCGGAACACATAGATAAACACGCGGGCGCTCATCTCGTTCGTTCCGCACATGAACCGGACGAAAAAGGACATCGGCATCGTAGCCAAAACAAGCCACCAACGTAATGAATGGAAAATCGATAAATTTTCCCAAAATAGGATTTGCTGCTTTGTTTGTAACGGTGAATGAAAGGTTCGCAGCATGTCGTCGTTATGGTAGTAGGTACAGACCAAAACAAGAAGAAAAAAAAACGAAACGTAATCGATCTGTTTACAGTAGTTTGCTATTGAATCTGACCGTCCTATCTGACACGTTCTGGACCGACCGGGATAAAACCGTCGGCAACAGGCATAACCCAACCGAAGACATATTGTTTAGAGGCTAATGCTAGCAGCAAAAGCAGCTGGTAATTTATTGCGTCCCATTCAGCGTTCTTCAAAGCGACAAACATATTGCTTTTGTAGTTGGAGTTTGGTTAATTTTTTGTGCTTTGTTTTGCAGCGTTCGGCTGCGTGTTAAGATCATGACAAATGAGGCTATCCTTTAGTGACAAATCATCGAATATTTTGTAAAAAAAATTATGTTAAACACACAATTCTATTGAGGAACGAATTATATGCAAAATACATAATCACGAGAACCTTCTTCGTATACTTAATAAGTTTGTTCATCCAGCGATAGTCCATTGCATGATCAAATTTATAAACATTCAAAAAGCACTGTTGATGAAACACAAACCTAATTATATCTCAAACGGCGTTGAAACTGCCAATAGACGATGCAGCTGAATCGGTTTAAATTAGATAATTATGACTTTCGGCTATCAACGTAATTAATAGGCTACATAATGCCGCTTTTTGATTTGGAAAACAGAACAAGAGCTGACTGTTGATCTCACACTTTTAATTAGAAATTCGATGGCTGACACAGTGTAGGTATCATTACTAGGGCTTTTGTTTTTTCCCTGCATTCTTCTTCCACGGAACTGTCATTATTCAAGCTTGAGTTAAGCGAATGGTGCCTTATAATTAGGGCTACGTTATTTACCGTCGGCACTTGTCTGTAATCCGCTGGAAACACCCACCCCATAAATTGCTTCCTATACCTGAAGACCAGTTTTTTTAATCTATTGAGATGAACAAATGTATAATAACTTTATTTTTGGTACAGGAATAAGGCCATTGTGAATCATTTTCAAAGTTTTTGTCACCCCCCGCCTTGGAAATTGGCTTGAAAAATCGGGGGGCAAAAAAATAATTTGTAGGATACGAGCCAAAATTTTTTATAAAATCAATTGTCTCTGGGCTCTACAGTCTGAAAAACTCGACAATGAGTGTACAAGTTGAGTTAACAAAATAGTTAAGTAAAGATTTAATTACTGATGATGGTCGTTAGATCGGTCCAGCTCAAATAATGAAAGCTATAGAACTAGATTTTACGTAGTTTGATATTTTGTGAAATATGGATTTATTATAGAAGCAGCAAAAAATCAAGTACCTTATGTTAAACATACTAAAAGAGTCAATAGGCACAGACTTCATTAGCCTGAGCTATCCAGCGTAATTTTTTTTCGATAATAGTACGATATAGTCTATTAACTTACCGCAATGGACTAAGATCAATCTCCAGCATTGGAAAGTAATTTCCTTTGGAGTTCGTAGCAGATACACGCACACGCCCGTGCCCACGCGGGCCGGTTCCCAATGACGCAGAAATGATTCTCGCTCGGCCCGGCCCGGCCGGATGAAATATTACAACAAAAGGGCATACCGAGGAAGAATTCCGCACCCACCCGATGAGATTTATGAGATGTGGGTTCAATTTTCCATCTTGCGTCTCTCAAGCATACTGTGCCGGTCCCTTATCGCAGGTCAACCGTGCGTCGAAAGAGGAAAATATTTTTCTTTTCCGTCGCCTGAGCTCGACAAATGTGCGAACAGTACCTCAACTGGAAAGGGGCCGGAAAATTTTTCCCATTCTTTGAGGAATCATATTTCTTTCAGGATGGCGCTTCCGTGCCGTACCGCATCGTTTCGGTGGCCGTAATATTTCCAATTTTTAACCTTTCGAAATCTTCCGATTTCGTCGAAGCGCAAAGTAGAGAGCAGTTTCCTTCATAGCCCCTAATCACTCTCGTCGGGATCGTCGATGAAAGTGGGTGGTGCCTCCTTGACGACTTACGCTCGAATGCGCTCAGGAGATGAGCTCGAAACTGTGAAGTGATTTATAAGATGCCTGAAAGCAAGAAAATTGAAGAGTTTCAAATTTCCTATCGTAACGTTGGTTGCCTCGAAATCGATTGCTCCCAGTCGTATATTAGAGTCGACGAAAGTACGAAAAGGGTGCTACCGACTCGTGCGCAGGCGGTATGATTTGTTAAAAGCAGGTGGATTAATGAATGACTGTCGCGCTAAATTTCTGATAGAACTGAACAGAATTGTTAGAATGAATTATATTGGGAACTTAATTTGCTCGATTTATGGTGACTACTTAAACCAGAAATTTTATACAGTGTGCAATAAATAGGAAAAAACTACCCAGCAAATAATTTGGTTTGTACATCTCGAATGTAACTTAAAGATACAAAATCATATACGCACGAAAAAGTTATATTTTACATCACATAAGAACATATAAGTACCAAATATTGCCTCCAATTCGTGCAATAATTTTGACAATGATTTGTAATTCTGTTTTGCGTTCTATACAACGGTTTTTGGAATACGCAACTTAATTCTCCTTAATATACAATTAAGTTATAACTAAATGTTACAACCATTTATACTGCTTTATAATTCAAAGCCATAAGTTGTATATGAAATCACGCACGACTGCAAAACAACTTATTGTACACTTCGCTTTGACATACTCTGATCATTATGCAACTCCAATGTAAAATTGTGGCTCGAGCGGCACGTTCCTCTCGATCGTGTGGAAGATTTGTGCCTTACGGGTATTCAAATATATCTAAACCAAAAACAAAATGGATTTTTTGACTTGGGACTACGTCTTTCAGGAAGGTAGCTGGTATAAGAGGCCATTGCAAAAAATCAAAATATGAGAGCGTCATGCAATCTATCATGATAGTTTGAATGATAGTCGCGCCTGCTATTCCCTCCGCAAAACGATTCGCTCAAGAATACACTACCGCACGTCGACGCTGTACAAAACGTAAGTATTTTTTTATCGATTAAAGAAACGTTAGCATATGTTGGAATCTTAGTGATAATATCTTACATTTTAGTGTTTTATCTCCAAACTCATTGCTTCGAACAACAGTAGCAGTTTAAATTTCCGATATGCTGATATGCGAATGCTAGATATACACAATAATTATTAGTGCACGGGAGGGAATTCCCATCACGCTTCTAATTTCGGCATACATTACCTTTTTTGGCTACTTCTTCTTCAGCAGTATAGAGCCGGGGTGGCTCGTGCTGTTTCAAGCACTCGTCTCCATTCAACTCGGTCTTGGGCCACAGTCGCCAATTTCCTAGTCGTCTCAGAAGGCGCAAATCGCTTTCGACCTGGTCGAGCCATCGTGCACGTTGGGCCCTCCTGTTCCTGGTGCCGGTGGGGTTGTTGAAGAGTTGAAGGTTGTTGAAGGTGGGGTTGTTGAACTATTTTCGTCGCACTATCGTCCGGCATCCTTACGACGTGTCCGGCCTACCGTAGCCTGCTAACTTTCGCTAGATGTACGATGGGAGTCTCCCCACGCAGTGCCTGTAGCTCGTTATACATACGCCTCCGCCACTCTTCGCTTTCATTTTGTACTCCGCCAAATATCGTCCGCAGCACTTTCCGCTCAAACACGACAAGGGCGCGTATGTCCTCCGTAAGCAGCGTCACGGCTTCAAGTCCATAAAGAACTACCAGTCTAATAATGGTTTTGTAGATTGTTAGCTTCGTGCGGCGGCGTATGCTTCCTGATCGTAGCGTTTTACGTAGAGAAAAGTAGGCCCGATTTCCCGCTTGGATGCGCCGCTGGATCTCCTTACTAGTGTTGTTGTCCGCAGTCACCAGCGATCCCAAATACACGAACACCTCTACCACTTCTAGTTCGTCGCCGTCAACGGTTATCGTCCGTGGGAGGCGCGCGTTTGTTTCCTTTGAGCCTCTTCCTTTCATGTATTTGGTATTCGACGCATTTATTTTTAGCCCAATTCTCCTAGACTCCGCTTTCAGTCTGGCGTAGATTGCCTCCGCTGTCGCAAAGTTCCTGGCAATGATATCGAAGTCATCTGCAAAGCCTAGAAGTTGGCTACTCTTGGTAAAAATCGTGCCTCTCGTTTCGATGCCCGTTCGTCGGATCACCCCCTCAAGAACGATGTTGAACAGCATGCACGATAAACCGTCACCTTGTCTCAACCCTCGCCGCGTCTCGAAGGGACTCAAGAGTGTCCCAGAGATGCGTACGAAACACATCACTCGATCCAATGTAGCTCTGATCAGTCGCGTTAGTTTATCCGGAAAACCGTATTCGTGCATTATCTGGCATAGCTTGTCTCGATCGACTGTATCTTATGCTGCTTTGAAGTTAATAAAGATGTGATGCGTGGGCACGTTGTACTCCCGACATTTCTGCAAGATTTGTCGGATAGAAAATATTGGGTCCGTAGTTGCGCGAACCCCCATGAAACCCGCCTGATAATTCCCTACGAAACCTTGTGCTATCGGTGACAGCCGGCGTAACAGGAACTGGGAGAGTACCTTGTAGGCGGCGTTTACCTGCGTAATACCACGATAGTTGCAGCAGTCTAGGCGATCACCCTTTTTGTAGATGGGACAAACCACTCCTTCCATCCATTCCTCCGGTAGTTTTTCCTCCTCCCAAATCCAAGAAATAACCCAGTGTAGAGCCTTTGATAGCGTTTCTCCGCCATGTTTATAAAGCTCTGCTGGTAGGCGGTCCTTCCCAGCGGCTTTATTGGTCTTCACCAGCCCGATTTCTCGTTTGACTTCTTGGAGATCAAGTGCTAGGACTTTACTATATTCCATGAGCGCTCCTAGGTTAATTTCCGTTCCGCCTCCTTCTGCGACTTCGCCATTGAGGTGTTCATCGAAGAACTGCTTCCACCTGTCGACCACCTGGCGCTCGTTTGCAATTAGATTCCCTCCCTCGTCCCCACACATGTCAGGTTTCGGTATGTAGCCCTTCCGAGTTTGGTTCACCTTCTCGTAAAACTCATAAACCTTTTTTGGCTACGATTTCCCAAATAAAAACTCTACCGCTATATAACAATACTGAAACGAATGTCGCAATCATAGGCTTTAATGTGTTATAACTATTTTCATAAAAATGTAAGTAATTTGCTAAATTTTATTCAATAAACAGCAAAACCACTGTTTTTCCACTAGCACGTAACCAGGCTGAAAAAACCAACAGTAATCGCTTGCGCATATCCGCTCTTGCTGATGATTTGGAAAACACACAATTATGGTCACGTTTATTTATTCTAGAAACTAAACAGCTGTGAATATGCTATCACAGATCAATTCTACTTCTTTTTATCACGGAAGAACACAAAAATTCCTCTCTGATATGAAAATATAAATCAATTTTCATTCACTAGCCATTAGCAGCATTTTGTTTTTAATTCCAGCATATGGTGGGTTATTTACATTACTACCAATATGTGAGGCCTTAAACGCCTGAAATGCTTCTATCGCGTTGACATAGCTAGTATTTGAGTGACAACCGGCGCTAATGTATATGAACGAGTCAATGATACACTGGCGCCAGCAGCAAGCTGTTGTCACTGCAAAACTAATTATCTTCAATGAGCCCTGAATGTAGACAATAGCGACAAGTTATCCATCAGTCTCTCTTTTGTTCTGTTTTTAAAAAGCATTTAATACCTGTGCTGGCTATTTCGGTCGGTCGGACTTCATCATTTCTCGCGACTATAACTCAAATTCAGAAGCATTTTATTAAGACCAAAATACACGCCGATAGTCAGTAAATATTATTCTATCGACTGATATAAAAATCTTGTCTCGAATAAATATAGTTTCAACGTAATTCCTGAATAGGCTACCGCTTAATAGGCTGGAAATACCCCCCCATACCCTATTTGCCACTTAATTATAACCTTTGTACCTACTGCTGGTTTGTATATTTTCACTTTCGTATTGTATTGTATTTCGGTTTGTATTGCATCGTATCGTCACGAAATCGATCTGTGCTGAATAGCAAAAGCAGCATGCAATCATATTTGAAGCATATAGTCCAGGTGACTTACCGAGTTACTTAGTCATTTCTATAATTATATAGCTTCTTCAGGCTAGACCAGGCAGAGCTAGACCCAGGAAATGAAAGACATTTGGAAACCTGGAAACACACAACCGTGTATGTTGATGCACAAAACTCAATAATCTTATCAATGATATAATATATTATTGTCCTCGTGACCAATTATTTTGTTTGATTTGCCGAATTCTTGTCCAATTAGCAAAATACGTGTCAGGAAATAAAGTCGCTTTGCTGGTCCTATTCTGGCTAACTCATCAAAACAAGACTAAAATTGGTTAAACCGGTCACCTTAACCTCGATGCAAATATATTAAAATTTTATTAATTTGTAGGTTTATGATGGTATTTAATACACTGAATTTTTCGTGTGAAAACAATTTATGAAGAGTCAGCTTTTGTGGATTAACATCACTGCGAATATCAACACGTACCAAGCAACAAGAAAATGGAAATACTCTCAACCAAATTTGAAAAAATATCGTCTTCCACATGTCTTGTATACGCGGGTAGATTAGGTCAGCCGTGTGAGAAAAGGCTTGACTGTAATAAACTTCGATTCTCGTCAGGACACCCCTCGCTGCGTGACATTATTGATCGCACAAAATCCAATACATTCCGTATAATGGAGAAACCATTAAAACATCGTTTAAACAGAATGCATTATTTCCATTGGTCATAAAACGGAAGAAAGATTTTTATTAAATGAACTGCGAAAAAAGAAGAAGAGAAGAATTTTTGTTTTTTTTTCACCGACAACGTCGAACCATCCAAGTATTTTACTGACTTGTGCCTGAAACCATAAATTATTCAGCACGGTATGATGGCCACAAGATTCCACTAGTTGGACGGAGCGATGCGAGTCCTAACTGTCCGCACTTTCCAAACGGCCTCAAGCGTCGGCACTGTCTTAGCCACGCTTGCCTCCCGAAAAAATGGCAGCAAACCCGCTCAGTGGATGAACATATTAAAAGTCAACGACGTGAAACATGGTTATATTTAGCAATAAAACAATAATAACCACGAACCGAAAGCAGACATGGGCAATAATATTTTTCCGTTTTGGGTACCTTTTATTTATAATATTCAATAAATTATAATACACCTCGTTTTGGGCCGTGGATCAAGGATTGGAACGAAACTGCGGGCGCTATAACGTGTGTTTGTTTGTGTAGCCGTGGACAGGGAAAAATATTGTCCTTTTATTTGGACCTCACTATACAGCCCGTCGTAAAAGCACAAGAGCATAAACGCTAACGCCCATGTGGGTCATTGTGGGGCTCACGTTAGGCTTGAAGCAGAACTTGAGCAGCCAGAGACTGAGAGCCAATTCTAGCAGATAGTGTATCCTTATGTGGGTGTAGGTCATTAATGTTTACAGTATTATAGTTGCTATTGCACACCATATTCTCAATTATCTTCCGGATATTTGAGCAAGACATTCAAAAAGGTGTTTTTCGTTTAACGTAAAGATACAAGTTAATTTACTGGTTTACTGGTCATATCCTTTATGCCTGTATGTATGGTTGTTAAACATTAATCAAACCTCGATCAAAACAATAAAACGCCATGCCAAAACTGGAATCAATATTCAGTCCTAAAACTAAAGCTGAAATATCTTTGAAACGTAGTATTAACTCCATTCTGCCCTAAAATAATCGATATTTCTGTTGTAGGTACTATAATATCGCTGAGTTGAATTCATTTAGGTAAGTAAGATTTGTTGCTCTTTTGCCTTTTTTCATCTCTGGCACTATTATGTTAAATCAGCGAAACCCTTCCAGACGAAGCTTCACGAGCCACGCACCGGAAAGGCTGTACCAGGCAATATAAATGGTCTCGAAGAAGTATTCATTGTGTACTTCCGCTCATTGCCCTGTTGGGTTTCCTCCCCAGCCCCACACCAACTTCCCATCTTCTCAACTACCTGAAACAAAAGCAGCAGCAGCAACACAATTTCGTTTTCGAGAAGAACAACACAATAAACCCTGCTCCGTGTCGTATCTTCATAACAACCCCATCAGATAGCGATATCAAACACAGACGACAGGAGGAAAGACTGAGGCTGCAATAAAATATCATATTTTATCTGAATAATTATAGTTCTGCGTACAATTACACTCCGGTACTAATTTGCATAATTTGTAAACCGAGTCGTCGCCTTTTCTTCGCAAACCCAAAACTGAATCATTTGCTGGGAATGTCTGGCTTTCAGCATGAAACCGAAGCATGTTAAATGATGTACACTACCACAAAGCGTTCCCAGTCTATCTTTCGCATCTGCAACGCCAATTTCGAGAATCCTCAGCAGCTTCTCGGTCGGTCGGACGGAGAGCAAGCGGTTCTCGATTATTAATCATAAATATAACGACTGTGAAATCGGTCAGCAATTATCGAATACACGTTGAATTCGAAACGAGACCCCCATGAGGATCGCTTTTAACAATGTCTGAGACAAATCGAATCGGCCAGTCCGATCCTCCTTGGTTCTCCTGATTAACGCGCCACAGGAATACCTACAGAATGATTCTTTGCATGCACACGAGCAACATGATGCCGAAACTGTGATTACGTAAAACCCGATTTACCCGAGCCGGGTGCTGAAAATGCCGGAAACGAAGATATGATAAGTTACGACAACCCAATCGTTACGTTTCGACTGCTGCTTCTGTTGTTAACAGCTTGTTGTGTTCTTTGCCTTTTTGATTGGCTTTAAATGTCAAATTTGAGGATCACACATTTTTTTTCTCGATTTTGTTGATGTCAACCGATGTCAACAGTGTTGAATATGGAGTTTGGTTGAATGCCTGAACAAAAATTATGTATCAAGCCAACTCAAATCCGCTCAAATACCAATACTATGAATTTTCAAATAATTCTTAACAATTTTTGTATTTGCTTTTAATATACCCACAATTGATGTTTTATTTTTTTGTACAAATAATTTTTATAATCATAAAAATCGATACTTTGCATAACTTAACAAACGATAGCCAAATAACAGTTTCGAACTGAAACACTCGAACTGAGTTACCCTCGGAAGACCAATGCAGGTATTGCAGGTATTCTATAAGCCACCCATGTACTAACAACCAGATACTTTACCTTGCCAATATTTATCGTTTCTAGCCAAAAAAACACACGTGATAAATTGACCAGCATACAACTTTAAAGTGCATTTCAGTCTGAGAACGGATGATAATTCCATTAACCATGATTGTTATATCACGGAACATTAAATAATTACGTTCCAGTGCAGTACTTAAATAATACTGACGTGCAATTTTTGTGTTGCGGTTTAATTTATGTTTATTCGCGGAGGACGCTGTACGTAGCACTATTTTGTGATGATTTTCGCAATGGCGTGGTCAGGAAGCTTAACTCCGGAATCGATTCAATGATGCCGTACGGTAACATTTATTTGGCTCATTTTATATTTCTGGAAATAACATAAAC
Source organism: Sabethes cyaneus (assembly GCF_943734655.1). Lineage (NCBI taxonomy): Eukaryota > Metazoa > Arthropoda > Insecta > Diptera > Culicidae > Sabethes > Sabethes cyaneus. The sequence goes on from NC_071355.1 coordinate 80,624,315, forward strand.
CCGAATTTATATTTCTATCGTTTGGCAACACTTTTTCGAGAGCCAAAGGATTAACTTTCATTAACAACTTGAAGTTTATCGCCGTCAATAGTTCATGTCCGTGGGAGGCAGACATTGTTTTCACTCGCCTCTCTACTCATAATACATATGTTTGGTTTCTTGTGCATTGATTCATAGGCAAATTCTGTTGTCATCGATCCGCACTGATTTATAGCTAAATTATATATCCAACGCCTTCCGTCTAGGGATTAGCAACTCTTGCAGAAACTTGTGCCTCGTCGTTTGGTCAAATACAGAACTGACAGGCTTCGTGTCAGTTCATCCTCTGCACGATTCGAAAGGATTTGACATAGCTTTAACCAGCCACGTCGTTTTATCCGGAAACTCTTATATTATGAAACTGATCTGAAAGCGGCATTCGATCGAGTCAATTATGTTATCTTGCTAGCCAAACTTGACAAATTAGGAGTGTCAACTAATTTGCCTTCATGGCTTAAATCTTACCTATGCAATCGTAAAATCGCTGTTAAATTGGGTCCCAGTCAATCGAGATGGTTCTGGAGTTCCAAAAGGTAGCATCTTAGGACCTTTGCTGTTTTCGCTGTTCGTGAACGACGTTACTCGACTGTTACCTCTTGGAACAAGGCTGTGCTACCCTGATGATATAAAAAAATTTCTGCCAATCTGCCAATTGAAACCACATCAGATTGTTTGCGTCTTCAGAAATTGATCAATTTGTTTTCCGATTGGTGCAATTGTAATCGTATGCTAATCAGCATTCAAAAATGTACTGTAATCAGCTTTACTCGTAAAAAACAGCCCCTAGTATTTGATGACTCTATTAACGGTTCGTCACTACAACGGAGTAAAGGGCTGCGCACAATTAATACTTTATGGTAGCCTTAGAGTTCACGATTTGTTATCCGTTTGATCCGTTTTGTACTAAATTTAAAAACGGACGCAAAACGGAAAGTGAACACACAATCAATCCGTTCGATGACACCAGAAAAGCAGCGTTACCATATCAGCAGATTTAGCGAAGTTCGTTAATGCGAATTATTCCTACAGGTCAAACATGAAACCCTTTAAATGTATAAACGAATTGACCGCCCAATTAGCTTCGAGTTGCCATGCTGGCCTAATATGCCAGTCATCGCATGTTCAATTCTCGACTGGGCGGTCAATCGAGAGTCACTAGGATTGTTGCACTAACCTCAAGGCAGTGTCTTGGGACCTTTGCTGTTCGTTTTTTCATCAACGTTCTTTGCGGAAAAGTGAAATCCCCGATACTGTTATACGTTGATGACCTCAAATTTTACCGTGTAATCACAACACTAACAGACTGCTGTGCGCTCCAAATGGACATTGACGCGCTCATTGAATGGTGTAGATTGAATGGAATGAAAGCTAACGTCAACAAATGTTGCATAATCTCATTTACGAGGGTACGTGCGCCGATTGTATGTTTTCCTCAAAAATGAAGTGAGTTTTTGCTATTCTACTTGATGACTTTACCTTTATACCTTTACCCTTAGTCAAACAGCGTGCATCGAATTTTTTATTTCTTACTAGCTAATTACCCGATCTTACTCGGGGCCCCGTTGTCTCTCAGCTACTTGTACATCTGTTATTGTAACGAAAATTCTCATAGTGCAAGAAACAAAACGCTTTTCTTGTCTACAACCTTTGTCAGTTTTCTTCATGTTGTCTCCGAGCCACTTGTAAATTTGTTTTCTTATCGGTAATCCGTAAAAATCGACACAAAGTCTTTTTTATGTTTTTGAACCTTCCCCTTGTTAATGGCCACCCTATTCCATCGTTCAGAAATCCAGCCACTTTTACAACTGCTTTCGTTCCAAATGCAAGAGAAACGCGCCTCTACCTGTCGGTTTCCTCCCAGTCAGCTCCCCCTCCTGTCACGTAACTAATTATGCGTCAGTTTGTTCTTTGAAAATACCTATAATGGAAACGACACAAAGATTTTTTTATCATATATTCTTCCTCGGTGGAATCTCCGTTTTTTCTCAAAGTCACTTACACAGCTGCAATCCGTTTAAAAACAAGAGAAACGCATCCCCTTTAACTTATTTGTACCTCCCCCCTGTTAGGGATCCTCCCTATTGTTAACCCCAAGTACTGATTCCCTTATGTCAATCAAAAACTTTAATCAAAAAAGTGATTCCCTTATGTCAAGGAACATGTGTGCCAAGTTTGATGAAGAACCGTACAGGCGTTTCGGAGTTAGGGCCTCCCCTCTGTTAAGGACCCCCTCCCGTTTTTGTTTGCCCGCAATCCTGATTCCCTTATATCAAGCGACATGTGCTGATTCCCTTATATCAAGCAACATTTGGTGGAGAACAGTCAAGGCCTTCTGGAGTTATGATGGAACATATAATATATATACAGTTTCATCCAACAACCACCATGATATATTGTATTATTTTGATAAAAAGCAAGATTTTCATCATTCCCTTTTACCACCTTCACACCTTCATTATCACCACGAACAGCAAAAGAAACGGCAGCACTTTTGCCGCAATGTTATACGCAAGATTTGAGACGTGTCAAATCTTGCGGGTGACTTTGTGGTAAATGTTACGTTAGTACAGTTTAGTACTTAGCCGCAAAGTCAATCCGGATACATTGTGGGTTGTTCCATATGATTCAATGCATTTAAAGTAGCTGTCATAATGCCGCTAACGCAAACGTACTTATTCTACGCCGGCCTCAGTCTCAGCTTTTCGATGGTGGTCTTGAAATTAAAATCGGTGGGGGGCGGGTCATGGCGAAAACGGCGATCTTTTGATAAAATCCAAAATGGCGGTCAAACCCAAGATGGCCGCCGATTTTTTTTTCACTTCGTTTATAAACCCTATCTCTCTTCTTTACAAAACCGTGTCGTTTGTAGTTTGTTTCGTAGCAAATTTTGGAAATATCACAATAATTATATGAAAATTGTGAACCTTGCTACAAATAACTGGTTGTTTTATTCAGTTAATGCCATAGCACACCAAATTTTATGAATGTGTCTTGTAGAATTTTTTCTCAGCTTTCCAAAAGTGGTCTTAAAATGAAAATCGATTGAAGGGCTCATTATTAAAACGGCGATTTTTTATGAAATCAACATCCAAGATGGCTGCCAAAAATGTTTCTACTCCATTTGAAAGCCCTGTTCTTCTTTACAGAAACGGGCCATTTGTTAGTTGTTTCATGGTAACTTTATGAAATTTCACATGATATAGATCTCAAGGTTTGCTCAAAATTCAAGTTTTTTTTAAACTGTTAAGCCCCTTGACGAACGAGGGTATCAAAAGTGTAATTCTTATGTTTTAACCATTTTCGACTATATTGAAAATCAAATGAACTGTTAATAAAATAAAGAAAATGTGGGGTCAGTCCCGGCGTAGTAAAATTTTACCAGAGTAGTTGTTGCAATTATTCAAGATCTCTTTCGTCCATGTGGTGCTTTACCCTCCTCAGAACCGTCGTCAACTGATTGCATGCTTGTCGATACTTGGTCAAAATCCACCCATTCTTTTCTTAGAAACGCAGTTAAGGTTTCTTCTACGGCTTAGCGTCTGGTTTCCAGCCCGTCCTCAAGGATCGAAGCACCTAGCTTCACAAAGAAAGGTAGAAACTCATCCAGAAAGCACGCATAATTCTTGGCAGCTTCTAGGGTTGTTTAATTGCCGAGTATTTAGCCAACGAGGGCACTAGGTAATGGTCCAAGTCGATGTCTGCACCTCGTAGGAAGTGCCGGATATTCGATTAAATCTGGCCATGGGATAAGAACGTGGTGGATTTGGATCATTGTCCGTTGATTATGTGAACACCAGTTAGCCTTGAGAATACCTGCGTAGAGAAAAAGTGGTTTTATTCACTAGCCCTCGGGAAACCACAAAGCTGATGCGCAGCTGGCTGTTGCCGTTTGTGTTGGTATGCACGCTATGGGGTCTACACATTGCATCACTACCCACTATGGAGTTCCTATCCCCGAAAACTATATTGATTTTCCATGGCGAACAGCTGTCGTATGATATTTGCAGCTGTGCGTAGAGCACTTCCATCTCATCGTCGGTGTAGTGCATGTTGATGATGTTTTAATTGAGGAAATGGAATTTTATTTTCACTGAAGAGCGCGTTCCCAGTTCATTGCAGACTTCGCCGCTGCGGTATGCGGACCTAGTCGCTACAGATTTTTCACATCTTCTCGCCTTTGCGACGAATCTGCTGCCGAGTAAAATGTCGAACTTTCGGAGTTGCAGCTACTCGATTAGCACCCTGTTACTTACTTGCTTATTCAGTCGAGAGCCGGGGTGGCTCTTGCCGTATCAAGAATTCTTCTCCCTTGTATTCGGTCCTGGGATACTCGTCGCCAATTCGTTATGCGTCTCGACACATGTAAATCGGCTTCAACGTCGGCTGGTCGAGCTATCTAGCACCCTGTTGCCGCAGTTCCAGGTACCAAGGTTCCATATCTGAATGTTCCAAGTCGAATTTTCTTTGTAGGTCGTGGTTATTGTATTTGGGTAGGTTTCCTCACTGGGACCACCCTGCCGGGTCTTATAATTTAGCTGCTGCGAAGTGCTGGAACAAACGCTGTCATGAGCCGCTCCCAACATGGGGCGCGGAAGCTGCCTCCACTCAAGGCTGTCCGGTGTATCTCGGTTGGTACCAGGTCGAATGGGGATAGAAGCTACTGTAACTTAAGTGAAAAGAAACAGGATACTCGGATTACAAATTTATAGCTACACCAACTCCCAATTTTAGACGCAATGAAAGAAGCAGCTAGAGGGATGAAAACCGACAAGGAAGTTGGGAGGGATGGCATCACAACTAAACTTTTGAAAATCGTGAACACAGCTAAACCAGTCTGTCTAAAGTCAGTCAGTTTAGCAATCAGCAATGCATTTGAAGAGTACAACTCAAAAATTGAACTTGAAATAAAGTCCAGTCCTAAAAACTTCTTTAATTACGTGAAAACCAAACTAAAATCTGACAACTTTCCATCCATAATGCATCTTGATGAAAGTGTTGGGAATAACTCGGAAAAGATTTGTAATCTCTTTGCAAAATTTTTTCAATAAATCTATACAACATGTTCTGAAGAAGATCGCGATCGCGACTATTTTGCATTTTATCCGGAATTTTCAGAGGATATAGGTGTCAACCAACTTCATGCCCAGGACATTTTGCAGGCCTTAAAAAATTTAGATGCCTCAAAAGGCCCTGGACCCGACGGAATCCCTCCAGTTTTCATAAAAAATCTTGCAATGGAGTTTACAGCTTCTTTGGTTTGGCTTTTTAACTTATCACTGGAATCCGGAATCTTTCCAAAAATATAGAAAAGCTTTTTTTTAGTACCTATCTTTAAATCAGGTCGGAAATCTGACGTACGTAATTATCATGGCATTGCCATCTTGCATTCCAAAACTTTTCGAAGCAATTAGGGAGATTAGGGGCATAATGAGCACACGGGACGAAATGGGCACCCCTCTTTTCTACGAAAGTACGCATTTTGTAACATCATACGGCATGCGAAACACTGCTGTAGGTACTACAGTATCTATTTATCAAAAACGAGTGATCTTTACTTTTAAAACACGGAGTTATATTAAAAAACTCAACTTGGTTCTCAGACGCTGAAAAAATTATAATTTTGGTGCACTACCAAATAAGCTTTTACGACCATTTAAATATCTTAAACTATCAAGTGCAAACTGCAACATGATGTATACATTGTATCTCAAATTTCATCTTCATTGAAGTTTTGATTTTATACTATAATTAGTGTAAAAACCCATTTTTACTTTAACTAATTGACTGGGGGCGAAATGGGCACCCTTAGGTGGGGTGAAATGAGCACTATGTCACATTAACTAACCTGTCAGTTTCTTTGTTTATCGCGTCAATGCTTGTTTACAGTGATGGTATGAATATGCCAAGAGAATCTGGAAGACATAATTGGTCAACAAAGGCCTTGCAAGTGGCCTTGACCACTCTAAGGCGAGACGGAATACTCACAAAACAAGCCGCCAGGTACCACGGCATTCTGCGGCAGACGTTAGCTCGGTATGTGAGGCCATTGCCCTTTCAATCTCGGGGCAAGAGGTGGACCAAATTAATTCCTTCAAAACTGTTTTCGCTCCCGCTGCAGAACAAGAGCTGGTGGTCCATGTTTTGTATATGGAGGTTCGATGCTACTTTATTACTACCCGTGAAATCAGAACCCTCGTATACCAGCTGGTCGAGGGAAATGGAAAATCATATGTCTTCAACACTAAAACACAGCTAGCTTAAGCGTAATCCGAAACTTTCCTTGTGTGCTCCAGGAGCAACCTCCGCGGCTTAATTGCCTTTAAGTGGCTTGCGGTCAATAGTTTTATCGGCGTTTTATGTTTCTGTATGTATGGGCGTATATGTGTATGTGTATATGAGTATGTATGTGCTTATGCATGTGTATATGCATGTTTGTGAGTGTGTGTGTGTATGTGTGTGTGGTTTTGTTCTTATATACACCCTTCAAGCATGTGTTTATAAGGGTGCTCATTATGCCCCAGGGGGTGCTCATTTAGGATTGGGCGATACCGTATCGATGCCCGCGATATCGATACTCGAAGGCCGATATTTCGATATATTTCATCGATACTTACGACGTCGATATTATGCTAAATCGATAATTTCATCCCGATACTGTTCTGATAAAGTGAGATATGCAGCTGAAAAAACATAGACTAAAACTAGGTCAGAAAATGCTCAAAAAAACAAAATTTTTAGGATTTTTTCTCGCACTGTTTTCTTTTCAGGTAGCTACTAAGCTTAATTCTCAAATTTACTTCATTAGAAATGACCTCGACACAGCCGTTTTTATGCTAGACGACTTGAAACGAGCCGAACTGTGCCGATTTCGGTACAAGTGCCGAACTGCAAGATTTGTTAAATTTGTTATAATCTTAACGATCTGGCAACCGTGCGAGATGATTTTGACACCTAGCAGTGCTCCCATTTCATATGTAAAATTGAACCGGAGGTGTGCCGCTTGATATCTTTTAAGTGCCACGGCACAATGTGCTGAGTGTCCGACCCCTTGGAATTGACTCGTATGCAACATCTTGAACAATGTCACTTACATGTTTAACACTTATTGAACAGTAAGTGCGTATGATATGCGATTTTCAGCAATTCAAAACTGACCAGAGAGCACATAGAGTAGTATTGGGCGTTGAAGGCATAAAGATTTTCAAGCTTTTTACGCGCCATAATAGCGGTGAAAGTGGCAGAGGTGGGACAGAGATCGAGCAGAGCTAGAACCGGAAAGGAGCAACTCCCGGCGGAACTCTGCAGGAATGGCCAAGAACCGCCAGCAACGACACATCACTGGATGGTTTCAGGGGTTTGGGAGAGAGCTGCCGGATGAGTGGATTGAGGGTGTGGTTTGTCCCATCTACAGAAAGGGGGATCGGATAGATTGCTGCAATTACCGCAGCATAACGCTGGTCAAAGCCACCAACAGATTTTGTTACGTCGTCTATCCCCGGTGGCTGGAGAGTTCGTAGGGTAGTACCAGGTGGGCTTTTGAAGGCCCGTGCTACTACGGATCAAATTTTTACTCTTCGGCATGCCATCTAGATGTGTCGGGAGTACAATCCATCATATTTTTGTGGATTCCAGGACAGCATACGATTCAGTCGGGCGTGAACAGCTGTGATGCGGTTTTCCGTACAAAGCGACGTGTCCGAAATAGAGATGTACTGGAGCGAGTGATGTGTTGCGTGCGTGTTTTGGGGGCACTCTCTTTGCTCAACTTGTTTTTATTGATTAATTTTTATGAATCTCTTTTTTTGAGTAGCATTTCCTAATCCCAGAATGCCGCCTTAAATAGTATCGATAAATCTAATATCGATGCTTCACGAGCGATATATCGACGGTATCGATAAAGCGGCAGATTTGATATTGATATTCAATTATCCAGGCTTGTTATTTCCTCACTCATTGTGCAAAAAGTGCAACTTTTTTTGTTCCACACAATGAGCAGAACTGCTTTCAGAAATGAGAAGTAAGTCCACACAATGAGAAACAGACTAAACACAATGAGAAAAACTGACGTGCAGAAAAATTTCTTAATGCGCTCTTTAAATGAGCAACTTTCGGTTTTGCTCCCGGTCCTCTCGGTAGCTACAGCAGTAAACCTGAAAACAAAACAACCGGTGCGCGTACAGCAGCTATAGACTCAGAGGCGTCAAGACAATCAAAAGTCGTTATATTTTGAATCTTAGCGGAGAATTGCCTTTGTTTATAATGGGACTTTCCTGTTGGTACGCGTCAAGAAGCAAATGTATGGGAATTCAAATGTTGCCATATCTAAATAACATTTTTCGCACTGTTGCCGTTGTGACATGCCTAACCATATGATGCAGCCAAACTCAACTGAATATACTAAATGTAAGAATCATGATTCAACTGCATTAATAGATTAATATTTTTCTGATGGCAATGACCGCTACTGACAATCGTCGTTTTTTCTCAACGCACTACCCATGTTAAAACTACCCGTAGTTGTCATACGTCAGCGCATCGCATCAACTTATTCAAAGTGTATTAACATTCTCCTCAATGAGTAGCACAGTGTGCGGTTGCTCATACAACTGCGTTCAGCAAGAAAGAGCACAGTTAAAATGAAACGGAGCAGAATAAATCGCGTTGAAGACTGAGCACAGTTTGAATTTTTCTCTTCTCTTTTTTTCTTCTGAGGAGGTGCCATCCCTGCAATTATCGATACTTTCGGGAATTTTGCCCAATCCTAGTACTCATTGTGCCCCACACATTGACCGATTTTTAGTTTTTGAAGCACAACTTTAAATTGTAATTTTCGTCATCATATCAATTATTTTTCAATTTGTTTACAGTATGCCTTTAATTATCGATAGTGAATGTATGTTTTGCAATGATGACACTTTAAAAATTCTGTCATTTTGGGTGCTTAAATCAGCCAACAAGTTAGGGTGCCCTTTATGCCCCTAATGCCCCTAATAATGGAAAATTATTCCTGTAAATTAAAAACAGAAGTACAGAAATGCAACACGGTTTCTTCAAAGGACGCTCGACTACGACAAATTTACTGGAATTTATTAACTATTCATTGAATGCAATGCACAAAGCACTTTATACGAACTTTAGCAAAGCATTTGATCGCATTGACATACCATTGCTGCTTTTCAAATTACAAAAAATTAGAATTCAACCAAGGCTCCTGAAATGGCTTAAATCGTATTTATCTAATTGCCAACAAATAATTAAATTTAACGGAAAGAACTCGAATCCAATTCAAGTCACTTCTGGGGTCCCTCAAGGCTCTCATTTGGGACCTCTTCTTTTCATTTTGTATGTAAACGACATTTCCTTCATCCTCAAGAAACTTAAAGTGCTAATGTATGCCGGTGACATGAAGCTCGTTTTGGAAGTAAAAAATGAAGACATTAATGTATTCCAGAATGAAATACACATATTCTACACATGTATAAAAAAGCCCATTAGAACTTAATATAAAAAAATGCAATCTAATAAAATTTACCAGAAAAAGAACTACATCAGAAGTCTCAATCAAATTAGGAAATCAAACAGTAGAAAAATGTGAAAAAGTTAGGGATTTAGGAATTATCTTAGACTCCAAGCTAAATTTTATCGACCATTATAACGCAATAATACACAAGGCAAATAACATGCTAGGTTTCATTGAACGTTTTAGCTACAATTGGATCCAAAACATGAAATTATGGATCCAAAACATGCACAATCAAAACATTATACATTGCCTATGTGACATCAATACTGGAACCTTTTCCCATCACGCACGAAGAGAGAATAGAATCAGTACAAAAACAATTTCTCTTATATGCCCTTCGTAAATTAGGTTGGACAACATTTCCTCTTCCATCATACGAAGCACGCTGCATGCTTATAAATATACAATCATTAAAAGAGCGTCGTAAATATGCAATGGTCTTATTTGTAAACGATATAGTTTCGCAGCATATTGACTCAGCAACACTTTTATCAAAACTGAACTTTAATACACCTACTCGGCAACTTCGTAATCGAAATTTATTTGCCATAAGCCATTATCGTACAAATTATGCAAAATTCGGTCCATTAAATCGTATGATGGCCTCGTACAATGAATACTGCGAAACCGTTGACTTTACAATGTCTCGGCATAGATTTAAATATTACTTTCAGTCAACACGTAAACGTAACACGTTGCGAACGATACAACAGAATAAGTACACTTTTTAATCTTCATTCAATTCTAAGACTTTTATATGAGAAAATTGTATATTATACTAGTCTACATCGGTTGACGAAATAAATAAAATATCAATAATGAAATAAGTTGAATTTCCGTCATTACCGGTACATCTACCCTACCCCCTCTAGAAAACGGTCCATCGACAGGAATAAAGAAATTCTTATGAATAGCTTTTCTAAAGTTAGAATATAAAATTTTCGAGTAACACGCTTTCCAACGAACCAAATTCGATATAGGGTAAAGAACTAGTTTTAAGCAGTCTAAGCGGGTCACTGATTGTTTTACCTTATTACAAGCGATGGGTTGACTAAGTGGGGGATATCAGCATACCAATCTTCTTGCTATCTTTAGTTCTTCAAGCTGTTACCATTGGAAGACACTATTGTTGAGCTAAACTTTTGATTTTTCGCTTTAAAAGTTGGAGCGGCGGAACTAATTTTGAACACACCGAACCCATTTTCACCCGCAAGGTGCTATTTTAAGCAATCCTGAAATCTGAATTTTTTTACGTCCCGTTAAAAAATCCCTCGAACTTTTCCCCCTATTCAGTAAGTTCGCGTTCCTATCCGCGACCTACTAATCGGGATCTGCATTAATAGATTTGATATTTTTGGTCGGTAAATGCGTAAAATGCAATCTGTCTAAATTGTTTATCGGTGCATACACTCATCGCACCGTTCGGTAAACGGTATTCGTCGTCTCTTTCATTCTATAGAGTTCTTATGGGAAACTGCGAGTTTGACCTCTCACTCGCTGGTCATAAGGATGGTGGGAGAACAAAAGAGGCAAACATAGTAGTGCACACGGTCTAACTTTAGTACAGTGTTGTCAAAGCAAATAACATTGAAACACATCGTTGCTTCATTAAATCACTGAGAAAATCTTCGAAAATTATTGAAAAAGCTGTCTTTTGTGTTGTTTTTAATAAAGAAAAATTAATTATGAACATACATTTCTCTTGAAAGTATTGAACCACGTTTTCACCATAGGAGGTTTCAGGTAATTTCAAACTTAAAATTCTTATTTCCAGAACCGAAACAGTGTCTTGGCAACACGATAGTTCATCAGTTGTGCTGCAGCTGCTGCTACTGGTGAACAGGTTCCGTCAATTCAGAATTTGTTTTCAGTTTTTTTAGAAAATAATAAAACTTTTGGCTTAGAGCCTTAGATAATAGAAAAAAAGAGACTGAATAATATGGTATGTGACAATTGAGTGCTTGACTTTCAGAGTGGTTGTAATCAGTGCTGAAAATTTGATGAATTCGTTAGTAGCGAGGTGGCGATTGCTGAAGAGCAGCTGAAAAATGTACGTTTTTGGACAACAATTTTTAATTCATCATATTTCTTGTCGGAAACCCAGTAAATTGTGTTTGTGTGAATCAAATGTATGGTTAAGTGATTTGTGAAGATGATCCTATCAAAAGATTTTGAAAATATGAATAAAAAAGTGCATTTTCGGATCATTTATGTTCAACTGATTAAAATAGGTAACACTGCTTAACTCGTTCCTTACCCTATCCTCGATAAACTCTGCAAATTCAGCTCTCAAACTCAAACTGTGCATAGATTTCAAGGCGGCGTATAATTCAGTTAAGCGAAATAAAATATTATGGGCCAACAAAGCCTCCACCGTCAGGCAAGTGTTGGATATGTGCATTCCTTCTCATCCCTCAGGTTTTTTTTTGGATTTTATCAATATGAACTTCGAGGACGATACCGGTGACAATACAGCCAACCCAACTCAAACGAAAACTGAATGTAACGTACGTATCTGGTCACCTCTAAGCGCACAATATGTGGAAACTATCAGCTCCGCTGGGATAGTCCTCGAGAGTGCTACCTGCCTTTGACTCCAATCTCACATCTACAACATCCGACCGTTTTTTGACGGTCTATTATCAAAGTGCCAGGAGATTACGAACTAAAACGAATGAGTTTTGGTTGACGCTTTCAAGCTACAATTATGGTACTTACGGAAGCGTGGCTTTTTCCGGACATCGTGAATGGCGAAATATCATCAGATTACTGTATCTACAGGAATAACACCGAAGTGACTCTACAAATGAATTATCGAGAAGTGACAGAGTGCTAGTCACCGTCAAAGAAGTTCATCATTGTAGTACAGTCTCTATAGACGCTTTGCAATCGTCTATGATTGTTATAACTGAATTGAATTAACGCACCATTAATCTAATTCTATGTGATATCAATATTTATATTGTGGATATTGGGCTTATCATAAACAAAGTTTCATTAAATTCTGAGAGGGTCATGCCAACCTCTGGTCGAGTTGGCGAGTAATCCGTCCAATATTAAATTTTTGATGGAGTTCCGATGTTTACAATGAGGTAATGTTCGCGATAAATTCAATGCCGATGGATGCATTTTCGGCGAGGCAGGTGAATAGTGTATGTTCATGAGGGATGTTCATCGATTCAAATAATTATTTTTTCGCGAACGCTTCAACCACTGATGACTTGACCTGTCACTCCCTAGTTACGCCACTGATCATTCTCTACTTGGATGTACATAACTGTTTTCCTCTGATTGTTAAACCCATTCTGCCGGAATTTCACTGATGCGTTCTATCCGTGAAATGTATTTTCAGCCAAATGCTGCGGTGGTGATTTTTAAATCGCACCTAAACCGTAAATTGATGATGTAGCACATTATATGCTCTATAAAGCTCAATACATGAACGATGTGACGTGTGGCAGCGGAGAAGAAGATTATGCTTACGTTTGCTACCCAGCTTAAAGGAAGCGCCTTTATTGACGAGCATTCAGTATTAATTCGTTGATATTATAGTACCACTGTTAAAGTTTTAGTAGTTGTTTCAACTAACTCAGAGCATTGCACAAAAACTGCAAAAATCTGAGGACGGGTAGCTTATATTACAAGTTTGAAGGTGTCAATTGACTTTAAGCATAAGTAAAATCTCATTATCTCTTTATCTTTATTTTAATTCTTCACTAGCCGATATATGTATGCTGTGCCACAGAATTTTAAGAATACGAAGAACGACATAAACCATGTTGGCTGGATGAGTTCTCATTAGACTCAAACCCTTGAACTCTGATTGTTTTTAAAGAAATTCATGGTAATCCAGTACCAATTTCACTTCTGCTGTGTTAAGTATCTACGCACTAAGACAGTTTTAGTTCAAGTTTGTATATTATCTGTAAAACTTAGGGATAAATTAATGCTTGCTTTGTTTAAAAATATTTCATCAGAATATTTCCTAAACCTTTACATCCTGAGGATACATAACTTATGCATGTCAACAATTTGCACAACTGCAGCTTTCCCTGTTAAGCACTGTTCGACAATAACCCGATCCAAACGCCGGTATTTTAATTGAATTTTTAATGGTCACGCGGGAGTTTACGACGACACTTTCGGCAAACCGTGATCCTTGGCGCTGTCGGTCGCTATTTTTCGTACGTGTCTTTTCCGGCAGTCGGCTCCGTCTTGTAAGGAAGGATTGCCGAATTGGCCAACGGTGAAACTAATAATCACACTCGTAAAACAAAACCTAAAACGTCAACATATGGTTCATTAGTGGTATCCATAAAATCCATTCTGCTCGGTTTGGAATTGAGCACTGACGAGAAAGTTTTCTTCGACCGTCTTCAGCGAAAGACTTGTTTATCGGCCAGCATTCTGCTCCAAAACGTGTCCAAGGGCGCGCAGAGAAGCAACTCGGAATGTCTCGAACCGGCAGAAGTTGGACTCCTATCGTAACCGTTCGATGGTGGAAAAGCGAACGGTGAGCCGAGCATGACGTGAGGAAGCTGTGTATTATTTAACGATTTCCTTCTCGGCGCTCGAGGAAAATTTTCCACAAGACCTCCGGATTTACGATCGGAAAGAAGATGCGTAAACATGTGTCGTTTGTCATTATGATGGCTGCTTGAAGCTCGTAAAACGAGTTCGCATCGAAAGTCCAATAAAATGTTGGTCGGACTTACGACTGGCTGACCTGTAGAGCAAAAGATTTGTGTTTTATTCCGAGCACGTGGTTTTCTAATAAAAGTTAGACAGCGCTCGACGTTGTGTTGTCTTTACGGATGCAAAATTCGTAAACTTGAAATTATTTCTTTAAGATAAGTTATATTCCACAGAACCAAAAGTCCCATTATTTAAACGACAAACTCGTAACGTGGACTTTGTTTTGATGATTTTTATTACACTTGGTTCTATTTTGTCCTAATAACACATATCTCGAACTGCTCGAACCATGCGTGATAAATGTTCATCATTCTTCATTTCCTCTCACTAACCGCGCTAAGCACTTGCTGCGGCATATTTCGAATCGTTGCACAGCTTAGAGATGAAAGACCACAAAGCAAAAACTAAGACACAGTTTGTTTTTGTTTTCCCAAGAATTGACAGCCCTCAGAACGAAATAAGATACTAAATACCGTGTTGAGACGTATGGCTGCAGTCGAAGGTTTCCCCAAGCCGCCGCGCCGTGCCGCATCACAAATCGCTCCGGACAGCGGGTGTTGAAATTATCATCACATAGATGCACATATTTTATGGTAATTTTTCGCTCTGCCATCCATTTTCCGATGACAGAGTGAGTGAAGGCGTGAATTTGGCTCAAATTACCATCCAGCCAGATAGTACGACTAGAAAATACGCCGAAGGAAAAGAAGCGGCAGTGCGTCCGGCCCTGTGGTTTTCTATGCCATTAAGCGCTTCAAAATAATTCTTTGGAATTCGTTCTGTTTATTGAAGTAGCGCTGCGCTGCTGGCGGAAAGGGAAAGAATCCAGCATTCAGTTTGTGGCTTGCACAGCACCATCTGCTGCGACAGGAACGGTAATAGGACACTCGATACTAGACGAGAAATTCGGGTTTTATCTGCAACATGCTGCGCACTATTAGTGCTGAAGACAAACTGAAATAATTTGAGATTTTTAATAGTTAGAACAGGAACTGAATTTGCGATGGAACAGAGCGCTGGTTAACAATAAAATAAAGGATGTAGGATGAAGTTAATAGACAAAAAAGCGCAATAGTGCATAATGAACTTCGGTCAGCATCGCTTTTTTACGATTTGCTTAGCCGTTTTGGGGAAATAAGTTCTTCGAGAAAATGTTCGTTCAACAACAGCGATGAACATGTAGCACAGGTTAGCGATTTTGTTTTCAAATTGGTGGTTCAATTTATTATTTCTTGTTGATTCTAATTGTTTTTCCAAGAATTATTTCCGAAAAACCCTTACAGTTAGTAGTTTTTTGTTTGTTTATAGTCACTTTAACAGCTTGGGTCATTCGTGACTACTGCGGGGTTGGGATTTGATCCCGGGTCCTCGGCGTGAGAGGTGTGCATGCTAAGCACTACACCGGGACTGACCCCAGTTAGGAGTTGATTATTGTTGAATTTCAAGCTTATCGTTTTCCTAATCTTATGTTATTAAAAATTATTTGAAGTATTTAGCGTCGAATTTGCGAAAAACTTAATCGTTTGCATTAGTAATGTATAATCAACTACCAGCTACCATTACCGAGGGTGCCATAAAGAACCTAGTTTGACAGTTTTCACTGAATCTACTATGGGGCGCAATTAGTACAAATGTTTCTGCGCAATTGGGGTAAATTGCCAAATTTTGCTCAGCTCAGCACTCATCTACAGCAATTTGATGATTTTGAACAAATGAAAGCAGTTTTTTTTTTTGGCAAAACGGCTTCAATTATTGCACTCCAAAATAAACCCTAAATTAAATCATATTATTGCAAACCTCACGCCCAATTGTTGCACAGCTTTTGTTTTGATTTTTTGTTTCTCATTATTAAAATTGCCAAGTCTTTTATTTGTTGGCAAAGTCACCAACATATACATACTTTAGGATTACCTTAGCATACCTTGGAAGTGGAAACCTCGTAAACGGTGAAAAACGGTAAAAATCGCGATACAGAAAAATACGGCTCCCACCGCTTGCGTTGAAAAAAAAACAAAACACCGCAGAGAAGTGAACTGTCAAATGCGCTTTGCAGAAAAACAGGGGTTAGGACAAGAAAAATAGATGTGTAGTAAAATTGGAAGGAGTGTCGTACGTTGTTCCAATTATTGAGCTTACGAATTTATCGGCAATTTGTTATAAAGACCCAATTTTGTTCACCTATTGAGTATGGCAAGTTTTTATCAATGCTACGAAACCCATAGAACATGTTTAGGCTTCTTGGAAACAGACACTCAGGAAGCCTGCAAGTCGTAGGCGAAATACGTTTCTGTCAAGAATAAATATACATAGTAGAATTAAATTGGATAAGTTTTCTTTTTATTTCATTCCAGGTTTCGTATTCTGCTAAGACGCTCCAAAAACTTTAGTTTATTAGGCAAGACTTTAAAGAAACAGAGTCTAAAAACCCAATTATATTATGCAAAGAAGTTCGTAAAATCGAAGAGGATTAGTTTTATTTTCCCAAAATCTTATCTGGTGTAGTCCAATAAGTTTAAATATTGCTAAAAATAGTCGAAGATTAGCAAAACTTGATACTTTACGATGACAGTTAGGGAAGGGGTGGACATCATGAGATTCGCCGGAAAATTTTACCTAAGATCACTTATATTTTATCAGTCGGACAGACCGTTTCTGAATTTCGTTCGTTTTTAGGCTAGTTTTCTCCATAGTGTAATGCAGTGTTAATAAAGTAATTTTCAAGTTTCGAAATTACTTCGAAGTTTCGAATAATCTCAGGAGTAAAATACTACTTTAGTCGATATAGTAATGCATTATATTGTACAATTAACTAGCACAATTAAATGATAAAACCATAAAAATTTGTACGAAATTATTACTTTTATTTAAACATACATAAAAGTATTCAGAACATGAAAATTTATTATGTTGAACCTATGTTGAACCTATGTTGAAAATGCATCTTTTTCATCAAAATACATTATTTAGTCAAGAAAATGTCCGGAAGTTTTAGGTAGACGGGTTTAAACATGCTTTCACTAACAATTCAGATAGAATTACGTATGCCCCAGATATTAAAAACGCCATATCTCCCAAACTATCAAAATTGTTTTTTCTAGTTAAGTGATTCTTAGATAGAATTTTCTGCCGAACATTTTAAGCTTATCTATTTGAAAATTAAATTGGGGGTTCTTAAAAAAAATATTCGCATTTTTCGTTTTGAATTGCAAAAAAGTGTATGATGTTGACAAATTAGATAAAAACTGATAATATCATTCGATTGCGCGGCCAAAAATACATAGAAAAAGTATATTGTCATGTCTTCACATCAATCTGTTCGGAGATATTTTAGCCCGAAAAATGACTTTTTTTGAAAATCTGTAAAAAGGAAGTAGCGCCACTGCTAGAGGGATTGATCAATCGGCATAAAACTTTGACGAATTGGTTGTGTGATTTTGCCAACTTTGGTTGAAATCGCTGATGCTCGGATCCAATTTTTCCGATTTTTATGTACGTTTGAGATGGAATGACCCATATACCAGTGTGCATCCGAAACCAAGCAGAATGGCAATGTCATTAAAGACAAGGCGTATAGCAAAGGCCCCAGGTTACTGCCTTGTGGAACACTAGAAGTATTAATAATTTCTTGAAACGATGGTTTTACAATTGATGGAGGGACGGTAGGGGAAATTAATGAAAATTTTGGAAACGGAGGAGAAAGAGTGAAAAGGAGGGGGAGGTAATTGGTAGCTACGCTTAACAAGTTATCGTTGTGACTCCTACCTATTGTCCAATGCTGGAACGTGCATGGGTCGAACCAAGCTATAATCAGAGATTATAACCGGGTTTGAACCCACAACACCCACCAGGGCGTGTGGCTCTCTGGTACCCGTGTACCTTTGAGCCATTGAGGCGCTGGACAAAAGGAAACTGCGCAACCCCCCTTATTAATGTAGCGACGTATCTGGTTTTTGGGTTATTTTTAGACACACAAATTTTGCCTCTTCCTCCTTCTACTGTAGAAACCACCGACCGAGAAGTTTTAATCTAACTTGTTTTTACTTTCAGCACGACGACACTCTGCAGTAAAAAAAGTAAAAACAAGTAAAAAACCCGAATTAATCCACCTAGCGGCGTGACCTAGCCTTTCTACTGCCACAATAATCATTATTTAATTTCTCAGGAACTTAATTGTAGATGTATAGATGTTATATTAGACTATATTTTTAAATATCCGTTCCGTATTCCTTAAAATCCTTGGGTCTTTCCTTGGGTGCGTAAATACATGTAGGCGTCATTTATGTTACTTGATGAACACCTTATTTAGTTTTATAATATTTATAGAAAAATAATGTAAACACAAAAGATAATTTTTACAGACTCGAATGAATATGCATAGAAAATTAGAAATTAACCCTCTAACGGGTCTACAGACGGCCTTAACTTTCGGGCTTCATAGCCACATACGAAACTTGTTTTGAATTGACAATATGAAGTATTTGTTCATAGCAGATTTTTTGATATTTTGATATTAATACCATGCATTCAAAAGTTAGCATCTTTGAAAAACAAGAGTTCAGAAAAATTATTATTATATTTCGTTTTTGAAGAAAAAGGATATCTACAACAAAATGATTGATCTCAAAATTTTACTATTGGTTTGCTTGGCTTCAATTTTGCAATATATCTGAATTAGAAAAAAATTACTGAATAGAGCATTAGATATGAAAACGAGAAATGGAACTATTTCTTAGCTAGCGCTCCTTCAGATAATTATTTTTGCATGAAAATCAAAACTTAAGCTTCTTTTGAATGTACTTTCATGAAAAGATAGTCATTAGCTTGATCGCATCGTTTTTACAATGTTAGAGGGTTAGGAAAACAAGATGAGGTTGAAAAATAGTGCCAAAGCTGCGCCATAAACATGCTTGAGAATGGGAAATACGATCGAGAATACGTAGCTATTGATTGAAAAGAGCATCTATGCATCGATGCGCAGAATTTGTTTGGAATTTGTACAAATTTATTTGGAAAAATCAACTCACTAGTATTTTTGATTCTATACACCTACATGCTTAAATAAACTGCTTTTCTTCGCTTTTTGCTTTTCTTGTACAATTGTGAGTAACAGCAAGTGAAGAAAGAGACAATTGAAATCTGAAATCGAAGAAAAGAAAAAACTTTTCGATTGAATCCCACTATTTAATATTTATTTGCAACAGATACGTAGTTCACCTACGACGTGCAGGCTTCATCAGTGTCTTATTTCAAAGCGTATACGTATCTGTCGCGAATAAATATTAAATAGTGGAATTTAGTCGGTAAAAGTTTTTTCTTTTCTTTAATTTCAGAGTTCGTATTCTACTAAGAGGCTTCAAAAACTTCAGACAATTGACATGTTTCTCACTTTTCTTGAATTTCATCGCAAATTTTAAAATTGCAAATTGTCATCACATACATACATACATACATACACACATACATACATACATACATACATACATACATACATACATACATACATACATACATACATACATACATACATACATACATACATACATACATACATACATACATACATACATACATACATACATACATACATACATACATACATACATACATACATACATACATACATACATACATACATACATACACACACACATACATCACACACATCTCATACATTGAATACAATCAACATTTGATTGATATGTTTTGATTTCACACGTTTTAACGGTTTAATATACGGTGCTTAAGTGTTAAAGTTTGAATAACTTTTGAATGAAGCGTCCGATTTTAAATAACTCGGTTTCGTTTGATAGATTTCAGCAGTAATTTTCAAATATTCATAAAATGTGTGATGTTTTTCATTAAATTGATGCTTATATGTTACATAAATATGTTTTAAATTCTATTTTTTCACATTTCTTTATGTAACTTTCAAACTACAAGTCCAATCGTCATGAAATTTGGAAGTTAAGGATTTGCAAGGCTCCTCTTTCATATGCAATCAATTTTGTTCAAATCGGTTAAGAGACCTATGAGATAATGAAGTCCCATATTTTTCGTATTTTTATACATAACTTTTGAACTAAAAGTCCGATCAGTATGAAATTCAATAGCGACCAATGGGACACCTAGACCTTTCATTTGACACTAAGAACATTAAAATCGGTCCAGCCATCTCCGAGAAAAGTGAGTGAGATTAAAAGCATCACATACACACACACACATACACACACACACACACACACACACACACACACATACATACACACACACAGAAAATGCTCAGTTGTCGAAACTGAGTCGAATGGTATATAACATTCGGCCCGCAGGACCTTCTTTCCATTTCCGGTTTTCCAAGTGATTTCTATACCTTTATACTATATATTTATATAGTAGAAAGGCAATATACTATATATTTATATAGTAGAAAGGCAAAAAGTACAGTAAAAAAAACCATGAAGTCAATCTATCAGATACACCGAGTTTAGAGAGCTTGTGCAAGAGTATTCGATGATGTACTGTGTCGAAAGCGGCCTAAATATCTGTGTACACAGTGCCAATTTGAGTTCGAGCATCTACCTGTGAGTTGCAGGTACTGGTGAAATCCATCAAGTTCGTCGCCACAGAACTGGTCGACTGATATATAGTTTTTGGTGCAGTTCAGACTTACTAGCTCCGAGTTCGAAATCATTGAATACTGAGCGGAGTATTACGTAGAAACTCGGATCTAGTCAAGGCTGAAGAAGCCATCACGAGATCTGAAATACAATGCCTGGGTTGGACCTCCGCACCAAGTAGTTCCTAAAGATTGGGGCATTCAGTCTCGGACGAAATAATTTAAGCAGTAAAAACAGATTTAGCGATTTTTCTCTATTCTCAAGCGAAGTAATACTAAGCAATCAACAGCGGGATTCACAATGCGGCAAGAGGTCAGGCCTGATCCCGCGTAGGTTTCTAAGGGCGTACCATACAAACTTCCTCTGAATATTTCCGATGCGACGGGTTCAATTCATGTAATACGATGGTACCAAATGGTAGCGGAATTTATGTTTCGAGTATAAGTAGATTCCGAAGTCTTTTACAACTTCTGTCCGATTCAAGCTATTATTTCCAATTAAATTGTTAAAACTGAAGACTTCCCGGTTCTTTTTGTGAAGAAAAGATATATGAAAACCAAGTAACAATTTGAGCTTTGATACACTCCTTTTTAAGACCAAAATTGGTCATGAACACCACCATAGAAGTACAATAATACTCATACTATAGCTATAGCCTATAGCTATAGCTTGGGAACGCACTTCTCAACGGTAAGGGTCATCTTGTAGACTCCACACCATACAGCAAGACGAAGCAGACAGTCTTGAAGCACATGGCAGTCAGCGAGATTTACGATGATGTTATAAATTTGAAATCATCAGTGTAAACTAGTTTACATTTACCGTTGTATAAATTCGCTGCATCGTTGAAGTACATGGTGAACAATATAGGTCCACGATTGCTGCCTTGTGTATTTTCGATCATTTTTTAACGTATGTAGTAGTTCTGATGAAATGCTTACGACGACAATATCAAGCAAAATATTCTTCCAGATCAAAACGCTGTCATTGGTTTGGTATGACCATTGAAGGCACCGAGTTAACTAGGAAAAACTAAAATTTCGCAATTTGGTATTTCATGGAATGGTTAATTACCCACCAGATTTTGGCAGAACGTCGAATTCGTTTTGAAAAATGTTGATTTAGCACCATTGATTTGGAGAATGTTTGATGTTGTGCCCGCCCAGTTGACTTTGAGGTACGATACTAGTCTAACAAACCATTCTAACAACAATTCCCATATCACATCTTTTTTTATTTTGTTTGAAAGTAAACTTGACGGCTTTCTAGATAAATATATCAAAACTTTCTAAGAACAGAATCATGCACCGCCTTGGCCTCAAACACTTTCTCTTTTCCTTTTTATATTTACCCTATTATCAATTGTGCTATTTCGGATGGAGGCTTTTGAGTTATTAGGGGAAGACTGTCCAGAACGCACCCTGGGGGTAGAATGGCGCATGCTATTAATTGTTTAAAAACGCGAAAACTATTTTGTAAAATCATGAATGCGCATTTTATTTTGGTGTAAAACAAGCTAATTCATAATTGTGTAGCATGTAAAAGTATCAAACATAGCCACATCCAATAAAATCAAGCGATTATCCGCGATCTCACTCCACATGTAAGAAATGACGGTTTTCTCTAAAGCTTTTACCACTAGTCGGTATCCAAATTTCATGATAAATGCAGTCTATCTAATTGATATACTGTCATACTCGATGATTCTTCACAAAAACGGCATTAACTAGGCATGTTTTTCACATAAAGTGCTACAAAACTTCAAAATGCAAAACAGGGGTAGAATTCAACACAGTGGGATCGAACAGTTATAAAATATATTTAATTTGCAGTGCATCTTTTGTTTCAGATTATTTATTAAAAATATAGCAATATTATGTATTGTATAGGACCTAGAATTTGCCCTGAACCTAATTGTACATTCTTTAACTTACAATATTTCATCACACATCAGTTGGAGAAAAATAAATGAATAAATTTTATTGCCAATTATGTTGAGATAGGAACCCATTATTGCATCCATCCCATCCAAGCAAAACGAACGCTATAACAAACGCTTCCGTCATTTTGTAAAGCCTAGTTTTAGGAGTGTATACAATACGTGATTATATGTAAATTTGTTGGTTGCGTTTAACGCCTGGCTGGGCAAACTTGGTGCGTTTTGGCCACTGGTTTTGGCGTTTTGCCCCACATAATGATTTTGTCTCTTGCAAAAATCGTCAAAAATAACAAAGATACAGGTTTTTGTTAAGAAATTTCACCAGGAGATAGTGTAAAAACATCCCAAAGTCTTCTAGAAGTTGAAAAACGTGGAACAAACACACCGTTGCTCTGCAAAATGATGTTTTGCTTAAGCGGTGCATTCTGCACCACTTTACCCTAAGCCAATAATTTCTTGACGCCTAATCGAGCACATTTCCTTGCATTGTTTTTGACAACCATACTCAGTTTTCGAAACTGAGTCGAAAGGTACATGACATTCGGTCAGCTGGACCTCCGTTCCATTTTCCTATATATTATACATTTATACAGTTAAATATATTTATACAGTAGAAAGGCAAAAAGGTTTACATCGCTGATATCATGCACTTGTAAATTTTTGTGTTATATTAAACGACTTACGACATCTATCAACTGGACTAGAGTTTAATGATAATGTGAATAGTTAATATCGAATTCAAACAAAGTGTACATAATGTGTTGAGAGGTCATTTCTGTTTAGTAATGGGCTGGAACACTAGATATGCAAATAAGTTCAGAACATATCACATCACTATGTTGATTAGAAAAAGCTTTTACTATATCAATTTTATATTCCTCATTAATTATTTGTTAGACAGACTGAAAAGAGACATACATAGAGAGAGAGGAAGAACGTAAAACATGATAAATACAAAGTTTATAGTTGTATCATGCATCAAATTGTTCTGCGTTGGGTCGGGAATCACATTTTTCGCATTGAAAATGCCACTGGGCACTGGACAGAGATAAATCTCTGACCTCAAATACAGAGTGATGCTATTCGATAGAATACACTGCATTAGTATAAGATTCCGTTGTATCGAACCTTCAATAACAATTGGCTTCAAAGACTGTCAAAAAAGAGGGCCATTAGATATGCTGATTTGCATCATCATTTTGTGGTCACATTTTCAGAGTAAATATTTTGATGATTCGGCCAACACGAGTTTGCAATTCGGAATCTAGGAAGCAGCGTTCAATAAAGCTCAGCCTTTCCAGGTAGTTATTTAACGCTCTTAAAAGAAACTTAATCATATTATGGCTAACTAAATGGCCATTCCCGGATATACTTAAATTTTATAACCAGAGTTAGCGAGTTACTGTAAGGATTGTTCTGTAACTGGATAAAAAGAATCTCCAAAGAAGCTCATTAACTTTGTAAACCATCTCAAACACGATGTATGGGGATGCACCCTGTAATATCTCGAAGTTCAACTGCTTGCTGGTACGGTGTTGTTTTTTTCGGTTACAAAAAAAACCGGAACGGAACTCGTTGGAAAAATAAAATCCCAATAAATCATAGCTTTATTATCACCCGATGCCATATTCGCCGAACTGCTCGTAGGTAGGTACAGCACGGTATGTAGAGCAACCGAGTCGAACAGCAAAAAATTTATGAACACATTCCGACCGGAGCAGCCAGCAGCGTGTGCTCATCGACAGGTCATCCGCGGGCTGCCCCAAGGACTATGCAGTCAGCTATGCTATGCGAGAACGATGTTGTAAAACTATGCTTGCCGGGATGGGTGGCGATATGCGCCCAACCAGCCGGAGCGCCAGCGCTAGCATCGCAGTGGGGCCATTTTCGGTTAGAAAGTTCCCGTTGATCATCGACCGGGCAATATTTGCGGTAAGCAGGTTAACTTTTATTACCGCAATAAATTTTCGATTGGAAAAATTATTAAGATCATGCTTGTGCTGCCAGGTTTTATTGCAGATTTCGCTAGATCGCATTAATAGCTGCTATGACTTTTACCGTGTTGTTTTTGATCATCTGTTGTCCGTAGCTGTATGTTCAAAATAAGATTTAGTTACATACCTGAAATCAATTGTTCCTGTTGTCGCCTAGGGTAGTCTGAAATGGGATGATATATTGTTTTGAAGTCAGATTGGAACATTGACTCAACCTGCTCATACGATTTATGTATAACGTTTTGGCGCAAGACGCCTTCCGAAGATTCATCTTTTTGCCATGAGTTAAAAGGGGAGTTGGAATAATATGATTTCTTAAATTTAGTTTACCATTTACTCTGACTGTAGAAGTGCCGTAAAACGGGATAATATTGATCATCGGGGTAACATTGATCAATTCGTGAAAGTTGGCAGAAGTTTATTTCATTTATTTATGAGAAGGGACTAACTAGTCAATATTACCCCGATGATCAACGTTCCCCGTTTTACGGTAATTAAGATCTTTATACATTTATTTCTAAGAAAAGTTGAAATTGAAATCTAATTTGACACAGAACTTTTAAATAGACTTGAATTAAGACTAATTTAAGCTGAAGGGGAATTGATCCCGGCGTAGTGGTTAGCAATCAAACCTCTCATGCCGTGGACCCGGGTTTCAATTTCAACCGCGCTGAAGTCACCCAAGTTGTGACAGTGACTATAATCAAATTAAACAAAACAATAATTTGGGCTGGAAGCTTTCCTTCAAATTGAAATTCAAATTAAAATTGGATTGAAAATTAGACTTAAATTTGGAGTAATTTGGACTAGAAATTTTACTTGGAATTATGTAGACCTGAAATTGCACTTATTTTACAGCTATTATTTATTTGCATTTGGAATTGAATAAGACTTGGAATTGGATTTAAATCGATCGATCATGTACCCGATAAACGATCATCGGCCGATCTATCCCACACCGAAGATAATGATCATCGGCTAATTTACTCTCCTATGCAATCCTGTTCAGAGATGGAAGATCAGTGATTTTGATAAAATCTGTGAGTTATCGCCACACGCACAGATCACGATCCGTACAGATCATGACAAACAGTGAATCTTTAGCGTTGATCATAAGATTTTGTTCTCTAAACAGTCTCAGCAGTCGATCAGAGTGTTACATCTTAAGCATAGTATACAGTTCCAAGCGAAGTGAAAATTGAAGCAAATGAAAAAGCGTGTCTTTTCGCTCGCGGAAAATAAAGATTGTGGATCTCTTCATAATTTCATGAGCTTTCGGTTTACAGTTCATGCGAAGCGAATTGAAGGGTTTACAGTTCGAGCCAGGGGGCTGATATGACGTCACATTTTCGTTGCTCACATGAAAAAGGCGGCAAACGCAAAGCGATTTCACAAAACGAATTTACCTAACCATTTTTACAGTTTCATGTATTTCGCATCAATTTCCTGCCTGGCATTAGCTATGTGATGCTAAGACCTTGGCTAAAATCAAACTAAAACTAACAAAATTTAACAATTTACACATCCGACTCGATTGTCAGTTTGAGCCCATCTATGAAGCTGTCAGCTTGGGCCCGCTCTATGTTGGCTACGTTTTTTTGTACAGGTTGGTATTGGAAATGTCATTCCCGTGGTTCGAGCGAAGTGAAAAGAAATTCAAAGCCAATGCGGTATTTACAAGCGGGGCAATGGTGCTGCAGTAGTTAAGTGTAGCGCAAAACATTATTGATACATAGACTAATCTCAAGATTTTAGTCTTGACCTTGGAATGAGGTCATACATATATTTTAATATTTTTTTGAAACGATGGTTCTACAATTGATGAAGGGACGGTAGGGGAAAGAAATGAAAATTTTTTTGGTGAAGGAGGGGGAAGAGCGGAAAGGAAGGGGGGGGGGGGTATTGGTAGCTATGCTTGACAAGTAGTCATTTTGACTCCTACCTTTTGTCCAATGCTGGAAGGTGCATGAGTCGAACCAAGCTGTAATCTGAGATTATAACCGGATTCGAACCCACAACACCCTCCAGGGCATGTGGTTCGCTGGTACTTGTACCTTTGAACCATAGAGGCGCTGGACAAAAGGAGACCGCAAAATCCACTTCTCAAGGATAGCTACGCGTGTTGGTTGTGTTATCGACACATATTGTGCCGCTTCCTGCATCAATTGCAGATTACCACCGAGCGAGAAGTTTTAATCTAACTACTATTTACTTTCAGGACGACGGCACTGTGCCGGCCCTTACGACTTGCAAGGTACTTATTTTACACTTATTTTACTTATTTTACTCATTGGCTTGAAACGTCAAGTTTTCGCAAGCTGCAGCTTTGTTCACGAGCGTAGGCGCGCGCGAAAGAGAAGTACTCAAGTGAAAAAGATGTAATCCCCAATCTTTAATTTCGGTGGATCACGTTTGTTTACAGTTCCGAGTGAAGTGAAAAGCAGCTTTTGCGGGAAGGCCCCGTTCCTATGTAATAGACTAATCTCAAGATTTTAGTCTTGACCTTGGAATGAGGTCATACATATATTTTAATATTTTTTTGAAACGATGGTTCTACAATTGATGAAGGGACGGTAGGGGAAAGAAATGAAAATTTTTTTGGTGAAGGAGGGGGAGGGGTAGTTAGATTAAAACTTCTCGCTCGGTGGTAATCTGCAATTGATGCAGGAAGCGGCACAATATGTGTCGATAACACAACCAACACGCGTAGCTATCCTTGAGAAGTGGATTTTGCGGTCTCCTTTTGTCCAGCGCCTCTATGGTTCAAAGGTACAAGTACCAGCGAACCACATGCCCTGGAGGGTGTTGTGGGTTCGAATCCGGTTATAATCTCAGATTACAGCTTGGTTCGACTCATGCACCTTCCAGCATTGGACAAAAGGTAGGAGTCAAAATGACTACTTGTCAAGCATAGCTACCAATACCCCCCCCCCCCCCCCCCCCTTCCTTTCCGCTCTTCCCCCTCCTTCACCAAAAAAAATTTTCATTTCTTTCCCCTACCGTCCCTTCATCAATTGTAGAACCATCGTTTCAAAAAAATATTATTATCGATACGTTTTTGGAACCGAAAACCCAGTAATAACGGTTAGGCGTGACGTCCAATTCTACAAAAAATCCGCATTGCTTGTTGCGGTATGTTTTTGGAGTCATGAAGTTTTTGTTGCCAATATTAATAAATATTTTCCTTTTCCACACCTCTACACACTCATTGGCTTGAAACGTCAAGTTTTCGCAAGCTGCAGCTTTGTTCACGAGCGTAGGCGCGCGCGAAAGAGAAGTACTCAAGTGAAAAAGATGTAATCCCCAATCTTTAATTTCGGTGGATCACGTTTGTTTACAGTTCCGAGTGAAGTGAAAAGCAGCTTTTGCGCTAGTGAAAAAGTTGAACGTTTTGTATGAGATTTTCACTTCGCTCGGAACTCTATACTAGACTTTACCTAGCTGCGAGAAAAAAGGTCACACATGTTGATTGTATTGTGATTCATACGATGCACACAACCAATCGTCTGTATCTGTTATATTTCGCAATGCAATCATGCAATGAACATGACCTGACATGAGGTTTGTCATAATCTGTACGGATCGCGACAAAGTGTTTGTCGCTTACAAGTAGTGATGTCAATGAATCTAAATCTGATCGCTTCTATGATCTTGATCGCTAGAAGCGATTTTTTCCATCCCTGATCCTGTTATATAAATCGATGTATTGTTGTTGCAGTTGAAAACCGTAATAATCGGTTTTATTCTAGAATAAAACCGAATGCCGCACGTCGATTATTACGGTTTTCAACTGCAACAACAATACTGTAAATGAAACTTAGCCTACTTAGGAGATTTATTCCCATACGAAAGAAGGCCCAAAATCCCCGAAGACATAAGCAGGATTTAATTAGGCTTGGAATTGCATTTCAAATTAAACTTGCAATTAAAATTCAAAATTTACTTGAAAGCAGTGCTAAAATTTAATTAATATTATAAAATTGATCCTAAGATTGGAATTGAATTAGACTTGAAATTGGGCTTAATCATGAACATGCAATTTAACTTGATATTAAAGATGACATTGAACATGAAATCAATCTTTAATTCGGACTTATTTGAACTTACAATTTTACTTCAAACCAGGCATGGATACGAAATTTTACTTGAAATTAAAATTGGCATTTTTCGTCTTAATCTCTTACACGTTTCACCTCTTTTTTGTTCGGCTTTTTGTTTTTGCAGTCACGTTTTCACACTTTTAGTTCCAGTTTTTCTACTTTTCTTGGTTTTCTTGGTTCTTGTTTTCATTTTCTATACTCTTTTCCATTTCATTGTTCCGTTTTCCTTTGTTTTAGTTCCTTTTTAATTATTTCCAGAGTTGGGTTTCCTCATGCTTTTCACTAGTTTTTTTTTATTTTCCCGTTTTCAGCATTTTATCTTCTCCTTTTTTGTTTCTTCGTATTTTTAGTTTCCAGTTTTCATATTTTTCTAACGTTTTTTATTTCTTTTCGTTCTTGTTTTTCATCTTCTTCTTGCCGTTTTTCTCTTTTTGATGCCCCATTTTTCCGACTTTACCGACTTTACCGACTTCTGGTTTTGGCAACTTTTTAAACTTTTCTCTTCAGTTTTCTTTTTTTTATTTCAAGTTTCTGCGGCTTTTTCTCTTCCGTTTTACTTATTTCTTTAGTCCGTTGTTACTGTTGACGGATTTCACGCCAACTCGACCAAAGGTTGGCACGATACTCTCAGAATTCAATGAAACTTTGTGTGTGAATAGAGTTCATGTAAATTGTAAATTGTCTATCTTCAAAAAAATTTTCATCAATTTCTGGGATGGCGTTTTTTGGGAAATCGAATTTCAATTTTTAAAATGCTTTTTTTCAGTGTAGAAACTCATTTTTATTTTTTTCAGTATTTTTTTATGAAAATTTAGAAAGTTTCCCAAAAGTCACTCATAGATCTTTTTTTGTAGGTAGGTTAAAATTTTTGAGTTAAATTTTTTATTAAAAAACAGAAAAAAACTAAGGCCTTTCCAAAATTTAGTCTAGACCAATTTTGAAAAAACTAAGTTGCAAAGTTTTTTTTTTGTTTAGATTATAGTCACTTTAACCAGTTTTGGGTCATTCGTGACTTCTGCGGGGTTGGGATTTGAACCCGGGTCCTCGGTGTGAGAGGTGTGTATGCTAACTACTACGCCGGGACTGACCCCAAGTATGCAAAGTTGCTTATTTACATAAACTCTGTACACATACAAAGTTTCATTGAATTCTGAGAGCAGGGATGATTCCTCCTCCGAAGAAAAAAAGAGAAGAGCAAAATTCAAACTGTGCTCAATCTTCAATGCGATTTATTCTTCTTCGTTTCATTTTGACTTTTCTCTTTCTTATTGAACGCAGTTGTATGAGCAACCGCACATTGTGCTACTCATTGAGGAGCAACAGAATGTTAATACACTTTGAATACGTTGATGCGATGCGCTGACGTATAACAACTACGGGAAGTTTTAACATGGGTAGTGCGCTGAGAAAAAACGGCGATTGTAAATAGCGGTCATTGCCATCAGAAAAATATTAATCCGTTGAAGCAGTTGAATCATGATTCTTACATTTAGTATATTCAGTTGAGTTTGGCTGCCTGTGGACGCAAATGTATTTATATGGTCAGGCATGTCACAACGGCAATAGTGCTAAAAATGTTATTTAGATATGGCAACATCGGAATTCCCATGTATTTGCTTCTTGATGCGCACCTACAGGAAAGTCCCATTATAAACAAAGATAATTCTTCGCTAAGATTCAAAATTTAACGACTTTTGATTGCCTTGACGCCTCTGAGTCTATTCGCTATGTGCGCGAAACGGTGCTGCCACCTTCCCAAGTTTATTCTATTTGTGAAGTCGGCGCACAGGTTTGTTAAAGAGTGAAAAGGATAGACAAAACTTTCTGTACGCGCACCCGTTGTTTTGTATTCACGCTTACTGCTGTAGTTACCGAGAGGACCGACAGTGAAACCGAAAGTTGCTCATTTAAAGAGCGCAATAAGAAGTTTTTCTGAGCGTCAGTTTTTCTCTTTATGTTTAATGTGTGGATTTATTTCTCATTTCTGACAGCGGTTCTGCTCATTGTGTTGGAAAAAAGTTGCACTTTTTGCACAATGAGTGAGGAAATAACAAGCCTGCTGAGAGGGTCATGCTGCGGTTTTCTTTTTCTCTTGCGTTATTCTTCTCTTCCCTTTTGGTATCTCTTATTTTCTGTTTCCTATTTCGTTTCTTGTCTCGTTTTCCCCTTTTTTTCTCCCTCGTTTTTCCTTTTTTCTACTCGCTGTTTTTCTCTATTTTCTCTTTTCTTTTCCTGTTCCGTTTCCCCGTTTTCTGGGCCATTTCTCTTCTTTTCCTGTTTGTTTTTTATTGTAATTTTCAGTCTCGTTTTCACTTTTTACTTTTTTCGGTTTCGCCGCGTCTCGATTTTGCGGTGCCATCTTTTTCGCTTTTCTATTCCGTTTTTTCTTCTATATTGACCCGGTTTTCACACTTTGTATCCAGTTTATCCTCGTTTTCTTCGATTTATTGAGGGTTCTTCCTTCTTGTCGATCATGTCGATTTTTGTTCTCTTCCGTTATTCAAAATTTTCTGTCCAAGTTTCACGTTTTTTGCCTTATTTTCCTTGCCGTTCTATCACTTTTTTTATTTCATGCCTACAATTCTCCATCGGCGAACTAGGGCGCAATACAATATTAGTAGACAGTGGGGATTCTCAAAATTTTATCCAAACTTAAAGATGAATCCAAGCTGCCGAGATGCTTTAGAGATATTTAGCACACGATGTAAGTTAAACGTCATTTTTTTGTCCAGTAAGACGCCAATATCACTAAATGGATCCACTTTACGTAACTCAATAGTGTAGCTGAAGCAAATCGAGTTTTTAATGCGGTAAAGCTCATCACCTTGCATTGGACAATGCTCACAATGAACCAGTTCGGTTTGCACCATTCACCAAACAAATCAAGCAATTCTTGCAAGCAGTGGCAGTCGTCTATGTTTTGTATTGGAGCAAACAATTTCAGGTCAACATTTCAGGCGTACATTAATTTGCAACCAACCAATACCCAACGGTAAAGCGACATCGTTAAAGAACAACAAGAAAAGTAAAGGTCCCATATTGCTACGTTGAGTGACTCCAGGCTCATTAGTGAATACCAATGAAACACTGGATCTGAGTTTTACATTCAGTACTGTACCACTGCGGTATGAATCCAGCCATGCGACTACTTGTTGAGGAGCACCAAGCCAAGATAGTTTTCGTAAGGGTATTGTATGGTCAATTCGATCAAATGCCGCTTTTAAATCTGTATAAATAACATCGACGTGTGTCTTGTCTTCCATTTGCGAAATACATATTAATGTGAATTCTAACAGATTAGTACAGGCAGACCGCCCAGGCATGAAACCGTGCTGAACCGTTGAAATGTATTTCGAGATGATCTTCTTCAAGGATGCTGTTGTACTCTTGTTTAAATTTGAAGCATGAATTTTTCCTGCCATGGTAATTAGCTACACGCCTTTTTCAAGAGTAACTAAGGGTTGTGGAAAAAAATCAAGAGATCAATTAAAATCTACTAAAATTCACAACTTCAAGTTTTGAATTTATTTTTTCAATATCAGAAATGTATCACTTGGTCCGGTCCGACTTAACGCCGACCAATTATTAAAATTTAATCTGTCGGCAGATGCGGTTTAAGGTGAAATTAGCAGTCATCGATTCTGTCAACTTTAAAAGCAGTTTTTTTGTTTGAAACAAAAATTCTGTTCATGAAAATATATTCGCTGTGTTCAGATTGGCAAAAAGAATACAGTATTTACATTTGTACAAATAGAACCCGATTTTGGACCCAAAAACTGCTTCCGAAATTAGGCTCTCCGACGAAAAGTTAATGACTGCTAATTTCCCGTTAAACTACGTGAGAATCTATGAAACAGTAAGTCTCTATTTAAATTTTAAATGAGGATTTTTTAATTGAAAACATGTTGATATAACAAAAGTTTAGTTCACGAGTGCCGACTTTAATATTTTATACATAAAGTGAATATTTATGTTGAAAACTATTACACCATTATACAATTGCGGAATTATGCTAAAGAAGCCCTTGAATACGTTTACATATTTGCAAAGGTGTGTTAACGAGATGCATCAGTGCAAGCCGCAAATAAAGTATCCTATCTCTTTCCCAAGCTTACTCGAGTTTAAAATATTAAAACAAACTAACAAAAACAACCTGTCAATTTTATCTTCCCGATGATTTGTTGCCATAGGTATAATAGCGAAAAACAATTTGAAAAATGCCAATAAATGCGTAACAATTGATAAAAACAACCGTCACAATTCATTCGGCTTAATTCACACGCCATTCGGATTGCGCTGCAAATAACAGCAAACCTAACGATGATGAACGATAGTGTCCTTATCGGAATGTGTTCGATTTTATCAGGCACCATATTTCAAACTGCCGCCGAACATATTCGGTGATCAAACGACTGAACGTTGTACGACAAGCAAAATCCATAAACCTGTGCTTGTATCTCGGCTCGGGTTTTTTTTTCTCATTTCAGGTATTCCAATCTAGCGACTGGTAAAATGGTCTGTGTGTTTGAAGTTTAGTTTTTTTGGGAACACATGTTTTAGTTAAATAAAAATTTAGCGCTGGTTGTGGGACATCCGGGCACATCGTTTTTGGTACAGCGAAATTGTGTCAAACCAAATATTATGACCTACGCAAACTATGGCCATGTTTTGGCAGGATGTGCCTTGGACTAATTTAAATATTGGTCATTTTATTTTGCATTTTTCAACATTTTCTACATTTATTAGATGCCCAGATCTGCTCCAACGGAGACGGGGTTTCGAAGTTGTTAGTAGATTAGACTATTGCGGTCTATCTATTCGACTACATTATTTTAATTCATAATGATTTTTGTTTATCACCAAACAAGATCTTAAATCAAAAATTTAATTCTGTGTAGTTTTTTTTCTAATACCAGAAGTAGTAGTTTCCTAGGAGTAAACACCTTAAGAATGAATATATTGATATCCAAATTGATGCAAGATTTTAACCCTACCCTTCGAGGAAGGCAACCTATTGAAACCGGAAACCGCATTAGTAGAAATGAAAAGAAACGGTTCACGAGCAATAACATTTTCGGTTCGTTATCGGGCCAAATTTATAGAATTTGCCTCCCATTTGCTAGATTGCACCTTCACCAATCGGGCTGAATCGCTTCGAACCATTCTTTAAAACTGCCTCTTGGAATGTAGGCAACAGCAACGGGGGTTGGAATGGCACGTGTTTCATCCA